>NC_135268.1:25950988-27200988 GCF_051311805.1 Agelaius phoeniceus
TAAAGGAAAAAATACTTTATATTCTTTTTGCCTGTGTATTCAGTGTTCTTTGTTTATATGATTATCTACTTGCTCGTTTGTTTTACGGATAACAGTGGGTAAATTTTCCTTATCAGTATGACAGAGATAGTCCTTGTTCCCTTTCAGGTCTTGCAAGAAATGTGCTCTGCATGTTCTTCCATATTTCAGAGGACTCTTGACATGGTGTGATTGTCATGGGTGGCTGCCATAGACTTAATTTTATTTATTTTTGGGGGTTATTTTCTCTTTTTCTGCTTGATTTTTTCAGCTAATTCTGGAATTTGCACCCTTCCTTGGAGTGGTGTGACTCTTCTCACTGTGCTTGTGTGGAGCAGAGAGGTCTGTGTCAGTGCCACTCCCATTTTTGGGTTGGTCATTTTCTGCGTGGGGGATGCGTAGTCTAGAGAAGTCCCAGCCTGAGCCATGGTGGCCACAGCAGGATCCTGGCATAGCCAGCCCTGGTTCTCACACCAGCAGGCAGGGAAGAGGGGGGGGTTCCTCATGGAATCCCCTTTGCTATTCCTGACCTCTCAGCAGCATCCATTCTATCTCTTCTCCTCTGGGCAGCCATGGGGCTTCTGAGATGCATTGGTGTCATCATTAGCTAGGAATGCGTTATCCTGAGGATGAGGCACAGAGGCCACCGGCCCTGTTTGCTGGTGCCAAGTACTCAAATACATTCTGCTGCCTAGTGACTTCCTCTTCCCTGCAGCCTGTGGGTCAAGCAGAGAAATTTCAGTTGTTCAAGCTCTTTTGGAAGATGAATATGCTCATCAGTCTCTGTGTCCTGTTATCTTGCCCAAACCTTTAGGAAGGCTCTTTGTGCTCCACCTGACATTGGACCACTGGTTTGTTCCTCGGCCTTCCAGGAGAGATAAAGCCTAACTTTTCTCAACCTGCTTCATATGACCACACACCCTTAGTAAGCCCTCTTGGAGGTGTTTGCTAAGCCAAGAACCCAGCTGTGGGACGCTCTTTGGCACGTTGCATTGACAGTGATTTAATCTGTAGCCCATGTCACAAGTCTGTTGGGCACTTCTTTGTTCAACCTACGGTAAAACTACCAGCAGGTTAATGTTGCCTGGTAGGTGGAACTCAAGGTATTTGCTTCCCCATCATGGTCCTCATGCCTCTAGCAGCAAAGGCTGCAGGAGACAGATGTGGATGTTACATGAACTCAAGGACAGAGATCAGCAGCTATTGGGCTTTGAGGGGGCAACGGGCCTATTAATTGGCAGATGCCAAGCTTTGCATGGTTGCCAGGCAGCATAAGCATGAATATTTGTCTCTGATTCCTGTGAAATGAAGCCAAGGTCACAGCTTTCATTGCTGTTTCCCCCTTTATATCTCTATTACTGCAATGCTCATAGGGAAAAAGAAGCAGCAAAATTTCCATTGCCAGAGTGTACTGGCTTAATCTATTTCCATTTACCCCCATAACCCTAGTTGACACCTCTGTGAGTGTTGTCCCTCCTCTGGTTATAGCCCTGGTCCTTTTCTCCTTTTGACATTCAGCTAGATCAGGAGTGCTTGGTCTTCTGTCCTGTGGGCCACACTGATTTTGGAGGTTGGCAGTGAGAGCCAGCCGGTGTGGTTTGGCATGTTGATAGCTACTCACTCACTCCAGCTCTGAAGAGAGGGGGCTGCTGGACTCAGGGGAGCTCCAGCCATGTCTTCTGTCTCAAACAGAAGGCTCCACAGTGGTTGTTCTCTGAAACCCAAACTGAAATGGAAATGGCAGGCAGTCTGGGGCTGGATGTGTCAGGTTTCCTTTATCTGAAAAATTTGCATTGTTGACTTTTGGCAACCACACTCTGGCTTTTCACCAAGGGCATCTTTACATATGCCTCTGAATTTGCAAAATGCATATTTTTGGATTGCCAGAGGAGTGTTTTGTGGGCAGTTTTTATGTTCTGTGTAAAGTCGGTACAGGTCCGTTAGTATTTCAGGATAATGCTCCTTGAGTTGTCAGCAGTGGCCAGGGCTTTTATAGTACTGTGCCCATGCTGACTGCTTCTTTTGGATATGGGTCTGGGGAGGGGAAGATTAAGCTCAGGGTGGCTCTGAACAGCAGCTCACCCTTTTCCTTGGTCTTAGTGTGGACATGGGTGTGCCCCAGTCTCTGGTCAGTCTGCTGGAATCACAGGCGATCCAAGTCCAGTTCTCAGCATTAACTGGGAAAGGACCATTCCCAGCTTGAATCAGCACTGGCCAAAGCCTTGCTCCTTCAGAATTGCTTTGCTGCCTTTGAACTCCTCCTGGCTGGACATGGGCTTGTGCTGTGGTAGAGGTTGGAGTCAGCATGGCTCTCCCAGGCCACACAGCACCCGGAGCCTGTGTCATCCTATGCGCCAGCCTTGGCCTCCAGCAATTCCACTTGTGGGTTCCTCCCTTTCATTTCCCAGGGCTGGCTCACTCAGTAGACAAGTGTGATCTCAAGCAGAGTCACATGCTGTAACATGGCAGCTCTCCATGCATGCCTGTGCAAGCACAGCTAATTCACCTCGACCACTGGGAGTGGAAGTCCCTTGACTGGGGTGGGATGTCCTCTTTGAGAGCCCACAAGCTTGCTGGAAAAAAAGATGTTTGGATGACAGGGTAACAGAGTTCAGAGCCATCAAGAATGCCCATCCAAGGGGTTTGATTCCTTAGAGGAATCAAAGCAGAGGAGTTGCTCCCTGCTAAATGACTTCTTAATTTTTATATCTACTGCATTAAACTTTGCAGAGTCCCTGAGATGGTTTTCTTGCAGTGAAACATGGATGTATCTCTTTTGGAGATTATCCTGATAGATAACAGAATGTTTCAGAACTTGCTATCCAATATGCAAAAGCAGATGTGCTTTATTGGCTCTTTTTAACTTAAACTGTGTTTGCAGCTCTCTACAGAGCAGATGCTCAGAGTTTTGTTGGTATTCATTGAGCATAATAGAACTACCAGAGCTCCAAGAAGTGGTGCTGTGTTTGGTAGAGCAGGTTTGGTTAAATCTCTGTTAGTCTGAAGGGCCTCAGGGCTGATTTCCAGGTAATGATTGGCCTGTGGTGTCCTTCAAGGCTCCCATGGTGGAGATGGTCATGGGGGCCTTAAGTACCAGAAAGAAGAGGGCTGGAGATTTCTTTGAGGTATGATGGGCTGCCATCTGCCACCCCTTTTCATTCCTCCTCATTGATTTGATTTCCTTTGTTTATAGATTGAGGGGGAATAAAGGTTCCCAGGCAGGGTCAGGGTCTCCAGTTCCAGGTGCTTATGGCTCCCAGTTTTAGAGTACCAGCAGGTATGTGAGAGCCCAGAAACTCCTGTAGCTGGTCACTAAGCTTGCAGCTTTTGGATGTTTTTGTTGTATATCTATTCATGAGTAAATGCATTTTACAGGCATTCAGGTTCCAATTCTTAGGGGTTTTTATGTTAGAAAATTATACTCATCCCCCATTATTTTCTACTCAAAAAGTAGGTGTTCTAAAATCTGAATAATCATTTACATATGTAGCCTTGCAACCTGAATGGCAAAAAAAAGCCAATTACCTTTGATATAAAAGTTACCCTTAGTTGCAAAATTAACTTTGTTTTAGTGGTCACTGGGAAATGAGAACCTGGGCATCTTTCAAAAAATAGCTAATCCAGAAATGCAGAACAAAGGGGGTTTAAAATGAAATATTTAAATTGGCCTGTCCTATTACATTATTTAAGCCTGAATATAAATCTGCCTAGCATGAGTTTGTTGAATCAAACAAGGATCTATCAATTATTGATTTACCAAAATAAATTACAATTAAAACCGAATTATGATATCTGATCAAGATTGTAATTTATCATTTCTACAAATATTTGATTTGATGGGAACCAAACTGGTGCTGCCATTTCCAAAACCCAATCCTCGCAATTTATTCTGTGGTCTTATAAATTTTCCTTTGCTTGCTTCTTTAGTGGTGTCCCAAATTATAACTCTTTCTAATGGTCAGCCTATCTTGGCTTGAATTTTCCCATGCCTGAAGTCCACAATGCTGATGTAGCAGAACAGAAACTTTGAAGATATTTCCTTTTCTCTGTGCTGTTTATTATATCCTTTGCTTTGTGTGTAGACCGAGCTCTGAAGCTTAGGTCAACAAGAAGCCACCGTTGTGGCCAGGCTGGCTCGTGGGAAGCAGCACTCAAATGGTTCCAGTTTGCAGCTCTCCTGGGTCTGAGATGCTTCCCACAGGTCAGGCTGGCAGCTTCTGGGGCTTGGAATTGAAATAGATACCTCTCAGGTCACATGTGCCCTGGGCAGTGTTTTTACCTGCACGCTGGTGGTGCTTGCTGTAAGCTGGGGGAATGGTCCTTGGCTTCTCTAAAGGAGAATTAGGATGGATTTAACGCTTACTGGGAGAGGCAGACATCAGCTATAAACAGAACATGGAATAATATTTTGCCTTTTTTTTTTTCTTTTTACCTTATAAAGTTAAACAAGTGCTACAAGAAGTTTCTGCGCTTATTTATTCGCTTTCTTAAAACTTTGGAATCCAGATCTATAAATACAAGCTGACTTAATGTTTACCATTATGGTCCCTCTCACTTGAATTGATGGGTGCTACTTGTTAGGAAAAAAAAAGTAAAAAAAGGTATTAAGATATATAATCTGCAGGAAAAGATTAACATGCTGTTGTTGTTAAAATATGTTGCTTTTGTCCATAAGGGAAAACCACTGTGAAAGTCTTAGCCCCTCGGTTTTCTAAAAACTGGAAGCCTGTTTGTCAGCTATTACAGGAGCAAAAGGAAAGACATCACAACCAGACTAAAGAGATGTAGCTTTTCATAAAGGTAGCAGCTGTATCACAGACTTAGTTGTAGTGGGGTATCGACCCTAAATAAAGAATCACCATTTCTTAAAAATAATCATGGCTCAATAGGTATAATTCTTTCTTTTGGGGGGGGGGATTTGAATGTCATTTCTTCATTGCAGATTTCTAGTTGGAGTTTTTTCCTAATTCTTTTTAGAAGGTGATGTAGGCTTGCTAATCCATGTGAGTTTTCTTAAGAAATGTAAAATACTTTTTATTATTACCAAATAACCATGCAGATGTGCAGCTGAATTTAACCAATTCAGAAAACTTTTGACTTCTTGTTAGGAAATATCCTTTATTCAAACTTGAAAAAATAGATCAGGAAGGATTATGTTTCCAAGTCTGTGTTCACAAAACTGAATTGATTTGGTTTTTCTCAAATGTTCAGGATGAGGAAAATGTGCAGATTTAATTATATTAAGTTCTAATATCATTACACACATTTTAATTACTCTGAATGGAGTAAAACCTAGCAGATAAATTTATAAACCATAAAAGTGTGCAAATAAATTTTTGTCAGTCAGATTTTTAACTGTGACAATGCAGTTTTGATTTTAATTCCTTTTTGCTGAATATTATAACTGAATTGCATTATATAGTCTTAAAGCAATTATTTTATATAAAGCTAAGCCGGGTACTTTTAGGCAAACATTAGTTTTGCCTTGATTTATGTGCAAAAAATGTTTCCCACTTAAAGGAAAGTGGTTGAAGGAATCTGGATTGGATAATTTAGGCTGAACTGTTGAAAGTGAAGTTGTTTGCTTAGGCATCGATCCAGACAAAACTCGTGCACATCTTTAACTTTCTGCAGTCTGTGTAGCCTGTGGGACCTCTACTGACATGGATAAAGTAGCAAGCGTGCAACATCATTCCCAAATTGGATGTACATACCCTACTGTCACAGGCACGTGAATTAAAAGTGCATTTAAGTGTGCTTGCAAAGAAAAGATCTGGGACTCCTCAGAGATTACCTGATCTCACCAAAACACCCAACTGACAGTCAAAAATGAGATTTCCTTTCTTGTCTATGGCTATGCCTGGGGGTGGGGAGGGGGAAGGGAGCGTTTTGTTGCTTTTAATACGAGCTTCATTGGATTGGTTTGTCTCTCTGGTGCAGTCGTGACGCAGTGTTGTGTTTTATCAGTGCCCACCCCCAGCAGAATTCTTTGCTTAAGAGGAGGCAGATTTTCACCTACTGAATAAGAATCTGGACTCGCATTGATGCTTCTCAGTGTTGTCTTGTGTGCTCTCCTGTGCCGGAGTGAATTTTATCCCCGGACTGCCTGGTGTAAGTTACAGCCCTCTTTCTACCCTCTGAAAGTTTGCATGTTCAGATGTGACTGTGCTGAATGATAGGATATCTATTTTAGACTGCAACCTGTATTTCTGATCAGGAGGAAAGGTTGCTAGAAGAACTTTGCTCATTTTTCTCTTGATAAAACTTTTAAATACTGGGTGAGTTTTAAAGACTTCTCTGCATGGTTTTCTTTTATAAAACATGTTTTCTGTAACCATGAACACTTGTTTTCTCTGAATGGATCTTGCAAATCTCTAGTATTGAGTCGTAAAACTACTTGCCTGTTAGAAAGACTTTGTTCAGTCACTGAAGGATCAAATTGTCCTTTAGTTAGAGAAAAATATGTTTATCAGCAAATGCATGAGAGTTTGCTGATACTTCACCTTTCTTACTTGTTTGTAGAATTGCTTAAAGTGACTGCTGTCTGTGTTTTTAGTGAATGTTTTCAGCAACAAAATCTCATGCTAGGTATTTTATATCCATTTTTGACCTTTCTGTGGTGGGAACAGAAGGTTGATAGGGACTAGGAAAAGGAAGCATCCTCTGGAAGTTTTGGGAGCTGACAGTGACTGTCCCTCTCTGCAATGTTAAACTGGACAGGAATCCTTGGAAAGCTATCAACTTCAGTCTTGTTTCCATATCAAGTAGTAGCATGAAGTATGCTTAAACACATTGTGACTGTATTAAAATAGGAACTGATTGATAGAAAAACCTGCTTCTGCTGATGTGGTAATTGATTTTTTTTTTTTATAGTAAGTTCAGAGTGCTTTTTGTGTACTGGAGCATTAAACTTGCATAATGTTTGGCCTTGTGACAAGTCCTGTGCATGTAATTTAGAGCCATATAGGGGTGTTCTCTGTCTTGAGCCACTTGATTCAATACTACCTTTCATATCATGAATGTACCGTTAGTAATTTTAAGTAAATAATTTGTGAGCCTTGTGGCCTGAGCATGAACTGGAAATGATAAGGACTATTGATAAGAACCACATTAGAAGCTCTGGTTATAAACCAGGCTCGGTTTCTATGCAGTGCTGCGTTCAGAGCACTGGAGAGTGGAGATTTGGAGACTGGAATGCCAGATCTGGCCTGAGTTTGTACACATAGGTGGGAACCTGACAGATTGGTTTTATATAAAAAGCCGAGGATACAAAAGAGAGGATACGGACTAACCTCCCAGGAGCTGCTGTCTGGTAAGCATTTTAGACAGACTTTTCCCCCACTGGTAACTAGAAGTGAACCTGCCTGTCAGTACAAATCCAGTGCTGCTGTCAGTCATTAAACATCTACTGTTTTCAACACAGCAGAGGAAAAGAAATTGTCCTCCCTTGTCTGCCTTGCCATAATGCAAAGTGGAGTAGTCATAGAAATTATTTTGGGAAATGCTACACTAGCTGCTGTCCTTTGATTTTTGTTCATACTTGGGCAACAACAAATCAGTTAAAACTGGGATGTCGCAGAATCTCTGTCCCATCCAGAGCAGAAGAAAATTTTCAGCTGCAGCTTGGGGCAACTTCTGAGAGTAGGAGAGCTGCAGTATGATTTATATATGGTATGAGCTGCATACCTTTCAATGCCTTACAAATGCTGTAGGTTCTTCCCTAATTCTCAGTGAAGAGAATATTAAAGGACATTTATGGGATCTCTGTTTGTTCCTTTATGTCACACAGTCGGATTGCTAGATGGTAATGCACTCTGATTACTTCCTTAGAATTTGAACTTAGTCCTGAGCTTTTATTTATCCATTCATTCCTGCTGTTTGATACTTCTCTGTTCTCTTTAGCAGCAATTTGTTTAGCAAAAACAAAAATCCCCAAACCCTGACATCTCTGATTTTCAAATTTAGTATTATTTTTTTCACTAAAACTTGTCTAGGCTCAGTAGTGTACTGTGAACAGCTTCCAGGAGACCTGTCTTAGTAAATGTCTGTATATAAACATGTCCTAAAATGATCTCATGTTTAACACGAGATCCTAACTTTTTCCTGAGGATTCACTTGTCATTGTGCATGAATTGAGGTGCTTTTTTACCTAGGTTTTGTTCTCATCTCTCCCTTAGGGAAGAAATAGCACTCTGTCTTGACAGAGTTATAACAAGCTGTTAAGTGAATAATAAAATACAGTCCGAGGGGAATGTCTGGATCATCTGCCAGTGAGGCAGAGGGACGTGCTTAGCATTTCCAAAAATCGAATTTTTCTTGCTGAGGTGCAAGTTTTTAAGTCCATTTAAAAGGCTTCAACTCAAACCTTGTAAGTATGGTGCACTGACTATGGACCATAAGGAAACTCTGTTAGCTAAAAAACTTGCCTTAATGCAGAATTAGCTTCTTCCAGCTTGAAATGCCATCTCTGTGCATTTCTCTCCATCCATCAGAGATGCACGCTCCAGTTTCAGGTCCTGCAGCTCCTGGTCCTAACACAATTCCTCTGCCCTGCTACTGCCCAAGTGTGAGTTTGCAGCATGGCAGAACGAGTTGGGCTGGTTCAGGAAGAGTTATCCAAAGCCTAAATAGGAAAATGTACTTTTCCACCCAGAGTCTGCTGTGGTGGCAGAGCACACCTGACTGCAGAGGAGGTGTCAGTCCCAGAGGTAACTGGGAGGATCTCCCAGCACCCAGCAGGTTGGGTTGAATTGCATTTGGATTGCATAGAGGCACGTTGATGAAATATGAGAACAGGAGAGACACAGGCTGCTGACTTCCAGGTGTCACACGTGGAGCAGATCACCTGCCATTCCCTCCTGTGTGGTGTTTTTTCCAGTTTCTTTTTCATCCCACTAACAACATCACAAGCTCTTGGGTTACATTAGGTGATGAGGGGCATAGTTCAGCATGTCTGAGCATGCCAAATGTATTTTGGGCTCTAGAAGGAAGCAGACTAAGATTTAGTCTGTATTTAGTCACTGGCCTGCTTTGCAGGATATTTTGCATTTCTGAAAACTTTCTCAGCAGAGATGTGCCTTTTTTTGCCATTTTTTTTTTATAAGCATTTAAAATCTCTTACCGTTTTTTAAGGTTGAAAGTAGTAACACCTAGCCATTCACAGGCAACCTACATGTTAATTTTTAAACATGTGTTTATTTCCTTTTTCCTTTTGATTTCCATCTTGTTAAAGACACAGCTTAGCTGCTGCTTGGTGCTGTTGCTTGTGCCAACACAGTTGAGCCTCTCAAGTTTTGGAGGAAGCTCTATTTTGAACCATCACCTTGCATAAAATGACAGGTGGGGTGACTTCTTACTTAAGACATCATTTTCTCCTGAGGCCACGTATCCTACTTCACAGGGAGGGAGTTTGAGTAGCTGCCTCTGTGAGCCCTTTGCCAGAAGCCCTGCTGACAGTCTCCTGGAGACTCTCTGGCCTCCAGGAGGTGATTTAGGAGCACACATACGCACTCTTGAAGTCTTCATTTCTTTGGGACCATCTGGAGGAGTTCACCCCATCCTCCTCCCAGGGAAGCTAATAAAGGCAACCTTGTGACTTAGTGGTTTATTTTGGTAACTGCAAGAACTCGCCGTGGCTGGAGGAGCCAGATTTGGCAAACATTGTCCCATGAATTCTCTTGTGGTGGGGCAATGTCACACTCGCCCTGCTCTTTCTCTCAGTCCCAGGAACTGGGCCACCACAATAAATTGGTAGGTTGGTTGATAAGTGGAGGAAAGACAGATCTCTGTTGGGAATAAGGGTGTGCTTTTATCTAGCTGGTCCAAAGGAATGGGTCTTGTATAATCACAGTCTGTGGGTGCATGTGTGGACCTCAGTCAGCTTTGCCCATTTTCAGGAGAAGAAACTGGGGCACTGAGACTAACTTGGCAAAGGTACTGTGGAAATGCATGCAGGATGAAGAATTTAATCATTAATCTCCAGGATCAAGGAAGGACCCTGGTCCAGTACTTCATCTCCTGGCAAAAATCTGACATGCATAATAGAAATTTTTTAACAAATGCTTTTAGTGGGGTTTGGTCTTCATTCACAGGCAAACAAGTGCTAACTGTAATTGTTTCTTCCAAATATCATTAGCCTTTTCTGTTTCTGTCAAGTCCTTTTCCACTCAATGGGCTGAGTGCTCATGAATTATAAAAAAGCAACAAGTCTTCAAACAGAAAACATGCTTTGGTGCTTTGTTTTCTCATGTTATCTCATAGTATAAAAATCCTTATACAAATGTTTTTAGCCATTAAGACCTTCTGAAATGTTATTTTAGAGTGTAAGGCATTCAAGGATTGATGTCTGCTCCATGTCTGGAAAAGACTGGAGCAACAGTTGTTCAGCCAGTTTGGAGCCTGCAGAAAGAAAGAGGGACATCTTTTTTTGCTGAATATGTTTCTGCAGAGGAAGCATCAATCCTTGACATCAATTTTAGAGTTTTCTAGGAAACACTTATGGATAGAGGTTTTATTTTCCTCTTGGTTGTTCTCAAGAACCCAGCACCTCAGGATGCTGGGTATGCCAAATCTCTTTTAATTTTTTAACTTTGCTATTATTGCAGGGGTGTCAGAGACCCTTCCTCCCTGCTACCACAGGACCCAAATTGAAAGAAATTAAGCATGGTCTTGAAACTGTCGGTGTGGGAACATTGTATTGAAGTGACTGTGAGGAAATAGAGAGTGAGCAGGAAGTGGGCTCAGGGCTTTAATCTGACATTCCCTGCTCTCTAGAAGTGCTTCTTCAAAGAGGTGGAGTTGGCTGATGCAGATTGGCTGCTAAATGTTCATTAACCCCTTGCCACAGGACCTCAGGAAGTCTCTGTGGTGGCCAGTAACAGAAGAGATTTGGCCCTCTTGGAAGCCAGTGGTTTGGGAAAATTTCCTTCTAGCTTTTGACCATCTTGCTGTCACTGTGAGCCTTATCACTCCATTTAACAGTCTTTTGGATGATGAAGGTTTAATTTTTTAAACTCCCTTTCTCCGTGTCCATGTTTTGCTTTGAAGAAGCTTACTCTTTTATTGGACTAAGAAAGATGTAATTCAAAAGGCAGCCATAAAACTGAACCTGTCAAAAGAAATACTCAAAGACATCTGTGACAATAGTTTGAATATAATAACTGTTAGTAATTGGTAACTATCTATAGGAAAAAACAGAGTTCAGTGATTTCCTTGCACCTTTTTCATAGACTTCTCTAAACCAGTAGGGATACATGGAAATATTGAAATTATTGTGCTGTTTCAGTGACTGAAAAGCTGTAAGGAAATTGTATTCTTACAGCATGGGATGTGATAACAACAACAACAGATGAATATTAATGTTCTTCAGAGTATTTTCAGTGGTATTTCCTAGACAGAAATATAAAATAATTTTTCAAAGGAGCATATCCATGGCTGCAGCTGATAAAATGTTGAGAGCTCTGCTGAGGTCAGTGGTCAGGTGTTCTGTATCAGCTGGGAGTCAGGCTGTGTGGTATGGTCTGTGTACCCTTTGTCTTATATTCACTGGGTGCAAAAAGCCAAGAGGAATCCTCCTGCTAGAAAGAGGGCTTATTGCTCTGCTTGGTAAATTCAACACAAACAAAATTCTCAAACTTTCTAAATCCTTTTAAATTGCTCCAAAGATTTTCTTGGTCAGTGATATTGCAAGAAACATATTGCTTTGGAGGTGACCCAATTTGAATCTTTTCTGAATTGCTTTATGATTAGAGCAGTCACATGCTGAGGTAGGACCCCATTAGTGGGTTTAAATCATCTGTTTACTTCTGAAAACACGCATTGTTATGAGCTCTGCTGAGTATTCCCCTTTTTTTTTTTTTAATTTTCTTTTTTCTTTTTTTTTTTTTTCTCTGTTGCAGGACAGAACATCGCAGTCCTACCGGTTTGGAAGCAAAATATGGAATGTGTTTCACTGCTGACCGAAGGCAGCCAAATGAACAGTATTTATAGTAGTTCGAAAATCAGCAGTTAGCAGTTTCTTCACATTCTAACACTACCCAGCACTTTCCAGAGAGAACTCATTGTTTACAAGAAATCTGCTTTCCAAATCCGTGGCGGTGCCCTCCAGCCTTGACTATTAACTATTTGCAAAGGGGAAGCTAATCTACAGTTTGGGGAAAGATGGCAATGGATGAGTACCTGTGGATGGTCATTGTGGGTTTTATCATTGCTTTTATTTTAGCTTTTTCGGTCGGTGCAAATGATGTTGCAAATTCTTTCGGAACGGCCGTGGGCTCTGGTGTTGTTACTTTACGCCAGGCTTGCATTTTGGCTTCAGTTTTTGAAACCACTGGCTCAGTGTTACTGGGAGCAAAAGTAGGAGAAACAATTCGGAAAGGTATCATTGATGTTAACCTGTACAACAACACTGTCCCGCTGCTGATGGCAGGAGAAGTGAGTGCAATGGTTGGTAAGTAACACTTTCCTATTCCAAGTAATGTTTGTTCTGTATTTGTCACCCTGTTAACTGTGAGCACTGTTAATTCAGTCTTCCCATCTTCTGGACCTGCACATCCATTTTTGTGGGAATGCAGGGGCCTGTATTCCTTTTTAAGTCTCCTATGTTTTTTTAAAATGCTTCTAACAATTTACTTTTTTCAGTGGTTCAGCCACTTAACTAAGAGATGAAAAGGAATGTTTAACACAGTGGATCCTATATGTGTATAAGACACTGAAAAAAATTATTTTGGAGATTTTTGTGATGGTAAATGGAAAATATAAAAGTTTAGCATTTGTGTTTGTACACAAGATCCTACAGAATCAGCAGTTTGCAATGAGTGTGTATGAGGAAGAATCCTTTTTAAAAAGTTTCAGAAAATCCAAACGCTTCTGTAAACTGATTGCCTGGCTGAGCGATTGCAATTAGTCCTACATTTCACCCTTACCCACGGCAAAACTAAGGGAGCAGTAAAAATAATCACACATTTAAGGTCTTTTTAGTTTTTCTGACCCAAACGACAGCAGGTCAGCCCTTAGAGTCTGCTCCCCTTGCTTGTGTTTGTAGTTAACTAAATCTCTGTTCAGAACAAACAGCATATTCTGAGGTAAGTAACATTAAGCCACGGTATTTACTCTTTGTTTATGTGCAAGAGGCTTTGTGAGCTTTTAGAGAGCTCCCCCAAGGAGCAAACCTGCTCTTAAAGGGCAGCAGGGAGGAAACCCTTTATCTGTGGGAGAGGCAGCCCCGGCAAGGGGCCAGCCTCCCACCTCAGTCTGGCAGCTTGGTGATTTACACAGGCATCACAGCATCCTCTGCTTGAGAGGGATGTTCCACTTGAAGATTTTCTTCCTTAAACCTACTTAAACCTGACCTAAATGTTATTTCCACCTATCCCTTCTAACCTCTGCACACTTTTTACGTGAGACCTGCACAGGAGTTGGGTGAGTCTGTGCAGAGATTTACTACATGTGGTTATTTTCCTGTTTCCTTTGGGAAAAGGGAAAATTGAGTGCCTTTAAAAAAAAAAAATTCTTTTATTTTTATGGTTCAAAATGGACATTGAGTGACAGTTTCTGGAGTTGTCAGAGGTGGCTTTGTGTGCCTGAGAGTGGGAAGGTAGTTCCCTTGGTTCTGTGGCTGTTTCTGAGCCTCCTGAAGATTGGCCACCTTTCCTTGCCCAAGGGGAAGAGGGATTGGTCACCAAGAGATCCCTGGGGCAGCAGCCACTTCCACAGATGGTGCCACTTTAACCCACCTCAGGTGCTCCTTCCCTGCCCCCCACCCCATCAGTTCCTCTTTCCTGATACCTTGCAGGGTCAGCTGTAGGTGTTTGCTCTTTCCCTCAAGGTGGAGGGTGGCTATTTAGCACCATCCCACTTGCATCTGTTATCCTTGTGCTTGCTGAGATGGCTCAGGCCATTCCCATGGGTGAGCCTGGAGCACTGAAGTGTGAGTGACCTGCATGTTCTTGATTCCCTTTGAAGGAAGGGTCCGTTTTCTTTCCTGGATCTATTTCTGGTATCCTGATCCTGGCAGGGCAAAGTTTTAAGTCTCAGATACCCCCTGTAGAGGCAACTGGCCAGAAGCTCAAAGAAAACAACTTATTTGCATGCCTATTTACATAAGCCTGTGTGAACTTCATGACCAGTTGCATTCCCTTCCTCCAGTAGGGGCATTAGGAAGAAATTCCACATTATAAGTCTCAGAATTAATCACAAGTTACAAAATGCAGATTTCAGTATTTTTTTTCCCTCAAATCCATCTCTAGCTTTTCTCTGGATGTATGATATTTTTTCTGTGTTTTCTCTTAGCCTTTTTGGA
The DNA here is from genome assembly GCF_051311805.1 of Agelaius phoeniceus. Lineage (NCBI taxonomy): Eukaryota > Metazoa > Chordata > Aves > Passeriformes > Icteridae > Agelaius > Agelaius phoeniceus. Next base: position 25,965,306 of record NC_135268.1, read on the forward strand.
TGTTTACTTTTTCTGTTTTTGCTCTGCATTTTCCTCCACCCTGTTCTCTCATGCCTCATGATCATGTTTTTGCAAATGGATTTAGCTTCTGAATTTCAATGAGGCTTAAATGAGTCAACAGTCTGAGAGAGACCAAAAGTCACTGTATCCTCTTTCCAGATGTTGGTGGAAGATCCTTTGATGCTTGCAGCAAACAGCAGATGTAATTTTCAGGTCAACCTCTTCTCCTAAGAGAAAAGGAAGCGGGAAGTAATGGGATTAAAATTTTAATATGTAGCATTTTGTTGTAGTTTGGAGCACATTAAAATGTTGTTTATTAGGCAGATGAGAAGTTAAGGACTGTTGCTCTTGGGGTAGATTGTAGTACTTGCCCAGCACCAACTGACTGTCAAGTTATTGTCAGGACTTGCCTGTGTGTTGTTCTCGAGGTTCTGGTGTGAGCTGAAGTCAGCAGCTGATGTGACTGAGGAGATGCCACCAACAGAGAGGCCATCCCAGCCAGGGTTAGCAGAGCCAAGTACTAATCTAGTCCTGCAGGTGCCGTGGTGTTTGGTGTGGGCTCACAGCTGGCACTGAGCGCTGGAGCCTCAGGAGAACGGGGTGCCCTCAGTGGGCAGGCTGCAGGCAGCGCTCTGTCTTCAGGGGATGCTAACCCAGAGGAAAGGGTGTGGGCCACAGTGTCCACAGGCATGAAGGGTCGGAATTTGGGACTCTTTGACCCAGCCTAGTGAGCCTCCTGCTTCCTAAGTTAGTTTTGCGAAGGTAAAAGTTGAGAACATACATTTTATGTTAAAGAGGATTTAAAGCTTTGATGTAGGTAGTTAAAGCACTGCAAGTCCCAGAGTAAAGTCCTGTTCTGGCTTCCTTTGTACTTTCTTCTGTTCCTTAACACTTCCTTAAACTTCTTTAGATTATGCATTGTCCTTCTCAGGCCATCCATTGGTCCTTCACCACCTGTTTCTTTCTCTACTGCTTGTTTTCAGTTGAGCAATGGTCAAAGGTGTTCCTGCCCATGGCACGGGGTTTGGAATTAGATGATTTTTAAGGTCCCTTCCAACATAAACCATTCTGTGATTCTATGAAGTTAAATGAACAAGAAATCGTTTCATACTCCCTCTATTTCCCCTGACAATAAATCCAGTCCTCACCAGACATTTGCAGTGCAGCTGTGGCTTGGTTACATTTCCCCTATTTTTTATACTAAGTATTTTGTAATTACATATCTATGGGTAGCTTGCCTTTTATTTGGCTTCTTTCAGATGTAACTGTCTGATTTCTCCTTCTCCTCACTTCATTTGCTGGTCTCTAAGTTCATGTCAAAGGTCTCAAAGTGTTTTTATTTTTATTTTTATTTTAGTACAGGGGAAAAGAAGCCAAAAAATTGAAGAGCAGGTGTTCCTTGATTGATCTAGAATTTCCACTAGCAAGAGAAGTAACAGTTGTTTTGGGATAGTACGCCAGGAGAGATCAGTTTTACAAACTGGTTGACTTCCAAATGCAGCCACATATGATACCAGCAAATCACTGTTTGCAGATGGCTCTGTTTCAAGACCTTCAAACCATCTTCTCATGTTGGAATTGAGGATGGAGGTTGAAACTTTGGGTAGTCTGCCAGCATATGTTCAGTGACCTTGCTTTATCACCTGTATCTGCTGCAGATCTGTTAAGAGAGGAGGCATGAGCCAGAAAATTCTCTTATGGCTCTCTTATGGCAGTCTGATTGCTGCCACTGGTGACTCAACACACAAAGATTTAGTCTTAAGGCCATGAAGTATTACAATGAGGTCTTTGTAAGAATTCTCTAACATTAGGGGGGGTCCACAGAAAGCTGGTGTCACTCTCAAAAGTATTTTGCTGTCCTGAGGTTACTGCCACTGCAAGAGGAGCAGGGATTTTGTGTCTTTGCAAAGTGAAAAGGAGTCAGAGCATGGAGCTGCATGCTTGAGAGCTTGGTGGCCAGCTGTGTCTGATCTAACTCCTGAAAGAGGTGCTTGGGATACTTTTTTTCCCCCTGTACTCTTGGCCAGCATTCTTCCTGGAATTCTTGCTGGAATGCCAGATCTTGCATTTACTTTACAGACCATTACCCACTCTCCCTTAGTTAGGGGAACTTATTTCCTTATGCCAGGGTATCTTTGGCTTCTCCATGACTAACATAAGCCTTTTCAGCAGTCTTGAATTTCTCTTGGAATCCTTCTTGAATTTCTCTGCAACAATGAGCTGCAGATGAAGGCAGTGAGAGAGTCTGTATTCTTTCCTCAGTCCATTTTTCCTGTAGAGGACTGGATGGCTGTGTATCACTGAGATGAAGCATGAAATCTCTCTGTCCCACAGTTTGAACCTTTCTCTGGTAGTATCCAACTTTAGGAGCATGGGTGGTTCACTAGTGAAATGGTGAATGCCTCCTTATGCTGATCACCTGCAGGCTTCCAGGGTCAGCTCTCAAGAGTGAGGTTTTCTAAGCTTGACGTACACTGGGAGCAGTTTGTGTACTTAATCAGACAGGCTGTAAATACTGAAAGCAGAACTGTCATGGGTTGTAGGGAGCTGTTAGTCATAAACAGTCATAAGTAAGATGTAGCATTCAAAGCTGCTATTAAACTGTCTTAGTATCTGCATTTACAGACAGAACAGGAACAAAACCCTCTTTAGAAGATCTCTCTTATGCATGAGGAGTGTAGGCAGCACTTGTAAAAGAATGTGTGGCAAAGAATTTTCTGCGTTACATTGTTGTTATTGTTGTTGATACCATATGGTTCATTTGTTTCTAGGTTCTGCTGTTTGGCAGCTAATTGCATCGTTCTTGAAGCTCCCAATATCAGGGACCCATTGCATTGTAGGTGCTACGATTGGATTTTCTCTGGTGGCAATTGGCACGCAGGGTGTGCAGTGGATGCAGCTTGTCAAGATTGGTAAGTGCTGTCTCCTTTTATGTGTGAGAGTGTGTGAAATAGTGTGTGCTGCCTATGAAAAACATTCCCAGAAATCTGCTTTGTGCTGATAACTCCCTCATTAATTTATTTTCCACCCCTGTCACGTCATTCAGAAAATGCACTGGTGCCATGTTCATTAAGGGCTGCAGTGTGTCTCCAGTGGAGAAGGGGGTAAGGCAAAAGGTGTACTTCCCCAGTGGTAAGCTGGGGACACATTGTCCCTCAAGAAACATGCTTCAAGGTGACATTCCTCCTCTTCTAATTCTCTTTGAGGCAGCTCATACTACCCTGTTCTTGTTCTCAACAATATGAATGCTATCATGTAAATGCTCACAGTCATGTTCCTCCACCCACCACCACCTTCAGGGCACACAGCATGTTTAACTCACAGCCTCCCATTGCCAAGAACAGTGGCACATCCAAGCAGGGATGTGATGGAGTGTTTTCTTATTGTTTTGGAAGCCTTTGGAACTTGAGGTGCAGTCTAAAGTCTCTGTTAGAAGGAAGGCATGGTAATATATGATAACTTCAGCAATGCATGTGGTTTTTTAAAATTCTGTCAATAGTAAAAGAGTTTTCAGTGACAGCAGAATCAATCTGTTAACCATGCTGCAAACAATAAATCACTGTGGATGAGATTTCCAGAGTGCTGCCCTAATCTGGTTTTATTGAAATCAGTGGGAGCTTTGCCACCTACTTCAGTTAAATCATCCTGGACACTTGCAGTGCTGGCCTGCAAAAAATGTGCATGCATCATACATTACAGTTGATGCTCCTGTGGCATTTTGGAGCTCAAGACTCTTACCCTGGGAGCAGCAAGTCATCCCGCTAGATGCAGTTGCTTTCTACTTGCTTGCAACATTCATGGTGGTGGTGATTAGGAAATTACAATGCTTTCTTGGTCTACTCTGATTCAAACTACAAGAAACTTTCCTGAGGAGTTTGATTGCTAAACTTGCAAAATTAGCAGGAAATGCTTTGGCTGTTGTTTCTAATGGTGCTTAGCATTACTTTGACTTTCATGAGTGTCGGTGGACATTGAGTTGCACCAGTTGTAAGTAAACATACAGAACATTCATTCCAGTTGTACAAGAATTGTTTTAGATTTATTGCTCATTAACAATGTACTTAACTATTATGCAAGAATACTGTTTATTTCAAGTTTCATTCTTTCTTCAACGCAGTTGCCTCTTGGTTTATTTCCCCACTGTTATCTGGCTTGATGTCTGGAATCCTATTTGTGCTGATCAGATTCTTCATTTTAAACAAGGTAAAGAAATCTCACTATTATAATGAGTGCTTAGTATGAAGGTTGTGTTCTAGCCTCCCATTGAGTGCTGCCATTTCCATAGTTGAGAGTTTATGACTTCTTTTTGGACAGGAGACCAGTCATTTTAATAGCCATTTGAGTTATACTTGCTCTTAGCAGTTCTGAAAGCTCACAGTAAGTAATTTGACAAGTATTTGAGGCTTAGAAGGTGCTATGTGATAATTAATATTGTATATTCTGTTAGGTCAGAGCATGGTACATGGAGGCTGCTTCTGTATTAGCACAAGCTTGCTGGCATTGACTTAGCCTCACAATTGCTGTTCTCTCTGTGGTTTAAACAGAGCAGTCCTCCCTTGGAGATACTCTAACTGGATTTTGAAGTCGTGAAATTTTAAGCCTTGGTTTTCCAGCACATCATTCATTAGAATATGGGCATCTGCCTGTTTTGTAGACTCTCAAGAAACCTGAATCAATGGGTTTTAGTGACCTGCAGTAACATTGGTCCATGTATCTCCAGTACAAAAGATTACTTGCCTGCCACCCAGCATGGTCTGGAAACTTGAACTGCCTTTTCCATTTCTCTCACACCATTCAACTTGCTAAAATGGGGAAGTGAAGAGCATGACAGTGACCTAAAATAAGGGACACTATATTAGCAGTTATACAGGGAACTTAAATAGATGAGGGATTAATTCTTTTGCTATAAATAGCACCACCTGTAACCTCAGCTTCATCGTTCTTCATTTCTGCTCTAAATAAACGTCAGTGATAAAAACAGATGATAGATTTGATAAGATTCAGCTTTGAATAAAAAATAACTCAAGTTGCATGAAAGATAAGGAAAGGTTCCACTATTGTATTTAAAGCCTAGCAACTTAAGAAATTAGCCATCAAAGTCATGTGAACTCTGGTATTAAAGCTGTATATTTAAACATTCAAGAGGCAGAAAAATTCAAGTTAAGGAAATTGCCTCCCAAGTGCCGTCTGTGCCATTCACAAAGCAGTAAGATCTGTAGAGCTTCTGACATAAGCAGGTAGTGACTTGTGTGCATGCATAAAAAAAGAGCAGCTTTCTAGCTTTGTGAGTCTGTGGCCTGTTACAGGGCTCTATGCCCTTGCTGGGGATGTTAGTGAATAGCAGCTGGCCCTGCAAATTCAGCCCATCTGCATCCTGCTTGGGGACCGGGCATAGCACAGGGTGACCACAGCCTTTTCTCAGCTCCCTTTTACAGCTCATGGCAGCAAGAAATGAAACCACATTAGTCAGACCTCAGCTTTGCCAGGCTCTTTGCAAACACGTGGAGCCCCTGGAAAGGCCAGAGCAGTCCCTCACAAAGGCTCTGTCCGTGGCTCGCATGCTGCGTTTGCGCTGCCCTCTCAGCTGAGTCTTTCCTTGTGAGCGCTGAGGGCAGCGGGCACAGTGCCGTGCTAAACATTGCCTGCTCACTTTGTGTGTGTCACCTGCTAATGCAGCCAGACACCTGGCATTTCAGGGATTTCTGTTAGCTGGTAGGAAGTGCCAGGCTGTCTTGGTTGAAGAAGAGAGCTTGGGAATATGGTTTTGAGATGGATGCCTTGCACTGCTGCTTGTAGCACAAGTACAAAACATCAAAGCCCTCTCCTGCTTGGCACCCTTCAGTCATGCTAAGTGAAAGGGACTCCTCATCTTGGACACAAAATAAATAAGAACACACCTGCAGAAAGAAACCCGCCCCCAGGTCACTCAGCAGCTGACTGGAAAGTACAACATGAGTCCTTGGTTCCCATTGACAGTGTCAAGCTCTCCCAGGGTGCTGGTACTTGCCAGGACCAGCATTGTGGACTTGGGTGTAACCAAGCTATCACTATCCTTTCCTCAACATCCAAAAGCTCCATCTGCCTGTCACTGATTAGGGAGCACATGTTTTCCACATGGAGGTTCATGCTGACATGAATAATCTGGTGTGAAATGCAGCTAATGTTTCCTTTTTTTCTGTGGTTTCTCTGCAGGAAGACCCCGTGCCCAATGGTCTCCGCGCGCTCCCGGTGTTTTATGCTGCTACCATAGCTATTAACGTGTTTTCCATCATGTACACTGGGGCACCAGGTGAGTGAGCCAGGGAGGCACAGGAGGGAGGCTTCCCACAGTGTGTAGGGATGCTCTGCCAGTGTCACCCAGACACCACAGGGTTATCTCCTGTGTTAGGAGTTAACAAGGGCAGGAGTAAATCATTCACCTCCCCACATGCTTCTGTTTGTGTGTGTGTTTTTGTGACACCCTCCTGATCGCTCTGGTTAGTGGGGAAGAGCACAGCTACAAACAGAATCCCTCTTTAGAAGAAGGGAAATTACTGAGAGGCAGCTTTGGCTTTGTAATTCTGAGCACATGCTGAGCTCTAAAAGGTGTTCTAGGTTTGTGCATCAGGGAGTGAAGGTTCAGAGCAGGGTGGAGAGCAGGTGCTGTTTGCTGTCAGTGTAATACCTTCACTCCTTCACTGACATCAGCAGAGTCGCTGTTCTGGCATGTCTGGCTCCAAGACTGTTATTTAAATTTACTACTTTATTTCTCTTTAATGATAAGAATCCCCAAACCTGTTTCTTCATTGAATGCATCTCTTTTTTTTTTTTTTTTTGATGTTGTGGTTTGATTGCAACTCAGAAGAGGGAAATGAAGTTTAAGGACTTTATATTTTTTATATATTTATATATCTTATGTGTACTTACATGTTTGTGTTTATTTGCATATATATATTTATATCTGAATTTTTATATTAGTTGAATTTTTATATTATATTTATGTTTGTATATTTTATATTCTCACGTTTTATGTATTTGCATTTATATTTTTATAGTTTACTGTAGTGGTGTATATTTAAACGCACACTTCTAGCAAAGGGGTTCAGAACAAAGATATTCAGTGATCTCAACTACTTTTTTGAAGACTCTGATCATTAAATGTTGTCTTTAGGTTAGATTATTGTCCAAGAACCATGAATGAAGAGGCAATTGAAGATAGACTCCTGAACATGGCCCTGAATTAAGAAAGCAGGCTTAGAAAGTGACCTTTTTTTAAATGGAAATATTTCTCTAAAATCCAACACATTAGATGTACTAGATAAAAACAGTTGATAGACCCTACTCCATAGCATAACATTACTGGAATTAATAAAAACTTGAGACATTCCCAATTTGAAGGTAACATTACTATTTCTCTTAAGTCTAATTGGCTATGTATCCAAGATGTTTAACAGTAAATCAGCTGTATAACTCACATTTCCTCATTAGTTGTACTGCAGAAGTAGGTCAGGCACTCTGCACTGACTCATTAAGCAAAATAAATGAAATAAGAATCTTAATTTTCCCTCTGTTTCAGCTTAGCAGTCTCTAAAGTGTGTGAATAAAAAGGTGGGACTCCATTTTCGATACTGGGGAAAAACATATTTACTCTCCAAGGCCTCTGTTCTGGCAACATTCACAAGGATGAATTAATCATGTAGGTTTAAAGATAGGCAATGTATATATGGGTTTGAAAGATCAGAGTCCAAGCTCTTTCTTCATTGAGAGTCAGATTGTTTCATTGAACAAGTGCAAGGATCTCTGTTGGGGGAATAATGACAGAAACACGAGTTGTTGATGTCGCCGTGCATTGCAGGGCGAAGCCTCAGCTGCATTAAGCTCATATTGCAAGCAAATAAGGGCTTAGAGCAAGCTAAGCATCAGGCTTTATGGACCAGAGCAAAGGTCAAGTAAAGACTTAACCCTAATGGGCAACGTGGTTTAATGTGCATTCATTTATAAAAGCACTGCAAACTTGTTTCAGCAGCCCTGATGTGGGGCTCTTTGGGAAATAACATCACAGTGGGGCAACAGGAAACTGGAAGACTAAACCTGCAAATGTTTTCATGTCAACTATACCTTTAAATACTGCAGTAACTGGTAATGTGTTAAAAGTCATCAGCTCCTTCATGTTGGCTTTGAATACACTGTGGACACTGGCTTTTCTGCTACAGACTGCTCTTCCACTGCCTGGGATAATTAAGTCAAGTTTATTAATGGCTTGCTTCAGTTTTATTGCTTTGTCTTTACAGTACTGGGACTGATCCTGCCAATGTGGGCCATTGCTCTAATATCAATCGGTGTGTCCTTAGTATTTGCTGTCTTAGTCTGGATTTTTGTGTGTCCCTGGATGAAGAGAAAAATAGAAAGTAAGTAGTTATTTGATGAAATGTGAGTGATATAAAATCATGGAATATTACATTTCAGAGGTGGAGGTGCCCTTGAGGGTCACCTAGTTCAGTTCCCACCCACAGGCAGGATGTGCCTAAACTATTCCTCATGTATTTGTGTAATTTGCTCTGAAAAAGCTGCAGTGGTAGAAATTCAAAACCTTGTTAGGCAAGCCATTGGAGTGCTAAGTTCTGAAGTCTAGCAGAAACAGCAAAATAAAACCTGGAATATAATTTGGTTTATATTTTATTAAGAAAAGATTAGAGAAAAAGCCTGTCAGACTGATCATCTTTAAGTGACTGTTTTAGCTTTACAGTAAGTTGGGCTGATCACAGCTTTAGTTGCTTTGCTACTCTCAACAAATGCAGAGAAAAGTGTCAGGTTTCATTAACAGATGAACAGCTCAGTGTTTTTCTTCAGTTACCTACTTTGGTGAATTTTATCAGAAGAAACAAAGATGTTCTAGAATTTTCACACATGAACCTAGTAGAGTGTTAGAAATAAATAGTGTGTGTATGAAACAAAGCTTGGTTATTGTAGCCAAGTTAAACCATGCTGTTGATGCAAACAGTGGAAACTTAAGTAACCTTGGGTTTAAAATTACAGTACTATTCTTTCCTTAGGCCGGTTAAAGAAAGATGCTGCACTGTCAAGGATATCAGATGAAAGTCTTGATAAAATTCAGGAAGAAGAAACACCAGTCTTTAAAGAGCTTCCTGGTGCCAAAGCATCTGATGAGAGCACGATTCCCCTTACTGGCTCAGTAACAGAAGCTGCTGGGGCATCAGATAATATTGCAAATGGAAACCATCCACGTGTACCCTATGGTAAGGAGCTAAGACAACTTGGACGGTTTGTCCTCTTCCTGCTTCAATGAGGTTTCTTAGCTTCAAGTAGGTCTCTGCTGTAAATAGTAAATTGGGGTTTGGAATTTCCATCTCTAATCCCTTTTCAGTGCTTGTTTGGAAAGATGCTCATTTACAAGTGACATTTTCTGGAGAGGACGTAAAATAAATTACATTTTGTTTGGCTGTATTTCAGTTTTAGAAACAGCTGAAAAAAAATTACTTGCCTTTTTGCGTTGCTTTGCTTTGTATTCTTAATGGTGTTTCCATCCTATCAAGCAGTGGAAAAATACAGAGCACACAGATTGCTGATGTATGAAGGTTAAATTCAGCATAAAGATGATTAGCATACTACAAAAGGAGATGAAAAGATTTGGACTTTAGTCGATAAATGTATGACCATTTGGAGCATGTCCACTGGAAAAATGTCACACATTGTTTTCTGAACATATGTTTGCAAGAAGTAGACTTGTGCATAAAGCTCTTTCTGTTCTGCCACGTGGTGGGAACACCCCCCTCCACTTAGCGGTCTGCTGACTTTGATATCGCTTTGCTAACATCTACAAAGCCCTGTAATTTGGTTAATAAATGCCTGATGTATTCAACTGGTTCTTACAAAATCAAATAAGTCATGACGTGGAGCCCTTAGAGTGTGTGCTTCCAGTTTAAAAATAGCTAAACCCAGTTCTGATTGTTGCACAGTGAAAATCCAGGAAGTCAGGAAATGAAAAAGACAGTTTCTTCAGAAATATTACCTGTGATACATTTTGATGCGTGTCCTGCAGTGTATGCTAACATTAAATGTATACAGTGGGAATATACATCATCATGTTCATAGAACTAGTATATAGAAAATGTTGCAGTAACTAAGGAAATACTTCTGAAGAATGTGAATTTTTTAATTTGTTTTTTTTAAATTATTTTTAAAAGCTATGTAAATGTCTCCTAAACAAATGAGTATGAATTAAATATCTCTTAAACAGATGAGTCCCAGTATGAAAATGCAGTAAACCACATTTCAGAAATCCTAATTATTCCTATTCAATGTAGACAAAAGCTCAGAAAAAGCAGAGCTTGCTTTACAAGAAAGGAATTTATTGGAAATTTCTATTTTCAAAGAACCTGAGGATTTAACCATCAAGTATCACATTCAAATAGCTGATCCCAAGTGATTTGCTGGAGGTCATGCAGCATGTCAGGGGAGACTCAGGACTGGAAGAAACCTCTTTTTGCGCAGAAGATGAGAGACTTTATTTTGCAATGAATTGAATCTTGGTTTATTCCTACATGTAGTGCAAATGGATCTTCATTGTCCTGTATTCTCAGATGCTGGCCACAATATTGTCTTGTGTTGGAGGAAGGGGGCTTTTGTATTGCATTTTGTGTAAACAAAACCTCTGAATCTCTGCCTTTCTAGGAAGGGCATTTTCGGTGACGCACACCTCGGTGAAATCACCTGTTTCCAACGGCACCTTCAGCTTCGACGGCCACGTGAGGAGCGATGGCCACGTGTATCACACTGTGCACAAGGACTCAGGTTTATACAAAGACTTGCTCCACAAAATACACCTGGACAGGGCCAACGATGAGAGGCCCAATGCAGAAAACAACTACAAACTCCTACGGCGCAACAACAGCTACACCTGTTACACTGCTGCTATCTGTGGCATGCCCGTGCATTCCTCCTTTAAGGCAGCGGACACATCTACTCCAGAGGACAGTGAGAAGCTGGTGGGAGACACTGTTTCCTACTCCAAGAAGCGAGTCCGCTACGACAGCTACTCCAGCTACTGCAACGCAGTGGCCGAGGCAGAGATTGAGGCGGAGGAAGGCGGGGTGGAAATGAAGCTGGCCTCGGAACTTGCAGATCCCAACCGGCCCCCCGTTGATCCCGTGGAAGAGGATAAGGAAGAGAAAGACACCTCTCAGGTCCATCTACTTTTCCACTTCCTCCAGATCTTAACAGCCTGCTTTGGATCCTTTGCCCATGGAGGCAATGATGTCAGGTAAGAGGAGGAGATCTCACAAGCCAGCAATTTTACAGTCTAAGTACATGGAGCAAGGTTTACCAGCTTTGCTGGTTGGAAAGCACATTCATTTCTGCAGGTAGATGATCATCAGGGCTGTGTGTCATCAGTGTCCTCAGTGCCTGCCAGGAATTGCACTGCTTAGTCTATGGTTTCTTTTCTTCTCAAGGGTAAAATATTTTTATTTGCTAACTAACTGTGAAGTAATTAGTTTAATTTACCTTTAATTTTGGCAGTCTTGGAGGCATTGAGACTCCACCCAACATGCCAGCGACTGTAAAGGCAAACAGGACAATCCCAGCCCTGCAGAATTTGAAGCCTATTTTAACTGCGAAATCAGAAACTTTCAACAGACAAGGGGTTTCAGACTATTTTTACCATTAGATGAATTTCATCTCTTGTCACACAGCACCTCACCATCTCAGTGGCATGTGGCTGAGGAGCAGTTTGGGTGGGTTTTCTGTGCCCTGGGAACACTCTGTGTTTTTCCTTTAGGATTTGGGTGGGCTGCCTCTTCCCTAGACCTGGAGCAATCCATTTGGTATTTAATAGATGCTTTTTCCAGTATCATGATAAGGTCCCCTGAGAAATTCTCTCAAGTGGCTTGTTGGAGCAGCTGTCCTTATTTGGGTTGTGGCTGGGGCTGTACTGAGTCCCCTTTCTGTTGGACCCTTGCCGTGACAGCCATGCCCTTATGGTGTTGGTTTCAGTGTTTCCAGCAGGACTTTACAGCATTCATAATTTTCATCGTCCTCCTTTGCCTTCTGGGCACACCCTGTTCCACTCTTCAAGGACAACACTTAGTGCTTCATGCTCTTGTCAGCTTCCTAATTTAACTTGTAACTCATCATGAAAACAATTACAAACGTGTTTCTTTGCTCCCCGTCCATCCCGCATCCTGGGAATTCAGACCAGGGCTTTCTGAAGAGCCTTTTGTACTTCCTTGGTATCCACAGGGATCTGGCTCTGGGAAGGAATCCAGAGGCCCCTCATCCTCTGGATCAGAGGGCAGTGGTGTGTAGCTTTCATTCCTCTCAGATGGTCTCTGTTGTTAAAGACCTTTGCTCTGAGCATACTGGCCAAGAGCAGAGACCCATGGGAGTCAATATCCAAGCTCTGCAAGTGGCCAGCAGTGAGTGCTGAAGGGAACACAGGGATAAGAACAAAGACTGCTGATATTTCTTGTAATTTATCCTGGGAAATACCAGGGTATTATGCAGAAAGTTCAGAGCCTACCTCAGCAGGTGTCACAGCTCCTTTATTCCCTGCAGGTGATACTTATGTTTATGCACATGTTTATGCATGCATCACTTGCATGTTATATAGGAGGAAAGGGTAGTTGATTTTGTTAGAAGTGATCTGTAAGCATGCAGTTAGTTCAGAAATCAGATTTGGTGCTGACAGGAGCTGGATGAAATACAAAGTTCAGACTCTGTGCTGTGTGTGTTGTTGCATCTTACAGCCTCATTCCCTTAGAATTTGGCATTTGGACTAGCTTGTTAGTGTAGCAATATCCTTTCCTGAAAATGCTTTTAGTGTTTTTCAGATCCCTAGTTCTGTTGGTGATCCTATCAAATTTGCCAGGAAACGTGTTTTTATTAAATGCTGTTTATTCCAGAACCTCTTCTTAAGCTGAAATCATATAATTGCAAAACTAAAGAACAAGTTGGCTTCGTTTTGTCAAAGCTGGTAGAAAAGCAGGGAGGTGCTCATGTGTCTAGGATATTGGATAGGAATCCATCCTTGCAATTGCACTGAATTCCAGCTAAACAATAAAATTAAAGACCCCTTCATATACCTAGAAGATTTATTAGATAAAATTCCCTGGGAATGCTGATGTCTATCCTGTGGATCATATAGCAGAGATGTTTTGTCAGTCTTTATCTAGTGGAGCAAAAGATGTCTTGGCTCTGCCACATGTTGCATGAAGATCTGCAGGGCTCAAAAGGCAGTGCATTGTTTAAAAAATGATGCTGTAGAACCCAGCGAGTAGCACAGCTTTTTGTTCACATTTATGTAAGGAAGTAAGCCCTGGCAGGTCCATCTTCCACTGATGACTGCTATCTTTTCATCTCCCTCCTTCATACACTTTCCTTTGGCTCATTTTAGGTGCTGCTGTCAAGCTGTTTCTCTAACGTTTTTCCTTAGCCTTGAATCCTGTTGTTAAAATCCTGCTTTCCTCTGCATTTGGTTTTAAGCTCCTCACTCATGTATTTAGGATAGCACCTCCATTGTCCACACCTTTTTTTTGGACTTGACTGCAACATTTTCTTTCCATATCCTGGAACTTACTCTTGTGTCATGTTTTCTATTTATTTTCCTTCAGGCTGTTTGCAGGAGCAAAGAGATAAAAATAAAAAGCCAATATGAAACTTAAAAACTGCAGGTGATTGCAAGGTAAACAATTGGCCTGCAATTTAGAGAATACTTAAGCATGGGGCATACAGTACATACAGAATAGATGTGGCTCAGAAAAGCTGCATGGATAAGAAGTGCCCCATATAGTTTGGACAGCACTTTGGTGGACAGAAGATCATATGGAGAGCTCTTTTGTTTCATTGTCCAGGATTTACCCAGAGACCTGGAAGAGTTAAATCAGTATTTTTCCCTTGACTGCAGAACTAATTCTCAACTAACTCATGGGGTGGTTATAGACTCCAGTTTCTTCTAAGATGATGATTTTTATATTCATAACAAAATCAGCCATGTTTGCTGTAGGAGCTGATGTTTGTAGCCATCAGAGCCTGTGCTCAGGCTGACATCAGCAAGGATGCTGGCTGGGGCAGCTGTGTGTTAAAAGGAGAAGGCAGTGATGGTAGCTCCTTATTTGGGTGACTGTTTTGTTCGGACCATCCTCTCCTGCCCTGCCTCCAGGCTTATGTGCACTGTGTCAAGGGTGCTGGAGCCCTTCCAGGGCTGGGACCAGCTGAGCCGGGCCCAGAGCCTTGTGACACCACCATGCACATGGACTGAATGAAATCTAAAGAATTTAAAATCCCAAATAAATGTGTTGGGACAGAAGCGCTGAAAAAACCCCGTTGTTGTTGAAGTTAATTAGCGGCGCCAAGTGAGCAGGACCCACTGGCTCAGCAGTGAGCACAAAGGGAGTGCGTCAGGTCAGGGCAAGGGCAATGGGAGAATAAAAAGGGCAGGGTGGAAAAAAGACCTGGGCCAGGAGCGTGACACAAGGAGAACTGCCAGCTTCTAAATGCTTGTTCAGAGCCAGCTTTCCAGAGAGGCTGGGAGGCTGGGCTTTGTCGGCCAGCAGGGATTATATGCACCTATGGTTGAGTTGGACTGAGCTTATTTTTCTGTAGATATAGGCTGATTCAGCAGGAATTGTCATCTGGAGCTTCAGTGCTGCAGCCACAGCAGCCTACCTGTGTAACAACAAAATAGCAGAACAGTTGCTGAAGCTGTAGGGTATGTGCTGTATTTTAAAGTCTGAAACATGTCTGAATTAACTAGTTCTCAAAACCAAAGGCAGATGGGCAGGCTATTTTGGACATGGCTAAAAAGGATTGCTAACCTCAAAAAGCTAATATGAAACTTAAAAACTGCAAGTGGTTGCAAGGTAAATGATTAACCTGTTTTGGAGCATATTTAAGCATGAGGTATACAGTACAGACTGAACTGTGATGCAGCTCAGAAAAACTTCATGGGTCAGAAATACCCCATATAGTTTGGACAGCACTTTGGTGGGCAGAAGAGCATAAGGAGATCTCTCTTGTTTCTTTGTCCAGGATTTATCCACAGACCTGGAAGAGTTAAAGCAGTATTTTACCCTCACTACAGAACTAATTCTAACTAACTCAGGGGGTAGTTTAGACCCCAGTTTCTTCTGAGATGATGCTTTTTAGCATCATAATGAAATCAGCCACCTTTGCTGTAGGAGCTGCTGTTTGTAGCCATCAGGGCTCCCTGTTCAGCAGGGATGCTGGCTGGGGCAGCTGTGTGTTAAAAGGAACAGGGAGTTGTGTTTTCTCTGGTGCTCAGCACAGCAGTGGCTGTGGCTGCTCTGCTACTGGGCTGGGAATGAGAAAGCTATGAGCAAAGAGTGTTTACCCCACAGTCCTATCCTAACAAGTGGGAAGATGCTTTTGTTGATTGCTCAAGCAATCTCTGGAGCTTGTTATTCCTTGAATTCTTGCAATCAAAGCAGGATGACCCACAGAGAGATGCTGTAGGTCAGTGTGAGTTTTGCTGATTAAAATATGCTGTTTATGCTGTGAGGAAAGCCTGAGCCTTGTACTCCTCCACACCTGTCCATGCATGTGTTCAGTCATTTCTCACACAGATTCCTTCTCCTATAAATGGGCAGCCTCTTCTGTCCCTTCCTGCCCTCCATCACTCCTGCGGTCACAGGAGAAACCCTGGGGGTGTCAGAATGGCCTGTGTGCCTTGGCTGGTGTGAGCAGGCAGCTACCTGGGCCCATGGAGGAAGGTTGATTTAGGGCCCTGGCAGTGGCAGGAGGTGTGATGCTGCCAAGGGACAGGCAGTGCTGAGCTTTGGCTGGTAGGTGCTGCAGGGAGGAGAAACCTGCCTGCAGTCATTTCACAGGATCTCAGTTTTCCTGAGTTCCTGCTGCATAAATTGTTGGAGTGTGTCTGCTCTAATTAAATTTCCTGTGGAGGACTTTAGGACTCCCTTTGCATATTCATGCTTAGATATTAGGAAAAAGGGGTCATTGGAGTTAGAGTCTGCAGATAATGTCATATAGATTTATGGCACAAGTTTGAGAAAGAATGCCTCTCATTATCCAAACAATATAGGCTACTTTACTGACAAAAGGATTTAAAACCATTTCAGAGCTATAGTAAAAATATTTGATTTTTAAAAAATATTTCTGCACATTCTTTCAGTGATTTTAGGGAAGCTGGCTGCTATTAGGTAGGGAATTCATTTTTAAGCAAAACAGTTTGAGAAACTAGGAAATGTGTGTTTGCCCAAAATACATGAAGAGGAGCTTTCTCCTCTCACCTTCATACAGATTTCACTGGAGTTTAGGTCAGAGTGCACAAACAGCAGTAGGATTCACCTTTTCCCCCTCTTCCTGAAGTAAAGGCAATGGGATTAAAGGAGGGAAGAGCCAGACCATTGCCAGTATCTCACTGCACATGGAGAGCTTAGTGGGATTCAGCCTCTTGGCTAAATAAGGAGTCTAAAGGAGCTATAGTAAGGCTGGATTACAAAACAGGTATTTCTTATTTCCTCCCTGAGAGCTGCAGTCAAGATCACTTAGAATATTTAGGAAGCTAATCTGTCTGTTATATTTAGTGAGGGAAGCCTGATTTCTGATTTCTTCCCTTTAGTCCATTCTGTAAATTCAGCTTGTGCCCAAGTAGATGTGAATCTTCATTTCTGTCCTTTACTGTGCATGTACAGGACATTTTTGTTGTGCCATGCAGGCAAGTCAGAGAAGAGCAGCAAGAAATGGGGTCTCCAGTGGGTGTGGGAATCCCTCCCCATCCCTCTGTGAGCAGGGCTCATGGCTGGGCTTGCCAGGGGAAAAGCTGATGCTGGTGGGCACAGACCCAACCCTCCAGGATCCAGGGCTGGGGGTTCAGGGCCAGCATTTGCAGGACACAGAGACGAGCTGCAGGAATAAAAGCATGTCCACCCTGACTCATTAACACACCCAAAGCTTGCACTTCACAGGGCACAGCTCTGACACACTTTTATTGTGCTGTGGTAGATGTCAAGGCTGTCCAGTTATTTGAAGTAGGATAAAACTCTCCTGATAATCTGATAACCTTGCAGATTAGAGCATGTTTTTTTTCCTGTTGCTACCTACAGACGTATCTGTCTTCCACTCTTGCTCAGCTGGGTGATGTCTCAAGACATAACTGCAGCCTATTTAGAAATATCATCCCACTGATTTTCCCAGTGGAAGGTTTGTTTGTGAAATCCTGGTTTGGGAAATAGTCAAATGGCTGGACATTTTGTAATTGTACTTGTAATTTTGGACACCTAATACAGATTTTTCAGATGGCTGTTTTGCTCATCATTCAGCTTTAGTTTGTGATAATGGTTCTTTCACTCCACTAGAAAAAGGGACTAAAAAGCAATCTCCTTTTTCGGGTGGCAGAGAATCTAAGCATGGTCATCAAGGAGTCTATACATTATTCACAAAGCATATTCAGAGTGTAGTTTTCAAATACAGTTAGATTTTCTTTTTGAGCAACTCATTACTCCCCTCAAACAGCAGCCAGGAAATAGCAATGTTGCTGCATCATAACATGTTACTACAAGCTTGATGGGCTTTGGTCACAGAGCATTCAGCTGATGGTTGAATGACTGGGAAAAAGCCCCTTGTTTTTTACCAAAAAATAAAGTGTTAGTCCTTATTCCTCCAGAGAAGGTCTTGGACTTGTGACCCAAAGATACCTAAAAATTTCTGCTTGTGTGTGTGCATGGGAAACTGTCATTTCTAAGCCTGTCTCATGATAGCTGAATGTGGGGTGGTTATTTTTGTTGGTAATACTATCTGTCTCACAGGGGAGAGGAGAAGCCAGCTCTATTTATAGTTCAGATTCACTGTCAAATGCTATCTTTCACAACAGTTTTATAAATGCTGTGTGACAGATTCTAAACTGGCACCAGTGAGCAGCAGAAGAGAATTGTGCCAATTCACGTTAGCCGAGAGCACCAGGAAAATCATCCCGAGGGTCAGGCAGCACCTCAGAACCATGGAGCAGCCCTTCAGTGAGCCACCATGGAACCCCTCTGCCAGTGCAAGTACTGCTGTGGGTGGCATTAAATCCTGCACTGCAGCTCCAGGGAAGGCAAACAGCCCCTGTGCAGCACCCCAGCTGCAAAGCCCTGTGCCCTGCGAGTGATGGGGCTGGGGGAGCCCAGCAGAGGTGGGGGAAGTGTGGATGTGGAGAATACACTTTGCAGCAGGCAGGCTCAGGACTTGGGCTTCTTATGCCATAACATTTCATAAACTCATCCTAAAATTAACTCTATTGGCCACCCCCTTGTGCTCAGTGGGAAAGTGTGTATTAGGTGTGCAAAATTAAAGTAATACCATGACAGGAGCAGCCTATTTTCTGTTTTAAACCCAACAGGTAGATAATACAGCAAATTCTTTAAAGCACTTCAGTTTCATAGGAACCTGAGGGCAGTTTTACATATAGATAGATGTGGATGGGAGTTCAGAGCCCCTGTGTGACCATGTCAGGCTTTTTTCTTCTCTAAATTGCAATGGATAAGATGTGGAGCTCCAGCAGAAAGGAGAGTTAGTTAAGGTAAGTAGAAACCTGGGTGGGAGAGTAAGAGAAAATAACTTATTGAAAATGGACTTGTGAAGTGAGTCTTAGCCAAATGCATGGAAGATTTGAAGTCTGCTTTCCTGCTAGTCATGTCTTGAATCAAGTGAGCTAGAACCAGTGGGAAATACTGTGAAAGCCACATCCCAGTCTAGCCAGCATCCTTGTGGTTCGTCTGGTTAGTCACTCAGCTGTAGGAGACATCTGTTAAGCAAACTGTCTTATCTAACAATGCCTTTTTTGTTGCTGGGTTTTTTTAGTGTGTTGTTTCTCCCTTACCCTCTCTTACTGTGCTGTTGGGAGTGGCTTTTTGTCTTCTACCTCTGTGCAGAGCCAAGATGAAAAGCTCTGCAGTGCCTGAGTCAGACCCATTTGCTCTGAGCTGTTGGCAGTTTCATGGTGGGACAGGCCCAGCAGCTTCTTCTAGAGATGTTTTCCATTGGCATAGGGAGCATTGATACCACAGGCCCCTTGGACTGCACCTCCTGGACAAGTCTGGAAGCTGAAGGAGCCCCTTGGAGAGCTGTTATGGTGCTAGATTCAAGCCACTGTTGTTGCTGTTTGTAGCCACTTGCAGATATTCAGGCTGGGACATGCCACTCTTCCAAAGAGCTGAACATTTAAGTCACATTGAAAATGATTTCCTGGGAGAGGAAAAATGTCCCTCTGGTATAGATAACCAGTGATGCAGACACCCACAAAGGAAAATGAGGTTAGTTTTTACCTTTTTGCCTTTTCAAGCCTATCATCAGCCTAGTGCTGTTTGGCTTTCTTTTCTTACAGGGAAGGTATCAGAAATGCTGCCTCTGTGGATAGCAGTGTCATCTCTTCTGCTCTGTTGGACAGAATCAGCCACTCAGATTGTCTGAGGCTCAGCATAAGTCAGCAGAGTTTTGACTTGTCTTCCTTTGCCATAAATAAGAACCTTTTCCTCAAGAATTAAGCTTTGTTGATTCACAGAGGTGTAGCATTTGCAAATAATTAAAACTGGGCTTTGATATGGAAGAGCATAGTTTGCTGCTGCAGTTGTGGAAGCCATTTCTGCCTTTTCATTTACATTGGGACTGACAAATATGTATGCATAATCTCTTCAGAAGAGTCAGGAATCAGTGCCTGATCTCACTTCAAATGTGGCTGTTATTTTCAACAGGGAAGTTTTTTTTTCCATGTCATACAGCACTATAAAAAGGGATGATCAGTTTTGCCTTTATTCATCTGATCAATGTATTATTTGCCTTTATCCATCCTTCAGCATCCATCAGTTTATTAGTGTACCTTCGTACACTGAATTACCTTTTGTTTTCTGTGCCCAAAAAGGCATTTAAGTGTGCAAGTAATTTAATCCACACCTGAAAACACTGGAAAAACAGTTTCAGGTTGATTTCAAAATATTAGAAATGCTTCAGTCAATAATCTCTTCTTCCATGGAAGTAAAATAATTCTTGCATTTAGGCCCTAAGGACTTTTCACATACTGTCCTTTCAAAACTGAATGAATTGAATGCTTACTTGGGCACAGTATCAGAACAGAATTTTAAAGTGTTCTAGCTAGTTGAAATCACTCTTTATTTAGAGTCTTTAGTTCTTCATTGTACTACCCAGTGTCTTCAAACCCACTGGATTTTCTTATTCATGTTAGCTCACTAATTTATTTTCAGGATCTTTCTCAAAATCTGTAAAAATTGGTAATTCTTTTTTATAGCAAAGTGCATTTTTAACTACTTTCATTTCCCTCGCAGCTTGAATGTTGCTGCGTGTGTTTACGAGGGAAAAGCTTTTCCTTATTACTTTGCTTCAGGATCACTTCTCAGGGTTCAGAGCTCAGTTTCTCAAGGGCCAGATGAAGGCAGGAGGGTCCTGTGTTGCTGAGGTGTGCCAGCTTTGGGCTGCTGGTGACCCTCGTCTCTTGGCAATCACCACTCGGCCCCTGGCACCTCATATCTGGTAAAGACAGGATGGAAGGAAATTATTAACTGGCATATACAGTGGCCTGGTTTGCACAACATTTGACATTAAAACTGGCCCTTACTCCATCTGTGTGCTTTGGAGTGGAACCAGGAACTAAATTTAGCAGGTCCTGGCTCTGGGGCGAGCATGGCTGTCAGTCCTGCCTGCGGTGCTCGCTGTGACCTGCTTTCCTATTGGCTTACAAAGAGGGGAGCTTCCCTGATAGTTTTCATATTTTTGGAATGACATTGGTCAGGTTTGTTCTGCTCTTTTCACTATTATTTAGACATAAATATAGCACTGCTTCACTAGTTACTTGGTGAATAAATGCTGCTCAGCAAGGCAGGCAGCTACTTGGTTTAGTAAAAGAGCTGAAAACAAAAGGGACGTTGAAATTCTTATCTGCTTTTTAGTATTTAAGCCTCCAAAGTAATTGGATACTGGCTTTCAAAGTTTTTCTTCTAGCTAGAAGTTTCTGTCTAGAAACTTGATGCTTTTTTAGAATAAACAGAGCCAGAAGTCTGACTCCAGACATGAGTATCAGATGACCTGCGTTAAGAGTGGGGAATTCAGTGTTGCTGACTTCCAATGTTTTTCCAGATAGTAGCAGCAAAAAGGGCTTACTTCAGCTCTGTGTCACCAAAGGCTCCTCTCTGATCCAGTCCAACTCACTCTACAACATCTTTGAAGATAACTAAGTCACCTTCCCAGCTGCACTCAGATCATATCCCAAACATTAAAGGCTGTCAAGCTAGAAAATATTTCTATATTCTTGTCTGTGATGGTAATTTTGCTCATTATTTTCCCCTCTGATAAAAAGAGCTAAGTTGATACTTGAATTTTAAAGATGCACAGCTCCTCAATTGGTAAATTTTGAGGTATTGGTAAATTTGGTAAATTGAGGTTTTGGAAAAATTTGAGGTTGGTAAAATTGGTAAATTTGAGGTTTCAATGTGGTACCAAAAATACTGATTTTTGTCACAGAACAAACATAACAAGGTACTTCCAACTCTGACATTTCAGGAAGCTATTTGTAAAAGAGAAATTTCTTTCAGGCCTTGCTCTGGTTATCAGTGAAGAAGTGACAACTGAAAGAGCAACACGATTAGAGTCTCCTGTTGCACCCTTTCCAAGTGAGAAAGGGTGCTGCCTGTAGGGTCAAGTCAGGGTAGTGCTGTGCCCATGATGAAGAAAAATCATGCAGAAAATAACAGACTTCTTTCAAGGCAACTCTGTGCATTTTTGTGACTCAGGTGACACGTTTCTGTTTCTCCAGCAATGCCATCGGTCCCCTCGTCGCACTCTGGCTTATCTATGAGCAAGGTGCCGTAATGCAGGAAGCATCCACTCCCATCTGGCTGCTGTTCTATGGAGGTGTTGGCATCTGTGTGGGCCTCTGGGTCTGGGGAAGAAGAGTTATCCAGACTATGGGTAAAGACCTCACTCCAATCACACCCTCAAGGTAGGTCCACAGGTGTCATTGTGGTTGTGTGACCTTTGTGTGTGAGCCAGTCTGAGGAGTTGCTGTTCCAGTATTTTGTTTGTAATGCAGTTTGCTGGATTTGCTGTGCTTTGATTTTAATGATAACCTGGCTTTGACTTCTCCATCTTTCTAAAGAAAAAAAAAAAGAAATAAATGAAAAAGGAGAAAAAGAAAACATGAGAAAAAGAAAGAGAGAAAGGAAAAAGGATAACCCTGTAATACTGAATGTGTTTAAGGCATAGAGGTCTGCATGAACAGGCCAGCAGAGTCTTCTGCTGATGACCTAATAAGTGTGGTAGAAGTTGCATTTGGAAATGGCAAGATTACAGTGGCTTTCCCAGTGTGCTTGAGACCATTAAACCCATATGTATTCATTACAGTAATTTTTGTCTTTAATGCCTACTCGACCTCTGCTGGTGCCTAACCAGATTACTAATTAGGCACGATCCACGGCAGCGTAGAGTAGCGGAGGTCTCTGACGCAGTGAGCCGCGCAGACGGGGTACTGCGGATGACTAGCCTGTGCCCTTCCCATTGTTCAGCCCTTTCTTGTCCTCTTAACTTACTCACATGACCAAAAATCAGTTGGAGATAAGAGTCGAAAGAAGAAACGGGTAAGACTTTGGCACGCTGCATGGTATCAGTCCGAGCTGATGCAAAGAGTGATTGTGAAGTGTTTTCTTATGCTTCCCGCAGTGGATTCACTATTGAGTTGGCTTCGGCGTTCACAGTTGTGGTAGCTTCCAATGTTGGACTTCCTGTCAGTACTACACACTGCAAGGTATGCCTTTGCCCAGCGACTGCAGTCAAGGCAGTCTGGACTATTCATCTTAAAATTGTGCTGCTCAAGCCAGGGATAATGGCACGGTGCGGGGAAAGCAGCTGCTGGCAGAGGATGGTTAGGTAGGGGTGCCTCATCTCGGTCATGCCAGCAATGTGGGAAAGTAATCAGGCTTCCAGAAAATGTGTTGGAGTTGTCACATTAAAGTCACTGGAATTGGCCACAGCATAAACCCCATAGCTGTTGGTGAAGAAGAATAGTGTTTACAAAAGCCTGACCTCAATTTTAAAGCAAACGATTGCGAGGAAGAGCCTGGTTTCCTCTGACGGTGCCATTTGAACCTGGCTGGGTAACATTTCTCCCTTGTTCAGAGGCTGCGCACCATTCATCATTTATACTTGACTTTCTTGATAAGTGCATGGCATGGGATTTCCTGCATATAACTCTTTTACTACAGGTTTTCCATCTGTCTTTTTTTTTTTTTTTTTATTTCTTCACA
Organism: Agelaius phoeniceus; assembly: GCF_051311805.1. NCBI lineage: Eukaryota > Metazoa > Chordata > Aves > Passeriformes > Icteridae > Agelaius > Agelaius phoeniceus. The sequence continues at coordinate 25,988,567 of NC_135268.1, forward strand.
GTGGATTTTGCATTGAAGTAATGTGTGCGCTAACGGTACTTGTAGCCTCAAATGTGGGTATTCCAATAAGCTCCACCCATTGCAAGGTATTGGAGTTTGCAGTGATACTATCAGTAAATCACATCACTAGGACAAACCATAACAAAATCTGGGAGATACCAACTGTTGCAGATTGCCTTCACTGTGCCATGCCCTGCAGACCGTGACCGCAAAATATCGGGGCCCGCTTTTAAAGGCAGTACAGCCAAGCAAAGTCAGCATTTTAACTAATTGCACAAAAGTCTGGACTGTCTTTCACCCCTACATGGTTGTATTGAACTAATATAGACATATTAAAATAACGTAGATTCGTAGTCTGTGTGAACCCAGTTACGTGTATTTTAAAACCACTTGTATGAAAACCACTGCTACCTCATGAAGCTAATATTTTAATGTCTCTCTTCTTTTAAACCAACTTGTCCTCACTTTTGTGCATTGTAATACAGAATCTGGCCCTTGTAATTAGTCCTTTGAACAAGGTACTTTGCTTTTTTGGTTTTGTTTTTTTTTTTTTTTTTAAAGAGCACTTTGTAGTATAGATACAGGCTGGGTAATGAGCACAATTTAATTGTGTCATGAAGACATTTATATAGCTTGTATATATGAGGGAGCATGTGGACATTTACACTACTGGAAGATCATAATGGAAATTTGGAATTTTGTTCCCTGGGAAATTCTCAGGTCAAATATCCTGTCTTTTTTCCTTCTGTTTCTCCATGGACTCTCAAGCTCCTGGACGTGCAGAGCTGTTTGTTTCTTTCATTCTCTGGCAGGATGTGGGGAAGCCCCTCCAAAATCAGAGAACCCAGAATGGCAGTCCCTCTGCATCATTGCACACCACCAAGACCAAGTCCTAAAAAAAGGCAGTCCTTGTAGGATTCCCTGCTGCACCCTGGGGAGCCCCTGGCTGGGGCTGGGACAGGCAGGTTTCTGGGGATAACTGCTCCATGGCATGGCTGGCAGGCTGGCAGGAAGCCTGGCAGCCTTGCCTGTGACATTGACCTGCTTTCCAGTAAAAGAGTCAATGAAATCCACACATCCTGCAAAATGCCCAAAGTTGGTTCAATTGGCCTTTTTCTAGTGCAAACCATTTCTTCAGAAGGCCTTCCTCTATTGCAAAATCATTTAGTTCTTTTACCCTGGTGCTCTTTGAGAAGCAGCCAAGACTGAGCTGCTCTGAAAGGCCGTTCAGATTTCCTGGCATTGACAGAACTCTGGTTCCTCTGAATAAGGCAGGGAGGGGAAAAATAATAACAATGTTATCCACTTCTAAAAATGCTAGCCTGAAACTCCTCCCTTTAGGCTGACTGGTATATCAAATGCATGATGAAGAATTTGCCAGGGAGAATAATACAGCTTTGATTATCCCAGTTGCATGCCTGAAACACTTCTAGCCAACTGTTGTAAAAGAGAAAACATACTTTGGTCCAAACAAATAGACTGAATTTAAAAAGAAAATGTCTTGGAAGCCAGAAGCTAATGAGAGGGGTATTCATTCACTCAATGCAGCTAAAAGCTTGGTCTTTTCTAACTGCAGAGCAAAATAGTTCTTTTTTTAAAAATACTTCCATAAAAGCAGCTAATGTGGTTAGTCTGTGTCTGCTCCCTGCAGCTTGCTGTATCTCATTAGATGGATCATTCTTAATAGGAAGATCCACTTTGCAATAGGATTAGACTGTTCCAGGGATGTCATGTTATTATAACTGACTCTGTTTCAGCAAAATGAGATCCTGAGTTGAAAGATCCTAAACGAACAACACAAGATAAAGCAAACACTTGTAACTGATGTATTCTTGTATTCCTTGCTTTCTTTGAGGGCCAGGGAAGGAATAAAAGAATTGTTAAATATCATTTGGTCCATGTGAAAATGCCTCGCTGAAAGTGCTGTCAACCACTGAGTCAAAAATGCCTTCTTAAAATTCAGCAGAAAAATTATTTTGCCTTAGAAATCCAAAAGAAAACAGGTTTGAGGTGAGTGTAATCTTGAGCCTCCAGCATCAGGGATTGGGAATTATTCTTTTCCTCAATATTTGCTCCACTGCAAAATAGCATTTGCTTGAGTGGAAGCCCTTCTGAAGGGGTGTCAGTCACCTGAGTGTGCAGCAGCTGGATAAACTGATGGCAAATAAGGAGCAGCATGAAACAGATGAGGTGGAGGGAAACCTTTTTGAAGTGAAACAGTAGTCTGTAATGAAAAATGGAGACCAAGTATGAAGCTCGGAGCAGCAGTTTTCAGATCTCATAGCAGATGCGGTGGCAAACTGGAGGTTGGTAGCAGGAATAAAAGCATTTAGCTTCTGGGGAAGGTTTGTAAAGCCCTCTCAGATCAGGACCTGCCTTTGGTCCTAAACCACAGCCTTTGGTCTCCATGAGGTGTCACTGCCCCACGTGCCTGTCCCACATCAATGGCCAAGCAGCTTTTTCACATTCAGTGCCTGCTGAGAGCCTGAACTGCACTTTCATCTTTGCTACAGGTCCAAGGGGAGAGGAAAGACCCTTGAAAGCCTCCAAGTCAAGAGGGCTTGGAGGAAAGACCTTGTCTTTTGAGCCTCAAAGGAATTTGTGGGTCTGAAGGCAGTAGCCACATTGCTCTGGCTGCACCAGTTCAACCTCCCCTGGGGTTTAGCACTGGAAGGCCAGAGTGGTGGGAATGCATACCTTCCCTTTCTTCTGCCCAGGTGGGCAAATGGTCACATAGAGTCTTAGAGTGCCTGTTCTCTGTTCTCAGACTGGAGATTTAGAAATAGGCATTTCTTAGCTGTAACAGAGTGTGTTCATGTAAGATAAAATTAGAGTGCAGCAGTTAAATGCTTTTCCTCTGCAGAAGTGACTTTGCTGAGGTCATTCTGTCAGCTCCATTTTGCCATTATGATTTTGCGGTTTTGAAAAATATTCTCTTTTGCTATGATTGAATTATCATGTTCTGTGTGTTCTTATTATACAGCATTGCACAGGAACAAGAGAGCCAAAAGCATTTCTGTAATGCTTTAAGCAGAGCATACTGAAGGCAAACTGCACTGGTTTCAAACCAATCTCAAAGTAGATACCATCTGAAATTCTACAGAAGGTGTAGTGTGCCTACACCCAAGGATTAGCTTCTCTCCTAACCTCTAGTCTATCAAAAATCACTATTAATAAACTAAACTTTAATCATGTTTACAACAGATTGCCAATGCCATCATTGCTGATACCATTTAAATTTCAGGAAGGACTCGGAGATTAGCGTACGTAGACTGCAGCCTTGCTCAATAAGTAACACACACCAAACGTAAAGCTGAGCCTGACAGCTGAGCTGCTGAAAACCCAAATGCTGTTTCTTGGGTTAATGCTTTGATGTAGTCACAAGTGTGGGGTTCCTCTTCACCTAGATACACCTCCACCTCCTCAGCACACTTACCCCTCTTAATTGCAGAACAGCATATTGTTCACTCCAGGAGTATTCAGATGAAATATTATCCAACAAATTTCATTATTGGGTCAAATTTTCAACAGAGACCTTATTGGTCATAGAATATCAAGTTTAGTTTTCCCTTGTTCTGTCACAGGCCCCCTAGAGTTACAGGGTCTTCCACAAGTAACTCTTCTCCAAAAAGAAATGTTTAGCAGTAGTTAGAAGCTGAACAGGTGTTAGCAAAACATGCAGATTTTATATCCCCACGCTATCTTTCCCTGATTCCCTGTACTCCTGGCATGTATCATTTTCCTGGCTCTGTGCAAGGGGAGCAACCCATCTTTTGATCTATAGGCAGGGACTGATACTCCCATTAAGAAAATAAGCAGGGAGGCAGGGATGGCACTTCAGGGAGCACATACCCAGCTGTGTCTTGGAGTTTCCTTACCTTCAAAACAGGATATTTCTTCCACATTTCTTGCTGCTTTACTGTGCACTTTGAATAGACTTACACTGTTTTTGCTAACAGCATGGAAAGCACTTCCAGGGCAGAAAGAAAATGTAGTCTTTATGAAATTCTTGTATAATTTTTCATTGAAAATGTTTTTCTCAGTCCAGTTTTTTTCCTTAAAAACTGATATGCTGGGTTTATACCTGAGTTTATAAAGTGAAAATACCTTTGAAGGAAGAAAAGGTTGCAGCTTTGCCCATAAAACACAGTGTGTTTTGTCTACAAAACCACTGACCTACCCAGCTGCCCTGGTAGTAGTGTCTTTGAAGGATATCTTGGTGTTTTATCCATTCCCCACCATCCTCTTGGTGTCTGGACAGTTAGTGTGCCCCATAATATAGTCTGGTGCCTTTTTCTGCAAGACAGGATTTTAGTTCTGGATGCTTTGCTTGGCTAGCTGGTCCAGAAGAGTTTGTTTCCCTCACAGGGCTCAGATTGATGGGTTTGATGTACTGGGTCTAAGCCTGCCCTGCCTTTCTGCCCCCTGCCAAGCCACCATCACTGCCACAGGGTGGGCTCAGCTGCTTTTACCTTGCCCCTGCTATCCTGTTTGTGGCCTGCAGTATTGCAATATGGATGTGGTGTTTTGAGGCTGGGCTGTGAGCTGCACAGAGAGGCTCAGCAGCTGCTGAGAGAACAGGCAGGGCATCCCAAACCAGCAAGAGGACAGGCAGTGGGACAGGAGCCATACTAGCTGTCCTGGCCTGCCCCATGAGATGCTCTCCAGCAGAGCCTTAAGAACAGCTTTCTTGGTGTTTTCCTGATTTAAACTGCAATCAGACCAGAGTCACTGGACACTTGCTCTCTCCCCCGTGGACTGAGTCAAGTGCAGGGCTGCCTCACTTGCACTGAAGGCTCATGTAGGAGTTAGCAGGACAGAGAAAAACTCCCCAACATAGTTTATTGCCTTTGGCTGACCCCAAGACCCATGAAAAATACATTGAAAAACAAAGGTTTAAGTACCCTGGAAGTGTCACCTCCCTGCCAGCACACCAGAACAGCGCCATTGTCATCCTCAGGGGCTCCTTTATCTCAGGGCATCGCTTGGTATCAGCTGACTGGCATTGGTGTGGCCGTGGGCATGTCACAGGTGCTCAGACCTACCCCTCACCCCCTGTCTCCCTCTCTCTTCCCCACGCTCCCAAGGTTGGCTCCGTGGTGGCCGTGGGCTGGATCCGCTCCAAGAAAGCCGTGGACTGGCGCCTGTTCCGCAACATCTTCCTGGCCTGGTTTGTGACTGTGCCCGTGGCCGGCCTGTTCAGCGCCGGCGTGATGGCGCTGCTGATGTACGGGATCCTGCCTTACATCTGAGGAGCCGCCTCTGCTGGGAAAAGGGGAAATGGCCGAGCTACTACCCATGGGAGAAACGCTCCCATGAAAGAAGCAGTCGGAGAGGATTCATCTTCCATACCTAACTTCTTATCTACTGTACATAACAATGTGTCATATTGGTGACATGGTGATGTGGTGCCATTTCTTATATATTAAAGAAATATATATGCATATAGTAGGTAACAATACCTAAGTTATATCATCAGTGGGGTGAAAATAATTGCCTAGAACTTAATATTTAGTAAAATTTGTACATAGTGTATCATTTTGGTGGCTATTTTTTAATCTTTTGAAGAAGAGTATGGATTAGGAAATGTTTCTTGTCCATTTGATACAAGAAGAAGCGAGGTACAGGACTGTGTAATACATGACTTTTTTAAAGCTATTAAGATACTGGAACAAAATAAAATGTGCAGAAGTGCTTTTCATAAAATAACTTTGTTCATATCACATTGATTTTCATGTATCATAGTGTGATGGTTATGGCTGTGTAAATACTTATGAACAGTAACTTTTAAATGGTGCATTTCCCTTATATATTTTGGATAAGAAAGTTTAGGAAGTACCAAAGAAGCAGGGGAATAGCTTGCCGATATTATGTTGTTGTCTCCACGTGTGTTGTGTTTCCCCACCTCTGATTCAATGTTGTTTCACCAAGCTCTGGCCAGTGAGGCCAGGGTAGTACTGTTCATGTCTTAATGTAACTTTAAAAAAAAAAAGCGCACACAAAAAATTAGTTCTCGTACTTAGTAGGCAGCCCATGGCTCTCCACATTAGCTGATAGTAGACTGACTTCATTTTGTGGGTTGATACTCGAGTATCTCACTGCTCACCTTCTACCTTCCCCCTTCAAGTCTCAGCTCCCGGTTGCCCTGCTCTGGGTTCCTGTGGGAGGACCGAGCGCCAGCCTCCCTCCTCCTCTCCATGCAGACACAAGCTCACTCTCAGGTACAGGAGCGGGGCCCTGGGGCACCCCCGCGCGCGGAGGCGAAGGGCAGCAGCGGCGGGACAGGGCTCAGCCCTGGATTTGTGCCTGGAGGCAATGGGCGCCCACGGGAGTGCTGATCCATGCAGGGGAGGGCGTGAGCAGGTGCTGCCTCCCCCCTGGCAAGTGCCATGCCAGCCACAGCCAGCCAGCCTCCTGCTGTGCTCCTGCAGCAGGGAGGGGACGGGAGCCTGGCCCTGTGTGGATGGAGGTTGAATGGTAACCAGCATTTGGGATGAGATTTTTTTCATGGCAGCTCAGGGGAAAATGGCCAGCTACATCCCCTGCATGCCTTTGGAAAGCACATTTGAGTGAAGGTTACTGATTTATGTGTGGGAGGCAAAGGGCAAGGGGTGCCCAGAGGAGGTTGGGAATCTATTACTGTTTAAATGCTGCTAAAATTTTGATAAACTGTTCTTGGTACTCCATTGTGATTTTTCCATTGGTCATTCATACCAAATTTATAATAAAAAGATAAACAGCCCCTATAACTGCCTCTTGCGTTTTTGGAGTGTTACTCAGCTGTAACGGGAAGGCTCCCCGGGCAGTTAAAGCCCACTCCTTGGCATCTGCCACCCTTTGTCCTTTGTGTGCTGTGGTCAGTGGGATCAAACCATGCTCTGTGTGGCGCTGACAAAACCTCCCTTTTCTCCTGCTGTCCTGGCAGCCCCAGAGCCCAGCCTTGCTCTGCCCGGGCTCGGCTCACAGGCGTCTCTCGGTCGAGCTTTGGGAGCTCGTGGGCTGCTTCAGACACATTCCCTGGGCTCTCACTGCCTCCAGCTGCCTCCCTCACCCTGGCTCTCTTCCTGGGGCTCTGGAAGCATCCCTATTGCCATGGCACCGTGCTGCTCGGTTTCCAACCCCTCTGAAACCCTAGAGCTGTGGTATAAATAGTGCTGGCAAATGGGTGGGCAGCAGCTGAATGACCAGAGCAGTCAGTAAATGCACAAAGAAAATTTGGGACGTGTGGAAAAGGGTGGAAGAGCTCTCCTTATCTTAGCACTTGCATAAAGAAATGCCTGCCCAGTGGCCCAGCAGCTTCCCACCTTGTTTTATCTACAGAGACAAACCAGAGTTCTCTCATTCCAGCGGCAGGGACGCAGCTGCAGCCCTGCCAGACACAGGCAGCATGCAGAGGGCTGTGCCAGCTCTGGGGGTATGTGATAATCCCCCAGCACACACAGCTGGGTGTCTGTCAACACACACATATATAAATAAAACTGCTGTGAGGGATATGGCTGGCAAGGAAGGACCTCCAAAATATTCCTGCCCCAGCTACAATAACCTTCACTGTGGAGGGAGATGGAGAATCCAAAGTGACTTTCTTCATACCACAGAGGTGTCCTTTGACACCCCAGAGAAGCAGAATCTGCACAACTGCTGAAACATGGTGCAAATATGGGCACAGTTAAAACTCCCTTTGCTCAGGCAGCAATCAAAATAGGTCTATTTTCAGCTCAAGAGATGGTGGAGGGGGGGATTTGCATTTTTTCAGCAGCATCGGAGCTCAGTGGGGCTGGAGAGCTGAGCTTGTTCAGCCAAGGCCTATTTAACAAGCAAGTGCTGATAGACCTCGACAGAGACACGGGATCTTGGCCCCCTGCAGGGCTGCCCTGTCCCCTGCCAGAGCTCTCCCCACCGTGGTGGTTCAGAGGCACCAGGGCTGCAGCCCTCCCGGGCAGGACACAGCACAGCGGGGCTGTCACCGGGCAGACCTTGCTGCATGCTGGGGAGAAGCGTGCACAGGCTGCTGGGGCTGCAGGAAAATGGACACAAGAAACAGGTCAGAAGAGAGAGAGAAGACTGATGGAAATATTTATTACAAGTGGAAAGTGTTTTAGCCAAGGAAATGCAGCCTGAATTTCAGAAACTAAGGTGTCTACTGGGCCTCATAGACCAGTGGTAAATCTTTGACTCCAAGCAGCCTGAGGAGAGCCAGCTGGCAGAGTGAAGGTGCTAATAGAAGAATTAACCTCATCAACCTCTCCTCCTGCCCCCAGCTTTCACCCCAGTACCAGATTTCATGGTTTGCCCTGGGAGTTGCCTTGCCTTTGCATGTCTGATGGTCGCTGGGATGATGCTGGGACGTGTCAATGCCACCAGCTCTGCTTGTGCTGCTTGGCAGAGTGCCCTGTGATGGTGAAGCTGCTGTGGCATGGTGACCTGTGCATCCTGCTCTGTCCTCTCCAGCAGAGCAGCCCTGTTTGCCAGCTCCCTGCTGCTGGTCTCCCACCTCCCAGGTGAGTGCCCTGTGTGCTCATGCCTGCCCTGACTGGCTGAACACCCTTGGAGCAGGAGCTCTGCCCATGCCACAGGCACTGAGGTTTGTTCTGGAGCTGGTCACCAAGTGCTCCTTGTGGGGACATGTGAGGTGAGAGAGGCCAGGAGATGCAGTGGGGAGGTGCATGGGGAAGACAAAGCAAAGGCACAGGGCCCTTTGTTTGTGCTAGAGAGACCTGGCTTGCTTTGAGAGATATCCTATCCCAGGCCTGGGAGCTAGGTCCTCCTGGACTGCAAGATGGTGCTGATGGACAAATCCACATTTTTGGAGGGCAGAAAAGTGTTTGAATTAGTGCCCCGTGCTTTTGCTTCTCTAGAGAAGGTAGATGATGGGGAAAGGGGTTTATTCTGGTTTTGGGTTTCTTCTTTTAAAGTTTAAGGACCCTTGGTTTTGTGTTCCTGCTTTTGTGGAGCTTGCTTTAGTGACATTAATGATTGATTTGATGGAGCATTGCCTCCACCTGCTGGTTACCAAAAAGAAGTCGGAACTGGAGTAAGACTTTTATTGCCAATGTGAAGCTTTGTGAGCCTCATTTTTCTAAGCAGTAAAGCAGAACAGAAATGAATTATATGTAACAAAAATGTGGACTGTGCTCTTTCCAAGTGAAAATTGTAAGTACAAACATGTATTTATTTGTAATTTTGTTATTACAAATAAGTAAATATTGCACACTCAGTTTAATTTCCCATATCTTAGGTTCTAGGAGAAAAAGGTATTACTGTTGCACTGAATTAAATTACATTTTCATACTGATTGATACAAGAAGACTTTTCTTCTACTTGTCCTGCAACAGTAACCAGTGTGTCACTTGAGTTCTTAAAACTAGGCCTTTTTTTTTAGCATCACTGAACTTCTGCCGTGGTCCTGTTTTAGCACTGTATTGATGAGCAAACAGTTTATCCAGGGGTAGCATTGGTCTGAAAGATTTTGTAGGCATATTACACCACTTATTCAGCTAACTGCAGTTTTCAAAGGGGTATTATTTTCCCAAAGTGAAATAGTATTTTTAACTTGTACAAATATGCTGTGCTGCTGCCAGCTTTCAGGTGCAGAGGTTTTTTCTGTGAGAAGGTGAATGTAAATAACAAAAGCTTGTTTCCTTCCTTAACTGCAACCAGCTTCAAAACAAAGTCAGAGCCTGGAAAACAAGCACAAACAATGTCTGAGTTTCGTGGCTCCTAGCATCTCTCCCAGCTGACAATAAACATCCAACTTCAGGAAGATGACTTCTCATCTGATAAACCCTAAGTTCAAGGATGTGACATGTGTTACTGCAGTGCAAATGTTTACTGTAGATCATTATTCATTGCTGTGCTTCAGGAAGAGAAGAAGGGGTGGCAGGTGTCCAGCCTGTCCTCTCCATTGCCCAGTTGCAGCCAGCCCCTGGATGGATCTCCCCACGTTTTGGCACAGTGCATGCCAGTGCCTTTGCTGGGAGCAGTTCGTGCAGCTTACAGAATTCAAGTTGCTGCTGAAGAGCTTGTTCCTGGTCTCTCATTGTAAGTTCAGCTGGGGTTCTGTGCCTCTGAAAGCTGACTCCATTCCCTAACTGGGGATGCCCCACCAGTCCATATCCTTCCCCTGGCACAAAGGGGGAAGATGCTTGTGCCTGCAGGTCAAGTTGCCAGCGTCAGGGAAAGGCAAGGAGGGTGTAGTACACTGCTCTTATGTGAAACAGGGAGATGGCTCTGAATGGAAAGCAATAAAGCATTTTTGGATGATACCAAAACTGCTTTCTGACTGTGAGAGGATTTATCATCTTTTTTGCTGGAGGGGAAAAATATAGGAAGGTAAATCTGAAAATGTTTCCTTGCTATCTTGATGTACTTTGTAATGGGTGATCTTCTCTTGATCTTGCAAGACAGTGTTGAGGATCCTTTTAATTCCTGTGGAAAACAGGCACACCTGGAACTGCCCAAAGTTTCTGGTCTGAATAATTTTCTGTATGCCTGATTCTTCCACTCGTTCTTGCTTCTCATGGAATCCTGGTGATCTCTGTAATGGAAATTGCATGTGACATGTCTTTCACACTCATGGGCTTATCAAGGTGAAGCTGACAATTCCTCTCTTCTCAGTCTCTGACTTTGCATGACAACCTGCAGTAAGTCTTGGCTGCTTTCTGACAGATGGCTGCTTCTGTTTCCCATGAGAACAGAGATGCTTTGTTGCACTGATAAAGTGCCTGTCAGTGCTGGGGTCAAGTGCTGCTCAAAATACACCAAAACAAATGTGGAACTGGCACAAGAAATTATGAAAGGGAGAAAGAGAGCTTGAGACTGGACTCAAGGACCATGAAGAGTTTGGTAACTTTATGGGGACAATGTCACAAATTCAGTTCTGAGGACAAGCTTTGGATGGCAGACATAGGTGAATGCACCTGGATTTTTTAGGTCACAGTCATGTGCTGCTTTTGCTGCTTTCCAAAGCTTTAGATATTTTTTCCTGAGCACTTAGAACAATTTGGATGCAGAAATCTGTGACCCGAATCTTTGAGACAACAGTTCAAGAGCTAGATTATGTAAAGGTCAGCTAAAAACCTTTTCATATATTTGGGTTAAACTTTCTAAGCACTGCAGAAAGATGTTAAAAGGCTTTATCAACTTGCAGGCTGTTCTCTTCCATAAAACACTGTCCTTTCTATTCCTATCCCAAATAATGTTCATTAAGGCAGTTTCTCTTCCTTTATGAAGGCTGGAGTAAATGCTTTTAGATATCTTTTGAAGAAAATCTCCTGGATTCACATTATTTGTCATATGTATTATGGCAAAGACTTCTTACTTGTTTGCTTCATCCTTTCATTTCAGATAGTTTGCATCAAATAAAGATATTTCCTTTGTTGTTGAAAATTACTCCAGATCCCCTTTGCACAGGAATGTACAGAGACAAAATTTCCAAATTTGGAAGAACCAGTTATGAATGTGAGGAGTTTGCAGATGGTGTTGATAAAAAGCATGAGTACCAGGATAAACAGAAAGGATAGAAATAAATGAGGTGGGAAGGGCATACTAACAATACCAAAATAGCCTTCAGAGATCAAGAGGTTGTGGCTGAGACAAATAATGGCAGAAACACAAGCTGCTGATCCAAAACCAGAAGAGGAACATTGCTACAGAGATGGCCTTCCTCAAAATTCACCAGCTTTGAGGGGCCTCTGTTAGAGTAGATTCAACTGGGAATCTGTTGGTTTTATTCTCATGCCAACATTAGCTCTAGGGCAGAGGTGGCCACTGACTTTTCAGATGATGGGCATAGAGTGACAGTCACAGAGCAAACTGAGCAGTCTTGCTCCTGCCCTCTTTATCCTCCAAGCCACCAGGGTGCTTGCTCTTATTCTGCTCAGCCAGTTTCAGGAGCAGCACTCAAGGACTAAATTTCCACTTAATTTAATTGAGAAAATGGCTGTAGGGCTTTTCTGCTATCACTGTTTAGCAGCTATTTTTCCTGAAGCTGTAATTATCACAGGCAATGCCATTCAGTGGGTAATGGAGGAAGTCAGGACAGGAAATGCTTCAAAAGCTCTCTCCAAGAGGCTCTCAGAGATGTTGAAGTTCAGATACAGCTTGTTTACATCCTCCATTAAGGTCCTGCATATAAAGAGCTAATAAATATTATAGTACATTTTTCACAAAGTCATAAAACCCATCAGACCAGCAAGTTGTTCTACCTGGTCTGTAACCATCTGCAGCATTTGCTGATGTATTGATAACCCTCCAGTGGTACCTGGCAAATGTGATAACTTAAATGTTAAATCTGTGCCTCTGAAAGCTGACTTCATTCACTAACTAGGGATGCCCTTCCAACTCAAAATATTCCACAATAACAATTTGCACTCCTATATGGCCCACTGGAGTTTGTTTCTTTGGTATGTAGTTGGGTCATAATTGTATTACTTGGAGGACAGAAATTAATTTCCATTTACAGTTTAGTAACAAATGTGATTGACAAATCTGCTACAAACCTTCTCATAGAGGGCAAGCAGATTGACAAATCTGCTACAAACCTTCTCATAGAGGGCAAGGAAAATTTCTCATCCTTGGGAAGCAAGTCTCAGTAAGGCAATGACAAATTTCTTACCAAATCAACTGAAAAAAACCCTAATTATCCAGGTATCATATGGGATAAAAATTGCAAAATACAGGGCTTTTTTTTGTATAATTATTTTGTATGCCCTGCTTATTTTTACTCAATTCTCCAGTGTTGGATGCTTTAATCAATTAGACAGGTATGTTCATGATTCAGAAGAAACTAAGTGGAACAACTTTGGGCAGGATGTGCTGGTTGACTTGTGCTGCCTTCAGCCTGCAGTGTGCTAATGCAAGTGTGCCATCAGGTGGTACAGAAAGAAAGAACTTTGTAAAGCACTGGGCCTCCAGCTCAAGCCTATCAAACAGAGGAGACCAAGTGTCCATTAAAATGCTACATTTTCATCCATCAAAGATGAGTGACAATTATTGATGTGCCACCATAACACTAATGGGAAAGAGCTCTATGGCTGGGCTTACTGGGGCTGTAGCTGCAGGGACAAATGTCTATGGATTCAGCAGGCTTTGAGGCTCTTAGGCTTATATAAAGTTCAGCCTTTTTAGAGTCTGCCAAAGACACTGATTACCATGCAGAGAGATGTGTGTCCCACCTGACAGAACCAACAACTCCCCTACTGAGCCTTCTGAGGAGCATCAGGACCTGTTCCTGCAGATGATACTGATTTAAATGCAGCTCAATTCAACCCAGAAAGGAAACTGCAGCTGGAACATGCTGGAAGTGCATGGTTGGTGGAAACCTGTACACATCTATGGGGACACCAGGAGATCTCCATCCTCCCCCTTGCATTGCTTCCAGCCATGCCAGAGCAGGTGAATTTGGCTCAGAAATGCCAGATTGGGGTCAGGGATATGAAAGGATACAGCCAGGCTGTGCTAGCTGGTCTGGAGTTTGCTGCTAGTGGAGTTGTGTCAAATAAGGGCTGAAGGCAGTGTTGGAAGCAGAAATCCCAGTGGAGAGCAGCAGCAGGATGGACACTGCCTGCCTCTCTTCACTGCCTTAGAAATTATGAAGTTGGCTTAGATGAGATTTTAATTGAATTTACATTTTCCTTTCATCTGCCCTCAGGCAACCAGTAAGGCTTTTCCAAACTGGCTAGGTTTAGGGCTTAGAAAAAGTAAATTGTGCTTTTTGAGAGGGCTTGAGAAACAAAAGAAGTCTTGTGTTTCACAAATTTGAAACCAGACTCATCTGGGGCAGTTTAAGTTTTTGAAAACTGATATCAAGTACTATGTTTTACTTCTTGAAAAACTGTCCTGAAGTCCTGCATTGGTGGGGCTTGGAAATTGGCTCATTTGGGCAGTTTTGGGATTAGCAAATTGGAGACCAAGTTCTGCACTGTTGAGCTTGGAAACAGACACCAAGTCATGTGTTTTTTTGGGGACTTGAAGCTAGACTCATTTGGCCAACTCGGAGGCCAAAAAACTGAGGCTAAATCCTGTGGTTTGAGAGATGGGGATTAACTGGTGCAGCTTTGGGGCTTAAAGGAGGTTCATTTGGTCAAACCTGGGGCTTGGAACACAGGAGACCAAGTCCTGTGCTGCTGTGCTCAGAAGCATAGACAGAGCCCAGTGCTGGGATTTAGCTGGTGAGAGCCTGGTGCTGGTAGTGCCAAACTTTTGGGTTTGATCCCTGTGGGCCGCTCACTGAAGAATTGGACTCCACAATCCTTGTGGGTCCCTTCAAACTCAGAATATTCTGTGATTCTGCTTTGGGTCTGGAACCAGGACCGTGCTGCTGTTCCCAGGCTGGCGGCAGAGTCCTGACCCTGCGTGTTTGGGCTCAGCCCTGAGGCTCCCTGGCTGATCCTGGGGAGGTCTGGGGGCAGAAGGCAGTTCCCAAGTCTCCACAGAGCCCACTGGCAGCACTGCTCCAATGGCTGGAGGAGTGGGGGGCTCAGGGCAGGCCTGAGCAGACCTGAATCCTGGCTGCCTTCCCCAAGCCCTTTGTCATCATCATCATCATCATCATGGTCCCTCCACCCGGGACCTTGTGGTGCTGCACTGGGGAGAAGAAACCATGTGGGAGGAGGGAGCCTGGTGGTGGTAGGAGGGGTAACTGCCCAAAAATATCCCAGAAGGTTTTTAAACTGTTAACAAGAGCAGCTGGGTGAGGAGATCAGCTGGACAGTTTCCTGGAATGTGGTGCTTCAGGGACTCCCATACTGTCACCATCATATTTTCTGAAAAATCCTCTCTGCCCAGGATTCTTCTCCTGGGAAGCAGAGAAGCCTCAGAGAAGAATGAAAGCAATCATTATCTGATTGCTTCTCCTGTTTTTTCTGCTTTGGAATGTGGTTGGAGATTGTTTATCCAACAAGTGGTTGTTTGATTGGTTTCATGTGAATTGTTTTTATTTAATGACCAATCACTGTCCAGCTGTGTTGGGACTCTGACGAGTCAGTCACGGGTTTTTAATTAAGATCTTGTTAAGTATCCTTCTGTAAGTATCCTTTCTCTATTCTTTAGTATAGTTTTAGAATAGCATAATATAATATAATATAATATAATATAATATAATATAATATAATATAATATATAATATAATATAATAGCCTTCTAAGAACATGGAGTCAGATTCACCAATTCCTCCTTCATCCTGGGGACCCAGCAAATACCACTCCCATACACTGCTCTGATTCCCTGCTGGTGTTCATGAGGTGGTGGTGGTGGTGGTAGTGGTGAATTCTTGTGTGTGTGTGATCCTTCCCTGCAGCACCAGGGCTCCACACAGACAGGTCACTGGGCAACAGAGCCCTGACAGAAAGTGTATTTCATTTAAAAAACCTGTCCTTATGGAATCTGGGCTGAGACAAATATCTTGTTCTTTATGCCTAGGACCTTTATGAACAATTTTAAATGAGGTAAAGATTTTTCAATGGTACAGGAATTACTCGTCTTTACACCTTTTCCAGTTAGTAAATATTGAACCCTAAGAAATAAGTATTCTCTTAGAAATGGCTTGGCAACATGTCTCATTTCAAAAGAGCCATAGAAATGCAAATTTGAGGATGTGTTTGATTTTTTTTGTCCTGCCTGATTCGATTTGAAGACAAGAAGAAATCCTGGCAGCCATACTCAGTTGTGTTTTGTAGCATTCGCTGGGCGGCAGCAGTGATGGTAGATGTGATTAACGAAGCTGGTGTCAATTAGTTTCACCTTTATATAAACAAATGGTCCACTTAGGTTAAGCCCTCAAGCTCCTGGAAAGCTCTCTGAGCTATTTCCATCGCAGCATCTGGACTCCCCTGAGATGGTAACAGAGCTCAGTGCTGCAGCCACAGTAGTGATGACTTTTTAACAGCACAGAGGTGGGACAGATGAGCCCCTGCTGTATTTCAACAGGCAGTGAACATCACCTGTCTCTTCAGTCGTCTGTGGCAGACTTTGTTTTACCTCATGTGGTACCTGCCGGCACCATTTCTTCATTTATCTCAGTCACATCCCACAGGCTGATATTCGAGGGTGTGTAGCTTTACCTAACAGTGCATCTTGGAATTCAAGCTTGTTTTTAGCAAGAACTGTGTCTTGGAATGAGGCTCCCACGTGAAAGGTAATGACTTACCCATTATTGCACTAAAACACTTAAATATCACTTCTGGGTGTTTCCACTGGACAACCTGAAAGTGCCAACATCATGGGATGCAGTGATCATGGGATCAAGAGCTGTTGGATGCTTGGGAGCACTTTCTTGCTGGCAGCTGCCCAGGCAGGCAGAGTTCAGGCTGTGCATGCCCAGTAGGTTCAGCAGCTGAGTGGGAATTTTCTTGTGGGATTGTTGGGGAAAATGCACACCAGTTGAAAAATATGTTTTTTGTTACATATGTAACAATATGTAATGTTTTTTGTTATATGTAACAATAATTTGTTACTGAGCTGAGTTCAGACTGGTCACTGAGGTTTTCCCACATTCTGAAATGGCTGCCTGAAGTGTGGGCCTCCGACAGAAGTGGGAAACCTGAATGGAGAATGGGGAAGTGTGAGACTGGACCTTTGCAGGGCCATGCTCGGTTTGTCTTGGCTCCCAAATACAGCCACTCTGTACCTCCCCAAGAAAATCACTGTTTTCAACCCTTCTTTCATTTCTTACAACAGGATTTTGCAGCATCAGATGCACAGAAGTTTGCAGGTACTAATGGAAAACAAATAATACCATGTGCTGCCTTTATGGTAGTAAACTCTGCCCCATGGGAGATCCCTGATCCTATGTTGGCATCTGATAAGGTATCAGATAAGTTACTGGGATGGAAATTTCTTAAATGGAATTTTTTCACTGTGTTTTCTTCAGGCACAAGAAGGTATGTACATGCTTTTAAAGAGACATAATATGTTTTAACCACACCCACCAAGAGGTTTGGAGTTCAGGTCTGCACCACTGTGGTATGTTTTCCAGGGAACTCTTCACTTTGAAGAGCACATCATAGTAATGGAAAACTATTATATGCAGGTTGAAGCAGCATAAACTTGCTGGTCTTGCAATGTCATCCCACATTAGCAGAGCTTTGATATTCCCTTAAATGATGTTCCCTTTTATTTATGCCCTTCTTCCTTTCACCTTTACAGAACGAGAGATTCTTCACCTGAGCAAAGGAGAAATTAATCCAAGTTATATGAAAAATTTAAACAGAGTTGTAATCTTTGGGCTACCCCTTTTTTTAATGCTGATTTCAGTTCCATGTTTCCTGTATTTTTTGGCTCACTGGATGAAGTACATTAGCAATGCCACCTGTGGCACTTGCTCTGCAGATCAGGGTTTTCCTGGCTACGTTTGAGTCATCTTGTCCAGCTGCAGCAGGCACACAGCAGAGGTGATGGCAGTTGTGGTTTTCCTGCTGGGTTGGTTAGCCTAGAGTCCTGAGGCCCAGCTGGAAATGCCTCCCTGTGCCCTGGCTGCTGTGGGAGGCTGTGCCTGCCCAGGCACCCGTGCGCTGCTGAGCCGCACGCGGAAGGGCAGGAAGCGCTGTAGCTCTTGAGCAATTTCTGTTACACTGGGAAGGGAAGGGCTGCTCACATCACTGGCCACCAGATTATCAGTTTTTGTGGTCACAAGCAATTAAATGTCCAACCCGGGGTGCTGGGGGCACATTGCTACAATGTATGGTTTATTGAGCAAACCAAATGCAAGCAAGCAGAATTTGGCAATAACTGAAGAACATAACTGAAGGTAGCTCCTTTCTTCCACTTCAACGGTCTAACACAGACCATTATCAGCTGGGTGGTTCAAAAGGAAATAATGTCACTTCTGCCTCCAACCTGGAGACATCAGATACTTGGAAACAGAACAGCATGAAGCAAATATAATCTATGTTATCTCAGACATGAATCTTTCCGTTAAACCAGGCACCGTCGGAGCAAAGACAAGGTTAGATCATCTCTGTGACCTACACTGCAACGTGCTCACAATCAAAACAGGAAATGAGCAAAAAGGCAATCTCTGCAGAGAACTTAAAAGGGGTCCCTTGCACTGATGTTTCTGGAAGAGGGCAAGTGAAATAGCTTTTATTTGTAGCTGTACCAGAGAACTGGAAGAAATTTGCTTCAGAGGCAGAGTCTGGTCTTCTTCTCTTGCAGAAAACCATCCCATAGCAACTCTTTTGGAAACAACCAAGTTTTATCCCAAAAACTTTTTCCAGGTTCTTGTAGTCACTGATGTAAATCTTTCAGAGTCTTACTCAAATGAGGGTTTTGCCTAATATGTGGATGAAAATTGCTAACAGTTTTTACCTAACTACCCTGCAGCCAGCATTACCCTTTCACTTATGCTTTGCCCCATGACTTGCCTCATTTTACATTTACAAACAAGCCACCTTCCATTAAGATTTTAATGAAAATGTTAGAAAATTTCTGTACCACATTATATTAAAAATTAGATTTAAAAAAATAAAAATACGTCCAAAACCTCCTAGGATTATTTTTTTCTGACAGCCACATCTTATTCTTGGCTCCTGTTCCTCCAGTGTGCAACTGAAGCTCCAGCTATCCTCTGTCCCTTTCAAGAGATGAGCTCTTAGGGTGCCTTTTCATGAATTCAGAGCTATATGATCTTGCACATGATACTATTGTAAATTTACTTGTCCCTTTTTATATAACTCCAGGCCTTAGTGCTGAGGCATTTTGCATAATCCTTCCTATTGCTTTTATAAGTTTCTTACATGCCTAATTCTTGTGCTGCCATCACTACTACAAATATGAACAAGGTAGGTGTACAAGACCTCACTGTGAAGAGTTCTCCTGTAAAACTTATTCCAGTCTGACAGCTTTTCTTCATTTCCCTTGTCTCAGTTGAAGTTTGATTACACTTTTTTTCCTCTGTTGTATAAATACCTTACTGATTTAGAGATTGCCTACATCTGCTGCATCAGTTCTGGCTCTGAAATCAGTTATCAAAAGTATATAGCTCTAAGAAATAAATTCTATGGCTCTAAGAAATAAAATGGGGTTTTTAATGTAGTTTTATACAGAGGGGTAAGTTTTCTGGTATGGAAATAGGCAGCCTCAAGTAAGCAATTTTAGAATAGTGCAGCAGTTTCCTGATAACTCTAAGGAGTCTGGGCTTCAGGTGCTCTATTCAACAATTTCACTGTTCAAAAGGCAAAATAGGAAACCCACGCAAAAGCTACAACTGTGCTAAACTTCCTGGAAAAGCCAAATACAGGAAAAGGCTTAAAACTATTTTTATTTAATTTTTTAAAGGAGAAGGCTCACCTATGAAAGTATCAAAGGCTTAAGAAGAGCTGAGTTTGCTGAAGATCAGCTCAAAAGTAAGCCATGAGGCACATAAATAATTTAAATTCTTTTTTCCCTCTCTGCACAAGTTAATGCTACTGCAGAGCTTGGTTCCTGCTTTGCCCTTACCCACAAAGAAGCAGGAAGTCCCACTCAAGAACAGAAACAACATACCAAAGCAGAAACATGCTTTACCATGCTGAGAGTCCAAAAGTATTCAAAAAAAGCTTTGCAGTAGGCAATTTTTGGAGACAGTAGTGATTGAACTGCTGCAGAGAGGGCACTATAAAGGACTGCTACAAAAGAGTTTCTCAGCACCAGGACACATTTGCACTTTGGCTCACACATGTCCAAGCTGTACATCGCTGGGAAGAGCTGGAGATCTCTTGAGTGACTGAACACAAACCAAATAAAAGCTCAATTTAATTAAACAACCAACAGCTCTTCAGGCTGTCTGAAACTCAGGAGCCAGTCCAGTCCTAGTCCAGTCTACAGCTGTTTCTGTTGTAAGCTGGCACCTAAGTACCTACTGGCTTCCTGCTGTTGGTGCCTTTGAGTGCTGAACACCCCTCTTTGTGACCCTGAAGGGAATTTGACAGCTCCTTCCCATCTTCATGTGAGCTTTAGTTTTGTGTCTGAGAGACAATTTTCCAGAGCAGCATGTTATGTGACTGATGAAGAGAGAAGTGCAGAGCCCCCTGCTCACTGTGGGGCTGGAGACCAGAATGGGAGCCAGGGAAGTGCCAGGCACAGCTCAAGGAAGGAGGCCCCTGCACCCATCCTTAAGATGAAAGACCTAAGTTTCGAGACATGAGATTCTATGGAAATTAAAAGTACTGTGTGCAGTATGTGAAGATGTTTTAAGCTGGGTTTTGTAGCATTGACCTTCTAAATAATACAGTAGTTTCATTTATGTGTGTATTATTGGTAGCAGAATAGGAAGGGGACACTCCTGAAAGAAACAAAACAAACATTTAATAATTTTTTTACTGTGACAGCTTGTTGTCCAGCTGGGAAGGTAACAGATATTACATATCTGTGATCTGCAATGCTACAGTGGTTTTACAAATTTCTGCTGTTAGTAAAGTCATTGAAGCAGGAAGAGGTAACAAAGATAATCATCCCAATGTAAGGCTCTATTAACTGTGAAATTTTTCTGTGGAATGCTTCAGTGCTTTTTTTACAGTAATGATGGCATGGAGCCTTGTGCCTGTATACATTTTTCATGCAGTAAACTCCATTTCTTTTCCTCTCAATAAAGTGCTTTTGAATTCAGCAAGTAAAAAATGTTGATTCAGCAAGACACAGAGGACACCCACACACATTCAGCTGGCACGGTATCTGCTGAAACACAGCCACCACAAGGAAATAGGCTGTGGCAGGGCTCTTCAGGCAACTGCTAGGACATATGGAAACCCCAGGATGTCCTGGGAAGTGAAATAGGAAGACTCATATTTAAAGATTCCCTGTGTTTTCATTTTACAAAAGAATAGTTCAAATGTCACTTCTTAATTTGAGAAATAAACTATTCTATGTACTCTTTACAAAAAGCCCCAAAGGAGAAAATCAGAAACCCACCCTTAGTTTGTTTTTAAAGCTCAGAGCCTGTTCTATTTTAGTCCATGCAAATATGCACTTGGCAGAGGATTCCACCTAAACCATCAGTCAGAAATCTAGGCAAATGCTTTACATTCCCAGAGAGAGCCAGAGCTGTCCTTGCCCAGGCAAGGAGGTGCCTGCCCTGTTGAAGGTCACTGGAGATGCAGGTGACTCCTGTCACAAACCACGCTATCCAACAGTGCTGCCATGAAACAGCCCTGATGGATTTCTTCCCAGGGTGCCAAAAAGCCAGGGTGCAGGTTTGCTTCAAACCCACCATGGAATGAGCCTTGATGGAAACACACCTTGGGACCCAGGCTGAGAAAGGGCAACACAAGGATATTTTTCTGGGCAGGGCTAGAAATCCCCTGTCAACAGCAGCATCTAACAAGCTTCCAGCTCATTGTGAATGACAATGGATTGAATAAAAACATAGAGCAAAAATGTCAAGATAGAGAATGTTAGAGCTCAGAAGACAAAAGTTAATTCTAATATTCATTGACTACAAACATGGAAAAAACCCAAACACCAGGAATGCAGGAAATAAATCATTAACAGTGCTGAAAGTTAAGGGAATAAAAGATTCGACTACTTCCACTGTTTTATGGGAAACTCCAAAAAAACTTTGCATCTTATCAGGTCCCATGACAACTAAACATCTTCATGACTTTGTGTTACAGGGAAGGTTACTGGAGGTTGAAAACTCCCTTTGAATCTTCACAATGATTTTGCAGCTTTCAGCTTTCTGAAAAAGTCCCTAGGGCTGAATTCAAATTGGAATGGAAAGTGCATCTCCCACACCCCAGTACAACTCTTTGCCTTGCTCCAACTGCTCTTGTCCTCTTATTCTTCTTTAATAATTTGTCCAGAGCCCCCTCACCACAAAATGACTGGGAAGACTCAAAGGGAGTTTTCAGCAGCAGGCCCCAGTAAGCTCAGTCACAAACCTGCTTTTAAATGCTACTCATCAAAACAAGTAAAAAGAAACAACACATTTCATACAGGAGCAGAGATGACTCTGAATTAAATAGATTCTGAGCTTCCCCAGAGAACTCTGAAGCACTTAGGAAGGAAAAGTCAGCCTGCACTACTTCTAAACAGGAAGCAAGTGCCTTGTAAGTGGGAATTGCTAAACTTTTCTTTTTTTTTTTTCCCTCTAGTGTCTGTATTACACAGGAAAGAAAGGTGGCAATCAAGAAAGAAGTTTCAGAAAAGGTGGGAGAGGGGTTAAATAAGTGGAGGACATCAGAATGCACTGAATTTACTTTTTTTAGTAGCAAAGGAAGAACAGAATATTAATGGCAGAACAGTTACTAATGAAGACCCCAATTCTGTTTTATAGGATCTTTAGCTCAGTTTCCAAAGTTCTGTGGAAAATATTGTCATTACAACACGTGGCTTAGTCTCCTGGGAAACTGAAGCAAAGCCACCAGAGCACAAGCAAATTAGATTAATCTCCAGTCTTAACTGTACTTTAACCCCCTCCCCTGCAGCTGGTAAAGCTCAGCTGACAGATAGGCACGTCTTAACAGCGAGGCTCAAAACACTAAATTGTCCAACAGTCCCACCACCACTGAGGTATATCCAAAGCAAGCAACAGAGGCTCCCCAAAGTGTGCTTGGTTTTCTTCCTTTAAAAAAAAAAAAAAAAGCAAAAGAAAATAGCAAAAAAAAAAGAAAAAAAAAGAAGAAAAAAAAAGAAAAAAAAAGTTAAGCTCATTCATTAGAACAAGAAAAAAAATATATATTCTGAGATATTCTGAAGGAAAAGTAAAAAATACAGCAATTTGGATGTATGTGTTGAATACCCTGTTAACTAAGAGCCAAGTTAAACTCTACTGCTAACAGAGCTCAGCCAGATACTGTCTTATCTCTCTAATCACAAACTGAATGACAAAAATGGGGAAGCAAGATGAAAATCAAAATTACTCAAACACTTGTATGCCTTTAGTTCTCTGATCTACAAAGCATCAAAAGTAGACTCAAAGCTGTTAATTTTTTTCCCCTTTCGGCATCAGGAAGATTCAGAGGCACAGAAATGTTTGTTGCCTCAGTAAAACTACATCATCATGCTTTTCCTAATCCTATTAGGATGAGGACATGACAGTGGGATGCCAGGCAGTATTTCCACTCTTAGCAGGAAGCAGAGGGCAGCAATGGGGGTGCCCAGATCTGTGGAGTCTGTTCAGCAGCACAGAACAGGCTCAGAGAAATGTCAGAGGAAATCAGGTACTTGGCTAATGCAAGCTCTCATTCAGCATGTAACAAGATGCATAAATACAGAAAGTGACAGCAAAGGAAATGCCAAAATCTGCTTGAAGGCTTTGTAACACCAGCCAGGTAGCATTAAAGACACATCAGTCTCATCCTGTGACCTGCCATTCCATATTCACAGGCTACCTTCAGCCCCACCGGTCACAGCTATTGACAGAGCAGTGGCTTTCAAGAATTTTGGACTGATATTACCAGCTTTTAGACTGGACATGAATGAAAAAAATGGTTTAAAACAATAAACAGGTAAAATATTCAACATGAAGATTGAATAAGCCAAAGCACTGACTCAAATTTCATTCAAGTCAAGAAGAGACTTCCTGTTACAGACAAGGATTTTGGCTGACAAAGAATTTTCCTTAATTAATAATTCACTTCCTTGTTACAGATTTCGTGCACCTAGGAATCATGTTCCAGCTAGCTTGGGGAAGATTGCTACAATAAAACCCAGACAATTAACTTGTGAACTAGGACAGAAGAATGGCCACTTTCTACCCTTCATTCTGGACAGTATGGCAATCCATCTACCTTGTACATTCATCCCCCATACCTCAGTTAGCATCTTTTTACTCTGAAAGGAAGCCCTCAGCAGTGTGCCAGAGACTAATTTGGCTCCCTTCTCACAGATATTAATTAAACCCTCATCCAAATGAGGACTGGAAGATGAGTCCTTTTCCCTTGTAATGTTTTAAAATGCAATTAAGAGTAAATGATACAACTGAAAGATGCCTAGACACACAGATGGGTTCCAGATGCAGAACAATTTGCCACAAGCAACATTCATTCCAAACACAAGGTGATGGCACCAGGACAAGCCAAGGAAGAATGGGGCTTAATTAAATTTCATTAGAAGAACATAAAATCTTGACACAGCACTCTGTAACAGCTCTGTCTCAAACACTGCCTGATCAAATCCCTTGGACTGTGGTATGACAGTCCTTCCCCATCCGTGCCACTGGGACTCCAGGTATTTCAACAGTACTGGCAGCCTTCTGTACCCTGGGAAGGAGACAGTGACCCTGAGGCTGCAGCAAGAGCAGCTCCTGTCACCAGAAGGGTTTTAATCCAGCCACAACCCTCCTGCCATTTGAGGGGAAAAAGAGGGTGTGTAGTTCTCAGTAAATTGGGAAAACCATATATTATCACAGCAGCTTCACTTTTGTACTAATTAAAAAATACATATATAGGCTGGGGGGAGATAAAGACTTGTGACAAGTGCACACAAGACATAAATATTATCTGGATTGGAAAATACCAGAATTTGAAAACACCGGAAGCTTGCATGCAAGTTAAAACTCACTATTATTAGTCCAATTCCCCTTTCCCATTCCCTTTGGTTCCTCTGTGAAAAACAGAGCTGGTGAAAGCTCAGTTTTCTTCAGAGTGAGATTTCTTCAGCAGAAGGAACACTGATGATTTTATATGCATTCAGAGAATATTCATTCATTTTTTTCATTTTCCTGGAAGCAACCAAGGCACTGGCAGGAGTTAAGGGAAGCTACAAGTCCACCTGCCTGTATAAGCTTGAAACAACCCTAAGCCACGTGCTGCTTGCTTGACCTGCCTGTTCTCAAAATCCTGGTGCCAGCCTCCCAACAGCTCCTTACCCTCCACACCTGCAATGCTCTCTTTGGTGAATGCAAATCACACTTTGGTAACCATCATCTAAACCAGCAGAAAAGCACTGTAAAAAAGAAGTGACTGACCAGCATACACACAGTTTTTGAAAATCCTCTATTTTTTCCCCTCTAGTGCTAAGCAGGCACACAGTAAAACAAATAAAACACCAATCTGAAAATGGATTTTCTGTCTAGGTGGCTTTAAATAAGACTGAATGATGAAAAAGCCTGAACCTTTGGCACAGAGAAAGACTGCTCAAAGTGAACACCCCTAGAGAAGGAAATGCCAGAGTTAAAGGAGGAATGGACAAAGCAGATAAAGCTGTCAGTTCTGGCAGAGGGGAGAGGCTAAGTTCCTAAACCCTAGAGTAAAGCCCAAGATGGAAAGAATCCGAGTCAAAGCCAGGCTGTTCTGAATTTGTATGCACCCTATAAAAGGCCTGAAAAAGATACTTTAACTGAAATAAAACCTGAAGGCTTGAATTTATTCAGGAATGAACCTTGTTTCTTTTGTGCACATTCAATAACAGTTCAAAGGACCAAAATTCAATTTTGCTACTTTAAAAAAAACATAAACTCTTCAACTCACTGAGCATCCTGAGCAACACAGATACATTGAAGTGTCTGCTGGATGCAGCAGAATGAACACCTTTCTGACCTGCAGAAGCAAACCAAAACAACAGCTTGAGGCAGATTTGTTTTGAACCACATAATGTTCTATGTGTATCTAAAAAAAAAACCAACTGAAAACACCCAAACCTTTCTGTGGCACAGCAATTGTCACTTCAAAGGATTTTTCACACCCCTGATTACATCTGGTTCCCTTCAGAGATTGCTCTGAATACAAAATAGATATGCTGTGAAATAGAAGCTACTTCATACCATAACGTTACCATTATTTGTTAACATCTAGCTCTACTATTTATTTTCTTCTAGTTTAGCATAACTTGCTGCATACAACCACAGAGACCTGATGCAGTCTATTCAGCTCTTGTACTGCAGTTTTTCCTCCACCAGCTGCAAGTTAACTGATTTCAGTGGATATCTGAACACTGCCCTATTTTATCTGGGCCTACCATGACATTTTGAAAGGACCCAAGTAACTCTGAACACCACAAAGAATTCACAGATCTCATTGATGGAAATATTTTTTATTAGAAAGAGTAACAAAGTGCTTCCCATAGGTTTCATTCAATACAGAGATTTTAAGAAATAAGATTTTTCCTTTTTATAAGGACAGCTTTGATGCGATGATGTTTCAGCGCCAACAGGGTTCTCCAAGATTCTCCTGCAGAGCTTCTCTGTACACACTCTTTCAACCATTTATGCATTTGGCAGGCATGAAACAGCACTGAAGAGTCCATCCCTTAAAAAATGGAGGTTATGTAAAACGCTTGTAATGTGGAAAACACTGGCCAACAGGAATTATATTGTTTGTTGTGGTTTAACAGAGATTTAAGGGACAATTCTTTCATACAGTCCTACACACAGATGCATAAAGGTGCTTTTAGTTCTATCAATAATAATAATAGTATGTAACAGCATAAATAACATTATCAATTTTTACTATATAGACAACTGTGAAATTGCCTTTTTTCTTTTTAAAAATTAACCTCTTGCTTTTTTAGCTAGGGACATCCTTTGAACATTTGGTGCTTCCTTTGCCTTCTGGATGGAATAAAGAACACAAGCAAGGACTGTTCACCCATTTCCCCCCCACTTTTGGCACACATTTATGATCAGATTTCTTTGGACGCACATATGCACCGTTTCACCGCATTCCACTTTCCACTCTTTATGTCTGATTCTATCCCAGTTCCCCCTTTTCCTTAGTTCCTCCTGCCTTCCCTGCAAACGAGAGGGGGATAGTACAGTAATAGCACAAAATTTAGGACAGACATTTCAGTACAAATTGTTATATACAAGGGAATGTATGAAACCAAACAGGAGAGGGGGATTATCCATGCAATGCATTCTTTTCCCATTTTCAAGCCAACCTTACACCACTAGCACTGTTTTTTCAGGTTGTTAAAAATGCAAAACTTCTGCAAAGGACAAGACATAGTTACCCATAAGAAAAACCACCTAAGACATCCACTAAACACAGTATCAGCCCCAAAGCTACCCTACCTTTCCCCAGAGTACACGTACACAAACATGAACATTGAACAAGCAACTGAACTGAATTCATGAGTGCAACAGTCACAGCTCTGCTCACACTGAAAGGCCACATGCACATCAACAATGTCCTCACTGAGGCTGTTGGTCACACCCGTGGTTCACTGTTCCCCCTTCCTTATGTACAGAGCCCAATCACCACTTCAAGGAAATACCACATGCCATCTCACAGCACAGCACCTTTACACAACAGAACTACTGCAACAAGGGTAGCACAGATACACTTCTTGCTACGGGATGAAGAGAATTAGATGAGATCCTCTGTACAGTAACTGGATTGTGGGAAGAAAGAAAGGATTTTTTTTTTTACTTTTAACAACAGGATGCTTTTGTAATACAGCCCTTATACAGGAGGAGAATACACATAACTCCATCATTCTAGCTATACAAATCTGCAAAGATGTAAACAGATGTTCTCCTTATAGGGGGCTTGAAACAAACCCAAAGCTTACCCCTAGGCACTTCTGAGTACAGAGCTCCTGGCTCTGAGTTCAGCCTGTACTTGCTGTCCAAGATTTCCCTGCCACCAGCAGAACTATTTAATCAGGTGCCAATCAACACAGGTTGCCATCTAACTACACAGCTGGGCCTCAGTCCTGCAGTCCTGCTGCTTCAGCAGAGCCTCCTGAATCCACATGCAGGGTCATCTGAAGATCCAGAGAGGTGACCTGCCTCCACAGAAGGACACTACTTGCTCATTAGAAAAGCACAGAGACACATCTAGAGATGGCATTTCAGTACAAAAGAGTCTAGAGGAGCTGGGCTTTCATGTTCACTGCCCTAAATAACAATAATTTTCCTAACAGGAAAGTCTATAAGAACTGGGGCCAGGAGTCCTGGAAATAGCCTAACAGACAAATGATCCATGCAAAAAGCTGGACTTGAGAATACAGCTGCAGGAATGGGACTACAGAGAACCCTCCCTTAACTTTAAAAGTCTTTGAATAAGACAACATCTTCAACTAATTTATTGTTGTAAAAACATTTAGGAAAAAGTCACTGCAAAAGGTTGAGTAATTTTCTGTAAATTTCACATCTCCTATTACATCTCTTTAAGCAAATATGTAATTTCACTCTACCACAGATGAAATAATTTTTGCAATTAAGTTTCTTGCTAAGAGTAATGTACAACAAATATTAAACTGGTAGCCTATTTAGCAGCAGTAGTAAAGTATAAGTAGTAAAGATTCTGTCCCATTTTTCTGTTTCTCTTCAGAAAAAGAAGAGAACTTGGATATACCCAGCACACCCCTGAAGTGGCTGCTGGGGAGGGGAGTGAATTTTGCACCCACTCCTGAATCTATATAGCCTATTCTCTAGGCTGTGTGTGACATATACCTGTAGGTAGGCATTTTTGCTGCCTAGTATGGAAAGGAACCAGTTAAGACTACTAAATAAAATGACCACCTGGTTTCAACTCCATTCTTGCCTTGCATGAGGAAACAGGTCGAGTTGGCTTAGGTGCACAAAACTTTAGCTTGTGTGGGCCCACACTGCAGCAAACGTGGGAAGCATTGAGAGATCTGGTCTGGTATCTGGTTGTTCAGCCACTTGTCACACCACCCAGAGGAAGCAGACAACATTCATGCTGTCTGGAATGGCAAGTGTCCAACACTGCAGCTGGAACTACCTACAAACTCCATGAATTATCCAAATATTTATCTTAAGAAGGAGGGCTGGGGGAAAGAGCAAGTACGAAAAATAAAGAAAGAAAAATAGCAGCAGGAGCTGAGTACATTTCCAAAAAACAACGCAGTGCTACACTAGACTGCTTGGCCAATGTAGGATTGCAATTCCTCCTGAACAACAGCTGAAGTCTTGTCTGATGTCACTAACATTAGTATAAGGGCATTTTGCTGCTACAGCTTGTTTCCTGGGGGAGAGCTTACTATAAACTACCTTACCCAAAGTTGCTTTTGTGTCTGGAAATTGTACTCATCTTACAAATGCAGGTTTGTTACCAAATCTCCCTTGCACAGATTTAGCTTTTCAGCAAAACACTAACAAATTATGCAGATTCAGGGAACAAACAGCACATAAGCCCTCTCAGCAGTGAAACAGAGCACAAGAGGACACACAAGTGTCCTCTTAAAACCAGACATGAAATTTTCACTATACAAAGCAAGATCATGGGGAGAGTGGAAGGGAAAATGAAAAGCCAGTCCTTTGGCTAAGGCCCCATGAGCGCAGAAAACAGTATATTTCACACCATTACATTACAAACATCTCCTTTCTTCCCCCTAAAAGATGCAGTAGGGCAGTGCTGATTTGGTTTGAAATGTAATTTTAGTCCCCCTCACCGGAAGTCCAGCAATTTGAAGCACTGCAGCTTTTGATATACCATCCATTTACATAAACACATAAATCCACTGACATAGTGACAGTGTTGAAATATGTCATCCAATCAGTATCTATAAAATTTTACTGTTGTACATAAATAATGACAAGGCACAGAACAGCCACCAGTCCAAGAGCTTGTAGGCCAAGAAACCAGAGCATAACCCAGAAGAATATAATTATCACGGGTTCTACTATCCGTTCTCCAAAGTACATCCTTGTGAAGCCTATTCTGATAAGGCTTTTGTTTAGTTCTCCAAACAGAGTTCCCATCTTTTTGTAGTCATCTATCACAGGTTCCGTGCTGTGGTTCCTTTGCTCTTGGTGGACCTGTAGGCAGAAGACAAAAAGAGAAAATATGTTGTACAATTTTATTACTGTGATTCTGAACAAGTCTCTCATCTGTTTCTATCTGAATGCATAAAACTAAGATACACATGCAATAAATCTACTCCTTAAATCAAGAAATTGAAAATGCTACATAACTTGTGACCTTGGTACAATGCTAAGGATGTAATTTGTCCAAACCTGGGACATCTGAAGTGGTGCTACAAATACATGACAGCCTCCCTCCCCTCCAGATGCCACTCTAGAGGAGGTGTAAAGCTCTCCTGCAGGTCATAGATCTTACCTGTCTGTGCAACCTGCCTGTGGTTGTCAGGGCAACCACAATGGAATGAGATGTCTCTAATTCCAGGAAGGAGATTTGGCTGAACTATCTCCAGAACATCTCCAGAATTACAAGAATGATATCAAGCTATTAAACATGAACTATGAAGTGTTTTGCAATGAAGGCCAGGGAACTGAAGGGCTGCTAATCGCTGCTGAAAGAAGGGCACTGCATTTCACCAGGAAAGTGACAAACATCTGTCCCAATGTTGGTGTAAGAAACCATACAAGTCAGACAAAGGAAGACAGATGAAAGGTCGGCACAGATGTAAAGTGGTGGTATAAAAAAGCAAAGGGAAGGAGAAACAAGTTCTGGACTTTTTGTGAAATAAAAAAAGGCAGAGCAAATACACAGGAAGGCAGAGATCCATCTTTAAATGAAGATGCCACAGGTAAATATCACTGCAGAAAACAGGAATGTTTCACCATGTAAACTGTAACTAGATTAGAGTTTGAAATCCCATCTCTCTTCCCTAGAGTCCAGAGATTCTTTGCACAAAACCTTATTGCCTTGTGTTTGGGTATGACAGGGCAAACATGCTTTCAAGATGATGAACATGAATCTTCTAATGCTTCCATTAGGCAGCAGTGAAAACACATACAGCAGGTACTCATAAATAATTCAGTTGACTGATCAATAGGTCCTACAAATTGCCCATAAGCTCTATGTGCAATTAGTTTACTCCCAGATTCAAAGCAAACATGTTCCATCTTTAAGGATGAATGCTATTCTGCATCCCTTGTTCTATGGCTTGGTCTTGGTAGAGAAATAGAAATTCCTTTTCACAACAGTGCCAGGCTTTCCATTAGAGAGCAAATAATAAATTGAGTTACCATTCTTACAGAAAAACATACAGCAAAGACCAACGGAAGCCAGTATTGTGTTTCTAGGTCAGACTTTAGGCCACCATGCAGAACCTACTGGCTGAATGCTCTGGGTAAAGCCCTACAGCTGCTGCTGGAAGAAAAACCCCAACAGTCCCTCAGCTGAAAGTACCAGGATTTTTTTTTTCTTTTTTAAATTTGCTTACTCATAAAGAGTCTGGTTTAAGCTTCAGTACTGAATCTCATAAAGGGACAGGTGCAGAAAGCCTAAATAGAGTATTAGTTATGAACACATTACTGTTCACTCCTTCTGTGCTTCTACAGAACATCCTGAGCGGGGAGAACTGCAGTACTGGAGGGTATGTACAGACAGACTCTCGCCTCTTTTCAGCCAACTTTGCAGGCCCAGGTTGTTTTCTCCCCCTTACTGGATTTTCTTCAGCATATTAGCTTTAACTGTGCTTTATTTAATTCAATTTAATTCAAAGAAACATTGACTCATCAATAATCCCAAAGTTTCAAGATCAGTCTCTTCCAGAGAAGCAGGACCCCTTGTGAGCCCCTGTAAACTTGGCAGGGCTGGGAACACAATGGAACTCTTATCCCTCCATTCCCAAAGAGCACAGGGAGACAAATAGACTCTTAGCCTAAGTGTATACTGACCACAACAACTAGGGGAAAAGAGAAGGGATGTGCTGAGAAGGGAAAATAAATTTATTTGCTTCTTGCATGCAGACACCAGAGAGAGCATGTGACAGATGATGGTGGAGAGGATCAGAGCACAGCTCACAGCAAGCAATGCAGAGACCACTTCTGAGAGAACAGCTGAGAAATCACTACATTTTCTAGCCGTGGCCAGAGCAACCAGGAGGGGGGAAACATACACATCACTTCTTCACCCTTGTAAGTGGTACTCAGCAAGGTCCTGGA
The DNA here is from genome assembly GCF_051311805.1 of Agelaius phoeniceus. Classification (NCBI taxonomy): domain Eukaryota; kingdom Metazoa; phylum Chordata; class Aves; order Passeriformes; family Icteridae; genus Agelaius; species Agelaius phoeniceus. The sequence goes on from NC_135268.1 coordinate 26,020,299, forward strand.
AGCCTTCCCACAGAGCAAGTGCAGCACTGGCCAGGAGGCTGCCAGCAGGCACAGGTCTGCAGGTCTCCTGCAGCTCCCACTGGGCTAAGCAGGATTAACCACACGTGTTCATGCCAACTACGCCCTTCCTGCTATGAGGAGCTGTAGGACACATGATTGCACTTGCAGCCCCGCTTGCTTCGATAAGCTAACAGCAAGAAGTTGCACACCTTCTCTTAAACAAACTAAACACAGTAAATTCCACCTCACTTAGGTTGTCCAGGTATTTTTTATTTTTTCATTACCCCTCCCACACCTTCTCAAACAAGGGTAGATTCATGGATTCCAAAGCGATTAGACACAGGGAGCTGCCAGGCACAGAGACTGACAAGTGTATGTTTAACTACAGAACAAGTGTCAAGTTATTTTTCCAAATATTTTCAATAGCTTACAAAACCTTTCAAAATGATCAAGGAAATTCTCAAGACTTCAAAGTCTGCTTCAGTTAATTCAGGCTAAGTATATCTTGCTCCAGGCAACTCAGCAATAAGCAAGTGAAGCTGAGAACAGATGATCAGTCACAAAACACTGACGGCATATTTTTCTTTACTATTGTGTAATATTTCACATGCTGGACAAATACTTTTTTTCAGAGGTGTAGCTAAAACAGGATTAGGGCAAATGCCAGTAATGTTACAATACTCCAAATTGCTAAGGAATTATAAATAAGCTTCAGTACTGCAGCTAAAATTTCTCTCACTAACTTTCAGGGCAACAGTAAAATGGCATGCAGCCCCATGTATGTACCATAGCTCTCAAATCATAACCTCAGAACCAAATTCTTTTTTTTCCCGACAAAAAAATACTTTTCTAAACAATTTTAGAAATTGGCTGCCTTCAGTGAACACACAGTTCCCAGCTGACTCTTTAATTTTTACTGAACTATTTTCATAGGGCTATTTTCATACTAATCTTGCTGAATCAGCCTGAAGCTAGACAGACACTACCATAACAGACAAAATGTGAAGAGAGAAATGTACCCATTCTGAGCAGCTCACCCCCTTGCCTCTGCAAAACCAGAGCTTCCTCGCGTAAAAGCCGAAGTTTCCGTTGCAAAGTTGCTATTTTAAAATTCAAGAACGCAGCCTAGGTTTCATAACTTCTAAGAATCGACTGTGTATCAGGAGGGAGCAGAGGGAATTTCTTGATCTGCACTAGCCCCAGAGAAAACATGCTTTCCAGGCTTTTCCCAGCTGCTCTTCTCCCCATAATTAAGTGCCATGCAGGGGGCACTCCCAGACTTCATCTGCTACAGCTCAGGAGGGAATGTAAGAGAGGGCCACTTCAACTTCACTCATTTGTTTGCCTTTCCTCACTCTTGCAAACACAGGAGTGAAGAAATTCAGAGGGACGGGGAAACAGCAGTGCAGCCAGAGATCTAGATGGATTGATATAGATTAATATATGCCCAAAATATCTTCTGAAAAGACAGGAACAGCAGCACTGCCTCCCAGACAAGAATCCTCTTTCCCCCTTCCTCCAACTGGCTAAAAGACACTCACCAAATATACACATACGATATTATTCCTGAAGGAGAAAGGAGAACAAGGCTTTCCTAAGTGAATAAGTCTAAACCAGAATGTATTAGAAATGCTGATTGCATTTGTTTCCTAATCTAATGTTTCTTATCAAATTAATGTAATGAATTACTTCTTACTGTAATTTAAATTAATTTTACATCAATTTAATTTTATTTTAGACTTACTGGGATGACTTAGTCTGAATTCTGAATCTATCCTCTGTCGGTTTGAAATTATTCCCCCTTGTCCTATCCCTACACGCCCCTGTAAAAAGTCCCTCTCCAATTCTCTCCTTTTAGGCACTGCAAGGTGCTATAATGGCTCCCTGGAGCCTTCTATAGAGCCCTGGAGCCTTGGCTCCAGGGAGCTTCTCCCAACTCTCTCAGCCTGTCTTAACAGGAGAGGTGCATCTTCATCATCTCTAAGCCCCTTCATGGCTCTCTTCTGGACTCATTCCAGCAGGTCCATGTCTTTCCTGTGCTGGGGGCCTCCAGTGCTTGCAGCACTCCATACTCAATTTTGTATATGGCTTCTAATTTTTTATTTTAAATTATTTAAAGATAAAAAGAGAGTTATCGTACAGAACAGAAAGGGAAGCAGCTGATCCACTCCACTGCTCAGCATGCACAATGTCCTTCACAAACCCATTGGTACCTGCAGGTTCCCATCAATTCCTCTGGTCTTTTCAGATGTTTGGTGTTTTAAAATTTCCCTCCCTGTTCAAAATGACACATTTTCATTAGCAAAGCCATGGTCTGCTGTCTCCCACTGTTTACTGGCAGTGGGAGTCAGTCAGAACTTGAAGATCCAAACTCTGAAAAGCTTTTAGACTGAAACCTGGAACTAAGTTTTCCCCTCTGTTAAGGTCAAATAGCTTAGGGGCTTTGATGCTTCAAGGAGAACCATGACAGGCCCTCACAGATGTGATGCAGGATGCCATAAAATCACCTTTTTTCAGGATGAAACCCTACAAGGAGGTCACAGAGGAGCTACTAAGTGCCAAGTTCTGTCTGCTTCCAGAACAGCTGATGCTCCCTCATCCCTGAAGTGCTTCTGGAAAAAAATTTCCCATTTAATTGAGTATTTTCCTTGACTAACTTTAAAACAACAAAGAAGGTAAAGTCCTACCTCATCCTACTGAACCCAACTAACATCCGGTTGTGGCTTTTCCAGTTATGTTTGTCATCAACACAACACAAAATTCCCTGTGTTCTGACCACTAACTACCCCTGCTTATGGCAAACTTCCATCCATTCACTGAAACTCACTGCTTCCTAAACTCAGGAAAGCACATGGTTTGTCACGAGCAGAGGCTGCTCCACACCAGCCTGATGGGACAATCTTTTTCTTACTTACCCCCTTCCTATCAAAGGGTGCTTTGACCAGGCAGTGAAACATGAGATCCCATCAGAACATCCTGCCCCCAGAAAGAAGCCATCTTTGCAGTGAGTCATATGCTATTCCCTGGGAGAGAAGGATAAAGTTAGCACTGAACTCTTCTCTATGGCCTATGACTGATCCCTGTCTGCATCTGCTATGTGTAATGTAGCCAGTTTATGGTCTTTTCCCCTCAAATTGCTGAGAGCACACAGTTCCTGCCCCTGACCATTTGCAGATCACACCAAGAAAGTCTGCCAAGCCTATGGAGGATGCAGAACACAAATGGATCCAAGAGGGGCACAAAACTACCCTACACACATGGGAAGTTATTTTCTAATAAAAAAGAGCATGGGAGCACAGATTTAACATCTATTTTTTCTGCTGGGAGGACTGAACAGCTCTAAAGTAACCACAAGTTTCAGTTCTGTGAGCTCACCCCTGATGTGGCCGTGTGGAGAATGGGTATAGTTATTTTTTCCAGGCATATCATCTGCTGAAGCAGCAGCTTGATCCACGGTTTTCCACACTTAGCCTAAGAATCTTAAGATGGTGTGTTTAGTTTGGGATTTTTTTGTGTGTGTGGAAAAGACCGACCAAGTAACTGACTTTCACTTGAGTGAAATAATTGGATAAAGTACAAAAGCCTTTGTTTTGTGGAAGGAGGGAATAGATGAACACAAGGAACCTGCTCCACATGAAGATTCAGGATGTTAAGAAAAATAAATCCATTCAACCACTCTGAAGGTACAAGATCCATTGAAGCAAACCAAGTAGCGCTCTTGTATTTGGTCATGCCTAATGAATAGAAGAAGCCTCAACAGTCTTCTCTTGCTCAAACAACCTGAAAAATTCCCACCACAGACTTAACAACAGCACCAGGCTGAGTACAAGTCTATAATTGCCTCTTTTCTTGCATCTACTGCCTGAAAGGGCATTAGACAAACATTGAACTCCAACAACAGAGGAAAAAAGGCCAATGAATTGGGAAAATAACTACGCTCCATGTAAAAGCTTATGATTTTACAGTCAAAAAAGTGCTGCTGGGCAAAGAAGGCAATGAGAGAAGACACAAAAGGTATACACAATGTTCATCTCCAACACAGAAAAGCAGCAGTGTCTCTAAATTGTGTGACATGCCTCTGATCACAATTCATCATACGTATAGTTATAAAAGAAAGAAAAAGAATGGCATATTTAAGAGAATTATTTCCACACTGTAGAGAAAAGAAATCACTTTTGAGTACCATAGCAAGCATGTGTTTAATTACATCTAAATGAGACATCAAAAAACCACTGTAATAAAGAATGCAGAGATGACTTCTGAATGAGATATTAAAAAAACCCCAACCCTCTAATAAAGAAATGCAGGGATATCACATTTACACACCCATCTGAACATTTCTCTTTTTTCTGAACATTTCTTTTTTTTTCCAAGTAAGAAGTTTTCCCTGAAACATTTAACTGCTCACTATCTATTTTACTCCAGTCATGGTTATTTTTACTCCAGGGAACAGGTGGTGTGTCTGCTATCTGAAGCCCACAGACACCTAAATGTCAAAAAAGGCAGAGAGATATGACTTTAAGAACAAGCTTACTTTCAAAAACATAGGAGCATTTTTCACGAAGTTGAGATGTTAATGTTCAGAAGAGAGTGCCTCAGAGTTATCTTTTACAGAAGATGAAAACTGAAACTGAAAATACTTCAGGACCACTCATAATGAAAAAAAATAAAAGAGAAGAAAGTGAGCAGATGACAGAGACCAGGATGGAAGAAACCACAAGTCCTCTCCCCTCCAGAATAAGAGACCAACTTATCTGGGTGCAGAAAGGGACACACCAGCCAACCTGCAGCTACAGATATTTAATAGTTGGGTAGCCAACCATGGAAGTCCTGAAGAAAGGAATGATCCAATCTCGCTGGTACTCAGCCATATGACCACCCAGTGGATTGCCATGGACAGGCTCTGGAGATTTGCAGCCAACAGCAGGTTCCCAGCTGGTGGCCTGCTCTCTGTGCAAAGCACAGCCTCACCCCATTGCAGGGCACCAGCACAAGCCCTGCTGATGCACTGGCCGGGTGGGGGCTGCCTTTCTGTTTCCTACTCCTCCACATATGCAAAACAGTTTTATGACTGGTAACACCTGGCACCTGATCTCAGGTGGATCTCACTCTGCTTTCTTGTACTTAAATGATATCTTACATTTAATTAAAAGAAAGTGAAATTTGCCCAAGAAGGGCAAATGATTTTTTGGCAATGTCTCTCTCATTTTCTTCCTCTTTGCTACAGGAAAAGACCGGTCTCCCTTTGCATCTTTAGCTAGCGTAAAATTAACAATCAGTATTTAACCTCGTAAACGTAAGCAGTAAAAAGATCTTGATATTGAGCCAACAGACTACAAAAATAACAAAATTAATTTCAACTGTCTGGAGAAAAAAAAAAACCCAACCAACCAACCAGCTTCATTTCTCTAGGTTAATTTCAATCTGGTATTTAACTATGAAAAGATCAATCAATTTGGAAATGAGGAAAAAAACCCCCCTCAATTCCAGATGAAAAACAAGACAACAAACTAAGTTTAACTTCTTCCTCTGGGAAAAAGAAGCAAATGCAAGAAAACTAGAAAAATTCTTAATACCAAAAGTACTTTATAGCAGTTATCAATAAAAGTTACATACTTAGAGGAAGTTTAAACAGAAGATTGCAAACCAAAGCTTGGGTTAACATTCATTTTACAGCAAGAATCTAGAAATCATTTATAAAATTGAGACAAGATGTTTCTATAGAAACAAGCAACAACATAAGAAAAGCAACAGCACCGGATTCCCTTCAGCCAGCTTTTACAGCAACTCAAGTTTAGAATCAACAGTTGCTGGAACAAACTCTGAAATATCAGGAGAAGTTTTGCGTTAAAGAGATGAAAAGGCTTTTCCAGATACTTTAACTTGTGTACGGGTGGAACAGAGATAGCTTCTAAAAGAATAGAGGCTTCCCTTGATCAACACAAAAAATGTCCCATAATTTCACGAGTAAGTTCCCCACTAATCAGAGGACCAGATGAGAAAGTGTGAAAGACAGGAAGCTGGCACAGGAGGGTCCATGGGAGAGGAAACCTGCGTGCCCCCATGTCAAGATCTACTGCCTCACTCCCCCACTTCAGGATGCTGCTTACACTCCCTGCTCCTGCTACTGTCCCTGAAACTTGATCCCATCTGTACTGCAATTTTACATAGAGCCTAGATCAAATGCAGTGTCTAATCCATCTTTTCATTACACCTGCAACATTTAATTTCCATTGGATTTCATTTATCAGGGTCCCCTACTAAAACTGGTCAGCTTGACTCAGCACAACGGTTTGCAACTCCTGTACATTCAGTGTGGTATCAAATGCACTGGCACGCTGAAAAGCAACAGCTGTTAATTCTGCCTTTTAAGGGGAGGCTACTTTTATTCACTGTCTCCAGAAAATTTTTTTCTTTAAGAAAATGGGATCTTCCCATCATTCAAACAGAGTATATTATCCTAGCTATTGTAGGTATGTTTGAAGGGTTGGTTTTTTTTTCTTCAAATGCTGTTAAGCCCCAGAAAACTTAATAATGCTTTTAAGAAAGTTATCATATATTATTTTATTGTTACAAACCTCTGCAACAGAGTTCATTTATCTGTAGAGCCAGAACAAATTTGGGATTAAGTCCTCCTTGTCAAGTATGACTACTTTTGGAAACAAATTCCAACAACTGTAAGCAGGACAAACCTACAATTTTCAGATTATCTCAGTGTAGAATAAATTAGAAATAGGTTTCCAGCCTTAGGCATTGCAAGTTCCACATATACAAGTGTACTTTAGATAATTCTTGATCATTACTGACTTATGAAATTATGCTATTCTGAGCAACACAGCACACAACCACCCAACAGTGGAAGATGAAGATTTTACACAAGGCATACCACAGGTCTGTTGATATTATTCTCTCGTTCTCCTTCTACTCATCCTCCTAATTCTGGAGAAATACTAGTGATACTGTAAAGATATTCAAAAAGTTCAGGGCTTGAACTTAGTTGAGACACCCATACCTCCTCAACAAAATTCTCAATTCTCAAAGCCCTTTTGTAACAGCACCTCTAAATCTGAAGCCATCGATTAGAAGATAAAATACTCCATGTACAGCCATAAAACACTGTTCAAAATAATAATAATAAAACATCCCAAAGGCTTACAAACTCAGGTTAATGAAAAGGTGATAGTCTACGCTAATAAATCTACTTGTAAATACACATATCACGTATTAACTCTGAACTTAAACTTTTTCTAGAAGCCTTGGCTTTACACTTGAACAGCACTGTGGATTCTGTGTATCTTAAACCAGCGTGGAAATCCTGGCCTCATTGAAGCAACTGGGAATTTTTTTATTGCCTTCAACTTTGATTACAAGGAACTAAACCCCACTCTTGCCCAGACACAGAACTGCCCACAGCTGTCAGTACGGAAGGAGCTCCACTGTGACACAGAGCGTGGCTCCAAAGTCCCTCTAGACAGACAGGGGCTGTGCATCCCACTGATGCCACCTCGTGCCCTGCTGTAGGGCATGTGCAGGATGCAGGCGATGCAAACACAGGACTTCTGCATCAACTTTTATTAATACACGCTCATGCTTTTCTATTCATATTTAATAGTTTTAATTTACAGGTGTTGATGAGATTACAATGCAGTACTGTGACAGTGGCTAACCTATTTTAGGAAGTGGGTTAGAGAAAAAGGTTTGAGGTCCTTATCTCTAGTGATGTTGAAAATACAGGACAATTGATGTGTCTGACTAATAGCTATCAACAGTTAGGAAAAAAATGTGATCTTGAGGGGCAAAGCAGCAACCTACTCCCATGGCTTCAGGAGCAGCTGAATCTTTGGGTGCTTTCACTTAGAACTAGCTGAACCCCAGCACTGCAATACAGGAGAGGTGGAAGAAACTACCAAGGTCCTGCAGTGCATTGAAGACTAAAATAGGTGTAATTAGCTCTGCATGCAAACCTACAAAGTACACAAATCAAATTATCATCCAGTTCAGCTTTCAAATCTAATCACAGAAGTAGGTAATTCTGCAGTCTATTGCAATAATGAATTTCAAAGGCTATGTATAACATTTAGTTACCTATCCATCCATTCGGAATGTACAGATATGTAACCATCCATACAAAAATGTACCTGTCAGTAATTTCATTAAGCATGCCAGTGCTGACACAATAACAAGCTTCAATAAAAAATTAAAGCCAGAGGGTTTGGCATTAATTGATTTATTTCCTACAGGGTGTTCTTTCTTTAAAAAAAAAAAATAAATTTAAAGACTATATCATTATTACTTAGGTCCTGCTTGTCAGGAAGGTATTCTTTTAGTTTTCTGTTACAAGGTATGATCTTAAACAAACTGTGTTTATTTTGCAGGAAATGGGAAAAACCAAATCACACCCAGGTTTGAAGCACCAGATCCTCACCTAAAAGTCCCTCTCAAAAAAGGCCAAAGGACTTTCTATCATGCAGGCTTCACTTCACACCTGATGAGAGAAATAAGCATTTATACCAACAGCAAAGCCGACTTTGGCTCCTTTCTTTTGCATGGCACATATGACTAAAGTGGCGCACGCGTACATAGCTCAGGAGAGGCACGGAACAGGAAAACACAGGTTGAGGGCCAGAGCCTGTGTTGGCAGTGCAAACACCCTCAGCAAACACAGCCACAGCGCTGGGCCTCCACCAGAGATTCCAGTAAGAACCTAGCCTGGAAACAGGATCCCCGCCCGCTGGAACAGCAGAGGTCGGCAACAATTCCTCCATGAGAGCAAAAAAAAGGGGGGCGAAAAGGATTATTTTGAGAGAAAACTGAACACACTCAAGAAAGCAAAAAAGGTACAGAGAGTTACAAGGCTTGGTGACACAGGAGCCCCTCCAAATCAAGCTAAAACTTTGTTCTTCTCCTGAACAAAAGAATCTGGGACTTTCTGTCAAAGTTTGCAGCAAGTGTAGGTACCACCAACTCCCTGTGTCCTTATGTCTTCCCTACACATAAAAATAAAATATTTATCCAATTATTTTTACTGATACTTTATTCAATATTTTAATTCTCTTTGTATATTAAATATAGGCAAGTGATAATTCTTATTTCCAAATGTACTTTATTATTTCCCCAGCTGACTGCACCTCAGTATGCAGAAAAACTACTCTGTGCTATGACAGTGAAACATATCCAAGAATCAGGAAGGATTTTCTCCTTCCTTGTGGCATATTTAAAATCTCTATTATCCTATTGCTACACCTCAACTTGTCAAAAAGGTCCAGGATCACTACCTGTGCTTGAGAAAAGTGGAAAGAGAATTTGTCAGCCAAGCGTGGCTGTGAGCACCAAGTACATTTACCAGTTTCATTTGAAAATGTGTTTAGGCACCACTGAAGGCAGCTCTTCAGCCTGCACCACCCCTTGAAACCACAACACACCCGTCGCTAAGAAGCAGCTGTAAACTGCAGGGAAAAGCTCCATGGCGAGGAATTACAACTAGTTTGAACACAGTAATGCATGAAATGATCTGATGCAACTTTTTGACCTCTCTTTCAAGGAAGGAGAGCAACTAGAACCAGCAAATATTCCTTGCTTGCCTCCTGTGACATCCTGCAGGAGGGCTTATGGACTGAGCAAGAACTCTGAGCCTCCCTGGGTGCATTTGTCCTTACCCTACATTCGGGCATGTGCTCTGCTCTGCCCCATTTTTCTAGAGAAAGGGGCAAGAAGATGCTCTGACTTACGTAAACGTGGCGTAAATGTGGCTAAGTGAATTCTCAAGTACCAGAATCTTTGAAAGCGGCCCGCTTCTAGATGTCATGTCAGGCAAGTACTACCAGACACTTTCCAGTATTAAACGATCTCAGCTGTGACATGGCTCATTTATGGTTAACTGAAGAGCATCTTATAAGAATTTTCAACAAAAATGATTAATGCAATCAAAACCATTCGGAAATTACTTATGGATGCGCTCCCGCAGCTCTGTTCGCCCCTGTGCAATCATGAGCGCTAGTATATTTCAGAGCTGATCATTGCATTCTACTATTGAGCATGAAAAAGGTTGTGTTCCTTTTTCCTTTAAATGAAACATCAATAAAGGTGCATTAAGAGCACTGCCTTTGTCTAAACACCGGGACGATGCTGTCTACAAAACAAAAGAGTGCCTGGAAAGGCAGTTTACAGCTAACAATAGGAAAACGGCTCCTAAGCAAAAAGCCCACTTCCATGCCATAAAAAATATAAATCCTGAAGCAGACAAGAGTTGGTGTTTTCCTCCAATTACAGTATATCACGTCTCCTAAGTAATATAGTGACTAAAAGCTTAAAATACTCAAGTGAACGCACACAAGAGCTGAACTACTGGGGGGAATTCCGGGGATGGCAAGAGCACCCTGGCTATTTCTAGGAGATCCATGTGGATGCCGTGCCGGGACTACCCTTGTACATCTGCTCCCATTTTCCCCCGGGCGGACTAAGCGTCCCGGAGGGAAGAACGAGGCTCAGGCGGGCCCACAGGCGGGACACCCCAGCACCAGGCGTGGGCAGCCCCACGCAGGTTGCATAAGCCCCGCCGCAATGGAGCGTTACCCGGGAGCGGCTCGCACGGGTGGGCTGTACCGGGAACGCCACGGGAGAGGAATCAGAAGCGTGGCTGCTTTTCTGTTGCCGCCCGGCGGCGGGGGCAGCCCCGGAGCCGCGGCCCGCCCTCCCAGACCCCTCAAGGGCGGGCACCCACCTGCTCCTCCGGGCGCCGCCGGTGCCGGGCGGCCGCCGCCCCCGCTTCCCGCTCGCATTCCCCGAGCGGCGCTGGCGGCGGGAGCTGCGCCGCCGAGCCCATGGCTGCTCCGCGCCGAGCGGGACCCAGCGCTGCCCGCGCTCCCGCCTGCCGGGGCGGGACGGGGCCGTCACGGGGTCCGGGGGAGCGGCGGCACGGAGGGAGGAACGGAGGGAGGGCGGCGCCGCGGGAGCGGGGGGCGGCCCCTGGCAGCGGCCCCGCGGCGGGGATGGGGGGCCCGGGGCGGGGAACCTCCAGCTGCCGGCTCCCGCCTCGGGCTGGGCGGGCGCTCGCTGCTCGTTGGAGCGAAAAATAAACCACCCCGAGCAGCCGATTTCTAAAGCTTTTGTTCAAAGCAGGAAGTGCCAGGTGTTAATAAAGCGTTAATTTTAGCACCATTCCTCGTCGGTGTGTCCCTGGGGAGGAACGGCTGCTCTTGGAAGTGTGAGATGTGGCATTCTCTGTTCCTCCCTCGGGAAAGAGGAAACACTGGCCTCGCTCTTCCGAAGCTGCTTGGATCGTGTCTTCTGTTCTTTAAAAGGAACTAATACACACCAGGAAGAAGGAAACGCAACAGCAGACCCCGAAAATAAGACTTAGTGTATAGACAATGCCAGGGAAGGTTTAGATTGGATTTTAGGTAAAAATTCTTCACTGAAAGGTTGGTCAAGCGTTGGAACAGGGTGCCTGGGTGAAACCACCATACCTGGAGGTATTAAAAGATGTGTAATGTGGCACTTGGCAACATGGTTCAGTGGTGAGCTTGGCGGTGCTGGGTTAACAGACTCAGTGGTCTTCTTTTCCAAGGGATTCTCCGATGCTCTGCTAATGAAGTGCCTCTGCACAGGGTGTGCCTGGCTCCCGCTTTGAGCACCACCCTCCCTCTGTAGAGAGGCCTCACTCCTGCCAGCCCTGCACGCCGTATCCATGCTGTCCACCCCAGTACAGGAAGGACAGAGTCTGAAAGTGAACCACAGATTTCAATGTGTGGCATTCCCCAGATGTGGTGGGATCACTGTTGTCATCCTTATGCATCTTTTCTCCTCATCCAGTTCATGCACTATTGGTGGCATTGGTCTCCTTGGCTCAGTTTTTGTTCCATAAGCAATTAGTGGAGGTGCTAACAGGTTGTGTTAACAGCAGGATTCAGAGGAAATCAGACATCTGGATTAATATTATATGGCTTTCCAGTGGCTGGGTGTGGATCCCACTGTCATTTGGAGCAAATTCTACCTGCTGTTTGCTTTTCCTGTCATTACTGTTGGGCAATAAACAGCAGTAGCTGTTTGTAGCACACCTAAAGCCATCGCAAAAACCACTCAGTGTGCTGTGGCATAGTCACACCTTCAGGCTACAAGCAAAGGTTCTTCATAAGTGGGGGGCAATACACAAACCACTGCACTTGCCAGGCCCCTCAGTCTGGCTGCAGGGGCTGAGGGCCAACACGGGGAGACAGCTGGGACTGAGCACTGGGAGAAGGGGTCACGGCTCTGCCCACCCTGCTCTACTGTGGCTCCTCATCCTGATGGAACAACTGGCCCAATCTTCTCCCCAAAGTGCAGGGTGGCCAAAAGCAGTTTTCCCTGAAGGCCTGACTCACTGCTTGACCAGAGTTTCCATCCGTGACCCATTTGTTTGTTAGTATTTTTTTCTTAGGAACAGAGAGAAGCTTGAAGAAATATCACACTGTTTAGACAGTGACCATAAACTATTGCAGTCCTGCTGGCATGCAAAATTCCTGGACATGAGAAAAAATCCTATGGACTACACCACCAGGCACTGTGGTGATACATCTCTGTGCACAATATGACTGCTCAGCAGCAGTGTAGTAAAACATCCCCGAGGTTCTCTGCTCTGTGGGCGATTTGTGAAGAAATGAAGTGTCACACATAGTACCGACATTCTGTAAAAGCCCTCTGGAAAAAAAGCCTTAATTTAAGCATAGATTAGGTGTCTATTTCAGTGAGCCTTTCAGTAAATTTACATCCATAAACCTTTGCTGGGTTGTGTATCACAAAAACACGCATTAGAAATGTTTTAGGAAAAGTTTATGCTGAAGCCACCACTGTTCTGCACAGCACAGCCTCTGACCTCACTTCCTCCTGGGGAGCAGTAACCATCCTGCCAGGAGTACTAAAACATGTTGGCTAGCTTGGTGCTGCTCTTTTTTCCTCACATATCTGCAGTCCCATTGGTTTGATGCTATCTCCCCGTAGACAAAGATTCTTCCATTAATTCTGTAGTGAAGGAAAGTTTGTCATATTTCTTAAAAAGCCACACTCCTTCCTACTGCAGTTGGCAGCCTTTGACTGCTTCTTCACATTGAGCAACTCAGTGCAGTGGAACTGCCTCAGGCTCCCTGACATTCTCCTCGTGTGAAGGCAATTCTGGGATCCAGTGCTCAGGGAAAGAACAGGGACTCAGAAGCCCTCACTGAGTTCTCTTAGGATGCATTCACCATTGCAACCTGTGCAACTTTGCTAACCTTAATGAAACCCATTCCCCTTCATAGCAAATGCTCTCACGGCAACCTTTAGCTCTTCTCAAGGTGAACTTTCTGAGGCTTCATGTGCTCTGTGCACCGGTGCCTGGGTCTGTGAATGTAGCTGAGCTGCTGCAAACTGCTCTGATTGTTTCTCTTTGTCTTACTGAAATTTGATTTGGATTTTTTCCTGACGTTTGGAAGTGTCTGGTAGCTTCGTAAGGATGTAATCACAAGCTGAAGGATCTGTCATCAGAAGAGATTCCCATAACTTAGCAACTTTCCTTTCAAGATCACTGAGGGGAGTTCCCCAAAGCCTTCTGGACATGGCTGATCTTCTGACAGTGCCTTCTCCCAGTAGTGATACTTTTAGAAAATGCAAGGATAAATCTCACTGTAATTTAAGTGATAGGCAAAAAAGCAACGTGCCAAAAAAAAACCAAACCCACAAAAATCCAAGCAGAGGTGGAAGCTAAAGGGCAGATTCTGCAAAATAATTGAAATAATTGTTTTGCATGGGGCAACTTCTCATTGATTTGTAAATGCGTGTACAGAAAAAATATCTCCCAAGGAATAAAGAGAGCTCACTTTGCATAACTCCATTATTTGTGGGCCACTAAGGAGAGTCAGAAGCTCATGCCAAAAATCTGTAATTAAAGGGGTTTTGTGAAAAACATGTGCTTGCAGCTGGAGGAAGACTGAATGCTGCAGCTTTGCTGAGAGGCAGGAGAGGCTGAGCCCTCTGGCCTTGCTGAAACACCACTCTAGGCTGCAAACACAGACACAGCTGGAGTGAGTGGGACTAAACTCCCTCTATTTGGCTCTGACCAAAGCCAAGTAGGTGGTGAGGAGAGGGTAACAGATGCTGCAGTGATACTTCTTGAGAGTATTCTTGTGGCTTCCAGTAGTCTGAGGTTCAGAGACTTCCTGATCCCGGGTGCAGCTGGGTAATGAGAGCAGTATTTTAAAGGCAGCAGAGGAAGGTGTGCTACCACAGGGATCACATGCAGCTGAGTCACACAGGGTGTTCTGTTGGTCTTGTTGCCCAGGGAAATGTATCCCATTCACCCTGACTTTTATTTTCATGCCCGTGGCATTCAGTCATGTCTTAGGCTGCTGTCATGGCCAGGGCAGTGAGCCCCCTCTCTAGTGACATCAGCTGCTCCTGCCCTCAGGACTTGCCCATCCCAGCTACCTGCCTAAGGGCATGCATGCAAAGCTGTAGCCTGCCGAAGTGCAGGCTGTGGTTTGACGATACAACAAAACCAGGTTTTGGCCATTTAATTCCAGATGGAAAAGGACATTGCCATGTAGCACACAGACTCCTTCCTGCTTCAATCAGGTCAAACATTTTTGATGGATTAGCACTGTGTGTAAAGGTCTTATACCAGGGCAGGCACTGTGTGTCCTCTCTCCCACTTGGTAGAAAGCTGGCACAAACAGCCACCATCAGCCTAAAATCAGGCACCATAAACCAGCCAATTCAACAGACACAAGTCTGTGTGCCTGCATCTGCTCCAGACCAAGCCTTTGGAGCTATTCCCAACACAAAACTCATTCTTGTGGAGACTCAGAAGGAACAGGAATTAGATATAGTGGATGTCTGGAGTTCTCACCAGCTTGCTATCTGGCACTTCCTATCAGTGGCAACTCAGCTAACTTCCTTTAATAAGAAGGAAGAACTTCAGAGAAAAAAAATGAAATAAAAACAACCAAAACTTTTTTTCCCTCTTTATATGCATCCAACAGATGTAATTGACTTCAGTATGAGATTCACTCAGATTGCTGACTGCACAGTTTAATCCAAATCTTTTCAATCTCCAGAGTTCATCTAAATATTAAAAGGCTTGGAAAAAACAGAGGTTCTTTAAAGCTCGGTTAATGGAAACTTTTGTCATAACTGGTAAAAGGTCAATGTAGTTTTATACAGTATAATGGATTTACTGATGAATGGAACATTTCAAACTCTCTGATGGGTTTTATCTACTTTATATTCCAGATGTTAATATAAGTAAATTCTCTAAACTCTCAGACAATTTGTCTAGTATGACCATGCAGCTTATGATGGTCATTGCAGCTCTTACATGGATTTTTGAAGTAAAGCTGTTAAATTTTGTAATTTCCTTAGATCCTTCAAGAATATTAAGAAATACAAGAAAGGGCTTTTCCAGCACCGGATACAAAGTGAACTGGAAGAAATTGGAATTCAAAACATGAAAATATATTAAAGGATACTGAATAAAAATGAAATGAAACAATTAATTTGGTTCCTTTTTCTTCCATGTATAATGACAAAAGGACACTGAAGATCACTTCACATTAGCAATATCTTTCTCCAACAGTTGATATGTATCATGAAATCTCATTTAAGGGTCAAAGCAAAATATACATGGGCTCATATACAGGGGCTCAGAAAGGCAGAAGCAAAACAGTAACAGAGAAGTTCTATTACAAAAGGTCACCTGGAGCACTCCTAGGCATTGCAGGGTGGTTTTCTGTAGTACCTTTTCTAATGCATTTGCCAGTGTAATATTTTAAACGTTTCAAGTAAATTCTGCCATTTCCCTTGGATATTATTCCACATTATAAAAAATCTGACAAAAGGCTCTTTCCTGGCTATCAAGTCTAAAAATTTCCTTTTTATTTCATTCTATTTTTAGGTGAGGTTTATTTATCTTCCTTGATGAGAGGCTGATTTTCTGCATAGCCTGCTTGAATGATCAATATTTACCTCCACCCTATTGGAATTAGTAGGCTTTCAAAACAAAATTTTAAAACTTAAATTTGCTTACTTCAATTGCTCTGATCTTTTGTGATTTATTACCTTTCTTCTTGGCTACCACCTCAGAAGTGAGTTTTGATTTTCTTATCTTGTCATGAGCCTTTTATAAGCGTTTACTCCATTGCAGTATAAGCTCAGAGCAGGCAAAAAATATTTTGAAAATGTATAGACAGTCCAAATTCACAGCAGGGTATTTATTTATTTATTACTTCAGGACGTGGGAAGTATGGGTAGAGTTTGCTGCTTACTGCTACTCACAAAGCTCTTGTGCTTCCAGCAGTTTTCCACGGGAATAGAGCCCTTTTCTTTTTGCAGTTCTTTTTTTGCTATGTTCCATAGTAATAAGACTTTTCTCTCAGTTCATCTGGAAGTTGAAATAAATCTCATGTGGTAGTAATACAGTGCTTTATCTTTACAGTGCCACCACACCAGTGTCACCAGTCCCTCTCCCTGCCTCTCCCTTCCTCATCCATCCCTGTGGCCCACTGCCCTCCCACAGCTGCAGGTGCGTGGAGGACCCTGCTGTGGCCCTGGAGAGAAACATATTGGCCAAGTATGACAAAGAGCTTGTGATCATTCCTAGCCCAGTCCCACAAACAGTTTTGTTGCCACTAAGCCAGGATGGAGCTTTGAGTCATAGGAACAGAAACAAATGGCTCGAGGCATGAGAAAGAGAAGGGAGAGGAAAACTCTTAATAAGGCACTGGTGCTGAACACTCCACACTCTGAATCTATGACCTCACCCCCAATATTTAATTATGCTTACTCTCCTCCTCTGAGAATCTCTTTTTGTTTACATGAAAAAAGCCCTTTTTTTGGTTGTGTTTTTGTTTTAAGGACAAGGATTTTCAGCCAGTGGGTACTTTAATAAGTATGGACTCATAATGCAAAATTTGTTAGGCAAAAATAAACCCTTAGCTGTCCTTAATGTGCTGTCATTTGTCCAAGTGCAAGTAAGGACAGGCCAGAATAGTAGGCTGCTGCTTGAGGGGGAGGGGGGTTGTGTGTGCATGTGTGTTAAGTCTCATGTGGACAGATGAATTAGGGTTTTGAGCAATTCTGAGCATATAAAACTAAACTACAGAAAGAACCAAGGGGATATGTGCCAGCAGAAGAGGCCCTTTAATTAAAATTGAGAAAGATCACGTTAATTCCTGATTAAAATCCTAAGCACTCAGGCAACCACAAGTGATTGTAGTAGCATGATTTTCTCAAAGAAATATCAATGAATATATATGTGCATGATAAGGAAGAGGGATGGCCTTACTCAAAGCACTTCACTGAGAAAGCTTCTGGCCCACAGACATAGGGAGACAGACTGGCAGAATCCCCGTACAATTAATGTTTTGTTTTTAGCCTGGCAATAGAGACAGTATTTTATTTTCTGACAATAGCAGCCTGTGAGAAAGCTCCATGTGTATGTGCATGTGTGCAAGACTCAAGCTGGGTCTGAGGAGTCAGGGCTATGCTTGGTGGTGACTTGAGTTTATGTGGCCCCAGTTTCATTTGCTGTAATTAATTTAATGTGACTACAAATCTGACAAGGTTCATTCAAGAGAGTTATTAAAGATTCAGAAAGGCCTAAGTGATTTGGTTTAAACTTGATTTTTTTTTAAAAAAGCCTGATTATTTGAAGCTGTCACGTTTTCTTGTGCTTCAGGGAAGGGAGTAATAAATTAGGATTTTTATCTTGGACTAATTTAAGGCTTTCCATAAAATTATGTGAATAATTCACAATGGGTAATTTATTTGATTAATTTTACCTCTCTTCTTTGCTAATTGTGCTCAAGCAGAGCAAGTTTTTCTCAAAAGTGTTTGTTATTAAAATTTATTTGCAAGTCTTTCCCTATTTAAAGTCTTTCCTTTAAACAAAGTTTTGGATCTGCAGTTAATTCATGACTAGATCTCTGTGAATACCTGACAGTCTTCATGTGAGACAGGAAGGTAGAGCTGGACACATTTTCCTGGCTAAGGTCCCTTGTTTACTGAATATCCAGTCCCTCAGCTGGGGACCCTCTCAAAGTACTTTGGGGGTCTCTTTTGACTTGTCCAAGGTGAGAAGAAAGCTAAAGTGATAAATACCACATCTGGTCAACCTGAAGATGTAGCTGGGAAGTGAACTGCATCTCAGTTGCACCACTGACTGGATGAAATGTCCATTAGGAAAGGTAAAGACTGAACCCATTGGCTGTTTCTGGGGTATTTGCCAAAATATTTGCCTTGCTTAACATTGCCATATCCTTGAAGAGGGGATGCAAGAGCCATGAACTAAGTCAAAGAGTGTTTGGACAGCTAAGGCTGCAGATAATGCAACATCAGGCTTTTCAAAAGTGTCCTGAGATGTTTGTGAAAGTGCCAGGGAACACCTACTGGTACCTCTGGGCACCTAAATAACCTCTGAATATGATTAAAATGAATATGAACAATTATACTTTGGAATTTTTCTGCTTTTTTTCCAAACCCGAACTACCTACATTTCATTATGACTGCACCAGGCTCTTCCTAAGGGCCAAATTATAACACTTAGTTCTTGGACAAGAAGAAATTATTACAGATCAAGTCTTTAATAATTTAAACTACAGAGGGTAATAAAATCTGATATTTCTCTATTGGTTAAAAAACAACACAAAGCAATGCAACAGAGACCTGCTGTGATGACAGGCTAAACTTCAACTAAGAGGTAAGACTTAATTACTCTGCCCCAGCCTGGGTTCAGAGTAAACTAAAGACTACTATATGATTAACTCCTCTGTGCTTTAGTAAGAGAAAGGGAGATTGCAAAATGGAAGCATCTGGCACCTCTCAGAACTTAATTAAAGAAATGTAAAGAAGCTACTATTGCTATTAGAATTTCTCCTTGGGGCCACAAAAGACAAATGTAGTAAGTAGGAAAGGAGAAACCCTGAAATATGAAGGAACCCTCCCCAAACAAATACTGAATAACTGAATTTTTCATGGCTGTCAAGCCTTCTGTTCCTTATCTCCTGAGCAAATTGGCTTAAATATTATATACTAGGATTCTGAGAATACTGAATGAGTTCTGCTTTGAAATTGCTATTATTTTTTTTTTAACTTTGCTTTTCCTTTCACATCAGTGTTGGAGAGTGAGTGTAAAATATTATTATGGACCTACATTAAAGCAGCAGCTGTTAAGTCTTTAAAGCTGCTCGGGGATCGTGATTAGGCTTCAGTGAATGCCTAGCTGACTTATTGCCTAATTATGGAGAGCTGGTGTACTTAATAAAAATCTAACTGAAGTATTTAGCTTTTAAAATACCCTAGGATTTTTTTTTTCCCCCTTATCAGATTATTTTTGTACTTCATGTTCAGGGAGACATCCAAACAAAACAGAGCAAATTTATTGTTCCCAAAGAAGTGAAAATCTGTTCTGGTGCTGCATGACTGTTAAAAAAGAATAGAAAATGGCTAATCCCAAAGGGAAAAACAATTGAAAAAGAAAGTTACTAAAAGCTTGTCTAAAAGCTGTTTCATGTTCCTGTTTGTTCTTGTTTGTGTCCTTATTCCTCCCTCATTAATTACTATAACTGCAAGTTGATAACTTTTAAAAATATCAGAATATAGTAATACTGGAGTAAAGATATTTTATTTAATTTTAATGGGGTTTTCACTCTGAACAGTTCTCCTGGAACATTCATAGTAGGACAGCTTAATCCAGACCAATCTCACGGAGACCAGCCCATCAGACCAGCTCTGCTCATCTGACAGATGCTGAAACAGCCATTCAATTTAGACAGACTCAGGGCAGTGATTCTAAGAGAGAGATGCTCATTAAATTAAGACACCTAGTCAAAAAAGAGGCAAGCTGTTGAACCCATGCCTGTTTTGAATTCAAGGGTTTCTTTAAAGGATATGATGACTTTTGGATAAATTTAGCATCCTGTAGCCTTTCCTCCTAAGCACAGTTCCAGTAGGAAACAAGGGGCAGCTTTCAGGATGAAATGTGCTGCCCATGCTCCACATGGCTGCAGCAATAGCAGCCAGGGGTGCTAGGAAACAGCACTTTGGGGAGTGTGTCTGGAGTGTGTTTGTTAGAGAGGAGAACTGGCACTAAAAGCTACAGATCTCACACAAGGCTGGCATGACACTGCCTTTGACGCTGATCATTTGAAATGTGCTACTTTAGATGCAGTGCTACACCTGGAACCTCAGCCTGAACTCCCTGACTGTAGAAGTTCTCAGTCAGCTTCATCACTATCATATGAGTGAGGGTGTGGTCAAGCAAAAGAATAATAAGAATGTGTGTTGCTTCAAAGCAGCAAAGGCTGATTGTGTAAAGCAAAATTTTCTTTATTTTTTAGAGAGAAAATGTCAGAAGTTCTAAGAAAAATTAAGTTTTGCTGAACTGTTCATAAGTGTATTATCTATAAAAGCTTCTTTAGCATTTGGAAATGTAAGTTCTGTGAAAATAAACCAAACCCCATTCAAATTATATTTGTGCAATTCAGTGCCTTTCCTGCTTATTTTCTTCATTTTGAGTTTCTCATCAAGTTATATGATCATTGGTTTTTAGATTAGAATTTCCCAATTTCCCATCCTTCCTGTCTGATTGGCTTTTTTTTTTCTTTTATTGCCATATGATTTTGTAACTTAATGGACTTTATAGACAGGCAAACCACTTCCGCAAAAGTATAAAACCATGAGGCTGTGTGCTAAGAAGCTGCACTGAATTTTGACTATGGTCATCATTGTTTTATGCAATTGTTTAGTAATTGCTATGGCATATGTGTGACTCTGTGAAACCACTGAATTCTTTACAATATCAATCAAATAGTGCTTATCACTATAAGAAACCCTTTTCTGATCAAAGCAGACAAAATTATAGACATTATGAAACTTACTGTTGTATTGTGCTTACAGATGCACAATATTGATACACCTCTAGTCTTGTAAAAAATAAATGTAAGCTTGAATTTTGCTTTTAGTCCTTGCCTTGTCATGGAAAAATACATTGTCATTTGCAGCTTCAGGACTGGAGTTGGAACCAAGCAATCTCTTTTCTTTGAAGGGAGATCTGAAAGAAGAATGCCTGGAAATAGATGTCAAGAAAATTGATCTCTGATTCCTTAGTATTGTGGCTCCTCTGAGATCCTGGGCCAAGAGTCTAGCACTGAGTGCCATTAGGAGTAGTCTCAAAACATGAAGAGGACTGCCTGCTTCTCATCATCTTAAAATGTTTCTGCATGCCCATATCTTAGCCTCATCCTCATTTTCTTGTAACCTCTCCTCCTTTCTCAGTAGGAACATATTCTCATCCCTGGCTTTTTTTCCCCTTCCTCTTTCCTCCTTGGAGAAACAATCATAAAACTCTCAACTACTTAATTTCTTTTCTTTTTCATGGTTCATTGATGGGTGTTTTGCAGTTAATCATACCCCTGTTCAGGATCCAAGTTCTTTAGCATATCAGAAATACAGACTGAAAAATGGGGGGGGGGGGGGGGGGGGGGAGAAAGTGAATGGCCTAGTTTTGGTTACCATGGCAACAATGATAAAGTATAGTCTTATTCTCAATTTTAGAGTACTTTTTACTGTTCCTGTAGTACTTTTTGGAATTTATTTGGTAGAGGCAAGAAAGTTACCTCTCTAATTCCTTTTGTAAAGTTTTCTAATACTAATTCTGGGTTGAGGGAGCAGTAGAAGTAGGGTAGAACTAGCAAGAAGGGAGGTGGGAAGGGAGGCAGAGATGACAGCAAAGAGAAGGTTAGAAATCTTTCCTTTGTGGGAAGATTTGACATAAGAGGTTCCTCTGAGATGTATAATGAAGATCTGTGCAGAGGCCCTCAAACACTTTCGGTGTGGCTGGATAATTAGAATAATACAACTCATTGTGAGCTTCCAAGGCATTGCAGGTAGAGCAGATTTGGAGGTTTTTTGTACCCTGCCTCCATGAGCAAGATGAGTGCCAGTTTTCATTATAGTATTTGTATTTAACAACTCATCTAAAACTCATCATGAGAACCCTAGCAAAATGTTTCAGATCAGAAATAGCAACAGCATGATTCCAGGATGCTGTTATGTTTCTGGGAATTGCTTATTACTGGACCTGCTTGTTTCTATGACTGCAAACTAATTGAACCTATTGTTTCCAGTTGTGTCTGCTTCCAGTGATGGTACGGGGTCAGGCAGATTCCTCCTGCATGGTGTGGATTAGCACACAATTGCACTTCCTAGAACAGCCAATTTAGGCAAATTCTCTGGAAAGAGTTTTCCTTAACAGAAACAAACGGAACTTTAAGTGAGTTTCATGCATTGACAGGATGAAGCCTTTTGCTCTTTCTAAGAAAGACAGCTGATACCTCATGTACTGTTTTCTTGTAAGTGCTCTTACAATCATTACGTGTCCTTTTTCCAGTTACCTTACAAGCTTTTCAGCAGAGAAAAACTAGACAGGGTTGAGGAAATGTTCGATAGTTGTATATGTACTGCACTAAAGAGACAGAAAGTTCCCTTATTTTTACAAACAGTTATGAGTATAGTGAGGTCTCTGAGAAGCCTGGAAATTAGATGGACTAGCAAACCACAAATGGTTCTAAATGACCCTTGATGGAAAATGAACAGAAATATAAGGCCAAAAAGTGGATTGGCTGGTCAGGAAATTAAAGCTCTTCTCCAGTTTCATGTCCTCAACACAATATTCCATAATTACCAGCCGAAACAGTGTCACAGACCTGTCCTAGCACAAAGGCCTTGGCAGCTCTTCTCTATGATCTCACTGTGTTGTTTTTGGGAAAGTAATTTCTATGGAAAGCAAGGAAAGAACTCAGAGGGTCCTGTGGTAAGATCTGAATTTGCCTGTCTAGGACTGTACTGGCTGGGGATTCTGCTGTGCACTGGCTGCTGACATATGAGGTGGATTTATTTCACTGGATAAAGAGATTCAGCTTCCATCAGTATATTGCGTGTCACTTACACCTGACATCTACCTAGACATACTCATATTAATCATGCACGGAATAGAATATAAAAAAATTATAAAAAGCTTTCAACTATACTTGTTGCACAGATGACTGGCAAAATAACATTTTCCAATCTCCAACTGTGTTGCCCTCACCACAAGTAATTTTTTCCTCATTTATGCCATACAGATGTCTTCACGTTGTACCAATTCCTCAGCCTAACTCTCAGCTGGTATGGTGGAGAAGGGACATCAAGCAATGGGTGTGTTGGATTAAAACAGCATGAAAATAAAGGCTTATGAATTCTATGCTTGGGTGTTTTACATCACTGCAGGAAGCTCTGGCAGGCTGAATTGTCCTGCTTGTTTGGCTTATTCATTGTCCAAAACTCTGAGTTTGTGCCACTCAGTGGCTGTCACCTTTTCCACTTCCCTTCTCTGTTGAATTACATATAAATCACTCACCATCACTCATGTAGCTCGTCTAACAAACAGAGAGAAGAAAAATAGTCTGTCCTGCAACACTGCAAAGATATTTTGTTTCCCTAATACTTCCATGCATTTGAGGCCAGGTCACTTTCCTTTTAAGTCAATGACAGAAATTCAACTCCCTGGGTTAAGATCAAAATGACCTCCCCAGAAGAGAACTGAGTAGATTACATTTCCACAAACAGAGAGATCCTTGCTCAATAATATCTTACAGCTCATATAATCATTACCTGAAGTTTTTTTTGCCTTCACATGATTTTTAAACATAGAAGCCCGATGCCCATGTGCCACCTCGTGGACAAAATGACTTTTTCTCCTGTCCTCGTCTAACCTTGTGTGCTAAAATTCCTCTTCCAGCAAGACCTGAGTTACAGAAGCCTCCAGGGAAGAGACCTAAATCAAGCAATTAAATTTATCTCTATATATCAAGCTCTACATATAGATATATTGGCTTAAAAAAAAAACAAACCAAAAACCACAACCAGACATAGTCAATGTGCATATCTATTGCTTCTTGCCCCTGATAACTCCTGCCTTCACAGAGAGCTGACAGTTGTAGCAGGAGCAGCTTTGGTGACAGGCACACAGAAAACCAAGAATTAAAAGCCATGTCTTGCAAACAGCTGGAAACTCACTGTTGGCTGGAGAAGTATTTTCACTACTACTGTTTTCCTCCAAGCTTCTGCAAGAGCCTGATTTTTTGCTAAGTTGTATATTCCTGCTAAGATCCATGGCATGGAGTTTGGAGGAAATGGGAAAACCTGGGACTCCTGAAGGATTTACTTGTTCAAACTCAATACACTAATGGGCTTTAATTTGTGAACTTTTCCAGGTACAGGAATTTCAGCAGTGAATGTGAAATGGAGGCCTGAAGGCTTAATGTCCGTGAATCTGTTCAGCTGAGCAAAATAAACTATTCACTCCCAAGTCCATGAATGTTTGGGGCACAAGAGCTTTCCATGAAGATGCAAGACACTCTTCATGGGACATTTGTAATACAATTTACCCAAAGAATGGATTTTTTGTAAGGATGACAACTGATAGATATCTCAAATATCACAGCTGAAGTCCTTCACTAAAGTCCATTTTTGAAAATTATTCCATCTCAAACTATAACTATTTTAAAATGGACATCCCATTCACAGTAAGATTGTGCTCAACATGAATATTAGTGTCCTTGAACATGAGAATTTTCCTGCTCTTTTCTATATTTGGCAACACTATTGCTGTGTGGAAATAATATAAATATAATATAATATAATATAATATAATATAATATAATATAATATAATATAATCATACACAACTCTTCTGTACCTACCCATATATATAGAATGTAGTGGAGTTTCACTGTGACTCATTTAGACCTTAGCCACTAGGCGGTAGTATAAGATTAACTCATGCAACAATATCTGGTAGTTTTGTTTTCATTTTGCAGCAAACTTCAAAACGCATCCCAGCACCCTAGGAAATACTGCAAAACACTCCTCTGTTTATTTATCAAATCAGCAAAACTCTGAAAAAAAATATGGCTCACAAGATTCACTTAACTATGGATCAAATGCATTATTTGAAGCTGATCAAACACCAGGACGATAGGTACACACCACACCTTACCCCATCTTTTTCCCTCACCTTTTCAGTTTGTGATTAGTAACCAAATACAGTTTAGTCATTGAAGAATCTTATTTAGAACAAAAAACTACAATACAATCAAATTCTTCACACTGTGCTGTGAATCTCACACTGGAGCTGAATTAGGTGAACTAATTATAGGAGAAGTTCCTTTTCAGAGAATCGCAGAATGGCTGAGATTGAAAGACACCTCTGGAGGTCATCTAGTCCATGCCAGGTCAAGCGGGACCATGTCCAGCTTGCTTCTGAGAATCTCCAAGGATGGAGACTCCTCAACACCTCTGGGCAACTTGTGCCATTATTTGACAACCTGGAGTAAACAGAAGCTTCCTTGTGCTTAGATTTTGTGATTTTGGTTTTTTTTTTTTTTTTAAATCTGTGCCTTATTGCCTCTTCTGTCAGTAAGCATGACTGAAGAGACCCTGGCTCTTTCTTTATTCCCTCTCATTAGGTGTTAATATACATGGAAACAATTTAATTTCAATTTTGCAAGTGTTTGTTTTTGCAAGTGTTTCAGATGAATATAGAAATTTCAATCTGGGTCTAACGTGACAAATCAATTTTATAGGTGTAGAATGATAAAAAGGAAGATGCCATGACCACAGGGTACAATACTGAGTGCATTTTGGGAAGGTACCAGCTGTAATGAAATAAGTCATCCTGGTTTGCTGCATCTGCTGTGTTTGACTTGAGCAGCTCATGTGATAATGTGTTGGTTGAATGCCTTCACTGACTGCTAAAAAGGATATGCCAAAGTGAATTTGGGTAAGCAACAAAAAGAACAGATATGCAGCATTTTGTCTGCTTTTCATACAAATGAAACAATCTGAACTTTCTGCAATACCACCTGGGAGCCCTGAATTCATGTTTCACTGAGATCCTCAGCTAATGTTCTTTTGTTCTACCAGGTTCTATAGGTCCTGCTAAAATACCTGGGGCTATTGTTTATTGTAGGGCTGTACTGCAATCTTTCTCTTGCTTTTATTTTTTAATGATGGGGGAATGCAAGGAGACAATCAGGAAGAAAGCCTTTTTGTAGATTTTCATAATTGAAAAGTATTTTCTCTGGTGAGAAGAGGAATGCAGTACATTATTAGGAAGACTAAAAAGCTTTCCTTAATTTATCCTTATTTTTCTAAGAAAAAACTTTCCCTAGCAGTATATTTTAATTTTTTAAGGGTTGCCAATATCCTTATTAATGTACATTTTGTTCAGGGCTGTTTAGATCCACAGTACTGCAAAGTGAATTTTAAGACTAAAACTGGGAATAAGCCACGAAGTCCAAAGTAAAACAGTAAGGTGTTTTAATCTCAGGATTTGTTTTTAGCCTGTTACACAGAGAGCAGCCAAAAGCTACACAAGATTGTGGCCTCACCCTTTTTGAAGAATAAATTCTATGAATGTTCTCATTTAGTTGGAGTTCTGCCCTTTAAATACAAACAAAGTCATGAAAGTTGATGCTTTTTAATTCTGAAGTCAATATATTGGTATGCATAACCTAGAGCGCATAAAAACTGTAATTATATTCCCGCTAAACCTATCTCAGTCTTACACAACCTTTCCCACAGATACTGATTTCTACTAGCTTATTTTCAACCTAAATTTGAACCATCCTTGATCAATGTTTGCCAAACCAGCCAAGGCTCTGTACATTTCTTATTTTTGCACAATGTTTTTGAATTATGGGACCTGATCTCTCAAGGAAAATGGAAAGACTCCCAGCACCTCTAATAGTTCAGGATGAGGTCATACACACTATTATGTAAGTAACTTTTTTTCATCTCCTTTCATCCATTTTAATCTGATGCAAGTCATGAGTCCTCAAGACCCATTTCCTTTTTCTTTTCTGTTATTTTTGGAGGAGCTTCATGCCATGTACTCTGTTGAATTATAACATGAAGATGGACTATAACATACAGATGGGGATACTGTAGGGGAGAGTGAGTCTCAGAAAAACAACAAAAAAAAAACAACCAAAAAAACCCTCAACCCCAAAAAACCCTCAAACTGTCCTTTGTTTTTTCTCATGAAGAAATTTCAGTCTGAATAGGTCATGGTATGAACAACAAATATTGCAGATGCTGCAGTTCTTTGTGCTGTGTGATAGTATAGCTATTTCCTGGGTCTGTAGGTATTGATATATTACATAAAAAATGCTTGTGGTTCTTTCCATAAAATAATAACATTAAACCCTTGCATCTTAATATATTACCTTGAAAACTCAAAGAGTCAATAGTTATTTTGGGAGGCTATCCAAAGGTTAACCAGATAAATTTAAAATTATGGTCATAAATAATCTAAACAATGACCAGCCGTAGAAACAGATGGTGCTTCTGGAAGGGCCCAAACCATTTCCACCCTTAATTCAATGTAAACCTCCTGTTTGGAGCTCTGGAGCTGAGGTCCTTTGTGCCTGCCTTTAAATCCTTAATTTCTTCAAAGGTGAGATTTGTGACACAATCTGTGAAGCTTCTTTAATCAGAAAGAATGCCAAGCCCCTGTTTGCATGGTTGACAGATGAACTGAGACAGCTCTCCCAAAATCAGAGAGAATGATCATGGAGTTACACAAATTACAGCTGAACATAACAAACCCATTCAGGCTTAGTTTCCACTGCCATTTGCTTATCATTTGTAGCACAGATCAGTTCCTGTTATGGTATTATGAATTGTTACTTTAACTTGCTATTATGGATAGCAAGTTGTCTGAAACAATCAGTCTGAAAACAATATTTCTGAAAACAATCAGTTTTGGTACCCACCTCTGGGTATTTGGTACCCATCTCTGATATTTCTATAGTTAGTTCTGGGGTTTTTTTTCAAGTGCGGCTTTATTTACTTTGGTTACTGGATTTGGCAGAATCAGATGCTTTGTGCTTGAAAGATACAAAGCTGCTGAGGTGAATGCTCTGAAACACTCACCTGAGCAAAAGAACTCAAATAATACAGCTCTGCAGGGGCTGGGTTTTTAGACAGCATGAAGG
Source organism: Agelaius phoeniceus (assembly GCF_051311805.1). Lineage (NCBI taxonomy): Eukaryota > Metazoa > Chordata > Aves > Passeriformes > Icteridae > Agelaius > Agelaius phoeniceus. Next base: position 26,048,342 of record NC_135268.1, read on the forward strand.
TTACCTGAATGATGATGACCCCACTAAAGGAGCAGTGGTGGTGAGTTCCATCAGACCTATTCCCAGCTTTAGGGCTTTTTTTTTAATGCCAGTTCCTGCCAGGAAAAAAAAAAAAAAAAGGAAAGAAAAAAGGAAAAAAAAAAGGTGGGTGTAGGTTTAATGCTAGGATGTATTCACTAGGCAAGTTCTTGCCAAAAACCCTCTTTATGGAACAAAAAAATCATTACATCATAATAATTTAAAAGAATTATGTGAAGTAAGTGCAGGATATGCTAACTCCATGTAATTTATTAGTTCCTGTTCTTCATCAATCTTTCAGTCTCTTCTGCAACAGCTTATTTTTTACTTCCATGGTACTGAGGTCTCCCATTCCAAAAGGAGGTAAAGGTATCCAAAGTGGGGAAAAAATGCCTGAGAATTTATGAACTAGGTACATGGAGACATACCATTAAAATCCAGATAAATGGTACAATAATTACAACTCTGGGGCAGCATGAGTTAAAAGATTTCCTCCTCTTTACAAAATACCCTAGAAAAAAAAATTCAAGAGTCAGCCACATAAACCTACTTTTGCTCTAAAGTGGTTGATTATGGTTGTCTTTTTGTCTCAGTCAAGAGCCAGAAAACAGCTGTATTTATTTGATTGGTTTGTACTGTTTCAGGATACTTGTAACTATTGATACAACATGCAAGTCAGTGGGTGGAGATATTTAATACAGAATAATTCCTAATGAGTCATTGGAGAGGAGGAAAAAAGTCTTTTTTGTAACTTCTTTTAGAGTTAAGGCAGCATAGCAACATTTGCAGTTCCAGGGACTAGATGATGTAGCTGTGGAGTTTAAGGTCTGTCTCTTGAAAGAGTTGAAAGTAAGTACCTTTCAGTATAAAGGAGTTAATATGTTTTACAGAACATGGGGAAAGGGAGATGAACAGAGAAAGAGAGAAGGAAAGCATATGTGGAGGAAATAAATCTGTCTAGACTCCTAGAGTACTCTAGAGAAGTTAAATTTTAAAAGCTTGCATAAGAATAGCTTCCAAATATTTGTGTCAAAAGCTTCTGTCACTAAGGCATCTGAACTTTAAAACAATATTAAATAAATATACCTTCACAATATTTTGAAAGAGAAAGAACTGAGCTACAGGGCCAGTGAAAGCTTGATTTCCATTTCCCTTCAAGTAGGCTTGTACAATTACAGTCATGGATGTGAGAGAAAGTGCTTCCTGTTTTCAGCAAGAGCAGTGGGAGATTTGAGTAGCCCCCAGCTTGTGCCTGGTCCTGCTTCTCCTGGGGGGCAGCTGGGAGTCAGAAATGGGACCCAGCATTGTGTACATGGGCAGCAGTGTGTCCCACAAGCTGGAGCTACTGAGTGACATTTCTGTACCCCATACACACTTATCAGTTGGTATTGGCCAATATCATCCATCACTGTTGTGGCCCTTGTCACTTAAGTCACTGTTCATTATTATCTTCTTATGAGTGAGCAATGCAGAATTACATTCTAGCATACAGCATGAAATACTTGCTGGCCCTCTGAAGCAACATCTCTAGATGAAAACTGGACTGATCTGATGGCTGTGTGGACAGTGAGCTCCTCTGAGAATTGAATGAGGTGGATTTTCTCTACAAGAATTATTAACTCCCAAACGCTTCAGGGCAAAATGCGATTACTGTGTCTTACTGCACATCTCAGAGCTTAACGGAGCATTTGGTGTTCAGAGGATGAGTAATTTCTGTTACAGGAGTGATTTTCCTGAGGGCTCTCTAAATTGATGTGAGCTTTCCTAAGTCTGTGTGCTATTGCTAAGTTTGCCTTAGAGCCTTGCACAATAGTGCCTTATCTTGAGTTGTGCTCCTGTACACCACTGAAATATAAATATTTCCTAACAATGTGCTGGCAAGTCAAAATGATTCAGAGCATTGGTGGCATCCTGAGGGAGGGCCAGGCACTCCAGTCACCTTCTCTGTCTGTATCCTGGGAGCTGGTACTGAAAGAGTGCCTGGTCTGCTTTGCCTGATTTGCCTCCGAAGAGTCTGTGAGTTCTCTTATGTTTTGCGGTTCTCTCATTCCTGATGGGTGAACTCAGCACAGTTGATCCAGATAAGGGAATTTCAGTTACTGATGATTTTGCAGAGTTATTTATATATAGACATGTTTATACATGGAATTAAACACATATCACAGGATCACAGAATGGTTAAGTTTGGAAGGGTCTACAATGGTAGTCACCTTGTCCAACCACCCTGATCAAGCAGGGCCATCCCAGAGCACATGGCCCAGGATTGTGTCCAGAGGGTTCTTGAGTATCTCCAGTGAGGGAGACTCCACAACCTCTCTGGGCAACCTGTGCCAGGGCTCAGTCACCTGCACAATAAAAAAAGGATTCCTCATGTTCAGATGGAACTTCCTGTACATCAGTTTCTGCCCACTGCCTCTTCTTCCATTGCTCAGCACCACTGAGAAGAGCCTGAGTCAATCTCCTCGGCACCCTCACTTTACACATTTATACACACGGATGAAATCCCCTCTCAGGGGATTTCCCCATCTCCTCTTGTGGCTGAACAAGCCCAGCTCCCTCAGCCTTTCTGGATAAAAGAGATGTTCCAGTCCTCTCATCATTTTTGTTGCACTCCACTGGACCTGCTCCAGGAGCTCCATGTCTCCCTTGTGCTGAGGAGCCCAGAACTGGACACAGCACTCCAGATGTGCTTCACCAGGACTGAGCAAAATGGCAGGATCATGTCCCTCAACCTGCTGGCAATGCTCTTTCTAAGGCACTCCAGAATACCACTGGCCTTCTTGGCTGGCTCATATGCATATGTAGAAATATAGATTGATATCTGTTTCTACAGTGACTAAAGGAAAAGGAGAAGGAATAGGAAGGAGAAATAATGAAAGAAACAGAAATATTTTAAAAAATGATGAAAGATCAGATTCTAGATTACCAAAAGTCAACCCTAACTTGACAGTGAAGACTTGGCAACAGCAGGAAACATCAGGCTTTTATTTCATTGTATCAGTTCCAAGATTATAAACAGCACATTTTCCTAGATATTCTTCCAATATGAGATAAGCCTGAGAAACAGGCAAGTATGAACAGTGTTTAGCTTTCCTATGCAGGAAAAGGCTGGGTGCATACTTTAAACCTTATCTTTTCACTATGCACTATCTAAACAGAAACATCTTAAGAGAGTTTTCAGTCTCAGGACATCCCTCCTGCATCTCCTTTGCTGGTAGTATTACTGAAACTATTGAATTGTTATTGCTACTTCCACACAAGACGTGGAAATGACGATTCTTTTCATTAAAATTGAAAAAAAAATTGAACCAAGACCAAGCAGGGAGGGTTTTTGTTCTGCCAAGTAGGAGAGCTTAAAATGTGTTAAGCAGACTTGTTTGCAAAAAATTATTCCAGCTTTAAGAAGCAGTTTCAGTGATGTTTTCACAAGCCCTTTTGCCAGGACTCTCAAAAACAATCTAATGTGTCAACCCTAATTTCTGACAAGTGATGACCATAGGATTATCTCAAAAGTATTTGAGTTCTCCTCCTCCTTATAAAAAACAAGTAGTGCACAATATGATACAGGTGTTAAATTAGCATGAGCATTTAAGATGCAACCAGTACAACCATCTCGCAATTATCTTTTTGTTAAAAAAAAAGAAAATAAATATACAGTTGAAAATTAGACCAGAAAAGAATTTTCTTCTAGTGCACCTTCATTAATTCTATGGAATTACATTGAAAGTAACAATTTCAGCCAAATCATAATACAATTAGAACAAAAATAATTCTTCCCACACATCTATTGGTGTCAGAATTACAGCTGAAACTATTACTGCATAAGATGATTTTTAAGTTCTATGAAAGCTGTGCTTACTGATTCAACACTACATTTTAAGTTTACAAATCCAGGGTCAGAAATCAATGGCATAATGTTCTTATAGTAATCTAGGGAAAAGCCTTTGTTAAACCTAATGTACATTGTATTTATTCCTAAAAATCTCATCAGCTAATCCCTTAGAAATAAACTCATGAGCTATAGATGTCACGTACTTTCCTGTCTGTGTTTTCAATTCAAATGAATGCTTCCTTTTTTTGAATTCTCCCACAGAGTATCTTTCACCTCTCTGCAGCCAAAGAAAAAGAGTCAACTTCCCAGGAAGATGGAAGACTCCTATGCAGAGTTTATGAAGAAAAGTATGGATGCATGCATTGCACACCTTCAGCTGTGTACATGTTGCACACAGGTCATTTGTCAACAGCCTTACACCGGGAGCCAGTCTGCTACAGAGGGTCCACTTGTGTGTGATGTTCATAAGCATGCATACCAAAAATTATTCTGTCATGGATTCTGCTTGTAGAGTTTGACAGAGTTTGGATTTGTTTTTTCAAGATTTGACACATAATCTCAATTAAAAAGAAAAAATAGACAAATCTTCTTTATTGTCCTGTTCCTAAGAAAAGAGTGGGTAAGCATTAACTCTAAGATAATTTTAACCCAAATCACTGAAAGTATCTCTTTTATATCCATAAATTGTCTATTGCAAACACTTGTTCACTTATTTTTTGAGCTGGAGATTTCTGCAATCTACTACCACAAGGGACCTATCTTTTTCCTAATGCAACTACATCTTGACCACCTGTTATTTCATGCAACAGTCTGGGACAATGAAAATTGCACAACTAAGACAAAGAACAAGTTTACCGATGGATTCATTTCCACAAAAATGATCTGAAAGTATTTTGAAAATTCGTATGTTCACATACACAATGGAGAGTCATGAAAACCTTTTAATTTTTGGACTCTGTAAGGAAACTCCCACCAGTCCTTAGGGATGATGCCATTTGTACACCTCACCAAGCATTAACTGACTCTCCAGCTGGCCTCTGGTAGTGCAAGCAATTACCCTGGCTCTGAAGCTACTGTGGCTCTCAGAAAGGCAGATCCACCACAAGGTACTGGATGGTTTTTCCATCAAGGTTGGTATTTTTCACAAGCAAATCATAAGTAATCAATGTCCCACAGAAAACCAGAAAATCCCATTAGACTAATATGAGGTAGAAATAGAGGAACATATCAGGCTGCTGATGAAATTCAACTACCTTTCTAAGAATGAAAAACTCCATGAACTAGTCAATTGAACAGGTCAAGTCTTGAAAGTGTTAAGTTATACAGCTTAGCCAATGTATTCTCCCCTGCAGAACAATCTCACTGAGTTTTTCTCAAAAATGGCACAGCTGCCACTGTGTCACCCTGTCAAATACGGGAGCAAATTCAGATTCAGTGCTAAAACTTTATTCTTTGATTAATTGTCATGAAGCACTGATGAAGAGTCATGGGTGCAGTAACTGATGAGCACTGGTGTTCTACAGAGCTGCTTTGTTTTCCACCATCAGCTGGGAGACCCTGCCTTTGAAAATGAGTTTGCATCACTGATACAAAACCCTACAAGAAACAGTGGGAATTGAAGATTTCATGCAACAAATTATGTTCTTCGTTGTTTGACAGTAAAAGGGCACTTAGCTCTAATAATTTTCCTAATGGCTTATCTTACCAGTTGTAGCATGTTTCAAAACTAAACTGCTCTGTGTTTGCCAAAATTAATGAACTATGACATCACTCGCTTTTGAAAGAGAGAAGTGAAAATTTTCTTGCAGTAAAAGTCCAGACAATTACTATGTGCATTCCAGATAGGATCACAACATTAGCATTGCTTCTTTGTGCTAGCTCAGGAGCCCATCTTTTAAAATAAATTATGTATCCATCAGTTCTGAATGTTGTTCCATTCTTAAATTCCTCTCTATCAGGCAGCTTAGAAGCCTGAATGCTCTCACTTCAGATTTGGCCAAAAATAATGAAAATGCAACAGATAAAATAAAGCTTAGTGATATATTTGAGTAAAAAAGGGCCTCATATAAAATGAAGTTAGCTTGGCTTATATTATACTCAGAGCATAAGTGAACATGCTAAACTTTTTTAGTTGTTCTTTATACATGCTCTTCTTTATATAGTATGAAAGGCATTTATGATATATATTGTCATTTCAAGTATTCTTGCCAAGCAGTTTCTGAGTCTTTTCATAAATTTAAAGGAACTACATAACAGTTCAGCACATTTAATAAATATACTTTATATGGAAATAACTTTTTGGAGAGTAGTGAGTTGCACTTGATCGTAGAAAGTTCTGCTTTAGTTTTGCAAAAACAAGTTAATCATAATCTGATTTAATACCTTATGCTAATGACAACTTAAATACAAATGCAAGCATAAATTAGATGCACTGATAGTCCCTCACTGCACTTTAAAGGCTGCAGATAAATCTGGAATGCACTCAGAGAATCCTTTAGTGAGAACAGAGAAATATTAAAAAAACATCTGAATTTGTAACAGTGCTGCCATGGGACACAGACTATGAAGTGATTTAGACAAAGAAATTAAATATAGCAGTGGAGTAGGGGGAAAAAAAAGTACACTCATTTCAATTCTCAGCTTGCAACAGATCTCTTGTGCTGACTTTGGTGAAATGCTTCTGTCACAGAATTCCCAGGAACTTAAATTTACCTGGTTTGCAGTGGGTGAGATAGCTCAGCTGTAAAGCAAGAGCCTGGCAGAGTGAGCAGCTGTGGCAAGGTCTCACCTCATGCTGGCTGTCTTCTCCTCAATGCCCCATGCAGCAATAGCTGTGCAGGGAATGATTTTCCAGCTTTGCTCCTCCCACAGCAAGACTGAAGCTCTCACCCTGTGACTGTTGTGACCCTGGAGCCACCTCGTTGTAGGATGCTTTCTGAAGGGGATCATTCCCAAAATGTGACAGAAGCTCTGAAATGGCAGCAGAAGGAGCGAAGCTGCATATTCCAGATTGACTGTTGCTAGGAAAGGACCAAAGAAGATGGAAACAACAAAGACTTGTAGTTGTCCTCTTCTTTATCAATAAATGCAATCTTTAGTTATTATTTACCCGATGGGCCCAAGCATCCTGGGCATTTTAACATAGATGTGCCACATTCTTATGTCTTCCTTTAATCTGCTGCACTTTAAGCGTCATGCTCAAGTATAAGTGTATGTTTTGCTTCCTGCTCTGTTGCATTCCCAGAGGTTGATTAAGTAGGTTATAATCCTTTAGAAGATGTCTACTCAAGGCTTAGTAATGCCACAATGTCTTGCTTTTTTATGTACTCAGGCAAGCTGGAGGATTCCTAATATTTCTTTTCTAACTCTGAACAAAAAGTATGAAGTGCTTTTTCTGGATGAGTCTTCATCCCATCACTTTTCTCCCAGATCTTTTGTGAAAATCTCATGACAAACGGGTACTGGACATTATCCAGCCTTAGCTATACTTTATATAAAGGGAAGTGAGGGCTTTACAGTATGCACCACTGCACCACATCTTGCTGTGTGGTTTTGGTACAAATTAATTAACCAACTCTCCTGGTTAGAAATTATGCAAAGTCTATGGGTTACACAGACTATACAACTTCTCTAGGGATTTGTATCCTACTGCAAATAAAAAATTACATTGCCCAATTTTTTACAAAGACCTCCCACCAGATGTCCCTCTTTCCCCACCAAAAGGATAACAAAAGACTTGAATTGTCAATTTAAACCTGTCTGTAGTGATGCAGTTCTTCATTATGCTATATATCCTGTAAAATTAATTGTCATATCTGTACTTTGTACAGATATGTACTGTACTCAAATAGCAGCTGATTTTATCCATGATGACATAATAGCATCAGCCTGTAGGAAGAGCACATAACCTCAAAATGCACTTTGTACCTAGAGAGCCTGAGCCAGGCAGAGCAGACCTCACAGTGCTTGAGAAATGATGGGATACTTCAGGTGCCTGTTTTTCAGCACTGGCAATTACCCACAACCTCACTGGGATTGATTTTAGTAATTTTTAGGGAACTGAAAGAAATATAAAGGCTGCATTTGAGTCTTTTGACCTATTCATTAGGAAGTTTTGACACAACAAAGACAAAATATTCCAGAAGCTTCAAAAAGAAATAACGCACAACTGTTTTGGGTATTGTCATGAAGAAGGAATTTTAGAAATGCCCTTTTATTAACATGCTTGCTGGCATGATGGTCAGTAGCCATGGTGGTGCACAAAAGAGCCTGAAAATTTTGGTTGCACTTCTCAGCCGGGTTTAATTTCAACCATGGCAACAACAATCAAAATCACTCTTTCAGATATAGCCATCTCTTTTTCTCTGCATACACCTGTTTCCATTCATTCTGACAGTTTGGTACTTAATGGCCAAAGGGCAGCAGGGCCTGACCATAAGATCATACTTACATTCCACAGAGTACGAGATGAACGGGAGAAATGAGTCCATGACACACACTTAATAATGAACACAGAATAATGGGATATTTCTGGTGCTTGAGTTCTAGACATTGACAATGAAATGAGCACTCTCATAAGCAGAAGTGTACTTATTTGATATCTTGGCAACTGAATTGTGAGGAAAGATGCAGAGAATTTATTCTCTGGCACTGTTTGTCACAATGTGAGGCAAACCCAGTACCTCAGTATCAAATGGGGTAAATTGCTTTAAGGGTGTTGAAGCCCACAATGAACTTAGCCAGTTTTTAGACATGGGTGTGGAATAGTATGTGGAAACTACAGATTTTAGATAAATAAACTTTTTCTGTTTTCCTGTAAGCTGAAACCTCTGCTTACCGGGTGGGATCAGAACTGTAAATTCCATCCCCCAATCCCTCCTCATCCCCTAAAAAATTTCCAAACACCTAAGCTACCCAATGAACATACAAAGAAAACACCCTCAAAAAACCCTACTGCAAAAAATAAGGATCATGAAGAAAATTAGGTATCTTTACTTTGCATCTCAGCCACTTACGCATATAGCAGAATTAAGAATATTTCTTTATTTCCTAAAATATTTTCTTTATTTGTGAGCTTTTTTGACTCTCCTTGTACATTCCTTAACACTGAGGAGGTCTGAACCTGGTGATTCAAGTGCTAGTAATAACAAACAGTGGGGACAGCTTGACTGACATAATCTATTTACAGACTAAAGGTGTAAGGAGCAATATTGCAGGGTGCTTATCTGCCAAATCAATGGCCAATGGTACTGGGCAGAGACAGTATTTTACAGGCTTAACCTCATAGTTCCCTTCTCACTTTCTTCATGTCATGTAAAATCTGACTAAATTCAAAAGGCTACATGAGGAATAAAAAGGGAAAACCTGGTTCATGGAAGGATTTACTTTAGCTATCAAAAATAAATAAATTCCCAAACCTCCACTGCAATTGAAACAGACATTTCAAATATTCTAAGATAGACAAATACTCTGTTGTAGCTCTAATGATTATGATATGAGCTTATGATTTGTACAAAACAAGCCTTAATTACTGTGAATATCCTACTGGATTTTACAATTAGGAAAGAAGGTATTTTCATGCTTTACAGGTTTGCAATAAATATAATTGATTTATGATTAACATAACAAATCTAGGCTTATCCTCCAAATAAATTGTGCTTCACAGAGAGATGAGGATAAAGGCATTTTTCTCGTTTTTATTGAAACGTGGTATTTTCAAGGCAGAACAACTGCCTTGAACAACAGAGCAATGCTGATGAGGACTCCTGCTAGATGAACACGTGACATCATTCAAGGTGGACTGAAGTTCATCTGTTGTATGACAGGAGAAGGATGAATGGGAGGTCAAAAATCTAAAGAATAATGTGAATAAGGTTTTTTAAAGGACGCAGTTTGGAAGGTAACATGCTTGGGAGAAACTTCCTGAGAGTTTACTACAAATCAAGCAACCCTGATCACTGGACATTTCTTGGGAATGAATGGGACTATTAACTATGGGTTGATAGTCCAAGTTTGTGCCCTAGGCCACCAGTTCTTGACAGCTTATCATGCCATTGAAGTGTTTCAGACCAAGGCTTTTGTAGTTTAGGTTAAAAAAAAAAGGGTGCAAATATAGTCTAAATTTTTGAAAGCTGTATCAATTACGGTGCAATATTTATCCTGAAAGGGATGTGGATCTGATGCAGAGAAAACATCAAGACTCACCAATTCCCATCAATCCCCCTGGAACTCTGTTCCTCCGCAGCTGATAAAGGCAGTGGCAAGCCTCACTGAACCCCAGCCTCAATTTCATGACTTTGGCAGACCAGTTTGGATAATAACACAGAAGATTAACTACACTTTCAGGCATTTCAGGCATACTCAGCCTCCAGGAACACCACAATCAAATCATTGCAGTGGGTCAAATGTGCACTCCTCTCTTGTGTTACACACAACCTTTGCCATAAAAGGTGTCTTGCAAGACCAAGCAAGACAAGGTAAACAAAAAGTTTCAGCAACCTGGTGGCTGCTGGAAAAGGCCTGTCCCCTCATTAAACCTGGTGGCTTACATTTTAAACACATCTCTAGAGTACTGAATACTTTTGCAACATCTCCTGCCTTGTTCAGCAACAAGGATGACTCCTTGCAGGAGCAATATGGAGAAAAAAATAGTATCTGTGAATCAACTGTTAGAGAAGGATAAATGTGATCTGGCCATCTCATGTGACAGGATGAAACAAGCAGGTAGTTGTCATTTCTTACTTTCTCCAAAGGTTGGACATGCCATCTGCAGCAGGATAACCACTCCATGTCTGTATGTCTGGCTCAAGTGCCAGTCAGCTACAGAGCTCCCTGGTATTAAGGATTTGTGTTCAGAGGTGTCTAAATTCCAGACACTAGCTAAACCCTGACTAAACTGCCAGTCTGACTCTCACTGGCCTTGATGACAGCATTGGCTATGGCTCACTTTAAGATTTCCTCTGAAGCTTCCCTGCTCCCCTCCCACCCCAGGCTGATTCCTGGCAGCACACAGAAACCAGCAATTTCACACGGTTGTTTTAAACACTAGTCCTTATATCTAAAACCTCTCTCTTGTTAGCTTTGCTAAAACACACAGCACTCAAGTGCTTTCTAGATGGCTATCAATGGATGCTGCACTTAAAGGGCAAATGTAAAAAGGAACAAACTGAACACATATATCACATACATTTTAGGGCTGAGACGTTAAAAAGCAGAAGCTTAATCTTTGGAATTTTTCAGTATAAATAATTGGCCCTGCTTATTCAACTCAAAGAAAAAATATCTTTCACATTCTTACATGAAATATTTTCTACCTACTGCTTTGAGGAAAAAAACTTCTCAACTTTCCACACTATCATTTTCACTATTTTTTTAAGCACACGTGGCCTATTAAGAAAAGTTATTCCAGAGTATTACTCTGTTTTAAAAACAAGGAGATACAAGACACTGTAAGAGAACATTCTGCTTTCTTGAAAAAATAATAATTGGATACAATTAATCTTGTCCATAGTTGTTGCTTTTAATTAGAAATGACCTTCTTGATTGTTACAGTTTGAACAAAATAATCAGGTTGGTAGCAAAAAAACAACTATGTGGGTGTAGCAGCCTGCTCTGTGTGTTCCTTATCTTCAAAAGCACTGAAATTATAGCCACTGAATAAGGGTAAGAGGCATATATAATGCACTTTACTTAACTTGGATCTCTCCATTTATTTCAGATGTTTCTAGACAATGATTGCACAATGTTTTAAGAGTGCAAAGTATGGTTTGAAAAGTCCACAGTATTTATTAAGTGTTGAGACACTCTCCAAGCCAGTGTGCAATGAGATGGAGAAAGTTCTTTAGAAGAGTTGGTCTTGTGTTCAATTTTAGGAGTGGGGAAGACACACTAAAATACATGTGATTATTTAAACATTTCTAGTTAGTGCTGTTACCACACAGAATAACAGATTCTATGAGCTGCAAGCTACAGCCAGCCAAGTGCATGTACTCTGCACTCTACAGCCTCTCTCTTTATTAATTAATAAGATACATAGGCCTTAACATACATTGTTACTTAAACCAAGTTCCATGGCATTTTGCATGGATTAATACTGCCAGCTTGCATCCCAAAGATGCAGGACACTTGGGCATTTCTCCCACTCCTCCAAGTGGGTCTGCTGAAGATCAGTGGTATTACTCTGCCAGATTGAGCTGAGACTGTCTATGCTTGCAGAGAAATTCCTAAATGCTTTTTTACCTTTAGTCCTATGCAAATTTCTCCCAAATCTGCCCTAAACCAGGACACCTTTGTAGATGTCATGGAATTTTCTGAGCAAAGATGTGTCCCTTCAGTTGGCAGCTCAGGGATATGACCATTGCTGCTCCAAATATCAGTAACAGCCAACCTCAAATGAGCATGGAGAGCACCAAGGGAACTGACTTTGTGGAGACCTCTCACATCATGTAGTACTAGCATGAAGAATGACCGATAGCTGTACTCCCAGCTGAAGTGAGCTTCATGCAACTGTGATTCATTATGAAGTATGCATCTATTAGAAAAACTTGGTAGAAAAAAGAATAAAACATATAAAAATGGAATTGTTCAGATTTGGGTTTCCCTTCTGCTTCCATGCTTAATATAAGCTAGAGAGTAATGCTATGGTGTCCAGCTTAATAAATGCATTGACATGCAAAGTCTATATAAGATGAACGTGTTAGATGTTCACAAATGCAGGAGGGTGAATATGTAGTGCTTCTGCTCATACTCCGAGATTTTGCTCTGGGAAAGAAGGTGTGTATGTAGTATTAAGAAAAACAAGCTATAACTTTTGGCTTGTAATAGGCCTGTGAATTTTAACACCAGTGGGGGTTATGCTTTGCTTTTCTATTCATAGCCCTGAAAAAACTCTTTGCTATTCAAAATATTGTGCCCTGGTTTAGTATAAATGATTGATTTAGTATTTATTCCTCAATTTTTTTTAAATGAAATTCAAATTTTCCCCTAATTATTAGAAAGCTTGGTCAGGAATCTGAGGAAGAACTGGGTACCAAGGAACCGAAATAGAATTAGGATTCTGTGCCTATGAATTCTTTCCTCTTCTGTCTCTGCCTTTAGGGAAATCTCGACTTTATTTTCCCTATGCATAAAAGCTGACATATCTGCCAATTTTAATTAGATGGAGTACAACGCCTCCAGGATTGTAAGTGCCAAGCATTATTATAATCTGTGACCTTCAGCTAATGAAGGAGTGTCCTGCTTTCACATAAAGCATGTCAGGTATTAGGCTGCAATACCGTTTGAGTGCTCTGCCCTTCTGACACAAGCTGTGTATTGGTAAAAAACGTTGTGTGTTGGTAAATCCTTGCTCACACCTGCACAACACTGCTGAAGTTTGTAAAGACAGTGTTTGGTGTCAAGCATGTTGTGCGTTGTGATTTTATATTCACCTTATACAAAATCAAAGCCTTTTACAAGAAGCTCTGTGACAGATTTCAAAGCAAAGGGGTATGATAACCTCTACCTTACCATATCTCAAATTACAAGATCAAATGCAGATTTGGACATGTTGGAAGAGAAGTTCAGCTCTGTGGGTGAAAGCCAAAAGAATTTAAATAATGTGCTTTGATATGGCCTTGGGACCTCTTGCAATTTCCATGAAGAGCTACTAATTCTTCTTTATTTCTATCACTTTTTCATAGGTAAAAGATTTTTTTCTTTCTCCCCTAAAGCTCATAATGTGGTAAAGAAGTTGTTTGGAACAGTTAAATCAGTGTATAAATCCCCACGAGAAAGAGTCCATCATACATTTTGCATATCTCAGGGGTTCAAGGACAGTGGTCAGGAATCTGATCTGTTTTACAATAATTTAAACTTTTGACTAATTTGAGTGAACTCAGCAGTGTTCCTCCATATATCAGTTAGACTGACAGAGAGCAGAGTGTGGCTCAGAAAGTGAAAAATAAAACAGAAAATCTGTGTCCTTCACTGCTAATGCTGTAACTTGTGACAGCAACCTTCTCTGAGGCAGCGATGTGCTGGTGTTCCAACCATGCTGAATTAATTTACTTTGGCAGTTACTTGATTGTTCCACTGTCTATTTATTTGAAATGGAAACCAAGTCATGTTGCCTGCTCCTTCTCCTGGCGTATGATTACACAATACATCTTCCAATTTTTGCAATCAATCACTTTCAGTGCTATTTTCCCATTGTGCACCATGTTACCTGGCTTTTGGAGAGGTTTCCATATAAAAATAAGTGTAAAGGAAAAACTTAAAAATAAGAAAAAGTGTCTGCATTTGCAAAGTGTGAAGAATGTCTGAGTTGTTCCATGCATTTACTCTGTTGTTTACTGACAGCTGATTTGGAACATATGCTTCTCAGACACTCAGTGGGCTTCTCAGTTTTGGGTGTAAGAGCCAGAGATTTTAGTGTCAGATAAGCTAACCTTGTTTTTACAAAAAGTCAGGACCTGTCATCATTATAGACATGTCCTGGTTGGATAGGCACAACTCCTGTAATGTGGCTATTCAATATCAGAGACAGATCAGACAAATATTTGGTATTTTCTGGATTCTATTTAAATTGTTCTACAGTCAAATAAAAACCTGAAAATAAGGTAGATAAGTGACAACTCATATCTAATGAATTGTATGCAATACTTATTAAAAAGGATTTCAAATGGAAAGGAAATGTATTACAAGAATATTTTGATTTTTAGAAAGGTAACTTAATCTAATAAAAATATTTTTTCCCTCTTCTAAGTTCAGAACTCCCACATATTAGTGAATAGGACATCCTTAGATGAGTTATTTTAGGTTTACTTTAAAGATGTACAAATTGAGGTATGTAGTGTCCAAGATCAACCAGAAGGCCAGTGGAAGAACATTTAATAAGGTTTGAGAACTGTGAATAAAACTGAATAAGGGCCATATTTGAAATCAAAAAAGCTACAGGTAGGGAAACAGGTGGCCACTGGCAGAATTCAAATTCTGACAAAGTTCCCTTCCCTATTGAGGCACAGCTATGTCTGCCAACATTTAAGGAAGGACACAGATTCTGTCAGCAATTGATTTACCTTGGTCTAATGCTTCATCCATCTCTAGAAAAGCTGCAGTAAAGCTACCTAATTGATCAACTCATCCCTCAGGAAAAGCCCTTCTGTCATCAAGAGCCTGTCATTCTCATTGGGATGGGATTCCCTCTCCTCTCCAAGAAACCATCGTTCTCTGTTTCCTACATGGCTTGTGTCTCTCTCCTCCATCCATGCTGAACTTTTGTTCCTTTCTTGGCACAGTATCTGCCAGTATCCCTTCCTTGTCATCTGCACCTTGTGCCTCTTTGTTGTTTGGACTCCAGCCACTGATTCAGGCTGCTGTTAGTCTCCTCCTTCTTGACCTGTTTCATTTGGTAGCACAGAAACTGATCCTATGTTCATCATCATTAGCTTTTCCCACATTTTTCTTAGTCCCTCTATACCTCCACTCATTTTGCTGATAGAGAATTGATGCCTTGAGGGAGGGCCCCTGCCCAATTTCAAGGTACTTGGGCACTTTCATTCTGTGGAGGCACCATTCAGTGATGGAGGGTTCTTTTATCACTCACCTCTGTAGTAGCCACAACCTGGTCTCTGCCTGCAGAGCTGTCAAACCTTCACAAGCATTGCAATCACAAATTACTGAGGAGGTGTTTTGTCTGAAGCTGGGCCCACATCCAACATCTCTCTTTTTTGACATTTAAAATCACAGGGATTGCACATGCACACTTATTCCAGCTGTGGGTGTAAAAGGCACCTCAGACAAAACAAGTGAGATAATTTTTCTGGAGAAGACTACAAATCCTACAGACTTGAATGGAGCAACCTGACAGACAGCTGACACATGCAGAAGGCTCATCAGGCTTTGGAGAAAAGATTTGCAGTTTTTTTGTCTGACTTCCTAAAAATGAATGGAAAGAGCCTGGGGAAATGTAACTTGGGACAGTGTTGTTGCAACAGTGAGAGCTACATTATCACACTTCCCAGAGGAGGGAGTTTTATGTCTTACTGTAATGTCAAACCTTACTCCAATGTTAAACCTTACTGCAGTGAGTCAAATGAATAAAATGAGAACTTTGAGTGGAAAATTAACCAACCAAGGGGAGGAATATTTTTTTAAAAAAGTGTTTGTCATTAATCCTTTTTATGCTTGTCATCAAGGAAGACTGCCACAGCTGCAGGGCATGTACATCTCAACCCACTGACATGCTTACCTGGAAGTGAAAAAGCAAGGGGTGAAACCTCCACCCAACTGGCATCTAAATTACACCTTATTAAACAGAAAGGTGACATTTGGAGCATATGAGTTGGGACTTGCTTTTTTCAGCATCTGAACATTCATTTCTAAAACTGGTTCTCTCGTTATTGTGTCAAGATGAGAGATTCCCAGCCAGGTAGCTGACAGGTTAGACAAAGAGTTCTGTTCAGCAATAAAACAGTCATTCAGGTATTCTCCAGTTTTCCCTCCAGCATTTGCACAAAATATATGACCTGTGCTTGGGCTTGATACACTCTTTCTCTTATCTAGGATTTGATAATTTTTGCTAGGAAAGTGGAGAGATGTTTTGACTAGCACTGGAGTATGTGAATGAAAGTAAGAGGGTCAATAAGAGGGTCATAATTTTGCTCTCAGGAAGGCTGGTGACATGTTCAGTTTATCCATCTGCTTCATTTGTTTATCATTCAATTAAATGAAATTAGTGTTGCCCATACAGGTGTCTAGAAAGGTGTGATGCAGCTTGAATAGCTTACACTCAGTGTTTACTTGGATGACTACTGCCAAACAGTCAATCCATAAAAAGTGATTCCTTTTTCCTCTCACTCCCTCTTATCCCCAGCCCTCCAGTGGCTCTAAAATTACACTACTAATACTCAGCTTAGAGTACCACTAATACTCAGTCCTACACTGACTAGAAACCAGCTAGAGCAAATAATCACATTGTAGTAACTAGGACTTAAAATTTGCAATCTTTTGCAAGCTTCTGCAGTGATATGTCCTCATCAGTCATGTATATGGGCAAAAGTGTGGCCTCATGACTTTGGTTCAGACATGCAGTACAGATCATAGACACTGAAAGCAAAACAATTCACTAGAAAAACCTTTGTATCTCATGTGTTTCATTGCTTTTGGTGTTTATTACTCTGCTGAAGATGGAGTTCTGTATAAAAGGATTGCCAAGTGACACAGCAAGGAGGTAGGCAGCCTACCAGCAAGACAATAGATACCAAAAGGCCACCTTATACTGAGGTTGCATTCTTCTGAGAAATGTGACTACGATGCTTTAGCAAGCAGTCTTAGTACCCAATGATCTTTCTTACTCTCTACCACTTCAGTCGAAAAACCTGATATTTGGTATTTGTTGTGCAAGAATTACTGGTATTGGCACAGACATTCTCACGTATAATTTGAAATGGAAAAAGGAAGGAACTGCTCAATGGTGCTTTCAAAACCTGTATTTACATTGCAAATATATTTGCAGCCCTATCAGCTCAGTTAGCAAGTAACACAATTCTCCCTGAGTATCTGCAGGGGAATGCTTATCCGTAGTTCATGATCACAGGATTGGGAATGCCAACACTTACTTTCTCAAATGCCAGAAACCTTTAACTGTCAGCAAAGATAATAAAATAAATCATACATGTATACTGAAGGAGAGGTATGCAAGGGAGAAATGGATACAGTGATTAGAGTTCATACTGGTAACAATGGTAATCTGAATGGATGACTAACAGGATTTGTGAAAACATTTCTAAAGTAATCTCTGTTACACTCCTCCCCTAGTGTACAAGACCATCTA
The DNA here is from genome assembly GCF_051311805.1 of Agelaius phoeniceus. NCBI lineage: Eukaryota > Metazoa > Chordata > Aves > Passeriformes > Icteridae > Agelaius > Agelaius phoeniceus. The sequence continues at coordinate 26,066,005 of NC_135268.1, forward strand.
GGTAAGAGGAAAAATAGGCACTCAATAAACAATGTAGAAGAGGTGGGAAAATATCTTGATACAATGCTGGAGAAGTTTGGGTGCTGCATTTAACAAAGTCGAGCCAGAGCTGCATCTGAGATGAAAAACTGGCAAACTACTACATCTGGCAAAATTGGAAACTATGTAACCAGCAGCTGGGAGAAGACCAACAAACAGTGACAATTCCAGGAGAACAAAGACATTTGTTAGGCACTAATGGTACTGCCATAATCTAACAGGCAGTAATAAAAGTTCAGACAGAAGGGACAAAAGCCCAGGGGAAGGAGCAGTTGATCAAGTGATACATTACAGTAGCCACCAATATGTCTTGGGCAAGTTCACATCACAGTGTACAGAGGACAACCTGTAATGATTTAACACTAATGATCCTAAAGAATCCAAAGAATTTAAAGAAGCCCTAGACAATCACAAAACAAAAGGTTATGGAATAAATGAAAGAATCTAAGACAGAAATAGAATGGTAAATTTTCCTTGAGAGCAATACACCAAGCAATGGGATGTATCAAGGATTTAATTTGATGAATTTAGTAAGGATTTGAATTTCATTTCTGTGAACACAAAAAATCCTAGACCCTGCTTTGATGCCCAGTTAAATATTAGACTAGAAAACACAATCATACAGACATCTGGTAAGAAATTTTTAAGTACTCAGTAATGGTACTGAGTATGGTTTAAACCTTGTGTAACTATTGCTGATCTTTGACAAAAAAGAAACAAGCCAGCTCTGAAGACTTTTAAACTGGCATCAATCTCATACATAGTTACTGCAACCCCCTCCAAACCTCCTTCATAAAATAGTTGGTACAAAATTAGAGACTATTTATGACCAAGCTGAAGAATAAGAAGCTAGTTATATATTTTCATAACTTGCAGTTAAAAAGTCTACAATTATTTATATACTTAAATTGCTCCCCAAAATAATAGCTAGCTGAAGATAAATGACAGCATCACTGACATCACACTTCATACCTTTTTCAAGTACATTTATTGCATATTTTAGGAATTAAATGCTTCCAGGATATCTAAATGCTTTTCCATGTTGGGCTGTAACATGAAACTTTTTATGGGCATAAACCATAGCTTTGATGTGAAATTAATTCATTCATGAAATTTAGGTACGGTTTATTATTGCAGCTGAAATGTCTGCCTAAAGGAAAATTAATATATTAAATATTTTTCCATAGACTAGTCTCCATAAACTAGAATTGTTTGAAATAAGCCTGATCCTACAGAGATGCGAAGGAGATGCTATTTTTAACATGAGAAGCAAATCATAGCTTCCAGTGCTTGACTTCCCAAATCCCTTTTAAGTTTCTCATTTAGTTTCAGACTGCTCTGTTTACTAGATCTTTTTCTCAAGTAAACCTGTATTCTATATATTTGCTGGGTTTGTGACATGACTTTTTGATCTTTCTTAAGTCCAGTCCAAACCAGCAAGGCATTCTGGCAAACTGAAAATGAATTTAAATGATCCATGCCTTCATTTATAAGAGTATTGTAAATCAATTATTATACCTTGTTAAAACAAGACACTTAAATAAATGCATAATTTAATCACATCCCTATTCCTGAAATATAAACTCTCAACTACATGGAAGGGATCTGTTTTCCCAAGTTGCTTTTACCTATTTCTTTTCTTACTTTGAAATTTACACAGGTACTGGAAAATATTCACAAAGGTGTTCAAGACATGGACCTCACAGGACAATCCACAGAGTGACAGCCCAGTGCTGCTCTGGGCAACTTGGAGAAGGAAGCTGAGGGCATTTGCACAGCTCCAAAAAGCCACGAGGGGAGATGATTGCAGATGATGGCAAAGTCCCCAGGCTGCGGAGCCTCAGCAGGGCCCTGTGCCTGAATTTAGCTGCACGCAGAAGTACCTGGGTTTGTCTCCACTGGTTGTGTAGTGTCAATGTTGAGTTACAGGCCCATTTCCTCTCTGCAGTATCAGCTCATGGATTTCCTTTTATGTTTGTGATGCCTTGCTAGGGAGCACCTGTCTGTGCTGCTTTCCTCATTTCCTTTAAAATGAGATTAATAGATAGCAGCCTGCCTCTGAGGCGCTCGGCAGGACGGTCTCCTTTGTACAACGCTTAGATCTTGTAAAAGCCTGATTTAATGCTGTCAGACCCAACAGAACCTATTCCTGTTACCATTTGGGGTGTCTTGGAACATATGACAGAAAAAGTCCTGCTCTCAGCCCCACCAGGGCTATAGCTGAACTTCTCTGCTTACAGTACTGGAACAACTCTGCATTTAGACCCACTAGTTAAGAGCAGGAAACCAGAATATTGTTTTGTTGCTTGAGACGCCAAAGTTTCTATTTACAAAACTCACAGGAGTGTGATCTGGCCAAATGTTTCTTTAAGAAAAATCTGATACTCCAGGATTCCAAAATTTAACAAAAACCATGACAATTTCCATTGTAATAAAGCAGTCCAGATCTACTAAACAGTAGTTAAGTCATGCCCAATTTTTGTTACCTTCCAATAGAGATGCCTTAAGAAGCCTGTATCTGATCTAATACAGTATTTGGAGAATACAGTATGCTGTCAAAGAAGAAATTTTATGCTAAGATTGATGCCAGACTATCAAATATTTAGATAATTAATAATTTTAGAAGTATACAATGGTACATAAGCATATGGTGTAAGAACTAAATTAAAAGTTATGCAAAGCATAATAGTTTTGAAAATATGTTGTCTACTATTAAGAAAAAGAATGACCCTACACAATTTCAGGGACCTTTTTTCTACAAACATTGAAAAAGAAATTCTGGAGGAATTGCCAAGTTTACAAATATGCACACACATTCCACATATGGATATGCTTTAGTAATCATCTTTACAAACCTTTTAGGCTACACATGGCTCTAATAAATAACCCATTCACAAACAATATATTATCATCTAAAAAAAAAGAAAAAAAAATCCTAAACCCTTTTCATATACAGCCCAACAGTTCTAGTGCTCACTTTCAACCCCCAGCTCCATGATCAATCATTACGTCAGTGCTCATTTTTCATGGTTTGGTGTTGAACAGCAAATGGAAAATGACTGAAAAAATTAATATTGTCTCTAACAATGAGCAAAGCTCAAGAAAAAGCTCACAAGTGACACAGCTGAGGACAGTCTGCCCTCTGTAAGTTGCAAATGTAATAAAATCTGAATGTTTGTTCTCCTTTCTTTTTGAACAGAGTTCATATGGACCAAACTGCATGACGGGAAGGCCCCCATGTCAGTCCCTTTGTGTAAATAGTAAACAGCTGCAGTTAAATGTTTTACCCCTTGAAGGAGTAAAACTTATTAGCTCAAGGTTAAGAGCCTTGTAGAAGGTTAGCCCAACTACTGCAGATCTGTGAAATATCATCCTTTGGCCATCTGCTGACACACATGCAGGGGCTGAGTTATGTGGTATGGGCAATGCAAGCTTCACCATTCAGAAGACAACAAAAAGTTGTATTCCCCAACCACCAAAATTACTGGGACAATAACAGCTTCTGAGTGGAAAGACCCTTTCTCAGCCTCAATCCCATGAGTTTTCTTCACTCCTGAGTCTCACTGAATTCTGCCACTTCTATACTAAATGTATGTCCTTGTGTCTGTGCGATACAGGCTAAGACCTTTCCACGATGCCTTTCCATGTGTTTCATGCAGGGGTGGGGGCAAGGCAGGAGGAGTAGCAGGAAAGTCCAGAAGAACACATGGCCAAGTGGCTCAAGGTGTTCTCTGCCTGTGTGTGAGATCCTGTGTATCACTCCATGCACAGGCAGGTCTTGTAACCTGGGAAAGACAGTGGTACTAATGGCAGTTGGGTAATTATGATTTTCTGGAAGCTTTTTTGGAAACTTGGGTGCCTTTATGGGAGTGACTGACAAAGCCTTTCTGTACTGTGGATGTGGGGCTGAAGCAAGGGACAGTGTGGTGCTGGGACAGAAGGAGGGGAGCTGAGGACCAGTTGTCTGAGCTGGGAGGTAAAGGCATGATCGTGGCTGCTCTGTCTGCATTTCCCCCACTGTGGTGATACACATGGTGGAGAAAAAGCGATAACTCATTCCCCCACCTTTCTCCATTTAAATCTGTGCCTGATTTGTCTAGCCAAAGTGCAGTATATCATATTCATTCATAGCCTGTCTTAATACTCCTTCTACTAAATCACACATTAAGATAATAGGAAGGCATAATCTGGCAAATCTTTCTTCATCAATGCTATTTTTATTTTACATTTAACAAGGATTCAAATCTGACTTCTCAGATTTGTCAGAGTTAACAAGAATATGCACCTTTTCCTTGTCATGTAGAACTCAAGCTTCTCATCTTAGTCTAAACATGCCCAATTTTTGTTTTCTTCTAGTACCAACACATCAGACATCCAGCCTAGCCCAAGATATGGAAGATGTATTTTCCTTGGCAAAGAAATAATTTTGAGCCTGATTGATGCCAGACCCTAGGCAGTACTGATTATTTCTCTTTTTGGTGGTATGCAAAAGTCTTTCATCAAAATGAAGGCCCAGGGCATTTAAATCCTGATATTTTTTAGCTGAATATGATCATGATTATGTTTCTGGCACACTGAGCAGCTTTTGTCACAAAAATAAAATGTTTGTGTAGCTCTATTTTCAGTCTGTATCATCATTGTTTATCCAGTGCCTAACAACAGAGTACACTGCCTATGAAAATCAGTATGCTTAAGGTACAGAGATAATTTTGGCTTTCTAAAGCTTGTTGCAAACTGCTCCAGTAGTCATTTCACATACAAATGCTGCTTGTTTGATTGATGAAATATACCTCCAAGTGCAGAAAGCAGGTAACACAATGAAAAAAATTAATTAATAAGGTCCTAAAAAAGCCATCTTCCCCGTAAGTCTTCCTATCTCAGAGCAGACTAAACAATGCTATTTCCCAGGCAGAAGAGAAAGTAAAAAGGAGTCTTAAGCTGCAGAGGTTTCAGTTGCCCTGGACTAACACCATCCTTATGTCCCTCTTTTAAGGACATCTTGGGTTTAGACTGGAGTCCTGAGTGCTGCAACGGAACTCAACAAAAATAGTGTCTAATCCGAATTGACTTCTTGAAAGTGAATCAAAGCACAAAGGATGAGGTTTTGTTAATGGATGAGTAGTACCAAACCCTTGTGTAAGTTCAACAGGATTGGCAAAGGACCTCCCTACTGGCAGCACTCAAAGCAGGTTCTCCTTTCCTCCACAAGAAGTGGTGTTAAGGGTCTGGTCTCAAGTTCTGACTTCTTTAAGTGGCATTGCATTAACTGTAGCTGTAGATATGACTGTAGGCAGTCTCTTACTACTGGTCCCATGAGTGCCAGCAAACCCTGTAGCACTTAACTGGAATATGTTTAGAAAGGAGTGGGACCCTCTGCCTGTCATGTGCCGTGCCTGAGCTCACAGCAGTTTGGAGACGTGGGATAATGTGCTCCCTGCAGCCAAAGCACAGAGCAGGTGGGCAGCCACATGTCACACTGGCCTGCACTTCCAAGTGACCTTCACTAGCAGGCCCCTGCACAACATATTGCATTAATCCTTCCTGGAGGTCACAAAACCAGGGCTAAGTGGGCTGCGGTACAGATCCAAGAGAAACAGTTGCAAATGCCTAGCCAGATGCAGATGGAAAAATGTGCTTTTCATGTAGCCAGTTCAGAAGGCTGAATAATTTATTAGTGCATCACATGCTATTTTTCAAAACTATGCCACTTTGAAGGAAATCATATATTTCAAATTATAAGCAGGTCTTGCTAACAAAGTGGATCACAAATGCCAAGGCAGACAAACCATTGTGTGTTCCCCAACTCCACGCCAAGTGACTTTGATTACATCACTGCTAATGGCAAGCTCAGAGAGAAACAAGCACATCACAGGAACAAAATAATTACTGCTGGTTACTTCAAGCACAACTTGGTGTGCTCAAATGTTGATCCAAAGGCCTTGACCCTTCCTGCAGTGCCCCCAGAACCTTCACCCAGCCTCTCAGTAACAGGCTATCAAAGGCTGCATAGCGGATTAATTCCAGTGGCTTTTCTGGAGCTGAACGAGGCTGACAAATGAAATACAGTTTGCCTGTCTCAGTGTGGGTATTGTTTTCTGCACTGTAATGCAGCACAGGTGTTGCAGGCCAGGAGGAGATGCACTGGGAGAAGCGTGATAAGGGAACTTGTGAAGGAAAGCACGCCATAGAAACTTGGGGAGAGGAGGTGAGGCAAAGGACCCCCTTGGCCCCTGAGGGTGCTGCTGGGCCCTTGGCATTCCCCCAAGACAGCATATCTCTAGGTACCATATGGTTTGAGGATGAACTTCCTGTGCTTCTAAGGGGTGGAAGAGAAGGAGGAAGCGCCTACGTATGGAGAGAATAATTGCTTCCCTCTTCTGCTTCTTCTCCCCGTGTGCCCCGGGCATCAACTTTACACCACCATAAGAACGAGGTGAGGTCTGATCTGGAAGGAGGCATTTGTAGATAAAACTTTGGCTGAAATGCATGGGAGAGCAGAGGGCAAATAAGAGGACAGGATAGCACCCTAGAAGCACATGGTATATCTTACAACAACTACAGCCTTGTTGGCATTGGATGGAAAAATGGAGGGTGAGTTCAGAGGGCCCCAGATCATCAGAATCAGGTTTATTCTGGTTTCAAGAAGCATCTGTCCTTTGTTTGCACTACACTGGTTTTGTAGTTGTGAAGGAGTCTGTGCTTTTGTGGCTGTACAAGCAATGACAGATTTGTTACTATCCACAGCCCAGCCCAGCCTGCCTTATCATACAGCTTTTACTGCACAGAACTGTCTCAGGAAATCTGTCAGTCCTCACCAAAAAATATGACAGTACACGATGAGCATCATTTGCAATTGAAGGGTAATGTGAAAAATGGAGGCAATTTTGTTCCAATGCATTACATTTCCCAGAATATAAGAATCTATGCTATTTGTATTAAGTTAAATAGAATTCAATTCAATTTTCACTAGTGAGGATAGGGTATTAAGTCAAAAATAAAAAAAAAAGAAAAGGAAGGAAAGATGAAAGGGCCCGAAGTCTGCAAAAGAACTAGTCTATGGAAACTCCACCTAGAGGCAGATTTTCACACACATCTGTCAAAATAAGCAGCACAATATAGGCTCAGTTAAGGCAGTGGTATTGTAACAAAGCCACTCAGTACATGCACAGGTTGATACATTGCTCCCTACCCTCATTATACCCACAGTCTGCAGATTACATGTGTGACTCCAGACAATATTTTTTCATTAGCAATCTGGATATGGTTACACAGAAAGCTTTAGTCATGTCCTAATGAAAAACAAAGAAACCCTGCTGGTGGTCAAAAGTAAACTGGTTCTCAGGAAATTAGAAATTATATGCAGTAGTGTCTGTGTCACATGCTTGTCTAACTTCTCTGAAGAAACTGCTTATTGACAAGCACAGGTGTAGTTCTCTCTTGGGTTGTAATTTTTTTTTTTTTTTTTTTTTTTTTTTTTTTTTTTTTTGTTGTTGTTGTTGTTGTTTCCAGGGCCAGAATCACATTTAGAATTGTTGTCTCTGATTTGGGCTGAACTGGTAAGGTCTGGCCCTTATTCTAGGATAAACATCTGTATTTGAAGCAAAGATCATTCATTAATTTATTTCTTTCAGGAGGCAACCTGAAATGCAGAATGACAACTTAAAAATCCTATCTCAATGAATACATTCAATCAAATTACCTTAAACTTAAAACTAATAAAAATCCTTATCAAATAGTACCTCATAAAAAGGTTATATCATTTTACATAATTTGATACAAAATTAGCTATTCAGTCTCAAGGTTTGAACTCATCTTTTCACAAAAGTTGCAGTAGGATATCTCAGCTATTTTGCTGTGCTTGCAATGTCAATGGAGGTGACCTTTCTGGGTCACATTTTTAGAGCTGTTCAAATGCTTAATTTCAGTGAAACCAACGTGTAAGAAGCTGCCAACTTCTTTATGAAAGAAAGAAAGAAAGAAAGAAAGAAAGAAAGAAAGAAAGAAAGAAAGAAAGAAAGAAAGAAAGAAAGAAAGAAAGAAAGAAAGAAAGAAGCAAGCTGATTTGAAGTGTTTAAATTAAAACATGTCAGTGCAGACTGTAGATGCTTTTCTCTTATTTTCAACTGCTCTGTTTCAGTGTTCTACCTGGGAAGACAACCTCAAGCTTTGGGCTGCTCCACTCTTCCTCCGAGCAGGATTACCATTACCCACTTCAGCTTTCCCCAGGGTATTGTGTTGCACTCTCACCGTTTGTCTCCCTTTCCAGTTAAAAAGCTCCTTTAGGAATTTACATTAGCAAAGGTGTGACCTCATACATTCTGTGTGGTGAACTTAATTATACATGTCCCAGTTAGTCTTTTGGTTTGCTTTTACATCAATGTAAGTCAGAGGATTTCTTTGATGCCCCACCAGAGTCAGTCTAGAGTAAGAGAAGTTAAGCTCTTCATCCATACATGGCAAAACCCAGGTTTAGTATCAGATCAGGAAAAACAGACTCATAGGAAAGCCAGGGCAGTAAGCCCATACCACATTTTCAATTTTTGTTTTGATTTTCCTTATTTTTTTTCTTATTTCAGTTCCTCTAGGAGCCATACCAAGCCCTTTCCATTGTCACCTGTGGAACTTACTGCAGAAATCAAAGTAGGCCTATGGCTCAAAAGGACAATTGTAATGTGAAGGGCATTTTCCGGTATATCCCAATTAAAACATAAGTGAACTGTTAAGTTCCAAGCTGATTAAAGGAAATTCCTCTTCCTAACTGGTTTTCTAAATATTTCATTGTTAAGCATTTTATGGAAAGGAAGCATTTCTAAGCAAGCATACACATAAGTTTAAGGCTTAAAGGAATAAAAAAATTAACACTGTCACATCCTGATAAAATAACAGCTGATTTCTATATTGATTTGCTATAAATTTTCCTTCCTCCTCTCTTTTATGGTCCTTCTGTTTTCCTAAGTATTTGGTAGACTGAACATCAAGGATTTTTATAGAATCATTAGATATGTCCCAGATTCACTGTATTATTGGCAAAAGCCATATTGAAAAGGACTTTGAAAAATAACATTTCCAGTGGATTCAGCTTTCCAAATTCCAAATCTTCACATCTCTATTTACTGTTACTTTAAATAGCTTCATTTCTGTGGATGGCTGATGAGCTTCCCAGATGGAATATAAAGCTTTATGTAGCTCTTGAGGTTCTCCTTTTGCTCTTTATGAAGAATAAAGGAAGAAAAATAGCTTTCGACCGGTAGGATTTTATGAAAAATAACTGTTCAGAAAATGGAAACATTTTCAGATAAAATGACCACCTGAAGAATGTTGGCTGTAAAATATTTGGTTTGCTTCAATAAAAGATTTTAACTAAAGATCAGATTATTTCTCTGCACAAAGGAAAGTTAGCAGCATGACAGTACCAGATGGATTAAATGACGGTATAGTGCACTCTGTTGTTTCACTGCTTTTTCTTAAATCACTTAAAGCACAGCTGCTTCATGACAAAGAGTGAAGAACATGCTCTGCCCTTGCAATCATATTATTTTCATTCTAAAACAGTAAGTTAAATAAAAAAAATGTTTTTTCTCTATTCAGACAGCTTTTCATTGAAGAACCTGAAAAACAATTTTTCATTGCAGCTTTAGCTGCAACCCAAGCATTGAAACCAATGGAAACTGAAGTCCAGCCTGTGATTCCAACCCCCATTATAAGGGCCTTCCTTTTACAAGCTGGATTTTGGGGTACCTTTTCTTTGGAGAGTTCTAAAGATTTCCTGAAATTCTTGCAAAAAAAATAGATGTGAGAAGTAAAGAACTGAATAATGATGAAGTGTTTGTCTCTTAGTTCAGAGAGAGCAACTAAGCAAGAAAGATGTCATCTGGCTAAAAGATGTTTTTAAGTGTCATGGTTAAAGGGCTTGCTCAAAAGACCACTGAAATGAAAAAAACCAAAAACAACAAAACCAAAATCCAAACAACCCTTAGTGTCTTTCATGCATTTTGAAGCAGGACATAAGCATAAGGAAAAAAAACCACTAGAGTTTCAGACTAATCTTCTGTTCACATTTGGGATTAAACTCTGTTCCATATGAGACTGCTAAGGTCCATAATAAATAGTTTGAGGCTACCACAGAGATGGAAAAGCAAGGGAGATTAGGGGCACTCATTTTTATTTCATTTGTTCATAGCAGAGCTTGCAAGACAACAACAGAAAGGGGGAACAACTTTGTATTTATTATTATGGCTGAGCAGCATGTAATAAATTATGGAAGAAAAAAAGGCTGAGGGATAATTGACTGAAAAAACAAATGTCAGTTAAAGTAAACACAGCAGTTTCCACTGAACCTATTTGTAAAAATGTCAAAGGAGTTGAGTTGTTTTCCTTCACAATATTTGTGCTGGTATAACGGGACTGTGGTTTAATTAAATTTCCCCACAGAGACTAGGTATTCCACTAGATGTCACTTTGAGACTTTGCTAAGATGAAGGACAGCATCCTGATGAACGATGCAGCATCCCTCCCCCCCAGCTCTGCAAAGAGCTGAGAGCTGTCTTGCAGCAGGAGCCCCCGGTAGGATGTTACCCTGGGGTGAATTAAGCACAATGAGACTGCTTACAGATGCATGACCACCTGCCAGGAGAAGAGCTGCCATCATGCCACGTGTACCTGCAAAGATTATCCAACCACTAAAATCTTTTTTACTGCTCTCAAGGGAAGGAGTGAGGAGACCACTGCCTTTGCCAACAATCCATCCTGTCCTCCCTTGCAGTGACAGTGAGAACAGGGTCAGGCTTGGGAGGAAGGGGGATGGCTTTTGGGCAGCTCCCCATGGCTTCCACAGGAGATCTGATGGATCCAATCAAAGTACTGATCCAGAAACTGCCCCAAACATCTCTCATCCCTCACAAACAGGAATCAGGTACTAGTCCTGATGTAGATATGTCTTCCCAGAGGACCTTATATGCAATAGAAAGCAAATTAAAGCCATTGCCAAAACAAGGAAGTAAATGACCTGAACCTAGTTTTGGAGCTGCTCTGTTCTTTTGGCAACCAACCATTTATCTAACACACCAAACAAAGGATGTCAAGGTTTCTCTAGATATCATATGCAGAATATTGAATAACAATAGGGAAACAAAAATATAGAATGCTTCTTCTTTCAAAGGTAGGTGAAAAGTGAATTACATGTCTCTGTTCCCTATAAGGCAATAAAAGAGTCACCACAGCGGCAGAACCCTGCCTTTTCAGCCCAGTCTAAAGAGGCTTAATATTAATCAAAAAAAGTGAGAGCAAACCTAGACAAAATCCACTTCATACCCTCTAACAATGCTGGCACACAGATGTCTCTGCATGGAGCAGGACATTGTGTTTGCACCTACACTCAGCTGTGATAATCACATAGAATAGGCTGCTGGGACAAAAAGATCCAGGAAATGTTAAAGAAAAAGAAAAAAGAAAAAAGAAAAAGGCAAAAAGCACAAAGTACAAAGAAATATGTCTGCTCATGAAAAACGCTCTACCACATCTACTGCCAAGGGTGCCTGCCCAAAGCTCCAGCAAGCTGCATACTGTTTGTGTTGTCAACAAGCAGCAGCTTTTGTACCTATGCACGTTTGTTTACTAAATATATGAAAACAATGGAGCTCAATTAAAAGTAGATTAGCCACACATGTACCAAAGGAATGTGTACTTAACTGACTGTGGTGAATCTGGCTCCTGTTCAATCCCCTGGAGAGGTTGCTCTGGCATGTCTGCTGAGGCCTCCCTGGTCTCCCGTCTAGGCACAGCGGTGGTTATGGCTCCCCGGGAATATATTAAATGGATTGTATAATAACCATTGGGCAGATGTTGGAAGAGCAGAAGTTTGCTGTGAAGGCACAGATGGGGTAGCAGATTATCCTGGGAAGGCAACCATGAGTTGATGGGTTCATTTCCATTATTGCTTGGCAACGCACGGTGTGCGTCAGCAGACAGGCTGGAAAGCCCCCTTCAAGGAACCAAAGTGAATGCTTGCACAGGGAGAACATTCATACAGGAATACTGTCAACTCTGCAAGCCTATGGGAAGAGTGGCTGAGGAAGTTTCTACTTCTAAACTTTTTAATGAGAAAAAGAGAGTGTGCAAGCAAGTAAAATAGCAGGCTATGAAAGCATACCTGAAAAATTATAGAATGAAGTACATTGCCTGCCAAAGTCTCCAGGTCCTCACTAAATGAGTCCTTCTAAATAATAATCTGAATTAGAGCTGTGTCCAATCTGGTCCCTTTGATCTAAGTAATTCCTTCAGTGAAAATATTTTAAATTAAAGATTTTCAAAGAAATTCAAGCTTTATGATTTAGGTCAAAATGTTTTGGTAGTTAGGTAGGTAATTGATATAGGATTAGCAACTACTAGTTTGAGATACACAAAAGCCACTTCAGTGATTTTTTTTCAAACTCTCTTGCAAAGGGCTCAGAGAAATAATATCCCACTTTATTTTTTTAAAATTCAAACCTATGGAAGAATGGTTTTAGATTTATTTTATTGACTAAACCCATAACTTCTATTACTTAGAAATTTATTATTAAGATGATAATTTCAGTGATAAATTGATATAAAAATTTCTGAAACTGTATATTAATTAGATGATCATCTCACAAAAAGGTTTTGGCTTTTTTTTTCTATACAAAAATGTTTTCATATGTGAAAACATTTTATCAGCCATAATTAATTATTTGTTGCTACTGCTGGTGAACACAGCTTTGGAAATAATCATGAGGCCACAGATTTGTGTGGCACTGCAGAAGTATTTCTTGTATGTGACAGCTAACCAGCTGTTGGGGAACCCATCCCAGTTTTTGACAATAAAATTACAACACATATCCGCAATGCTATGTTTGAAGCACTGTGCAAAGAATTAAGTAATCATTTTAGCAAGCCTACCAAAATGGCTTTTGTTTGTCCACCCAACTAATGCAGATGAGTCAAGGAGATGATGGGGGACACTCCCCAAAAGAACAATTCAATGTTTGTTAGATGCATAATCAGAAACTCATACTAGTGGTGTCCTTTTCTAATGACAAAAAATAATTCTCTTTTATTATTAAGGTAGCTAAACTAGACTCTAATATTCTAACTTAATGTCCATAAACTCCAATAATTATCCAATTTTTTTTTCTAATAAAAGCTAATATCATTAGCTAATGTCATTAACTTTGGTAAAAGTCCTGTAGGCTCTAAATAGAAAGGATTTTTTTTTAAAAAACAATCTCACAAACCTAATCTTTCAAAGAAATTCTCCGTTATCCCATCAATATAGTTACAGAACTACTTTCATTTTCTAAAATTCAATTGTATTGGTAAATATTTCTATAATATGGCAAGAAAAGGATGTAGAGGAAATCCAAGGTCCATGTAAATCAATGGAAATTTCCAGCCTTCAGTGGAGCCAGGATTTTACCAAACTAGGAATGACATCTCTAGGCACGTATTAAATTTCCATACAGATTGTTAGGTCCACATTCTGTACCTTGTATAGTGTTTACTTTCCTATAAACACACAGTTTCCTTGGCATTTGGCACAAAGAGTAGATAGAGCGTTTTGGGGTGTGGAGACTGTGGGAAATACAGCACATTTTTTTCATAAGATATACAAGCCTATTTTCAGATTAGAAATAGTCCCAATAATTTGATAGGACTGGCTACGTATGGAGAGAGATGGTGAAATTAGAAGCATTATGAAATGGAGTAAAAGGCTTCTTTGTGCATTACCACTTCCAGAGAAGCAGCACACATATCTTTTGTGTTATATTTTGCATTCTCAGCTACCTATTCTACGTCTGATGGGTGCAGAAAGTGACAATTTATAGAAAAGAAGGATGTTTCATGTATACCTACACACACACACACACACCCCCACACCACACACACACACACACAGAGAAGGAGATCACACAGATCTATTTAACATGGAACCACACAGTACTTCAGAATGACAGTGATCTGATCAAATCTGACCAGCAGGATTAGTAGAAAATAATTTTAAAGACAATAGACTGTATTTTAAAATGGCAAACATATTGGTATTTGACAGACTAATATATTCAGTTTAGTTTATAGTTCCAGAAATTATTATATTACCTGCTACCAACTATCCTGTTAAGTAAACAGAAATCCCTTTTCCAGGCTCTGGAGGCAAACTGTATTACAAAGTTTTCAGATTATATTTTCAGATTAAAAAATCTAATCATTTCACTGGTTTATTCAGGCACTGCCACTGGGAGAAAAACACCCATTAGACAATAGAATTATACTCTCCTGAATATCCAAGGAACAGCTCATTTACTTCTTCAAGGATGCTAAATTATATCCTTAATTCTCACACTAAATGGTCGTCAAAAGGCCATTCTGCAAGCCTGATTTTGGGACATGTACCCTCTCCAAGACTTTCAGATATTTCATCTCCTGTATGTTAACATTTTCTGAGTGCTGCCTCTCTCACATCAATCATTTTTGTTTAGCCACATACATATTGAAAAGTTTATTTGACTTGATTTGTGCACTTTGGGATCTGTCTGCTGACATCAAGACATTCTAGTGGTGGCAATGCAGTTTCAGCCTAATTTAAATATAGGTAAATGTACTCCTGTCATGCATCTACTTTGCCATTGACCTACCAGAATTAATTTGTTAGACTCTTGGTTCAATCCAAATGATTTTCTTTCAGCTTAATATATCTGAGAAGTGGTTCTATGAGACCATTACATTGGTTTAACTGCTAAAAGTTAATGTAAACTGAAAAATGCTAACAGGTCTCCAAAAGCTTTGGTTGAGCTATGACTGTTGCATTTTTCTTTTTTAGCACAGGGAATGATGCCTGAAGATGGAGCTGTTTACAAACTTCTGGAGGACAAAAGGGAACATATCTAGTTGCAACACAAACTTAACTGAAACAGACACTGTAGTTACTTTTGCTATGTATAAATCTATCTGCTGCTTTCCTAAACACTATAATAAATTTAGAAAGTATGGGCGTACAAACTGCATGTTTTCCATCAGTACTTATAAAATGTTTTATTCCAGAATGAAGAAGTCAATGAAACATTAAATGAGTGCTAACTGACAAGAAGCTTGATTTTTACCAATATAATATTTATGTACTGTTTCTAAGAGATCTCAAAGTCTTCAGCTGGAGCTCTTTATTTTTCCATATTTTATGCCTGTGTATGGTCATACTGATTAGATTTTGCCATCATGTCATATTCATAGCTGACCTCTTTCCATTAATCATGCCAGCAAAGCTGTTATGTGTAGCTGCAGATGTCAATCTTTTCTTGCCTTCTGCAAATCCACATTTATGCCCATGAGAGGGGATTTTCAAAGCTGGTGCAATGTAGCCAGAAAGCCATATGCTTGTATAGGATTTCTTTTTTTCAGCATTGCCACAGGTACAACATCTACACCCTTTTTTTTTTGGTGGACTTCATAATCCTTCAGTGTGCAAAAAATGGCTCACACTCTCAAGATAAGCAGTACACAAATACTGGAAGAATCAGAGCTAATCAATTATGAAAGCTATTCAAGTACACAAATAAACATGATATATGCACATTCAGCATAGTCTCCAGTATGGTCTACAGTATCTGCAAGAGCACCTATGTCTTCCTAGAAACAGGGAGGGTTTGCTAAGGTTCCTGTGTTTGCTGCACTGATAGGCATTCATGTGGCTCTCACCTTCATTCCAAGCTAATGTGCAGTGTAAGCACTGCCTGGAGGTGCTCAATCCATTACTTATTTGAAATGGATTATCCACCTGAATTATCTACCTAGCTGATGTACAATTACTATTTCTTGTTGTGCTGTTAGACAAACTTTTTGCTTTGAAATAAACTGTACCATTCCCACAGAAGCACTCACTACTGTGTTTTTTCCAGTTGTACTAGTCTAATAAAGATATTTTAATCAAGTCTCAGTGCTGCCACCAAAAAAAATAAATCTTACCTGTTTATATTCATATAACAATCTGTCAGCTAATTTTTTATCAAACTTTTTAAAGAGCACTGCATAAATAATTCAAAATACCATCTACATTTTCTCTAAATACCAGACTTAAATCCTGAGGCTTCATCAAATCTCAAAACAAAAACCAATGAAGAAACAATACCTAAGATGGTCTTTACTCTTTAGGATAACTAGCATCAAACATACCTACTGATAATTTTAATTTTGGACCACAAAAATTGCTCTTATTTTCACACACAGGACCAAGAAGGTCCAGTGGTCATTGCCAACATTTGGAATATCCAGTGAATATGAAAGGTTAATTTGGTCAAAGTGTTGCCAGCAACCACAAAGAAAATTCTGAATTTGGATCAATGCAAGGCCTCACAGTTGATATTTACAAGAGATTTTAAAATGTACTTTTGGCCTTTCTGGCACTGGCATTTCTGGCCAATGTCCTTCACAAAGAAATCTGGCAGCAGTTCCCTACTCTGATTTAATTTGCCAGCACCAAGGTGAATAACAACAGAGTACAGCTACAGGAATGACTGCGGAATAAAGGACAATTAATGAGGGCCTACTGAAAGAAGCCAGTGAGCACACAACTCAGAGAGCTGCTACCACACACTGCAGCAGCTCTGCCAGCAGCCTCCTGGCTTTCCGTGGTGCCCCAGTTTGTGCACAGAGCTAAGGCAGAGTCCTGCAGCCTACACTGCGGGAATCCATTCTTAAACACTAGGAAGATGCAGAGCACAGCAGGAACATCAATGTCTGAAAGGAAATGTTCTGCTTAATCTACTTCCCTGTTATGCCCAATGCTCTCAAGGATGTTTAAAAGCCTTAGCTTCACCTTTGGGTGGAGGCAATGAGTAATTTCTCTGCATGTTCTAACATGTCTTGCAGATTTTTTGCTCATCTTCTCACCAGCGAGGTAGTTTGCTCTGATTCATTCAGCAAATGAGTGAATCACGGTTATTTGGATTTACTGAAGAGCAATCTACTGATTTATCATCTTTCAATCTGTTCATCATCCTGAATCTTGTCATTACATCAGCAATCTACTGCGCTAGTATGGCCTTTTAAATTTTTTTTTATTTTCTTATTTCAAAACAGTTCTGAAAAATCTAATTTGCTCCCTCATAAAATTTTTGTAATTCTACAAGACCTTTTCAATTAGTGATATCCTTAGTTCTGAAAAACTGTTGTCCATGGGAGGTTAAGGTGGGGAGAGAAAAAAGTGAAAAGGAAGAAATAACTGTTTACAGCATAGTACATATCTAAGTAATTGAAAATATCTCTATAGATTTCATTGGTTATAAGTTCAAAAAAAACTGTAAGATTTTCTAGTAATAATAAAGAGAAAATAAATGTTATTGAGCTAAGAATCTCTGACCAGCTGTTTATTTTGCCTGTATGTGATTCCCCATCTCAGACTTTGTGAATATTTATCCGATAAACATTAAGATATACAATTTATATAGCAACACTCTCAGCTACTGACAGCTTGCTTGGGTGTAATTGATTGCAGCCTGAACTGTCTGCTTTAAGCTAAAGGTGAGTCTTCTAATAGGGTGAAGGTTAATGGCATTATGACAAGCAAAGACTGTTGTTAGTCAGAAGAACCACTAAAGAACATGGTGTAGTGTTATCCAACATCCCTAAAAAACCTGTGTTCATAATGGCCACTGGGAACTTTAAGCTCAGCTTCTTTCTTTCTTTTTTTTTCTTTTTGTCTTTCTTTTAAACTCTGCTTCTTTTTTTTTTTTTAATTTTCTTTGAAGCAAGTAATAGATAGTTTCAGTGGCTTGCTGTGCATGAGAATCCACTAGAACCAACCAACCAACAATGTCATCTGGAGTTCTTTAAATCAATGTCATATTGTACAAATTTCTTCCTTGTGAGCTTTATGTCCACACATAGGTTTATAACAAAAGTATCTTTGGAAAAATATTTGGATCCATAGTTCAAACCCAAGATCTTGTATCTGACCTGATTCAGTTCTATTAGTAGGAAGGATGAAGATTGCATTGCCTAGCCAATTATGCTATATTTTAATCCATTGCTCACAGATTCCTTAGGTATGTGGCAGGTATCAATGTCATTGCTGGATTTCATCTGAAAAAAAAAAAGTGGTTCCAGGCTTACAAAGATACCTACTTACTTCACTGTATGTAGAACCATACCTGTTGTTACACCTCTAGGAAAGTTTTTACTTGCTGGAAAACAGGCTATTTGGCATGTGTTTTATAGTATCAGAAAAAGAAGAGTTTTTATCCTACCATGGTGAGTTTTCAATTTAAAACTTTTAATTAATCTTATCTAGAAATGGATATTGAGACTCTAGATATGAATGAAAGTAAGCCAGCAAAATGTGGATACCAGTTTGTTGCTCCTTTTTTTCCCAGAAAATACTTAGTTTAAGGAAAATTCTTTAATCAGAATCCCATTGGGAAACAGTTCTGGGCAATTTACTCTGTCTGATGAACATCTCTCTTGTAACCAATGCTGAAGCATCATCGTTATTTATATTTTTCAGCATTCATTAATAAAAATTAATCAATTTTCAAATTTTAAATACATAGTTTCTTTAAATACAAAGTTTGTTTCTTTGATGGACATCATGCATTTAATTATAACTCAAATTTAAATACAATACTGTACACGTTCTGGCCCATGAAGTACTGCAGTATAGTGAGTAACCTGTCTCATTCTTTAAACAGAATGCTGTTACTGTAATTCATGAAAAAGTCTATTCTTTGTAGACTTAAATTTTGTGATTTTAAAGACAGATATAATTGGCACTTGCCAGAATGTAGTTTGAAGTCAAAATTATTTTAGCTACTTTGACAACAAGTTTGCTTGGGTTTCTTCTCCACCTGAGTGCTGTGCTACAGAAAGAGGGATTTTCTGTGTCCTCTCACTGTGACAGGACTCAGAAGTTTCAGGCAGAGAATCAGTACCTGATTGTCTCTCTTAATGCCTTTCCAAAGCTCTTCTTCTATTCATACATTTGACCTGCCCCTCCTATCCTTCCAGGCAAACTCCTTCCTTTATCATCTTAACACACTCTCCATAGACCCTCTAACCTCTTTTTTCTCTCCATTTGTTATTGGACTAAATTCTTTCCAATTTTCCATGCACATGTGTGGCCAGCTCAGAGAACTGAACAAAGCATTGAATATTGATGCAATAGTCCCTCTCTTTCCCCCGAGTTTTCACCAACATCCAGTGAAGCTGTCTAGTGCAGCTCCCACAGAGCTTCTGACAGACTTGGAGTTGAATGACACCTAATAGAATGCAATAAAGAAAGAATTTTGATTTTGCTTGCACTATCACACTGAGGCTGGTACTAGGCCCATGGTTGAGTCATAGCAGGAAAACTCCAGTGACCAGATCTTTAGAAGAACACACAGGGTTGTCATTCTTTTTCTCATGGAGATGACAACAAGCATTAAAAATCCAATAATAGAGGAATGAAGAAGACTTTCCACTGTGGGCTTAGTCTTGCCCACTGGCTATCAAAACCTAATGATAGGTATTTCAGCTAGGCTGCTTTGGAGATCTGCCTCACCACCTATTACTACTGTTAGTAGCCTAGCTATTTAAATTCCCAACTGCATTGGGAAATAGAATATTATATTGAGTTATTACTACATGCCTTGCACATGAAAGACATTTGGCCATTTCTCTCCATACTATAATTTTTTTGTTACTTTACAGAAGTTTGTGTTCTTTCATAAAGACTATAACTGAAAAGTTATGCTGCTTGCAAAAATTTGGTTGTTACGAACCATATATTTCATTTCAGACTTTATGAATATAGGATTACTACACTCATTATTCCTTTCTGCTCCCCGTCTGATAAAACAAATACATGCTTTGTAAAAATGGGTTTCATGTGAGGATGTGTGAATCTTATCCTGAAACAACAGTTAACTTGCATATTAGGTAGAAGGCTTACTTTTAAAAGGGCTGTTAAGAAGAATGATCAAAATAAGATTGAGCTTTCAAGAAAAAAATTGTACCCACTTGTCTGATTTCTTAAAAGCAATCACAACTTCTAAGATTCAAGGAAGTTATATCTCCTTTATTTTATGCAGATATACCCCTGAAACTGCAAGATCAATTTTGCCAATTTAAAACCACCAACCACCAACACACTATTCTTTTACCAACTTCGCAATTATTCTATATCAGAGAGTCCTATATTGTATGCATTTCTATTTCTTTTTCAATGTTGTTCCCAGTAGTAACAATAAGGGATAGAATTAAAAGAGCTTTTAAGCGCCATTTCCTTAAATGAGCCCAGGAAAAAAGACATATTTTGAGAGTACTGGTTGCAAAATAAAGTGATCAAAATGACTGATTATGCCATCTATTCACTTTTATACAAATTGTGCTCCAGTCCATACCTCTACAGTCACACAGATATTTTCAAGTCATACTTTGTTCACAGCAGGTTTGGAAGGACACAGTATTTCTGGTTTCCCTATTGGTGTGATCCACTGACGATCAGAAAAAAAAAAATCACAGTGCATGTTCTGAGTGTATATTCAGACTCACAATGCAATTGGAAGGATGCCTATTTTTATACACTCATACTAGATGTTCTTATCAAAGCTTAGAAGCACTTCATAATGGCAGCAATTTTGGGATGGTCTCTACATTTCCTCTGATCTTATATTTTCTTAACTTTAAGTTCTGGAGAAAGGAAAGAGTACAGCACATAAGTTGTGAATCTCAGTTACATTCCATGTGCAATATCCAAACTGAGGTTCAAGTATTACTGATGAAAATACTTATTTCTGTCTTTTTGCATGATAGTAAATGTAAGTAGAGTTTGCCCCAAACAGGGATCAGATAGACATTTCCTAGGCAACATTTCAGTGGCATGCGGCAGTCAAAAGTACAGCAGGTACAAATAGGAAGTAACTTTACTTTACAATTTATGAAGTGTATGTGCAGCTGAGCAGCTATTTTGATACAAATACAGGGAGCTGTCTAGAAATGTGCATTGGCCAACATTTTGAGATGTGGGAAGGGTAGGACTAGGAAAAAAAAAAGGATAGAATTATTTTTTTTTAAAGTAATTATCTTTCTTTCCTCTAATAACAGTGGCAGGATGTTCCCTATTATTCATATAGCATATATTCATATGGCAGTGCATTTTCATACATGAAGTCTTGCAATCAGTAGATAAATAGAAAAAGATGACTGATTCCCTGACAACACAGTGTTGCACAGCAAAAAGGCCCTTTACCTTCAACAGTAATTCTAAGCCTTACCCTAATAAAAGTTAGAGATTACAGAAAAATGGCAGAACACTGACTATAAATTTATGTAACCAGTATAACTTTTCTCTTAAGCTTAATCTCTAACACTTCATTGGACCTAGCTAATATTTTCAAGTTTGATTTTTGTTACAGCTTTTCCTCTATTTCCTATTCTTAACAGAACAGCTATTCTGGAGTGGGGCAAAAAGGCAGTCACATATGTGTGTGGTTCAGAGTAGGGAGGACAATGTTTAAATTTATCAAGAAGACCATTTTTAATGTGTCCTATCTCAAGACATTTGTTTTTCAGCAAACAGGACTTCTATAACCAAGCTACACCTTTTGGAATAATCACAAACTTGTCCCACCAAGGCAGGAGGGGGCAGATTTAATCTTTTTCATAGCTTTGCTGATAAGGTAATTTTTGTTAGGAAATCAGATTTAGCAACACAATGCTAATGCTAATGAACATTACTGTATTAATTTCCAGAATGTGAAAAAGTTATAAAGAAATGTCTGCCCTTCTGATTGTTTACAGAAAGCATGTACAGGTGTCAGTTGGGACTTTTCTGCTGTTAAGATAAGAAAAAAAGATTGACATAGGAATAGCCTGGAGGTAAAGAAGAAACTTTTGAGGTGCAACCACCATAAACCCTGTAACTAAACCTTTAAATCTGTTGAATAGTAAAGAAATCAAGTATTTTGCCCTCCTGAAAAAGGACAACTCTATACCATGAAAGCATTGTACTTTGCATATCAGAATTTTGGTGACCAGGCTGATGACCTCTGAGAATATGGCCCTCTCTTGGCTAAAGAGTGGCAAGCAGAAAACCCAGTCTCTAATGAGAATTTGCCATGCTGCTGTGAGATCTGTGATTCATGGCCCATTTAAACACTTCATCCCTGTTCTTGTTAGTGTGGCCTCATGCTTTACCAGTGAAAATGAACTTTATCTCTTCCACGATATTCTTTCCACAGATGGTCAACTGTGAAATAAAAGTTGTACTGCTGAGACAATGCTTCTCTATGTAAAGAATTGAGTCCAAAGATGAGATAGTTAATTCAAATCATGTTTAAAAACCAAAACTAACTTAAAATATCTCCTTTGCAAATAAAAAAATAGAAAAATATGTTGCCATGTTACTATGATTAAACCTTTAGTATGAAGAAAAAAGCAAAGAAAATTTCACTTCCAAATCCTGTTCCATTCAGACTCTTCTTCCCTTCCTATTTATATGTTTTTGAGGATGTTTTGTACTTGAGATCAAGATTGACCTTCATTGACCTTCAAGGAACCCTAGAAGATTTCTTGCAGCATTCAGAGTCGGGCCACAATTTGCTTACTGTGTTATTTCTGGTCCTCATGTCCAGACAAATAAGTTTTTGATCCATTTTTCCAAGACCTTTCTTTGCAAGAGATGTGGATATCCTAAACTCTATGCCTATCTTCTGCCATCTGAGCCATCTGTGTACAGCAGAAGAGAGAAGATGAAAGAGATTAAAATGCAAATAAATGAGAGCACATTTTAAGACTGCCATGGTAGTTTTTATTTGACATAAAGGCAGCATGGCAGGTTTTCCCCTGTTACTGTGACAGGTCACCATTTCTAATCTCAGGGTCATGTCCAAGTTCTCTCTTTCATAATTGCTTGGGCTGACATCTGTTTTGACCTTTTTTTTTTCATTCTGGCCTTCCTGAATGAGAGAAGTCACAGAACCATAAAGAGGCAGAAGTTCCATAAAGTGCCATAGCGATTATGAAATAGGACTACTATCCCTCTGGCCTTTGGTATAAATGTATATATAATGTGTCAAGATATTTTAACCCTTGAAGGGTGCTGAAGTACACATATTTGGTACAATTTGAGAGTGCTATTTGTTTGTGATGTACTATGAAATATGTACTTAACTAGAGTCTCCTTATTTTTAATAAGGAATGAAAGTAATTATAAATATTATGATTTCATACAATTATTCCTTTTGCTGTTCTAAATATTCCCAATATCTGTCTTGACAAGAAACTGCCCCATTTTGTTTTACTCAGTTTTCTGTTTAGAAGCATTAGATCTGCAACTCTCTGTGAAACATCTCTGAAGCTGGAAGCTGTAGAAGCATTACCAAAATGTATAATGAAAAGTTGAATCTCAGCTAGGACAACTATAATGCATAAGCTCGTTTTGATTACTAGCTATACAGTGTTGGCTACCTTCTTTTTCAAACCATATTGTGATAAAACTGAAATGTCAAGCTGATGACAAGTGTCTAAAAAGGGACTGTCAGTCCTTTGGTAAGGAATCCCTAAAAAATTAGTGTTTAGCAAAAATATTGTCACATATATCTATCCTGTAATTTGAAAATTATATTTAAATTAGTGTATTACTATATAGTCTTATCCAAGGAACTCTTTGTAAGTCATTGATTGCTACTGGTAATAGTAATTGAAAATATAAACACATGTAAAGGCACCTAAGACACAAATTCTTAGAATAATAGAGTCACAGAATGGTTTGAGCTGAAAGGGACCTTAAAGATCATCTCATTTCAACCTTCCTGTCATGGGCAGGTTGCTGAAAGCTCCATCCAGCCTGGCCATGAACACTCCTAGGGATGGGGCATCCACAACTTCTCTGGGCAACCTGTTCCAGTGTCTCACTACCCTCACAGTTAAGAATTTCGTCCTAACATATTTCATCTATTACAGTGCTACCTGAATTCTGGAACTCCTTTTTTACTATGTGTTTTGTTATTAATACTATTCTCTCTCAAGATGACATGTGCTAGTGATGCAGCTTTTATAATTTTCATGCAAATTTTGATCCAATTTTGACCCATTTTTTATGCATCATTTTAATGCCCCAAAGGGCCAAGGGTTTGATCAGCTAGGTACTACAGAGGAGGAGGAGATTTTCTCCATTAGAGGGCAGAGCACAAATCCAGGACAGGGCTGTGGCCATCTGATGATTATGAGAATATGGTGAAGGGTTGTTCACATGCCAGTGCTGCTGATAAAGTAGATATTAGGCTGTGACCATGACCCCATCATTGGGAAGGGAGCTCCAAGTGAAACTGAGGCAATGCAGTAGGGTGGTCAAGGAGGAAATCTGTACATCCTCTCACCTAGCTCAACAAAGAGGAAGGATCTTCAGCACTGCCTCTTTTGGGCAGCTTCTCATACTGCAGATGTGTAAAGTTGAGCAAGATGAGGGCATTACAGAAGTAGCTGAGCACTTGAAGAACCCTCCACGTTCAATTTAGAGATGTGTTTATCTTCTCAGAGCTTTAAATACAGCCCATTTTACTGTGGTATTATTTTCTTTTATCTCTCCTTTGCTCTCTCTCTCTCTAATACCATATATTAGTAGTAACTAGCATTATTATAACCCAGAAAAATATTTTTCTATCATAGACAACTTTAAATACAGCAAAAAATATAGGGAATTAAATATTTTACAGTCGTCGAGTCACCCAGGAAATGTATACTAAATCTTAGATTGTCCAGCAGGCAAATATCCTTTTTATTAACTGCAGTGCTGAATCAGTCATCCCAGATGATAAATGAAGATGATTATCTGCTCAAAACCCTCTTTTACCAGTATGGTATTTCTTAGACCAAGAATAGGAGTTCTTGAGAGGTGTAGTTGCTGAAATGAAGCCTGTGAGATCTGCATGCATATCAGATGCTGACATTATGTAAACTGATGTAGTTCTCCTATAACAAAGACACCCCTGATATTTTGCAGCCAGGAAAATCCCTTCCCCAGATCTGGTAATATCCTTGACTGCCCATGTAGCAAGCACATCTCTCTGTGCTGAAAGCCAGTAGAGTGATACCTTCTTTCCTGGTGAATATGTAAAATTTCCATACTTTTTTTCTTTAATCTATAAGTAAACAAGTAAATAGTAAAAAAATTTGAATTTGTTTTTTACTAGCTCTCAGCTTTACTCTGGAAGAGTTCAGTGTTCTGATACCACACCATTGTAGTCAGAATAGTGCACAGATCATTATGCAAACCCCCCTGCATATAAAATTTTATTAGCTTTTAGAATATGTGGAAGCCAAGTGATTTTTTTTTCCTTAGTTAATGTACTTTCGGAATATGTTGGAATAATGATCTATAAATGATATGTATTGTTGTTTAATGTCCTAGTCATAATTTCCACTCAGAAAAATATGAAAAAGATCCCATAAAGGGCACTGGAAATACAGGATTTTTAAACAATAAAACCCCAAAACTTCAGCCAAATAATGGAGCAAGATCTTTAAAAGTCAGTTGGTTTGTCTTGGAACTATAAAGCAGAAATATAACTTCATAGTTTCATGACAATGTTATTTCATATATTATTCTCTAAGGTAAAATCTAACTTGGAATGGAAATAAAACATTTTAAAAGGTGAGATACTAAACATCCAACCTGTATTTAACTGAAAAATCCTGCCTTCCTCAAGAGATCAATCTTAAATGTCCAAATTGATTCAAAGATGATAGAATAAATCTTATGTTACAATGATTTTCACAGTTCAGTTATATTTTATCAAATATATCTTTCCTCATTTGTTCTAGGCATGTAATTAAGCACCATTAGGTACTTTTTAGCCATTTGATTAAGTAATCCTTAAGTTAGTATTGAAAATAAGATGAATTGCTTTCCATGATTAAAATGTCAGACCCTGACAAGCTCTGGGAATAGACTTCCTGAACGTACATTGCTCCTCTGTGAGGTCATAAGAAACAATGTAAGGACATTAGTGGAGTTTCCATGCAAACATACCAGGACTTTAAGATTACAAGGCATACCCACTATTTTTATAGACTATACAACACTTCTCACAGTGCAGCTGCATCCTGAAAATTATTTGCAAATAGTCCTTGCTTGCATAAATAGCTCAGCTGGGCTTTTCTGTAACAAAGGCACAGTAGTCCTTACCCAGACCATGAGCCCCACTGATCCACACAAGTGGTATTTTGCTAGGGTGAGACCATAGACTTTGAAAAAAAAAAAACCAAAAAAACACATGTTTGAAAGATGAGTAGGTTTCAGTACAAAGAGTTCAGATCTAACCAAACTTTGCAGTATAGATATAAGCACAGCTGGTTTTACACTCTGTACCGCTGGTTAATGTTTAAAAGAAATGAGTGCTGAAAATAAGAAGAAAAAGTAATCCTGAGAGTCTCTTAGAGCTCTGTCACTATGAACTTTATTCTTTCTCCTCCTCCCAGCCTTCATATAAAAAAAGGAATTTCATATCTGTGTAGCATGTCATTCAGTGACAGATTTTATAGAATTTGGTGAGGGCAAAAGGCTGGTTGAAGCAATTTTTTAAAATTTTATAGGCATGCTTTGACTAGAAATAGTAATCCCTAAAGATAGTGGATGGAAAAAAAAATCCCAATTTAGTCTCTCCTGCAAAGTTAGCTTTGGTGATTAGTTCTACATATTGGACAGCAGGTTCGCCCATGCAGCATAAAGCTCTGTGCATGTCCTCTCTTCCACTGGGATTCAGAACAAGCCTGGTGGGGAGCTATAGCTTTTGTGGGGTATACTGCAGCTTTTTTTCCTCTATAAATGAGGCTCTCTCTTTTTTTATTTTATTATTTTTTTTTTTTATCTCCAGGAGATTGCAGGAGAACTTGTTGGCTTCTGTGGAGCACAAAAGGAACTGTGGGAAAGTGGTGAAGGACTTTCATCAGACAAAAGGATTATCCTGTTTTCTGCAGTAAAGCAGGTGGCTGCCAGCTGAAGTATGTGCAGCATTTGTACTCTTTAATTTTTATTGCATCTAGCCAGCCAGCTAACTCAAGTGGGAACTCCATGATATTTATGTGAATTAAGAGCCTGCATCTCAACTCTCCACTTCACCTGACTGATGAGCATCCAGGAGAATGAGCACTCATATCATCTGTACTGTTCCTGAAAAGGAAGTAAGCTCTTGTGCTCTGGGGGATCATATTGACATGATTGCAAGCAAGTAATCCTAGATGAAACACAATCAAGAGAAGAGACACAGTTCAACAAGCCACTGAGCATTTCTTAATGAATGAGGTATTTAATTCTAATGGAAGAAATAATGCCTGAAGCTGAAATCATACTAAAATCACAAGTAATTCTCATGAGATCTGTCCATAAACAGCAGGACATCATGCTTTTATTGACATTGATACCGACAAATTTAACATATGTAGAAGTCACAGGGAGAAGGTAATTGAGCTCATCAGGATCTATGTCTTCATGCATTCTCACTCTGCAGGACCATAAAAGCCTACTGTGCCAACCTTCTCACCAGGAAGTATTTATACAAATTGTATATGCCAAGGAAGTTGAGGCCCTGTCTTGACCAATGGAAACAAAACTTTCCATAGCTGTTGAAAATCTGTACAACCTTACTTCAGCATTCCTGTAGCCACACAATATGGTATTAGTCTCAGTGTCACTGCTGAGTGAGTAGCTCTAGGCATTGTTATTGTGAATGTCATTGTTGATCTGATATGTATTATGAATGATTTATTTCCTCATAGTCCTACCCATACTGTATCCAGCTATATCACAAATATTGACCTGTCATTGCAAAGGGAGGTGAATGTGAGGTAACAATATTAATTCATGTGCTTATCCAGACTTTGAGACACTGCCTCTTGGTTTTTCAGTGCACTAGAATTGTTTTCTCTCTTTTACAGTCAGGTCCAGCTTGGAATTCAGATGCACTTGTTCATACTCACTATTTTTACAAGTTAGACCTCAATTTTCTCTGGTTTATTTCTAGGCAGTGAATGAAAAAGTAGAAAAACCTGTTTGTAAAATTACTTTCCTATCACATCTACTCAGGAGAATCCTGTAGAAGATGCAAAAAATAAAGGTAATTTTTTCAAGGAAGAATTTCCCTCTAATAATAATTTTAATAATTCAGTGTAATTCATTTTTAATTTCTAAAATAAAAGAACCAAAGGTTCATTCTAAACCACTTTTATTCTACCAATTTCTTCCTTCTCTGAGATACTTTCATATTTTCAATGGACCAACAAAACCAAGTGCCTGTTTCCCTGCTCTCTAGTTGTCTAGCTGCTTTTTCAGTCAATGTTTCTGTGGATTGTCACAGAGACAGAATTTTAGACTCTTGAGACCCAATTCTAGGCCAGGGTAACAAATGCTGGAGTGAGCTGGAAGTCCCATTGTGCTGATGCTTGCAGAATGCAGAAGAATGGGGAAATATTGGAATCTGGATCTCCATTTTGGTTAATGGCACTGAACTATTGTGCTGACTGAAGGAAGCTCAGTAAGAAGTAAAAAGCACAGAGTCCATGGAGTTATGGAAGTTGCTTTCCCCCATGTCCTTGCACAGGTTATGAAATGTATGCAGGGCTGCAGTCCTCTATTTAGAGAACCTCAGCCTCACTTTTTTTTTTGAGCCCCACTTACTGTAAAAGGCCTCAGGATTATGTTGGGGTCACAGCTGTCTGCTTATCTTCAACATGGCCTTAAGATACAAATATTTTGTAATAAAAACCAGGTGGAATCACCTATAAATAATAAGACCCAAAAATGCAAAGCTGTCTATACTCTCATGCACTGCTTTTCTGATAATGCTGAAGTAAATGAGATAACCACAATTGCCATAAGTGGAAAACAACTCCAGGTAGCCAACTTCCACTTACAATGGAACTTAAAAAGAAACCAGATAGGTGATAAGGAAGTCTTCTGTGCTCCTGACAAGTAGCTGAGATACCATCATTGTGGACAGCCTGGTTCATTTGAAGTCAGTTTCTTTTATTTACCAATGTCACACATAAAATAAGAAAGGAGTGGTTTTGCCACTGATTTTTGTTGAAATTTTCCTCTTTGAAAAGAATGCAACCAACCATCTGAAGGTGCATTTCCCTTATTCTTTCTATCCATACAGAACTCTCTGCAGTCAAAATGTTTCATTATTTTTATGACTGTTTTGCTTAATTTAAGAGATTGTAAACCATTAGGAATATTTTCAAAAAAGTATCATAAAACTATTATTGTCAGCGCCATGATGCTGCATGCTAAATTTTAATACAATGTCAATGATTACAGAAACATGTGAAATACAAGTAATGCAGTGACTTGGGATGTGCAATTAACTGTAAATATAGCCCTTATTATTGTGGTATGCTCCGTTCTCTTGAGTTTTCTGACAGAAGATTATAATAATTAAAGATGCAGAATAACTGATTTTTGTTAAAAGTTACTCTCTTTGCATCTCTGAAATAATTGTATCTTCATATTTTTTTTGTATTGCATCTATTTGTGCACTCAGTCATTTCTATCAGTGTAGATTACTGCAAGTATAGTCATAAAATAAGATCATTTTTACAGGGCAGGATTTCACACTTCTTTTTTTCCCTCCCACAGACTACTGATGAACTGGCTCTGCAGGTATGTCAGGCTGAAACTGCACAACTGTGAGCACAGAAGTACGACCTTTAATACCAGATATTTGAATTTGGAATCCAAAGTGCAACTGAGGAAGAAAACGTAAGTCCAGGTACTTAAATCACTTGAATATTTCCAACATTGTTGTATAAGAATCTCACATTTAAAAGGATATAATCTAAGAAGAATGTTTATAAGCGAAGGGTTCCTATTAACATCTAAAATCTCACAAAACCAGTATCTCACAAAACCAGTCAGACACTATGAATCTCTGCAAGAAAACTATGCAATGGAAAGGTTTTTCTTTTTTCATTTTCTTCTTTCCCCACTCAAAACCAAATAAAAAAACCCCCACTCACTTAAGAAGCGATTGTCTGCAGACCTTTGAAGCCAAGGAGGGTGACAGCAAGGGCAAGAGGCTTATTTCAAGGGTCACATTTCATTTGCATAAGCAAGTAACCATAGGGCACTGTGGAATGTCTGTAAATGGATTTCATTACAGAAATTCAGCTTAAAGGGACTATAAATAATCCTCTGACAAACAATGTATATTGCTTCAAGTTCTTCTGTAATAAAAATATTTTAGTAACACAACAATCCGTGAAAGCAGGAAATGAAACAGGAGGAGCTGCACATCTTCCCGTTTTCTCTCTCAGGGCAACATTATATTGTAATACGTTTTAGAGGAAAAAAATGTGATATTCATATTATTTTAGCAAAGTAATCCTACAAAAACAAGGTTATATAATTCCATATGTCTGAGACAGGGTGGCTAAACAAATAACCAGATCTTTACGAGCTCTTCTCCCCTAGAGATCATCTGTCCAGCAGGACAGGTGTGCAGGCTGCATGGTATTCTGCCCAGAGGAACATCTCAAAATATATTAGAGTGTATAAATCTTCTTGGATGAATTTCAGTGGAGAAGCCATTTAAAGTACACATTTTAATGGGTTGACCTGTTTAGCCCGTATGAAGGAGCAACGACTGTCTAAGGCCCCAGCTCAGCCAAAGCATTTCAACAGCTCCCCAGTTTGGTGCACATTTAGCTGCTGTTTCCTTCAATAGGACTTAGCTATACATTCAAAAGCTTTCCTAAGTGGAAAGATATCTACTCCAACATTAATAGTGCATATTATATGATTTGATGCATTAGTCCCCAACACTGCAGCATCTTCAAGGCTAGATGCAGCTAGTTGGACACCAAATCCCTCAGCAAATTTCACTATAAGCTCTGAACTTCTGTGAGGACCAGAAAGTTACTGGAACTCCTGCAGTTTTTGTATAGAAATACAACCACTCACTGCAGTATCCCCTTAAAGAGATTTGGCTTACCATCTTCAGGGAGGAATTTGGAGTATTATCTCATCACTACTTCATCCCCCTTGAGGTACTAGCAAGGAACAGCCCTATTCTGAAGGGTGTGGAAGCTGTACTCTGCACTGGTAGTCAACTCCATGGAAGAATTTTGTCAGTGCCCCAGTCTAGTAGAAAAGGTCTTACAAATAGTCTGCCTCTATTCTTTCTAATAATATACTTGTAAAGAAAAAAATGTAGAGATACTTCTGCAAAAGGAAGGAAAAAGCAGGCCTTTGAAGCAGTAACTTTATTTCTGTTGATGTTAATTTTTGTTTTAGATTGTTTACCTTTCTAATGACTATAACTGTTTTCACACTGGCATTACTGTTTTCTCTGGAATAAATGTGCTCACAGTGAAAAATCCAATTGAATCAGAGCATGTAACGAGAAAATGTAATCCATCATTATTAAAAAAGGCAGCTTACCTTTATCTGGGTGTTAAATAGTACAAATCCATGAGAATCAGTGAATGTTTTGAAGTAAAAACGAAGGGCATTATGAAGGCTGAAGTGGATTTGTCACTGAATTATAAGTATTACCTCAGAAATGGCCTAATATATGGTTGGGGAAACTATGTATTTAGCAGTGGGAGAAAAGAAAATAAGCCCATTTGTTAATTTCGCACATTTCCATATATAGTGGATGATGTTTTAAATATCAAACTATTTTGCGGCAAATTTTAAGACAAAAAGGAATTATATCCCTGAAAAGAAATCACAGTTGTTTCACTGTTTATACCTGCATGCTGCTTCTGACTATCTGTGTATCAGGAAATGTGTGCCAGCTTGCTGCTGTGAACTTAGACAGGCAGTGGCACAGAATGCCATGTTTGTCAAAACACACCCAGTCTTCAGCTCTCCTGACAAGTTGATCAAATCACTTAACATCCTCTGCTTTTCTGTCTTTAAGGTGGTAGTATGAGTTACTCCTCTTTATGAAATATTTCAAGGACTATCCACCACAAGAAAACCACAGGGATTCTTCATGACTTTTAGCACATTGGGCATTTGTCATTTTGGAAAAAAAAAAGAGTTGCTGTTCACAGAGGGATACACTTTATCTCCACAAGTAAAAATCTAGCCTATTTCATTCCCAGATAGAAGTACTAGAAGAGTGCGAAGCACTTACTACAAATTTTTGAAAACAAAGCAAAAGGCTTCAGTGGAAGATTTATTTAGAGAGGCCTCAAGTTACATGTCTTGAATGCTTGTGATGCAGGGGGTTGCTCTGGGATAGGGTTTGGCTTTAATTCAGAGTTGATGCAAAACTGGAGCTGAAGTTCAGGTAGAGTGAGGCACTGTATGTAAACTTCCCCAGTTTTGAACAAAATAGGAGAAATTTATACACAAGTCCTTTGATTCTAGATCCAATTTTCAGAAATGTTTTCTTACCTGATCTATGAGTTCAAAGCAAAAGTTTGCAAAGAAATAAATCTGACAAATTTTCAGTCCCATGGAAGGTACACAACCACAACAAAACATGTTAATCCACTGCCTTCTAATGCCACACAAATGCAATGAACAGCTGTGAGAACAAACTGCTGAAAAAAGCCAAAACTTAACCTGGTCTCCTTCCTCACATACTGGAGATCCTAAAGCATTATCTCTCCAGATTTCCTTGCAAAGTATTGGTAAACTTGCCAAGATCCCTATGAACTCTTGTTATGGTTCAGAAACAGCTCTTTGTTAGGTCTTTTTTTCCCCAGCGACCTCAAACGATGCAGCCTCACTCAAAGCATTTCACGGATGTAGAGAAACACGTATGTGCTTGGTTTTCCTACATGCTAAGGATTATACCCCATGGTGACATGAGGAAGGGCTGCTTACTCTAAATCACTGAATAGCTGGGATGAGTGGCAAGGTATGAATTTACAGAGATAAACATTCAAAGAAAGCAACTGGTGTGTTTCTGTTGTTACCCAGTCAAACACTAGAAACAGCCCTAATAACTGCAAGACTGGATGAAATTTAGGTCTCCTTGATCATGAAAGAGTAAAAAAACCACTGAATTTTATCTAGGCTGGGGAAGAAGGATATGCTAAGGACTGAGTGGAAAAAGGTCTTTCTAGTAGAGGAAACTACAATTCTCAGTTTTATACATCATATATATATATATGTATATATACACACACATCATATATATATATATCTATGTATCATATATATGTATGTATATTATACATCATATATATATACACACACACATATACTTTTTTTTTTCCTGGTCCTAGTCCTGGTAGTGATAGAAACAGGATAAAGAGACACAGAAATGAATTCACTATAAGGAGTTATGTAATGGTTTTGCATTGGTCAGAATGAATTTTAATTAAAAAAGGAAAATTTCTATTGCAGCTTATATATTCTAAAATTAATTTCTGTAATTGTCTAGAAAAAATATACTCCTAGTAGTGACAGGGTTCTCCCAAAAATCTTTTCCCCCAAATTTTTACAGAGAGTTTTAATATTTTTGATCATTTAACCAGTGAAGAAAATAACAAAATCACATCTTTCCTGTGCGTGAAGTTTCAAACACACTAAATGAACATTTAGATTTTCTTTAAATATCAGCATTTTCAATAGATAATAGATGTCTGTAGCCAGTTCTAAGGAAGTGCAGATGCCAATATTTCTGTGGCAAAGTGCCTTTTTGACCTCTAACACCAAGTACATCATTGAATCCTGTGTTCATTGGGATGGTACAGAGGGAAAAATACATACTTCTCAAAATTGAGTGACAGAATCATCTCACAGAAAAGAAAGGTAATGAACATAACCGTGACAGGTTGGTACTGGTACATCTTCTAAGGATGTCAAAAGGCAACTTGGACACATGGTCTTGTTAGACCTGGCAATGCATTTGACACACCATGATAGCCCCCTTTTTCTCACTTTTCCAAGTGTCATTTTTAATTACTTAGTGTTTGTGAATCAGAAGGGGGAAGTGTACATGGCACATGCATCTGGAAAGGAAGTAGAGTAAATAAAACTATTTCTGAAGGGAGATGGCAACAGTGATGCTGGGAATCTCTGATTTAGAAAACAGGAAGCATGAAGAAGTGGTGTGGAGCAAATGCAATCAAAGAAATGGTTTTGTTGAAACAGGATCAGCTCTTGGACCACTTAGAAAAACAGGCAAACAGTGGTCAATTGTTCACAATGAATTATTCACCCTGTTCTATTGGAGCACAACGATCACAGAATGCAAAATTAGGAATTAATCAGGATGCAATCTCTCACTCCTCCTGTTTGGCATTGCCGTTGACCTTATCATTAGAGAAGATGTAGGTGGATACAACACAGAAATATCAAAGCTTAAACACTATGCAAAAATGATTAGATTTTAGCTGGCAACATAACTCCTATAAGTAATAACCTTCAGCAAACCAATAACAAAAAAACTCTGATATTTAAAGAAAGATGGGGTTTATCATTCATGATAAAGAAAACAAATTCAACAAAGTTAGCAATCCCTCTTCCAAGAATTTTGTAGAGGTATAAATCCACTGGAGATAAGTAAACCAATTTACATGCTTATTAGTGGAAAAATCTGAGAGAATAACTAGAAAATGATGTAATGAATCTGCAAGGGGAAAATCATTAGAGAATTTGACAACTATCTAAGATCAAAAATTATCTAGGAAAAAAGTAGAATTTTCTAATATGGAAATAAAACCAAAGCATCTGCCACAACAGCCTTTGGCTGGCTAAACACACTCTTCCCTGAGCAGGATGCACAACAGGGAATCCAGTGGGACTCGACAATGTACAAGGTGTGCAAAGTGCAGGCACAGGACACACAGACTGGCAGAGTGCTTTTCATGCCCCAAGCAATGCTGGATTGTCCCAGAAGTGTCCAGCACCAGATGCCAGGAACACCTCAACACCATTCCTTCATGTAACTGTGGTAGAAACTATACCAGGTACACAAGGTGATGCTTTCCAGATATGCCAGCCTCTTCTGCCTAGACTGAACTCTTCTGTACTCTAAAGCCTGTCCTTATTATTTTAAAGGCCTCTAGTGCTTACTCTTTTAGAGGCCTGAAGTGCTTATTATTTTAAAATATCAGTTTTTCAAGAAGCTGCAAAATGCCTGAATTTGGATTTTTAGGAATAAAAAGTACTTAATACTTTGATTATTTCTGTAAGAAACATTACCATTAGTTGCCAGAAGGCACTCCTGTATTTGCAGCTTCATCTTCAAAGGTGACATAGATTCCTATTCATATTTTGACTTACTCTAAGAAAAATAAACACATCTCTATTTGTGTATTTACTGAGTATTCTTTAGAGGGATAAGGTTTGCCTGCATAAATCCTGATTAGCTGAAAATTTTGATGTTTTTTTAGACAGGAATGTCACTGCTGTTTTACACTGATGTTAATAGTAAAGTTTCTCACTTGAGTGGGATCTATAAGCATACCTTTGAAGTAAGCCAGACTTAATGTCAAGATGCCATTATTTACCTCTACTGCTTGGGCTCTGAGGTAAAGAAATGTTTTTAATTCTGGTCCTAAAATATAAACGAGTAACTTGTAAGTCAATTTGTTTCTTTTCTGATTTCCAAGTACTCAAAAGCTCATTTGGGAGGTGTTGCACAAAAGAAAAGGGTAAAGAAACATTCTCCAAATAAACATGTGAGAACTCCATAGATAAACATATTTGTGCAAACAGGAAACAGTGACCCAGAAGGTATAAGACAGTCAGTCTTCCAGGCTCCACTATGACACATCTTGCCCAAATCTCACTTTCCCTAAATTGCACTCTCATGTCAAGCCAGCTCTCAGAGAAGAAAGGGGCAAAGTTGCTCACCTTTGCTAATCTTCACTTCTCATGGCTGGGCTGTTCTGCCAGATTCTGTTTGCATAAGTGGCTTCAGATTCAGCAGAGGGCTTGCTCTGTTGTGAGAGTATAGTTATATACTCCCAGTTACTCCTGGATTTGGAAAGCAAATAAGCTTTACTCTTTTCTGCTGTCTGCTTGCCCATGTGGCTTTGTGGAGTCAAGTTTTCTGCTTTACAATCAGTCTCCTGCTGGGTTCTATAATTGAGCTTCCAGATAAAATAATCTAGAGTGAGTAATAGCTTGGAAAGCATTCTTAATCTTCATTTTAGTGTTGTGTCTTAAGACCACTTTTTCCTTTTCAGCTTCTGTGATTGGGACAAATTTCGTGACATTAGCTCAGATGTTTTCCTACTGGCATTTATATATAGCATACATGAACAGCAATCATCATTACTCATTATCATTTATCATAATACCTTAATTATAAGCAGAAGCTTAATTTCTAATTTGAGGGTGTAATAGGTGAAAAATATGCTATTTAGAACTAGTTTTTTCCTTTGTCTCCAATGGATAAAAAAGGATTTTATGTACTTGAATCCTTATCACACACTGAACAGCATCTATTCACAGCAACTTAGGTGCTGAACACAAGAGCACCGTTTTTTTCCTCTCTGTGTTTGAGCATTCTACAGTTGCTTAAATCTAAAACGCTAACATTAATTTAACCAGTCAGCAATTCTAAGAGTATTTTTATACTACATATATTCCAAGGAAAGCCACATAATGTTCCTAAACCACTAAATAAATTCATAAGTCTTTTATTCATAAATAATTTTGTCTTCAATAGCCTTCTCCTAGTAACTTCTCTTACATATCTACTATATGGGCTGTAGTCCATAATAAAAATAAAGTAAAAGCTAGCAGGAAAATATGCAATACAACATTGTAAAAAACCAAAAAGGTAAAATTTTCAACCAGTGGAATTTGCTATGCTTATACTACTTGGCACAAAAAGGGAAGCATAAAGTCAAATGCACAAAGACATCTAATTGGATTACTGTCATTGCAATTTAATGATCAATTAACAGTTTAAGAAACTTGTATTAGCTATTGACCTCGATCTTCTGTCTGTACACACTAGTAAGGAAGTAAGAAAACAAACCTCATAACACTGCAGTTATCAATTTTATGACGGGGTGCCTATAATGCATTCTTTCTATCTGTAAGGTGTGAACCTGCTTCATGTAAGATTTTCCAGGCCAGACAAACATATCTGCTGTGGAGACTTCTAGTAAGGGACTCATAGGTAGCAAATTAAACTTGACTTCAAAGACAATCCATCCTCAGATAAATTAGCCTACAGATATAGAAAAGGGCAGGAGCACTCATTAATCAATTGAAGGCCACCTTCTGAAATGTACTGTTGTTTTTAAGTTCAATGATCATTTCAAGATCAATTGTTCCCAATTTTACAATTTGTCTTTGTAAATGATGCACTATTAGGTGATAAAATATTGCATATCAGAATCAGTTATCTTTTATTCTAGTCATCCTAGTGAGACAATTGCTTTAATTCAAAATATACACAGTGTTACTCTGAAGTCTTGAGGTTTAGAAGCTAACCTGAGTGAAGTATTTTTCACTGTGAAGTACACAAAGTCAAGTTTCCTGTGAGATGTTGTTTGTTTTAAATTAATTACTTTATAGATTTAACAGTACTTCTTTTCCTGTAATTTGCACCATAAAGTGCCACAAAGGGGGAAAGAGCACAATAATTCCAATAGTATATTAATCCTTAGCAGAGGATGAAGAACTAGCATAGTATTTTGAAAGGTGCCTTTGTCCAACCTCCAAAATTCTGTTTCATGCTGAAGAAAATACGAATGATAGAATTATGTTAAAGATGAAGCTTTAGGTTTACTGGCTGAGATAAATTACCATCTTATGTTAAACCATAATTTTCCCCCAAACAGTTGAATAAAACAGAGCAACCCTCTTCTGCAAAAAACTTAAAAAAAAAAAAAATTACTGTATTTCAGCTTCAAACCTTTCAAAGGAATTTATCCTCCTTTTTTTCGAACTGTAGGTCAGTTTCTAAAACAAAGCCTTGCTTTTACAGGACATATAAATCTAAAGATTTCATAAAAATATAACCCTGGAGAAAACTGAGAGACCATTTGTTTATGTACAATGCAGAAAGAGAAGACATTTGGCAAGAAATCCAGATCTCCCTTCAAGCCTGGGAAGGATCATCTGGGAAGGAGCACTGAAGTGTCAGGCATACCTCCAGTCAAGGCATGTAAGTTGTGCCTTATGAAATGGTTACTCACCCATGAATGCCTAATGTGGGATCTGGAATCATGATCACCTTCACTTCCCAGGTTGGCAAATGCCTGGGGAAACCTCAGTTATGGCAGCTGATTGGGAAAAGCTATGGGGACACCCATCACAGAAACAGAAAATGCAAGAACCAGCACTGTAAGGTATTCTTCCTCTCATCTGTAATTGTAAAATGGGTCAGGTGCATGATGGGTTTTGTGACCTTTGGAAGAGTTTTTTCATCTTTATAAATATAACTTCACATATATTAAATATTCAAAAGTATATGATATATAACATATCATAATACTTATATTTGTGAATTCTGTTGTGCATCAGGATATAAGTTTTGTACATATTTTGGCAAAGCTTTGCTATTTTAGAATTTATTCCTAAATTATGTGACTTCTTCTGCCTGTTGGTAGCTTGGGCAAAAAGGACTGAACTGAAAGCAGCAATAAACAGACCCCCACTGCTTAATATTTTATTTTATAGGAGATGCTATTTGCAGAAACACAGACTGCTTGTTGATCCACCAAGTGAAAAATATGAGGGATAGCTAAGTCTCCCTCAATTTTAGGATTTCACAGTGTTCAGTGGTGGAACAGCAGAATGATGCTGATTTGGGCTGGAGAGCATGTTGCCTCCATTCTTCTTACCCCCAGTGTTTATATTAGAAAAACAAAGCTACAAGCTTGAGGCAGTACCAACGCTGGCATATTTGTTTAGTTGATCCAAAGATGACAATAAAATATTAAAAAAAACTACCACAGCCTATCATATTTAAAACAAAAGGGTCTGCAATTTTCATTTGCTCTCCTAAGTCATGTCAATGAAAATACAAACAGCCCTTAAAAAGCTATCGTGAATTAAATACTTAGCACATGCATAAGTGTTTTTGTAACCTTGACTTAATTGAATTTGTTATTTAAACAGCTACATTAAAAAAAAAAACAACTTCAACACTTTTAAAGAGAGAATTTAATTAAAATATCAGCAAACTCTACATACTGTCCATACAAAATTTATTGAAATATTTAAGCTGTATTGCTGAATCTTTTAATTTGTCCTCCCTTAAAATCTGAGTTGTATTAAATGCATCATGAAAGACAGAGAGACAGAAGAACATAATAAAAATATGTCACTTCCCAGGCTCATGAGTGTGTGTGTGTGTGTGTGGGTACTTCTGCTTGTCTTTGCTCAGTCAAATGTTTTCCATACAGCTTTTAAGTCATAAGTAAAAGCTGGGTAAGTAGAATTATTAGAAAAATAAGAAGAAAGATTCATAGGGTACTCTACTGATGAAGATGGGAAAGAAAATACTGTCTCCCAGTGTCCTTTTCACTAGAAACCCTGTGTTTTCCCTCATTCCCACATATCTGTTAATTTTTTTTAAATCAAACATATAAGGTAAATAACAACAGTACTCATAGTAAGTGAATTTATACTTCTGGTATAGACCAAAGACCTTGATGGCCTACAAAGCGCTTTCTTTCCAATTCCATTTGGTATTTTTAATGTGTTGTATTTATTGCTAAAAAAAAAAAAAACACTCCAGAGATCAGCAGCTCTATAAAACTTGCCATACATCTGTTGGATTTTTGTTTATGTATTGAAATGTAATTGGGCAACTGAAGAAAAGTGGATTTGTGAGGTGTTATTTTCCTAAAGATTACATTTAATATTGTTGGTGTACCCTTCATAATTTAGTTGATTAATAATATTTGATCTAAACCCAAATTATGACTTCCCACATATATGACATAACTAATGAACTGTGAAAGGAAAGCTGTTCAGATGGTCACCAATAACCAATGCTTAGTTAATCCTTTAAATAAACTGGAGCTCACAATGTGTCCCTTTGAAGTCATAAATAATGTATATTTTTCTTTTGACTTTTAATAAGCCAGTGGAGTTCATCTCACAGTCTCCAAACACATATATTTTATTATGGGCCTCTGCAGTTTACTTTAATTAGTGTGTCTGAGTGCTTTGGGAGACTTAGCCCTACTGAAAACAAACAGAGTCTTACCATCTATAAAACATTAGCTCCCTTTGGTTTATCCTGATACAGCCGAGGCTCAGTGAGAAACACATGGTGTAAGTAAACACTCATAATTGCATTAGAATTCCCGGGTGTATTGGTAATTCAAACCCTGTTTCATGATATTGTTAGAGCAGTTAGAGCAGGTTTACCAATCTTCTTGCCTTCTGGGATTTCATGAAATTCCATTTGGAGAGAATTTTAAGTGACAAATCTAATAGAAACAGCAACAGACAAAATAAGCCACAGAGACTCTGAAAAGGAAGCACACAGCTAAAAAACCCCTTGATGCAAGTGGGTTTTGTCATGTCTCTGAAATTTCTCATTCCTCTAAGCTCCTTGTTGATGTGTTAATTTTTGTGTAGGATGGGTATGCCGGCGTTTTCTCCCACTTTTCCCTGCAGAACTTTGGGTCCAGTCTGGCCATCAGCTATTCTGATATCTCAGTTAATCTGTTATTCTGATATCTAAGCTAATTCTCCCCAAAATGATACAGTCTCTTCCAAAACGTAACATATAAACCAAAATAAACACTATAGTTTTAGCAGTATGTTGAATGGTACAGTTTCTTAAAAGAGGAAGAAACTGTTGAAGGCTTTCCATTGTAAGGATGATTTAAGTAATTAAAAATCCTTCAGTGCTATAATTTGCAATTCCTTTTTTCCAAAAGAAATAAGGCATCCCCATGAAACAGATTGAATGAAAATAGAAGCAGGCTGTTTCGACTATAGAAAAAAATCAAAGCTATTAGACTTAAACCAAACATTATTCAAGTCAATGCTGGTAACAAAATTATAGGCCTACTTAGGCCTTTACCTCAAGCCCTACATGAACTATTTCTGTATCTTCTGCACTTTTAATGCAATAATTTTAGAGAATGAAATGTTCATTTCCTTCATGCTGCTTCCATAATATTGATGTAAACATAGTGTGACTGCTTAAACAGCAGAACTATGAATTCAGCATAAAATGAATTGCATGGAGTTTTACTGATTGTCTGAAAAATATATTTTAAAGGTATAGCATTCCAATATTTCTACAACAAGGCTTTCATAATAAAAAAGGTCTCCTCTAAGCTAAGATTTTTTTTCAGTAGCTGATTTATGAAAGGAGCTATGGAAGAGATGAAACTTCTATAATAAGAAAAAAAAAATTCTAATTTTGAAAAGCAGTTCATTGTTAGAAATATATTATCTTCCTATAAAGTATTCAATCTTGGCATGGTCAAAATGCAATATCTACCAAAAACAATACTACCTGCCATTTTTGCTGCAGACTTACTCAAGAAATACAGAAAAAATTATTTTATTGAAGTGATAAACTGTTATGATAAATAAAAGGAAAGACATTTTGTTTTGCTGTCTGACCCTTGGGATCCCCTTGAATCATTTGTATTTTTCTACTTGTACAAACTGGTCCATATATTTCCTGACAGTTTAGCACTGGCTTTGTTTGGTACTGTTTGTTCCTTTGGTTTGTGCCTTCTGTTTCTGCTTCTATGCAACACACCTCTTAAACCTGTTAAGACATTTCAAAATGTAATAATATTCCTTAGAGGA
The DNA here is from genome assembly GCF_051311805.1 of Agelaius phoeniceus. NCBI lineage: Eukaryota > Metazoa > Chordata > Aves > Passeriformes > Icteridae > Agelaius > Agelaius phoeniceus. The sequence continues at coordinate 26,107,742 of NC_135268.1, forward strand.
TGTTTATAAATCTATGCCACTATTGTGTTTTGTATGATCAGGGCAAACCGAACACCGCCAACAAACCCCGAGCTACAGGCCCTGCAGGTCTGAATGCAGGGATTGCTGAAGGTGGGACTGGGCTCCTGCAGTGTCCCAGCAGGAGCATGAGCTGGCACTCTGGGGTCACCTGCAGAGCACATCGAGGAGGGGTGCCAGGCCAGTCTTGCTGGCCCCCCAAGCTGCCATGTAGCCATGACTTGGCCTCCTGCACTGTAGAGCCACAGAGCTGTTTCAGAGGTTTTAAGCTGAAGGCATGAATGAGAGTTCAGTGCTCATTCTACCCTGGGAAATGCTGAGCCACTTGCTAGCTGAAGCCTCCATGTGCAGAGCGCAAGTTTGGAAGATTTACAGTGGCAGTTTAATGGTGACGTTTTGCTCACCCCGCTACTCTGTCAATAGAGAAACACATGCAAGTGGGTCTTTCAGCCCTGCTTCTGTGTCTGAAAAATCAGAGTTGAAAATCATTCAGTCAGTAAACTTACCTAAACAACAATTGTTGCTGTGGAGAATTGGGCCATCTGGCCCAAAACCTGTACCAGTTTGGCAAAGGTATCAAACTAAGTGACTATGGCTGGATGAATCTTAAGCTTGTTCTTAAACATCAATTAAACTTCCATAAATACACAACCTCTGATGCTGAGACTCTAACAAATCTACAATACTAATAAGGTATGTTGAAGCTATAATTCCAAACCCCTCTGCATGGAATATTTCTTCCTCATTATATTAATCTAGAAGTTATGTTGAAATTAAAAAAGGACAAACGGAATCCTATTTTGTCAAAACACACCATATTTATGATATTAAATTATGGAAACTATAAGTAAATATATACAGTGTTGATAAAATCGAATTATCAGGCAGAGCGTAATTGGGGTTTATTTAAACTCTGACTGACTCCATTCATCTGTTATTCCAGTGGATATATAAAGATAAATTATTTCCTTGAAAATTGAGACACAATCTTTTTTTTTAAATATATTTTTCTTATCAGGTTTTCATTAGACAAGGCAGCCTGCTTTATATGTTTGTACAATTTAAGTAGGCTCTTGGTCTGTTTGTTAATACATCATGTTTATTTAAAACTCCTGAAGGAAGTTATTAATCTGTCAAATCTTAAAGATTTGAAGTTAATAAATAAATGAACATTGCTAAATAATTCTTTGTGTTGTCTACAAAAACACAAAACAGGTCTTATGCTCTTCTCTAGAAGGTGAAGCCTGGATTGCCTTGAAATTACTCAATATTTGCCTACACTACACAGCTGCCAAAGTCTGCACTGGCTGATAAGTACACCCACTGTCTTAAGCAAGGTGCCTTTCTGACCAGAAAGGTTGGTCAGGAATCAAAAATAGGCTTTGATCCAACTTTCAATTTCATATCACAAGAGGTGCCATTTGCAAGAGAAAAAGAAAAGCACAATTAAAAGCTGAATGTCTAATCCCCCTGCCTATGGCTTAGAATGAGAGCCAAAAGAAATATTGTCTTAACAGGTACATTTCCCCTGAGGGGAAGCACACCCCTGACCACCTAGCTAGTGAAAGAAAAGATAATAAGATGTTCGGGTGTATCAATGGCCAACAAATTGTGTTCTGGCTTCTGACAGAAGAGGCTGGAATGAGTGGGGGGCAAACCTGGGCTCTATTTACTGACAGTGGTTGCTTCAGCTTGGTGGCAAATCCTCCAAGAGTGTTATGTTTCAACCCTTGTCTCCACAGCCAAGTCACCTTTTGGCTATGAGAAGATCTGAGTGTAACTGACATCTGTCTAAAGAGACATTTGAAAGTGATTGAAGGCCTACATGAACTGCTAACCACTAATTAGACCAATTAATGTTAAGAGTGGAAAACAGCCAAAGCAACAGCACTAATAATTTTATGCTGTGAGAACTTAATCTATTTAATTTATCTGTTGATAAATCTGATACTATTTAATGTATCTATTTAATACTTGGGAAGAGCAGGCTTAAAAATATTTTCTCCAGTTCACTAAGGAATTCCTCTGTCCCTGGGAACATTTTGCTCACCAGCAGTGATGCATACATGATAGGTGAAAGATTTTACTTCCTTTTAGCACAAATAACTTTTTTTTTTTAAATCTGGTCCAGCTACAAGATTGCAAAACTGCAAATGTTTATATTTGTCTAGATTAACACACAGACCATACACCTCAATGTAATAAGGCTCAATTTTAGGTTTCTAATGTAACCTCCAGTGGAAACAGAGTGAGAATAAATTTTATAAGCAGGCTGTGGTGCAGTTTTCAGAACACTTTCTCATGGCGGAAACTGTGAGCATTATCAGATCTTCTGGACATTACAGTATGGATCCTTATGAATAGACATGTCACTATCAAGCCAGAAATAGGCAACTATAAGAAATTCTGTCAGGTGGAGGTGGTATTTCCAGCTTCCTCAAGTTTTTCTTGCAACATCTATGCTTTTTAGAGCACTATCTCAACATCAGGGAATCTCAGCTTCTACTTTAAAATGCAAGTTACTACACTCCGACTTCAGAACAAAAGTTTAGAAAATTCAAACCTGAAAGGTTGCTAAATTACCTTAATCACTCCTTACAGAAATCCTAATACTGGAAGCACACAATTTAAGTACAAAATGTAGGAAGTATCATACAGCTTTTGTAAAATCCACTGTTTTTTATATGATAGATTGTTTCTTTCATTTCCCAAGGTATCCATAAATAGACCGCCAGTTTTTAAAGCTTCCGTATTCAGTTATGATTAGCAATGTAATCTGTACAACAGAAACCTCATGTTGTAATAAATGAACAACTACCTTTACTAAACAGGCCTGTACTTGACCAGTTGTGGTTGCTCTTATTTCACAACTCAGTTTTCACACACCACACCACACACACATCCCCAGTTTGATAGCCATAACTCTGACACAGAAACTGTGAAAATTTTTTCACAGCCCAGAAGGAGGCAGAAAGCACCTCAGGCAGCAAGAGAGAATTCATTCTTATAGTTTATGTGTTTCTTCCTTTTTGTATGGTACTGGCCTTGGCCCTTACACCTGCTCTGTGAGATTTACTAACTTACTGAGGAGTTATAGTTACAGTTCCTCTCCAAAATTCCCAAGAAATAACAGTTAAATCACAGCATTAAAACACTTTCTCTGTTCTTAATTCTGGGCAAGAGCATTCTTCACTAAAACTGTTGTGGAATTGGTAAGCAGCGAGGCTGAGGAATGTTGTAATCAGCCTAGATTGTGAATTTACTGGGGTAGAAAGAACCCTGTTATTTGATCTCAAAACCACGTTTTGCCATTGTATAAATAAATAAAGCAGGACTGCAGGGTTAAAGGAGAATGATCTCTGCACATAATGCAAAACCTGAAGCTCAGTCAATTCAAATGTGGTTCATCTATGCTTGGTGGCACAGGAGAAGTGCAGTTCCCAGAGTCTATGAATCCCTTCCAAATCAAACAATCCAGACAACTGTAAAATATGGCCCATTTTCTAATGATGCACATTATGCAGGTTACATTTTGGTAGTACCCTACTAAGACAAATACAAAGTGAGTGAATTAAAGCAGAATCTTTCTCTCCATCTGATAAAAGATGGCTGCTCATATCATGCTTTCCAGTTTAAGGAAATCATCTGTTTAAACTAATACCTCCCATGCCATTTCAAGATACCTTAATATCTTTTTGATTTCAATCATATTGCATTGGCATGTCTGTAAACAGGCATTTTCCTGAATGCTCACTGCTGTAATTTACTGTATACTCACTGTAATTTACTGTATACTTCATACTTACATATAAATCCTTTTTTTGCACTTCCTGTTTGAAATGGAGGTTTCCTCTCAATTGTATCTACATACATCTACTGTACTTAAACATGCAAAGAACCATAACTCTGTTAAGCTGACAAACTAAATTTATCCTGTGCTTATGGAATTGGTTTATTAGACATAACCATAACACATTCCTAGATAAGAAGGGGCACTGCTTTGGCCTGATTAAGGAGGGGTACATTTCAGCTATTTTATCCTGACAATGCTTTCAGGCCAGAGGAACATGACAGTTCTCTCCAAATGAAGGCTTCCAAATGGTATGCAGGGAACACATATGTACTTTCCCAAGTCAAGATGTTATTGATTTAGACAACAGACACTGGAAGATATGCTTCAGTCTATATTCTGAAAGACTTCTTCTGAAACTTACGGAAATGGCTTTGGCTTTACCAACAGCAAATGTAAATTAATAGCATACTTAATGATTCTGGACAAATAACAACACAATTAAAATCCATGGGAATTTTATCACTCATTTCCCTGAGACTGGAATGCGAATTTCCCTTGCAAAATGAAAACAGCAAAAAATCCTGGGGTTCATATTGGGCAGAGGGTCTTACAGTAATTTACAAACATGAATATAACCTCTTAACTTTCACCTGGGACATTTTTTCACATTTTACAGATGGAATATGTAGGGAAGATAAAGACCCAGTGCAGAACAGGATTTTGGCACCAAAAGGCAGTGTTTAGTGAAATTTAAGTAAACAGGAAAAATCTTTATGAGCTGCTGGTTAATCGGCACAGCCTCTTAATTTTAACCTGTAATTTCTGAAAGGCCCTTTTGTAGAAGGCATTTCAACAGAGTGTAGCATCATCTATTTCTTCACAAAAATAAGTTTAATAAGCACAGCACTTGTCTAATGTTTAGACAATGTAGGATCAATTCTCACCACTAAGAAGATTCAGTTGCTAGTAGAATCAACCCTCCCTTCTCCAGACTTATGATTGTAAAGGCAAATAATTCCACCAAAGAGAAGGAGTTGGGATGTCTTCTGAGCTTGAAGTTTGTGGACACTATTTCAAAATTACTTTTTTTGGTTTTTTTTGAGAGTAGCACATTGTAAAAATACCTCAGGGCATGATCTGTATCTCCCATTTTCTTCTGATTTACAACAGCAATAAGGGCAGCAGTCCTGGAATATTAATATAATTATTCAGATAATGACTTGGATAATAAAAGGGATGATTTATCCTTTGTACACTCTGGACATCACTGTCATTAAGACTAAGACTTTGAGGTCATTCACTATGCTAAAGAAAAGGAAAAGGTAAAAAATGGAAGGAAAAAGAAGGGGCATGTTCAGTGCAAATAGGTAACTGTGAGACTTGGTACATTAGAGAACTGATGAGTTTTTATGAGTTTCAGAAGTGGACCTGGATCCTCAGTGACATCTAGATTTCCATAGTTCAAGCAGCAGAAGGGAGAGGGCTCAGCTCACTGTTGTGTTTCTACTTATACTGTCAAGGAAAGTGGCTTTTGGCGGGAGGGCTGGAATTTGTGCTCAGTTGGCTTGCCTGGGTTAGAGGTTGGCACAGAAGGTGAAAAATAGGGCAGGAACAGAAACTATGGCTGAAATACTTGCAAGAGTTCCTGCTTCATTCCTCAGAACACCAGGTAAATGAACAAATAACTGGTGTTGTCTGTAGGTAGGTTTTATTATACCTTCACTATAAAGAAAATAAAAGTGGGATAAAATATTTCTTTCTGCTCTCCACAAGGCAATAAAGGAATTATGGTAATTCCAAAAATCTTTTCTTCTTCAACCTTTTCTAAAATGTGCATTTCTTAAGGCATGCCTAAGGGTAGGGATAAAATCAGGGATGATAGGTGATAAAAACTAGGTGAGTATAGCTCAGTCTATCTGCCTATACACTACAGCCACCTAGAGCCTTCCAGACAAATCAGAAAGTAGGTGTCTTCTAGGTCCAGGAATGAAGTGGAGTCTGATGGAGTTAGGGAGCTGAGCAAAAAATGGCTGAGTGAATAAACACTATGGATGGCATAGAAGCAAAAATCAGAACAGAGAGGTCTTTGAATTTTACTCTTTTTCATTTGTGTGAGGCTGGTTTACTGAAGTCAAATTTTTCTACTCAAGCATCAGAAGCAGCCTTGACATCTAAACATCAGTGATGTTCATATCATTTTTCTAATTAATATTGGCAGGTATTTTTAACCTGTGTACACTTCAATCCTAGCTGATATGTCACTAAAAGCAGGCAGAAAATAGAAATGTCACAAAAAGAGAGAAATTATGTTTAAAAGTGATACCAGCATTTCTAAGAAGATTTTTCTCTCCTTTTGCTGATTGCCACGTGTAGGAGAATGATTTCCACGTGTCAATAACCAAAACTGAGAAAAATACAGCAAGTTAAATGCAATTTTTTTTGTTTTGTAAATTCAGAAAAGATTCAGTCTGAAGTGTTTCATTTAAATTAATGCAGATTAGAGGTATTTTTAACTCCTATTTGCTTTGAAGAAGCAGTAATATCTTCATTAAGGTAAAATATTTCTAGTATTAAAAGCATTCAGTTGAAAGAAAAGAGGAAAGATTTAGTAAGCAGAAAGCTTTAAACCTTTTGAGATTTCATGCACTCTCCAGTAAGATGAAAGCAACATTTTTAAGTCTTAGGTTCACTTAGAAACATTTTGAGGTGTGCTGTTACCACATCTCATCAGCTTTTTGCACTTCAGAGCCATTTCAAATCTTATTGTGGTATGTTTAGCAATACACTTAAAAGATTACCACTTAATCTAGTTAAGTGAGTTTGACTTCAATCAAGTGTCTATCTGTCCATCCAGCTGTTTGCTGCTTTTTGTTTCTTTGGGAAAGAAAGGAAATGAAAATCATTGGGGAAAAAAGGGACAACAAAGTCTGATCTTATTCAGGTTTTCTCGCAGCTGTGAATTTTTCTAGGCAGACCTTTTAGCAGATGGATTATTGCCATTAATTCCAGCGAGAGCAAGGCTGTTTCCGCAATGGCTTATTTGCTATGGCTGACTTTATTATAAATGAAAAATGGTTCTGGCTTTGAAGAACCTAAGTGAAGGAAAAATTTGCCCCCAAGTTCAAAGGCTGCTTAATAGGATCTGACATGCCACATTTCCAGTTGCTGTGGGGATGAAGAGAGGAGGAAGAGATGCACTTTCAGAAGGGGATGGGCACCTGTAGGTACAGCACCTTGCTGTGACAGAGGAGTAGCCACCCCCTGTACAACTGTCTTCTCTCTTGCCTTTCAGAACATAACTTTACTGACTCCTGATCTCAGACATATCAGCTACTGTTTGAAGTTCATGGGTAAGTACACAGCCATCCTAGATGTGTATCCAGAAGCCCCAGACAGCCAGGGTCAGACCTCCAGATTCTCCAGCTCCTGGAGTTTGCTACACATTCTACTCCTTTTGCTTCACAGCACTGCAGTTGCAGAGACAGAGCCCTAATGAAAGCCAGAAAAAAAAAAGTAGGAGAATAGAGAAGGAGGCAAAATGTTCTAGCCAATGGAAGTAAGGCTTTATGGACTGCATTATCTCTAGTTTTTCTTAAATTTTCACATTTTTTTGAGTCATTAATTTCCTAGGTTTATTGCACTAAAAAAGATAAGTAAAACTTGTAAAGTTTTACTTTCTATTCCTACCATATTCTGGTCTGTATGGTAGGAATAGAAACAGCCACTAAAAATTCTACTGGCTATCTCTGAAGACAGAGAAGTAAGCACACCTTTTGTTGGTTATAGAAAGGTTGGCTCAAAGTCCACTAAATATGATGTCCACTAAATATGATGCCTAAAGTTTTTCTGCAAGCACTCAACTTTTAGCCTTCATAATTTAAAATACAGAATAGTGAGAAATAAATTTCTTTTTTTTTTAATTCAAATTTTTAAAAAATCTTTCTAACCTTCAATGGTTTCCACCAGACCACCAGCAGTGGCCATAGAATCGAATTTCTGCCTTATGTTCAGCTTTCAGAATTTGAGATACCAGACTTATTAAAAGAGACCCAAAGAAAAGAGTGGCAAAATTTTTGTAACCCCAAAAATTTTGGGCTTATTCTTTTGTTAAACTGAAGCAGTGGTGAACTGGGCGTTTTTTGCTTGCTTACTTTTAAAACTGGGAGATCTTAAATTGCTTAGCAGAGGACAGAAATATTTTATAGTTGGAGAAACAGGCAAGGTGACTGCAAACTCATTCAGACAGCTCAAAAATGGGAATAGAATAAAGGTTTATAAGATCCCTTCCAGCAGCTCTGGCCGCTAGACATTGCTAACAGTTCACACTGAGGAAATGCATAATACGTGTCAGCTCAAAATTAAAAGTGCAGTTTCTGCAGGGGGAGGAACCAGACCTTGAAATTTTGACGATGCAAGAAATGGCAAAGGATGTTGAGAATGGAAATTCTTATGCTACTGCTGCTTATTCTGTTGCAATGCATAAAGGTATGTCTTCAAATAGTTAAACATAATTAAGTTGTTATACTGCTATTTTAAACAGTAACATTTCATTTGCATTGATAATTATCTGCATGTATGTACATGGTGTGATTCCTGCAAAACCTACTAATTGTGCTTGGCTTAGTCAGCACCAACAGTAAAACGCTGCCCGAAGGAAAGATACTGATGATGATGATGATGAAAATGATTTTACTTAAGCAGAATTGACCTGGTTTCAGCTGGGAGAGAGCTAATTTTCTTCTCAGTAGCTGGTGCAGTGCTGGGTTTTGGATTTAGTGTGAGAATAATATTGATAATACACTGATGTTTTAATGGTTGCTAAGCAGTGCTCCCTCTAAGTCAAGGACTTTTCAGTTTCCCATGCTCTGCCAGTGAGGAGGTGCACAAGAAGCTGGGAGGCAGCATGGCCAGGACAGCTGGTCTGAACTGGCCAGAGGGATAGTCCATGCCATAGAGCATCACGCTCCATATATAAAGGAGGGGGAGTTGGCCAGAATGTGCCAATTGATGCTGGGGCATGGGCTGGGAACTGGTCAGTGGATGGCAAGCAGATGTATGCTGCATCACTTCTTGCCTTATATTCCTCTCTCTCTCTCCTTTTCATCACTTCCAATACCTGTGATAGGAATCTGCGATGATGTCCAAAGGTGCATTTTCTACCATAAAATCCCACCTAGTAGTGAAGAAAATGGAAGAAACAGGAGGGAAGTAAAAATAGGGCCATGGCACGAAATGGAAGACTCATAATAGCAAAGCAATGACCCTAAAATATCTTCTCTCATCTATATGCTAAACATTTGGATTACATTTTGAGTTAACAAATTCTTGGAAGGCTCTACTCAACTGTAAAAATAAGCACTACAAATAAGCACTGCTAGCAGCCAAGTTAGTCCATTTAAATAAGCATGGAAATGAGACTATTTCAGCAGGTAGATAAATATTGTAAATATTTATGCTTGTAAGAATAATAATGAAAAAACCCACAGAAATCAACTACAGAGACATTTCATGCATCCATGCATACATGTGCTTTCACCTGTGATCTATAGTGGATCTTAATAGCAAGAATGTATTGAATCTTAATTGTTACTACTATCCTTATTCCAGATCTCAAATAATAAAGGAGACCTGAATTACCTGGTTGGTATCAGATTACAGGAGAGCACTGCTGGCTGAAATTGCTACCTTCCTAGAAGCAGGTTTTATTAACAATACTGGAAATATTGAACTAAAGCTATTCTTAAGAAATGTTCCTCTGGTGCATTCTAAGAGAAGTGCAGAGTCCAACCTTTTGACTCTGCATAGATCTCTAGAAAACAGCCATCATACAACCCCTCAGTTTGGGTTTGCCCTGTTGGACACCATGTTGAACATGAATGAGCCCAAAGAGATGTCAGTCAAGCAACTTTTCCTTTTAGAGTTGAAGGCAGATTTTTTTTTCACCCTGAGAGCTGGATTTGGCTGAAGAGATGAGAATTTTTAAGAGGACTTGCTCACTTAAAATAACATATTCTGTTAGCTTCAGTTCTTATACAAAAAGTCAGATGGGCTTTGGCAGTAAGTTCAGACAGTCTGTGTTGTACTGAAGAGCACATCCTGTTCTCTTCCCTGAGATATCTGACATGTCTGGATTCGTATCTCAAAAGCTACTGTATTAGTGTCAAAAGAATGTAGGACACTTTCTTAATTTTTGTGGGAGATGGAAATGAGAGAAAATAATTCAACTCTTCCAGTATATACTATGTGTGAGTGAAGTCTGGAAAATAGCTGGATAGGTCTTGTAGCTATAAATAATGAAATTAAATGATTCGATCTTTTCATTATTAAGCAAAATATCCATCCATTTTCAGTATCCAGATGATGAACTTCATCTCTAAAAAACCCCTAAGACATTACAAAAGCCACAGGAAGAATCACATGGAAAAGAATCTTAAAGAAGAAATATGTGAAAAGAGAGTCAGCACTAAAATAATAAAAAAGGGAAAATGGAAATTTAAAAGAACTGACAATTGCACTGATGCTGTTATAATATGTGATATTCATATAGAAGATTAAAAGAACAGATGGCAGGGAGAATGCATACAAAGCAATTCAATAGACACTTATTTGTGCCTCTAGAGACTATTGACATTTTTTTCCTCATCCCCTACCGCCGAGAAGGATAGGGAACTGGGAATTTTCTTCTCTGTCTAGCAGAGCTATCAATGTTAGAGACAGGCCTAAACTGATTAAGATCATGATCTGGTTTTCTAGTATTGAATTCTTGAACTATGATGGCAGGGGCATTTTTCTATTCAGTGATATATGGAGTTTATGAACATGGGCAAAGTCTGAAACTTAAATCTGGGTTTGGACTTTGAGGGTAGTGTTTGGGAAGTGCATAGGGGGTATCCATTTGGGGTGTTCATTTGTAGTTTGGTTCTCCTCTACTCAAAACAGATATATATGGAAATACAACATCTAACATTATAAAACACTTCATAAATTATATATCTTTTTTAAAGTTTAAAATTTAAGTTTTAAATTCTTTAAAGTTTTAAATTTTTTAAAATTAGAGAAATGTAGGTGCTACATGAAGAAGGGACAGAGGGATCCTAGTGCAACAGCTGTCCCTCCAAGTCATGGAGTATATAAGTCACATATACTTTCTAATGCACTCATCAATACATGGCATAGGACAACCTGAAGTGACGGGGGACATCTGGTCTGCTGTGCTTCAGTTTCAACAAGTGGAATTAATTCTGCTTCAAAAAAAATATTACTTAAAAATATAACTTTATGTCATGTTAAGCAACAGTCCTAACCTGCTTCTTCCTCCTTGTCTTCCCCTCCAAGAAAAAAAAATGCAAACCTTTAAAGAAAACAAAATAAATCTTTGGGTGCTGAGATGAAGCTACTGCAATGAGAATACACACTGGTTTTTCCAGTCTGTAAACATTTGATGGAAATTTCTCACTGTTATCTTGAACCAGCTGACTCATAGAAACAGGGAAATAAAAGCAAGATGGCAGTGAAAGGTATTGCAGACATCTGTTAGAGATATTTCTGCTACTTGTAACACTACTAGTTGATTCCTTGTAAAGAGCCGATTGCTCCCATTTCCAGTGGCTTAGGAAGATGTTGACCTCTTTTTTAAGAACCTGCACTTTTGTTAGCCAATGTTAAAAAAATACAAATGAGACATGCTAGGAGGAAGCCACCTTACCATATCTGGAAAGCATTTCTTTCCTGGAACAGCTGAGAACAGATGAGTGACACTCAAGGGATAAAATTATATTTTCCGGGTATAATTAAGTTCGGAGCACATTGTGAATTACATTTTAACATTTATCTGTCCTGCACTCTCCTGATGGAGCTGTGCTTCTGGTCTCTGTTTCAGTAAGAACCAGTGTTGTTCATCTGTACTGCTAAAGGAGGGTGAGGGAGTGGGGAGGTGCATTGCCTTAGTTCCCGTGCAGACCACGAGAGGTCACTCCAGCTATCTAGACCATGATTACTCACAGCATTTTAAAAGATTTGCTAGAAAGAACTGCCAATTCCTCTCTGTGTTTGGGAAAATTACCTTTTCCAAACAAACAAATAGTTTCCACCACCTGAATGCATTTCAAAGGTTATTTACAATTGATTCAAAAAATAAAGAAGCTTAAGGAAGGGTTTGTATGCTTTAAATATTTTACTGATCCAAAAAAACAAATGAAGGACTGTACAAATAGGAAATATTTGGATTTGAATTCTAACACGAATAAAGGCAAGCATCATGTCTTCAGACCTGAAGATCTCCCTTTCTACACTTGCTCCCCACTATCCTTTACTGATTTGGACACTCTTGATAGAGGTATGAGAAGAGGCTAGCAAACACAATGCTTTTCTGTTCCCTTTGTGGTTCCAAGCAGGATAAGAGTTGGTGGCTCTATGAACAGGCTCTAGTGGTTCATGACAATTAGAAGTTTTTCCCAACAGGAACCCAACAGACAGTGTTTCAGGTTTTATGTCTTTGAGGTGCCTGAACAGTACAAAGCCAACAAATCCTTTTAAGACTCACCCCTCTAAGAGCAAACACGCAAGCAAATAAATTACATTCTAAACAAATCCCAAAGCTATGCTACTGCTCAAAATCACATCTAGGGATGCTTAGAGCTCAATTTTTGTCTTAACTTCGATTTGTTGAAGCATCACTTTGATCACTTATCAGTTACACTGTGAATCTGCTGCACTGAAAAGATAGCAAAGTCCTGGGCTCCTGGACCTCTGTTTGTTCTGTGAAGCCTTCTGTACACACATCCAGTGTGCCACACAGCTTACTTAGAAAAACTCCAACTCTGACTTCCAGTTAGTCTTTTAGACTTAATGCTTTCCTTGATACTGTCGTCACATCTACTTGATGTGATGGTGAGCTTTGCAGCACAATCAGTTGTTCTCTTACTGGCCAGCAGATAGTATGGCAGTGTAATAACATAGATTCATTGAGCTTCCCACCAACAGGCACAGCATGGACCCCTGGTTATCTACACAGCATATTTTTTCTAATTTCTGATAGAGCAGATCATCAGATTTTTTGATAATACACACAAGCCTGAAAAAAAGATTTCACATTAAGTTCTCATTACAGTTTCAGGTAAGCTGTAGAAAAAGTGAAATCTCTAGCTAAAAAAAGTACATATTAGTTACAAGCTGGCTGAGGTCCAAGACACTGAAACCTACCTCAAAATCTTTGTTTAGTTCTCCCTGTGAACCATTACAATTCTTCAGTCAGCATGATTTTCCTGATAATTATACCATATCTTCTGCTCACCTATAGTTCTGCATCAAGCCTGATATTAATTTTAATTTTTTTAAAAATAAAAATGAAGTAAAATGTTTCTTTTGTGAGAAAAAATGCCTCCAAAAAAAGCACAATGCAAAGAATAAGATAATAAGCCTGCACCTTAGACATGAGACACATAAAAATGGATTCCTAGCTTTTGAAAACATCCAGAACTAGAACACTTTTCCAGGCTTCCTTCTATATATTTTACCTTGTGGTTTGGAAGAAAAATACCTTAATTCTAACCACAAACATACAGAGTCATCCATGAATAAACACCTCATAGAAAGGTAGGTTTAGGTGTTTTTTCTGCAGTTAGGATTGCTCTCACTCTCCAGCATTAGCAAGCACTGTGGCAAATAATGCACAACCAGGCACTACTGCTGAGAAAACAACAATATGAGAAATGACTGAAGTTTTATTTGATAGAAATATTTCGTTTAATAATCCAGTATTTGCCATTGTTGTATGATTATACAATAGCAACCAGATGTGAATAATGGAGTTTGGGTTTTTTCCTGAAATTGAGAAGTGATACTTCTTTTAAGTGATACTGTTAAGTAATTTCTTCTTTGAAATTAGTTGTAATGCCTGAAGAACATTTAGTACTGTAAAATGAAACGAATGAATGTGGACTAAAACTCCCTATATCATATGAACCCTATATATCAAGGAGACAGCTGATGAATAACTCTGATATAGTGCATATGGCAGACATGGCAACCACTCAACCCTCCAGCACTGGGTGAACCTCAGAACGTTTGAAAGTTTTGTTTTGATCGCCTTCCAGAAAATGAAATTATTATCCCAATACAGCCCAACCTCTTGGAGTCTATAAATCAAATATGTTATGAACAGGTTTTCTTGTAACACTTTTGACACTTCCTAGTTTCAGACAAGTTGAAAATGCCACGAGAAGAGTCTCAGAACCAGCATGTTCTAATTTTTATTTTATTGGAAATTACTCATTTACCAACACATTAGATTTAACAATTTTCATCTCATGTTGTGCAGGGATGCAAGGAATTCAAACAGGCTTTGACTACTGAGATTTCATTTGGCTGTGGGATTAAAGTCCTGTGCAGTTTAGAATTTTTTGGTATTAAGGAAGCTCACAATCCTGTACTGTATAATGGAAATGTTAAAAAAAATTGCCAAGCGAAATTGCCAATCATATGTAGCTGTGTGGCAAAAATGGTACATATTTTTTCATATATTTTGCTCATAAGCAAATTTATCTTAATTTTTGTCTGAAACCTTCTGTGCTGGACTGTAATCCTGGGAGATATAAGTATCAGACCCATCACTTCTTCCTTCCCACCTTCCTTATCCTGTTTCCCAAGAAGTACTGTAGTTTGTCATTCTCAAACTACAATGGCTAAATTCTACCTAACTGCTTTCTTAATTTCCATAGGCTGCTCACTCGCATGCTATTTTTTGCTCCAAGAAAAAGGAACTACTTTTCCCTTTGCATTTGTGCCCAAGATCCAGAGAGCTTGTGTGAATGCAAGGGGTATTGCCATGTCTATGTCAGCTGACTTACAGTAAGCTGCGATCCTCTTATTTAGGTTTTCTACTCCTTTCCCAAACACTGATCAGACAAAATCCTTGCTAACCAATGTATGTATGGCTGAATTACAATGAGGAGAAGGTGTCTTACAGAGACAACCTATTTTGTTAACATGGCTATTACGCAAAATGGCTTGCAGTTGTGAATAGCATCTGCAAAGATATTGCTGGGCTGAGTGAGTATAAGAAAATTACTTTCACTAAGCCTAAAAAAATGACTGCAGGATTTTTTTTCTCCTACAGCAGTGATCTGCCCCTTCTGTGAATACTCTTCAAAGGCAATGATCAGCCTTATTCTGTATTTCAGAAGATGTATAAATAGTCTTGGAAAAACCTTGTGCCAATTTTGCTGTTTCCTTAGAATGTCAGGTTCAGGCAGCTCTCAGCATTGCTGCTCACATCTCAACTGAATGGTAAAAGTTAAGCTTCTCAAGGCGCGCACAGCTGTAATCCAACCTCTGGTTTCTAGGGATCAAAGGTCAGCACATTAATCTATTTGGGATAATTCATAGAACCTCTTTGGAGAAAAGAAAAACATTAACATAAAAATAAGCCACGTTTCCTGAAAATGAATCAGAACACTTTATGATATAAACCAGTATCCCAATGATTACCCAAAGCAATTAGTTTAGTGTGTCCAGGCTCAGAATTACTCTACTCCATTTCACTCTGGGTATTGCAGGTCTTTTGTTACAATAATTTTTTGGAATAAGTAGTTTTTGCCCTGATTATGAAGTCAGTTGCTCTGAAAAGTAGAAAAACCTCTAAATAAATGTTTCTGTATAGCTGTGATATAAAAATAATCAAACCATCTCCCAAAGCATCATAAACAGCAACAAAATATTTCATAACAATAAAAATGTATATGAATGTTTGCTGTCATTTGAAAAAGACTGAAATTAGTTCGCAGGAAGTGCAAGAGGTTTTTAACAAATGCTTTTCAAAGTAGGTGTTAGTAAAGCATTACAGAGCCCAGCCTCAAATGTCTGGAAGTTAAAGCTGACCTAATTTATATAATGTACATCAAAGAGAGATTATTTTTGGACAGTATTTTTGCCTAGCCCCACTTCTTCACTGAGCTGTAATTGTTGGTTATGCTCTAAATACTGTTTCTTGCTACCTTTGTGTAACAGAGGTAGTAAATGTAACTGTTTTAATGTGATCAGATGTCAAATTTACAGAACAAAAGCTGCCAAAAAGAATGCAAAGAAATAACTTATATGATTCTATGAGAGTGTGGAGGGATTTTAATTTTAAGATGGTGAGGTTTTGCTCATGGCAATTCTCTGCTACCCCATGTGCATTTCACGTCCTAACAGAGACATGGAACAGATTTAGATGTGAAGTTCATTGTTAAGCTTGGGATTACTGTCAAATTAATTCAGTTATTGCTCATAATGTTAATTGCAGTGATGCAAAGAGCAGAATTGAGAGAAAGAGCAAAAAGAGGAAGCATGTGCATGTGCTTGCATGTGTGTATTCGTATCTGTTCATGCACATAAAGGGGACTTTTTAACCTGTCCTGGTTTGTTTTCTAAGATTGTGAAAGACATGTGATAGCTGTCATACTCACAGTATCCCAAAAAAATAAGATTATAAATGGCCCAAATGATATATTCTTCTCTCTTGCTCTTCTCAAAAATTCTTTAAAAAATCCAGAATCCAAATCTGGATGAGACAAAAGACCTGGATTGACACAGGCACAACTGAACAAGCACATGGCAGGAAGCATAAAATATATTGGAGTTTTTGTGGGTGAATGTTTCCTTCTGAATTAAGAGCTGTGGGAAAAAAAAGAAAAAAGAAGCAACTCTACTTCAAAGCCATAAATCATTGTGATTGTGGTGATGGGAATAAGCCCATTGCAAAGAGTTGATGACCCAGAGAAGATATTTTTCATAAAATTAAAAAAAAAGAAGTGCAATTCACATATTTCCAAATCTACCTAGAACTGAACTAGTGGGGAACTGCACAAGTCCTAAGGTTGTATGCAGGGCCATATAAGAATACGTCCTTTGCATCTATCATAGATTTTGTGCAAATGTTCCACATGCACAAAGTAACCGCAACAATTGTCGAGGGACTTGGTTAGCGTGGATTCATTGTCTCCAAGGTCCTTGGCTGTGCTGTGTTTTTACTGCTGTGGAGAAGGACTGCTGAGAAAGCATATTCTGGAAAAGATTCCTTCTGCTGTGTAGCACCTTCCACAGGGGATCCACTGAGTCAATGAGAATTTTGCATGGCACAGCATCATTTTTTTATTAAATACCAGGATTAATTCAGTTGCCTCACTATGAACTTGGTACAACTATCAAGAGAAATGAATAGTGAAGATGACAGAATGATCTTTTCTGAATCCCTTTGCTGTCATGCAATATGGATAAATAATGAGAAATAAGTTCTTGGCAAATGCTAAGTTTGGCTCCTGAGAGCTTAGACATAATGGTAATATGATATTCAAAGAGTGTAGTGCTCAGTCAATTAGATGAATAGCCTGTTTTTGCTTGTCGTTGTCCAATAAATTTGAGAACAAATGACATCATAGAAACTCAATTATTTCTGCAAACTAGGTACTGAGACCTGGCAGATGACCGAGTGATATTAAATGATCTTACACAGACACGGTAGTTTGATCAGGGAAGCTTTTTGATCACAATGCAGTGTTAAACAAGGCAAGAAATGCCTCATGTAGCTACAGAACTAATCCAAAACCTTGTTTTCTTCCCTTTTTTCCCCTGAAAAGCTCGGCTACTTATTAGCCTTAAATCAGACTTGCCAAAATGCAGAAACCTGTTGGCCTTTTCTGCCTAGCACTATGTGCTGTATAGAATTCCTGTTCTGCTGCCCTAAAGACAGCACACAAATAAGCTTTAACTAATAACGTTTGATCAATACGCTTATATGAGCATGATCTCCTCGAACTGCCAGCTGCCCTACGGCCACAAAGGGCAAGACAATATAAAAAACCAAAATTGACTTGTGCTAATTCCATATTAATTAAGCTTCTCTTGACCTGTCTTGTGTATTCTTAAGGAGACAATTGAAGATCTTTGCATGCAGAGCAGCAAACATGCTCTTTTGGGATAATTTCAATAATCTGACTATATCAGGAAGATTCATGCCCTGAATTCATGCCCTTAATCAAGTTGCAGCATGTTAGGGCAATATAGAGAGGGTGAATAAGCTATTATTCATTTCTGCATGAAAGCCAATATTATAGCTTAGTACAAGGCAAAGGGTACAAATTTATATGTGTTCAACTACAAGCCTCTTTTTCTTCCACTGTACAGAATATATGATCCCTATTTCTCTAAATTCTATAATAACTTTTTAGTCTTGAAATATTTTCCACAGTTATTCACACATATATTATCATAATAAATGTAAACTGAGAATCCAGCTATAAATAGGCCAATCTCTTAAAGGTTTGTTTATGGTTGAGGTAAACACATCAGCAAATATAAGTCTGTCAGCTTGTATGTTGCCCGAACACCATCAGCTAATGCCTCCACCTGAGGTAAGGCAGTGGCCAGTTATAGTGATTGATTTGGGCCATTAGCTCCAAATCAAAGTCAGTTTCAGTTCATCCATCTTTCTAGAACCTCAGCAAAAAATGTTATTTGAAAATAAACACTGACTCTTTGTCTCTTTTTTCAAAAGAGCAGCAGGGAGCTGATCTACACGTCACTAAGTATGTCTCCATTTCTGCTGCTGCAGCAGCAGTATCCTGGAAACTCTGTTGCTGAATTTGGGTATTTTGTCTATGTACAGACCTGAGGTGCAGGTCTGGATGAGGAGGGACTGCATTTCTTTCCAGTAGAACTGAAAAAAGGGTTCCTCATAAAGTCTGATGAATGTAAAAAGCAGACTTTGATACTTCATCCCTCAGTCCAGCTGACCAGCATTTGACTCAAGACCAGGAAGTGGAAGGAAAAGGTGTTTTTTAACCACATTTGCAAACTCTGGAGTATCAAAGCAATAACTGTCAGCAAAATAAAGCACCTGGGGGATAACTCTTATCTGTAGCAACCTGACCCTGATCCTGCTTTGGGTGCTGAACACAAAGGGATTCACACGACGCCATAACCATGGTCCTACCTAGACCTGATTTACAGCAGAAATAAAGGTGACCTGGAATAGAAGTGATTCTTCATCCCTTGAGGATTGCTCTAATAAAGGACAGGTTTCTAAAGAGTTGGTAAAAAGGGACTTTGTCACTGGAGACTGTCCAAAGGCCTGGCCTCAATGCAATTAATTCAGAGCAACATTTTTGTCTGCCAAATCTGTGTTTACAGTGATATACTGGTAGCATCAAGGGTTTGTAGGTGCCTGAGTCAAGGTTTAATTCTAGGGACAAGACTTAACATTTGTTAATTACTTAAGTTCTTTCTACCATATTGTAGGGAAGCTGAATGACAGAAGAGATCCAAGCCTAACTTTAATGGATGCAGAAGTTCACTGACCTCAGTGCAGAGTTGTGCCATGTGCTGAGGTGAGGCTTCTCTCTAAAACATGTTTTGTGATGTTTCAGACATTTTTCTTTTTGCTCAATTATCTTTTAATTTAGAAAATTATATTCTCAGAAAAGATTATTTTCTGCTACAAGCACCTGAAGATCAGCCCATTTTTGATTTTGTTAGGTGTTTTTGGTTATAGTTCTTCATATTGTGTTCTCACAAGTTCGACTCAAAGTCTCCTCTCAAAAACTACACAAATGAATACTGCAGTTGGGTATTCAGATGTGGGGGGCTATGACAGCCATTTCTTCTCTAATAGTATGTCCTTAGATCTGGTTCTCCATAACTTGCCTCACTTTGACTGCCCTCCCCTGCCTCTGACCTGACCAGAAGCAGGGGGACCTCTGAGACAGTGTGGGTTACTTGAGGCTCCTTCTCCAGAACTTTACTGCTAAGTCAGGACATTTTACAATTTGGGAAGTATAGGAATTATTTAAAAGAAATAAGTTTTCATGGGATCTTGTTACCACAGGGGCTTTCCCCCTTTGCCTGTCTTCATCAATAGCAATGGCAAATTTCCAGCTTTTTATTTTTTGACTGTGAATACTCTTTAATCCAAAGAAGCTAGTTATGAGTAACTTCCGATGTAAGGAGCTAAACAAATCTGATGGAGAAACCACCAAAACTTGGGCTTAGCTTCAGAAAAAGAGAAGATTTCTTTGTGCAATTTGTTGGATAAATACGTATTGTGAACTGCAATCAATATTTCTCTTTAACATTTTAGGGACTGATAATTGCTAGCAGGAGGCCTTACAAAGGAAACTGCAATGATCTGCTTTATCCTTCTGGGCTAGTGACTGGCTTGTCTCAGCAGGAAGGCACAGAGAGGCCTCCTCCTGCCTTCTGTTGAGAAAAGAGAGGATTTAATACAAATTGAGAAGTCACCTCATACAGAGTGTCAAAAGTGACCTCATTGTAGCTGGTGCAGCCAGATGAAGTCTGATGGAGCCTGCCATACTTTTGCTGGGTCAGATTTCTCACCTTTTGTTATTTGAGCTTCTTTCTGAGAGCCTGAGCTGCCTAAACACGACATTCCCTTTCTTTGCCCTTTAATCCAATCAGAGGGGCCTTGCTCTCTCACAGAGGGCTGGGATACACACTAAGGTTAGCTGAGCAGCTGTGAAAGTGAGGTGAAGATTAAGACCTTGACTCTGATCATACATTTCAATATGAATGAAGCTAATGAAAGGGAGATTATCTTTCCTGCTACTTTTCAAATTTCTTATCTATGAGGCAACACTGTTTACACAAAGCTTGATGCAGTTGACAAATCTTTGCCCTGCCAGGGGGAGAAACTTCTGGTCATCTTAAAAATATATTTGGAGAGAGCTGGAAGGAAGGAAGAGGAGAAAACAGGGAGGGAGAGAAAGTCAGTTTTGATGGTAGCAGATGGGAACATGTCAAGTAAGAAATGCAGAAGTATTCTGGTTGCAGTCTGGCACTTCAAAGCAAGATGAAGAAGCATTTCAAAGAGGATACACATTATTATTTGATTAAGATTCAGCTTCCTGGATGAAATGTGCATGCAATTATTAGCATGATGATAGTAGGTTTCATAAGGAATGTTTATTGTCTCTGTTATTGGTTCTTATTAGCAATGGGTTCAGCCTCCTATCCTGTGTATGAACTCCCACTCTTTTTCATAATTTGCATATATGGGTGGGGTGTCCAAAACTGGTTTCTGGTTGAATCCTTTCAGTTTTGAATACAAATCAGCATCTCTTGGGAGGTCTAACCCCAGATTTAGGGTGTGTAGAGAAGTCGTCCTCAGACAATACTTACACAGTGCCTTCTTTGCACTGATGGATTTCTTTCTTTCTGCCCTATTAGGATCAAACTATTATAAGGGTGGTCACACATTGGAGTAGGTTACCCAGAGAAGGCACAAGTACTTCATCCCTGAAAACATTCAAGGTCAGTCTGGATGGGGCTCTGAGCAACCCGATCAAGTTGAAGATGTCCCTGCTCATTATGGGTGAGCTGGACTAGATGACTATTAAAGGCCTCTTCCAACAAAAACCATTTCATGATGCTATGAAACTCAACAAGCATTCAATATAGCACTTTACTTTCTCACACTGTTACCAAAAGGTCCAGGAGGAAGTTTTACTGTCTATATAAACCAGGCAGATTCTACATGACTTTCTGTGGAGCTCATGAATAGCCTGCCTTTGAAGTTTACCAGGAAATTTTCACTGATTTCACCCAGCTAAACAGATATATTTCCAATCAGATCACAGAAGGAACTTTTGGAATTCAAAGCCTGAACATAGGACTGCATTTTGCTACAGCTCAGCTTGCAAATTTTGTTGTGAGAACATAATTCTTAAAAGATGACATGTTGTCACATCCTGATCCCAGTAAAAAAAAGTTCCGAGGAATTTCATGGAAAGGCTTTTGTAAATTCAAACTTGAGGCCAAAAGCAGAGACAATCCAGTTTCTACACATTTTATGTGTATATGATCCCAAAGCCATTGAAGACAATTATGAGAATTGTGAGGCACAACATAGAAGTTTTCAATTTGAACTAAATCAGCAGTCAGTTCTGCCCAGAGCCATTCCCTCAGCAGTGGTCAAGACCACAAATTCTGGGAGTCACAGAGAAGTCTCTGCCATAGAAAACTGCCTCATAACCTTAATTCACCTAAAATACTATTTTATCTCTTTTTTTTTTTCCTATGTCTTTTAAAAACGTTTACCATTGCAAACAGAAGTATTTGTAAATGCAAGTAATTATTTGCTTTTCCCCCAGGCCTTTCTGCCTTATGGAAGGGAGTTTCATAGACTCATTTCAGTCTTGAATTAAAAAAAAAAATGTTTTCTGGCTCTAAATTTGCTGCCTTCTGCTTCTAGAGAAGCTCCTTTACTCTGATATCATGAAAGACATGATTGGAAATGTTTCTCATATTTACAGATATCACTGTTTTCAACAAGTGATACTAAAGATACTTTCTACTCTTGTCTGAAAAAGAAGAATACAAATTTAAGCAGCCCAAATCCAAAGATACTCTGTTCCTGTGTAGGAGTCAATAGAACTCCATGAAATAGACTTTTTTTTCCCCAGAATAGCTGAAGTATTTTGAAAAGCATCTTGAAAGTTACTCTATTCAGACCTGCCTTTTTATCACACTATCTGCATGAACGTATGTTAGTGGCAATATGCAGCTTAGATTTACAATCTCTGGCTTGATACTATGGTTAATTTTGTATCTTGATGTGATTATCACTTATTTTCAGTTAGACATGAGTTTCTCAGTTTTTTTCTGTGTTTTGCTTTTGTTCCTTAACTTTTTAAAAACTGGATTTATAGAATCTGGAAACGCAGAATGAAAGAAATAGAATTTGAAGCCTACTGGGGGCGGGACAGAACCAGAGAAATACTAAAAGAATGAATTTTCTTAGCATAGCATTATGTCAACTCAGAGGGAAAAAAATCACTCAGTTGCTTGACTCAAAACAGCTGGATGTGAAACCAGTGGTGCCATCCACTCCTTGATCCCACTGACAGATTTTTTTATTTACAGCTTTCTGCAGAGTTGCTGCTATCCATGATGAAAATGGCAGGTGCACTCTGCTGGAGAAGAGCATTTCTGTCTGAAAATTCATCTCCATGCACATGTGTGACTAAGAGAAGCTAGAAGTCACAAGGGGACAGTTGAGTGTTTAGAGTGACTTACAAAGAAATGCTGCTATCTTCCCAAGGACAATCTCCTTGCTATCCCACAGCTGTATCCCAGGGTAGGGAGACTAACCAATTCAGTGCCAGCTGAAATACATGAAAAAGTAGTAAATTTTTGACAAATAAACAGCATGCACTGCATACTACTCACCAAAGAGAAAATATCTCAGTTTGAAGGAAGATTTGGTTTATAGGCCTACTAAAATTTTATACAGAAAAATTCACAGGAAACAATGAAAAACTCTGAAATGTATTAATTGGGGCCAAGTCATAGCCCAAGTTCTAGATAATGCTGAAGGTTTGCAAGTGCTATAAATCTGAACTTGGATTTAAGTGATGATATTAATGGAAGGCATCCCTTCATTACTATGTAGATAATTACTGTATGTCAGTATGTATCTCTCAAACTAGACAGCGTTCAGTCCTACTTGTTCTGAAATATTTGACTTGGCTATGACTCTTGCAGCTGAACTTCAGCCAACTGAAAAATACCTTGCCTTCATCCCAGCCTGCCTTTACATTCAGTTTGTAATTTCACTGAAGTAGAAAGACTGTATTTGGAGTGAATTAGGCTGAGATTGCTGTATTTTACTTTTATGTCAAAATAAATCCTAACTCTCAAAATTCCTCACTCAGGTCTTTTGAAGAGAGACTGAGGTCTCACATATCAAGTTTAGGATCGTATCTGGGTTTCAAATACCCACCATTTGAAATACAGGTACATAGTCCACTAGAGAGGTTGAGTGAGTCAACTGGCCTTATTTTTATTTAAAAATACCCAGAAAGACTGGTGAATATAATTCCAGTGAAATCTTGAGGTAATTTTTGTAGCATAATGATTCACTGATTCATTGCAGAATGCAATTACTAATGATATATTTTTTTTGAAAGAGTAATATAAGAACATTCTGACAGAAAATAGTAATGACATTTGTGTACAAATTCTCTGGTGCACAGTGTCAGCAATCTTGCTGAGGACCCAGAAATTCCAGGATATTATAATCAAGCCATGTAGTCCTGTCATTACCTCAGCTAGCATCTCTTGCATGAAAGGGTAAACCCATAGGTAAATTCCCAGTTAGTGTAAGATTAAACCTGAGGTCTAATCTTACGCTATCTTATAGCAGTTTTATTTTATTATTTTCAGTGAAGTTTTTCTACCAGTAAATTCAGAAAGACACCTCTAGATTTTCAGTTTGTCATTACATTACCCTCTGTTGTTTAACATAAAATGTACAGGTTACTTGTATATGTTTTCAATACCTACATAGAGTTCTGTTATTGGAAGGAGAAGCCTGCCTGTATTTGTATTGCTACTCTTTTGTCTCCTCACAGGCCTTCCAAACACCCACTGCTGCAGTGAAAATGGTCTGAGCAGCATGTGCATAGCTTAAATTAAGTGCTCAGAGACTGCAGAAAGAGGGAAATTTACTGTGCTGTACACTCATTTTTTCTTAGGCTTTGCCCTCTGTAACTGGTTATAGTTTCCTTCCTGAAGCTCTGTCCTCCATCTATCATTACTTTTCACATGAGATGGTTGCCTTTGCTGGCACTGGGGCTGTACAGTACCTCTGCAGAGTGGTGAGCCATTGCCAGCTGCCCAAATGGCTGAGGCTTGCTCTGTGCCTTCATTGCTCTCTGTCAGTGATAGCTGTGCTGAAGTATGAGCCCCCACAGCACTCCCCTTCCTGAGATGAGGGAAGCATGCAGCTGACTTAAAACATGGAGCCCTGTCATGACTGGCAATGGTGGGAAAGAAGCGACTGACTGTGAGACACTAAGCTGTAAAACAGTCTGGCAGGTGGTGCCACAAAACTGACCCCATTCTTTACAGAAAAAGTTATTTGTTTTCTCCATTTCTCTAAGCTAGGGAAAGAGGAGTTGCTTTACTTCATATAAATATTTCTTTATTAGTTACTAGCAAAAAAATACAAATTCACATTTGAAAAATCTACATGAAAAGTTTGATGTTTCTCATTATATCATTGCCAAAATATGGAAAGTGAAGAAATTAAGAGAAAAGGGAAACTGCTTGCTTGAAAGGAATGCAATCATCAAGTTTAGATCCAATCATCAAGAAGGTCACTTTGATATTCTCTACCCATCCTCTGGTATAATTTATTCCCAGGAAAAACAAAAGAGCAGATTTCATGAAAAGAACTAATGCCAGAAATGAGACTATGCTTCACATTTTCCCTAGGACATTTTTGTTATAAACCAGAGACAAATACTTTTTACACCTTTCCCCTTAAAAATGGATCTATTCATACCACACATCTTTCTGCCATGTGTCAGACCTTTTCTTTCCATCTGCAGCTGCCTAAGAAGGATCCCACTGACCTAGGCAGTAAACTTTCTGTTAGTAGTTCCACAGCAATTTCCATGCAATACATAGAGTGTGTTGATAACTTTCAGCCTGTTTTGATTTCTAAATCTCCTTAAAAATCTGATGCTAAGTTTAGAACAATCAGATATTTCCAAGTGTGATCATGATAAGTACAAATATTTTGCAAATGGTATGTGGTTATGTGCACAAGGAGAAAGGCAGCTCTGTTCAGCTTAGCAACAGGTTTCTCAAACACAGTCAAGATATTCATAGGCAAAATCTGAACTTTTTATAGCCAAAGGAAGTCAGAAATTGACTTCCAAACCTAATTTTGGACAACTTCAAACTGGGTTTTTACTATTTTACAAATAAACTACTGAATCAACACAGAGGAAAGCCCCAGAGAGAAAGAGGTGCACATTTTCACTGATCACTCTGAACTGGTAATTTCAAACTCTACCTGTTGGCCTCACAAGCTATGAAAAATAGGCTTTTTTAAAATATTAATTTTAAAAGGAAATAGTAAAGAATCAGTGCGTACCCATGGAAAAACCCCTTTGCTGAAGAGTTCCCCATCAAGAACACTCCTGTGTGTTGCCTCTTCTTACTTCTGAGCCAGGTTAAGGCTGAGCTACCAACTCTTCCAAGATGTCTACAGGGCATGAACTAACAGGATATTATTCTCTTGCCATGGCTGCTCACCAGCCCCTAACCTCATGTGTTTACAAATAATGAAAACAGATTAATAGATTTTAAGCCCAGAAGTGACCATTATTATAATTTTGTCCTGACCTTGACTTCTAGTAAGGGTCACTGGATATTACAGAGTTTTGTGCCAAAAATATGGCATTTGCACTGCATTAAATTTTGCATTAAGATGGACAATTTTGCTTAATTGTTTACACTGTTCTTAACTGGGTGAAAAATTGAAATAGGAACTGATCAGTGAAAAAAATCTACCAGAGCTTGCTACCAGAGTCTATTGGGAATATATGGAAAGGTGAGTACTAAAAGCAAAGGCTGCAATTACAACAGAAAATGGATCTCAGCAGGATCTTAGAAGCTAAACTACAGAAGCAGTTCCTCTCAAAGGCCAGGGTATTGCTATTTGAAAAGTGTCTGATTCACTGAAGGAATGACAGAATTCCTGCTAGTATCAATAGTTGAGGCCACCATTTTTACACCTTTTTTTGTTTTCTTGTTTGTTTTCTTTTTTGCTTTCTTTTTTGTTTTCTTTTTTTTTGGGTTCTGTGGGCTGAGTTAAGGATAAAGATTGTTGTGACAGAACACTCATAATGTCACATGCTTCACAGGCCCAGTAAAGGCTTGCACGGGATTGATTTAACAGAAGATGTATTAAGCAGTATTATGTATTAAAGTTGATAAAACATACTCTACTGAATGATTTTTCACTGACCTGTCTTCTCTGGAGAAAATGCATTCATTTGTGGGTAGTTTTCTATGTGCAGTTAGGAAGGTCTACTGTGAAAGCTTTTGCAAGGGTGCACTTGAAAATTAAGGGTTCAGTAATGTCCTGAAGAGGCTACTCATGTGAGTAGCAGTGAACAAATCTATGCTGGATCTTGATCCAAACCCACAAAGTCTTCTTGTACTATAAAGTACAAGTCTCTATGCTTAAGACTGTTGAATTCTGATTTGCTTTTTCCTTTCTTTAGATTTTGCAGTAGTCACTAATTCAGTGGTTCATATTGAAGATACAATTTTGGAAAAAAAACAGAAAATCACTAACTGTAAATAACCTTACCTGATTAAAAAATATATAACCTATTTCAAGAGCACTGGATATAGCAGAAAGTTGTATGATGCCAGTAAACAGGAAATAAAAAGAGGGATGTGGACAGCCAGAGAAAATTCAACTCTCACGGGACCAATACATAAACATAATGAAGTGCTTGTGGCAATTTGACATTTCTTTAGCTTTGGGGAATAGAAGGTCAGGGGTCTAATTGTGCTGCAGAGAGGAAAAGGTTTACAATGTGGGGATGTGTTAGAAACTGTTTTAAGATTTGGAGCTAGGGAATTAGTAAAAAAGAAAGAGAACCAAACAGGTTAAACACCAAGGTAATGAAAAGCATTGTTTATGAAGGGCTGAGTCAAACAGGCAGCCACTTCAATAAACATCAAATGTCCAAGATACAGAAATGTGAATATGCTGTTTAGACAGAATCCTAAATTGAGATTAGGTAGGTCTGTATTTTTAGGTATGCAGCTTCATAACAGCCCTATTTGCTTTTAGCATGGGGAAGCTGCCTTGAGTCTTTTTTTGTTTTCAGAAATGTGCATCACCCAGTTGTTTGCTGACCTTACAAGACATGTGCCTTGAATGGCTTCTCTCTGTACACACAGTCTTGCTCAGCAGTTCCTGTACCCAAACCCAATTCCTTCAAAGCACAACCCTGCAGCATGTAGTAGCACATTTCTCATAAGAGGTCCTGAAGAATATCCTGAAGAATATACGTGCACTGGCCTGGAAAAAATCTCAGCTGAAAGCATACATACATTTACAGATGGAATAGAGGGAAGCAGAGGATACCTTATTGATTGATGCCAAGAACAGAAAAATGTCTATACTACAATTATTGCTGTTATCAACTTGCCAATGCCAATGACACTTCATATGCACTGGAGATAAGTGCATAGGGGTGGTGGCGTCTCAAGAGAGCTTCTTAAGGATGTTTCTCAAAAACTGCTCAAGTTCATTGAAAATGTCTGTTTTCACCTTCCTTTGTCCCTGTTGGAAGTTACCTGTGCTGCAGATTGCAGTAATGGGAAAATTGCCATCTTTACATTAATTCTGGCCAATGGCTATGCCCAGAGGTTCAAAAAGCACTCTCAGTATTTGTTGGTTTATCAAAAAATACTTGTTGAGGAAAGAATAATCATTCTTAAACCTTTTCTAAAGAGGGAGTGTTAGAGCTGGAAGAAGCAGTTTGGCTAATCTGGAGACCTTCCTCTGGACAGTCCAAACCTACGTTCCCATTTCCAGTGAGATCTGATATCATTCTTTTAGACTGGGAATATTAAAAATATGGTTAATGTCAAGAACAGAAGCCTTCCTTTCATTTTTTTTAGTAGGTTATCAAATTTGATAGATGTCAGAAGTCAGAATAAGTTTCTAAAATATGCAGCTAGAATCCCTGCTTTTTATACCTTGATCCTATTCCCAAGAAAAAATCAAGAGGAGTTTTGCTGCTGACCTCTGCATGAAGAGAGCAGGGCCTTCAAATTGCATAGCAAAATATTCTTTACTCCTTTCTGTTTCAATGTCTATATAGATGTAGGCTGGAGTAGGATGAAAGTGTCAGTTTTTACATTTAAGGATTTGTGCTTTATGAGCCTTGATATGTTAATGCTTCCTCTGGGGCTATTCTGGATGAGTGCATTGCACAGGTGGCCCACTGCAATTTATAGACACAATAATTGAACAAGAGAAATAAGAGACAAGAGTGTTTTCAGCACATGGGATGCAGCTGGTTCAACTACTTTAGCAGGAGGCATAACTTTTGTATGACAGAGTCCTTTTCTAAAACATAGCAAAGAGGACTTTTTTCATGGAGACCCATGTGCTGCTTTTTGCACCTACCCAGCTTGCTTCACATACCAGAGCATGCTCTGAGAGTTACTTTGTCATGCCCTTAAATGAGCAATTTAGTCCACTATAATTTATACTGCTAAGGAACTCTTAAAACAAACATCTGTTAAACCAGAAGTTGACTTGAGAAATGCATAACTCCCACGAGCTGAACAGTCCCATACCAAGGACTGTTACATTTAGCAAAGTGGTAACATAATGCGAAAAAGCAAAACAACTCTTACAGCTACTATTAAATAAAGCTAAGCTCAAAATAAGATTTTCACCGCTCTCTTGTCGTAGGTTTACATGGTTAACCTTGACTTTCAAAGTCATGAATATCTTTACATATGACAGAAGATTTCCTTAAGAAACTAGAAGATCCTCATCTACAGCCATTTTCTTCCTTAAATCTAAAATTATGAATAAACAAACTACTGCTAGTGTTGAGGACAGAATCTGCTTGGAAAAATTCTAAACTAAGGAAGGATATGGAGCAAATATAAGAAGTATTTAGGTTTCTGCCCTTTTTAAAGAAGAAAAATAATTATACCTCAAACTTCCTGTAGATTCAAAAAATGAAAAAGGTGATTTTATCCTATTAGACAGTAACAATTGAAAGATGAAAATCAAGTCTCTCAAATCTGATTTTCTATAGCATGTGTTCTGGTACTACAAGATTTGTAGTATCTTTGAATACGGGCTTGAAGATGGAACAGCTTCTAGCATTTATGTGATACAAGTATTTTTAAAATTTAGTAATAAATCTAACATGAAGATATGCTGCCTTCAACAAGGACTCCAGTAATCAGTGTTTTTTATTGTATCTTGATGTATATCAGATACAATTTTGTTTGGGATATTTTGGAAAAGAAACCATAATTACCACAACTCAGTGCTTATACACAAAATTTCTTTCTGTTTAAAAGTTAATTAAATGCCATAGTTAACCAATTAGTTACATTCCATTCACTGTTTCTCCCTCTCAAAAAACAAATAATTAATTTATACCCAGATTTTTTTTTTCCTCTTTACACTTTCTGCAACAGCCCAATTTTAAAGTTTTCTATACACACATTGGAATCATTTCTCAGCACACATGGAATGAGTCCATGAGTCATTGACTCTAGCATACTTCTGGATTTAGGCAGTTGTAAACAGCCATTGGTGTAACCCATATTCTTATCCCATCTGAAACTTAGTGCCAAGTTTCACAGTCCTAATTTTGGCCAATTTCAATTATTATCACATGAAGTATAATTTCTTCTCTTTGACCACAGTTTGCATAAAAATGGTGGGGAGAGGAACTCTGTCATACGTTTTTGGTATTGAGAACACACTTATATATATACATAAGAAGTATCATTAAAACATACATTTATCACACAATCTTCACAAACTTTACTTACATCCACAAAAAGAATTCTGTACACCAAGGCCAAAATAACACTGACAAAGGTGGGAAATTTGCACACACTCCACCCCTCATCCCTTCACCACAATACAACAAAATTTCCCCATTATTGTTATTTAAAACAGATTTAAAACATAAAAACCATTACCAAAGTCCATATGCTTAAACATCCTAATGAGCTGGGCCAACAGACAAGGAACTGAGTTTAGACAGAAAATAGTATGCATAGCTTCAAAGCAATTTTTTTTAATAAATAAGAAGAATTTGCAAGAGGCATGTCACAAATTTCTACAACAAGACATATTTATAATTTTTGTCAAGATTCCTGCATTCTCCCATTTACCCCTCTACAGCAGTTGTTCTGTTCTTACTCTGTCAGAAAGTAATGGAAAACGAGGGCCATAGGTAATACACTGATAATCTACAGAGCTCTATTCTATCCTGTCAGGATTTCGACTTTGTGATTTTAAATTTAATAAAAATGTAATGAAGTAAATGAAGTAAATGATCCATTGAAATGATGCATAATCTTCCAGGAGCCTCTACAAATGTGATGGAGATTTGGTAAAGGTCTGTCATTAAAACAGGAAGCTAAGCAGCACAAGAATGCCCAAGAAAGGCAAGAAAATGTAACAGTGGTAGTAACATTACTATGTTCTACAAATTTCCAAATAATTCAATCGGTTTTGAGACCACAGTTTGACAGGGTGCTCAAGCAGACATCTCCTATTAAGCTCACAGCATAAATGACACCTGCTTTAATATCTTGCTGTCTCCTATACAAGCTTCACTAGGCACATCATCCTTGGCAGTTACAAGTAAAAATCACAAGTTTCCAGTCTGTCTCTGGGGATTATATGCTGTTCTCATTTCACAGGAACAGTCTTTGCTGCACTATCCCAACTGGGCAGTAAATGCTCCAGTTATCCTTGGGAGTTGCCCGCACAACCAGCATCATGATTTAATTTTCAGCAGTCTCAACATCTACCTTTTCTAACCAGAAGTAAAAGACAACCTATTTCTACTTCTCAGGGCACATCAAGTAGAAAAAGAAAATGCCTGCTTTGTCACTCATTGTCAATTGCTCATTTTAGTTTTATTATGTGCTTTAGATAAAGGCTGCAAATTCTATATTTTGTAGTTTCTCTACAAGGCTGCGAGCATAGGGACTACACTGAGACTTACTCCAACTCATACCATGCTTACACCCACAAAATTTAATTTCTGTTATGTATTTATTACAATCAGAACTAAAACCACCTTCGCCAGAAATTGTGATGACAGAATTATATTGTCATATATCCAAGCATATCAGAGTTTGAGTTCTGTACTCAGCCACAAAATTAGGCCAGTGCATGCCTCTAGGTCTGAACTCTCCTAATTCTAAAAATAGATTCCTCACATTTTTCCATGTATCCCAACAAACTTACAATCCAGTTAAATGCTGTTTATAGAAGAGAGATGAAGAAAATAAATTGCTCCATCTCCACGCATTCTTCTTGCTCGGCCTGAAAGCAAACAATTCTGCTTTGCTCATTGATTACCAAAATAGTTTCTTGATGACTTGTTAATTTGATAGGTCAGGCAATTTATTAGGTGTTTCCTGTGTTTCCAGCTACAGTCTGCATTGCAAGGAAACAAGTAGTGTCTGTGGCATGGAAGATGAGTCTGTGTCTGATGAGAGCCATGTGTACCAAACTCCCATTTTTCATAAGTGCTGTCATTTTACAGATGTATGACCCTCTTCTCCTGGTTACAGAGGAGGGGGGCTGGGGGAAGATAATGTACAGGGTTCAGCAGAGAAACCCTTGTAGGCAGAAACACAAATCATGTCATGCAAACCAGAACAGGCTACAGGAACATCACATCTCTTTGCAGAAGACAATAACAGATAGGACAGAGAAAGATGGAGTCTAAGATGATTAGGAAAACAGGAATGGTTAATGGATAACAGCAACGTGGCGCCAAGGAGTTCATTCCATGTCATAAAGATATGAGGCAACACAAACAGAGAGCAGGTAAAAGGTCTTTGAAATTCATCCAATCAATGCAGATGCAGATTTGTGTTCCTAGTATATTTGACAGAGAATAATACAGACTGTGGAGAAATTAGTGTATTTCAAATTAAGTCTTTTGTTTTCTTAGCATCTCCTATTCTCAGCATGCAGTATTTCATTTCCAATTTGAAATTACAATTTTGGTTTTGTTATTTTTTTTAAACATCTCTTCTCTGTAATTTCTAATCACTTTCTTTTCCCTTCAAACCCGGGGTTAACATATATTTCAGGAACATCATTTCTCTTTCACATCAGACCAGTAAGCTTGAGAAACACTCTGAAACACATGGCAGTAATTCCACCCCACTCCTCACCTCCTGTGGAGGTCCCTACTGTACTACTATTGCTGCAGAGTTTGACTGGTCCCAATGCACACTGAAGGCATAGAGGGATCAGTACTACTAAGCCCCTGACCAAGAAGGTTCTCAAAATTCTGTTGCATACATATATAGGGCAAATTGAGGTATTATACTATCTCTGAAGATTTAGAATTAGTAGAGAAGACAGATTAATCTCTAGTTCTACTCTGCTTCATTTAAGGCCCCTATTTGTATTTTCTGTTTTAGTATGAAATTACTCATAAGCCCTTGAATTTTAGTCAGCAATATGTGGCAGCCCAGTTTTGCAGTACTTGGCACACGTGACACAGAATAATAATCCTGGAAGAGCACTGAAAAGTTAATTTGCAGTGATAAAACTGTTGAGACATCAGGGTTCAGCATGCTTATACATGAAAAGTGCTTGAGATTAGGCTCTAGCTGATGTAGCTTAGGGGTCTGAAGGAAAAAAATCTCCCTGACATCCTCACTGTTCAGAAGCTTGGATCCCTGGCATGCACAAATTTGCAGGTACATTGTGGATATCATCAAGTTCTCAATAGAAAGCAATAAGAAATGAAGTAAGCGTATGTCAGCATGTTTTGAATCAACCAGAATTTGTCTGAGAAACCAGCTAAAGAACTTCAGCTCTGTTTTTTCACATAAACACTCCTTGTAAGAAAGGTGGTAGTGTGTAGCTGCTGTAAAGTGACCAACAGTAAGTGGATGTAAGTAACAGAAAGCTATTAGTATTGGATAACTTTCCAAATCTAAATGACAGAAAATACAGGAACACAGCCAACAGGCACTTCAGCAACGCGCTTGTTTTTCACTAAATCATCTACTTTGGTTGCAAGTGTTTATCCTTACTCAGGCAAAGATTTCATTGACTTCAGTGGAAATTCTGACTGTATGAGGAATGTAGAATTTTTTTCCTCCTGTAAACAGAGGTTCTCTGGAATTGCAGCCTGCACATAATAAACCTCTGAAACAATTCAGACCCATCATTCTATTTCACTGTGAACAGAACTCCAGTATATCTCAGTTAACAATAAACATAGGCTCTCCTCCCAGTCCTATTGAAATCTATGGCAAAACTCCCAGTAACTTCAATAGGAGCTGTAGCAGACCCTGAGGCTTTCAAAGACCAGACATGCAATGCTTTAGTGTTATGCCTCCTTTAGCTACAGGTCAAGCCTTTGGCTTTGTAAAATAAGGAGAAAAAGAATGTATTTCCTGCCTGGTTGATGGAAAAAAAAAAGTAAACCACCACTAACAGGCATTTATTATAAAAAGTACTAAATGGAGAACACGAACCTCATATCACACAAAATCAATTTTATATACTCATCCTATAATAAAATGTGGTCAATATAATGCTTTCCCACATGTTCCAAATCACTAAATGGCAGTTAATTATCATAATTTACCCCAGTCAATTGCATTTAACATATAAATAGAACAAAATAAGTTACATCTAACATTATAAAATAAAGAATGTTAATTATTGCAGAGGTAAGACTAGAATTAAACAGAGAATGATGTGTTTTCTAGATAACAAAGTTAGGAAAACAGGACTAAATCTCTGTATGCCATGATTACCTCACATTTGATAACACTGTCCAAGATGCTGTTGTTTATTCTTTAGATAAATGTCCTAATCAATAGATACATGAAGACAAAATAAGAGCAATCAAGAGGGGTGTATTTGCCTCTCTATTGGTACATATCTATTGAGGGCAAATAGAATTCTCATCAGCAAAACCTACTTTGAGTCTAATTTGCAGTTCTGATTTATAGCTTTTAGAAACATCATGTCAGGGTCAAGCATTTGCTCAGCTAAAAGATAAAGGGCTATAAAGGCAGCTGAGATATGACACAGAAAACAAGGTTTAGAATACTATGCTCAAAACTGTAGGTCACCTTTCTTCAAGATCAGAAAGAAGCAACATGTCCCTGTTGCCCAAGAGCTTATGGAGAAAGGGTCTCTTAAAAAGAATAGTTGCTCTCATGTTTTTTGTCATTGACAGCAGGTAGAGAAAGTCCTAAAAAATCACAGCTTTATGCCATTACTCCATTAAAAAAATTGTATGAATACTCAGTTTAAAGACAGTTGTATTACTAAAGGCTTATTAGGGAAGTTTTAACACCTGAATCAGCATCAAGCTTTCACTGTTCTAGGACCTAAAAAAATACATAGGCTCTGGCAGGATGTAAATAGCCAAATGCTTTTGATTCTCAGGGCCTTTTAAAACATATTTCCCCTGAAAGGAATACGACTGCAGTTTAGTTTACCCCTACCTCTTACACTTGCTGCAACCGTCTGATGAGTTTGCTATATTTCAGAACAGTAAAATTATCTAGGTTTAGAAAACATGAAACACTCCCAACTAAATTTTCTCTCCCCTAATGTCACCTAAAAAGCCCTGAGGATTTAAAACATAATAAAAATAATTTCAGTGGCCTGATTTGTAATCCCGGCTTTCCAGACAGTTCAGGACAGCTGAGAGGGACAAAAACTGTAAAATGAGACTATGAAGCTGGAGTAAAGAACAACAGAGAACTTTTCATAGTGGATTGCCACTATCAAATCCATGAAAATAAACTACAATCTAAGTTTCTTTTTCACTTTGACAAACTACCTACTAAGCAGAAATAAGCATGTAAAGAAAAGTTCGGCTCTGCTTAAGTCAGGGAGTTACTCATCACTCCAGTGAGGATTTCACCTTTTACATCTAAGAGAATTTGTCTTTTTCAGTGCAGGCAGCTGAGGGGGATGGTATGCATATTTTCTATCAGCTATGGGTGCAGGGCTTTTCCTGCCCATTAAGAAAACAGCTTCTGAAGATCAGACCCAAACATTCATTTTCTGTTCAGTATTCCTGGAATGCTTTTCTGCTTCCTTATGCTTGTTAACTATTTACACCTCATGGTATCCTCTCTGTAAAATGGTGTTAAAATCTCTCTCTCACATGGCTTTGATGACAATTAATATTTATGCTGATCTTTGAGAGACTAGAATGAAAGTTAGCACAGTATGCATGCCTGGTTTTGTTCCCACTGTTCAGAAAAGCCTGTACAAAGCTAATACTTTGCATTAGGGATCTTTCTGATGGATAAGAAATGAAATTAGTGAATAGAACTACTGATGTCAGATCAAAAGAGACCCTCTATTCACCCTATCTCCCTCATTTATTTTTTGGCATTATCTTTTTCCTTCCTATCTCTCCAAGGCCCAAGGCATCAAAATTTACATCTTCTTTGTGTTCTATCCTCAAGGAGGAAAGGAAAGAGGGAGTAGGAGGGGAAAGTAAGAGAGATAAAAGGAAGAAACAGTTCTAGATGTCAAGCAGTGTAACCAATTCCTTAATGTTAGTCTGTGCTTTTGAATATCATTTAATTTATAAACTGGAAACACATTCTGCTTTGATTTTCAAACAGCAGCTGAAGTTGCATGCCTGTTCCAAGCCTTTTAAGGGATAAGGAAACTCATGGAGATAAAAAAATATTCACTTGTAATTCTTATATGATCCTGGTAGTGTTCCAGATTTCCATGGCAGGTGGAGTGGAAGGGATTTGAAAGGTGGTGGAAAGAAAGGATAAAAGACATTTGGAAGAACACTTCTGTGAAAATGGATCCAAATTCTCTGCTTAATCACTAGAATTACATAATTACCTCTTGCTTTTTAAAGGCTTTGTAGTTTAATGGTGACATTAAGCAGAATAGCTGCTATAAGGTATGCAAAATCATAAGACGAGATTTTCTGCATTTCTTCACAGTTGCCATTTTGTGAAATTCTGTTGTGCTAAAGGGCCATATTTTTAATTCATTTGTGACAAAAGAGTGTGATCTGACTTATCTTAAGTTTCTGTAGCACTCAAGGTAAGCTTTGTATTGTAGCCGCAGATTCATTGCATTCAGTGAAGAAAGACTGCTAAGGAAACTAAACGGCAGTGAAAGCAGGCTGAAAACACATCCATCTGAAGGAGAAATTCAGCCTCATAGTAAAGGAGGCCAGTGGCTACTAAGATGATAAGCCTCTACATTTGCAAGTACACCAGAACAGAAGGCCTGAGCATGGCTTTACATGCAAGATGTGAAATAGTTCTGTCCAAGCTCTCAGCCAGAGCAGCAGCGTAGGAGACAGGCAGTGCAGGGATACTGTACAAGCTCAGCCCTTGAATTCTGCAATGATAAGGCAGACTCCCAGGATTAACAGCCCTGTCAAGGGTAAGTCTCTGAAGTGCTTATTTGTTTAGAAGAGCCACCTCATTCATCATTAAGGAGTGATAGAAATGGAAGTCCTCTGACACAGTATCTGAAGTCTACCTGGATATATGTTTTCTCAGTATCATGGAAAGCAGAAGATAAAATATTGCTATCTGGTTTTAAAAACAGTATTAAAATGAAATACATTACTTGTGTTTATAATGTCTGGTTCCTAAGATATTTATTTCTTTTCATGGAAATATTGCAAGCTATATTGAAAGTATGTTCTTTCCATGATGAGCAGAAATACACCCGTATGAACACAATTTTAAGAACAGAAGTAAAATTTAAATTTACATCCCCCCTACTTCAAAAAGAAACAGGTTATATTTTGAATTTCTATGAAGTTTAACAAGATGTTTCTGATAATAAGTAATGATACTTGCCTGATAAAATTATGAAGTTGATTTTTTTTAAGCTTCATTTACATAAAGAGTGAATTCAACTAAAAATTTGTAATATGAAAATACTGAACTACTCATATGAAGATTTTTACTATATGGAGTTACTCTATGAATGGTCCTATACTGCAATTTCAGAACCTGTTTCTGTATTCGTCAGATCCAGGGTCTTACTCATAGTCCATCTTTCCTCTGTATCTTACTGAAAATTACAGTCAGTAGAATGAGTCTAATAAAAACATATTGTAAGAACTGTGAATGACTTGTAAACATCTTTCTTGGAGACCAGAAGACTGAAATAAGGATGGTAAGAAGCAACAGAGAGTGAAGAATACAAAACACTACAAGAAATACTGGGAAGCTATTCCTCACTCTGTTGGTGGTCTTGTAGATATTGGATCTAATTGGATGTTAAGAATTAAAGATATCTTGTTCTGTCATTTTGACAAGGTGTGTAGTGAAGCAGACTAGGGCAACGCTTGTTTTACCATAAAGAGACGTATCTAACTTTTTTTTCAATTTAGAAAACGTGTCATTTACTGGAAGTGCAAGCATAAGTTTGCAAAAGAGTTGCAAAATACTAATTTTCATAAATTCATAGAGTCATCTAAAGATTAGAGATTATTTCATTCCAAATCCCACTGCCATGGGCAGTGACACCTCCCTCTAGACCAGGCTGCTCAGTTTTTTTTTATCAGTCCCGTGTTATACTCTGTTAAATTTATTAGAAGAAGAAAAACCAGCAATCCAAACAAACAACCCCCCACCTTTATTCAGTGTTTCATTAATTTTCTCACTCCTTATTTTTTTCCTGTGGAAGAAACATGTATAGGGTATAAAGAAATCTATTTTAAATGATTGTCCAGGGTATTGGCAGACTCCTAATCCATATATGAGAAATCTGTTAATGGAGAATTTCACATATTTCAGTAAGAGGAAAGAATTATGCAGAATCACTGTCTACAACACAGTAATGGTGTGACCAGAAATACTAAATCCTGCCAATAATTTGGCATCAGCATTTATGGTGACACCATTTTAAAAATTAGTAAGATAGGTTGTGTATGATGCAGTGTCAATCACTGTACATTAGAAATCACAGATTTCTGCTATCATTTTGATTTTGTGTTTTTTAGAAAACATCTGATTACCCTGGACTATTCAAGAACTGCTCCCTTAGAAAGCACTAATTAAGATACTGAAGGGTCTCATCTAATATTTATACTTCTGGTGTTGCACTAGATCATTTTGCAGTGCATGAACAGCGTCATGAAGAAGGAATTAGAAGCAGTATAGCTCTGAGCCTCAGATAATCCTTCACTGATTAGTGAGATTCGCATCATCACCTATTCTGAATGCACTCCTCTCAGGATGTTGATAAAGCCCTTCAGTATCACAATATGGACTTCCAAGCACAGCTACGGCTTTTCTACCCAATCAAAGTGAAACCCTCAGTTCACCTGGTTAAGCTAGCTAATCCTAAATCGGCTTTTAGATTGTCACTTAACAACTCTGAGGCACTCCAGAAGGATCCTGCACAAATCCTGTGGTAAATGAGGCCTAGGCTGAGTGAAAATGAACAAACAAAAAGCTTTAAAAATGGACAGCAAATTCTTTATCTAAGGCATATTTTTATTTCTTTAGAGTGAGAATTAAGATGTCAGGAGTAGGACAGTTCTGTTAAATTGGTCTTCAAACGATGATGTATGCCTGCTTAGACTTCCAATGATGACATTTGAGTACACATTAAACAGCAAACTGATGCAAATAACGTGCAGAGGGTTTGGTGCTTTGCAATTTTTGAATATGTGGGCTATGACTAACCATACAAAATTATAGGTTTAATAAAGAAATGGAAAAGTTCTGTAGTTCAGACATATTTGTTGGCTTTGAAAAGGTCTGAACAATTTGAATTTATTGATGAACTCCCCAACATGATGTAATCATCTTCTGATGACATTTTTAGCAAAAGTTACACTGCTATGTTAATGGCTGTACCTTTCAGGAAACTGTGCTGTCATCTAAGTCCTGCACACTACAGACTCAGTAGTGAAAACCTTTTTTGCATCTGGATGAAAATCCTGTCCCTTGTAGTCAGGGATCATGCATAGGCTGGCAGCAGTGTGTCTGTAGCTGCTGACTGGCACTCAGAATGCAAGATAATGCTTGCATCTGTCACTAGAATTGGGTAATGGACACTGCTCAAGTAGGTTTGCATTCAGGCTTCTTAGATTTCATAGGCTATACTGTAGAATTATTTCATTGAATACACTGCAATTTGCAATCTCATACTGGAATTTGTAGTAAGGTAATTATACAGGGAATATGTTCTGAAATTATTTTAGAATTACATGACAGCTGGAATTTGAACTTGCAACAAAGAATTACACAAGTTTTAAAGATCTCCCTCTTGCAGTGAAAGGAGAAGCAAGATTCCCAGCACTACCTGACAACTGAAGGCATTCAGAGCAAAAATCTGTCAGTGGCAGAGAATAAAGGTCTTGCCATCTGAAGCAGATCACTCAAGCACCAATGCCAGATTAAATAGAAAAAAACACACAGAGAACTAAGTTTATTATCTTTCATAGTGAATTGTTTAGAAATAATAAATAGGATACACAAACACTATACCATGGTAGTTTATTTTGTCTTGTGGGAAGTTTTAACAGTTTCTGGGATTAAATGGCTTTCCCCTTCTGTGAAGGGTCTGATGTAAACTCTTGTACTGAGGCTTAAAGTCTTAAGGTTGTTAGAAGTTTCCATCAGTCAGTCTGTATGTCAATGGATAAAAAGTTGGTTGCTGATCTGACCTGTTCATCGCTCTCTGGAATGATGCCATCAAACTACAGATACATGTGGCAATGCTGGGGCAGGGGGAAGGAGGGAATGGGAGAATAAAAAAAGTTATTTTGTGGGAAAAGTGAGTTCCTCTCTGCATTGAAATCGGAACACTGAGGCAAAGTCATAGAAATCTGTAATTTAATTTTGTGTGTGTGCATGCTCATTTTGCAATTGAAGCCTCTATTTTATAAATTCCTAAGAAGTAGGAATATATTTGCCTTTGTAACAGAGGAAATAAGATTTTAATTCCTGAGAAAGGTTAACACAGTCTGCGTTGTTTAACATGATAGCTCTATGAGTCTGCTGAACAATGTATGATTGCAGAGCTACATATCAATTCACCACAGACTAGAAAAATGACTGTGAAAACTATGGTAGATAAAAGTAATTTTAAAGTTAGTCCATTTACCTGGATGTGAATAATAATTACAGCACTTTTCAAATCTATTTTGAAATAATTTTAAAATTGGTCTCCTAGAATTTCTGAAAGTTGCAAAAACCTCTCACTTAAATCCAGCATATTAGCTTTTTCTCTGTAAACATGCTATGAATATATTTCTGTGGATGCATTAACCATCTTTTATGCAGGGATTGCTTAAATTCATCATTTTAGCTGCTTTTAGCGACTTTTTTAGAAATAAGTTTAAATGACATCCAGTATTTTCTACCACCAATTGTGCTTTTGTTTCTCAATCTTTAGATCCAGTTGTATCCATCTCTAAATTAATACTATTAATACTACACTGTAAATACTAGAACTAGAATTTAATTCAGAATTAAATTCTGAAATACAATATTTAGGCGACATGACTTTTTCCCCAGCAATGTGATTCTTGCCTCAAGAAGTTAGCAGGAAGAGATTTGGAGTTTGTCTGCATTTTGGCAAACTTGAATTCCCACTTCCAGAAATTCCCTTAATTCAGTTGTCAGGAGAGAGTACCTGTAGCAGGATTTAAACTAAAAATTGAAAGGAAATCTATTCTGAAGCACGAGAAACAGTGGCTATTACAGGCCAGACCCTGAGATTATGTTTAGTGGCCAGGCATTTAGTTAAGGTATGTGTAGGTAGTTGAATGATCCACAGAACACTGCTGTTCTTTGCATACCAGCCCTGCCCTGCAAACTTAAAGGAACCTGAAAGCTCTGCTAATTTACATGTTTTGGAATACTGGGACCATATTTAGAGGAGGCTGAAAGCACTTCTCTTTTATGTATTAAAAAGATGCATCTGGAACAGAATAAAACAAAAACTATGGCATCTGTTCTGAAAGAGAGGCAGCTTTGCTTAATTAAGGGAAAAAATGCATCAGACTCTAAAGACATTTTCACAGCAGCCTTATACCTTGAGGGCTGTGCTAACAGGCCTAACAAAGATTAATTGATAGGATCCAGCTCACCAAATTTCAGGTGACCACACTGAAGATGAGAGTCCCAGCAGACCAACTACTTTTTCTGTATAGTCTGTAAAGAGTTACAGTTATTCATCTGATCTATTTCAACAGTGGTTTCAGACTGAGGTAGCCTGCACTACACTTTCCTCTGAGCACACAGGCTGCCAGCAGCAACCAGGTTAGATGTACACACCTGAGCATGGTCAGACAAGTCCTACTCTGTGAATGCAATATTTGTCTTCCAGATGAGAATGGACAGTAAGTCCAAAAAGAAATAGGTTGCTTATTGAGGTTTGTGAAAGTACCCTTCTGTGCCATTTAGGAAGCTATGTCCAGTTCCACAGCTACACTACCTGGTCCATTTTGTAGGCCATGGAACTTACAGCTCATCCACCTCCAATTCCAGTTTTACTACAAATTAAAGACTGCTTAATGCATGGGTTTTTGAAAGTAGCATTTGGAGGTCAACTATAACTATCTGGCATATAGCAGGCAGGTCACATGCCACAAGTTGATGATGAAGGTGCTCGGGTCAGGGGTGCGTCTTGTCGCACCCTCTTTGTAGTTGACCAAAACAAGCCAATAAAAGTTAACTAGGTTAATTTTTATAGCTCTATTAGCTGAATGCAGAGTTTATCATTTGGGAGAAAGGTAGTATCATGATAGATGGAAACCAAACATTAAGCCCAGACAGCACAAACAGAAGCCAAGCATAGGTCAATTGACAATCAAATCAGGCAACAACAATGGTTTAGGAGTGATTGGGGGCATAGTTCAACACACAGGACAAACTCATTGGTTTGTAGAAAATAGAATACTCTTGGATTTTACTGATTATTATTTTGTTTTTCAGAAGAAAGAGTTGAGTCTTTTGAAACATGTCAACAATTCATTCCTTGTCACATTTTCCAGAGGGAGGTGAAGAACTCCTATCACAACCTTTGTGGTAGGGTCACTCTGTGATCATCATTATCTGATGGGGTAGAATAATTCTGTTACACAATGATGTAGGTCATCATCCCCCTGTCAAGAATCTACTACAGACAAAATGAGTCAATATACAAAGTAGAACAAATCAGCAGAAAAACTGGGCCCAAACCATGTCACAGAAAGTTGTTATAAACCA
This sequence comes from Agelaius phoeniceus, assembly GCF_051311805.1. NCBI lineage: Eukaryota > Metazoa > Chordata > Aves > Passeriformes > Icteridae > Agelaius > Agelaius phoeniceus. The sequence continues at coordinate 26,150,358 of NC_135268.1, forward strand.
AGGCATGCTTATGTCTGATGAGATAGATGTTCTTGGCATTGATTTGTTGGAAGATTTCCCTATGTTTCAGTATTCAACCAAGCACTTTGGAGTAGTGCTAGGAATTTATATCCTGGGGATGCCATCTTTTAGACAAAATAAAATCAATGTCCCAGCTAGTCAGGATTTTTTACTGCTTGTTCTAAAATAAAATTTCTTTAGGTCCAGTCTTCATCAGCTTCCAGATCCTGTAATAACTAATTTCTCCCTGCAGTTTCACTTAGGATTTCTAACCTACATTATGGTCCAGTCACACTGAGTATGAAAAAGTGACTACAAACTACTTCTGTTCTTGCAGCACTGCATTGCTGTTTAGTATCACTGAATCTGCACGGATTTGTATTTTGTGAGAAATACACAAAGAAAGGAACATAGTATACAATAATATGGCTACTAGCAGTATGTTCCTGTAAAACATCCATTTACAAACCACTGTTAAAAAGATCTTTTGATGTCATTCATCTGTTTCTAAATGTTCCATACTTATGAAAAGTTTGAATGCCTTGAACAGATCAAGGCATGGGCTGGAAACAGCTTATTTAAAGGGAAAAAAGGAAGAATATTACCATTGTAATAAACTAGTGAATGAAAATAAAACCCCAACAGGACTGTAACTTGGAACTGCTAAAGTCGGAGGAGGCCACATTTACAAAGTCTAAACAGACATTTGCAGGAATGAAGTGTATGTACTGTCTTTTAACTTGAAAAGAAAGGAAGAGAAGGGAAAGGCTTATCTGTACACAGCAAGCTGTTCTGGAACAGGTGAGAGAGATAAAAGTTACTGATGTTGCTGCCCGCTGTACCAGATGCATTTGGCAGCTGCACAGTGTCCAGCTTACAGGAGCACTCGTGCATGCCTATATCTATTTATTTGCACTGTACGTGTTCAGTTATTTTGAGCAAAAAGTTGCTTAAAAGTTGAAGATATACCCAGTGAGTGTGGTAGAAAATAAATTGTGGGGATTTTTATACTGTTGTATGATTATCTAAACTAGACTGTGCTATAAATTTAATTCCAAGATCCTAATTTCTGGAAAATCTCAATTAAATCAAATTTTGTCCTGAATTTGTTTGGAATGTAGTGTGCATAGATTTGTGCCATCTCTAGTATATCAACAATCCAGAGATATCAGAAATAACACAACAGTGCAAGTTTTAACATAAACTGTGTTCCAGGTGATACTGTCTTTTATGGAAAGCTATTTCAAAATACATTTGAAAATATGGATAATGAAGCTGCAGTTTACTAAATCTGTGGGATATTTTCCACTGATGTCTTGTGATACCAAGTCTGCATCCTATAATGGAATGAATCTTAGGCATTGAAATTCCATGCATCTATTGACTCCTTGTATTTGCTTTGAAAAAAAAAAAAAGTAGTATATACTGTGCAGTTTTCATCTAAAGAGACTTTTGAGCAAAATACAAGATGCTCACACAGATTTACAGACACTACTTCCTTCTTGTCTCTCAAGTCCACCACCCCTAACAGCAGCCTCCCCTGAATAATTTTACCCATGTGAACAGGACTGGCTCAGAGACCAAAGCTCACTCCCTTGTCCAGCTCCTTCCCTGCCATTTTATTAGGTTCTTTATGACCACCAATAAGAATTTTACTGGTGGAAGACATAGGTACATTTCATTCTGAAGTAACAAACCTAATTCCAACCACTTTAATATCATAACAAACCTAATTCCAACCACTTTAATATCACACTAAGAGACACAAAATAAAAAAAACCAAACCAACAAAAAAAAAAAAAAAAAAAAACAAAAAACAAAAAAACAAAAACAAAACCACAGAAAAAGAACACCAAACTGCCAAAAAAACCCAAACCCAAACAAAACCAAGAAAGCACATGCCTTAAGATAGGTTTCTAATCCTGGAAGAACCTGCCTTTCCTTGCCAATTTTATCAGTTAAATTTTGCTTTAAACTCATTCTTAATCTATTGTTTTCTGTTTTCCTAAATGCTCCTCCCTCATCATTATATGAAAGTGACCCTATCACAGTGAAGAACTGCAAGAAGAGGAGTTGGCAAAGGAAATAAATAGCTCTAAATAAGAGCAAAAATATTCCACTGAGGAATGCAGAATTCTATTTACATCACTGGCATTCTGGAAGGTTGAAGTTTTTCAAAGGCAGTACCGTATGATAGAGAACAGAAGACACTCGTGGGCATTTAAAAGAAAACTGGGAATTCGCCTTTGGAAAGTTTTTGTGAGTTTGTGGAAACTCACAAGCTATCCCATCATTGTCAGGCATCTTTGATTTTCTTCCCCCAACCATCCCTTCTTTTATTTTTCAGTTGTTGTAACATATGGAACTGTCACTTCAAAACATGCCCTTGCATTACTATGAAAAGCATATTTCATTTCTCTAATCCTTGGTGCCAGCCAGAAAGAAAATATGTTTTAAAACGTTGTTTTTGGTTTATTTAAAGGGACAGGCTGAGCTTCCTGTAGTGCCTCAAACTTGAAGCCTCCTCATCAATGGAATAAAAATGGCTGGTAAGCATTGCTTTTGGGCTGTAACAGTTCCCATGCCTGGTGCTTAAAACTCAGCTAACCTCACAATTGAAAGAACAACTGAAGAGTAAGGTTAGGTGTCAAGGCTTTGGGATTGAAACATCAGTATCAAAAATCTAGGAAAAAGTGTGGTAACAAAAAAAAAAGAATCTGTTCTGCAATTTCAGAATATTTTATGGTATAGGGCAGAACTAGCCTTCCTCTGACTCCATCATGTCATGTATTGGTTATGCTTGAGCAATTTACCATATATTCATACTAAAGAATTTTGATATGAAATATGAAGTGTGAAAAAGTTTCCAGGTGGAACGTATTACTGATGCCAATGTGCATTACAAACACTAGGAAAATGTCCCACTTATCAAATAATTTTTAAAACCAGTATTGCTTTATAAAATTATTTTCTTTGAGTTCATTACAGATCTCTGAAGATCACAAAACCCAAACATTTTTCCAGAAATCACAGCAAATCCCAAGGCACACAGAACGTGCTAACATTATATATGTTATAGATATACCTAAAATAAAGGACCTACTAGTGATATTTCTTCAAAGGGCCTCCAGCTGCTTCACAATTTTCAGATGAAAATACCAACTACCTGCCATGAAAACATGCGTGTAAACATGCATCTATTGGAAAAAATACGGGCCCTACCACAGCTCTTTTCCACTTCAGGGCCCCCCTCAGGGAGAAGCAGCTAAGCTATTCTAAAGTCTCAGATTGCAAATGTTATTTGAATGCAGACAATTTGCCTTATTTTCCTTCTCACGTGCTGCTTAACCACATCATTAGCAAGACAACACGCAGGTAGCCATTACACAAAACACATTAAAGAAAAGTGGTAATTAAAAATAATCTGCACAGAGACCTTGTGAACTCCTTGCATAGTTTTACACACAGACATTGAAACATATCTGCCTGAAAAAAAATTAAGTACCCTTATTTTTATTCCTTTGAATGTTTCAAACTGGAATTCTAAGTAACTTATAGTGAACTGTACAAATAATTTCAGTGAAATGAATGGGCACAACAAGGTAGAACATGTGCAACATTATTTGCAGGCTCTTCTAAGTCACTAGTTTATAATGAGTCATCTCCATTGTACCCAGAGAAATGCTATTGCTAGCAGTTTTGAAAGCATCTACAAGAATTCATTTTTGCCATTCAGGCTTAACATGTATAGCTCAGCCTTTGAACACATTGGGATGTTTATATAGCTGCATACATAATATACTGAGACAAGATAAATCCCCACTTTTCTTTCTTGTCTTTCAAGTATTTTCAGTGGTTTCTTTGTGTTTGTCCCTCTATTTGAATTTTGCAATCCTAATTCTCAAGACCGGCTGAAGAATAAACAGATGCTTTGTGATGTTAAAAAAAAGGCAGATAAACAATAAATTGCATATAATGCAAGCTTCTTTTGCATTTCTTCCTTTAAACCAAATAAATTTAGAGTGGCAGCTTTTCTCAGGAAAAAATGAAACAACGAGAAAAAAATGTACAATATGAAATTATTTTAACTGGCTAAAGAAGTTAAATGCCTGTTCAGTATCTTTGATACATACTCAAAATCCTTTGTCAGGATTTTCTCAGTGTTTTTTTGCTCAGTGTCTGTTGGAGTTACCTGAATATTTTCAGTCAACAGCTGTTGAAAAGACATCCCAGTGGTTCCCATCTCTGTCACTGCAGTTTATTCTGTGGACATTCTGTGTCCAGCTGCACCTGGGTCTCTCTGGACATGAAAATCGTATCACTTAGATCGTGCACTTTCATTCTGCTTCTCTCTAGATGGCAGCATTTGCCTTAAAGAATTCCCTCTAGATAAGCTTGTCTCATACAGGAATAACAATAAAGCTCAAGAAAAATAGTGCCAGGAATCATAAAATCTTAGCCATAAGTTTTGGTTCAATTTTAGGTTTGTTTTTTTTGGTTGTTTTTTGTTTGGTTTTTTTGTTTGTTTGTTTGCTTTGGTTTTGTGGTTAGTTTTTGTTGTTGCTGTTTTTCTTTTTTTTTGTGACAATTCATAAACCTTTACTGATAACTGAAGCAGGCAAGGAGATTCAGTTAAGAGACATAATCTACATTGTCAGGGTGCAACAATTACTGCATAATCAGCCTGGGCCCCACAGTTCAAGAAGGATGTTAAATATATCCAGAGGAGAGGAACAAAGCTGGAGAAAGGGCTAGAATGTATGTCCTGTGGAGGAGCAACTAAGGATTTTGGGTTTGTCCAGTTTGGACAAATAGGCTGGAGGGTGACCTCATTGCTCTCTGCAACTTCCTGAGAAGGGGGAGTGGAGAGGAAATTACTGAAATCTTCTTCCTGGGATCCAGTGACAGGACACATGGGAATGGCTCAAAGCAGCATCAGGAGAGCTTTGGACTGGACTTCAGGAACCATTTCCTTGTTGAGAAATTGGTGAAACACTGAAAGAGGCTTCCTAGAGAGGTGGTTGAAGCCCCAAGCCTGTCAGCGTACAAAAGAAATTTGGACAATGCCCTTAATAGTCAGTCCTGGGGTGGCAAGGCAGATGGACTTGTAGGTCCCTTCCAACTAAAAAGATGTTATTCTATTCCATTCCATTCCATTCCATTCCATTCCCTGCCATATTTCTTCTCCCTTTATTCCACTATCCCACATACTCCTGGTGCTTGCTTCTTATTACAAACAGCTAAATATTTTCACAGTCCTTACTGTGGTCTTATTCATCCTTAAAGTAATTAATTACTAAATCCCTTATTTTTACAAAAGTTACGCTGAAAACTGCATAATTTTTTATCTGTAAGAGTATGAAGATGTGATATCTCTAGCCTCCATTAAATGAAATAAATGAGAATTACATAAAACAGAAAAAATCTAATTTATAATTAGTGTATTTTTTTCAACTAAATGTTTTTAATAAAAAAAAGACATGTTTTTTATTAGGTGTATACAACATATGTTCTTGTTGCCTTTTCAGCAGGTCATAGCTACATTATACATCTCTCTAGTAAATTTCTCTCTTTGTAGTCCTCTCTGAAAAGATACACTGCCATCATAATTAATCTTCTTCCTTAGTCCATCACTACATGTACACACAGTAGGAAAAGTCTGCTATCAGATGTGGTAATTTTTTGGTAGACATAAATAATTCATTCCCTATTTACCACCTATTACCATGTGCAGTAATTTTAAAAATGTGCCCATTTTTCTAACTTTTCCATCAGTCAGGCTTTCACTGCCAGCTCTGTCTGTATGCTGAATCTCACACAATCTAGCGATTTTTTTTTTAAATGATTCCCAGTTTCATTTTTCTCATGCTGCCTCCCCTCCTTCCCCCAGTTTTCCTCTTATTCTCCTAAAACTTCCTGACTAAAGCTGAGCCTGTGGATCTTTGGCTGTCAGAGCCTTAGCATTTCCCTGGACAAGATGTGTCTGCTTGAATATACATCTGAAAAGGCTACAATGCAAGGGGAGATGTTGGCAATTCACTACTTTCTATTAGCAACTGAGAAAAGGAAGAATATATTAAAATTTAAAAAAACCCCAAACCTAAATATAGAGTACAAATGGGCCAAGTGTTAACTTAGCTAGCAAACAATGTTAAAGCATAAAAATTTAGTGCTGTAGCAGTTTGATCCAGCCCTCCTATTTCATCTGCTTATCTCAGCCTCATCTGATGAATGCCTAGCTATTCAAGAATTTATTTTCCTATCTCTCAGAAGAAACTTCTGTAATTATTTTTAAAAATAGTGTTGTGGATATGTGGTGGCCAAATGCCTATTGATCATGTGGAAAGATACATTCTTCTTCTGACTTCAAAGGCCACAGTGCTGTCCAAGGAACTAAAACTGGCAGCCAAAATACCAGGGAAGAAATAGATAGGGGTAAGGACAGAAAGATTGTATCTCAGAGAGCAGAAAAGAAACGATCATCTTCAAACTCTTCATTTAAATTACAGCAAAGGTACAAAGCTACTGCAAGGTGCCAGACTTTCTGGAATATCTTTTGAAGATAATAAGAACTATTTGAATAAATAGGCTATAAATACACTTGACAAAAGCATCTATAAAGTTACAAAAGCAGCAGTTCTTTCTATAGCTGATAGAAATGCAGAGGTTACGTTTAATTTAATAAAGAGGCAATCCATGGACATTAAAACAAATGGCATACTTCAGATACATATTCAAAGAGGGCACAAAAAGTCATCATATTGAAATCAGATGCCATGTGCATCGCACATAATTTCTTCCTGTACTGTGCTCCTACCCTGTCCTGTTTTTTCCAGTTTTAGAAAGCTGTTTCTGTTTCTTGTCCCTCAGTTGATATGATCCAGTTAAATCCAAGCTTTGGAGACACTTGCATGAAACAGCAGTGATTACTTGATTTCTCAGCATATAAATCTAACTACAAAACTTAACTATGTAGGACTCTGTTATGAGGTAACTTTTCCTATACAACATTCTTGCCTCAGCTGCTATCTGCTCTGAGACCCACATTAACAGAATACTGTCAAAGCTGATCTCCACAGAACATATTAAACAACTGTTTTCCCAGAACAAACTGATAAAGCAACAAAAGTGCTAGACAGAACTTTTCAGCAAGCAGCTTCAATGTAAGTTCCACTTCAAGCAGCTTTTAATTTCTAAAAATTAAGGCTGCAAATAGCTTTGTATCTGTTTGATGCAACCTGTTTAGAGAGGAAGCTCTATTTAACTTGCCACTCTGCCAGCTATTTCCAGGTTTTGGCTTTATCTTTGCCTGGTAAATCTCAGTCTGAGCTGAGAGTAGTACTAGAGTATTTCACACTCATCTCCTGAGTTAATGTCACCAAAAAGGAACCCCAAAAGCTGATGTGAGGACACATGCTGCACCTTCTGAGGGCACAGCCATGTCCATGCACAAACCTCCATAGTATCTGGAGTCCTCTCTTCAGATGTTTAATTGCTGAAACCCTATCCTGATTCATGTCAGGAAAGACCTTCAGCAGGAACTCTGATAAAAGCTTTACATATTAGTGAGGTCATATTACTGCACACACAGTTTTTATTCCTTGCTCAAAATGTCACAATGTGGCATTTTTGAACAGCTACCACCTGTTCCTGGGGGGAAATGTTGGGACACAATGTTAGGGCACAGTTGCTAATTTGGCATCAGTTTACTATAGTATCAAAGGGAATACATATTATACCTGCAGGTGAGTAAATCTGAACAAGGTACAAGATTTTTAGGTCTTTAAATTGTGTGGCTCTGTTAACTAGAAAAGGACCAAAATAAGCAAAATTTGGAAAACAGGAAGAAAATTAGTCAAACTGATTCACATATACAATGGGTGTCTTATTAAGATGTTGATTTCCTGACCTGCTACACATAAAAAAAAAAGCTCTATTTCAAAGTCATTACAATCAGAGAATCAGTCCATATCTTGCTTTACTAAATTGATTTTTTTGAAAACCTGAAATGGGTGTTTTACATTGCTTCATAATTTTGCCTGGCATTTCTTCCAATAGCTCTAATTACTCACATTTATTGCAACACTGTGAGAACTTTTTTTAGATAAACATGTAATTACTGTTCAATACTATCCTTATAATTTAAAGATAGGCAAAACAGACGGTGCTTGTTTGCAGCTGAATAATAAATGCATATACATATAGAAAAAGGCATGAAGAAGAAACTCCAAGTAATATATTTACTCTTGCACTGTTCAAATAAAATAGCCACCTGTCCTCTGGAATGTCCGATGCTGCACTAGAGTTGAAGACAGAGAATGGCACTTGCAAAGTGGCCACCTTATAAGTGATCTTAAAATCTGCATTTGTTTGTGCAACTTGATACGCAGGATTCCAGTTAACAGACAAGGCTCTGTGTCACAGGCAGATGCAAGTTTAACACTCTGTGATCTTTACCAGATGCTCTGAACTGGCTCTGGTCTTGGACCTGTGACAGTTTTGCCTATCCACTTTCATATGTCACCAGCCTCTGCTAGCAATTAAGGGATTGTCTTTCCCTGCAAATGTATGATTTTTACATACTCTTTAGATGACTGGCCTTGACAAATCAAGAACTGATCGCACACCACTGTACTCCCACTGGCCAGAAAGCAACTGGTGTGACTAAGTATATGTAAAATGGCAATTTGGCTCTCAGGCCATTTAATTTTATAATATTTAATTTATGTATTAACTGCATATTTTTTTTTTCATTTTGTTTAAAGAAAAAATATGGAAAAAAAATTTCCTTGGCCTTAACAGAGTGCTAACACAGGGCTGAGTTGGTTCCTATCGGTTACTTTTCTTTACCAATAACAAATACTTCAGGCTTCTTCTGTATATTTCCATTGAAATACTTCTAGCAACACACTTTTATGTGTTTCTTAAGGCTAAAGAGGTTTTCTTCTTCCCTCCCTACTTTTATCTGTAATTAAAATAAAAATGAATACATAATTACTTATTGATTGTTATACCAAAAAAAAAAAAGTTACTGCTTTTCAGCAGAGCCCTTTCTTCTCCTTTGAAAAAATGCTTTCAACACAGGGAATGTAGTGTGGAAAAAATGGAACATATGATCACAAAATAACAAGAGCTTACTATTAAGTGTAGTGATAAAGTGATACTGAAATCACAGAAGTGGAATAAGAATTTAGACAGATAAACAATAAAGTCATGTCTCACATCCTTCATGGACACTTTAGAGAGTACAAATACCAAGAAGGCAGAAGAGTCTGTTTATAGGACCCTGAAGTTTTAAAACAAATCTTGGGATTGTCTGGTATATGCCATAATAATTTCCATATACTGAATCTCCTGAGTTTTTAAAACTGCATTTTGATAGTTTGATCCAAGAGTTATTCACAGTAAGTTGAGAACTCTGAAGCTTTGCAAAAGACTATAGCTGTTTCTGCCAGTAAAAATATAAGGTACAGACCCCACTTGGCTCAATTCATTGTTTCCTGACCCCCTCCCCTTCTTTTCTGAAGCACTTCTTGCTCATCTTTGCCCTGGGACATTGCACTGCAGACTGATCTATGAAGATCACATGCTTTTTATCCATTAATAGCCTATGCCAGAAATACTTCAGCTCTTCCTGGAGCTAAGACACAAGGCTGTCAAGACAATGGCCTGGCTGCTTATTTGCTCCCAAGACAGTAGGTTTCACCAGCATTCCCAAACACAGCAGCTGCACAGTTCTGGAATGGCATTGGCCTTGTCAGTGCCTCTCATCTCCATCACACAGTATTTCACTATGAGCCCAGGTGGATCAACCTGCTTCTGAAAGGGCTGCCAGGAATGTTGTGGTGTAGTTTTGCACAGCAGACAGCCGAACCAACAAAACCATAAAAGACTATACACCATCCCCATCCCCAAAATTGTTATACAAAGGTTGTTGTTTACAGATGATGTATAAAGAGAGGGTTGATTCTCCAAAAGGAAAGACAACTCCAATTCCTTTACCCATAAATATTAAGACAAGGAGTCCTGCATTGTCTATATCCCAGCAATCCCTGGGGCTTTGAGGGCATCAGGAAGATTGATGTGCTCCTTGCTGTCTAACATGAACAAGTGATTCAGGAGGTCATTTTTGCAATCTGAGCTCTGCCCTGACATGGTTCTAGAGGTCTCCCTGACACATACCCACTCCAAAGATCCACATTGGCTCCAAGCAATTGAGAAGAATCACCTTCTCTAGTAGTAAAAATGTACAGAAATCAACAGCAAACTGAAATGCCCTTCTGTGAGCCATTCGTTCAGCTGAGTTCCTATTTTAAGTTTCAGGTTTTTCATTAAAATATAAAATGAATTTTATAGGTTCTTAGGCCATCCCCTTCTGGTGATCACAAAGCAAGCCGTCCAAGTCCATATTCCCCTGAGGAAATATGGACTTACTAGGAGTATGATTTGATGGAGAAGATCAGAAAAGCTTATGCTGACAGACTTTACACCTGCGAAATAGTGGTCTCCAAATGTTCAGCAGCATGGAAAAATTGAACTTGAAAAAAGATAAATGATCTTTTCTGTATAGAGCTGGTAACAATGGGCTATTTTCTTGCACAGGTATCTGGAAGTTGAGGAATTACCTCTATGAGGTACTAAATATGTCAACAGAGAAACTCTCTGATCACTCTCTGCTCCTGTGCTGGTCTTCATTCTTTTTTATTTATCCCTTTCCTTGTATCCACATTTCTCTCCTACATGTTCCACCAGGAAACTGTGGAATTTTGGGTGCACCGAGACATCTTCAAGCAAATGCCCATTCACAAGGGGAAAACATCATCCTTGCTTTTTAATCAAAATTATCAGAAATTGTTTTCCTGATGGGTATTCTAAATCTGGCCTCTATAGGCATGGAAATTATTAAAATTCACTCTAGCAAGAGCATTATTATGGAACATAAAAGCTATTACTACATTCTTTGATCATTCTTCCTGGGCAAAAAGGGGAAAATATTGTGTCCACGTCTTGACAATTTCTGAATAGTTTTGCAATGCAGAGGAGGGAAGCATAATGAAAGACCTTGTCACTTCATAAAAACATGATGCAGGATAAAATATAGGTACTTATTTTCCCATCCATGTCAAGCAGGAATGTTTTTCTACTTTTCCAATCCTACAAGATCTTCAGTATGTAGCTGTGGAGTCTGTGAGAGGCCTTTATAATATGCAAAGTCTCTTGTATGAATTGAATTTTTAAGCCAAAGATAAGATGGTGCCTGAGCAAGAAATTTTGATTTATACTAGGAGAGGGATGAAATTAAGGTGAGAAAGGGCCACTGGAGTACAACAGTTCATGGAGCAACTAGAAAACAAGGCTATTTTTCCATTATATTTTCAAAGTCAAGGCAGTTAGCTGTAACTGACTGAATGTTTTCAGGCAGAGAGAGTGCTCATACTGGTGATACAATTTTTGAAAAGTCTTGTACTTCTACTGCTATTTATATTTCTATCAAGACACTGCCTTAAGGAAAAGGGGGTTTCACTGTGCTGGACATCGCACAAACAGAGAAAATATGCAAACGTTTTCCTGACAGCTTTAGAAATAAAAAAAAATATTGTGGTTTCGGGTCAAATCCTCTGCCTACACAAACCCTCCACTTTGCAGATAGAGGATACAATAGAACTAGTCATCTTCTGTTTACAGGTTGAGATAATACTTAACAAGCACATTAAGCAACATTGTATATGGCATCACTAAAATCATCCATGTAAGCATGGCAGCAAAAGGGTGTGCCAAATTAGGGGCATACTTTTTCTGATTTTCTCACATCATGACTTCATAATGTGAAAAAAAAGCCAAATTTAAGGACAGGAACTAGTAGAGGAGTTAACTCAGACCAACACTGGGATGCAAAGCTGTTAAAAGCAAGGCAAAATGCCACATCTCATCTCCATCTGGAATCAGCCTCAGTTACTAATACAGAACTAACCTCTGAAGTACATTCTAGTACTTTGGGCCTCTTTCAATAAATCTCAGGAGAACAATTCAGAAGAGGAAGTTTTTCCACTACACTGGACTTCTGATGAATGGATGTGACACAAACCTAAATTGCATAAATTAGTGTCTTTAAATGGCCCCTTCACGGTTTCTCAGTAGCAGGTAAAAATAGAGATTTATATTTCTCTTGCAATCAATTTCACTTTAGAGCAAAACAGCAAACTGTTTGTGACAGGTGCTTACTGAAAGAGACTGAATATATACTGTGAAGTGTAGATGAATCTTACCCCCCTTCTCCCCAAAGCTAACAGGAACTCAGGGAGACTGAACAAGCCCATAAATCAGATTCAGTTTTTGAGGCAGTGTGTGCTCTTTGATTTTCTACTGTGAGCAAGAACAAATCTGTTGTTTTGCCTCTTTTTTGTGTCTGCTTGTTTCAGCAGGTAGGAGGCAAGATGGAGTACTTCTAGCCCCATTTTATGAGCAAGATACTCCAAACAAAACATTTCTGGGGCATTTTTAGATGCCTTGGATATACAGCTGCTCACATAGTGTGATAATCCCTGAGAAATGTCTGAAGTCACTCACTGCTGTTCTGAAATGGGATATGGCATATACAGTATGAAAGTATGGAAAAAAGGAAGTGAGAGTCAGAGAATGAGAGGGATTTGACACATTCTGCCGTGTTTCCATGAAGAACACAAGGATCAGATGCTAAATATTGCAATGGCCGTTAAATTAAATGCTGTTAAGTAGCTCTCCACTGTTTGTAGAGCAGAGATGAGATTGGTTTAGAACATTATAGACACTTCCACTATATCCTATGAAGTAAGAATATTTCAACATTGTCTCTTTATTACTATGAACTTCTGGAAAGAGAACCTCTGCTTTATGTATGCTAAATGAGTAAACACTTAAGAGTCTGGAAAAATACTGCTTCTGGGAAATGGTCATTGTGGGACTACCAGCAGACAGGGTGAGGTGGCTGGTAAATATAGAAATGACCAGCAATAAACATCCCTTGTCCTGCCTAAATACTGGCTGCTGTTCTGATGAGAAAGAATCTTCAGTCAGATAAATTTCATATTTTTACAAGACCTGCTGCCACAGATACAATTTAATCTATACTAGAAAGATCAATGCTGATTATTTAATCTAAAACAACATATGGATGTCACATTCTACAATTCAAGATTTGTTTCCCTCAAAGAATCTGTTGCCATAACAGTTTGCAATTTTGCCTCACCTTGATTATTAGTGAGCTTTTAAAATCAGACAGACATCTTTGGTTACCCAATTATACTGTCATGATAGTAATAGAATAGTTGCTCAGAGACACTTATAGACAGGTAGAGAAATAGAAACAAATAATAAATCCATTCTTCTTACTATATTTATGCTTTTTAATCTGACAGTAGGCATGCCAAAATCATCAAAGATTTCCGTCAACACCAGATTAGTAATGAAAATATTTCACATTCAATTCCCACGGTACATGTGGATACAGTTGGCTTTAGACATCTACATCACATCAAATCAGATGCAGTTTCTTTATATTTCAAAAATTCAGCCTCTGAATTTTAGTTTTACAGACTTTAATAATGCTAAGATCCAGTGTACATAAAATCAAGTCTATTTCAGTTTTGAGTTCCTTTTTGAAATTGTTGTAAGCACTAATTGAAGAAGGCTTTTCTCACTTTTTTATTCCTGTATATAAGAAAGCTTATTTCATTTTTCTCCTTGGTGTACCATTCCTCAATGTAAATGAAACTGTATATAGCAACCATTTAAGGATATGTGGCAGATTGCAGAGTAGAGTTAGTTAACATATATGTTTTCAGGATATCTTCCAAGAATAAATTTTAATGACACAATGGCTACTACACCATGGCATTTATAACAGCTTTTTTGTGTGCACGTGTGTTAAATTTCATCTTGGTAATCAATGTACAATTAATGATATGTTTGTATTTTACATATATTTTAAAAAAGCTTTTTAGTGTGTGTGCATAAGCACGTGCCTATCAATCAATCTACAAGTATGTTTCTCTAAGCTGGACAGGTATATGAATGTGAAGGATGGTCCGGATGAAACTTAGCTCTGAGCATTGCACAGTATGTATTCTATTATCACTGTATCACAGACACTATCTTATCTTCCAGTCTGTGTTTGCTGACTATATCTGTTGCCATTTTGAACTTTTCTTATAGCTACTATTTCTACTATTTCTCTTTATGGAGTTTATCTATAATGTGTTAAATTCGTTCATCTTCCTAATCAATTTAGAATGGTTTACTAGTACGCTCTGTGAAGCCTCATTGCTGCCCTTTGCCTTTGACCTTCCCAGTACTATTCCTAGTATTATTAAATGGAATTTTGAAACATGCCAAAAAACAGGGTTGGAAAAAAAAATAACTTTACAAAAACCATTCTCAATCATTCCAAAAATGGAACATTACTTGGAAAAGAAATAATTTCAAATAATAAATAATTAAAAAAACCCGGCTCTCTCCACACCCCTGCCCCCAAATACAAGTCTGCCAGAAAGAAAATCTTATCGGTATGGAATATGCTGTCCCAGAGCTTTATGGCTATATGGACTTGATTTTAAGCAGCTCAGTGTACTTAAAACTCTGAAAAATTTTCAATAGTACAGCACAAGTTTAACACTTAAAAAATAGAAATATAATTTTTGAATTGTCTGTTCTCTTCCCCTCCACCCTTAAATTGTGAAACATCATTATATTCCATTTTCTTGAGCCACTGTAACCTGATGGAAGTCAACATCTGCTATTGACAGAGACGCTGGTATGAACTACATGACAAAATCTCTTTGGGGATTGGAAGATAAAAAAAAAATGATTGAGAGGTGAAGTATAGAAAGTTGAGAAAGTAAAAGAAGAAGAAAATATATGATGGAAAAAAAATATACTGCAAGATTTTCTCTTCCCTGTTGGAAGAAGAATGTATTTGTGTTAAAATTTCAGAGGGAAAATATTTATCACTTTATTTTTTTCTTTAGGAAACAGGCAGCAGATAGTGCAAAATAAACAAAATTGTGTGTAGCTATAGGTTGGGAATAGATTGCAATTTCTAGACAGGGACAATATACATGTTTTAGTACAAGGTTTAAGTTTTTCATTAACCAATATATTCATTATATCCTACACATAGTGCAAAGTATAAAATATTACATGAATCTAAAGTATCTTTTACATATTTATATAAAATTATGCCATGTAAATATGTTTCAAATGCAGTATTGGCATACTATTGACACACAGCTATTTCTATGTCTCCGTTCAATGAATATTTTGACAGTTCTATTTCCCTGGAAGTTTGGTACATATTTTTGCATTTGTGCTCTTAGCAGAAGTGAAACTGCTTTCCAACCCATGAAAAGCATTTACTTTTCTCACAGACTACTTTTTTCTCTTGCATAGAACCAGAGTTGCAACCACAGACCACATCTGGCTTGCAAGCAATTCAGTTGTAACATTTGTGCTGAGACAAGAACGTGTGATCAGCAAAGAACAGCAGGAGAGCAGACAATTAGTCACTGGTAGGAGGAAATGAGCCAGGAGACACTGCTGTCACTGGGTCAGGATGGGGCTTGGCCAAACTCACCAGCCAAACTGGTGTGGTGAATGTGAAATGGGCTCTGGGGCACCCATCGCCATTTGCCCCACTTCTAGACTGCATATTCAGTTAAAAAGAGCTCAGCCATATGAGGATTTCACACGTGGCTTGCAAGGTCAAACAAGCTAATCACCTTTGTTTTGCAAGGTTAGTGCAGTAACTGTAGAGCTACAAAGGGCTGGAAGGAAAGGTCACTTCCCTGTCAGTAGTTGCACAACTGAAGTCTGACTTAGATTACAGATAATAACAACCAGCATGTACCCCAGCATGTCCAGTCCTGAGACAGAGAAAACATTTCAAACCACACACTGGATATTTGAATCATGCTCAGGTGAATGAACGGCACACACACCTTCCAGGAACAAGTCATTCTTGAATAACTTTAAGTTGGGTTCTGAAATTTTTCACATCAAAGGCACTGTGTTCCCAAAATGGAGGATCTAATTCTCTTGCCAGCTACTTTGCAATAATTTAGGAAGGTGTCCTGGGATGATGTTATTGTATCCCCTATTGGCTGCTTTGCATTCAGAAATGGATAATAAAGACACTAGGTATTTGCCCCAGCACAAGGCTCACTTAAGTAGCATAGCATTAGCAAGACAGCTCTGTACCCAAAATTCAGGTCAGAGTAGGGCCAGAGAGATGGTGTATTTAAAGAACCAGTTTAGCTAATGCTTGTCCACAAAACAACCTTCCTAGTGAGAAACAAAACCAAAAGGTAGAACTGTAATTAACTTGCATTAGTTTATGTCTGAGATTGGAAGAATTTCCTCATTGTTTTGGAATCAGGAAGGAGGGCTTGTAAAGGTGGAATGCAGTCCTGCTTATGTGCTCAGCTTTGGTACATCATGTACAAATTAATGGCAGAGGATATCCTTTTCCCCTCCAAGTCAGATTTTTGTTGTCAATCCCATCTCATTTCGTTCATGAAATGGGCACCAGACTAGGATCTAGTTCAGTCTTTGGATTTGTTCCAACTCTAGCAGATGCTGCAAATTTGCACAGAAACAATCTAAAACTTGGATTGTGTTCAGATTCTTTGGTATCCTTACAAATCTATCCATATTCACCAACTCACACTGGTAGGACTCATTTTCATCTCCAGTCTTAGCAGTATCTACATCACAACACAGCCTCACAACAGCATGATGCCCTGGTGATCAGTTCAGGAACATCTATTCCCCACCTTAAGTGTCTCTACTTGAGAGACCATTCCCCCCATGCAGTTCCAGGACCAGGTGGTCTATTTCACTTTGTTCCCTGACCTTTGGGATTTTATCTGACTATTCATTTATTTTGGAATGAGACTATGATAAATTATTATTCACTATTGTAATTGAATGTGTTTCAGTAGTGCTACAGATCAGCATTGTAGCAAAGTAAATATAGATGATAGAAAAATCCACTTTAAAAGAACTAAAAGTAGAGTATCTCTCTCACAATCACCAACAATTTTTTTAAGAATAAAAAAAGTAAATTAGATATTGTTAAGCTGCAGTCAGCCTCTTCTGATGTGGTATTTTAGAGTAAGAAAAATGTTATTACTTTATGACCACTGGCAATTCCCAGATACTTGAATGCAGCCCGTGTGTGTATGTAGCATCATATGATTTTAAAACTAAATATTGGACAGATGAGACATATGGTCACAACATTCTTCTTTTATTAATAAGTTGAGACTATCCAAATTTCAAAGGCCTGAATTAAGAATACTGTCTGTTATTCCCCAGTTCCCATCAGCTTCTTTTAACAGTGGAGAGGAAAGCCACTATGCTTTGATGTGGTAGCTTGCAAAACAGCAGTCTGTCCCACCAAATACTCCCCACTATCAAAATGGTACGGTAATGCACCCAACTTAATTCTATCTGCAGCTCCTCCAGGTTATAAATACTGGTTTTTCAGCTTGGTGCTACAAGTAAACTGTAAACAGCTCAAATGAGGACTTAAGCTCTGGTTTTTACTTTCTATTATCAGAGGAGAAATTAATTAACTTCTGCCGTAAAAATCTATCTAACAGATACTGTGGGCTTGAAACACAAGAAAAGCAATGGCAAAAGAAAACAAAAAAGAAGACATTTGCTTTAAGCATTAAGCACTAGGTAAGGCTGTGTATAAGGGGACTCAATAATTTCTCCTTTTGTATAATACAGCCAAATTCATAAAGCAGCAAATCTAAACATAAATTTATTCCCAGACATGGCATTAATATCCACCCCTAAGAGACAGGTAGATCCCTATACAAAGAACAATTGTGGTGCTTCTGATTGGTCATAGAATCTCTGCTACACAAATTAAAAATAAAAAAATGTTGGAAAATAGGATCACAGGAAAACAAGAAAAAGGAAAGAAATAGAGATTAAACTGGCAATAAAATCTTCTAGTGAAATTCCTGGAAAGTGGTTCCAGCTGAGTACTGAGTAGAAACAGTACAAAGTCCCAAGAAGCCAAACAGTAAGTAATATTGCAGAATAATTCAATAAGCTTCAGAGATTCTTTTGCCAAAAATAATCAGGATGTTTGATCTCAGCTTGACTGGTATATGCAGCTAGGAAAAAAATTACTGTTTGCTGCAGGAATTGTAGTACTATGTCTCACCAGTAAAGCTAACAACTTCAAGTCAGAAAATCCCCTTTAACTTAGTTTGAAAATGATGCTGTATTAATTAATGGAATACCTAGCTTTTAAACACAGGTAAATTCTCTATTTCAAGATCAGATGTCCATACTTTAGAACTGATTTACATGGTATAATTAATAGCAAATAGTATGAGATTAGCAGAGTTGTGTATTTTTCTTTCACATTTACATACAATGGATCAATAAGTTTTCCTATCAATATTTTCCATCTAAAATGTTCTAAATATTGAAGAGAGAGACAATCCCACAAGAAGAGGATTCAATTCTGAATTCTGGTTGTAGAACTTTTCATCAAGATGTTTTTGACAATTATAAAACAAACACTTCAGCTAGAAAGAGAGGGAGACACACTGCAATATTCATTATGAAAAATGATAACGATAGTTTGATTAAAGAAAAGAATATTTTTTAATTGGTTTTTGAACTTTGTTTTGTAAAAAGGATGTTTGCTGGTTTGCTTTTTCATCTTAGCTCAGGAAAAGACAACAATATTATAGCAATATTATCAAATGAATGAAAATTCAGCTTTCATCCAGCCCTAGTAGCAAGCTTAGTTATCACTTTTCTTTTTCCTAAATCCCCAACTGATGGCTTGCCATAAGTTCACTTTGAACTTGCACTATATTTCCTCTTTCACTTCAATTCCATTTTTGCTCCATCATAGATCTAACAATAGGGAAGTGTTTCTGGATCCCTCATTCCATTTCTAAGGATAATTAAAAAAAAATTGGCACTTTGAGTAACTGGTACTTTACATTATGTATTAATAAATAAGTTACCATAAAATGAGTGTGAACTTGCAGAGAATTTCTATTTTGCTTAACAACGTTTGCACACAAGTTTGCTCTGCAGCAAATGTCAAGTAATTTTTTAAACTTTACCGGCTAACTGTCTAACAGGACCCCCCTTTATTTTGCCTGCTCAGTAGACCATATTTTACCACCTGTAATGTCATTTATGTAGGAAGGAGACTGACAGATATGGAAATAACCTTTGAGAGAATATTTCTCTTCCCTCAGAAGCTTAAGACCTGGATTAAACCATGACGGTGGGACTGAGATGCTCACTCATGACTTATATAAGCTTTACTCACTTGATATATATGAATGTTAATACCTGTAGGATATAGTCTGATAACTATGACTGCATTTTTGTTTTAAGGGCTTACACATATGTAAAGAGATATGGATGTTGTTTTATGGACTTTTTTGTCCTGAAATTTTCTATTCACTTTGAGCAGAGATTATAAAAAACATAGGACTTTGGCACTCTGAAAAACTAGGATGGGGCCATTAACAAGAGAAAAATTTGTTAGTAAATATATGATGTTCTCTTTTTAATTATTACATTTTTACAGAACTTTGGAAAGAGAACTTGCTTACATATTTTCCTTTTTACATTTTCTATGTTATGTATTTTTGCTTTTTAGCCAAAATAAACCAGACACATGTGCCATAGGCTCTAGGATAACCTTGCTTGAGCAGGGAGGTTGCACCAGATGAGGCTGCACCACGGTGGCCTCTTTGAATCTGACACATTCTGTGATTCTGTGGAGGGTGCGAGTTCCTATGTTAACCTCTAGATTCATAATATTCTCCATTTTCTAATATTCTCCATTCCTGTTACATCAAGAAGAGCACAAAAAGCATGAGGCTACAAGCACAGCACTTTTGAAGAGGCCTGTGCTCAAGGATGTAATCTCTGAGTTTAGGATGAATGTATTTCATATCAGGAATTATTTATTCACCAAAAGTGTTGCTTAGCACAGGAATAGGCTGCCCAGGGAAGTCATAGTCATCAGCCCTGGAGGTATTTAAAGGATGTGTAGATGTGGCACTTGGGCTCACAGATTAGAGGTGGGCTTGGCAGTGCTGGGTTAACAGTTGGACTTCATGGTCTGGATTTTTTCCCAAGCAAAGGGATTCTGTGATTCTGTGAATAATGAGTGTTGTTTTCTTCAAGCGGTGAATAGGGTGCTATTGTGCTTGAACATAACACCTTGTTGAAATCTCCAAGAACTCCTTGAAGATCTAATTTTATGTCTCCTGAGTACTGCCATACAGGAAACTGATTAACGTGGTTTGGGGCTTTTGGATTGTTCACATCCTTTGTTTTGTAAGAAATCACTGAAATATAATCCTTCCATTTTGGGTGCAAAATTTCTACAAAAATCAAAAACTTCCAAAAGTTGCAGGTCTGATAATATAGCAAGTGTTTTTTCAAGGGGATGAGTCCTATTTGTACTTACATAGCAGAATCTTTGTGCTTCTGGGTTTTCTCTAGAGGTTTTTGTAAAACTTTTAGGATGTGGTAATTGAACTTGGTTTTCCCTCTTCCTACAGAGCTCTGAATCTCTATTACCAAGGCACTGCTGTAATGAGCATGCAATATTTCATTCAGAGAGATGTTTTATTCTCCTTTCAGTATTCCTGAGGTGAGCTCAGTTGGTCAGAGCATGGTACTAATAACACCATGGTTGTGGGTTTGAACCCCTTACAGGGCATTCACTTCAGAGATGGACTCAATGATTCCCGTGGGTTCCTTCCAGTCCAGAATATTCTGTGAATCTATATGAAAGGCTGAAAATAATTTGAGTCTGGTAATAACCACATAAGTCAAAAATTCTTTTGGTGGACTGGTAGGTTTCACTAAGTATATTTTATCAGGACGCAGCACCAACTGTAGAGCATTTGTAAGACTTGCTACTATTATACTTTACTACTTATTCCACAGTAACAGCCAAAGGAGTGGATTCAAACCAGAATAACTTCCATCTTTGCATTCAGAAGTGCTGGTCATCTAGTCATCAAAACAGCATCCTCCCATCCCCTCCCATATCAAAGCAAAGCCAACCTGAGAACACTGAAATTTAGAAATTAAACACAGTAGTATGTTCCTTATGCCTTATTTGCTACAGTCTGAAGAAAATTCTGTTTGTACTCCTGGAAGAAGAATAAAAGGTATGCAATAAACAACTTCATTTCTAAATAAAGTAGGAGATAAGTAGTGACAGTAACACCTTCTCTCTACTGTTAGCTTCCCATGTTGCAGAATGAGAATCAGATTTAAAAGAGGGTGCAAGTTTCTCTGGAGTCATAAGAGAGAGACGAGGGAGTCTAAAAAATAAGGGATTACAGATGAAGGTAGAGATCAGTGAAAGAGTCAAGGATTTCTGAAAAAGTTCTGAGAAACTTGCTTTCTTCCTGTTCTATGATCCTGTTTTGAGATGCATCTGTTCTTTTTTCCCCAGATTTTTTTCCTTCAATACTTCCATTCCATTCTTCTCCTTTCTACCTTACAAACCCCAAGAGAATCCATAGCCCCTAACCTGACCTAGTGAGTTACCTGACCCGATATATGCCCTGATCTTGAAGTGCGATGTGATGAATGAGGTGCATGCCTCCGAGCTGTCACCTTCTCTGGTAGCCTACTTCATTCACAGCCTGACACTGGGTGTCTCCCTGGGGTTCCCAAGAGCTAATAAGATCCGAAGACAGTAGCCTGTGCAGAGGAGATTGTTAGCCTCTCTGATATGTGGGGAAAGATTTCAGCAAAACAGGAAGTTAAAGAGGACTACTGGAAGTGACAGAGAGGCAGGAAAGTATTTATCTGAGATTTAATGAACCCAGAAATTGTTTGCATTTTGCTCAGTACAGTGAAGACTGGAGGAGTTTTGAAAAGAATGATTTCATCCATGTTAAACAAAAAGAACTATTTAAAAAAAAAAGTATGAGGGTAAGGAACATAGTTGGAATGAGGTGGAAAGAAAATAATGGCACATGGAAAAAGGTAAACTTGCAAAGGTTTGGATAAATTTGTATGTTTAAGATAAGAATCCTGTTTGGGTTGCCCTTTCTGAATTAGATCTTTCAGCCTTTTGAGTTTTGGCTGTCGCAGATGTTTACATCACCATGAAGCGTGCAAAAAAAAAAAAAAAGAGGAGGAGAGGGAGAAAGAAACTGATTTATTAATCTGAATTCTTTGAAGGACAAATTAATTGCACTGTGGCACTTCTCTATAAACTAATATTGACTTAAAGGACAGCAGGAGGAAGAGACGAAGACAATGAGTCTCTGTAGCACTTTCGTGTCACAGAAGCCCATTAAGCACACATATACTGAAACAATAAGTTAGTTTGGAAAAAAGAAATCTGTATCCTATAGGTGAGTGAGCATTTGAAATGGTTGTTTACAAATACCCACAGGAAAAGGACTTTGGAGATGATCCCCTTTTTTTTTCCTTTTTACTATTTTTCCTTGCCTTGTTTTTTTAAATACGTGGTTTGCTCTGCTTTTAACTTCAGAAGGTTTTACAAAAATCCCATTCATAAAACTGTATACATTCCCTTTACACAGAGTTCTGCATGCCAGTCTATTTGTACTAGAGAATAACCAAGTGCAGCCTCCCTAGGACTCATAAAAATGAGATGGGTGTTCTCTTTAGGACCATCTCCAGGAGAAAAAATTATATACAATGTTCATTTCTCACCAGAGGAAAATAGTGACTTACAAACTGATCAAAGTCTCTGCTCTCTATAGACAAGAATAATGAAATATTTCAGGAGGAAATACAAATAATATAAATCTGTATGTCTTTGAACCACTCTCTGATTTGTTAACTAAAGCAATGACTTCTCAGCACCATAATTTAGCAATCACTTCCACACCCCAGAGACTCTTAACATTTTCACTGCATGCTCTTTTGCATTAAAAAACTAGAAATTGCATTAAACTCTAATAGGCTCTTACATCTACAAATATGCTAATTAGGAAGTTTTTAAATTTAAAAATAAAAACCCAAAAAAACAAGAAAAAAACCAAAAACCCCAACAAAATCCCAAACATCAAACTTTGGAAAGCGAAACCTTGTGTGATTATGTGATCTCACCTTGCATAGTCTGGATTTGAGTGTATCTGCAAAAACTTAAATGATTAGAATTGTCAGTAACACTTCATGGAGCCATTAAACATGAACATATCTGCCAATGCATTTATTTGACAGCTTTCAGTGAGCCTCTAGAAGCATCCTGCTTTTCCCCCACAGTTAAAAAGAAAGGAAATTGCAGTAATAGGATATTATAAGAAGATTTTTTAAAAGGAGGCTAGAGAAAAAATGCAATGAGGAGTTCAGTTGTCATGGAACGAAATATCTCCTATTTCAACCATCTAAACAAAAAGATGTAGAAGATACTTAGAATATGTAGAAGATACTTAGAAAAATCATATGGTTATGTTACTCAAACTTACATGTGTCAGGCACCAAAAAATAGACAAAGTAAATAAAAGCTGTTATAGCCTGTGTGAATGCAGAAGGATGAGACTTGGCTCCAGAAGCTGTCCTTCCCGTCCACTACCAAATCCTTTACCGCTTCTATATCTTACCATATAATAACTACAGGCTCTTTGCTTTGGAGAAGGAGAGGATATAAAGACTGTTCTCACTAAAACCCTTTAGGGAAGCTGCAATTAAGATACAGGAAGTGTCACAGTGGCTTGAAACACTTTGTGCACCCCAGTGCACAGTCATATCTTGGAGATCAGTGTTGCCTGTGCCATTGTAGCTCTGCAAACAAATGCTACAACATAGAGCGTGAGACAAATGCCTCTTACAAATCACTCTCAGAAAAGAATAGGCCAAAAAAAATGAACCTCAGTGCAGAAAAGATGTTAATAACAGGAGAAAGAAAGGTGAAGAAAGAGAAGGGGGATGGAGGGAGTAGGAGGAAACAGCAATATCTGCCTAATGATCAAGACATCTACTAGCAAAGTCAAACATTCCTGAAATTCAAAGATAGGTGATTTCTGTGCTGTGCACCAGGTTTTGGTGACTGTCTCACTAGCTATTTCTTAATTCAAATTCTTCTGCTTCATCATTTGTTCCTATTTATCTCACTACTATTTGTGTCATCATTAATATATCTGATGGATTTTTGCCAATCTGAAGTTATTCTCCCACGGTGGTTGGTAGGTGGTTGAGTTAATTTCCAGTAGACTTGAACATCCATATATTTTCATATAAGCTAATTTTATGTCCTCTTAAAGTCCACTCCAAAATTTTTATTAACAAGGTAATTACTTGTGACTGTTGCTGCCACTAAAAGGCCGTAATAGTAATTTTATTATGGCTGTACTGTATGGTACCTCTGCAACTGAGTCCATCCTGACAGGACACCTCCATACATATATGATTAATAAACCAATAATAACTACTGTAAATTGATGAATAAATTTTAATGCCTTTTAATGTATACATAGAAACACATGTGTCAGATAGAGATATTGACTGCTAATTTCAAGTAATTCCACAATATAGAAACTAAGTGCAGTATGTACAAACAATACGATTTACAGAAAATCAAATTAAATTTTGCATATCCCTAGAATCCTTCAAATTATATAGATAAACCCCCTTCTATAAACCCCCTTATGGATCTGATGGAGAAATAAATTTGTGATACGTGTTCTCTACAGAACACCTCACTTGGGGTGTTCTTAGAATTAGAGTAGTACTGGTATGACCCTCCTGTCCATCAACTATCTGGATAGTACAGGGGCACTGCCCCATAAACTAGTGTGATTGGGACGATCCTTATTTTCTGCTGGAATTGTTCCCTTTCAAAAATAGAGTTAAAACATGGCTATAGACTGTGCTGCAATGATTGGGCCAGAGTGGGACCCAAACACTGAAGATACCACACTATCACGGCCAACATTTTGCCAGTGAGTCATGTACTGACATCCCAGGGAGGCTTTCAGTGACAATGGCAGTGTGACCTCTGGGACTAAGCCCCTCTCTGCTGGGAGGGTTATAGAATGAATTTTTCTTCACAGCCTTTTGAGGTGAGTAGAGTAGGCTGTTCAGAAGCTGGCTGTTTTACAGCTTTCTGAAAGACCCTGCTTTGCCTATTGTACAAGGAAAGCCTTGCACTCAGGTAAAGCTAACTTGTGCCTTTGCTTATGTCTGTTTCTGCACTGAGCCCCAAATAAGGGATTTCTCTCTGTAATCACAAGCTTTGCTCTCTTGAGAATCCAACAGCAATTCAACTTGCAGTGAAGCAAAATGGAAGTTTGATTTGCATCCCATATTTTACACCCTCTCCTCCCACCTGACTTCAGTTGAGCGAGTACTGAAGTGGTCTGGCATAAGTAAAAGACAAATGTTTTATAGTGAATCAACCATGTAGCTCATTAAAACAATTGGGTTAGAAGACACTGAACTAATGTATAATCCATGAATTTTTAAGCTACCCTGATCCTTTCTCCTCTATGTGATTGCAAAACAGCAGTGTACTGCTGGCACTAAACGCAGGGGACTGCTGGCACTAAACATTTCAATATGTTGATTAATGTTGCTATAAAGATACACTAACAAACTGCAGAATCATTTTACCTCCAGTTTTTTGCTAACTTAGCACATCAACAAACCAATACTTGTAGACAAAGACATGCTATTTTGTGATGAAATGTTCTTAGACATTGTCTGCTAAATCCCTATAATTAGCATGGCCCCTGGTGAATGTCACTGAGTATTTGATGAAACAGGGCATGAACTCTGCAGCAACACCCAGGGGGGTCGGTAATGCTATCCAGAATGACTCTTGGAATTTTTAACTACTAGATAGGTTCTCCTTATCTAGGAAACTCAGGGGAGAAAGGCATTTGTCCGGTCTAATGACCCCTGTTAGCAGATTTATGCCACCTCCCTCTATACAAACTGCCTTCTCTTTCCTCCTTTTTGATATTTAATTTGAGAGTAACTATACTAAGAGATAAAGTTATAAAAATGTAATAAGGGATGTTAGAAGGCATATAGCATGAAAATGTTAAAGAAAACAAGCAGCCAAGTTCCTTATTCCATTCTGCTTATGCCATTGCTCTTACTTTTTAAAACTCCACAAGAGCAACAAGTTTTTTGAGTAACAAAAACAAAAGACTGCATGAATGCAGCAGGTAATTTCAAGGCTCCTAGTAGAAATAAAATTTATTATTAAAAGACATCCTGCCCTAGGGAAAATAATACTTTCACTACTGTCAGGGACAGTTTTTCTTAACTGAAGAGAGGTACCCACAAAACTGAAAGGTGCTGGGAAACAATTTTCAGAATAGTAAATACTTTACAAAGTGGACAAAATTCCTTTTCCTATAGGTTTTGGTTGTCTGCTGTTTACCAAAATTTACCTGAGACTGAGTTGAAAATCTGTTGCAAAACAGTAGCTGTACTCCAAACCAGGGCTCTTATGTTTCAGGAGAGAGGACTAGCAGACATAGTCTTAGCTGTTGAGACACTCTGATTTTGAGAGAAACTCCAATGCAGACCCAAGAAACTCTCTTGATAAAATTTCCATTTTGCCTGGCACATTTATCTTAACTTTCTTTTTTCCACCATTCTGCATTTTGCAGCCTTAAGGATTTAATTGTAGCATCAATCTTGCTTTAGAAAACTTCATGCATCTTCTGTATTTCAAAAGCTGATAATTCTTAGATGAAGAATTATCTCACAATGCTCTGGAGTTACATAAAAACAAATTTCAGAGCATTGTAATATTAATAACATTTTTTCCTGAAAAAAACCCCACCCATGATGGATTTAGCTATGCAAAACTATACAATTTTTGAAAATCCATCTCTCTCATACTACAAGGGATTATAGGTGGAATGAAAAAGAAATCAAGTTTTTCCTTTTCCTAATTTTATGTCCTAAACCGTGCATGATATCAAAATGATGGAATGAGCTGTAGCTCGGGTTAGGGGGCAGGGGAGAGGCTGTCTATTGTATTAAGGACTAACTCCTTGATTAAATGTAGACTCAAAACAAATAACCTCTGTGCGTGTGTTAACTAGCCTAATTAATCTTCATGTTAGATTAACTTGATAAAATGTTGACCTAATTTGGGATTAAAAGATTACAAGTAACATTTTCAGCTGAAAGCTGTAACATGCCTCATGTCAACACGGTAATGACAGAATTAACCCTGCAAGCCCTCTCAAACCTGTGCACTGGATGTCACTGCTTAAGTAGGGTTTGGGTGACCTGTAAATGTAGGAAGACTGCTATATGTATAAAAAGGCTAATACTGAAACACTGATCTCTCTCAGTATCTCCCAGGCCTGCATATACTGAGAAATATCACAAAGCTAAGGGACAAAGTAGAGCTGCATCATCCATGCACCCTTACAACTTGCAGACTTCTGTAAACTAAATATACACTGTGTGTTTATGTTCAGAGGCAGAGATTGGAAGGAAGCACATTATAGACTCAGTATCAGGAAGAAGATAATAAAAATGAAAACATTTGGAAAATATATGAGATTTAATAAAATTCAAAGGAAAAATCAAAACCAGAAAAGAACTTCCAGTTGTAGCCCAGAGAAGCCTTACAGCATGAGTTTGTGTGTGAATAATGGAGAGCTCTTTCCTATAAAATGCTTTGATGTGATATTTCTAGATTGTATTCTAAAAGTTTTTTTTCTAGGCTGAGTTGGAAGAAAATTGTGACCGTGTGAAAAACATTTTGGTGATCCCTTTTCAAAGAATAGAGTGAAAGGAGAATAAGGAAGGAGAGAGACAAGAACTCTCTCACTTCTGTAATAAGTTGTTCTTTTAGCTCATGCTATTTTTGTCTACCTACAATGTCATATCTGCCCTTTTTATAGATAAAACTGTGCTATCTCTCTCTTACCACCTAGGAGAGCACTGGAGTCTCAAAGATGAGCTCTTTTCAGCTTGCACCATCCTTAGGGCTGTGGTTTTTCCCAGAACTGGGACTGGCCTCAAACACACACAAAATGATCTTCCACTTCCTCTATGGCTCTCAGCACTACTTCTGAGACTACACAGCTCTGAGGTGGCTGTTGAGGGAGTGTCTCTGGCTTTTGCTCAGGAAGTCAGATTAAAAATAAATTTATAAGAAATGGAGTGCAAGGCTGTAGTGCATGTGCTGAAAACTCATCTCTGAGCAGGCCGTGGAACCTAATAGGGAGAGCACAAGAGGGGACACTTTGCACTGCTTCACATGTGAGTGCACAGCCCACCAGAAAATAACCCAGAAATAACTGCATCCAGAGAGCAGTCCTTGAAATACCACCACAGAGCCCACATTGCTAGGAATACCAGAATACTTGATCACCCTATTTATGATAAGCAAGTAGAAATAAAAAGAGCCTTTGCATGCAACCTGCACCACAACAGAATAGGACTATAGTTGTAGTTCTTATGCCTAAGAATTGCCTAAAGGGGCATCCCAGTAGCCAGCAGGAGACTGAGTTACAGACAATGCTAACTGAATGTTGGGAGACGTCCTTCTTTTGAGGTGAGGTTTGGAACCAACAATGAATTTAAACCTCACAAAATCAAGGATGAACATTGCAGCCTAAAATGTGATAGACAAGTAGTCAGCTAAAGGAGAACAGGTGTTTTACTTAGTCCTTGCATGACTACATGTTACGGCAGAGCTAACAATATGGTAGTCATATTTTTCAGTAGCTTGGAGGGAGTTTTCGTGTTTACACCTAAAAAATAAGTCAGGCAGACTTTTATCCCCCTAGAACAGGAAGATATATGCAATAGTTTTATGGATTTATTTCCATTTAAACTGTATACTCCTTGATAATTTATTATTTTAGTTATTTCTATGCATTATTGTCTAACTTTTCCTATATGAAAAGGGAACAGCAGCTTTCCTAAAGCTGCTATTACTAATGTCACAAAGATGAGCTATCTGAAGTTTTTTATTGTACTCCCATAAATTCACAACAAAGGAAGAAATGACTAACCCAAGTTTGGTCAGACAATTTGGACCGAAGTGGACAGGCTTAACAGCTGAGTAACAGAATTAACAGTATTTCTCTTGTCTGGATTCCCATGGAATGATGATTTGCAGCCGTAGCAAAATCTAATGCTATTCCCATCAGTTCTGAGAAGTTTTATGCAAGCCTGGAATAGACCAGTCTTCAGGAAGAACAAACTGTAGCAACATGCAGCTCCTGGTGGCCATCACTTAGGTAATATTCTTTACTGATTAATTTAAAATATACTGCAAAATGCTGTGCTAGTGAAATGCTAGTATTTTCTCAGTAAACTGCTACTGAAGACTTGACTATCATTCACCATTAGATGTTGCTTTACATTACTGTGAGCAGCTGCTAATGAAATTCCTCTAGAATATATATATATATATATATATGTGTATATATATATATATGTATGCATTTCTGCAGTTTTCTTTGCTATTTGGTCCTAATTAATCTGCACATTTGGTGAGTTTTCACTCTACTTCAGGAGTAAATGAAATAACCTCTTGACAAGTACAGATTATGCAGAGGTTTGTAAGTTATATTTAAAACATGCAGCATGACAAATGTCAAAGGCATATTCACTAGCTCAAATACTTCAGAATGTGAATATGGATATTGTGAGTGTCCACAGAAACAGAATAATAAACAAGTGAGTTATCTTAGCTCCTTTGTATATAAACAAAGTTGACAATATACCTTATTGAAAAATTTGAACTTGCAGCACTTATCTTGGTGGAAAAGGAGGCAAGAAATTCAAGTGCCTCATTGTGGACAACTGGTTAAAAAGCAAACCATTTACAATTTTTTTTCCTTTTAAACCCATTCTTTGCCACTCCAGAACTCTTCTCCAGACACTTTGCTCTTTAAGGTAAAACAAATAAAACTACATGGCCATCCCAATCTTAATGTTTGGTCATTTCAAAATAGTTAATAAGCATTTGCAGAAGCTTTCTTGATGAACAGGCATAACTAGAACAAAGGTTTGTAATGCCACTAAAACTTTCATCTGGATTGAAAGTTTACAGATGGAGATACAATATGACTACTTTTGAGAAGTTTGAATAGTTATGCACTGACGATTATGTACAATTAAATAATATAACTTTTATCCAGAATAAAAATACTAAAGCATATTTTTCAATCTCTAAAAATTCTATGTAATACTATTTTCAAGAGCAAAGAGAAGCCCAGAGAGATTACATGGATTCTAAAACACTTTTATCCATTCAGAATAAAATGCAGCAACAACAGTGCTTCCAGGACCAAATCCGGCCAGGCTGAGCCAGACAAGCAATGAAGTGCACGCTTAATATTAAAACAGAATTTAATGGGTTGAAATTTGACATGCAATATGGCCAAATTTATCCAGCCTGAACTCTGCTCTGTGCTGTTGTTTCCTATTAAGGAAGAACTTCTAAAGACCTAGAGAATCAGCCAACAGCATATAGGAGGTGGAGGGACTCAGCATGAGTTTGCATAAACATTTTACTCTATAGAGGTATTTTTACCACTTGCTTACTCAGACTCCCAGCTAGCCAGCTAATACTTGGAAAGCATTATATGGAAGATAAATACCCTGAGATTATTTTACTGATAGGCTGATGTACCTGTGCACACACACTTATGTAACATGTAATATTAAATCAGCCGTGCTGTGTTACGTCATCCACTGTGCTATTTTAAACTGAGGGGATAAGGCTGTGGCACGGGGCCAATGCACGGAAGTTCCTTCTTTCCCATTCCTTCAGCCAAGAGGTAGTCTCCAGAAATTTTCTAGAAAGGGTTTACTGTGAACCCAAAAATATTCCTCTATTTTTCCCTCATTAAACAAGGTTGCTACCAGCCAACTGGAAATATAGTTTAACCTATAAAAAAACAACAATTGTATTCCTTTTAATCAGAACAACTTCCTATGAAATGTACACTTTATAATTTTATGGAGATGCTGTGATGTCATGCATGCAGATGACCTCACTGCAGCAAGGGAAAATACATTACTTTTAGCCAAAGCTGATTTAATAACAAAAACCAAATTCTAAAGTGGTAAGTAAAAGTCAGCTACAACAGTTTCTCATATCCTTTTTTCTATCTACTTTTCAAGAACTGAGTAAATGAAACAGCTAATAAGACTGCTATGATATATAGAACACATTTGAGCAAAATATAATGGATCTGGAAATGCTAGCATCAAAATCTTTCTTATAGCACTAATTAGGAGACAGAAACTTAATGTACATTTCATATGCTCATGGAAAATGAACCTGACTTCATATTTGATATACGGAATAGCCAAAAAAATCTGCATGCAGATATAAATAGACCAAGGTAAATTCACAGACCATTCTTTCTAAACCAAATGCATTGATACTACATTTGGATAATCCATCAGCAGAAGAAAAAAATCATATAAATAAAAGTTATTTTGCTGCAATATTAATGCTCTAGTATTAATACATTTATGAGTTTTTTTATTCTGTTAACACCTCAGCAAGGACATAATCCAAACAATTGTAACTGATGAACTACTTTTTCTTGTATTAAGGATAACATAAAATGCTTTTGGCATTTCAGTAAAAATTAAAGACACTGTGCAAAAACCTTAACAACTCTATATATTTCACTAACAAAGGATAGATCTGCAATACCTTTTTACAGTCTTTCCCTGACTCTATTTGGTCCTTAAATGCTTATTTTCTAGCTTCCTTTTTTTAATTGTAAAAGAGAAATAGCAGATGACCCCATCCCCCATCCAAGTAACCTTCTGAAAATCAAATCTGACTGAAATTCATTGACAACTATTCTATTGTCAAAGAAGTAATTTTTAGCAAACTAAGTGACATTTGCAAGGACAAACACTAATGAAAAATAACGGAATTCTATACACTAGAGGAAAAAAATTGTGTTTTGTTCTTTTGTAGTTTAGTTTGTTTTTAAAATGTATTTCCTCTCCTTTAAGACAATGGGTACTTAAAGCACTTGAGCAGTAAAAGAATGGAATAACCAGATAAAGAAAAGCAGGTAATCTACTGTGTTAGAAATATCGGTTATTCAATTTTTTTAATGGGGGGAAAAAAATTGGAATGCTGCTTCAAATATTTCAGAGTAAATTATGATCACAGTAAGGAAACCATAGCATAGGAAAAATATGTAAATTATATTCAAATTTATCCTTCAGCACAAAAATAAGACCAAAAACACAACCTCTCCCCACCCCCAATATTCCACATTAAGCAATTCCAAGTGCTATGATTTCTAGATAATTTTTCTTTGGTTTTTACTATACTATTGCAATTTCATATTTATTGTGCCATCTGTCACAAGAAAGAACAGATATAGAACAGTGGCAAGATCATGTTAAAAAGACTGTCTTGGGATAACAAAGAGAAAAGTTAATGGACATAGAATTACAAATTATTAATGATTTTTCTTGTCATTTCTTGAAAAATGAAAGCTATGCATGCTGTCTCTTTCCCCAAACAGATTGCATTTTATTCCTCTGCAGTTTGTCCATCAGGCTTCACTCTGACAACATAATCCAAAACTAATCCAGAGCATTCAGTTTTCCTTGTTGGCTCTCATGCACACTGCTTAGACAAATCCTGCTACCTGTCAGCCCTCCTGTGTGTGCCAAACAGGCTGCCAGGTTAACCCCTGGGGAAGCTGAGAGACCTGCTGACTTAACCCCTGCTTCCCTTCAAATAATCCACTGTAAATACATAGGACGTTAACAGGCTAACTGTTCTAATCAGGGCTGGATCCCTTAAAATCTGTTTCATACACAACCCTTAAGAACTAGGGATCTAAGCATCACTGCTGGAAGAGGAAAGGATTGCTTCCAATAATACAAGCACTAAATAAGCAGATGGATAGAACACACTGAAAGGTTTTAATCCCCTAAAGGAGTTAGAGAAAATATACACATCACTTCAATTGCCCACCTCATTGCTTTAAATTTTTCGCTAATTTTCAGAACAAGATCAGAAATAATTTAGTATAATGAAAGCAAGTCTAATTTAGTTACAATTCAACTTCATGACGGTAAACTTTATACCCAGTGCTTTTTTCCCTTTTCATAAATATCAGTTTCATAAAAACTAGCTTTTCTTTGTGGAGATCCACACCAAACGTAAAATAAGTCACTAGCTAAAAGAGATTTTCATAAATAGCATACTTTACAAATAATGACATTTAAATGACTTAACTTTCTAAAGACATAGAATTATTTCCCAGCAGCACTTAAAAAAAAAATTTCTAATGCTTTAAGCCCGAAATAGAGAAAAATCTGAGTTACAAATCTTTTCAAGATACTCACTCTGTACTCAAAAAACCCAAATAAACCAACGCCTTCTCCTCATTGGAATTCAAGGCACATCACTCTATCTGCTGCTGCAGCATCAACAATCCACAGCAGAAAATAACTTGCGTAAGCACGGCATACCGAGGAACACTTAAAAGCCACACTAAGCTCAGCCACATGAGAAATGTAATAAAACATCGCACAGCTCATTTAATGTTTGGAAGGCATGATGTCCAGGTTAATATCTGAAGTGGGGGAAGGTAGAGTAAGCCATGGGGAGGGCTCCTGAACTCTGCCACAAACAACTGGGAAGGTCCATTGTGCCTTCTGATAAGAACATTTATTTTACCTCAATTAAATTTCAGGCATTCTCTTGAGAGGAAGAAGGGAAAATTGTTCTTCCCTCCTACGCACTTACACACATTCACATTTATGTTTTACATATACATGCAAAGCACACATCTCAGTCTCACGGGTCCTGGAAAATGTTTAAATGGTTTTATTCATTCTTAGAAGTGTTATGCTTGTGGCAGCTAATAAATAGATCTTATAAATGCTACAGATTCCAGAGATGTTTAAAATACCCTTGCCGCTTTTAAATGCAGAGATACTTTTAAAATCCCACTTTTTCTCGATGTGTTACTCATTCTAATGCTTTTCCTACTTTTTATATGCAGAAGTGTTAATTCTTAATAAGCTTTAAAATTTGCCCTCATTGCAATTTTTAGATCCCCACAAGCCCATACCTAAGCAATACAGAAACAAATACTTGGCAAAAAAAGTTAATTACTTCTAAAATAAATTGTTCTGAAAAAATAACTAAGGCAAATGGTTTTTCACTATGTTTTTTCCCTCCCAGCTCTTCTCAAAACAACAGTTATTTTGCTGACAGAAAAGTTCATTAAGGTCTCAGGCAGCAGTTTGTCTTTGGGGAGTTGATAACTTTTGTTAGGGAGAAGGCAGTAGTTTAAAACCTGTATCTTATCTCTCCATCACATAATGTTGCTCAAAATCAGAACTTTTAATTTTCTTCCCTATAAAAGCACTTCCCCATGTAATTTATTGTTTACTAGTCAAAATAAAGTTATAAAAGTGAGATTCTGGATGGATTTTAGAAAATCAACCTATGTGCTTTTTGTTTTGATAAAGCCCTGACTCTGCAAGTACATAGTGAAACTCACATTAACTTTTCTAGGACAAAGATTTTGCTCTATTGTCTATTTTGCTTTATTGTCTAGAAGATATAAATCCTTCTGGCAATTAATTGAAACACCACAGTTGTGCATATAACAGCATGTGCTTGTGCTTACTATTTTGTCTACACAAATTACAGGTAAAATACTGATGCAAAATAAATTCGACATAGTTCCATAACAAATTTCAGTGTTATATCCATAGTATCTCCTGTAAGATACTGCTTCCTCCTAAAAGTAATTTTAATTAATTGACATTTCACAAGTGTTCTTAAGCTCTGCTAAATGCCCACAGCATCAGAATTTTTAGAGAACAGCAGTCAGATAGTTAGTTGGATTACAGTGCCATAGGACTTACAGAGCTGCTGTTCAAGAATTTTATCCATGATTGCCAAATAGCATTCAGTCATCAGAAACACTGAGCAAATGTGTTTAAAAAGGGCCATACCTCAGCCACCTAGAAAATGCCTGCTTTTAAGCTGAAACACCTCTTTGCTTTTGTATGTACTGTTTTGAATTAGGTTCATAATAGCAAGAAATGTTTGAAAAAGGTCTGTTAGAAAGCTACTAAGTTTATGCTATGGAGAAGTTCATTAAGCACAACTTAAAGTTCTGCCATTGCACTCAGAAATGGAGTTTTAGTGTGTTTGATGATCCAAATATACACGGTTCAGTGGTCAACATTACAACTGTTTAAAATGCAGTGACTAATCTGTAACTTATCAATATATTACAAACCAACGTTGACAATGCCAGGTTCTTTGTTGATAATTTTTCCTTATATAACACCAGCTGGAAAATGTTTCCCTATTATTGATCATGCCACTTATCAGCTATACACAACATATTTCTTTGTACTTGGTACGAAATCTAAACAGTGTGGACTTGGTTCATTAACCTTTTGGTATTGGGCAAAAGGGGGAGTAAGACAGGGAGAGGAGAAGCACTGAAAGTAATTTCATTGTTATTTGGATTTTCATTTTGGTTAAGACATCTGAAGGGGAAAAGGGCACAAACTTTATAGGATTGAAATAGCACTTAGAGCCTGGTCTGAAATCTATAGAAGAGGAAGACCTTCTGCTGATTTAATCTTCACTGGTTCAAGTACTGAGAAAAAGGTAAGTTTCAAAACCTTAAAAATAAACAACACCCCTATCTTAGAGTGGTTTCCCTGAAGACAGATTGGAGGGAGAGCTCAAGAAGGAGCTGGCAACAAAATCTGTAGAAAGCAGAAAGAATGTGTCTTGTAGTGTGAAAATTAAAAGAGAAATTCTGCAGCAAATCTCAGTACGGGTATTAAGAAACTATGACGTAATACTTTAGAATACTTAAAGAGACCTATAAAAGAGTCAGTACTCAGTATATATTCAGATATAGTGCCCAGTACATTTTTAATATAATTTATCAAGTGCAGAGTCAGACTGAAATTTAGATTTAAGTGTATTTGTCAGATGAATCTGACAGGACTCTACATACAAATATGTATGTATACATACATCAGCAAGCAACTGATAAAGAGAAGAAGCTAATGTTGAAGAATCAAGCATAACACCAGCACATTTCAGTTCAAGCTTTTTATCTAGAAGGCAGCTCATAATGATCTGATCCCTTCCAATCTCTGTCATTCCTCATCTCCTGCTTAGCCACAACCAACTCCCAGTAATTTGAGCTCTTCATCCCACTATGAACCAGAGCTTAGACATGTTTTTCTATACTGAAATTTCTAATGTTTTTGCAAGAGGAAAAAACCAGTGATTTGCATTAAATATTTTTATTTGTGGAGAATCCATATGACAGAAAAACCACAGTTTCAATAAAAAGGAAAAGTAACACAATTGACTTGTAAAGTTCAATCTAAAGCTTGAAGTATTGTAAGTGCCATCTCCCTGGCTGCTCTGTCAGCCTAATCTAAACACAAAGCCAGGACGATCATGGCCTATAACTAGGAATCACTCTAGAATTAAGGGCCATAATAGCAGTCATTTTGGCTTGTGAGAATTAAGTCCGATATTTAGGTCTCTGTATACTAATAATCTAGTCCTGACTTTAACAAACTCCCAATGCTTTCACCTATGTCTCATCAGAGATATTGTAGGCACAGTTAGAGGTTTCTCAGTTACTGTGGCAAGGTAGATCAACTAGTTACTGTTGGGAAGACACAGAAAGACTTTCCCTGTTCCCTTTCCTTTTATTACTTCATACTTGCATATGGCTTAAGAATCATCAGAGCCTGCTCCCTCTCGTGCATTGCAGTGTAATCCAGTACATGAGTACAAAAATGTGGGAAACTACTCCAAAACCAAATCATCTTCCAGACCACCAATAGCTAACCTCCCTGTTACTTACCTCAAGGCCTTCTGCCTTCTACACTACAAACTTTTTGATTGCCACCTCCTTCTTTTTTACTATGCTACAAGGTATAATCACACATCATTTAAGGTCAGGCTTAATGCCAGGTAAATAAATTTACTGCATCAAACATTTAATAATAATAGTAATTTATTGTTTTCTTCCTTAATCTAGCTACTAACCCAACCTTTTCCATTAATATGTTTTACATAAATAATATATTCAGAGCAAGTTAGCATTCTAGTCAGAGGTTAGTTACAATTTAAAGAAATGCATACTATTTTATTTATTGTTTTATTTCCCCCAACACATATACTAGCCAAACTTATTTTGATCAACTCTTGATTTAGTTTTCAAGGACTGCAGTGAAAAATTTACATCAAATGATACTTCGTGAGAACCTCAAAGATGGCACTTAATAAGCAAATAAGGGCTATTATTGTCATTATTTAAAATAGTTTATATTTTATGTATACCCAAAGCCTTTTTTATTTTTCTCTATTGTGTTAGTTTGAAATTATGTGTTAGATCTATACATGTTCTTGGAAATAGGCTCTCCACATTTTTAAAGCTTCTTTATTCTAATTACTTAGAAACCAATAAAAAATACTTCCCTGGTGTCCTGTTTTTTGTTTTGTTTTGTTTTGTTTTTCTGGGACAGAGATAATTTTATTCCTAATATCTGGTGGCAGTGTTGGTTTAGGGTGTGAGATTAATGTTGATAACATGCTGATATTTTAGTTGTTGCTCAGTATTGCTTGCTCTAAGTCAAGGAATTTTTAATTTCCCACACTCTGCCAGTGAGAAGGTGCACAGAAAGATGGGAGGGAGCATGGGCAGGGCAGCTGACCTGAACTGACTAAAGGGATGTTCCACACCATATAACCTCATTCTTACCCCATGGACTGGAGGGATGTTGGCCCAGAGGGGCTGACCACTGCTTGGGGACAGGCTGGGCATCAGTCAGTAGGTGGTGAGCAACTGTACTGAACATCACTTGTGTTTCTTGGGCTACATGCCAAACCCCCCCCACCCCAGCCCTTTTTATCAGAATGATTATAAATTATTGTACTTTTTTCCAATAATTAAACTCTTAGTATCTCAACCCATAAGTTTTACCCATTTTTTAAAATTTTCCTCTCTGTGCTATGGAGCGGGAGGGGGAGTGAGTGGCTGTGTGGAACTGAGTTGCTGGTTGGGGTTCTGCCATGACAATGGGTACTGAAATATAGTACATAAATTTAATTGCATTGCTTTGCAAAGGTAGCAAACATTTAAATCAAAGAAAAAAAAAATTAGTTTATTTCTACCCACAAAGGATGAACAGTCTGTCTAGCATGCTGTTATGTAGTGCACTGAAAAAACATGGTAGACTGGGCTACTTCCCATGCTTAGGTCAAGCCCCCTTCTGAAAATATGGCTTTAGCTTTGCTTCCTGCTTTTTCTTACAGTTTCATCTAGATTTTAAAACAAAGGAAGAAGCAGGGAACAATATTAAATCTTAATGTAACATTCAAGACTTGTAACATGCCCAAGGAAGTAAGCTGGTCTTTTGTCTACTTGCTCTTTCCTTCCATGGGTCCCCTTTTCATCTTGAAAGGAAAATAATAAACATTAGAAAAAAACAAAAAAAGAAAAAGTAAAAAAAAAAGATAGTGCTAAAAGACAATAATGAATTCCATTATTCCTGGAAGTCAAAGGAAACTGGACTACAAGAAAAGCAACAGTGGCTTTAAAGCACTAAAACTGGCCTCAATAGCTGCTGCAAGTGGTCTCTGTTTTGCCTTTCAATTCTGAAATGTCCTTTCCACCCTTTCTGGCAATCTCACCATTGATGATACAAAGCTTCTCTTGTCACAACTTGTTCCTTCCAAAATTGGAAAGCAATTCCACTCTACAATGACACGTGGACAATGTTTGGCAACCCATCTTTCTGCTCAAAGCAATATATCCATTCTCATGTCCTTCACCCTCTTGCCTCAGTTTGCCCTGGCCATTCATGGAGGCAGCCTGGCAGCTGTAGAAACTGGAGTGTCAAATTCTGTAATGAAGTATTCCAGGACTGGAAAATTGGTGTTAATGTTGACCTACGGATTTGGCTCATTAAAGCAATATATATTAGATATTAATATCACTGGCAGTTCTTAGTCATCTCTCTGAACACTAATTAGATGTTTAGAATTCCACCATATGCAATCAGTGGAAAACATTTGTAGCTCGTCAGCAAAGCTTCATGAAAGAAATGAAAAATGCTATCAACATTTTCAGCTACAGTCTTTTCCTGTATTATTCCAATTAAAAACCTGTATGTTGCACAGTTCACAATAAACTTACACTAGCTTAACTTATAAAAGCTAAAACTGCCCTTTTCTATTTGAAAAAGTCAATTAAAAAATTAGTATGAACTAAAATTCCTACTGCATTTTTTCTCGAAATCTTCTGGGTGCTTAATCCTGCAGGTGAGTTTCCATTTTATGTTCTCCAGTCTCAAGTTAATAGTTAGCTTAAAAATGCTTTAGACTAAAGGCAGTGACACATCCAAATATTTATCTCCAT
Organism: Agelaius phoeniceus; assembly: GCF_051311805.1. Lineage (NCBI taxonomy): Eukaryota > Metazoa > Chordata > Aves > Passeriformes > Icteridae > Agelaius > Agelaius phoeniceus. The sequence continues at coordinate 26,189,801 of NC_135268.1, forward strand.
TCTGAGGAAGTTGCTTCTCTTGTATTAGTCAAGTATGTTGGACTGGGTTTTTGGGTTTTTGTGGGGTTTTCTTTTGTGTTTTTCTTTTCTTTCTTCTTTTTCAGAATGAAAAGTAAATTGTTCAGAATAAAAATATTTTTATAGGGAGATATCTGATGTAAGGGTGTAAGTGAAAAAGAAGAGGAAAGGGAACCATTGATTTTAATGTGCAAAATATCCTAGTCACACCAGTGAAAACTAATTACAAAATATTTTAAGGGTATAAGAAACCATAGGATCTGTCATAACAAGTGGAAATGGAATAGAGTAAATCACTGCATCTTGTTACATATATTGTAACACTGTAATTTCAGCTGAGTTCTCAGACTTACAGTGATAACAGAAAACAGTGTAATTACTATGACACACTCCTATAGGGTGTATATAAAACCCAATCCAGAAGGCCAAATTCAGACTTTACCAACTACGAAGCTGGGTTATTTATTTCATGGGCGGCTATAAAATCTGTTTGGCACTCATGCTCTGTGTAAATGCCAAGGTAGTTATCAAGCACAGTCTCCATTTTCACAGAAGCAATGTTTCCATATTCTTTGGCAAGCATTGTGCAGGAAAAGTGTCACTGCAGCAGGTCTGAACTAGATGTGTTGTACTGTATTTGTGTATATCAGAAGTGAAACTTAATTTGTCTTTACATCAAGGGCCAAATGTTTTAAAGCTTTTAAATTAAAACTGCATACTGCCTGCCATGCACAACTCAAAGTGGTAACCACTTCACTTCTTGCTGTATGCTCTGACTAGTGTTCATGTGGATTACATTTTAATATTAGGCTGGAAGCTTAATTATAAAGGATTATTAGCAGATCATGGGAGTATTGCAGTGAGATAGGATCGTGCAGAATAGAATATTAAGAGCTGCTGTCTAATTTTTGACCACTTTCTCCGTATCATTTTCGAATGATCATGCAAATAGAGCTGCTCACAAAGCTGTTCAAGGCATTTTCTTCTTCTGCCTTCCTCTCAGAGGTCTATTGATGGATCTCCTGAAGCAATCTTTTGGGACAGGGACCATGTGTTTCCTTCATGCTTTTGCATCCTGCTAAACATACCCCTGGAGTCAGACAGATAATAACATGCTTTGTATGTGGAAGTTCTGTGGCAGTAAAGGCACTTTGGAGGACAGGAGATAACATGCGTGAGGGACATTGGAGTCAAGATAAAATGTGTGCATAGAAAGTCAATCTGAAAATAGGTCATAATAAAATTGCAGTAGAGTGTAGGTCTAGTAAAGGCAGTTAAGCTTTATTTGATAGGAGTGATCAGAATGCAAGCAACACTATTTTTCTGTAGAGGGATGCAGTGCAGTTTTAAAATAGCACTTATGTTGGCTTTTGTCACATTAACTGTGGGAACTCTGGTGGAAATACATTTAGGTACTTGAAGACCATAAGTTCAGAGATAAGCTTGGCCGATACCGTGAACAGCTTGCCTGAGAGGTAAATTGCATGCAGAAACTAAACATGACAGCCAAAGATAAAACACTTATTATGATTAATACCAGAAGATGTAAAGGCTTTACTTACTGCAGCCCCAGGAAACCTCACTTTTACCAGATAATGTTTACAACTCCAATTGCACTCACAGGGCAACCACATGCTTTTTTAGTAGATGGCCTCTTATCTGTGAAACTTCTCACCCATGTGAATTTTAACTTCTGCATTATTCATGTGAATGTTTTAGGAGATTTAGAACTCTCTAAGATTTTGTACACCTACTGAAAACCTAAAACAGTCTGACAGCAAGACAAATTTTTAAGAATGCTGTAGATGAGGAATGTGACAGTGCTCCTGTGAATGGTTTATACTATGGAGATTGCTAAATGAACATCAGCTTAGGTAGAAGGTGGCAAGTATGGCTCACTTCCATATGTATATTGTCCCATAAATAGCTGCACAAATGACCACACTGCATTAATCTCTTATATGACAAATGACAAAGTAATCTTTAATTTAAATGCAATAAAATAAAGAGAAAATATTTTCAGCGTTATTTTAGCATACCTTTTAGTTCTCTTTAAGCCATTCTATCTTAGATTTTTAGTTACATTTCTGAAAGTTATTTTGGTAAACAAGAACAAATGCTGGGGTGGAAAGATATTAATGCCACTTCTTTCAGCTCAACAGGAAAACCAAATTATTCTTCTACTTCAAATTTTGTTCCATAACCTGATAATAATTAGTACCTATACTAGAGGAATATGATGCCAATATAAACCAGTAGAACACCACAAGGGAGATTTTCTTCAAATATAGCTTTAAATGTGGCAGATGAAAAGAGAAATTTTATATTTGTTTTCCTTTTTATACAGAATGAGTAACAGACAATGTATAAAACATTGGAAAGGAATATAAAAGCAACAGACAACCCATATGGAACTTCAGTAGAGGAAAGCACTTTCTATAATATTTGAAGTATTTTGAGTTACTTGGCCTACTCTAAAGTACGAATTCATAGTGGCTGTTAGAAAAAAAAATTAGTTTCCTGATGGCTGTATATTGGACCAGAATGGCATTCTGATAATGATAAAATTATTTAGATAAAGTTCTGAGAGGACTATTGAACTTTTTAATAGTGTTTTTATGAGACTATTTACTTACCAAATCATAGGATACCTATACATAAGCTAAGGAGAATATCTCACCTTCTTACACTTACACTCACACACAGACAAACAGAGAATGTATAGTTGAAGGAGGAAGCATCAGGGAACACATGCCCTCCTAAAAATGGTCCCAAAGCCAGGAATCTGCTCTCACTCAGCCAGGAAGACAGACTGACAGTGGTGATGAGGCATCAGCAACTCAAGGAAAGCAACCACAGCCCTTTCTGTGTGGCAAATGGAAGCAGAGAGCAGATTGATAAGAACGGAGCTGTCACCCTGGGACTGCTCTCAATCAACATAAGCAGTGCTTGAAAAACCATGGGCAGCTGGATGACTGAAGGCTGGAGACGTCAGCCCTCCACGCCTTCATCCTTCCAGCCCCCTGTGACCCCACACTGTCTGCAGGGCATCCTGCAAGTGGAGCTTGCCTGTGACCTGGGTCAGACAGGGCTGATGTCCCCGTGTCACTCCCAGGCCCTTGAGGGTGAGCAGGGCAGCTGTTTTAGCAGATTTGAGTATAGCAAAGCTGCATGTGAACTGATGTCTTTCCTACCAGTCTCCAATGGCCTGTGTGACACACTGAAGAGAGTCTAATAACAGTTGATTTTTTTTGCTTCTCTGCTTAAAAGCGGCAATAAAAGGGAAATTAATCTTAGCTTGACTTAAAAGAACTTTTTAATTTATTGAGGAAAAAGCAGTGAAATTTATTTGATTCCACAATGACAGGAGAATTATTTCTCCTTGTTTTCTTCTGTTTGGGACTGCCAAGGTTAAGCTCTTTTTCAGAAAGCTAAAGCACCCTAAACAATGGTATAATTCTGTAACCACAAGCATAGTCACACACTTATCTCCTTACTAGTCTTTCCCCAAATGAATAGTTCAGAACTTCCCAACAAATGCAACCTGATTTTATTGCAGTTTTCATTCCACAGACTCCTGTGTGATCCCAAAATATTCTCTCTCTTATTTTTGTTTTCTGGTCATGAAGTCCTGCATGAAACAAAATTTAACTCCGTTCCTGATCTCTTATGACACTGTGCATGTATGAACAATGGAGAAAAAAATCTCACAAGATAAACACCAACATTGTAATAGAACCAACAATACACTATCTCCAGAGAATATATCACCTGTAGAATTGGATTTTATTTATCAGCTTAGAGAACTGATTAAATTTCAAAATCAAACTATTCCATATATGTTAAATAATTTTGAACTTGCATCAGCCATATCATTGCTGATGCCATATGCATATACAGTCCTCAAATTTTTATTTGTAAAAAAAGCAGCAATAAATAATAAAATCCAAAGCAAGGAGTCAAGAATTCCACACTTCTTTTTTCCTTGATGCCTTTCCAAATTTTTTATTTTTAGTATCGTTTAACCTGTTCTAGTCATTTGTGAATATAGCTAATAAACAACCCTCTTCTACATATGTTTATCGACTAACTTCAATGACATTTTCAGTGGGGAGGGTTCCTTATCATGATGCTAAACTTCTGGTCAAACTGGGCCATAAGATCCACTAGTTAAAGAGGCAGCAGCATGACAGCCAAAGTATTAACTTGGTATTTGAGAGCTCAACCTCAAATACCAGCTCTGTACATCTAACCTAGTGAACCTGAGCATCATTCCTTGCTTTCTCTTGAATGTTGTCCCATGCAATGGGCAAAATTTCTCAGAATTCACTCAGAAAGTGTCAGGTTCTTCATGAGATAAAATGATATAAAGTTTATACAAAACATTTCTCTCCAAACAGAAACAACATAGTATATAATTTCCTGGCAATGACTAAACTCCAAGATTTTTTTTCCTTAATTAAATTAAGCATTGAATCAATGCAGCAGATTTATTTTCCTGTTTGTATTTTTTATTAATTAAATCTGCACCATCTGCTTCTGTTTATCTGTTTCACAATCCTTTCATCTAGCATTGTATGTTTATATTTTAAATGCATATTAGCTTTTATGATGGATTTTGTAACTGCAGAATTGTGGCTGCAAAAGCAGTTGGCCTGAAAGGATAACCGAAAGCTACAAAATAGCAGCACAGAAAGCACTGAAGCACAGAAAAGTAAGGAGGAAAAAAATCATCTTACAGAACTGGTAATCGAAATAACACTTCCTTAACAAGAAGTCATTTAAACACAGCAGCACAACACAGAGAGACCTCTTCTACATGAGCAAGGATGTGGGATTAGTTTCTATATACCCACATTAATAATTCAGAATACAAACAGAAGAATTTCAGATCTGTCAATCTAACACATAAAGCACTCTTTTTATTAAAATAGTCAGCTTCCCTCCTCAATGGATATTAAATGTTTCTGTATCCTCTAGTAGAATGCAAGTTACAAAAAAAGCATGTGTGTGTATAATATTTACTCATGGACTTGAGCTCTCATCATCTGATATCAATTTAGTCTTTATTTCTAGAATTTTTCTCTCACAGAAAAAAATCTCTACAAATTTCCTGAAATTGCATATTGCATCTCTAAGTACATAGATCATTATACAGAGTCCTTAAGATGACACTAATTTATCATATTGAATTTCAGGTGGTACCATTCTCCCCAAACAACTGAAGCCGAGTGCTGTTTGCTGCATTTAATGGAGACAGCCTCATAATGTTCTTTCAGCATGAAAAATATAAGTGTAATAACTTTTAATGTTGAATGGCTGAACAATAAAACTTTCTGTGCTGATTTATGTCATGGGCAGTCATAAATTGTGATTTTTCACACAGTTTTGAACTACAATAAGTGATAGAGTTAATCTGTCAGAACTTATCTGTTGCAAATACATTTCTTGAGAATTTTTGGGTAGTTCTGGTAACATATTTTTAATGAAGTTATACATAGAAATTAGAGACTCGTGGTAAGAATTTAAATAATTGTGATTTGATGCAACACAATCAAGAAAGTAAGAAAATCTTTTCATCTTGTTTTATAGAGGATATAAGTGATTTCAGTAGGTATCAGTTATTGATTTAAAGGAAATAGATAAAGAAAAAGCTGAGAGGAATAGGGGAATAATTTCTTAACCAGTACTGATTAACAGAAGGCACACAAAACCCCACATCTTTTCCTCTTTTTATACAACTCAGTGAAATCTGCCTTTTATAAAATTTAATTTGGAGGAGACTAAGGTGTTTTAGGTTGTTTTGTTTTTTAATATCTGGAAAGGTAAGAGTGGTAAGCACATGTAAAAATATAGCTACCTATGAGTAACATGAACTATCAGGGTGACCCTTTCCCCAGCAGTCCTCTCCAGGCCAGTTCCAACAGCAAATACCAAGCTACAGGTGACATTTAATAATAGAAAGAATCACAGAGAATGAGCTTCAAGAGAGGCATCATCTGTTTTTCTGTAAAACCGTTTTAGAGGAAAATTCCACTGCACAAAGGCCATCCAGTGAGCAGTTTTCACATCACTGCACATTAGCAGTAGAAAAAATGACCTTGGTATGTAATAAAGCCAAGTCTCCACACGGATTTGGAGAAAGAGGAAGGTTTAAGGACTGTACTCTGGCTCCTTATCAAGTTTAAATCTTTACCAGACAAGCTTCCAGTGGAAATCCGAATCCACAGGTTCTGAAGGATCACCATTTCTCCTAAATTACCCTCAGACAGCTTGAGACAGGTCTAATTTCACTAAACAAGTGCAAGCCATCCTTTTGGTGTGCTGCTTCCATGTGTCCTGAGCTGTGATGTACATACCACAGCCATTCTCACACCCCTCTCGAAAGGGTCCCACAGGTGCAGCTATGGCCCTGCTGTTCAGCAAGTCAGCCAACAAAATTCCATCCTCCCCTTGACACATGGCAGGTTTGAATGCATACCTTTCATTAGCTCAATTCAGCAGTCCATTCTGAACTGTCTTATTCTGAGTATAAAAAGAAGCCAAACCTTCATACTTCCAACTCTCTGTCACTGGCCTTCAAATAATCTTAAACTCAGTTTATATGTTACTGGGTAAATATATATGCAGGTTTTGCTTCTGACTACCAGATGTAGTCTTTCTTAAATGTGGAATCATTCTAATTTAGGGTCTAGTCCCATAAAAACTTGCCACCCTGCCTTTTAGGCCTTGCAAAACTTTTTTATTTATTTTCATCGTAAGAACCATAAGCCTGTCAGAAGCTTTCTGAAAGAATGCTCTGGCTCAGTAGCCAGAAGTTATTTATCAAACCTGAAAAGTTTTGATACAGTCCTGAAACTGTATTTTTTTTAACCTACTTGCTAAATCTGACAAAATATATTAAGATTTCTTATAAGTTAAGAATCAGTTCCTTCTTCTTCAGTTGTACTTAAGAAGTTCCACTGATTCTGGTGGAAGATATGTGGAAGAATATGTATGTGACAGTAATTTTAGATTGCACAATACATTATTCTTCTGCTAAAATCTATTATTCATTGACTTTGGATGCTTACTAAATCTCCATTTTTATCACAGGCAGGAATAAACTGATACAAAACATAGACCTCAAAACTCTCCAGATTTAGGTCAGAAAAAACTGCATCTATCTTTGAAAAAGATATTTTTTTACTTGAGCAAGAATTATCAATAAGAAGAAAAAGTATTAATTAATTGGTTCTCAGCTACGCATGGATGAATATCTTTATTTAGTATTTCACCTTCAGCTTAAGTGCACAAACCAGAAAAATAAATATGAAAATACTAATAATCATATTGCTTTGATTTACAGATGTCCAGGCCTCAGCTGATGACAGAGGAACTCCTGGAAACTTAGAAAGTAGAATGTGGTTCTACTTTCCCTCCTAGAAATGAAACCTCCTAATATGGTTTTGAGCGAAGCTAAGGTATTTGTTCAGCATGGGGACAATCAGAATTTCACTGAATTCAGCGAGAATTAGGAAGTCAAAAGAATCTTATTGTCCACAATATTCAAGCATAAATTAGACCTTACACATATATTTGAGTGAAGATCTGAGAGTGCTGTTTGACAAGAAGCTCAACTTGCCCCAGCAATGTGTGCCCTTGGCCCAGAAAGCCAAACCTGTCCCTGGGCTGCATCCAGAACAGCATGGGCAGCAGGGCGGGGGCTCCCCCTCTACTCAGCTCTCATGAGACCCCACCTGCAATGCTCTATCCAGCTGATCTTTAAGGACTCTTCCAACCCAATCCATTCCATAATTCTGTGACACAGCCCCAAATTAGTATATGAGCACACGGGCATGCAAATTGTTGAACACGGTAGGTGAACAATGCGTTCACTGCACCTCAGCTTTCTGTACAAACACAGGACCCAGCACCGCCAGGACTCTGGAGAACAATTCTGCTTGGCAACCTACAGGTTTAAGAACTGGAATTCAGAGCTCCCCTACCCACAAGCACACCGGGGATGCACAGTAGCTGCAACATGTCTGACATGGCACTCGTGCACTGAGAATCGATCGTGGAGGACTGCAGGACTGCATTGTAGGTCACTGTGGCCTCCTCTCTCAAAGAACTGCTTCCAAGACAAGTAAGTATTTCTAAATTATTTCTAGGATTATTAAAGCATGCTCTCCATACCAGATGTGAGCTTTGCAGTGGCAGCTGAACTCTGCAAGTCTACTGGAGTGCATTAGAAGAGTGGGAAGCTCTATGACCACAGGAGGAATGTGGGGCTTGCCCATTCCTGCTCAATTTCAAACAGCACTTCTGTGAGTGTTTAGGAGACAGAGACATTTAGCTGTACATTTCTCTCTCTCCTCCCTTTACCCTCCCCCTTGTCTTTATTATAGTAAAGTGTTTCATGCGTTCACCACAGTATTTCCTTTAACAAAATTCTTCCTTCTAACTCAGAACCATGCACAACCTGGCACTTGGGGAAAATTTTCAGCTACTTTACCATATGCATCATGTCTAAAAATAAATCTATGAGCTTTTTCACTACAAAGATAAAAAGGTCATCCTTCCTCTGCACAGGCTTTTGTTCATATTTGAAAAAAAACTGCTGTGAAACATGACTTTGTTAAGTCTGTTGTGAAATGTCCATAAATGTAAAAGATCAACTGATTCAGACCTGCCAATTTATTTTATCTTACTGGCAACCAATTTTCTTATAATGCAATTGGGATCTGACCCTAATAAGTGATACTACTTTTAATGAGGTGATGCACAACCTCTCTTTCTCTTTAATTCTTAAGTGTTTATATTACGACAGATTTCTTTAGGTGAATGAATTTATTTCTGGGTGTAGGTTTTTTACTTCACAATTTACATATCTATTAAAATGGCACATATGGCAGCTGTAAGAGTATCTTTGTGTAGACTTCTCATTTTTGCTGATTTTACTCAGAGTCTGGCTAGCTTCACAAAGTATCCAGATAAGGCAAATTGCTCATGTCATGTGAACTATCGCACAGAAACAAGTTCTGCCAATGGCTTTAGTGTATCTGTGCCAGTAAACAGTACAATACTTAGAATTTATTATTTAAATTGGAATACATTATAAAATACAGTCAATAAAGAATACAAATAAATTATCAAGTTTCAGTTTGGGCTGAAAAAAGTTGGTGAATTCTATTTGTGCTGGAGTTAACCGATATATGAAATTCTGAGAAGTAGCCTGACATTTTCTGGATGAACTGATGAAATTAGCATGTAAACAAAAATCAAGATATTTTCCTGTATGTTAAAAAAGCATTGCATCATGGGGTACTTTAAAAATTATTTAGGAAGGTTGCTCCTTTTAATTCCTTTCAAAACTAAGCATTTCTAAATAAAAGCTACACAGGCTTTTGAATGAATTATGTCCTTTGTCAAACATTTCACTGCCAGGTCACAGCCCCCCATGAATCAAACAGCTTTGGTGAAATCTGTAAATGAGTATTTCACTCTCATCTGAGAGCCAGACTGCAATGGGGTGGAGGGAGGTTTATTATTAAAATATGGCTTTTAGGCGACAAGACACAACCAGTCTAAATGACCTGTGCTTTGAAGATGGAAACCGTGAATGACAACAGCAGTGACAAGGAGTATCATGAAAAGACTAAAAACCAGTTCAATGAAATCCTACCAGGAGTCTGATTCTACACTGCTTCACATCATCTCCTAGCCACAGACATCCCTACAAAGCCAGTATAAAATTTAGACAGGTTTTTACTCTGATTTTACACTAATCTCTCATATTGAAGGCCGGACAAGCAGCTCAGATTTATATTTACATTTGTTTTGACCTTCTTCGTATTTGAATGATATATATACTATAATCTAGATACATGGTTTTCATATATAAGAATGCTATATGGAGATACACAAGATCTAAATGTATATATTTTAAATATGTATTTAGCTACACACACATATATTTCTGAATATATGTGAAACACTTACTGAAACACTAAGAAATCTTTTTGATACAAATAAATGAAGAGCAACTTGAGTAACTAGCTTTAGTCTGTATCTACTGGATAATTTCTGATGTTTGCTTTCAGTTTTAAGCCATGCTTGCATAATATTACCAGTGACAGTAAAGCACACATTTGTAGGTAATGCTCTAATCTCACAGCCAACTCCAGTAATCTTGCCTGTGAAGGGCTTCTGAATGAAATTGCTTTACTGCTGGTATGTATGTGAAATACAATAGGTGCACATACATGGCAAAAATCATAGAACCATAACTTAGGTAAAGGAAAAAGGTAAGCAGTCAATGGTATGCAAATCTTTGCTAGATCCTCCTTCTAATTCACAGGCAAAACAGTTTGTTGCTGCAAAGAGACTATTCTTTAAGCCTGTGTTTCCATGGGGAACTCCCTCTGCAGGAATTCAGTGTGACTTTCCCATGTTGTCAGCAACACATACATATCTCCTGTGTAGGCAGCTCTCTACAGCACTTCTGTACTCTGTTTTGAGAGTGGGATAATCCCTCCAACCTGGAACTAATTTCATTATTATGTGTGCATGTGGGGAAGCTAACATACCATAGCCAATACTTCGTACATTCACAGCTTACCTAACTATGTAGTAAACATCCCTATGTGTAGAAAAACTGTAATACTATGGTATAAGACAGAGGAAAGATTTTCTATTCTAATTTAATTCCTGTTTTTCTGTATTAGCTTTTAGGCTTCAAGCCCATTAGTTTAACATGTTTTATTCACACAATCTCCATGCATTTCGTTAGCTGGATAAATTACAAGACTCCAATCCAGGAAGAAAATTTTATGCAACTGTAAGAGGCTTCTTTTGCAAGTATCTGAGTTCACATGAATAGATGTATGGTCTAACATAAATATATCCAGATGCATAATGTATTGTCATGATCTAGGCTTTTATATTATAATCTAACTAGTGACCTAGTCCTTTACATTATAAAAACCTCTCACATTGAAGTCAGTCAAATAATAAACAGAGAATACCTGTGAATATAAGGGCAGATTCACTCTGTCCTTTACTCAAGGACCAAGTTACCTATGTGAAAATAGATGACTACTGATCCTTTGCAGTACCCATAAACCTCTGTAATCATTAATCTGAAGAAACATGAATGATCAGAACATAGGCACAATGCAGTACAGTTAACTAATGCAGAAGAAAAATAACAGCGGAAACAATATATAGGCCTCTAGGAATCACTCCTATACCCTCATCCAAGCTGTTAAATTAATTCTGTTGATTGTCAGTGAGTGATTCACTGTTTCATTGGAAATACCAATGGAAAACAAAGCATAATGGAAACACTTAGCAGGCTTTGACACCCTGCCCTCGCATTGGGCAGAACTGGAGAGCAAATCACAGAGTATCTGTGGCTGAAAAGCAGTTCTGGAGGTCTGTAGTCTGATCCCCCAGCCCAAAGCAGACTTAGCCAGGACTGATGGCTCAGGGCCTATCTCCCCCAAATCCAATCTTCTTTTTTTCCCCCCTTCTTTTCTTTCCCATCCTCCCAGCATTTTGAGCTCTTTGGAATTCCTTTCTCTTGTTATGAAATATTCAGCTGTGTTCTGGTGCTGAACAAAAATCACATTTGAACCACAGAAGCTTACTAGAAAGTCCTGGTAATTAAGGTTCTTATGTTCTTATATTGAAAAGGTCAAGCATTACTTAAAAAAAAGGTACTATGAAACTTACAATATAATCACAAAAAGTGGCCTTGCCAGTGGAAATAAATGAAAATTTGCATATATTCAGTGGTCTACTTTATGTGACTAAAGCCAGTCTTTCAAGTCCTATGTTTCATGTTACACCTTATTGAACCCAAGAGACTGAGAAAAACTATTGCCTTTCACCATGTAATTTCATACTGAATTTCAGAAAAAAAGCTGCAGTTACAAAATGGGTGGCATGAATGACAAAAAAGATTCAGTGGATGCTGTGAGGGTTTGGGGGTAACTCTTCTTGTTCTGCAAACACGCTCCCACTTACAATAGCCCATTTAATTTCCTTATGTTTGATAACTGGACAATCTTTGTTGGACCAGCAAATTTTGTTTGAAAACCTGAGAATTTTCTCAGAAAGAAGCCTCAGAGAGAAGCGGCCTCAGAGAACTTCAAGGAAAAAAAAAAAAAGACAAAATGAGGTTCAAGATTTAGCAGGACTTAGAGGAAGATCTTTGACCATAGGCCAGTGTAATGATCTTAATCCAAATTAGAATAGTAATTGAAATGAATACCATGAATACCATGCCATTGCTCTAACATACAATATTCTTGTAGTAAACTAAGTTAATTAAAAATGAGGACAATACTATTAAGTACTTGGCCAATAGTGAAAAGTTCCAGCATATTTTAACTAAATAAATTTAGTTTGTTTTATATAAAAATAAACCTTATGAGAACTTTAAGAAGCCCAAATCCAATTTTTAATTTGTACAAGAATCTTTCCTTCATCCCTAAAGTGACTTATTCTCTCCCAATACCAGCAAGACTTTAGACAAACACACAGACAAGAGAGAAGCAAAGTCCCAGTCCATGAAACTGTATTGTGAGAAGAGCCCTGCTGACACTGGAGGGCTGCAACACGCATAACATCAGTGAGTTCCTGCCAGCACATGGGCAGATACCAGGTGTCAGGATGCCACCCCACAGTCACTGCCATGGCTGGGCTGAGGGGCTCCTTCCAGCACAGCTCATCTTGCACCTCTGTTTGTCATGAATTGAAGCTGAATTGATGATGTGCCAACCCAGCATCTGGCCATGAGGAAGTCTTTCCCCTGCTTGCCTCCAAAGGAACCAGGGCATGTTGCAGGTGCAGAGTTGGCTGCAGGAAGAGCTTTCTAAGATGGGAGGAAGATGGACCATCTTTGACCCCAAAGCCTGACTCTGCAAAGCTTCAATAACTGCTTTAACTTGTGCAGAAGGTGAGATGGACAGAGGATAACCTAATGAATTGGAAAAATATAAGCCACCATTAATGAGTCCTCACATCTGTGTGGAAGGAATTCAGCCTCAGCTGAAGGTATGTAGGGGCAGAAAGGCAAAAGAGATCTTGCCAATGAGAATAAACACTATGAAAATGGAGTCACTTCCTTTGTTTTCCTTCCTTCCCTGATTAATGTAATAAATAATCATATTAATATCTATAGCTCAAAATACAAAACAGTACAACATTTTTCAAAAAAGCTAAATGAAGCTATTAGGCGTTTCTTATTTATTGATAAGGAATAAGCTTGATAGTTGCTGATATAAAGCAGCAGGCCAGGACTGACATTAACCAGCACAGTCAGTGATGTCAATGTTATAAATCATACATGGGAGTCTTGTGTTATTCAACATCCCACAAACTGGAGCACTAGCCATTTTTTTAAGCAATAAAGTTAAAGGGTAAGTAGGTTACCTATTGTGTTACTAGCTGAAGCCTGAGTGCTGTAAACACTTAACAATATACAGATGGATATAGGAGTCTCTGAATCAATTTCTAACTTCTCAACTGAAATTATAGAACCAAGCCTAAAACGTCATGTAGGCTGACAGAGGTTTTGAAAAGTAAAATGGAAGAGATACTATTCTATAATTTTATCTGTGAAGAAGAAATGCCATTAAAAGTCATAATTGGTTTCCAAAGATATAATTGTAACATGAAGCTCATATCATATTTTTTTGGAGAAATGATAGGTAACCAAAATGTAAACAGCTATAGGACACTCAAAACTACGTTCTGCTTCACTACATTCAAAGTTGTTTTAGTTTACTCCTTTAAGTGATAAGAGAAATCCAGAGTAACAAAAAATCCCACAAACCAAACAAAACAAACCACCTTTTCCTCTCAAGCAGTGTTTCATAACATTTTTTAAATGGGGGAAAGTGATGAATGTCATTTTAAGTTCCCAGGATGCTGAGGGGCATGAATAAGTAAAAGAAGAAGGTAAGTTAGAAAGCTCCCTGTCAATGGAGAGAGGACGTGAGCCAGAGCAAATCGGCTCTGATCTCTTTTTTCTTCAATATCTTTGTTACTGTGAAAGGGTAAGCAGAAGGAGGAATGTGGCTGCTGAGGGATTGGCAAAAGATGCTCCAGTCTGGTGACATGAGCAAGAGTTAAAAACCACTGCAACTCCATTGCAGCCATTCCTTGTTTCGTTTCATGCAAAATTTCATGTTGATATTCAATCTAAAGTTGGCATACAACAAACGCTCAGCCTCTCCCCAGATTGACTGAACTGTGTGCATGGAATCCATATGATATGCCTTCATCATATCCAGGCACTTGCATGTGCAATTGCAGCGAATGAAAATAATGCATCTGTGCTGTGTCAGGGCATGTCCTTGAAAAGAGGTCAAAAGGAGAGCTAGCAGAAAGGGGGGTGGCCTGCAGAGGAGTTGCATGCTACAAGGATGTCATCTGAGTCAGTCTTTAAAAAGCCAACAAAGCATCCTCACAGCACTGGCTCACAGTAACTGCTAACTGCATATTGTATTCATGGACTATAACCACGTAATAAAAAGGAAATTTTCCCCTAAAAGCAGAAATCTTGCCAAGTGCTCCAGAAGCTTTTCACAGTGGCTTTTCTTTCTTAAGCTGCTTTTACTTTTTTTTTACTGAAGGTCTTGTGTGACCTGGTGAAATCCTATCCCTTCACATGCTGACAGAATGATGATAGAGCTATTCTTATCCATATGATGCATCTAATTACTGGTTGAGCTAATACTGCTTTTCAAACCATAAAGATCCATTCTTCTAGGGCTATTGTGTTGTAAAGCCATTGTTACAGGTTTCCAAATATTTTGCAAATAGCTGCTCTTATTTTACATTCAACAGTCTAATTACATTGTTAATAATTTATAATGGAAGAATATCTGAAACAATGGCCCCTAAAAAAACCCAACTACTGACACCTTGAATAATGATGGGGAGATACTGAGGTTTCCATTTTGGGACATACCAAATGCAACATTGATTTTGTGTCAGGAAAACAGGTATGACTAGTCTCTTGGGAAATGTTCACAGGAATGGGTTCTTATTTTACCATGTTGTGTTCTTTTGGGACACACTGATCTGGCTGGAAGTGAACTTGGAGATCTACTTCTCTGATTAAGAACAATCCTACAAAAGTTGGCTGCATAGCCTGCAATGCTCAAATGCTTCAAATTTCTGTGGAATTATGGTGAAGCTCATTACTTCCCTTCTCGGAACCTCATATTGCTGTTATTTCTATTGTTTCAGGGTGTAACTAGAAATTTCCACCATCCCTTCTCAAAATATTTTTTAGCCAAAGGCCTTTCTTTAGTGAGTCTTATTACAGACAGTGCTTTTCATACCTATGTTACTTTGTGAAATTCAGTCATATGGGTGCCACATTAAATCCTTTACATTACATCCAGCTATAAAACCTTTTTTTTCAGTGACTCTAGCTGATTTACTTTAGCAATTACTAAAGTAAATCAGCTAAAGATTTGCTTGCTAAAGATTTACTTTAGCAATTGCTTGCTCCCTTTAAACATAGCAGCTTTACATTGTTTTACTGTGCTAGTGCCTCTGTACTGGGTTTTCTCAAAATGAGACTTTGTACCGGCTTGTAAGTTCCAGCCAAGGACTGTGAGCAGGAATTTGGTGCTCAGTTCCCATTCCAACCTTTACGCACACACACACACACACACTCTTATACTCTTTTATCCTTTCCTTATCTCTCTCTCAGCTTTGGCTCATAATCCCCACTTCAAGTCACTTCCCCAAGTCTCTCAGGAAAACATGCTATTGCAAGTGTGACTTCATTCCTGCCTTTTTCCTCTGTGGCAAAAAGCTTCTCCTTGACAATCCTTTTCATCATACCAGTACAGAGCCCAGTGTTCCTGTTTTCCCCTTGGAAAACTGATGCAAACTCCTATTTTTTCATTTGATGTAGTAATTTTTGCTATAAGATTCTTCAGCTTTATTATTTTACTCAACTAGCAACGTTACCTTTTCTAAATCTTAGTGGATTTGAGTATTTGAGAAAATTTCTCATGAGTTCTCAGCTGTTCTGCTCCCTCCATGACACTTTTACACCTACCTCAGTTTAAACTGACACATTCAAACAGACAATGTAATGCGAGTTCTTGCAGCAAAAACAAAATCCCACCAACCCCATTAATTATAACAGATCAGCTCAGAAAACAAAGGGGTTAGGTTTAGACACATGTTTTAGTCCCACTTACTCCAAAATAATTTTGCCCTAAGTCCTAGTACCGCTACTCCTTCACAGTGTAACTTACTGGATTCACAAGAGATCTAGTCTGTAGATGCTTATCATACTACAGGAAAGTAGAGATAGAGTTATAAACTTTTCTGAGGCAACTGCAGCCATCTATTGCTGTCACTATGATCATCTAGGCCATTTGGGTTATGCACAGGTCATTTCCTGGGCAGTCATAGCTCATCTACTCTACCTTTTTGTTTGCAGCCTTTTCAGCCCCAAATCAGATTACAGCAGAAGCATTCTGCAGAGCGCAGACAAAAACTTTTCTCATCAAACACTGCTTTGCAATGTCAAAGTCCTCAATGGAATGATATTAGGTTGCACCTCTACCTCTATCTGATGGTCTGGGTTGCCAGGAGTACTTGTGTCTGCCAGCCAGTGTTCTGCAGAAGTTTTTGAACCTGAGGTCCCTGTGCTGCATGTATCAGTCATGCAGTTATCTTCTGTTATCCTTCCAACATCTAACAAAATCCAGTGACTTGTTTCACATGGCACAGCATCCTTACACAGTCAACTCCTGTAAATTCAAACCTGTAAACTGGATCAACTTGAAACCAGATGAATATCATAGCTGGCAATCTTGAACAGCCCACAGAAAGCCTGGTTAAAGCACAGTGCAATCTAAGTAAGGACCAAAACCATCTATTTGAAGGGCGTAATTAAACACATGCCACATGCATAATGAAAAAACACATGCATAGGCTCACTTAAGGAAAAAAAAATAAATATATATACATGAATCTCAATATATACCTCATAGATGGCTAACTCTCAGATCCAAAAGGCACCTATACTCCTCATGAAATTCAGGCTCTATGTTCAGAGAGAAATCCTCATTCTTCATCCAAAACATTTTTATCCCGGTATGGGTGTAAGGCAATATAACTGTATGCCCTAACCAAGAGATGAAGTGAAGCAAAGCTGTGCTATTGGCTATGATCCATGTTTCCCATAAGAGGAGGAGTGTTTTGATATGTATAAAAACAGGCTGCTCAAGACTCTAAGATAAGACTTTTCTACATTTATTTGGGTGCAAATGTATAAACAAGTGTTCACAGAATTTATACTATATAAGCTGAAAGTGCAAAGGAATATTGTTCATTGATAAGAGATGTAATTTTACATACTTTTTTGCATTACTTTGCTTTAAAGAAACTTTATAGAAAATATAGAATAGACTGAATAGAATCAATTACTCTGAAGAGATTTTACAGCATAGTGAATTAAATTGTTTTTGTGGTGCAGTAGCATAGCAATAGGATTGCAAACTCAAGGATAGAGCAAGATTCACTAAGATATATGATAAATTCAATTATTTACAAGAAAAGGGAAATCAGGTAAGTGAAATTGGTTTTGTCTTGAGTGTACCAACCAATCCAATGTGCATCGTATGAGGTTCTGTTTATTGAAAATGTTCTCAAAAGTAGGAGAGTAAAGAGGATAAATTTAGGAACACAGCACACTTCTAAGTTGCTGCTGAAGGTTTACATTATTATTCAAAAGAAATACTTCCAGCTATTATGTTTCATGAGAAAAACTACTTTCTTAAAGTCTCATAGAAGAATACCACATATGTCAATGAGTGCTAACCTTGAGTGAAAACATAATGACTTTAAAAGTTGAGCTCTTAAGCATTTACTCTTAACTAAAGCTTGTAATGAAAGAATATCATATTATGCAAATTGACCCTGAGTGGAGCAGAGGCACAACAATGCTCCTTGGCATTGTATGCTTTAAGACTTCTGGCCTTTAATAACATGGGAGAGGTTCAGGTGTAGATATTATTTTTATGAATCAGTATTTACTTTCCTGAGCTGCCTAAGACACCAGACTAAAGCATTTGACATAGGAAGATGTGGCATCAGTACTCTTAATTTCAGTTAAAATCTTTTGTTGTTGTCAAACCATACATTTGTGCAGACTTCAGCATGCAGAATGAAGTCTAAGACCAGTAGTCTGTCCTACTAATGAGTTATAAGCACAGCAGCGATGGTTCAAGGTTTCCTAGTATTCAAGTCTATTTTCACACTGTTAATTCACAATACATGTGCAAAGCACAGAACCAGTTGTATTACAGTCTCTACAAATGAAACAGGGGCAATGGTCCCTACCCTGAAGTCTTGTAGAGCAGATAGAGAAAGGAAAAAAAAAAGGCGAGTGATCAGCAGCCGAGTTGACTATTGACCTCCTCCAGGTTAACCATGTAGGTGTGTGACAGAGAAAGAAATGGAGCTGCCACCAAGGCTTCAAAGGAACAGTTGTGTGGCCACATTTCTCTTTTGAAGTGATCATCTGTGTCATATCCCCCACACCAAGCAGCACTGCTTTTCCCTGTAACCTATTCAGCACATTGGCAGCACAACAGCCAACAGACCTTCCCAAAATAAACACAGCTTTGTCAGCAGCTGTTTTGGCAGCCATTCACACTGGACATTAGGATGGGCAGTTGCTTTCTTACAGTGTCTCTTCCAGGCAGGTTCTCAAAACCCATCTTAGTCCCTTTGCATCCCAAAGGATTCAACCAATTGCAGTTTTCTGCTCTAGAGATGGCACAGGAATTATTAACGTGTCCCCTTCATTTCTGACAGGAGGCACATACAATGTGAGTTTGCTCTCTGGTCTGCCTTGGTTAATGAACGCATCTGGTATTTTCTTCATCTGTATTTTGCATGTAATCTTTACACAGCTCCCAGGAATTGAAACAGACCCATTTAAAAATACTTTGTGGAAAAGCTCTATTACTGAAGGTAGCAATGAATCAGGACATTTGGGAAAGGAAGAACAGCCACCCAACAACATGAGTTAAATTTAGACTGATCATTTCTATGATACAAACACAGAGCTTTTTAGGACTGCTTTGAAGACCTGTCAAGCAAGAAGTGACAGTAACAAGAGGTCATAAGGAAAAGTCAGTCTGAAGTGTTAAGAATACAATAAGCTCTGTGAATATAACAACTTCCTGTATGAAAATAGGTTAAATACAGATCATTGTTTTGTCTGGTGATTATTATTAGCATAGTGCTTCCTGCAAGAAAGTGTACCTAGCTGGAGTTGTAAAAGCAGCATTAGATAAAGCAGAGTGCTCACAACTTAGCAACAGCTTTGAAAGTATTGTCAATAAAACTACAGTTTGAAATAGGGCCAAGTGATAGTACGTGATAATACTGCACAATTGAAGCAGCACTTCAGTATCTAATCTTGGGATTAGAGCAGATCTGGAGGTTCACACTATTGAAACCATGTCAAGGCTGAACTTATAGCTCTCCTTGGCAGATATAAATAACAGCTACAGATTATTGGAGGCAAACTTTGATATACTTCACCAAAAAATGCCTATCTTAAAACCATGGAAGCTTTCTTTTTCATCCTCCTGCCAAAAAAAAAAAAAAAGAAAAAAAAAAAGAAAAAAAAAGAGAACATTCTCAGCTGCAGTAGATGCTGAGGCATCTGTTTTCCACTATCACTGTGTTTATATGAATGTTTCTAAGGATCCAGCTCCTTGATATTATGGTCTTGATATTAAGTTCAGTTGAGCAAAAGACCTGGCTACAAACCAGCCTTTTACCACACACAAGGTCTTCATATGCATGAGACAGTCATCATATCTTCCCCTGTGGACATATGATATTGTAGCTATCAAAATGAAATATTTAGCATAGACAAAGACCTTCAGAAGTCACACAATTCTTTAGTGGTAAAAGTATTTTTTTCTCTTCAGTTCATTAAAAATAAAATGTGCATACACACACATATGTACACACACACATATATGTAAAGAGGAAAGATCCAGTGACAGGATTGGTTTGGAAATCAGGAAAGGGAAACAGAAAAGTAAAAGAGGAAAAAACAGGTTGGAAAAAATGGGGAGATGCCATATTGGAAAGCAATCTTTTAAGCACAGTTTTTCAAGCTGTGCTTAGAAGCTGTCCAAGACACAGCCTAGAATGTATCTGTTGTATTAATGTTTCCTTGTCATATTTGTTAATATCATGCATGTGATACTCCAAGAGCAGCTACTGCTGTTTGTTTTTCAACAGTGACATGAACCATATTTTTGGCAGAAACTCTTTATAATTTTTTGTTCCTTTTATTACTGTATTTGCATGGAAATTTCAAAGTGAAAATTATTGCCATAAAACATGGCTCCGTTTTTTTTTTTTTTTGCCTGACTGACAGATGCATCTGTTTGAGCAAGAACAAAACTCAACTCTATTAAACCAGTAATCCTTCCATATGACATTGTCACACAGCACAGATGTCCTTTCATAGGATTTCTGTCAAGGGGACAGCTTGCCATTCCACACTGACAGGTAGGGCTGGGGATGCTCAGCAAAGAGATCAGAGATTACTTAAAGAGGCCTTTCATCAAATTTAAAGCAATCTTTATGCAATTCACTGTGGAGTGAAATTAATTATTGCCCTACAATAATTGCTTTTATTTATACACACCTAAATGCTACCAAATTTTGGGAATGTGAGAGCTTCCTAAATGGACACAGAGCACTTGCCATTAACTCTTCAATGTCTCCCTAGGACTTCAAAGTGGGGATTTTCCTGCCTTGCTGGAGCCAGAGTATGTAGGATATCTTACTTAAGATGGAAAGATATGCAAAATAGTCACAAATATTTTACTTTTTAAAAGTCATTCTTAACATAGTTTCCCTATGCTGAATATACAAAATACATGGTTTTGTGATTTAAGACAATGGTTTTATTAGCTTGCACATGCCTTGTGTAATTCACCTGCAGCTTCACCACCCACAAATCTTTTTTTATACTGAAATCAAAAATCCACATGGAATAGAGCATGAATTGTGGTTTCTGTAGGAAAAATGCAATTTGAAATTATAGTCAAGAAGCCACAGTAATGCATGCAGTGGATAAGCAGGCAAAAACCACTGCAGGACAATGAAATTACTTATTTGGGGATGCTTCCCTGGTGCACTTGAACCAAAACTGGATGTAGCAATGTAGAAGTATGGAGATTTTTGACAGTCAAAAACGTGTGCTTTTTCAAAGCATGAGGTCCCTTGGAAATTTTCCTCTTCTTTTGAAGAAGATCCTTAAATAAAGACAACACATTTCCTTATTCTATACAAGAAAATCTCCAGGCTAATCAAGAAACAATCGGGCTTTTACTTCTCTGTCCTTTGGTGTAAGGAAAGAAGGCTTTCAAAAGACATATTCATTTCATTTGCCACAAATTAAATCCAGATTTAAAGCTTTTCTCCAGCCCACTACTGTTTGGTTGCTTTGGAGGGAAGTTACAGCAGTGCCAGGCCCTGGAAAGAACTTCAACATGTGTTGGCAATCTTGCAAACTGAATTTAGACTCCCTCAGATTCAATACTGGTATATTTATTAAGAGCAAGTCTTGCCTGAAGCACTTTATGGGGGCTTATAGTAAGCTATTGGCACTCTCTTCTAGAGTGAGTTTCCTGGGTTTTATCCCTGATGATGTTTAGGGCAATGCTAATCCCCTTCCTAGGACATCCCACTGAGATACAAGTCACATTATTAACAGTTAGTAGTGTTGACCATGGTTTTCCAACAGGGCCATGTGAATTGTTTCCTGGAATCTCCTGCATAGCCTTTCATTTAGAAAAATGGCTGCTGGTTGGAGAGAAAAAGTAAAACCAAAATGAGAGTAAAATAGGATTTCCTACAGATGGCATTTTTGTACACAACCTGTATTCCCACAAATTTCATCAGGACAGTGCAAAGTGTAAGCTAGAATAGACTTCTTCCCTTTTTATACTCTGTAAACAAGGTATATTGTACAGGTAATCTATTACACATCTTAAAATACGGAAGTGACCCTGTCAGGATTCTGTAACAGTGATTTATGATCAAATTCCCAGGTAGTATGAAAAGACATAATTTCATATATTAGAATAAAAATTTCAAAGGAGTTACACCAATTTCTACTACCTGGATATCTGTGGTCTTCACTAATAGCTTTACAGGCTCTATGGCAATTCAAGCCCTGTATGTGCATATATATTCAATTCAAAGACTTTTACAAAGAGGAAGCAGCATGCAGCAGCAAGCATTCTTTCATTTCTTTCATCCAGTTTTAATCACCACCTGTTTCTACACTGGGGGATCCTGAAACCTCTTGGGCACACCAGAAAGATGGGCACAAGATGCCAGTTTTGCATTTGCAGCAGGCTGACTTCATGTTTCTCAGCTTTTGAGACCTTCCCTTTATTGAACAAGACTCAAAAGATACTTGTCTGCTTCAGGGATCTGAAACTACACAGAAAACACTGGCTCTTCCAGTTTTCAAAATATGTAGGAAGCAAAAGCATCAGTCAAGTTCACAGCTTTCCTTCCTCTGTTCTCTCTTTGCTTTGGAAAGAAAATATACTTTCACTCTTTTGCCACATCAGTCAGGCTGTGACCGAAGCATAATACTGCCATGGTACCATTCCCTTACTGAAGAATAACCTTGGAATGAAAGGGAGGAGAAAAGAATTTTTTGGTAGTACCACTGAAAAAACAGCCTCAACCTCCTTTACTCAATGTCTCTTCACTTTAATACTGACTGCCACTTCAGTGACCAGTAAGGCCAGTTGTTGTATCAGATACAAAATCAGAAAGGAGCAGTGACAGCAATTTGGAAAAGCTCCCTACTGGCTGTGGGGGTATTTCAGTTTAAGAATCAAGTGATGTAGTTCCCAGTTTATCAAGTACTAAGCTTCATAAACATTTTAGTATTAAGGCTCATAACCATCTTCAACCATTCTGCAACACCTTAATTTTTCACAGGTTGTGATGAGCTTGATGAAAGAAAAGTTTTAAAGAACTAAACCAAAAGCCAACAAAAACCACTCAACACATTCCTGCTTGGCTCAAACAGTGAATGCACTTTTAGGTGACCCCTTGACATTTTCCAGCCATTACAGAACGGGCTGTCCCCTCTCTGGAAATAATCTAAACACTGATCCTCCTAACTGTCAGAAAAGAACCAGAGATTAGGGAAAAAAGGGTTTTTCTGATCAACAACCATCTCTTAAAAATGCCAACATGTAGCAGAACAAAAGCTGAACACAGTAACAAACAAATACTTGTGCAAAGTAACACCCACAAAAGCAGAAATAGACTGGCTATGATATGGTTATAGGAAAGAGCCTACAGAAGTGGCAGGATTGTGAAAATCAGATTGCCTTGTTAGGTGTATCTTTCACCAAAGTGGCAGTGAAAACCTGAGATCAACATTTATCCTCCAAGTGGGCTTGGAAAAGCTTATCACCTTTACATCAGTTTAACATAAATATATGGCAGCATAGGATTTAAAGTCAACAAAAATACAGATTTAGCATTAAGCAAAGGCAGAGATAAGCAAACAGCTCTGGTGTTAAAGATAGCAATTCCAAAAAGGCACTTGTACACAGGGAAGACTGAATTCAGAAAACAGTTGACCTAAAAAAGTACATCATCTAAAACTTTGGGACAGAAAAGACCACAAACTACAGGAAAGATTGAAGTGGGAAGAGCTGATAGTAATAATTGGTGTCTAAGCCTTAACAGAGAATGGGTTATCATTAACCGAGAATGAGTATCTCTTAACAGAGCTACTGGGTTTACAAAAGTGAGAAAGCTAAAAACTGGGAATACTCCTACTTTGGTTTTGCTGTTCCCTCCCCCCTCCAGCCCCCAGGACAGGTCATTGTTGAGCAGGACTAATGCTCGTGCTGGATATCACCTTCATTATTCAATCTCCCATTTAGAAAAGCATGGATTCAATCTCAAAAAATGAGAAAAACCTTAAAAATATGTCCATTCAATAATTTTTACAACTTTCTGTAACTCAGCAATATTTGTAGAAACCTCTGTCAAAAATTTTTAAGAGTAGAACACACATCTGTCAAATCTAGGTCAAGCATTCTGTACATTTTTTGGGATTCATTTTTGTATCCCAAAAAAATAGCAGGGATAGTTGTGTGGAACCTTTAGTACAACTGTGGGGATAAGATTTTGAAAAAAAGAGAATTTATATTATGGATAGATATTCTGGGTATTATTTTAAATAGGATGTTGTATACCAATGGAAGAAACTCCACTTGCAGCTTCTCAAAGACAGGAGGAGGCAATTATGCAGTACAAGAGAGAATCAGGTCTAGCTGTGTACTGCTAACCTTTTCTAAGTTAATGCAATGCTATTAAGTAGTGAATGTTTTTCAGTTTTCCAGGAACAGGGTAACTTCTGAGCCACTGCCCTTATAGAAAAGGCTTTAATTTTTCAATGCTTATGAAAGGAGATTCACCCCATTGAATATTCTTCCTTGGTTCTCAAAGTTATCACTATTTCCATCACTGAGCGTAGAGGAAAAAACTTGTGTGTCTAAAAAAATTTGCATTATGGGTGAGGAGAAATGAAAAATGCACTAGAGTACAAAAAATGTACAACAAATTGCTGGAGATTTCTTTAGAATGAAATGAGAAAAGGGAAAGAAACATCAAATTATAGCTCTTTCACCACTAACAGAATATTTGTTGTATACAGTAAGAAAATATTGTATGTATAGGTATGATCAGAGTTCCTTGTTCTGAGAAATTCATAAGTGGTTTAAAGTTATGCTTTTCTACCTTAGCTGTTTCGACATTTTTAACTGTGAAATAGCAGGAAGGTGAAATGCCCTACACTTCTCTCATCCAAATTGTTTTGTGCTTTTTCAAAAAAATCTTATAAATAAAAAGAATCCTAATTTATTCATAATAGAATGTGAGCTGCAAATTTTAAGGTGCTCTAGTCCAAAAATAGGACATATTTTTTTCTAAAGAATGCAGAAAACAGTAAGATGTCAAAAGATGTTAGGAAGGAAAATCCAAAATTGCAAGGAAATAGTTAGGTTAGTAAACAAAAAAGAAAACAGAGAAGATATATGAAGCATCCACACATTTTGTCAAAACAGAGGGGGATGGATGGAAAAAATACTAATTGTTTAAACACAGGCTTAAATGAGAAATAATCAAATCTAAAGATGAATCAAGCTTTACTTCACACCTGACACTGTATGACATTGTATCCTTTTTTCTCATAATTAGAGAGATTTTAAGAAGAAGTGTCACTTGAAAGTTCAAGTGTTATCAGTTGGTCTGGGAAACATCTGTTTGAAAGAATTGCTCTGCCTCTAAATTTTTGTCTGTTGCTTTCATCAGTAGAAGTCTCATATCTCATCTCCAAGAATTACAAGCCAGAATTATTGAAGCTAGTGTGAAAAGAAGATGGGAAAATGTCCACAGTGCAATCCATCACTTGCTTTATTTAGGAGTATTTAGATGTGAAAACTTACTGTCTTTTACAGAGAAGTACTTCTGAAAATATCAACGTATATTCTAAATTTTGGAAAAGGTAAAAGTGTGGGGGATCAAAAGTTTCCTGGGGCACAAGGACCTTTCACCTTGAAACAGCAGTGTAAGTCTAGCTCACTTAAAGTACTAGAGATGATGTTTTAAAGCCATTTCTGCAGCTCCTTTGGATATCAATTCTGACACCTACCCCTACCTTACCAGCACCTCAGCTGGTTATAGCTCGCAACAAGCCTCATATGGAGGAAGAAACAGCAGGACGCCTCCTCTTCAGGGAAGATGCAACATTTGCAAGTCAGTGTGAGAAAACTCATAAATTGCTCAAGATCTGCTTCATAAATAATCTGGTACTTCTGAAGACCTGTATGTCCTCTGATAAATGCCAAACTCCCTGTTATAAATATATCCAGTGGATTCACAGATCTTTGTTTCAGGACTCCTCACTATATTTTCGCTGGCTGTTTGAGCCCCTTTATGAATTTCACATGTGTAACCTGCTGTAAACCAACTACTTATCTGTATATGTTTGGAGGCCACTTAAAATAGCCTCAGAAAAGTTATGAATCACTAATTAATAGCATTTCACTTTAAAACTCAGAATTTACTTACAGTAAGATCCATGAAAAGCTAATGCTTTTCAAGCACGAGAATAGCATTTAGAAGGCACCACCAATTCATAGACCAGAGAAAAGAAGACATTATGTCCCTACAGCACTTCACATTTTCAAAGTCTTCTGCAAACATTACTAATTAATCCTCATCTACTCTTGCCAAATACGCTATTGTATTAAGAATTGACCTAACATAACCTTAAATGTTAAACAAAGCAGCAGTCTACAGAAATGATAAAGAAAAACTATTGGAGCAAGGAGCTGGGAAGTGTTCAACTCACTGTTTCATGAACATTTAATAATTTTCAAGATAATATCTAAATTGATCACTGATGGGAGTATTAGAGCACTGCAGTTACACCAGAGGTAAGGCTGGTTCACTAAATAGCATTTCTTATCTGTGAGGAACTCTGCACCATGCTGTTTCTACAAAGATTAATTTGATTTAGTAACAATGGTCTCTTTGTTAGTGTTTACAGGTTTAAAGGATTATCGAGCCTTTCAGATTTCAAAACAACAAAAGATCCTAGAGGATTTTATTTTAAACTCCTGTTTATTTGCTAAAACATGAGTTAATGCAATTTTTGGATATGAAATAGTGCTGAGTACTCTATTGCTAAAGTAGCATAATCTGAAGTGGGGTTTAACAATGGAAACACTAGGACTAATCTTTGTCTCTCCCATTCAACTTGTCTTTGAGAAGCAGAACATGAATCACCTGTGATCTTTAAAAAGACAGACATTCTCTTGTAGTCTGCAGCATACTAATTGTGCGAATACTGTATTTTGCTGAATATTGATGAAGAAAATGGTATAGACAGAACTCAAAATTAAGTACAAACCCGAGTTTAAGCAAATGATTTCTCTAATTTTCATCTTGTTGAAACCCAATTATAAAATATACCTAAGAGATACAGACAATAGCTAAAATACAGCCACATAACTACAAATTCAATACACATAGTAATTTAGAATTACCTCATTTAGTGTTAACATGTTAAAAAAATGACAAGAGAAACACAAATGCATCTTTTTTTTTCCCCCAAGAGTTTTCATGTGTTTTGAATTTAATGATGTAAACAGAAATTAAGCTATAATATCCTGTCAACATTTCAAAGTTCTTTGTTCATATATCATCAAATTCATGAGCTGGCACAATAATTAACAATACCTGTTTCCTCTCCTGAGAGATAACTTTGAAAGTTTTTCTATGACATGTTAGCAGGGGGGGGGAAATTCTGAAAATATTGGGAACATTTATGGATTTATTGAAATGAAAACGTACATATTATAACTAAATCCACAGATTTAGCAATTTTTCAAAGCTAGACTTACTTATTTGATGGGTATTTTTTTGCTTTTTAAAACAAAATATTATAGCACAGCCAAGGAGGATAACAATCAACTCCTCTACACCTGCTGTGTTATGTGTGCACCTTTGTATCAACTTGACTCATATAGAAGCTCCTCCTGAAGCAATATGCCTCTGTTTTGCAGTGTAACAGATAAAGGAGTAATAAAAATTAAAATAACTACAGCAAATAGTGAAACTGGCACTATTAAGAGAAAGACATACTCTGATAAGAGAATTGCTGATATGAGGGCAAGGGCAGTGAGTTTATGACAGTGTAGGAGTTCAACATGAATGAGCCAGCTGAACTTTACACAAGCTGATGTCATTAATAAAAATCGCTCCTTGAGTTTTGCAATGATAGTGTAATCAATGGTTTCCAGATATATAACTTCAGAAAATTATTATTGATCTTGGTTATCAACTTCCACCCAGTTTGTTTAATACTACTGCTTTTAAATAATAACTTTGTCTACAGAGACAATATGGTTGAGCTTCTGACAGACAGAATTTCCCTTTTATTCCATGAAATTTCTCACAAGGCGTCTTTAGGCTCAAGTACAACACAGACTAGGACTGACACACCATGCGAGACACTCCTCTTGAAAAGAAGCTCCAACTCTAAGTCATGCTGGCTTTTATTGGTTCAGCTACAGAAAGATCTCCCTCACTTTCACAAATTTCTCCATGTTTTTTGTGGATGATTTCCCTTCTAAAAATTATTTTCTTTGAAGAGGCTTGCTACCTGCAAAATCTACAGAAAGAGAACTAATAAAACATAAGTCACAGACAGAAAGCTTGAGTGGTCAACTGCCCTTAAATAAGGGTATGCATATTATGCATACTTGAAACAGATGTTCTGTCTGTGCACATCTGGATTTGGGTTGAGTGTCTTCTTCTGCCTGCTTCCAACTGGGGATAAGAGCCCGGCTAAAAATCAAGAGAGGTTCATAAACTCTGTGTTCCTGATCCATCTGCATGTAGTCGTGACATCCTTACTCCGCTTAATTAGCATTACTTATGACTAGTGTTATTTATTAATTACTATTAAATGCACTGGGAGCCTAAACCTGGAACCAATATAGAGGGCTAATCTCAATTAAAGATAACAGAATGGTGTAGATCAAGGAGGCAGGGAAACAAAGTCCAAGGTGACAATAATTCTGTTAGCTGGTTTATAATGTTAGACAATAAGAATTGTTATAAGATATTCAAATTCCTAGTACTAGAATAACAGAATCTTGGAATATCCTGAGTTGAAAGGGACCCACAAAGATCATAAAAGTTCAGTTCCTGGCCCAACAAAAAAAGCCCCAAGAATCACACCACATGCCTGAGAGGACTGTCCAAATGCTTCTTGAACTCTGGCAGGCTGGTACTGTGATGGTCTCACCTCTCCTCCTCCCCATTCCTTATTTAACATTTCCTCAAAAGTAAAATTTTTAAATATGCCAAAGGGTCATTGACATCCCAGCATAACTGGAATCATGAAGGAAAGTAGTGAGAAAGCTGTCACAGGATGCAGTACACCAAAGCCAGTGGAGATGAAATAAAGCTAATCAAGAAAGAAGGCCAGGTTAGAGAAATACATAGTATATGCTGAAATAAAATCATCAAGAAGAGAGTGCTAGGATTTAGAGGAAGTGAGGGAGTATAATCGGCAGACAGGAAAGATGTCTGGAATTTTTCTTTTGCATTATTATTTTAAATATCAATCTAAAAGGATATTGTGCAGTGGCTCATGTGTTTGTAATTCATTGTCTGCTACTTGTGTTTTAACATGAGGGGTCAGGAATCAGTCTCCTGCACTTCCTTCATGACCCTGTCTGCATCCTTGGGCACACCACTTTACATGCCTTCATTTCCTTATGAAAGATACATTACAAGAGCAATATGCAGCATTTGGGTTTAGGACTAATGATTCAGATTTCAGAACCAATAATACTAAACATGCAATCAGAATGTTCAAGGTTTCTTCAAAGCTCCCACTTAGCATCTGAGCTGAACTCCATTAAGAAACAGGGGAAAAAATACCCTGGAGAAACCAGAAAGCTGCTGACAGGTCTGTTTGTGCAGGGGTGTCTCAGCTCTTTTCCAATTCAAGAGAGTGTGTCACCACTTTTCCACTAGGCCATCCTCAGGAAAAAAAAAATGGTGCTCCATATTTAGTTAAGGAGATTGTATTCTAAAATTTCTATAATTCTTCTTGATTATTCCAGTATGCACGGACCCATGATAAGCACTTGATATGCAGAGACATTTCTAAAAAGGTAATTGTCTCCTAAAAAGATGGAAATTCAAAGGTTTTAGAACTGATTACAGAACTGCCACTGCACAATCTCTCTTCATGTACCACTAAAATATTAACATTGTTCAGCTATATAATCAATAATCTTAGAGTGAACCATATTCTCCATTATGCATTTTGTAAATCACTACTGATACTTACATCAATGCTCACTTACACCATGCATAATCCCCTGCCTCCCAAAATTTTAAACATTAAAAAAGATGTGGAATTTAGAACATAATATTAGTTTTCTTAACACAAGAGCCTGTATTGCAGCTCATAATGATCCAGGCAAAGACTAGATGATGAAAATCAGCATCAGGAAAATGCAGTTTTGATGGTACATAAAACAGATGACCACCTCTGACCAACAAATGTTGGTCTGTAAATCCATATGGGTGGCAGTGGGTGAAAACCAATAGCTGAATCTTTATGGGCACTGCAGCAGAACTACCTGGATTTATGGCTGAGAAAGATGGGTGCAGAAACACTTCTAAGGCTCAGATGCTGCTGGGTAGCTCACCTAGTGAAAAGTCCCACATCAGGAAGTTTCACCTGTTCCAGGATTCCTACTGCCCTGCGTTATGGAAGCTTAGACATTAGAGGCACCATTCACACACCCTCTGCCACTTGAGTTGTACACCATGTTGGATAAAACAAGTTTTAAAACTTTTAGTCAGCCTGCTGCAGAATGTCAGTTGTGCTTTAAAAGGAACAGAAAAAATTCTAGGCACGGCAAATCAAAGAGAAGCTATTTAAATTTCTGGAGGAGTGGAAGAAATGTATAGCATGCTCCAGCTTTTTTAAAGGTGATCAAATTGCATTGCACAGGTAGTGTACAGTGAAATGAAACCTGCTGATACTAAAAGACTGAGCTGGAACCTGACACAGGACAGGAAAGGACATATCTGTGCTTCAGGACTGGATTAATTTGACAGTTACATTTTGATGTGTGAAAAGCATTTGAGACCTGTTTTTAAGAGTGTGTTCATGAATGAAAGGTAGGTGTGGAAATGAAGACTTAAAAGTCCATCCATTGCAAATTTTGGGTCACCTAAAATAAAACATTACTATCTGACAGCTAGCTATAAAGCCTTGTGAGGGCTTCTTTCCCAAAATGGAATGACTTGTGTCAGCTCAATGAAATCTTTTTCCACAAGAACATTGGGCTCACCACACTCTTTGTACGTTGAAAAATTTTGCAAAACACATTTTGGACTACTTAATTAAAACTCTCCAACCACGTAATTAAATCTTCAAACCCTTAAATTTAAACTCCATATGTGCCTAGTTTCTGTTTCTATATTCTCTTAACAGATAATTTTAAATCTGAAGCAATTACACTGCATCACTTTGGTGATGTTCTCTAAAGGAATGTTCTTTTCCTGTCCTCTCCACCAAGCCTCAAAAAAGAGGGAATTATATATGTACACACACATATGTATATAAACATATATCTCAATAAGCATTTATAGCTGTGACAAATTTATTCTTACTGTCAATTTAATACATCTGTTTTCCATTTGAATTTGATATAGAGCCTGGTGTTTTCTATTAGATCATATAAAGAAGTGTTTGATTTAAAACAGGATTATTTTTCTTCACAGAGATTGACGGCAGCAATAAACATCACTCCTTCTGAGAATACAAACGAGGTGGTAATTCCATTAAATATAGTTATTTAAATAACAAAAGAATTAATTAAAGAATTTAAAAAGCTTGTCCATGGGTCTGTTCTGTCTAGCGGTCTTCTGGACAGAAATTGTTCTTGCATGACTGAATTTTCCAGTGGATTACACCAAAATGAGACATATTTAATTTTTCCAAGTGTGCATGCTTGGAAAGATCAATCAGTTTGCTGTCATTAGCAGCACTGACATGAAGCCCAAAGCAGAGTAGGCACTTCACCACTCTATTGGATGTTCCCTTTCTGTTCTAGACTTTCTAATCGCTTCTTAGAAAGACAAAAAGGGCAATTTCCTTTTCTCTAAACTCATATTTTTGTTTTTGTAAAAGAGGACAATTGCAAGCCTACAGAAGTAGCTTTAAAATAAAACCTTAAAGGATTTGAGTGAGAGCATGTCATCTGACAGGGAGGGATTAGGGCCATAATCAAATTTTAATGGGAACAAACCCACCCTCAAAGAAGTAGTACATTCCTAAACCAGAATAACCTCATCTCAGAGAGGGGTACTTCATTTATAAAGCATACCTTCACAGAAAGGAAAAGCAAATGTAGATTCTGGCTGACAGATACCTTGCTATTCTGTCCAAAAAGGTGGCCCAATGTGGGAGGACTGGGCTGTTACTGAGTACTACCATAGTATTCACCACTCCAAAAGCAACTATGCAAACCTAAGGTACCTTAGGTTCTTCACCCTACATAAGGCCCAGAGATTCAGTCTGTCCAGATCCCTCTGATCACCCTTCCTACCCTTCAGCAGGTCAACACTCCCCACCAGCTTAGTACCATCTGCCAACTCAGTAAGGGTGCACTTGATCCCCTCATCCAGATGATCAATAAAGACATTAAACACAACTGGCTCCAGCACCAAGCCCTGGGGCCCCCCATGAGCGGCTGGCCACCAACTGGATGTAATTCCATTCACCAACTCTGGGCCCGCCCATCCAGCCAGTTTTTTACCCAGTGAACAGTGCAGGCATCCAAGCCATGAGCAGCCAGTTCCTTCAGGAAAATGCTGTGGGAAGCTGTCAGAGCCTTGACTACTGTCCAGGTGGACACATCCACAGACTTTCCCTCATCCACCAACCAACTAACACCTTGCCATAGAAGCAGAACAGGTTGGTCAAGCAGGACCTGTCTTCCATGAATCCATGTGGCCTGGGCCTGATCCCCTGGTGGTCCTGCATGTGCCATATGATGGCAGTCAAAATGATCTGTTCCTTCCCCAGAACCAACGTCAAACTGACACATCTGTCATTTCCCAGATTGTCTATCTAGCCCTTCTTGTAGATGAGTATCACATTTGCTAACCTTTCTTGCAAATCAGGCTCTACACAATTAAACTGAGCTTCGCTTCATCTACATTCAACCCAGACAGTGAATCACTTGGAAATATACAATGATGGAATTAAACTAAAATTCAGTCTATTAGGAAGAATGCTCTGACACCACCTGTGCCAGGAATAGATCTGCTGAGCTGCAGTGATTTATAGAAGCACTACTATTAGACCATCTGTAATTCAGAGACAGAAAGAGAAATATGGAATAAAAATATACAGACAAAGTATGAGTAAGCTAGACCAATGGCAAAATTCAAAAGGAGAAAATATTATCTATTTGATTTTTAGTACATCCCAGTTTAATATCACTATCTGAAGAATTTTGGCTTCCATTAGAATATTTGGCAAGAAAGAAAGAAAGGAACAAATGAGATTTATAACCTGATGTTTTCATTTTTTCCCACCAATATTGAAAAGATTATGCAAAGCTATAAAAATAATGTTAGAATCTAAGTAATTTATAGCAACTTGCAAAGTCACTTAGCTGACCTTGTCCTAGAAAATGATAATGAGTCAAATGGCAAATGAGTTAGAATAAGAGTCAAAAAATCTTGAAATCTGGAATAAACCAGGAATTTTGTTGCCCTGTGTAGATACAGAATCGGGAGGTTTTTGTGACTCTACAAAGTGTCTTTGAACGGATGAAGTAGTTTATGTTTCCACAAGAAATGGTGAGAAACAACTGATGTACACTGATCCAGTTTGCACTGCAGCAGGCACAAGGACAGATCTTTTGCAATCAAAATGAAACCAAGGGGCTCTGAGAATTTCACAGCTTACTGGCCTTAGCGCTCTGGCTGTCAGTCTACCCCTTGACACTGGGACCCAAGTAACCATTTGCAAGAAAGCCGTGGGGAAAGTTCTCACCAGTTCTCACATCCAGGAAGAAAAATATCAGCACTTGCAAACTGGGGTATGTATTTTACAGTGGTTACAAAGTATACATGAATAGCATTTTCTTCTAGTGAAAAACTCAAGCTAATAACAGTAGCTACAATGCATAATAGATATCTAAGACCCCCTCTAATGTTTTGTAGGGGGTTTTTGGTTTTTTCGAAGCTTCATATGTTCACACCTAGGATTCAGATCATGATGTTTCCTGATGTAGCACACATGATGTAGAAATCCAAACTTTCATTCAATACATCACATTGGACTTTTAGTCACAAATATAGTAATGCAAAGGCTTCAGCTTAAATGATTAAGTACTATTTCTTATTTTTTTAGGGGTAGTTTAGCTTGATAAAACTTAATCTCAGCTCAATAAATTATAATCAATATATTTATTTAATAGAATGCTTTCCATAGTAAAGCTAAGCTAGTGGAAAAAAATGAAATGGGATTTTTGTTTTTGAGAAAAGGTAGTATAGCATATGAAATGTACCCAAAAAAAAGGCAGCACTTGGGAACTTTTATTTGGGAGTACCCAAACAGTTTTACACACTCAGCTAGGACAAAAACATCTTTTCAGAACTGAGTTTTAAGTCTCATGAGACCAGTTTATTTTGCCTGGGCTTCCACGGGTGTATTCAGTACAGAATCACAGAATATGCTGAGCTGGAAGGGACCCACAAGGATCATTGAGTCCAACTACTGCCCTTGCACAAGACTACTTGCACAATAGTCACACCATGTGCCCAAGAGCATTCTCCAAATGCTTCTTGAAGTCTCTCAGCCTTGGTGCTGTGACCACTTCTCCCTGGAGAGCCTGTTCCAGTCCCCCACCACCCTGTGGGTGAAAAACCTTTTTCTAGTATCCAGCCTAAACCTCCCTGTCACAGCTTCATGCTATTCCCTCAAGTCCTGTCACTGGTCATCACAGAGAGGACATCAATGCCTGCCCCTGCTCTTCCCCTCACCAGGAAATTGCAACTGCGGTGAGGTCTCCCCTCAGTCTCCTCTGCTCCAGGCTGAACAGACCCAGTGACCTCAGGCACTCCTCACATGGCTTCCTCTCAAGAAACCCTTCACCAGCCTCCTTTGGATGCTCTAATAGTTTAATATCTTCCATGTATTGTGGTTACCAAAATTGCACACAACAAAACAGGCTTGGGTTGGTTGGTTGCAATTTTGTTGTTTCTGGAATTGTGACAGAGCTGGAGAAAAGATGAGTAAATATGAGTTAGAACAACCTTATATGGGTTTCTTTTGCCACACTGTGATCAGAACTCTTGCCCCAGGAGTTCTTCTGATGTATCACTTAATATTTCCTGAAAACTATAGAGCTGGTGGGTATTGAGAAAATCATGCCTTTATTTCTAAAATTTTATATCTCATCTCTCATCCATTGTTTCAAAGAAATGGACTCTTATAGGGTGGATGCAGAATAAAATCAAGGTTGCATGGATTCAAGCAAAGACAGTTTGCCTTGGTGAATCACTGCTACTAGTGATATTACAGGACAGAAAAGTGACTGAACCCTGAAAACCAACAGTTAGAAAATTTAAATACTGGTTTACTTATGAACTTCTTATTTTGACTGTGGAGTATACTTTGAGAGAAATATGGATCTCCACATATTCATTCTTTACAGAGGAAAACACATCAAGTCACATTTTTGCTGACTACTATTTTTGAGAAAACTTCTGGTGTTGCAGCATGAAACAGAACTTTCCACATTCCCAGTGCATATATGTCAGAAATACCAATACAAGTAATTGTTTTGTTATCCTCAAGGAATAACTATGAATACATTTACCTTATACATAATTTATACACATATTAATACAAAGCTAGCAAGACAAGACATGAAATGAGACACATAAAACCAATAGGTCAGTAGCTGGAAAAACTCATTACCATGTTACCCTTGAGCTAGGACACTGGCCTTTGATATACTTGTTCTTTACGTTCAGATGAGACAGATGTGCAAATTGTAAAGCTTACTGATAAGGAAATGAAAATAATGTACCATGATGAGATGTATTTATCAAGTCACCATCAATGCATTCTCTGTTTGGCACATGATCAGAAAAATGTTAATTTTAACATTGGAGATGTTACATGGTACATTTTGCATAGAGTTGCACCAATCTGTCATCAAATAGCAAAGGAATATTAGCACCAGAACATTAAGGCTTACATGCACTTCAAATTTTTAGGAAATTTTAAAAAGGAAAAATCTCACTCATTAAGATTACATATCAAATTCATATGCTTCCAGTGCAAACTGGCACAATTTATATTCTGATGTTTGTGCCTTAAGAAGAGCTATGCCATTGTTGATGAAAGAGACAAGTTTTGTAAATAACCTTTTCATGGAATCATAGATCACTAAGGTTGGAAAATACCTCCAAGACCAGCGAGTTCAGTAGTTAACCCAGAACTACCAAGTCCACCACTAAGCCATGTTTCCAAGCACCATATCTACAAGTCCTTTGAAAATTTTCAGGGATGGCCATGCCACCAATTCCCTAGGCAGCCTGCTCCGATGCTTGACAACTGTGAAGAAATTTTCTATGAAGAAATTTTTCCTACTATCCAACCTAAATGTCCACAACTAATGGCGAAGCTTGGCCCTACTGCTTTTTCCTTGGGAGAAGAGTTGACTCCCACCTCACTACAACCCTCATTCAGGTTCTTTTGATCAGATGCAGATCTTTGTATACACTTTTTGTGATAAACCAGAAGCATTTTACCAGAAAGTTCATCAAACGAGTGAATTACTGACAGCTGACACATTCACACAGGAAGTGAAGTGGCCACTACAAAAAAACAAAAAAAAACCCAAAATCAAACCAAAACAAAAATCAACCAACCAAACAAACAAAAACCAAAAAACCCACACCAAAAATGCATCAGGAAATAAAGAGCATTGAGCACCATAAAGTACATCTAAAGCCCAGTAGAAATTTACCAAACAAAAGGGAATCAACTGCAAGGAAATACATACCTGAAAATCAATTTGCTTAACTTCTCTTTTATGAGATATGAAAATGTATTTTATTAATTCACAGGCTTTTTAATCTTATCAGTGCTTCCATAGACAGAAGTGAGTTGATTGACAAAGCTTCAGAAATTAAATCATATAGCTGAGAAGTTTCAGGACTTGTAACTTTATTTAATATTTCCATCAACAAGTCTGCAATTGTTGTTTAAATTAAGTTAATAATTAAATCTGCTCATAAATCTGGTCTGCATAAAAGGTACTTTTTAAAAAAATCACTCCAAGCTATAAAGAGTACCAACTTTAGTGAAAACAATATGCATTTAAGTAGTTCTGCAGCTCTGACATGAAGACTGTATCTTGTTTCTGCTTGTTCATCAGGAACAGAATTGGCCACCAGGGATCTGATCTTTCAAACTTGCTTAAAGTCAAACACACCAAGAGTTACACTGGCTTCAGTGGAACTACTCATATCCCAAAAGCTACACATGCACAAATCCCTATCATCTTACAAATGTGCACAATCAACACAAGATCTTTGTGTGGGTTTGCTCCCAGCTGATGACTGGCTTTCAATGAAGGAGACAAGCATGGTACATTAGATTCCTGTAGCATGGCTGTAGAGCATCTGAGGGCTGAGCTAGAATTGGATCAGATACTATCATATAAAATACAGCAACCCATTTCTTTAGATCTCTATTGGACACGGGACTGTGTGGTATAGGGATAGACAGAGAGTGGCTGCCTCATTACATGGCAGAGTTGAGCTGCTGTGACCTGCTGCGTGCTAATGCAGCACAGCAAGAAGTTTCAAACAGGTTAATTCCCAGACCTGTTGAAGGAACAGGTCCTTGTATTAAATAAGACTCAAGAATGGACCATCAGCTCAGTTTGGGAATGGACATTCCTTAGATAATTTTTACTACTCAAAAAGTACAAATTATGACATACAAAGATTAATGAGATGAGATGCCTTACATCCAACAGGAAAATTTTGAAACAAAACCAGACAAATGACTGATGGAAAAGTAAAGATGAGCAGACAACTTTGGACTCCGACAACAAATTTCTACTAAATCCATCAGAGGGAAAAGAGGCAGAAGGGATTAGAACACCACCAAATTAAGCTAGTAACATGGAAAGAAAAATAAGGACATTGAACAGAACTGTGTCCAACAGATGCCACTTGCATTATTACACAATTTCTCTGATGTAATTACAGTTTTAGGACAGATGTAGAAAGCAAAAATCTTACATTTGAAGCAAGGAGGATTTAGAGTCACAGGACTTAAATTGACCTGAGGCTGAAAACAAAAAAACACAAAAGACTAACAAGAGCCTATATAAAATAACGACAGCAGGAACAGGATAGAAATAAATCTCCCACCACCACCAACACAAAAGAGAAATAAAAGACAGATTTCAAGACCGGCTCACTCAGGCCACAGTGAAATAGCAGTAAAGGCAGTGTGCTAGTAACCTCTGATCCTGGCAAATCCTGTGCTCACACAGCAATGAAAATTGTTAAATGGAAAGATGTAGTAAGACTTCTGGAGCTTGGTGGAGGAATGCACCTGCCTGCAGGGAACAGCCTGGAGGTTGATCTGCACATAGTCCTCTGCATAAATAACAAGCTCACCTGTACATATAAAAAAATGCTCCTATGTTTCTGTCCAAACAGGTACTAAATGTAGGTACAAGTGTGGGAATCTCATCATGCTCTGGAACCTAACCTAACTCTTTTATGGCCTTTGAGACCCCCATGTTTTTCACCCTGATTAACAGAGAGGCAATACTGGTGGCTGGTTGCATATGGTGGCTGGATCTTTCATTATCATTACATATTCATGGGAGAAGCAGTAGTATTCCCAGCTTAGAAAATTTTTCATATGTTAACAAATTTCCCCTACATCAAGTTTAAGTCCTTTAAAAAGTTTTAGGAGGGGGAAGGTAAAGACCAAACTAATAGCCCAGTATTATTTGTTGGCACATTTGGATTCTATTTCTGTTATAAACACATAGGACCTTATCTAAGAAACTGGCTGTTTTCAGGTGTCTAACACTAAACAGAACATGTATTGTGAACCATCTCAAAATAAATACACTCAGATGCGTTTACAGTTTGATGAGTCATTCTGCAATAGAAAAGCTTTATCAACCAATACCTGACCAGTCCCAACTTAAGAGTATCATGGTCCTTTGAACATCACACTATATTTTTTTAATGAACTAGAATTAAAAAATTAAGGCTGCTCCAACACATCTTTAAAAACTGACACTCTGGGACGTTTTCATGCCAGATCTACCTCTCAGGTTTGCATTAGCACTGTCTGTCACATTCAATCAGATGCTTTAAAAAATCATCCAAAGGTGAAGCAACCAGTGTATCCAAAGGTGAGCATCCTGTGCAACCTAACACTGGTGGAAGACATTAGATAACTCTGCAAATGATGCTGACAGAAGACAGATATCTAAAAGACAGAATTGTATGTACTGATATACATACAGTAATATTTTCTCAGCACACTACAATAAAAATACATAATCTGTATCCGTGATAAATGCTTACTTAGAATACAACACATTCAAATCACAGAGTCAATTAAGTTGGACAAGACCTCTGCAATCATTGAGTCCAGCCTATGACTGAAACACCACCTTGCCAACCAGACCACGGCACCAAGCGCCACATCCAGTCTTTCCTTAAACAGCTCCAGGGACGGTGGGTGACTCCACCACCTCGCCGGGCAGCCCATTCCTGATTCCAAATCTATTTCGATAGGCTAATTAACCAAACGGCGCAGCGCTGCGCAAGAGCCCGCGGCGGGGCTGCCCGTGCCCGGCACAGCAGCGGCGCCCGGCGGGGCGGGAGGCGCCGGGCGGGGCGGCCAAGGAAGGTGCGGCCCCCTCGGCCAGCGCTGCCGCCGCGCTCCGCCGGCCCCGCGAGTTACGCCATGCAGGGGCGACCTCTGCTGTTCCTTCTGTTTCCTGACCTACAAAAGCGGAAGAAACCCCAAGAAAACAAACCAAACTGAACCACCCCTTTCCTTTCGCGGAGGAGGGGGAAGAGGCTTTCGACATTCTTCCAGTGTGTCGCAAATCATCTTCCCTGCTCCTCTGCGCCAGCTTAGTCTGTTGGCCTCAATATTAGACCTCCGAATACGAGATCATTATTTGAGACAAATATATGGTATTTACATACATGTATTTACATAGCAGATGTCTTATTTGGACAGTGAAAACAAAAGAAATAAAATCACTTGTCCATGCTGACAGTTAAGGAACTTCAACAAAAATGCCAGTTAGCTAATATTCTACATGAGCTGGGATTCTACATTTCAAATCATGTCTTATATTCACAGGTTTACTTGGAATGACATTTGGGCAGCTTGATGCAGGAAACAGTTTTCACAAACAGTGCTAATTGTGAAACCTCTCTGGATGTTCCCTCATATCTCCACAACTTGCAGTACAAAAAAGCCACATTTCACACTGAAAGAATGTAACAAATTCTGCTCTATTCTTTAGTAATGGAAAAAAACAACAGTAGCACAACAGTAGCACTCCCCATCCCCCCAAATAACCAAAGCTTTCTCCTTATTTCTGTTTAAAGTGTTTTGTTGGCCATCTAAAGCAGCCTTCTAAAATTTTATGTCTTTCTTTGCTATTTTAATTTAAATTTTATCTAAATTGTGTAGGAAACATTTGCCTGCAAGAACATAAACCTAGAATCTTTTCAACTCTTTAGGGCATATAGAAAATTATCTAAAGGTAACTCCAAGGACTTCTCTACATTCATTGTAAGGAGGTACAAAACACTAAAAAATAGTAGACATTAATGTAAAGAGAGGATCAGGACTTCCTTTTTTCACTTATGTAGCTAGGCACAAAAGTTTAAGGTCTTTGCACTTTCAACAAATTTCTTTCACTGGCCATCAAGGAAAATGAAACAAAAGAAAAAGAAAAGAAAAAAAGGAGAAATAAGTTCTATCCGTTTTCAACACATCTACAATGGTGTGAAAACCTACCTTTGACCTTCTACCTTAAGCAAAAAGTATTAATTTCCCCGTTAAATATAAAGCTTTTCCAAAAGCCAGAGTAGAAAAACATAATTGCTGTGCCATCATTGGAAACTACTGTTAAATAGAAACTTGACTTTGTTTCATAAAAATCACCTGGTTTTTAAAGCCCAAAAGAAAAGGACACCACCAGCAGCATTTATATTGACAAGAATGTTCCTAAATGCCTTATCAGGGTGATTTGATTTTCCATCTGTCTGCTGGATTTGCTTTGCATGAAGATCTGGACACATACAAGAATGTGTGTGTTTTCTTTTTCTGCCATACTACTGAGAAAGTAACTCAGGATCACAGAGCAGCCTTTTGCTGCAACTAATCCCTCCGGATCTGGCCGAGCCTTTCAGGCTGCGCTTCCTGTCTCAACCCGCCTATGCCTTCTGAAAGCAGAATGAAAAAACCGAAAAATTTGGCAAACAGCCATTTAAAAAAAAAAATGACAAAACATTTGCTATGTAGGTCGAACTTCAAAGAATGCTTAACCCCCCCAAAAATGAACAGTACAGAATCCTAGTTATTCCTTGGTTCGTCACATAGTGTCAAGGTTTTTTCTAGGGTCAGATTTGAACCCTCAGTAGGGGGAAACCCCAATCTCTGTATAGCATTGGGAGGAAAATGCAGGGTTTGCATCATCAGAGTTAAAACAACTTCACTGAGGCAAGGCTAAGGACCTGATTATTTTTCCATATGAGCAAGAGTTGATTGAGAAATCCACAAAATAAACCAAAAAAGC
The DNA here is from genome assembly GCF_051311805.1 of Agelaius phoeniceus. Lineage (NCBI taxonomy): Eukaryota > Metazoa > Chordata > Aves > Passeriformes > Icteridae > Agelaius > Agelaius phoeniceus. Next base: position 26,231,362 of record NC_135268.1, read on the forward strand.
TATTTTTTATCTCTTAGTTAAAGTTATCAGTAAGTTATTTAAAAAATATGATTCTTCTCAGTATTTAAACACAGTAGTAGTGACTAATAGATGTGAGAACCACATTTACTAAGAACATAATCACAGATCCGAATCCAGGACCAGACTGACCACCTCTGACACAGCAAAGAATCTTATGTTTGCAATTTTCAACTGATTGAGATAATCCCTTATATGGGCAGCAGAGTAAGGAAAGATGTGTGAACCTATCATCTCTTTCTTGGCCCCTATTTTAACTTCAGGCTGTTATATGCAAATACAAATGACAAATGCAAGGTCTTCAAAGCATTCAACAGGTCTCTATAGTTCACCTGCTGTGTTTAGGTAAGCAGGCCTTATACAGAAGTGATCAAATGACTGTCACTTGGTGAGCTCTCCTGCGAAGCACCCTCTTATGATTGAGAGGCTATAAGGCCTCTCTTTCTCCCCCTCTGAATTTATGATCTACCCACTCACACTGATTCGGGCAGCCTTGTCACAGCATGGCTAACTTCCCAGCCCACAGTAAAAGCAATAAAGAAAACTCCTCAATGCCTCAGAAGTCACTAATGTCCATGTGATGTCAATGCTAGCTTTTCCAACAGAACTCCTATTATTAGCCTGCTCCCTTCTCCCACTTATAAAAAGAGAACACAACAGTAAGGAATTGACCAGACCTTACATTTCCATGCACAAGAAGTTGTGCATTCTCCCTTTATATCAATATATGGTGTGTCAACAATACAGAAGTTACTGGTTTTTCTTTGTTTGGGGATGTTGTTACGGATGGGGTTGGGTTTTTCTGTTTGTTTGTTTTGGGTATTTATTCATCTGGTTGTGTGTGCATTTTTTCTGGTTGGTGTTTAATAGTGCCAAGACACACTTCTACTTCCTAAACGGGGCAGAACATTCTATTTAGCTCTCAGAGCAGCATAGATCTCCCTTCATTATTCTTTGGGAATAAATCAGACATATGTTTTCCTCACCTTTTTTGTTTTTCATGATAGAAAGTAAAAACAGTTATTCTTGCCATGTTCTGAAGTTTTTTAAGCTTACAGAAGTGTTTATAGATAGGATGGCTTTTATTTTCATTACATTTTCTTAATAACAAAGAACAAGCAATAGCACTGCAGGTAATGCAAGAAGGCAGCAGAAAAAACCAGGCAGGTGAATATGAGAAAATCGTATCAGTATTCCTTCCTCACAACACAGGAAATACCTATTGTCCATACCACTTTTCATCATGGGCACTGAAGCAGGATTAGAAGAGTGCTTAACCAGACTATTTAACCTTCACTGAAAGAGATAGAGTAACCCAGAAAGTTCCCACTCTGTCATTACCTATGCCCTCCATACCATCTCCTTCCATGGTATGAAATATAACTAGTCATTTCTTTCCTTCCCACTGATTTACTGTTCTGTAGATAAAGTTAATCCTCTCCACTGTCTCCCACATAGTTTTTTTGCAAAAACTTGGATCCAGGAAAGAATTCTTAAAAGGAATATAGATTTGCTATTATAAAGAAAGGCAACAGCCCTACTGCCCCTTAAGCTGTGCACAGAAGGGTTCACCACACATTGCATTGGCATGTATTGCTCTGTACGTCTCTTGCAGGTTTAAGATTAAAATATTCCTTGGCAAAACAAGGATTGTGGCAAAACTAATGACAGTGGCAAAGAATTGTGATACACAGATATTCTGTAATTTTACATGATATTCACAAACATGTTTTATACCAGAATCTGGTGTAAGGGGAGAATGAAACAATGGCATTTTTTGCTTCACCTTTAAAGAAAATGAGACTTCTCAATGCTTTGGAAGTTTTTTTCTCTGAGGAAAAAGGAATGGACTATTTCCTATGATTGCCAAAGGACTGAGGACTGCCAAGGAGGCTCATTTTGCTTGCATCATCTTACAGGAATGATCCACCAAGGTATATACTGGCCAGCACAGCATCTGGAAACTTTGCAGCTAAAATTGAATGCCAGAGCTCACTGAGGCAAAATATAAGAAAGCTATTTACAGTGATACATATGACAATAAAGATCAGAGCATAGTTTCGGCACAGAAGAAAATTCAACCCTCAACTTTCGGTATGTTTGCCAGTATCTGGTTTAGTACAATTATTCACTTAACAAGGCTATTATTTATTCATTTCAAGAATGAAGATAATGGCCTCAAGTGTTTAATTACAAAGGCAGACTAAAGGGGAAGAAAAAAACCTCCTTAAACCACATCTTCAGAAAAAAAAAAAATTAAGCCAACCCACAAAACCTTTTCAAATACTCTCCTAAACTGTCCCAGAATTCTTTTTATTGATGTTTATCCTATCGTTCTCTGGAAATTCTCCTCATTTTTCTCCAGAATATGTACAATACAAATACTAGGCAGAAACTGAGTAAGTAAGTAATACACACCTACACAAATGGATACACAATTGCTAGATACTTTAATATTCTGTGCCATGGGAAGTGCACATTCTGTGTACTTATGCAGATGGATAGATAAGAAACCAGTTGAGTGGAGAGTACTAAAGAGGAAAATTATGTCTTGAAATATGACTGGGTGATTATATTTAGACTCAAAGATCCACTGAAGGGGGAATCATCTGCTAAACTGGGTAAACTCCTGGAATAAACACTGGTACAGTATTCATTTGCAACCTAGCAAATCATTGCAACGTAGGCCATTGTGTGGATTATGAACATGCATTAAATTAAATATTTTTATGGACTTTTTCTCCCACCTTAGGATGCACTCAACACTTTCCTCCTTCCTGTCTGACAATATGTTGCCATGCTATAAAAGCTCTAATGCCCATTTCAACGATTAGCTGTACATCAGCATTACTACTTCAAATCCACAAGTTTCACATCAAGCATTAAATGGGATGAATATTGATCTGCTAAAGAGGATTTATTTATTTCTAGCTCTATCCAAAGATCAACTACTAGCAGCTTTTGGTGGATCTGTTGAGCTCTCACAGCACAAAGCTACTGCATACATGACACCGGACTTGACATTTCAGTTCTGGAAGAAAACCAAACAGTAAATTCACTACAATAATCCTAGATAAATGAGATGATCACTGGAAAAGCTGAGATAGTTAAGTGGTCTATCAGAAAAGTCCAAAGGATGATATTGAATTGTTGCTACATAATAACCTATCTCATGACAACATGGCACAAGATCATCATATCAGATGCCAATATTTTCACCTTATAAAAGCCCCATGACTTCAGATTATCTTGGAATACTTCACAATTATGTTCTGAGCTGAAAATTTTATACTCAGCATGATTATAATCAGATACATATCAATATCACAATATTTACCCATGCATTCCTTTTTTTGTCCTGTTCAGTCAATACCACACTAATAACTGTATAATGCATTCAGGAAACACAGATATCCATTTCAACCCTCCCAGCACAGGTAGGAGTTAGTGCTGCCCTCAAAATGTTCTTTTCACTCTATGTCAGTGGGGATCACTTTTTACTTTTTGGCACTGATAAAGGAGGAAAACATACAAATGGGTGGATGAGGACTGCAGGCAGATTAGAGAAGAACTGGCCTTTCCTTTTATACTCAGAAGGCAAGGGCATAAGAGGATGCTATGTTTCCACTAACTTTGACAAGGAGTGCTTGAAATGCCAATGTAAGAAGCAATGAAATTTTTCCTGTGTCACTCACACAGGAAGCTGAAAAAAATCAGTCAAAATATTGCCTCAGTGCTATGATTTCATCAAGACATAATTTCAGTAGCTAATAACATTAATAGTCATCTGTTAAATGTTTCACTTCCATTTATCTTATTCTCTGCACGAACTTTCCCTTATGAGACTATTATTTTAAAGAAAACATGGAGAAGAAACATAAACAATGACATACAATGAGAATATTTGCTGCTTTTAAAGACTGCCTAATTTTTGTCTTCTCATACAAGCACAGTTCTCAAAAAAAAACCTTCCAAAAAACATCAGGAAAAAAACCTGTGCAGCATCTTATCGAGACCAGATCTGAAAACCAATGCTTTGTTTTGTTTGCTTGAACTCTGTGAATTCCTAAATGTCCTTGCCACAAGTAGCACTCAGTTTAATTAGGTTTTTGTCTGTAGAACAGTGTCTGCTTCACCAAGGATAGAGAATTTTGGGCCAGTTCCAAGTGTCAATGAAAGAGGAGCAAGATGTATTTCAAAATTAGCCCTGCATTTCGACAAACCTAATCTGTTTTGTTCTTTTGTTTTTAAAAATATATATCTTCCATTTCATCTGTATAAAAAATAAGACAGGCTTCTGAAGACAGCATTTAAATGTTCAAATATACTTCAAAGGAAGAAGCTTGTGTTATTTATAAAATCTCTTAAATTAAACAAATCAAAAGAAGTTTAAAAAGGTAATCTGAAATCTGCCCTGGGTAATCTCTGCTTGGTTAAATATCTTTAATGGGATATCATTACTGCAGGGCCCCCAAAAAGTTTTATCTTCCAACAGCCTATGTCATTCTTTTGGAAAAACAAAACAAAATAAAATGAAACAATATAACCATAAGTAAATAGTGTTAGGAGAGTCAGTTCTATATTGCCTGAAGCTTTCAGGCTATTTGTATCTGGAACACATGATACAATACCAAATTCATATCCTGAGAAGTATGAATCTTTTTCCTGTCATTCATATTCTCACAACATGGCTTTTATAAACTACCTTCTAAGAACAGTGTCTACATTTCCAACATAATTTGGTAGAAACTTTAAGTCACTAATTCTTTCAATTTTTTTCCACTACTAAATGAATTTAAAACAATAGTTTAGTATAAGGAAAACTTACATAAAAAGATCATGCCTATAAATATTTCTGTAGTTTGTTTGGAGTACCTATCAGAAGGAAATAGTATCAGGGATATTTGCTTTAATGTAGCACATAGTGCTTTTACCTAGCAATAATTCCTTTCTTCACCAGCACTTCATAACACTTATCAGTCTGAAAAAGGTTGCACTGCTCATGGTTTGAATATAACTGCAAAATTTCAGGCGCGGTGAAACTCCGTATTCTATCTTTTATCCTGACAGTGTCCTTTTGGCATCCCTATGGTAATTTCTGCCTCTGCAACTTGCTGTACAATTTAATTAAAAAAGGCATAAGCTCTTTCTTCTTCCTGCCCTTCCCCCCAACCCTCTGCACTAAATTCCAAAACTGTTGAAAAAGGCTCACATTTTAAAATTATTTGATAGTGAGTTTAAAATTAACCTTTTTATTTTCCCCCTCTACCCCCCTAGATTTACTTACTCATCCTTAGATCACATCTAATCTGCATGCAGACAATGAAAAAACAAAGATGCCATAAAGCAATATTTGGTGTTGAAACAGAGACACCAGTCATCCTTGGAATAATCACCAACAGAGGTATCACCAAAGGCCAAACTCTTCTGCAGAGCTTCCACCAAGTCATGTGAGGAAAAAACCTCAGTGAGCAATTTATAACAGTGCAACTTCTTCAGGCAGCAGCATCTCTCAAATGTGCCACATTAACATGTAAATCACAGATCCTTTTGCGAGTCATATTTCCACACAACAGAACATTTTCTCTTTTGGCACCAAACAACAATTTATATAACTTTATGTGCTAATTAGGAATTTTGTGAAATGTCAGTCTGTCCCATCCCACCTTCTCACCCCCCAAGTACTCATTTTAAAGAATGATCACAATCCAAACAGCACTATATGATGAACTCTGTGTAATACATACACCACGTGAAATACAGATGAGGATTTTTTAATATATTGTGCTACAAATCAAAAATTCTAACACTGCCTAACAAAACTCCTAGCTGCATAAAAAGATGCAATAAACCTCTCTAACAGTAGCTGATTTGTATGCAACATTGACCATAAGGGTAACTCTTCAGTAAACCTGAATCTCATATATAATGCATAGCAGTTAATAAATCATAGTAAAATCAGGTGGCTTAAAGCCAACAATACCCAACTAGTAATGGAAAGGAGGGAAAGATTTATAGAGAAACAGACTCTGTCTGGATTTTGCTTTAAAGAGGCTGACACAGTGCAGTAGGAAGATCTTGCTGTGGTTTCCAAGTGGACACAACTGTGTCATGCTGACTCACTTCATCCTTCCCCCAACATTGCTTCTCACTTACCAGTGATGCCTCTTCTCCAAAATCATCATCTTTGACCTTCCACTGGATTTTTTGCCTATCAGCTCTGCAGCATCTGAGCTGAAAAGGAGAACAAAAACATACCAGGCTAGATTTCAAACTTAAAGAACACTTAAAAAGAACCTCCCAAAATGGGCTTCTCAAGCCTCAAAAAGCTATGCTATGAATGATTAAAAGTATCACACATTTCCCAGATCCAAAATCCAGCTGCACAGAACGGAGAAAACATACTTCAGCGCTTAGGATCGGAAGAATGTTTTTTTGCTTTAAATATCAAGTGTAAAACTGTTCGCTCTCTTCTCATTGGAGATCCAGAGGAGCAGGATATTAGAGACGATTGCTGCTGCAGAGATCTGAGAAAATTCTTTTCTTGTTGTTTTAGACCTTGTCCATGATGACCAGAGGCACTTAGCCAGGCAAAAGCATTAGTGTATAGTTAAGGTGCAGCACTTTCACATTAAGCATGCTTGCAGCTTCATCAACAGATAGTGCAATGTCAACTACATATGTGTCAAAACTGGTACAATACACTTATTTCTTAGGAAGCACATTCTGAAGGGATAGATAAATAACTAATGCTGAAGTTCTTCAGTTCTCAGGTACCTTTGTTTATATTGTATGCTCCGACTAAGGGGAAAACATTTCTCTTTTTTGTTTGGTTATGCTAAATTTATGGTTATCACTGCTGAGACCATCCTGGTTCAGGATTTAGCTTGGGAAAACTGCAGCAAAATTTCTAAATCAAATTAAAACCAAATCCCCGCTTCTCCGCACTTAAAAGCAAATTACAAAACATCTACGTATGCCAAGTCTTTAAAGCTGATTTTGTCACTAAAAATACCCGAGTGTCAGACTGGTACCACACCACCACAAGCTTTTTAAAACTAAAAGCCCCTTACAGCGCGTCTGTCCAACGCACAAATACACCACGGCCACGCTGCCAAAACCAATCCAGGTTAGAAGAACCTGGCACAGAGGGAGAGCCTTTCCCCTTGCGGGGTGCGCTCCCGGAGCCCCGTGAGGGGGAGCGAGCTCTGCCCGTGAGGGACCCCGGGCGCGGCGCCGCTTTCCCGGCCGGGAGTCCCTCAGGACGGCGGCCCCGCTGCCGGAGGGGCCCGGGCGGCAGCGGGGAGAATCGGGGGAAGGTGCCCGGGAGCATCGGCCGCTGTCCGGGCACCGCGCTCGGCCGGGGTTCGGCGGCGATCGGCGGTCTCCGGACTGGCGCATTCCCGGCCCGGGCACGAGATGGCAGCACCCGCTTGCGCAATGGCGGGATGGCGGGCAGCGGGCACCGGGAGCGGGCACGGCCCGGCCTCGGCTCCCGGCTGGAGAGCTCAGGCCGGCCTGCGCGGCTGCCGCACCGCCCTGCACCGGGGTACGCAGGGCAATCACAGGATTAATAAAAAAATTACACCCCCCCCTAACTACAGTGAGACGCAGACTGGAGACAAAATGACCACAGCGAAACTGACAGAAATGACGCGAAATCTACCATTTCAGACTAGAGAGAAATATTTAAGTATCACCTACTGCCAGGGAGGAGAGTAGGATTTTCTCCACTGATCTCAGTTAGCAGTAGGGTTGAGTGCAAAAGAAGTGGGCACACATGTTTTTCACAGATATATTGTTTTCGACAAAAAAAATATTCTTTTCTTTACACGACAAATTATTTTCTTGAAACTTATTTGCAGTATCAAATGGCAGCAATGAAGTCCTTCAAAATGATGGCTAAAAGCCAGTCTCAATAATATTTATTTAGAGACGATCATGATGATAATAGTAAACAAATGAGAGTTCTTACAAAGTGATTAAGTTTGTTCACAGTTTGTGTATAGTTTGGTCTAGTTAATTTTGCAGATTTTTTTGTGATGTAAAGCAAAACAACTAGAACAAATGGTTACCAGCCCAGAGTTTTCCATCTCTGCTGTGCTTTAAAAAGGTAGGAAGATAATTCATGTGAAATAACCTTTGCATAAAAGTGTTGTGCAAACAAACATTTGTTGTGAGCCCTACAATTGGTGAGCTACCATGCAAGCCAGGGGCTCTCAGCTGCTGCCACTCCGTTCTTCCAGAGGCACTTCAGCAGGGTCCTGGCCTGAGCAATAATCCAGCTCATGACCCCACTGCAGGTCTCCCAACACAACACCCCCTGCAAAACTAACTGCAGGCAGAACCCACTAATTTTTATGCCTTTGCTTCAGAGTATTGCCCATGCAGGGGACAATCACTGGAATCCCATTTTGTGCAGGTACAACTCACGCAGGTGCTGTTTGAAGGAAGCACAAGCGAGAAGGAATCCACCTTGAAAGCAGCACCCACTCACTGCCATAGTGAGGAATGCACACTGCTGGAAGGTTCTGCCATATCCCTGTTTCATTAAACTGGGAACAACAAGGCCCAGAGGATGCAGAAGTGCAGAGTATGCTGATGAATGAAAGCACACTGTTCTTACACGCACAACTGACAACAAATAATCATCACAAAGGTTTTTTACATATCATTGCAAGCACTGGATTATGCTTTTCTGGCAAGAAATGTAAACTTACTGACTATACTCCACATTGTCTTTACAAGTGGCCAAGAAAGTGTTATTCCAGAATTCATAGTTAGACTTGGTAATATTTTGCAAGGAACGGTCTGCTGGCAGACTCTGAGGATGTACAGTCTGTACAGTGTCTCGGTCTGTGGTTTGACTGTAGCTCTTAGCCAGAATATTCCACTGTCAATCAATCCTAAGCAGAAAAAGACACTGCTCTGGCTATTTAATAAAAACAAGAACGTGTATGAATTAAGAATTTCAGATGAAAAAGCAGCAAAAATGTATAAAACGCTCAAGTTAATCAAGAAATAAATTATTGGAGAAAAAGTGTAAACAATAAACGTATTTTTTCCTAACATGATCCCTAAAACTAGAACAGAAAAGAGCAAAAATCCTGAATATCTTTTGACCAAAATTACAGTAAAAATATTATTATTTTGTTGGGTAGGTAGAGAGAAAAAATTAAAATCAACTAACACCCTTTTGCCCTGATTCCTCAGCATCTTCTGCAAGAGAGTAATGTATTCCCTGTTCAGGAGGAGTCCTAATGACACTACATGGGTTCAGCCTGTCTGCAGTGCATTAAATTGCTGTTTAATTCCCATTTATCACTCCCACAATAGATGAGACTCCATGAGCATGTGGGGACCCCCAAAATCTGTATTTGCTTCTAACATTTTTTAAGTCCCTAATAGACCATGCATAGAGTGTCAAGCAGACCTAAAATATGCAACTAGAAAATAGTACATTAAGCTTTCATATCAACAGCCATTTGGTAATGGTTTGTAATGTGTGCTGTTTGAAATACTGGTACAAACTCAGCAAAAGATGATGTAAGATTAAATAAAGAGGGTCAGAAGTTTGGGGAGAAGCAGTGAACAGTAGCAGAGGAGCACAGCAGCTGTTACACAGCACACAGCAACACCACAGAATAGTTTATGACAGGAAGTGAAGAAAATTCCACAATCCACCTGAAGCTACACTGGGAATTATGTAGGCAAAATATAGTTATTAAAACTGGAATGCAACCAAGACTTCAGGGGCTAATAATGCTTCTCTTGCAAGAGATAGCAAAAAAATCCCCAAGCATCTTCATTGACCACAAACTGCAAGACCACAGCTTTACATCTCAATTGAAAGACAAGACTTTTTCCATGATAAATTGTTACAAGAACGTGATCTTTCTGGGATGTGATTTCCTGGCCAGCAGGCTCCATTTCCTTCCAAAAACTGCAAAAAGAGTTAGTGACTTCATGATTTAAAAAAAAAAAAAAGTAATCTCTCTAATATACATCTCTCTATAAATATACATTCCTTTATATATGTATATACACACCAACATATATATAGAGATATTGTATATAAAATAAATCCTCTTTAAAGCTACTGCCAGTGTTTAAAAAATAATTGGCCAGTCTCAATGGTCTCAATGAAATGCAATTTGGCAGTCACAATGTGAATATATTTACCATATATTGTGCCCATTAAATTTCCTTATGCTAAAATTTTATTATTTCTTGCCTAGAAATTGAATTAATTTTACAGCCCAAATAATCACTTCAATGAGGACTTAAAACACCTCACAGAAAAATTAAACTACACAGAGCGTGTAGTGTGTTTTATGCCTGCATCTATAAAACACATACATGTCATGCACAAATATTTAAGTATATAAATGTGCAGATTCTGAAAGTACATATGCATTAGGACCATAAATAGTCCCAGGAGTGGAACACACACATTTATGCAATGTGTATTTGTTTATACAAGTATGACTAAAGTACATAAATGTAGATAAGCCTCGTGTATTATACATTGCAGGTGCTTTACTGTGACATAAAAATTTCTTTTATGATGAAATTTGAGATGCACGTGTTTCAAGGAAAACTACATGGAAAATAGCTGTCGAGCTCATCTCAGGACTGAACAGATAATGGGTGCTATTCCAATTTGTCAAATCCCTTTTACAGCCACTGCACATACTAGAGAAAAAATTTTTGCAGATGTTTATTTATTATATCTTACCACATTAAGAAGAAACATGCAATGGTAGGCACACAGTTGTCTTTAAAATGGCAATTCTTCTGAATGCATGCTGGTATCAATAACATTGGGTGGCTTAGAAACTCCAATAAAATTGTACCCATAGTAAGTCTTGATAAAGCAGCAGAAAGAATTTATTTTTCTTTTCTTTAAATGTAGCATAGTAAGTACTGAATATGTTAGAAAATAACTACCTATATATAAAACCCCAACTACTGTATAGTCCTTCATTACTTGAAAATATTAATTTTCCTTGCTTTATTCAGTGCTTTGAGAAAGATCCACTCCTAATGCAATTAATGCTGAACAAATAGATGCAACGTTTAAGACTTTGACTTTGCAACCTTAGTGGCTTTCTTTTATTGTCAAGGGGAATTTTTGAGATACACATTGAGTAAATACGTAAACATTGGGACTTCTCACTGTATCCTTCCTCCTCATAAATTTCTGGCCTTAAATTTTTCTTTTGACTGTCACACTAAGTCCAGAGTCTGGACCATAATTTGGAAGTGACTTGAGTCTCTCCATAGATTCCAGTATCCCCTGTTCTTGTCTGTGTCAGACCAGCCAGGTACACACACCCCAGTGAACACACGCTGTGCCCTCCCCCTGCAGGCTGGCCAGGCCAGAGCCAGATTTTCCCTGGGGTTTATGTGACCACAGCAGCTCGTTACAGCTTAGGCTGGGGGAGCTCACGCCTACACCATCCACACTGTTCGTCTCATCCTGGGAACTGCTACCAGAAGGTGCAATTACAGGCTTGTCTGAAGACACACAGGAGAGTTTTAGCCACAGGGAGTCTCTGTGGGACTCTAGCCTCTAGGTACAATTACTGAATTTGCCTCACAAGCGCACTATTAGTGCACACTTAAAATCGGGATGTTATGAGTGTGGATACGTGCTCACAGTTTTAGAAGTTTGCCCATTATGCTGACTGCCCAGGGAAGCATCACACACTTCTCTTGTGCCCAAACTGTGGCAATGCTTTTTGTGGTTGTTTTAAGGTAATAATTCTTTTGATGCCTGCAGAAAGAGGCATAAATAACTAGGGTTCAGTTTCATTCCCCAAATTATTTGTACTTACAGCCTGTTGGAAATTTAGCAAGCATTATTTGCAACTATGAACCAAGAACATAAAGATTTACATGACCTTGCCATTCACACCACAATTATCTATAAATTCTGACTCAAGTCCTGATTATTTATCATCTTTTTGAAGTGTAAGCATATAGAGACTTTCACAGGGCTAAGCAGAAAACCATCCACAACTTAAAACCGCCTTAAGCAATATTTGCAGTACAGAAGATCTGATTCTCTGATCCTAAGGACAGCTATTCCCAAAATAATCTGATGGAAATACATCATAATACATCAGAGAGCAAACTCAAATGAAGATTATTCACACAAAGACAGAATTTGAGATTGGGTCCTAGTTTTTAATTTATTACTTTAGACTGCAAATCACAAAATACTTGATTTCTTTGTTATTACTGACCTTTATAGCCTTTTAAGTCCTCAGTTGTCCTGTTTTCATTTCTAATTCTTTGCTTCTGCTGTTTTGCCCTTCCCATACCAGTCATTCCTGTTTTCCTTACCTACACATTTTTGCACAGCTGAAGTGGAGTTGGGATGTTTACAGATGGCAGGTACAGGCGTGGGGGGATGAGCCCACACAAGAAGCAACTTGTTGGTTCAAACAGCAAGTGAGCAAACAGCAGATTTGGACTGCTCATCACAGAGCAAGGGCCTGGACAAGATGACAGCAGCAGTCTGCTTGAAAGCAGGTTGGGACCATTACTGGTAATTACAGTTAATCAGCAACAATTGTCTTGACCAAGATACAGATCAACATTGAGCACTAACCTAACAGGACCTAATGAGTGTAATGGAGGATGAAGACAGCCTGATTAAACTTGCAAGGCCCTGAATGACCTGAGCAGATGAGGCATTATAATTCCCAGACACTCTCTCTCTTTCCCCTTCTCCCTCCAGTCCCCAGTGCCGATGAAAGCGAGTCCTGTAGCTCCCTGGTGATACAGACTCTGCCACAATATGCTCACAGTGGTGGTTAATGGAATTAAACCTTGCACGCTGATGTGACTGGATATATTTATATGCTATATATTTTTTAAAAAGTAACTGATATTATGCTCTAAAGTGATTTATTAAAACTAATCAATAATGTTGTTCAGCAGTCAATGGCTATTGCAATACTCAGACAATTTTTAAAGCATTTTGGAGAGGTAAGGAATATCTAAGCATTTAAACATAATTGAAAAAGGTGCATGCTTTTCTATATCCTTGTTGGTAGTGCTCTTTCCACTAGAGCCTAAATTGATCAGAGGCTCTTCTACCTCATGAAACTTGTGTGGAAACAAACAATTTTAATCCTTAAGTTCATTGTTAAGTATATAGTATTATCATAAAATATCATATTTGTGTCATTTTTGCAGGTAATTAATTCTATGTAAATTTTGATCTGAAAAGTTTCTGATTAAAAATAAATCTGAGGAAAAGTCAAGGAATGTATTTTGGCATTTATATTTAAAAAATGCTGCAATAACTGCACATTTTACAAATTTTACATTTAAAAAGGTATTGCTTCTCACTGTATATGCTTTAAAACAAGTACTAGTAGTATTAGCATTTCAGGAAAAACATGCCATAAAATTATTTTATCCATTGACTCTTCAGGGTTAAGAAAGTAAATATGCAAAAGAATGAATTACAGTTCTCTAGACTTTCTCAAAATGTAAGCACAGATGTATAGACTATTTACTGAAACATAGCCCTATCAATACCCCTTCTACTTCAAAGAAAGAGTAATTTGGCCAAAACCAGAAAACCTGGGCTTCTGGTGTGACACAAGCCATCAAAACATCTAAAAGCCAGCCAGTACTTGGTACACCTGTGTTTTGTCAGGCCCTAATGACATGTTTCTCAGCCTAGCCCTATTTTCACATATGTTTCACACTGCACCTACAGATACTTTACAAGAATTGTTTAGCCAGTTTTAGCAGGAGTGAATAGCTGCAAGCAAATCCTTATTTAGCAGAGCATCTCTGTTAAGTCTCACTTTGTTTTCTGTTTGGGTTTTTTTTTGTGTCTGATCTTGATATAATTTTTATTGAGCTGAAAGGACATAATTATAAATGAACATAAATACTATTACCTGTTCTGCACTAAATGCATAGCCTGATGCCGAGTCCTTCCCTGCTATGCCTCTTTCTCAGTCATTAACCTCCCATTTTCCTATTTAAATCCTGCCCAGACTCCTAGCCTGCTGTCAAGCTCTGCTTGGCCATTTGCTCGTGCAAGATGTTCAAGAAAGTTACAGAATCAGGACATGCTACAGCTTCCCTCTCCTATACCCCACAAAATGCCCAAACAAGGTAAAAGAAAGGGGAATGGTCACACTGGCCATTTTGTTCAGAGTGGGGATTGCACTGGGGTAGTAGATCTCAAAGTGCTAGAGTAAAAGGAGGACTTAAAAAAAAATTGAGAACTCCATTAGACCCCAAAGCCCATCCTGCAGTTCCTGTTTTATTATATTAATCCTATTGAATGACCTACAAACCCCTCAAGACCAGGAAATCATGCTATATCTTATTTTCTAAATAAAACAAGCCAAGTTCATTCTCACAAGATTGCATCACACTGAAGCTTCAGCTACAAAGGAGTCTGCCAGAGAAATTCTTCCCATCAAAAGGGACAAACTGATTTAGGAGAATAACACACATGAGCCTACAACCACTCTCCTCTGCATGATACAGTCAAGGCCAACTCTCCTGTTATCCAAAGAGTTCAGCAGCATCAGGGTCATGATGTAATCCTGGTACCAGTATACTGTCTTGTGTCCTTGTGTGAGGATTGGGCTTATCACAAGTGTTGTTAGGAGCCTCTGTGCTCCTTTGGGCACTCTCTCTAGAAAAGGTGCTGCAAAGAGCCATGGATACATTCAGATTTCTCTGTTGATATACCATGATGAATGAGTGAAGGGTAAGAAAAAGCAGCTCCAGGGAGGAATGGAGTTTTCCCTGACCAGCCAAAAGTCTCAATTTGAGCACCAGTTCAGGCCAGCTATGCACCTAATCTACATTTACCTTTTAGGCAGGCTGGAAGAACAGTGTTAGAGACTGGGCAATTTTTAGGCAAATTTAGGGACCAAAAAAAAAAAAATCTCTTAAGGTTTGGGGTAAAAGATGAACAAGCTGAGGTTTACTTTTTCACCTAAACATCTCTCTGCAAGAAACGCGGGACAGAAAAAGGTAATGCCTACTCTATGTTAATTCTGAAAAAATAGGACCTATAACCAACATAGAGAGACAAAACAATTATTTAAGCAGTTTGGAAAACCTCTAAGATTATGTAAAATTATTGTTAAGTGATCCAAGATATTAATGAAGTCTGCCAGAGGTGCCTAAAAACCCAGTATGCATATAAGGCATCCCATCATTTCAGCTTTATTTTATGAATAAGAAAAAAATCAAAGCAAAATGGAAATAACAAAAACCTCCAACCAACAAAAATGGCCACAAACCTATGAAATTTTAATGATCTAGAAAATATCAGTCTTTTACACTTTCCTAGAAAAGCAATAAAAGCAACTGAAGTGTGTGTTCATTCAAACCAGAAGTCACTTTCTAAGTACAGGATTTGTTCTGGAAATGTATTACTTCTTAAATATAATGTAAAAGATGGAAAATTGACTCATTTGTTGCTGCCAAGGTTTCCCCTCCTACTTGGTCATTCTCTCTCAAACCTTTTTAGTTCATTAACTAGGACATTATTTCATGCTTCTCTACTAGATTGAAAAACCCTTTTATTTTCCAGCCCTCTTCTTCACATAAAGACATTTAACATTGTAATTCAATGATACCTGTGTTTCTTTCTATAAATTAGAATTCCTTAATTGCCTCACCACAGCACATTCGCTCCCTTTGTCCCTAATTCAATTTTACGTCCTTTTTGCCCTCTCCAGTTTTTCAACACCATTTTAAACGTGCTGACATAAAAACAGACTAAATGGCATCAGTATCACTTAGTGTTTAGAGATTGCTAAATTCCTAACCAGAGATGACCTAGCCTTGCCTCATAATTTACATGCAAAATTTAAGTATTGTGAGAGTGTGATCCAGAGAAAGATTTTGAACTAGAAATTATAATTAAGAGAGGATACATTGCCAATAATTCTTTCTCTATCTGTGAATTGAGCTAATTTAATACTAGTCATGTTCAGTATGAAAAACATGGGGTTTAAGAAACAAGAAAATTTACTTAAGATGTATCTCATAAGTCAAACATTTTTAAGGATTTAAAGAAGCCCATTTACTATTGTCAACTCTTTATTGCAAAATACTGCACACAGCTGAGATTCCAGTCTCTGTGCAGAACATTAAGGAGAGTGGGTTTAGATTAGATATTAGGAAAAATTTCTCACCTGAGCAGATAGCGAGGCATTGAACAGCTTGCCCAGAGATGTTGTGAATGCCTCATGCCCTGCAAGTGTTTAAGGCCAGTTTGGATGGAGCTCTAACCAGCCTAGTCTTGTGTCCCTGTCCATGGCAGGGGGGGGTTGAAACTAGGTCTTTAAGGTGCTTTCCAACCCCCACTATTCCATGATAATGTGCTCCCTGACATCCACAGTGAAGATTTCTCCCTAACCTTGTGGATTCTGTGCATCTCACTGGTTTTGGCAGCATTCTTTACTGTGCTTAAATAAGAGGTCGGTCTGAAGCAAATACAAAAGTTTTGGGTACCCTGTAAACCGAGCTAAAGAAAACCTTAAGCCCTTATAAAGACCTTAAAAGGCCCTATAGCAGTATCAGTCATGTTCGTTATTAAAGGTTCCAATGGTTTTCACGGCTTTTTCATCCTGAAATTTAAATATTCTCAATGCTACCTTGATTGAAATTGTACCAGCACAAGATTATTTCAGTAGAGTTATCCCTGACTCACATCATGCAAAAGAGTATAAGCATTTGCAGGACTGATTTAGTTTACCTACACCAGTTTTACATTACATGCTTGTGAGGATTGCTTGAAAGAATGGAGCTCCTCCTCAATATATAACATATTTACAGAATTGGAGATGCTTTGTTTGAACTTTCTTTCAGAGCATCTAGTATAGGCTAGCATGAAAGTAAGACAAATTTAGTAGATCTTATTTCAGTTGCTAAGCAAATTAATTCATGAATCTTGCTATTTGCCTATGTGCAGTTTATTCCCAGTCTAGTTTTTCAGTTTGTGCTCTTCTGTTTGTGCAGGGAAAAAAAAAGGGTTGTATCTCTTTACAGTTTATCAAATATGCCTGTCTTGTACTTCAGCACTTTTTATCCAATTCTTACTAAAATGATACATTTTCTGAGTGATGAAGAGGTTCTCACTTTTACATAAGGGAAGTGTTATTAAATGAAGTACAAACCCTGTCTGGACATATCCAAACATGTTCCACACTTTTGAAGGTAAGAGCAATTGTTAGATGTTGTTTGAATAATATACAATTTTTAATGAACAATACACTTGCAGTTTTACTGAAACTTACAAAAATTAAACTGGAACCAAGTAAGCAAAAAACCAGGGGCTCAGTCATGTGAAGATTCAATGTAATAGGAATAACAGGAAAAAAAGAGAAAATCTAAAATTGCAACCACAGAAACACCCCTGGCCTCAAGTTCCAAGAGAAATGCAATGAAAATATGAGTACTAATGGACTGGCGAGCTAGAAGAACACCTGCTTTTTTCAAATTTCTTGGCTTACCCTGTAAAGGACCAAAAGAATGCATATACTAACTGAATGTTTCTTTTTCAGATTTTCCTTTTAAATGAGATATCTCAGAACCTGCATTTAAAAAGTAATTGACAATCAAAGTCTGTAGGCTCTTCTTACATAAATATTGATGTAATAGTTCTCAATTCACTGCATCTGGAAATGATGAAATCAGTTGGCTTTTAACCCTGATAGCAAATCATCATGATGTATTTGTATGAATATATACAAAATTCATTCGTGTTTTGTCCTTCCATGATGAATGTTTCACTGTATAGAAGGAATAACTGATAATGCTGCATATTTGGCCTAGCCAAGATGCTCAAGGTGAACTGCAACAACAGTTTCCAAGGGAGAGAGCAGGATAAACTAAGCTTAATTTTAGATGCAAGTGCGCCTGAAACATAAACTTCCAAAAATGGGGATTTTTTTTTCAGATTGGATAAGAACTTGAATTTTGGTCAAACCTCTTTCAACCTGAATATTTAGGCAGAAGTCATGATTCAGACAGACTCCTGTAGGAGCCTAGTCACATTGTGCTTCAGAGAAGGATCAAAACCACTGAGCCATTTGCCTTCCCCCCCAAAAAAGTACAAGAGAAGAGATTAAGACCATAATTTGATAGAAGAAATCACAGAATCATTTAGGTTGGAGGAGACCTCAAAGATAAGGTCTCTTCTGAGCCTCCTTTTCTTCAGGGAGTACAAGCCCAGCTCCCTAACCATTCCTAAAGTTTTTGCCCTAAACTTCTGTGGCCGTGATTCATCGTAAACCTTACCTGGTTCATCTTTACCTTATCAAGGTAAATTTAATCTGAGGCCTAGACACAGGCATTTTATTCACTGCATAAATCTTGCAGTGTTTATAAATTCCAGTTTAGACTGGGAAAAAAATCTATTTGACCAAGTAATTTACCCCATTATTATAAAAAACATTTTCCTATTCAAAGGCTGAAGAATTACTATATATAGATATAGTTTAAGTAGGTTATATTAATTTTGGTTTTAAGCAAACACATTTTTGGTCACTATTTCTCTTTTGCAAATGGAAACCATCTGTCATATTTTTCTTTTTCAGATACTAGGAAAAAGGTTTCTTAGTGGTTGCTTTTTCTTATACTTGAGTTAAAAAAAGCTCATGGGGTTTTATTTTATGTTTAAACAATACCAGTGTTTCCTGAACGTAATTTTATTGGTATACTTTTGTTTTAGAAGTTCCTGACAAAGAGTCAATTGGAAATAACTGAACCAGTTATAGTGTGTTCATACTTGTCTAATACCCTATTAGTTCAGAAATAACTAACTCTAATCCCCAAAAAAGGGAAAGTGCTGAATTTTTTTGTTTTACTTGAACTCTCCTTACAATTATAAAGGCAATCCTACTGGCTCAGAGATTTGTGTTGCCATGTGCCAGTACTGGGATGCCTGGTAATCAGCTTACTGCCTGCCACAGCCAGCCTCTGATTCTTCCAGGAAACATTAAATATTTTAGTGTGGTTGCATCCCCTTGTCCCTTGTTGCCATTTAAATCACCCTTCATTCTCTCTAACCTGCTTTGGGATGCTGTGCAGCACACATAACATCTGATTTTAGCTCAGTATGAGGGCTGTGTGTATATAATTTTTCAGCTGCTTCACTTGGTTTGTGTAGAGGTAGACAGGGTCCAGTTGCCAACACTCACATCTGAAATGAAGAATATTCTTGGTCTCATTCTACTTGTTTGTTCTGTCTGGTACATTCTGCCTGTGAGCTCTCTTACAACTACATTTTACAGGGTCCTCTCCTAGCAAAGTTTCCGTTGATACATTATTATTATATGGCCATTTATATGGACCCAACTGTGTTATTTCCATTTTATTGCAAGGACATAAAAGCTGGAAATTTACCAAAAGTACAGAAAGGAGACTAAGAGCCTTTGAAAGAAAATGCCTTAGGGAAATACTGGGTATTAAATGAAGTTGATTTATAGCTGTTGCCAGAATTTGTCAAAGCTTGAGGACTCCTAAATACAAAGTTATCCAGAAGAAAATGTAGAAATACTTTTGTTAGCAATAGCAGCCATATCATTGTTAGATATGCTGTTTAATCATTGCCAGCATACATGCTGGCATGATCAGTGAGATGATCCCAGCCAGAATGCTCCCTCCACCTTAGTCCCACACAGTTCTTACAGAGGCAGAACTAATTAAAAATAGGAACCTGGAGGCTGCACAGACAAAAAAAGCCCTTGTAGTACACCACAGAATAAGATCTGTTTGCTTGGGAAGAGTTCAGATTTGTAATATCAGAACCAACAACAATATTAGACATGTAGGAAAATGAGAACATGTAAAACGAGTATTCCTTTCCAGAAATCTCTCTCTCTCATTCTTACCAATGAGTCCTGGCTCTATTTGCCCATTAGGGCTTGGTTTGTCTAGGTTACAGCCATGAGAACAGGTAACAGCAGCTGACTTGTAACAACAAGTCACTTGTACACTCTTTGTCCACATCAATACTCTCCATCCCTGGGAGTGTTCAAAGCCAGGCTGGATGCAGCTTTGAACCACCTGGTCTAATAGAAGATGTCCATGTCCATGGCAGCAGGGTTGGAATTAGATGGTCTTTAACGTCCCTTCAAACCCACACCATTCTATAATTCTAAAACTGCAAGTTAACATGGTTTAGCTCTTAGTAATTCACATGATCTTGCTGTCACAGCATGGGTAGAGAAATTGCATGGAGAGTTGCTCACAGTAGAGTAGGGAAGCCTTTATAACTGAATTGTGCCCCAGACCCTCAATCTGCACATCAATCATTTAGGATAAAAAAAATCTTCTGATAACCACTAGTCTTTCCTCCCCACATTTTTACATTTCTTTCTCAGCTACTTCTCTCATTCTTACTTCTCACAGTCATTATTACCTTCCTTTCTCTGTAGCCAGCTCCTCTTTCATTTATGCTATTTGGAGACTGGCTTCCAGAGGCTATCCTTTGAAGACTTTTGTTGCCCATTTAAGGCAAGGAATGAATTCTTGCTCCTATTAAGTATTTCATTCACTGATAGGCATTGATGTTCTGTCCTTCTGAAAGAACTCTGTACATGTCTCAAGCCTCTGGGCAATGCTTTAATGCACATAAATTAAGGAAAACAAATGGTAGAGATCAGCATCACAGAGGCCAAATTAATAAAATAGAGCCTAATGACTTCAAGTTGGACACAGTCTCAACACTTAAGTTCTCAGAATAAGAGAATTTTCTCACAGATTAGAAGACTAATAGTTCTTGGGAAATTGTCTTTTCAGTGAGCTTGGTTTACCTTCTATTCTGTGTTATGCAATGCTCCAAATCATGCTAAATATTGTATGTCTGGGACAGAGTCAGCAGCACTTGGGACTTGCTGGTAATTGAAAACAGGTTCTGAAGCAATGATTATCACACAGTGGAACTACAGTACCTCACATGCTGCACAGAGTAACCAGCCAGTAACCCTAGCCATTTTCTTTTCATCTGAGAGAATAGAACCATGCACTGGAATTTTTTTTTTTTTTTTTGCAGTCAAGCAGTAAATACACTGTGAACTTTATTTTCAAACTGTGTTGATATCTCCTGGATTTACTAATCATCAAATATCAACTCTGCACTAAAGCAAGACACATGGTTACAAGTTCCAAGACAGTAAGTCAAAAGACTATTATGCATTAGGCAACTGTAAGCTTCCTAAAAAAGCTTCCATCTACTTTAGCCTAGTGTCAGGCTTTAAGAGGTGTGATTCACTGATTCTGAGAAAGAGGTGTGAGTAGTATACCTGGATTTCATAAAGCATTGCATCAGGTTTCTCAAAACAGTTCAAATTCCTATCCAAATTCGCTTACGCACATTTTCACTTAAACACTCCTGAGGATCTTCTTTAAGCATAATTCATCTCCTGAGATCACAGCCAGAGAATCAGCCAACTACTATTTCTTTCCTGGATTTGGAAGGAAGCTGCAGCTGAAAGTATTTGGTAAGACACCTAGAAATTTGCACACCCCTTACCAAAAGAACCAAGTTAAGACACCCTTTAAGGATCCAGTTTCCCTTTTCAGTAGAAGAATACGATTCAGGGAAGATAACCAAAAAGTTACCTCAGTGGATTCCTGGGTATTGTGCTTCCAGATATTTCCTCTCTCACCTTAAGCAACTCACAAAGCAGAGCTCTGTAAAAATGGAGTTGCAGGATCCAAGAGCACTGTCTTACTTTATTTCCAGGTGTAAGTCATTGACTACTGAACAGAAAATGTCCTTCCCTCTCTCAGCTCTGTAGATTTCCCTGAATGTTTGCTGTTCATTTTTATTGCTACTGCCAGTCGGTATTTCAAAGGCTGAGCAAGGCCATAGTTAACCTCTTTATAATGTTATTGCCACCCATGGCTGGCATGGACAGATAGAAATAAGAAAACTGCAGGGATGATACAGAAAGTCTGAACTCCCTTTCAAATCGCTATCGTGGCTTTGCAGAGTGAGCAGGATTAAAGGGTAGTAAGAATTGATTTTCTCACAGGAGTCAGGTATAGCTATCTACACAGCAATCAGGTTTCTGGAGCAAGAGAACATAATTTGTAGAATGACTTGATTTTTCAGGCCAGGACTTCACCTGATATATGTCTGTGCTTTTTTTGTCATTCTCTAGTGAACAAAGAAGATGGCAGCTGAAAGTGGGCAGTCTGATGTGTGAGACAGTTTTGCAGACAATTATTGAAGTGATCTTTTGGTATTTGAATTGAATTTTACATTGAATTTTACATAAATAATTTCCGTATATCTGTGTGTGTTTGCGCTTATAATATTAAATTTCTGACAATGTGAGTATAAATTCTGTATTACTACAATTTATAAAACAGTATAAACTTGATAAATAAATTTCTTCCTCAGGTATTAGCATCACAAAACAGCTGCATTGAAGATGTTTTAAATAAGCTTTTTACATCTCTCATAGTTTTGCAAAGGTGCAATTCATTTTATTACTAAAGTTTGAACTCCTTAAAACATTTCAAAATTTCTATTCTGAACTTCAGCTGTTTCTAAAGTCATTTTTCGGTGGTCTTCCACTATTGATGAAATGCAAGTTGTCTTCTTGAGGGTTTCCATTAGTCTGTAGCTTTCTCTGCTTATTAGCCATAAATCATTGGTTTTGCTGGAGTGATTTTAAAGGCAAATACTTACATTTGCACAACTGGATCCTCCCATAAACTTATTTTTGTTAGCGGTTTTGAATTTTGTGATGAACTAAGATAATGTGTTCAGCCTCTCAGCTCTTATTGGTTAGTTATTTTTTTAGCTACAAAGCCAAGCAATTGTCAAAGACTTCCGTTGCATAAACTTTTTAAGCTGAGCTCTAGAGCATTTAATGAAACAGAAAAAAGTAGTTTCAGACTATTAAAATGGTCCAGGTGCCTTTCATGATTTTATAGCCAACTTTTTCCTATTTAAAAAGTTTTTCAAATTTTTCCTTTGCATGGTCTTTTTCACTGAAAAAAAAGTAGAAGGAAACTTGGAACTGAAATTATTTGGGGAAAGAAAAAGGTTTAAATAAGCAAAGTCAATGATCTAAAAAATAGATCCACATTCTCTTGGCTGCAAAAGCTTCTTTAAAAACCTCTGATGTTATTGAAACACTAATGGATAAAAAATTTAACTGGAAAGTATAGTTTTTTCATCTTGACAGTAGCTATGCAAGATGAGTAAGTCTGGACCTGTTTCAATGATTTACACTGACAGAAGGCAATGGAAGAGTTAACAATGTCTTCTTTTCTCTTCACCTTGGAAAATAAGGAAACAACAGGATACTGGAGAGATTAGAAACTAGATCCCAGGATTTAACAATCTTAAAAAGAAAAGTTCCATCCCTGAAGTGCTGCAGCTTCCCAAGCTCTGAAAAAAGAGCTGCCTATAATGTGCAAAGAAGGTACAATTTACCACATAAAATACACACTCTAGTGAAAATAGTTCACTGAATGGGTGAGTCCTAGCTGAAGCCTTGTTTTTTGTGGCTTAGATGTGCATCACTTGAATGCACACAAGATTTTACACATTCCTGCTGCATTAGCCTAGTGCTGCGTGTGCCAGAGAACATGAGCATTTATGGGATAACCAATCAATGAAACAGAGTATCATAACTTCTGTTCAGTTTAAAGGGAAAAACATCACCTTTTTTCTGAGAAAACCTGAAGTTATAAAAACAGGCATAAGAGCAAGTGTATCACTTCAAGTTTCAGATACTTGCTATTGGAAGAACTTTTTTCAGGTTCATTTTCCTTCTGCTGTCAGCAGAGGTTTTTAAAAGGATAGTTTTGATTATGCTTTATTAAGCACTTATTTCATTAAGGAATTGGTCAAGGGAGTTGCTAATCTGGATTCAAACCAGAGCTCTATTACAGAAATCCATTTATCTCCTGGGAAAAACACTAAACTTTGCTAGGCTATGGTTCTAAGTCCATAAAATAAGAATAACAAGTCTTCATTATCCAACATTTTACACATCATCTGTGCCTACATTGCAAGTTTTGTGGAGAAAGACTGTCTTCATACAGTGCCTGGCACAGTGTGGTTTGGATAATCTATGTTTATGCTCATGGAAGTTCTTAGAGGCTCTGTCTGCTGACAATTCCTAGAGTACTGCCTCAAACACAAGCTCTGGGTAAGTCATATCTCTCCTTTAACAGTCTCACAAATCCTTGTGATACACATTATTCACACCAGCACCATTTCTGATGTACCCTGTTCTCTTGGGAACTGCCTCTGAATGTCATATTTACAGACTTGCACTAAAGTATATTGAAATAGGTATCAAGCCCAGGGAGATAAATGCTGCAGTGGGTTAATGCATTAACCTTTCACATCTGGAGACCTGAGGTGAAGCCCTGGTTCTGTTGAAGTCCACAGCAAAGTCTCGCTGATGTCAGCAAAGCCAGAAACTGACAATAAAAGTTCAAGCACAGCTCCAGTCATGAATAAAATTGTTCTTTAGTAGCAGCCAAATGTCCAGCAAGCACCCACCCACTTTGCACTGAGCTACCAAAGGGCCTGATGCATCACATCAGCGATTTGGCATGGCAACAACTCCCCAAGAGCTGGAATAACAGAGAGAGCTTTCCATTGTGACATGAGATGCTACAAAAGTTCTTCAAGAAGCCTTTTACTTGTCTCTTATCAATACTCTCAAGCTTTATGCTTCTCCCTTTGCACAGACAACCCATACACATATACCCCATATCCTTGCCAGCACACCCAAATCTAAGTATGATGACTTCCTGAACTAGAATTTTCTCTAGAGAGCAGGAAACTTACTTCCTTACTATGATTTCCTTTGAGTTATTTGATCAAGAATTTTAAAACAAAGTTAACATGAACTGAAGAATTTAAAACTGCCATACGTTTAGCTTAGAAAAGCGTGCATCACATCTTGCTCTAAAGCTTGAACTAACCTCTAGAGAGCAGTAGAAGAAATACTCAAGATTTTTTTCTATTTAAAAGTGTCGTGACCCCATTCTGTCCAAGATTGAGACTCTGGATCCAAAATAATGCACTTTCCCTCTGTGACCACTCAGTATGATTTCCACAACAATTTCTGAGTCAGAGCTATTTTAAGAAAATATACCTTAAGAAACATCAAACTCAGGACATCAACTTCCAGAAGACAGTAGTTTCTCTATTAACTTCCTGACACTGCAGATATTCACTAACCCAGACAACATATTTCCTCCCTTTTCATGGTTAACTCCAGCATGGTGTGAAAAGTTCCCTCTTCTCTTCATAAAATTTAGGAAGAAAACTACCTAGATTTGAGATCTTTCTCTCAAATCCTCTCAAATTCCTTAGGGAATACTAAGGTTCAACGGAATTAATGCAAATAAAAGGTTAAAAACATATTATGCTTATTCTTAAAGAGAAATATAAAGCTGTTTGTAAAGGGTTTTGCCTAATACTGTTCTCAACAGTCATGTTTTTAGTTATTTGAATAATAACTTATTGAAAAGCACTTTCTCTCCCACATTCAATTTAATAATAAATAATAATAAAATCATTTTAATCTGTAGCAAACTGACATATTTCTGGGACATGGCTCACAAAGAACCCTACATGTGTGTGTTCTCTAGCCTTCAATATGTCAAAGGCTTTGACAAAGAATATTTGATGTATACCAGACAAGAATCATCCTCCCATCAGCCCTTCTGCCTGGTGCCAAGGAGAGTAATGATCACCCAGTATATTGACAGCTCCTTACTTTCACACAAATGAGAAATGTGACTTAAGCCCCCATCCAGAGCTGTATCCAACACTTGGCCTTCAGCAATGAAAGCAAGGAACAGAAATCATAGGTAGCCATGAAATGCAAACCAGGTGCAGAGCTGCTGCCACCGGCCACACAAGGGCAGTGACGGCATCTACAGTCAGGTGCAGCTGCTGTAATACCCAAAGGAAGCTAATTAACAGTCATTATTAATTGCCCCAGACACAGTAACTGAAGCTGCATAGACCCATTTCTTACTTTAAAATTAATGAGGTTATTATTATTATTCCTGCTTTTAAAAAAAAAGTGTGATTCCTAGACACTCAGTGGAGCTTTCCCCTAAGGAATGTGTTTTTGAGAGGAATATTAAAAATTTGAACCTCTTGTTACTTCTCCAGGGAAGGAGACAAGACCTATCTATTTTATGGCCATACAATTTCTTATATTCATTTTGAGGGCAGTGAAATTCATTGTGGCAGAATCACAGAACCTAGCAGCAGGAGGATCAAGCTAGGCCTGAACACCAACATAAACATGTAAGTGTTTGGGGTTTTTTTGACTGAACTCTCCCTGCCATGATTTAAACAATTCAAAATCTGAAGGTTTCACCACTTTTTTTTGGAAAGCATTTTGCACCCTGATGGAAATGACATCAATTATCTAAATACGGCATAGGATGCTAGAATATTTGGGGAAGAAACAGAACCACAAAAACCACAGAGATTTTTGTTGTAGCCAAGTACTTTAAGTCTGCAAACCATCTGTGCAGCTACTTTTTCAAAGAATGCGAGTCCCAGAGGTATAACCTGTCTCATGTGAAAAAACACATCTAGCATGTTATTAAACTGAATTCTCCTCTCTGTTAACATAATTCAATAGCATATAACAAGGGCATGCATTTAAACAATTTTGATTTCTCATTGCAGCTTGCCTCTCTGTTGCCATGCCTGTGACACTACAACTAACATGTTAGGCATTGTGGAAAGAACACTCTTAAGTGATATAAAAAATATATATCTATTAAATGGTTCCCAAACCCAGAGCATTTGGATTGCATAACTGAATTTTGGGCATCTAAACCAATTTTGCTCTTATAGCTTGTCCATAACTGAAGCAGTATAGTATTCTTGTGTACTTTATAGTCTGACTGGTTTGTTCTAGGTAGTTCATCCTCCCTACAAACACAGGAGCCAGTAGGAGGAACTACAGTTTCTTGGATCTTGAGAAACAATTTTGAAAGTGTTCTGTGGCTTGAAGGTCTCCCTGTTGAGCTGATGAATTGTTTAAAACTGTTGGCACTAAGGGCTGTTACTATTTTGGCTAGAGCCATCTGGTGATACGCACTACACACACGTGTGTATATATATACACATGCACACCCACAAAGGAAACAAAAAGAAATTAACTATTTAGCAAAGGCAATGTGAAATCATATTTGCTGACTGATTGCCAGAGGTCATAGTCTGCAGTAAACTCCTGAATTCATCAGTCTTTTTCTGATAGCTTTGTCTCTTCTGGACTTGGGTGTGAACTGCTGGCCCAAGATAGAAACAGAGACATTGCTGAACATACTGGACTAGCAATTAAACAGACTGGGACACTGAACTTACACATGGGGCTTCCTGACCTCATATGAAATATTTTTACAGTCAAACACATTCATACATTCAGGAGTTTCACACAGCATTGGAGAGAATGCAATTTCCTTATCTGCTGATATAGGGGATAAAGTCCGGGTTTCAATTATTCACTGCTATCTTAATACATCATGTAGAGATAAAAAGAAAAAAAAAGTATCAAGTAAACCTCTGTAAAAATTAAGTCTCTTTCTATGTTGTGTTTTCTACTGCATCAGGATATACTGCTTTTAGCACTGCTGAATCAAATGTAACCTAGTCTGTCAAGAATTGCTGGTAGAAGCACACACCCTGGAGGGAAGTTGTCCGGGTTCCTGGCTGGGTACAGCAGGGGGAACAGGTTTCTGTCTGAATGGAGACTCAAGGTGTTTGCTGTTCACTGAACAGAGCAGGAGGGGTTTTCAGGCCCACATGGCCCAGGGCCTGTTGTGAGAACCCTTCATCAAGCTGCTGACAACACTCCCAGGTTGGTGGCCTTCCAGGAAGGTGGCCTGCAGAGTAAGAAATCAGGTCCCACTGCAGGGACACAACACACAGGCACCAAT
Source organism: Agelaius phoeniceus (assembly GCF_051311805.1). Lineage (NCBI taxonomy): Eukaryota > Metazoa > Chordata > Aves > Passeriformes > Icteridae > Agelaius > Agelaius phoeniceus. The sequence goes on from NC_135268.1 coordinate 26,259,337, forward strand.
GTGCTGGCAGTAGCCAGGCTGAACTCCCACATAGCAATGGCAGAGTTCTGCTGGGTGTAAATACACCACAGGACCTCTGATGCCAAAGTATTAAAACCTAATTATCATAAACCAAAGTAAATATTCTAATGTGGACAGCAATCAGTTGCTCATAACTGATAACAGCACACTCCTTCCATCAGCTAAATCCCATCTGTTCAACATTATAGACCAGCTACTGCACTGTGATTAATATTTATGATAGAGACTAACTTTTCCAAAGGTTATATCTCCAACAGAATCTCAGCATTTCCAACATTTTTCTTCCTGAAGGCCTGAAGAAAGCATCAATAATAAGAGGTCGGGTCCTGCCACATCTGAAATCCATAGCCAAAAGTCTCCAACATTTCAACAGAAAGGACAACATGAGATTCTTGGACTAAGCAGAAAAAACCCCCAAAACCCAACAAATAACACCTGGCAAAAATCAGCTGAACATAATGATCTTTATACCTGACAGTCATTCTGTCTTTTTAAAAATTTTGTATACAAAATCAGCCAACTAAATTTAAAATGTATGAAATTTTAAACTTTAGAGAAGTTGGCATTTCCAGTGAAATAGTTTTTTAAAAACTACATTTGAAAAATTTTCATAGGTTTTGAAAGTAAACAGAAGCCAGTGTAGATTCCTTTATTTTTTCATTCAGATTACAGTATTTCATTCATTCCTTTAATTCTACACTTATCACAATTTAAAGCAGGTGTTTCAAAACCTGTAATTTACTGTGTTTTTAAGTACAGGAAGCTAAACAATTTGTCAAGCATAGTATTCTAACAGCTTTTGCCAAGTTCAGATATGAGAGCATATCTATCAATTATACATTTTTGCAGACAAGAGGGTGAATTGCATTCTCCCATAGCCAATTTTGAGCTGCTTGTACTATAAAAAGAAGCACCGACTCCTTTCTGGAATGGTTAATTTATTCTCTAATTTAATTATAGTAATTGCTCAGGAAACATCATCATCCTCACCCTTCAAAGCTGCACTTATGTCTGCACATGGAGGTGTGGGATTGATTCTCTTCTACACGAGACATGCTGGAAAAATGAGACCAGAAAAAGACAACCTGTCATTCTGGAAATTAATATTCACTTAATCACAAAATAAGCTGTCCAGAGAACAAGTTAACTTGTGCTACGCTAAATAGCAATAACAGAGTATAGGACTGTCTTTCCAAGTAGCACAAAATGTACGTGGTTTAATTGTAACTCACACAACATTACACAAATGTGCATAGATCAAATTCTGAGGTTTTGTTTGCATTGTTTCCATGCCTTTAGAACCACATACAAGTTAAAACCTGTTTCCTGAAGGTTACTAGATATACAGCTATATAATCAATGAAATATGAAAGAAAAAATAATTAAAATTAATTTATTGTTCTTATGAAGCCAGACAAAAGGGTCTATTATTATTATTATTTGACAGCAATGAGCAATGTCTAACTTTATTTAAGCTGGAGAATTGAGTTGTTGTAGTTTATCTGAACCTTTACAGGTTAATTTTATTCTTTGGAGAAGAGGTTAATGCTTACAGGCAGCTTTTGACTCACACTGAACAGCAGTAGAGCAGCTAACAGCAAAACAACTGCTTGGCTGGTTTCACCCAGCAGGACTGCCTCCAGAGTCCCAGTAGCATCTGTACAGAAGAGCTCTGGCACTGCCAGACTGGGCAGCTCTGCAGCCCAGTGCTCCTGGGTAATGCCCAGGTGAGCACATCATTCCAGCACAGCACCTCAAGGAAAGGAACACTTACACTGAGGATTTTACATGAGGACCTTACTGGATTACAGCATACGCAAACCACTTCAAGCACATTGAGGAATGATAAAAACACAAGGAAAACAATTTTTTCTTGATTCTTAGCAGGACATGCAGGTATGGAGCTGTTGCTCACTGCGGTAGCTGCCTGTCCGTCCAACCACTCTCAAGTGTCTCCTTCGTAGGCCTAGACACACCATGCCTTCAGAAGGCTGAAGGTGACACAACTTTCCATGTATGAGGACAGGAAACCTGTCCTCATGTCACACTCATGTCCTGAGAGGGTCACTGTGAAGCACCTTTGCACTGAAATCACCTTCCTGGTAAACACAAGGGCAAAGGAAACCAAGTGTCACACCACGGAACAATCGGGCAGCAGGAGCTCTATCAGATTTGCCAGCACTGGGTGCAGTGCAGCTGGGTCAGAACTCCAGATCCCTGCAAAGCCCCTTTTTGCCCACCTGAGGGGTTTCCTGAGCAGCTCCCAGTGGCCCTGCTCCCACACTCTCCAGTGCTCAGAGCAACAATGCCAATGAAGGGCTCTAAGAAATACTGTGGCTGCCAGAATGGCCTCCTCTTCCAAAGCCCCTCTGCTTCAGTTCTGCGTCCAAGTTTGTAAAACAAGGCACAGAGAAGTGATTGAGTGTCCATGAAGTTCAATGAATGGAAGCCAGATACCAAAAAATGAAGCAAATGACTTAATAAAGGAAAACATTGACTCCTCCCCTTTTTCTTTTTTAAAGGTTCAATTCTACATAGAAAATTTTCAAAGGGCTTTATTTAAACTAGAACCACATAACCACTTTGAATATTTTTGAAACATGTTTCATCCTAGCATCTAGAAAGACACCTCAGAATGGAAAAAATTTCAAATGCTACAGCCAAGGTTGATCATGGACAAAGTTAAATAGCCTTGATTCTGCTTTGTGGATGAGTGGTCTCCTCCAAATTTTCTCCAAAGAGACTGATAAACAAGGGGTGCTTTTTTCTGAGCTAGAATTGGTATTAGCAACATTTATGTATTTAGGATAGAGTAAAAATTTACAAAATTCTTTTAAACAAAAAATAAAATTTCAGCAAGAAACAAGTGACACAGATTTATTTATCCTTTCATCCTTCTCAGCCAGTAACATGACTTTTGGCTTAGTATTTTCTATTAACAAGAAGCTAAATGCTTTCCATGTATTTTTGCAGATATGTCATAATTCATAACTTCATGACTGGGGATATGGCAAACAGACTGCACAAAAATATTATTTATATTTCCATATCAGGAGGGTGCCCATTCAATCAGTAACTAATCTTCCTGCAAAGGCATGTTTTCCATGAATAGGAAAACCGTTTAAAGATTCTGATGAACATTTCACATTCCTAAAATATCATGGTCCATCTCCTGACCCCTATAGAAAATATTTTTTTAATTTACATTATTAATAATAGATTATATCTAAGACAGTGTATTTGCAGTTATGTATTTTCTAAACTCAAAGAGAACAGAAGAATGCCTCATATTTCATCTACTGATTTCCTACAAATTGACAAAAGATATTTTCAGATATAATGTGAGATACACATCTGTCTAATCTGCAGAATGAGGTTTAATGCATGGGGATACATCATGTCATTATAGGAAATTGAAAACACTCAGTTGGTGACAACAGTCTGCTTGACTGTCCTGTGATATGATTTAGAAGAGTTACCTAAAATGGGAAATGTAGCACTTTTTCCCCTGTATCATGACTGCCATGTTCTCGATTAGTATAAACAAGTGACATTCTCAAATGTTCTCCCCACCATAAAGCCATCCATGGCCAGCTGGGTGATGTTAAATAAGAACTAATCATAAACATGTGCTTAGTGTGCATAAATGTTGCTTTTATTCCAGATTTTCCTAAAAGAAAATATACTGTCAAGCTACATACACATATTTTAGTCATCCTTTTTTTTTCTTCTTAACCACACAGCTCCATTAATATACTTCAGTCTATAGAGGAACATATTATTTGATCTGACACAAAGACTAACAAGCATGCTATGTTTGAGTTTTGGTTTCCCTTTTCTAGCACTTAAAGAGGTCAAATCCCTTGTATCAATCTGTCCAGGTTGACACCACCCTTTTTGTTGCTGCCAGTCCTCCCGTGGCATTGCACTCCGGGGGAGGAGCAGTGACCCACTGCCTGCACCCCCCACACACTCCTCCAGCACCACTGAGAGTGCTCCATGATTTCTGTAACCCACTTTAGGAGTGAGAACTGATGTAACGTGTTACATTGGATACAAATTCCTGATTGCCTTAATCTGTCTTTAAGTATTACACTTTCCTATTGCAGACTAGACCAGGTTCAGCCCTGGACTGCTGTAAATCCTGCAGCTTCACAGCAACCACATCTCCAGGTGCATCAGCCCAGCCACAAACTGATCAAAGACCATATTGGCATGAATCCCATGGGGTTTGACTCTCTTATCTAATTTTTCAAGCCTCTTCTTTAATTTACAAAGCAGAGAAGAAAACTTCCTTAATCTAAATGTGTGCCCTAAGTGCAATGAACTTCCTTCTGGAGTCATCCTATAGGAGAGGAGAAGCAGTGCCCTAAAGGAGACATCCCTGTGCCAAGTCCATACAATTGTTAGACTCCCTATTACCCAGAGAGGGGATGGCTGAAGTCCACAGTGCAGTTCAGGTGTAGCTGCAGTGGTAACAGTCCAGAAATTTGTTCATCAACTATTTTTATGCCTCCAAAATTCACACTGAGAAGTTTTTATTCAATTTTTATCCTTTCAGAAGCTGGAGTTTTTCCTCTTTTACAACCAAAGTTAGTATGCAAAAGTGAAATCTAAACTTTCCCATCATCATTAATCATTTCTCTAACAAAACACAAAAGTGTAGGAAAGAGGGATAGACAGCTTCGAGAAGATCCTGCCCAAGCAACTATCACTCAGCTGGGCTGCAATTTCCCAACAGTGTTGCACAGTATCTCACAATAGTTTAGAAAGACAAAAACATTTTTATTCAATTGGTTTGCTGCTCTACAAACTCAAAAGATATTCGTATTATCATCAAAGACCAGGCTGGGGAGAGAGACTCCTAAGGAATTGGGATACTTGCTAAAATTTCACCAAGGTAAACTCTTTGCCATTAATTTAGAGCAGGTGTGGTCTACTACCTATCTTTCACCACATTTCATTTCTAAAGATGAGCCTTAACATCTGTGTTCTGCTTTCAGGGCAAAACTGTCCTTCTTCCCCCAAAAAGTGGCCAGGAAGGAATACAGCCTTACAGTAAAGGAAAACATGGTGAGACTGGAGTGAAAAAGCATTTCATGTATCTGAGTGGTAGGCTGGTAGTTTCAGAACATGATTAGAGGACCCATAGCTGCTTTTACAGACTTTACTGCTTTTTTCTTTGCTCTTCTTTACTCAGACCTTGCAACTTTGCTTGAGATTAGAAATTAATACTGATCCTGGTTCACAAAGGTTTTGCACAATCCACGTGAGGAAGAGCCTAGAGGTTTTCCACATGTGTCTGTCTCACCTCTGCAGGCAGAGCAGCAGCGCTGTGACAGACTGGGTGTCCCTGACAGCCACTGCGTGCTCTCACAGGGACTCCTCCTCACACTGCTGCTCTCTTTAGGCAGCTTAGCCCCAGGAAACAGGGCTGTGGGCTGCTGCTACACAGGTGTCATTCTCACATGTATGAAAACTATAATAATTACACAAAGTCTAAATCTTGCCTGATACAGAAGATTACTTTCATTTACTAGTAAGTTGCACTGAACGCAAAATTTTGCTGGGAGAAGGATATAAAATACCACTATAGGACTTCAAGACTAGTCAGGATTCTGAATCAGTAAGACCTGCTTCTGCCTATTGATGGCACACAATAAAAGCTCATACCAAAGAGCTATTGAGGATATATCACGGGCTTTGCCAGCTTTAGGTTTGGGACTTCTAGAAGGAAGCTTGCTTATAGTACAAAAAGGCAGCAAATCTCCTGCTCCTTTGAAATTTGATGATATCAACTTCCTTTAAAGAGCATAAGTCACACTTTTAAAGCAAGTGTTCTGTCTGAATGACTTAGAAAACTCATTCAACAAGCTTTCTAAAAGCAGCCTGTTGACAGGAATTTTAGATGTGCAACAACAAAATATTTCGGATGTACTAGATATCTTACAAATATCTATTTCTAGTAAAAAATGATAATAAAAAGTGACAACCTCAAGTCAACAACTTTCAAGCAGGACATCAAGGGCCAAATACCGATCCCCTGAAAGCACAGCAATTCTCCCACAGATATCAACAGGGCTAGAATCTGGCCCTCTACGAAATGTATTTCACACTTTCAACAGCTCGGGAACTTTATCTATATTCAGTGAGACAGCACTGTGAGTACTCTTCAGTACCACAGTTTGCATGAAATCATCAGCCAAAATTAACTAACAAGACTGTGAAAGAAAGCGAACATGTGTCCAGCTGCTTACTCTTTCCATTTGAACTTTACTTGGTGCATTCTCTTCAGTCAAATCAATTAATCAAGCACTGTAATTTGAACTGCAGGAAAATGTATGGGGAGAATTTATACATGGGGTGCCTGCTATCAGAAAGGGCCATTCACGAAATGAGTCTTGCTGAACCCATCTCTGTGTAATTCTTAGAAACCAGGGTGTGCGATGATGATTGAGTAAACATCTGTGACTCAGTGTCTAAAGCATGGCTATGACAGCCTCTGGGAGAAGTGTTACTAACTTCACTGCCTCAAGTATTTTCCTGGCCAAAAGATCACATGCCGAGTCAAACACCATGGGAAAAATTAATGATTCTCCATGCTTCCGCAGCTTTTCCTTCACAGCCCCAGCCCACTGCAGTTTGTACACAATTGTTGCAGTTATCTTCACGGGCAGTTTTAAAAGCTCACACGAGATAACCCAAGTGCAGCAGTGTTGCACTGTTGCAGAGGTGCAGCACGGAGCACATGCAGGTTTCAAGTGCTGTTTGTAGGAGCTGTGGGGGTTTGTCACTGTGCCAGTAACATCTGCCCACTCTTGACGCAGGCCCAGCACCACTTCAGGGTAAAGAAAACTGTGTATCCTCCTCTAGAGACCAATTACCAGGTGAGGACAGTCAAATTACATATTGTCTTAATCATTCCTGCCCTTTTGCCCTGACATATGTTCTACTGCCCTGGGTGTTTACAGGACAGCATGGGGTTTCCTCTGGTAGCAATATCTGCACAGGTATGGCTGTGCTGAAAAGAAAAAAATTCTCCCATTTCAAAAATATCCACAGCAGACCCCTTTGTATTCTCTGTTCAGCTTGTACCACTGAGAAAATGATCTGCTCTGTGCTCCCAATTCAAACACAAGCAAAAGGGTAAACACATCATTTAAGGCTAACACATTAGATGCCACAGGTAAGGACATTTAAGAGTTCAGAAAGACCAAGTTTTTAAGTGAATTAAAGTGCATTTCAAGATAACTATGTAATGAGGATGCTTAAGTATAATCTGTAATTTAATTTAAGATATCATAATAGATGTTTTATTAGCAGACCATAGGAGGAGAATTTTTTCCTCCTAGATGTTACACATGCAGGTCAGAATGTTGTATGCAGCAACACCAATCTGTTCTTTAGACCAGCCAGATGTGGCAATAACAGTGTCCACGATTGTTGTCCCAGAACCAGCAGTGAATGTGAAGATTGCTTACAGCTCTAAGTATGACTTGTCAAGCACTGTGCTCATAAACTGAAGTCAACAAAGTTTGCCCTTTGCAAAGAACCAAGTGCTGCTTTCTCACCCATACTTCTGGCAAACTCTGATGTAGGCATTTCACATGGAAGAGCTGAGCCTGCATCTCTGAGCTTGGCAATGAGCAACACAATCTAAAATTTGCAATCACAGAAATAATGAAGGGGTAGGGACGGTGATATCTATATATTTGGAGTCATTACAGACTTTAATTAAAAATTTAATTCATCTTGTTAGCTGAGGAAAGTCAGCTGTTGCATAACATACACTACTCGCATAGCCTGGTTTCCCTTAAATTTGTCCCCTACATCTTTAGAGATTCCCACTTAGCTGTCCCCGAATGGCTCTTCTCATTTAAAAGCTGCAGGTGTCAAGTGGGCAAGCAACATGCATGTTGTGACTTGGGCAAGTGCCTTTTTTGCAGAGCTTTTTTGCATTTTGTTTCTTTGATAAAGCTTGTGCAAGGATCATCTCTCTGATTTTCAGCTTTTGTCAGCTTGTATCAAAATGAGCTGGAGGGTGCAAACTGGTACATAGGTTGGAAACAGAGGGAACTGGCAAGGACAAGCAAAAGTCACTCTGCTACAACAAGTCTTAAAAAACAAAAAAACCAAAACCCCTTCAGAACAGTGCAACGTGATGGTCTTTTTGTGATCCCCCTTGGATATTTGCCTATAACATAACTACTCCATACAGTCTGACATGTGTTTACATGCCAGTCTTTACACAGGAGAGTGAGACTGGGACAGAACAAGCTTTCCTGGAAGGACAGAGAGAGGAAAAAGATCCCAGTAAAAGTGCAGTGCCCAAGAGCATTTGCACCCTGTTCTTTAATGCAAGCAGGAGCATGCACAGTTTATGAAAAGGTGAGACAACTGTGCTCATTCCTCAAGCTGTCATTTGCACATTTGTATCAAGACTGCCCTTTCATTGTGTGGAAAGAACATTATCTGAATAACCAACTAAGAGCCTCAACTCATGGCTCTGCTGCAATTGGATTGTTGCAACTCTTTGCAGCACTCAGAAGATGTAAAGCAGCTGCAAGCTGCTTTAACACTTACTTGGAGTGTTAAAACTGAGTTTATGGCCAGGCTGCATTACCAGAACTAAGCTGCTGGAGCTTACCAGCAAATCTTTTCCTTTTCAGTGTTGCCCAGTTGTTTTTTGGCTTACCCCCATTGTCCACTAAATAGTCCTATCCCTTTTCTATACTTGATTTTTTTAAAAAAAATTAAACACTTTCTTTCCCCTCTCCCCATGTAACAGACAGCTGATATTTACTCATTTTGGGAAACAAGTCCTTTCTTCTCAAATTAGTTAATTGATTAATACTTGAAAAAAGGACTTCTTAATTCTCATACCTTGACAGGGAACAATATTCATGCTTGTGTAAGTAAAGAGCTTTTAATTTTTAACAAGCAAAGTGAAAACATATATTTTAGCACATGATGATACCATAATATCATCTGATGTATGATCTAGAGTAGCAGCACTCCTCTCAGCAGCTATTAGAGGGTTTTTTGGAAATTAAGGTATATTTTTTGTTTTCTTTTTACCTAAGCTATTTTTGTTTCCTTAAGTCACAGGTGAAAAGAACCTGTTTCTTCTTTTGAAGTTTCAAGTTGTGCAGGAATCTACTGGCCATGCATAACCACAGGAGAGTGGATGGTTAATTAGCTTCGCGTCAGCTTTGAGCAGACAATGTTTAAACTGCCTCTAACATCAATAAGATGATTGCCATGAGGATGATTAGCAGCACACCACAGCAGAAAGCTTTCATCATTCCTGTTGACCTAGTTCTTCATTTTTGTGGACTGTCATCAAAACCTACAGTGAACGCAGAAGGACTAAGTATTGCCATTTCTACCAACAGTACAATTTGTTCTCTGCTTTGCTCAATGGAGAGGAGAAAGCTTACTTATTTTGAGAGAAAACAGATCAACACCACAAGGTCTTCCTTTACAGACCATAAAAGTGGCAGCAGTGCAAGACATCCCAAACTGTTGCTCCAAAATGCCTTTGATTTCTCTCTCCTGCAAGGAAACTTCTAGAGTTGAAAGGTTACTTCAGATTTCCCTAGCCAATAGTCAGCCTCTGACATGCACACCTGGCACCCTGAAAGCAGCTGTAACTTTGCTGTTTACCAGGATATCCCAGGGTTTTCCAGTATCTCTGCTGCATCTGTCAAAGTCACCCTAGAGTGACAAAGGACTTTGAACAATAGATTAAATTCTCCACTTGCAACAGGCTGAAGTTAAGTATCCAACTAGACCAAAAACTAATTGTCACCAGTGAACTGACCCAAGTAACCTCTTAAAGAAAGTATTTTTTTGCCATACTGAAACCATTTAACAAAGGAGGCTAATACTGTACAGAGGTACACATTTGGAAAAATCATTCAACATTTCAGAGCTGAAAAACTCCATTTCACTCAAAATTCGCAACCCATTCTTCCCTCTCAGTACAGATTCTTATTATTTTCTAAAGTGTAACAAATCAGAAGTGCCACCTAAATTATAAGCTGTAGACACAGATAACACCTTGTATTTCCATCACATAGTGCACAGCTATCACATAATGCACAGCTATCAATATCAAAATGCTGCAGGTAAGTGGTCGGAAACACAATTAAGTACAAGTCTGGTTCTGTTGGAAGAGCATTTATATACACACCTGACTTCATATCAGAAACTTTTATTTGCTGCTAAGGCTCAAGTCTACAGTATTTGACTCAACATTCACTGGCTAATTTTAAACTGGAGTGAAATAAAATTAGCAGTTACCTGATAATTACTGCTCTGTAATTTCAAGGTAGAATATTTTAATGGAAGTATTTCAAATACTAATACCAGTGGGAAGGGATGTCTCACCAGTGTTCTTAATTTCCATTCTTGTCTTTATGATCAACTATGTAATATGCATTTGTACATAAATGAGTGTTGAAGATGTTTTCCATCCAAGGGTTTAGATAATTAGGCAGGCACATGAAATAATAACAAAAGTCTCAGCAAAAAAATAAACTCAGGCACTTCATCTTGAGAGCTTGGGCATGAAAGCCTTACTGGTAAACCACCAATTGCTATTGCTCTGGTAGAGAAATATTGGAAATATTTAAGGCAGGAGCAGCTATGCCTGGTAGTATTCTTTTGTGTGCAAAACCATTTATCTGCAGAAGCTTCTGGATGTTTTGCAGATATCTTTCCATGCTAGTCAATTCTGGCATGTCAGGGAGATGAGGCCCAGACCTCTTCTCTCTACCAAAACCAGTTAACTATGAATATTTTGTGCATCAAAAATAAAAAGAAATAAAAGGGCTCTCATGGCAGTCAACCTAAACAAGAAATTTTATTGATAGAATTGAAATTCCTTAAAACCATGTGCAAACTTAAAAAATGTCTCAAACTCATAGAAATGAAAATTTCAAGATATGATTAGCACCTCATTTGATGACTGAAAGACCCTGAATACACATGAATGATTTAGTTGTTTTTTGGTTTGTACTGGCTTCCTTGGTGAGGTTAGAGGATGTTGAAGACTGTTACTCCTCACAGCTTTCAATTTATTGGTACATTAGCTTCCAGTGATACTATTTTGGAACAGCCCCTTTACCTGGTAGTAAGTTGCTTAGTTCACATATATCCTCCCACCTTAATAACCCTTCTCATCAAAAAGCAAGGAGTGCAAACCAAAAGATTCAGTGAAATGAATTTACATATTTTAGTAGCATCAAAAGGACTAGTGCCATGTTTGCAGAGTAACATTATCTTCCTCCCTAGCATCAGTCTGAAGAACCTGGTGCATTTTTCTGGTGTTTGGTGCTGCAAAATCTACTTGCACAGTCCACAAAAGGAAAATAGACTATAAGAGAAAAATATTGAGTAAAGATTGCACTGAAAATGACATGTGAGGCTCTGTTGAAACTAGACAATAATAAGGTAACTTCGAAAAAGGGCAGTGGATAGGACAGTTTCAACATCTGAAGAGTTTAATAAGCTGCCTAGCCCCACTTCTGCTGTTGGTTACACTGGTGTATATGGGGGATCAGTGCTTTGAATGTCCCAGAGCTAACTCCAGATTTATTCCAGGTGCAATAGAGAGCAGGATGCAACACAACAAATATGTGGAAAGGAAAGGATATTGCCTTTCTTATCCAATGTCATTTCAAACTTTATGCTTTGGACTCCATGGAAGACTTTAAAAAACCCTCTAAAAATCACCGTCCTTGCTTTAGGACTGCAATAGTTGACTTCAGTTACACTGCAAATAAAGAGCCTTGAACAGCAAATCTCTTCATAATCAATGGCTTTGGTATATGCCCAGCCAATACCTCCTGACACCTACTTATGTTCAACTGCAATTTTTCCAACAGGTCCCTTTCCCCCTCAATGCTCCAGGCTGGTGATAACCCAGGAGTGTCACTAAGTGCCCACCACACAGCCCATTGTCACCTCCAAACCCCAGCAGTTGTCTCAGCATCCCAAACATTTCACTCATCTTTCAGTAAAGTCAGGCAGCCCCATGCAGCTTTGAAAATGAAACAAGATTGTAGGTACTGGTAAAATTACCATGTACAGAAGTTAAATTCAGGGAGAAACTTCTCAGTCACAGCTGTACAGAGCCTCCACACTTGGCATCAAATGTAACCAATACCACTTTTTCTGGACTACACACTCTGACCTTCTGAGAGGGCTAAGGAGCCCTTTGAAAGGGGTGCACAAACAGATAATCAGATAAACAGATAAGATTTTTTTCTGTGGAAACTCAATGCAGAAAGGGGTGTTTTTTCTGAGGGTAGAACCACAGAAGCACGCAAAACAGATCTCAATAATGTAAGGTGGCAGATAAACAGCATTTTGTCTGCATGCCTTTCCTTCCTTACTGGAGTTCCTCGTAATATTTCCAAAGCCTTTCTTCTATGCACAAACACCTAGGTTGGACATGGATATTTACGAGGGCAGGAAATTTACATTAAAATGATGCTATGAGACCAATATTTTTGTCCAGATGTGCAAATACCATTATGAACATAAATTAAGCATGGATTAATTTCAGTGAATTAATTATTTTCTGATTTCCTCGTGTGTTTGGCACTAAACAGGGAACCATGGCACAACCAATGACCTCAGACAAGCAGTTGAAAGTGTAGAAGTTGGATAAGTAAATAGCTGTTTTTTGTAAATAGAAATTATTTTTTATTATACAATTATGTGCAAGAAAAAGCAGCAACTGCTTCAAAGGACACAAAACCACCCTTACAAAGACCACACAAGGTCTGGGAAAAATACTCCGTTTATGAATAACTTGCTCTTATTATACACATCTGATAAAAAACTAGTTAGCTATCACTAACATTTATAACAATAAAATTTACAAGATTTCATTCACATTGTAAGAGTAGATGCACATAGCTGTAGGTGGCCAATATGCATTTACTCACACAAGAATTTTGTGCCTTCATCACTTCCATGGATATCTAAGACATCTGTATGCTGATGATTATCTGCAGCTAACTAACACAATCCCAAAGTTTTAGGGACCCAACAATCAACCAGCCAATCTTACTTGTGGTTTTCTGTGTCAAGATTTTTTTACTTGAAAACTTAACTTTGTGTTGCGCTCAACGTAAATGTCTTAAAATTGAAAAAAAAAAAAAAAAAGGAGATAATTTTGTCAATGTTCTATTAAAAAGGAAAGGACTGTAACAGACTAACCCACCCATTACTTCATGGTTCCTTTATAAGGGGAGCCTGTTTTATCTCAGCACAGCCTTGGTACCCTGTTTGTAATTAAGGGGACAGCTCTATGGGATTCACATAACCATACCAAGAAAACAACTATCTGATAAATATCTGCATGCCATTATTTGGCTCATTTAAGGTTACTGATCAGCCTCACCTTTTCTTAAAGATTATTAAAAACATAAAACATTTATTTTTTTAATGTTTTTTCAGATTTTGACTAATTTGAAAAGAAAATCTGTCGATATTGTTCTCTGCATTAGAAAAAAAAAAAAAAGAATGACTTTACCTGAATGGATTGTCAGAGCCCAACACTACCACAAAACTTTGCCCCATAAGCAGAAACTCTTGCTGCTCTGAGGATATGTCTAACCCTCTCTAGGGTTTCAAATGTTTCAAAGAAATGAAATATATGGGGAGACACAGGAGAGGGGAAGAAGGAAATGGTATCTTGGCTCCTGTCAATTTTGGCCCAGGAGATGTGACCTGCACTGGTAGGTGAAAAAACCTTGCTCTTCATTTCTAGTTTTACTACAAACAATAGAAGCCTAATTTTCAGTAGTTTTACTCTCCATCTCCCATCCAAAATACTGTGTGTGAGATTTAAACAGTTGGGGAAAATTTTTGTCTATTGTACATAACAAACAGGCTGGCTCAGCTGTCAAAATATTTTGTTTCCTTGAAAGGAATTAGTGTACAAAAATATTATTAGACTGAGTCAGAAGATGGGGAGGAATATTACAAAGACCATGGATAGTGACATTGAAATAGGAAAACATGAAATTATGAATCGGAAAAAACACATCTGGAATCACCCTCTACATGATTTGCAAGTTTAGGAAATACAGCAAGAGATAGAAATGGATATAGGAAAGGCATGTACAGAGTTATAGCTCCATTTCACATACGTTGGTCTTTTCACAGTGATGTGAAAGAGCACAGCTGCTTCAGTAGTCCAGTGCCTTTCCCTGTTAGGCATTTAGGGATAGACAGAAGGATTAAAAACCCCAGTGTATCATATACAGTAGTTTTTCTTTGTGATTAAAAAAAAAATCTGATTTTTGATGGAAATTTCTGAGCCTAGAGATCTGGTTTGAATGCTTTGAGGAACTTACTGCAATGTGTCACAATTTTTAAAGTATGTTTTCACTCATTTTTGTCACCTAGTCTCTTAACTTCAAAACCCCTCTACAAAACAAACCTAAACTAAAATCCCAACAACATGGGATTTTCACAGATTTATCTCCAGTTAGCATTTATTTGATACAATTTAGATGTCTATTTATATAATATATAAATAATATATAATACTGCATGACGTTTTCCAAGTATACTTTCAATGAATTAAAAGAAGCTTCTGTGGTACAGTAGAAGCCCTGTGTGAAATACAGGCAAGTCACCTGAAACACAGAAAAGCTCAACAGTGATAAAAAAGTCCATTAAGATCAGCTAATAATACACTGAGGTATTGAGTAATACATCAAGCCATAAGAAGAATAAACACAGACTAAGCATAGCCTTTAAGCCTAATGACATCATGCCTCAAATTATAACACAGATAAACAAACACCAGAGCTCAATCATGGACTACTTTATCATTGCTTAAACTGTAATAAACAAAATATTCCTTGTGTGGAGCGAGGCAGACAACAGGGATTCCAGGCATAGCCTTGCAGATGTCTCAACAAAAAAAGTTCTATTTTACACAAGCCAGCATTCTACTTTTTGCTTGTTTGCCTTTTTTTTTTTTTTGGTTTTAACCTTTCCTAAATATTTTTATGTTGATGTAGGAGACTTGAATCATATATAACCAATCAAGAACCAGAATACTGACAATAATCCCACATTATGCTTTATTCCCTGAATAGGAACTCAGACAGCTTTCAGTATTTTAAAGGAATGCCAGTGATATTAAAATCATTGTGCGTATTCAAAAACTTGGTTCTCTTCAGTATTAAGTCTTTTGGCTGTGTGTGAAGCCATTACAAAGCAGTGTGGGGGAGGGACTGAGCAGTTCTGCCCTTGATGTCAAAGCAAGGACCCTTATCTGAGAGTTTCCACAATAATGTTCACTTAAGAAAAGCGTTTCCTCCTCTGTAAAGCCTGCAAGGCAGCAGCCATCTCACATAACAAACATCACTATAGGCCAGATAGATGAAAACAACCACAGTATGATACATCCATAAGAGGGGAGCAGAGGCCACTGGTGCCCTTTCAGCTGTACTAATCCAATGGTAAAGAACAGATCTGGGCCAGTGGAAGCTTCTGCAGTTAAAGTGACCCAACAGATCCAAAACTCGCTAAGTAGTAAGAGCTAAAGATAAAATTAAGAAAGGTAACAAAAGGCAGTCATGTCCAGTTAACAGTTATTTCTTTTCAGGGCTGAACTCTGGGAACTCAAGAGTTTTAAGCACAAACTCAGTGAGTGATGTTATATTCATTTGGTGCAACACCTAAGGGACGTTTCCTCATCTATTAACTTCCATGGCAATCAGAAATATTTACCATATTGGCCTAGATGACTGCTGAGGAAAGCACATTTTCCATCACTGTGAATTGATTCTTGAGGGTGTCTTGCACAAAGACTTAAGAGTCAGTATTGCTAAAGCACAAGCTCCCTTTAAAGTTCATTCCATCCAGCTTTGGTGAGCACTGGGAGTCAGCTTTGCTTTGCTAGGCTAAGAAATTAATATTTATTCAACTTTGCTTCCATGAACTTCCAATGTCTCTAAAGCTGTGCCACTGTTTTCCTTCCCTTTGCCCCAGTGGTAATAAAAAAACTTAAGCAAGACTACCCATAGATGGAGTCCACTTTATTTTACTGACCCATGCTCTGCTTCCAGCTGACAGCCCATCCTTTCTTTATACTAGTAGAGGAAGGGGCTGCCCTATCCTGCTACCAATGAACTCTAAAGAAATCCCCCAAACAGCAGATGAAGCCCAGAAGGCCTCACAGTTTTGTTTCAGATGAGAACTGAGGCCAATATATGTCACTTTAGATTTTTATCTAAGTATTACACATGAACACATGTGACATCCCCATGAGCTGGTGGTGTGAGATTGCTCCTGCCTCATCACAGGAAAATGACATAAATGAGAAAACTGAAATAGTTTCCTGATTGAGTTGATGAAAGAACAAGGGCCCTGAATGTTTTAAGTTTTCTCCTCTGACTTTAGCAATGGTTTAGAACATCAAAGAATTAACCAGGTGCCACAAATATTAGCCATGTTGCATAGGCCACAGTGCGGTTAAATACAACAGAATTAAAAAAAACCCTCCAAAACATAACATGAGATTTTAGACATAAATGAGAACCGTGCTTCAAACCAAAGGGCTTTGGTACCCAAGTGGCTCCGTACCTTTCCATAATTAAATGTTAATATGATATTTGGACAAACATTTTATTAAAGAAAACAAAAAAAAAAAAACCCAAAAAACTTTACCCATTCTCCAACTAGAAGCTGTTTCTAGACACTTCTGTTCCGCGCTTGGCTTTGGAAAGTTACCTGTCTAAGTAACACAGCATTTTTGGAGTGATGAAGACACAAATAGAAATAGTTATAGGGGAAAACCTCTTCTTGGAGTTCCAGATCAATGTTTTGGGCAATTAACCAGCATTTTGACAACTAACTTGTGAGCTTGGCTTTTAATTACTTAACTAATAAGAAATATACTCAGCATATTCAAGTTCCTTAAATGAAGACAATGTCATCATCCCTGATTCTTCAGAAAAATGTGTAGAGAAATTCTCCTTTTTAAATGGACGGTATTAATTTGTATATTAAGGAAAAATCATCAACACCGGCTATCTATAAGTTTTGTAATACATATGCAGCCTTTATTCATAGAAGAAAAATACTTTTTTAAGAACATGTTTTTATAGAACCTTTTTGTCTTCTGTGTTTGTACACACATACCAAGAGACTGTAAAGAATTGCTGCTGCTTTTCCAGCTGTGCTGTACACTGGTTCAGGAGTCTCATTGGAAAAGACCCTTTCTCAGTGTCTGTGGTGTGAGATTGACAGAGGTGTATGAAATACCATTGATAATTTGCAAACCTGCTTTAAAAAACAGGTTCCACTTAACACACATTGTTCCATGACTATCAAAAGTGTTTGCTTCCTATTTGTGTGCAATAACTGGTCAATACATTCCCAAGAGAGAAGCAGATTTTTTTTGCAAAATTTCATCCTCTCTAACTAAAAATATATAAAGCAAATTAAGACATCCAGGAACACATCTAGGCATTGAACTGAGATATGATTTTGCTTCAGTGGCCCCTTGGCTTGCTCCAGATACTCTTTCCCCCTTGAGTTACCCAAACATAAGTGGATTACCACATACCCTCTTTGCTTCCCGAGGACTGTGATAACCTTACTGCATTTAAATGGTGATATACATACATACGTATATATATATACACACATATATATATAAATATATATATAGACTCTTTTACTATGAGTACAAGTATGATATATTTATATATATATATACACCATACTCTTTTACTCCATCAAGATATGAACACTTGAATAACTTCAGCACCCAATGCATCCTCTAACACTAAGTTTGGTAATTATAACCCACCATTTACCATGGGTAAAAAAAACCCAAACAACTCTAGATTTACCATGGGTAAGAAAAAATGCCTCACTGTAGCTGTTTTAAATGTGCTGCTTAGTGTTATTTTTAGTAGTACACCCTAGTTCATTGCATTACAGGCAATACCACTGCTTTTCATCTAATCTCCCTCACAATCAATAACTGTCTTGGCTTCTGTGAACAGCCATTCCAATCTGTATTTTTAAACTGAAAAATTAAAATTAGCTAAACCTCTTGAGAAATTGTCCTGTCCCTCTCATCTTGCTTTCCTTTCTTTCACACTTCATGAAAGTATTTTCCTCTTGGTTCTATGGCAACTTGGCTTACTTCATTGTTTTTTGAGGTTTCCTTGTGTTTTTTTTCCTCCCCTTCCAGTGGCTGGACAAGAAGCCCCCCTGCTATTCTTCAGTAATTAGAGCAGTGCTTATATGACTTAAGATCAGTAAACTTGTCCCAACCCAGGCCTGAAGGCAGCTGACCCCTGATCCTGCCTCCTTGCCCTGGCAAGGTTGGTGCTTGTATTTGCCTTCCATGAAAAGGAACTCAAGTGTTGGGGCTGGAGATGTGCAAGGATGATTTCCAGCCTGGGCCACTGGGAGATACACCTGCCAGTACAGCCTGTAGCAGCCTCCATTGCTGGCAGTTTCCAAAAAACCCTGTGGAAATTATAGTTCATTGTCCTCCTCTGAAAGAGCAATGCTGACTGACATATCACATTCAAAGTGTTCATAAGTTTCCTTATTATAATCATGCCAGATTCTTTTTGCAGACAGTCACACTTAAACGCCTGCCGCCCTGTGGGCAGTGCCTGAACCCTTCTAAGAAGGGCCAGGCTGTGCTCACCACCTTCCCATCCCCTGCTTGCAAGGCCTGAAGCCACTGTGCACAGCTCAAAACGTTTGTGCAGAGTCCCTTTAAACTCAGGGTAAGTTCTCTCTGGCCCTGTCAGTTTGTAGCACCCATTTTACAGGTTTGATCCAAAAACATCTTTTTCTGGAACTTTGACTTGATATGTACCCTCGTGTCCCCAAAGCCACAAGGCTTCATGGCCAGAGCATAACAAAGTGCCTCCAGAGCAAGTGGTACTTGCTGACAGATCATCAACTTGGCTGTAATCACCTTTCATTATGGCCCTCACAATCCTAAATGCTTGTTTTCCTCTTCAGTTATTCACTGGCTTAGACAATTCTACAGTTCTCTGTGTCATCGGGTTTGAGTAATTTATTATTAACAACATTGAGTCATTTGTTTTTTTAATCTTGACCTATTAGACTGCAGGATAATATTTTAATTGTATCTAATTGAGCCTATTTTTCTCTTTTGGACATCCCTTCTACAGTTTGAGTGTCTTTTTACCTGTAACAGATTCCTATGAGGATTGTACAATTACTATTCCTAGTTATCCTGGATTAACATATTTTAAATAGTTTTCTGATTGATACCAGAAGTGCTTATACTGCTAAGCAGAAGCTCCACCACACAAAGGTCTATTGAATCAAGATGTAGATCACTGGTGAGGGCTGATAGAGGAATAAGTGTATCTGCAGCTTTAAATGGAATAAAATACCATCCTTTATGGAGCAACATTCTCTAAAAGGATACAGTTTGGTTGGGTTTGTTTTTGGTTTTTTCTTGATGAAAAGTGGCCTAATTATTGACCTCTCTGCCTTGACAGAGCAAAACAATACAGTTTTCTAAGTTTAACTGTAAAAGCCCAATGATGTGTAAAATGAGCCTTGAGTAAGATTATTAGATACTATCAGCTTTTCAAAGCGAGTGTGTGACAAGATCTGATAATGCGTTGAGGATCAATGCATCTGTCCTTCTTGCATCTCTGCTCTCCTGGAGAGAAAGCAACTGTCAGACCTAGTGAAGAGATCACAGTTGCTGAGCAACAGTAACAACACAAATATGCTCCTGGCATTGGCTTGGCAGCAGAAAAAAAAAAAATCTGTTGAAATAATAACCACTGATAGAAGAGAGAAGGAGCCACATCACACAAACTTAATGCTGAAATATTAGCTGCACTTTCCATCAGAAATCCTGCTACAGATACAATTATCACATGGCAAAGTGTACTCAGAGAGCAAATATCACTGCTATGAAAAACATGGAATACAGTGTGAGAATAAATGAGGAAAGATTAATTTGAGTTCTGTGGAAGTTATCCACAGAAATTACTACATTATCTAGAAATTATAACATGACCCAGTAAAATGCCAAAAGAAATTTCTTCTAGCAAGTGTATCGGATGTTTTAAATAACCCATAAAAAGATCATAATTTGTATTAGATTATGTAGGGCTTTCTCCTAAGGATCAGTTGCCACTTTGAGTTAAGCAGAGTAGACTTAATTTAATCAAGCCACAGGGGCTGGAAACCCTCTGGACTAATAGATAATTCACATTATTTGTCATCTTGATTTTGGGCAATTGCTTGCCATTTGGTAATTATGAATTGCAGGCTGATGAACAAAAGCCTCCCAGAGCATTCCTCTGTGTTGCTTAAATTCAGAAAATATAACTTAGTGGACAAATCTCCATGTGCAAATCAAGCAGGCAAAAATTAAGTGATCTAATGTAACAAAGGAACAAAATGAACTTATTTCTTTCACTATTATTTGTTTGTCTATCCTTAACTGCTAGCTTAGAGAAGTGTAAATTAAAAGCTGAAGTTATTTATTTCAAAAATGAAATCAAGCACACGACTATTTTTCCATTTCTTTATGTACTTTCACTTCCTGCTTTCTTCCCTTCCCCTTGAAAGAGCTATTTCAACAAGAGCAAGTAAATGTCTATAATTGCAAATGAAAATGTTAATATAACATTTACACAGTTCAACAGCTTCAAAGCTGTTTCACTGAATGAATCCACCTAAAAAGAGACTTAGAGGCAGGGGGCAAAAATCCAAAAAATTGCTGCTTCAGTGGGAAATTTTGCAGTGAAACCTTAAATGCAGAAACAAAAAAATAAAGGGGAAGAAAAAAAATAAATCAAAGTCTCATCATCTACCTAATTCAAACCATTTAGGTGCTCTGTGCCTAAGCCAAGGATTACCAGTGATACCATCTCCTTCAGTTTGCTGTGCCTAAAGAAAGCATCCTTCTTATTAAAGAGAAAAAAAAGTTTAAAGCCAAATAATTCAGGCTTGCATAAATCTTTAATAGGAGCTGCCCTTCCAGGATTGGCTGCACTTTCTTTTCTCTGCCCAAGGGAAACACAATATGCCTTAGAAAAGAATAATAGTAACTCCATCTTGTGTGTTATATGATATCTTCCAGTAATCCCGAGGATTTTGCCTTTGTCTGTCATAAACAAAAGGCCACCCATACATAATGTGCCCAGGCTTTTTCAGGCTCCTCACCTTAGCAGGTGACACTCAGGAGATGGATGAGGAATACTTAGCCCACCAGTTGCTGCAGGCAACTTTACTCTCATGGCAATTTAGAAATGGAAAAAACGACTCAAGAGAAAAGCACAGATTCTCCCTGTGTAAGAACACAGCATTATTTGCACCCTGCAGTTGTCCTGATTTTCCAGGGATCTTTTAAAAGAAGTTATGCTACTGGTCTAAAAAGACATGATTTCATTATGTTGTTTTATCTTGAGTGGGTTTTTTTTGTTTGTTTCTACTCATAAAGAAAATTTACTTTTAAAAAATATCCCTCTTTACAAATTATCTGTAAAAACTAGAAAATGAAAGAATAGTTTAGGTGGAAGTTTAAAGCCTCAAGATTGGCACTTAAATATTTAAGTAAACCACTAGCCGCAAATAATAAAAGCCCATTCTCCTACTGCAAAGAAAATACCTGAGATGCTCAACAAACTATCATAACAGCTCATTCAGGAATGTAGCAAGAAATGCTGTGAAATGTAACAAAGCATCAGTGTCCAAAATAAACAGAATAATTAAGAAGGGGGGGGCTATATTTTTTGACTGGGTGAGGATGGCAACAGAAGGAACAGAGCGGCCCCCAGATGTGTCACCCCATTGGAGTTTGGCCAGGAACCTGCTTTGCAAACCCAAGGTTTTTCAGCCAGAAAACCAAAGTGCTCCTTTGGAAACAGGGAGTTTAGGTAGTGCTAGAGCAGACCTGGTCTGATGGCAGAGCCCAGGGGCAAGCAGGGGCACTGCTTCTGCAATGGACAGGACCTGCTAGGGAGGGATGCTCTCAGACAAGTCTCCAGGGTACAGGGCCAAGTGTGGCTAGATTATAGAATAAAGGAGTCCCTGAGAATATTTTAAATCAATTTTTGTACATATGCTAAGTAGTAATTAGTGTGAAATGAGGCTTCATGGGTCTTTTGTTGACTAGCATTGAATGGCCTGTTAAAATTTTAGTGATGGGCACTGGCTATCAGATGACAGCTACAGAAATTGAGGCCTGTCACCCTCAGCAGCTTCAGGGCAAGTGCAAATGGGCATTAACTGGAATAGTTTTTCAGGCCAATGACAAGATAAAGCTTTAGCACAAGTAGAGCTTAGAGCTTGTGACAATAAATAATTTTGCTACTTAACTGAGGGTGGATGGATTCTGTCTCATCTGACATAATCACGAAGGAAAGTGATGTCATACTGCAATCTCCAAAGGCTACCATGAGCTAAGATACTAACAGCTTCTAATATTTCTAGGAGAAAATGAGCATCAGAATCCAGTTTTGTTTAGTTAAAAAGTATTAATGATGCCACTAAACCCACATCACTAACAAGCTTGGATTGGACTATGTATATCTCACATATTGCTTGCAGAATTACATTTAAACATATACTCTTCCCACAGCACACAGATTTCTCCAGGATATTACCTCTACTGTAAATACATGCATCAAGCAAACATCTCAGGATAGCAAAGGGGAACAAAAATCCCAGATATTTAGCATGTCAAAATGCTCAGTGCTACTGTAAGGATGCTCGTAAAAGCATCACCACCCTACAGCACAGGCAGCAAGAGTGCAGGGCAGTCAATCCTGCTGCATCACCCCACCACCATTTCCCCCATATGCTGTCTATACCCTCGCACTACAGCCTCTCCCAAACATCATGCTTCTGCCCTTACTCAGACTTCTGCACTAAAAAGTATTGGCACACCCTGAGCTGCAGCTGGTGGAGGGAATACAGTGAGGCAATGGTATGTGTGCAAATGCAGTTACAGAGCTGACTTTGTTCCATGGCAGTCCTTGAGCTTTAATGTAATCAAAATTGTGCCAGCAGCCTTACTGGGCAAATATGTTACTGAGTGAGTACTGTGAAACAGACACCCAGAGCTGACCTTTACATCAGCTCTAAGGTGAGTCTCCAAGGAGCCAGCTTTGTATTGTTGCATACAGGGGTTTATGCTTGAATATTCTGAGATTTCAGGAGCATAACTGGGGCCATAATGGCCACCTGCCTATGAGAATGCCCAACGAGATGTGGGACTCACAGCTATCAGCATCCTCCTCTGACTGATGTACTGGGCTAGGCTTATAGTTCATTATAGTCCTATTGGCCACCAGTAATCTATTCACACTGAAATATTGCACTATTCAATACTAACTTTTCCAAAAGAAAGTACACATATAAATTGATTTGATGTTTTTAATGTCTGGAATATCAAGTTTTGCATGGTTGGTGCTAATTCCATGAAATAATTGAAGTATCACAGAACTGTGACCTATCACTAGTTGTTTAACTCCTATATTCTTGATCCTGAAGCAGGGCCCATAACTCAAGTCATGCCTACAAAATATCTAAACAACCCCTGTGTCATGTATTGCTTCTTTAAAGAATTGGTTTCAATACCAGCAATGAAGTGATTGTATTGGGTGGTACCAGCAGCTCTTGCAGGGAGCCAAGTACATTTCTGTGCCAAAGGCAGAGTTAGCTACTAGATCAGCAAGATTTGTAGAACTTGACCTCCTGCCCTCCTACTCCCTTCTTTTCCTTCCCCAAGTGACATGATGGGGCACTACTTTGGATCAGAGAAACCCACTTGTTGTGAGCCAATTAAAAGTATGAAAGTCCTCTAAGTGGTTTCAGATGGATCAAGAAAGTGAGCAGTCTCCAAAGTACCTGCCTTTGATGATTACACAGCTCAGGATTCATCTCAAAGTCAGCTGAGTTCTATATTAGAGAGCACAATTTTACCAGAATGTGAAAAACAGTTCCTTTGGAAAAAAAATAAAATAAAAAAAAAAACCTTACCTCTTGGGCAGAAGAAAAGAAACCTCATAATCAATTAACCTGGTGTTTTCTATACTTGAACAATACTAACCCAACTCTGTCAGAAATCTTTCACTTGCCCAACCCTCTGATCTGTTCTTCTGTGTTGCCCAAGTCCATGCCCTGATAATCCAACCCAATGTAACCAAAGACTGACACTGCCTTGTGAGGCAGACCTGCTGCCCTGTTTGCTGTGTGCTCTTTGGCAGCACTAACTCTTCACCTAAGACACACACTATTGCTTTTGTTCCCTGATCGATTGACTGAACCTTTTATAAACAGGAGTAGGGAACTCAAGATTGTCTTGCAAAGGTTCATGGCATGAACCCTTGCATACATCCAGGGATATGCCACTCCACACAGACTTTCTTGCAAACACAAACACTCACATAAATGCTTACAGAAAATGTTACTGAGGTGAGTTCATCACTTGCTATTTTTCTGCACTATTTGTCTTGTTCTTGTATCAACTCCCATTTGTCACAAGACACCTAGGAGGCACTGCAAGCATTTCAAGGCCAACGTGCACAGTGCTGGTTACGTGACAGGCAAGCCACAGACATTACCAGAATACAGGATTTTTCTCACTTTTTTAAAACCATTGTTGTATTGTGTCAGGAAAGCAACTATATTTCATCATATATTAAAAAAGAATAATAAGAAATCAAAACAAACAAGGCTGTTTATACTGCTTACTGTTCTTTTTTCACCCTTCTCCATTAATTCCCATGCTTCATTGATGGTTTGCCCTGGATTGCAGGGATCAGTGAGTTTAACTGGGCACATTGCTAGGTGCAGGCTGTGAATTCCTCCATGAAGAAGCCAGGGTTTTCCTTATTGTGATATAGTTACCTAGCAGCCACACTTGGAGCAAGATTAGGATGGTAGACCCCATTACATCTGAAGCAGCATTACCCTGTTGTAAATATCCTCATCCTTTTCTGGTGCTGTGTTCTGAGGTTCAGCTCTCTCAAAGCCATGCCATAAGGACAGTGACCTCCTTGGGAAGCTGTTTTAGGAGGGTCAGTTTTCTTTCTCCTGGCATTGAAAGAAGTTACAGTATGGGACTGCAGTACATGTCAGCATCCTCCTTTATGAGAAGCATCTTTTTCATGGAAATGATAGAAATTTCTGATTTGCTTCCTATCAGATCCTCACACACCCCTGGTTCCTCAGCCAATTTACCATCATTCACACATCACACAACACTCTTTTCAATGTTTCTCCACTACAAGGACCAATTCCATTATACAGTTTATCTGCATCCACAAACATTATCCAGATTTACCCTACTACCTCAACAAACAATTAGTCTTTTGATATTTAACACCTTAGAAAGTCCCATTTTGCTAACATTGAAAAAAAACCCCAAGACAGAAAATTCTCCATTCAAACCAAAATGCAAGCCATTCTGGATCAGTCAATGTTTTATGTACTCAGCAAGGGAAATTGTTTAGTAAGAAAACAATTTCTTTATCCTATTTGCAAAACTCAGGTAAACCATGACCAGTCAGATGTCTTGATAAAATTTAAGCCAGTCATTTTGAAAGCACGTAGAGGTAACACAGCTATTAGATATTGTTAAACACTTTGGTTTATCTCTTGTGAGGAAAGTTCTATTCACCATGAATCGTTTTATGTACCTAAGTACCACTTTCCATTATCCACTTGGTTGTTCTCAAAATTTCAGTACTCAAGCCTGTCCATGCACTTTTTTTTCAGTTCTTTTTTAGCCAATAATATTAGATGTTCCTTTACTCCACCCAAGGGTAGGTCCCATTCCAGAAGAATATTCTCATTGCTGTAAAACCCAAGTTTTTAATTTCTGTGCCAACAGCGTTTATTTTAGAGCTTAAATCACTATTTCTAGCAGTCTGTTGGCTTTGATATAGTTAGGCACAATTACTCTATAAAAGCCTTTAAAAGCTTTCCTTAGCTACATATTGCTTCTACACCCAGCATCAACACGCCTGTAAAGGAATTGTCTGAGCAACTGGAATTGTTTTCACCTTCTTTGTAAAACCACAGAATTGTGTACTCAGTTAGGTTGGAAAAGACCTCTGAGCTCATCGAGTCCAACCTATGACCAAAACCCACCTTGTCAACCATACCATGGCACTGAGTGCCACATCCAATCTTTCCCTAAACACCTCTGGAAGGGTGACCACCAACTCCCTGCCAAACCCTTCTTTCTGTGGAACTCCTCCTTAACATCCACGTGAACCTTCCCTGGTACAGCCTGAGGCCATTTCCTTTCTTCCTTTATTTGGATTTCTTTCCAGAGGCCTAGGCTACTGTGGAGTCTGCCCTGTACACAGCCCTGCAATTCTTGCTGCACACCTGATTTGAAGGTGCTCTGGCAGTTTTGCTGTAGCTTGGCAGCAGGCTTGCAATGCCCAGCAACAATGCCCTCATAGCTCAGCTGTAAGTTTATGGTCTCTCTAGTCTGGCAGAATCTATTTTTTGGTGGAGATCAGACCAGGATATTTCAAAAGAAAGAACAGACTGGGAACAGAACTTGTATTAGGATCCTTTGGAACTTTTAATAAGCCCATGAAATTTTTGATCCCTTAGGGTATGAAATTCTTTTCATCCTAGTTGAAACCAAAATATTATGTCCTTCACATTTTTAGATATTTTAAAATCAAGTGCAGAATTCTTCACATTCCTCTAGCTATTTAATCTTTCCATTTCTTCTACTTAACCATAAAATTATTTTATAACAAGAATTTCCACTACTTTCAATGCTTTTTTACTCCCTCTCCTTTATCAGATGCAAACCCATAGGCAGGGGTCACTGAATAACATGGGGACACCAGCAGAAAACCTGGAGTTTGGATCCAGGGAAGATATTTAACTGTTGATTTGTCACACTATTTTTTCTAGGCTTTCCCTTCCCTCTGTATCCTTTTCTAATTGACCTCTCAAGAAGCTGCAAATAACCATGTTCAACACACACAAGCAAAACACCAGTGTTGTGCATCAGCTGACTCCAATCAAGCAAACTTGTTTCCAAGCTTTTAAAAGGTTCAGTCCCCCACAGAAAACCTTGAGTTGCTATTCTGAATGTAATGCAAAACCAGGAGAGGCGGTATGTAGAGCACAAGCAATGTTTGTTTGCCTTGGATGAAAGAGCTAATGCTACAGTATTATCCCTTGCAAAGTATTTTTCAGCATACTTTTTTCTTATCTATGAATCTTCCATAAATCGTTGCTGTGATTCATTATACACCTATTAGTTATTTATAACAATAAATTCACAGATTAACATGAGCAGTTTGGGGCTATGAAATATTAAAACCATTTAACAGTTGTAAGGCACAAGGAATAAGAGTACGCTTGTTTGTTCCATAATTGAAAATTAAATGAGGAAATTACAAGCCTGAGAGCGAGCAACACTCCAAATTTTATGTTTTGGGAATCATTTCAACAGATAATTTTGCACCCCAGATAGATGCAAACAAACCCCATGCTCAGAAGTTAATGCCTGCATTGAGAAACTGGATACTTTTTAGATGTTCAGAACACTTGGTTGTACTGCATGCCTCCAAGGTTTTCTATATTTAATAAGAAGGCTCAAAAATCGTTTTCCTGGACAGCAAGCACCAGGCTGACATTCAACAGGGACCAGTACAGAAGCTACCATGTGCAGCTACAAGCAGAGTTACAAGTGGAGCAATCCAAACACTGGGTAAGGCAGCATCAATTTGGCAGCTCCCCTGGTGCAGAGCCACCAGAAGAGCTGGGTTAGAGCACTTTCCAGAAGAAATTCACCCCATAGCAGAGGTAGTGTTTGGGGCAGGCTACAGGGAAGCACTACTGGGAGGGGTAGTGCTTGGTAAAACAAAAGCCAAGCAGAAATAACCATAGCCAGAAACCACCCTCTCTCCAGAGGGACAACCCAGACCAAGGCCAGGGACACCAGGATACATTTCTCACTGCAGCCTCCCCTGTTTTATAGCAGCAAGACTCCAAAGACACTCACCAGCAGCTGCAGCCCTCCTGGCTGGGTCAGGCATATTCCCACAGTCTTCACACCATTCAGGACTTGGCACATCCACTCAGAAGTCAGTTAACTCCTTTTTACATTGCATTCCCCTTTATAGAGGATTCTTTATAAGCACCTTCAAGTTTTAAATTCCCCCACAAGAGTGTTTTCCAGGAAAGCAACATCTCCAGCCACCCTGAGGCAGCAGAAGTCATTTTTAAGAGGCATCCACCCCCTCTGCTTCCCCCACAGGGCAGCTGCCCTAATGCAATAGGCAGCAGCTGCCATCAGGAAGACTGATTGCATAAACCAGTCCCTCTTTACTTGCTCCTTAAAAGGCTTCAGGTGAAGCTTCAGGTAAGCCTTATGTTCTTAATGAATTGCAATCCCAATCAGTGTTTGCTGTTTGGGGTTAGCTAGTGCTACTCAGCACTAAGCAAAGAGGAAACACAGTGGTAATGAAGTAGCAGTTGGAAGGATCCTGACTTGGAAAAAATTCCCTTTGCTTACAGCAGGAGAAAACTGCTCTGGATCTTTTTTTGGTCAGTTTTTTTTCCTGCTTTATATAATTCATACATCTTTATGCCAAGCCAGTACTGCTGTTTTGGATGTGGTCAGCCCAGAGTCATGTCAGCACAGTGGTGATATCCCATACACTCCCACATATGCTAATCAAGAGAAAAAGCCTATTTCTAGGCAGTGCATCCTTTAGAACCCATCTTTGCTTTCAGCTTGCAGCCGAGAACCCAGCTGGAAAAACCTCAACAACAGGACAAGGAAAAATGTGTTTCTACATGCACCTCTGAGGCACAGACTCAAGCAATCTACAGAGCCAACAGGTGTTTCTTCAGATGATACTTTTCATATGTTACCTTCAGGTTAAAACCATAACCCCACTGCAGCCTGGCCTTGACTGGAGAGTGCAGCACAGCCAGACAAGCAGTGGGCATCCCTTCAGCTATGTGGTTTTACATTGCCAAATAAGTAGTAAGGCTGGGACCACAAAGACACCAGGGCAGACTCTGGTCGTAGCAGGTGTGGACTTTTGTATTCCCTCTGACTTCAGCTGGAGTTATTCCACCCTTTACATGGTATTGTCAGGAGGAGATGGAAACCAACACCACTGACTCTATTCTTTTACAGCATCATATTTATTGAGGTTGAATGTAAATAGGGTGTTCTGCCCTATTGACTTTAGGAGCTGGTTTTCCTGGGGCTATCCAGCTCTAGCTGTAGGAGAGCTACCATTCTCTATTTTGTCTCTTTTTAGGTGGTCCAACTTTACTATGATCACCCTTAAGCATTCAACATGAAGGATTTCCACAGAGCTCATTGTAGTCCTCATGGCAGGCACAGGAATCACATCCCCCTCCAAAAGTCCTCAGCAGCTTTTGTCTGGAGCAGCTAGGGATCATCCATCTGTCATTAAAGTGTTAATTTGATTCATTAACATAGAAAATATTCAACATTTCCCACTTTGGAGGAGATGGGCTGTGCCGTCCTTTTAATAGAACTCTGCTGGAAATCAAACACAATTTTTATTCAGGGGAATGATTACTGTGTCTTGTTTAATTCTTGCCTAACAAATGTCAGCACTAATGTATTACAGATTATTCAGTCAATTTGATGGTTCCAGGTGAAAGAAAGGAACACAAATCTCTTCTTTTAGTGTAAAAAGGGTCAGCTGGATGACTTCCACTGCAGGAGCCGAGATGAGGCTTGACATGAATCAATCAAGCAGGCTCAATTTTACAGTTATAGTGCCTAATGCCTAAACATGAGCGTATGGGTGAAAATTAGCACCCGATTATGAGCATACATGATCTTCCCTTGGAAGACAATAATATTGGCATTAAGCTTCTCAAGAGGGAAGATGCTGCTGGTTTTTAATATGTCTTAAATTATGTCAGGAAAAACACTGGAACATCACACAAAAGCCACAGTCAGTGTATATTGCTATCTCATAGAGCTGGAGATCTTTACAACAATATTGACACAGGAGCAGGCAAGCAAATGTCAGCCAATATAACATATGAAATACTTAACGTAACCAATTTTCAGCTGTCAATCAGCAGGGAATAATGACTGATGCAAGGAATCAATACACCACAATTGAATTCCAGCTCACAAACTTGTTTCGTTCTGCGCTATAAAAGACTGTCAAATGTCACACCCCAAGAGATGCAACAGGATTCCAAAGATTTATTTATTTCAAGCTCTGAAGTCTATTAGCAATAGTGCTCCTTGTGCTATTGGAAAAAGAGCTTTGATGACATTAAATTTTCAGAAATGACAACTCATTGTATCAGGAGACAATTAGTTATCATTGTATCATATTTCAACAATCTTTCACCATTTTACTAATAAGTGATTTCACATAATTATGGTCAACCATAATTGTGACTTTAAAGCTGCAAATATTTGATTGCAGTGTAGTATATTAACTGAATATTTTTAAATAAGTTGTTTTATACTTTTGATAAAAATAGTGTGGAAAGGAACCTCACTCTATCCATGGCTCTATTTCATTCAGGCAGCTTAAATGTTTAAATTAGGAGATAATTCTCTCTGAGCTGAATGAATAAGATTTACTATAGAAATTTAGAAATCTGCGTATTATCCTGTATATTATCCTGCACTGTTGGAGTTTTAAAAAAATTATTTAATAAATACAAAGGAAAAAATATTAATTTTCATACTCCACAGTATTGTAGTCTGACAAGGCAATGGAGATATCAAAAGGGAAAACTGAAAGGATGCAAAGGTGAAACCTGCAAGAGTCATAATAGCCCAAGAGCATATATTGTTTTTTCGAAAAAGCACATGGAATATACCCAACAAAAAAGCAAAAAATTAAATCCATATAGAAGGCTGATTGTAAAGTATCTGAAACATAAAAATGTGCTTGTTTCATAACAAAACCTGGTTTTGGTAGGAGATTACTCATTCACTGCTTCATTCCTGACTTCTACTTCTTGTACCTTTCCATTTTTTCTTTTCTGCATTTCTGGAAAATGGCAATGCAGAAGCCCTTTCCTCTCTCTTTAGCACAGCTGAAGCTGGGGAAGCTCTGTGCAAGACTGGGTACTCTTCTGAATTTGGACAGTGAAATCTGCTTCACAGTAATTATAAGACTATTAAAATTAGCATAGCATATTTTCTTTACCTGAAGCTGAGTGCTAATTAAAATCTGACAGTACAATGCATACAGAAGATAAACACTACTCTATTTTCTTTCCAATACATGGATATATAGTAATTCATTTAAGACAGAGAAGCTCATGCTGTTGAATGTGCTTATTAAAAACAGCAAGGAAGGTCAGGGGCAGTGCTTGCTGTATCCTTCATTTGTTCTTCACTGAAAATGATATAACTGAACTGCAAAAGTTGAGATTGAAAAGCCGCTAGCGTGTTGTCTAATTTCAGCCACAGAAGCTGCTGTGCACTCCATGACTTTATGAGGGAATAAGATTACAGGTCACAAGAGCTTCTTTATTTCCCACCTGTAGCTTCTAACAACATTTTATTAAGGATTTTCCCATCTTCTCTCTCTGACCTACAGGGGACAAAATTCTAACAGCTGTTACAGGACCTGTACTGAAGTGGCATTAACACAGATTAGCAGTTCTGGAAAGTAGTATCATTTTATCAGGACTCTATTTATGACTGCTAACTAATTTTTTATGGTGCTTCTAAGATAAACACAGCATATCATTATGTAAACAGGAAAAAAGGCATTTAATACACTTAAACACTTAATGCATCGTGCTTGTCTTAATGCATCTTGCTGTCTAAAATCACGCTAAGCTGCTGTTTGAAGTTTTAATATTCATTTACAAAACAAACAGTTGAGTAGCCCATGCATCCATCTATATATATTTACACACATATATGTATTATATATATATATATATATATATATATATATATATATATATATATATATGTATAAATGTATTACTTTTCCATGTATTGCTTATGGAGGATCCTGACTTGTTATTAATCAAGCAGAGTCTATGTTTACTAATACACCCAAGCAGGGATAGACCTTCTGCCAAAGGTTAAGATAGATTAATACAGGTCCAGTGCTCAGCCTTTCCTTTACTTCTTCAGTGCAGGGTTAGGACCTTTCAGTGTATTGCAGAAACAAAAATCTTTGTTATTGAGGCTACTTGTTATGCCAGATTTTTTTATTCATGTAGATGCAACAGCAAGAAAGAGAGAGAAGGAGAAGAAGAAGAAGGGATGAAGGACAAAAAAGAAAAGCTACATGATAATGTTATAAAATTCTAAAATGATTCTCTATGAATTATCAAAAAAGAGCTTATTTTTTCAACTGTATCTTCAAGGAAACACAAAGTACATGTCAAGCATATCTACAACTGAGCTTTTTGACACCTTCTATACGTGCATTTGTGATGGAAAACAAAACCCAAACAGCTTTCTAAAAGTTCATATTAGGCATCTGGAAGACTGGGATAGATTATTTCTTGACATCATCCTTCTAAATGCAGCTGCTAGGCTAATCAAGTTGTATTATTATTGCACTAGAGAATTAGGAAACTCAAGTCCAGACTAATATCAGAAGCCAGACCAAGATACTACATATGCATTGCAACATTCAATGGGTCTTTTTTACCTTCCCCAGAGACGTATTTTTAGCTATTATGAAAATAAAATATTGCTCGATTTCACATTACTGTGACTGATAAAAGACTGGGAGGGAAAGTAGATGTGTTCAAATGGGGTTGTAAGGCTCCTGCACAGTACAGTGAGAGTTTTTAAGATGTCACAATAATCATAGCTGAGTTCAGATTTTCATGTCTTACTTGAGTACCTGAGAAGGACACATAAATTTCTAAAAATTTCACACGTACCATAATGAAATGTTTTGAAAATCTGCACATAAAAAAATGCCATATGATAGCAATAGCTCTGTACTTCTGGCAATCTGGCTGTGTGTGTAATTGTACTGAGTCTTTCAGTAATATGAGAGATACAGCCAGATATGACCAATAATAAAACCATGACAAAATAAAACAATTAAACTTTAATTAAAAATCTATGATAAGAAGTGATCTGAGACACCTGTTCAGCTCATTTCTCTGTGAATTGCCCCAGAGCAGAGATGCCAAACTTTTGAAAGACATTTCCCAACAAAAGCATCTGTATGCTGGCAGACACTGCAGCCAGTTGTGCTCACTCCTTTGGAAGGGCTTCCCCACACCTGCCAGTCGTCAGACTGCTACTGATAGATCATGTCTGGGCTGGACACGCCTTTTACTTAGAGTTGCTCAGCCTGTCACCTGTATTTTTGATATTCAAAAGTAAATTTGGGGCCAAATTTTTGATTACAGGACTTTGGCAGAACTAAAAAATGCTGTATTTTGTTGTTGTTATACAGATCTTGGCTTTCTTCTTGGATTCCCATCATTATTTTGAACCTTTTATCTGTTTAAATAAAGGCTCCCATTCTCTGCTGAGGAGTGGAAATTGTATTCATTTGACATGACTGCTGGGAACCTTGCCTGATTTTTCCTTTAGATCTATCTGGAAGAACGACAGAAATGACTACAGCATTTTTCTGTCTGTCAGTGACAGGGGTCAGGTGGTATCAGCAGAAAACAGCAGAAATATCCTTCCCTGTGTGGGCCATGGGAAGAAGGCAATGGCACAGGCATCATTTGGGAGGATGAGAGAGTGACTTGTGCTTTAAGTAGAATTGACAAATTATGAATCTGCATGGTTTATTCCCAAATCCTTTCTTATGAAAACCCAGCTCAAACTATGACTGCTACAGGAAGCTCAGACTGGCTTAGGACAAGCTACCCAGGTGTGAGGTACAAGTTGGAGCCTGGGTGCAGCCTCTGACCTGGCAGGCAAACACCAGCATGGGTCTCTCAGGCTGCACAAAGTTTATTTTCAGCAATTGCTTTCTGTTGTTGTTGCTGCTGTTGTAGTTTTGGTGGGATGCAACATATTCCCTTTGCCAACAAAACTGGTCCTGTTGTTGTAGTAGTGATTTATGGAAAATAAATGTACAGAAGTACACAGTGGAATATTATTGTCCTGGAAACTGACCAGATGAAATTGTACCCAGTCTACCAGAAGACCTTGGCAACAGCCCCCTTCTTGCTCCGAAGACATTAAACCATTTCAAACATGTGAAAGTAGAAAAGTCTCTTGCAAAATATAGGAAAACTGTTAATGCTGCTATTTGCTGATCTTCTGTAACTTCTGATTTTTGCATTAGGAATCTGCTTTGACTAAGTAAAGTAACATAATATAAGCCAAGGCATCTGTCCACAGCTCTAGGTCTTAATTACTTTCAGTGTTTTTGTAGGCTTTCAAATTCTTATTGCTATTTATTTTATAAGCCATTAAGTATTGCTGGCTCTATGTGCTGAATGGAGAGGATAAAAGAAGTACAAGAAATAGGAACAGGACTAGCTTCCTACATTTAGTTAAGAAAAAGCTTGGTTTATATATTTCTAATAAAAATTGACATATCTAAAGTTAGAAATTAAGACTGCTGTAGTATTTTCTCATGCTAAGAAAACCCTGACACACCAGCAGCAGCAACGTATGGCGAGGTTAGCAAATTAGCAGAGATATTTAGTGTTGTAAACTACTAATTATATCTGCAAATTTGGGTCAAATCATGGGCCTAATTCAATGTCTTTCATGCAAAGATACCTCCCAATATAATCACTGTATAAACAGTCTGGGATTAAGCCAATGTGCTATTCTGTAACTAGTTAGCAATTCTTTGAGGTATTTTTTCTGTATAGGTGTATTTCTAAACATACACACTTGAAAAAACTCCAGGGATGTCCAGACTGCAGTGTGCAAATGAAGAATATTTTTTTTTTCCTGAGAACAGCTGAAGGGCTTGCTGCTGTGGTTTTCCCTTTTTCCTTTTTGCTTGGTATCTGAGGTTTCTATAGCATTAAACTTTAGTTGAAAAAGAAATGGTAACAGTAGTTAAAAATAAAAATACCCTGTAATCAAGCACTTTTTTGAAGCTTTGATTACTAAAAGACGCACAGTTGTAGTGCCAGTTCCAGAACAGCTACCAAAGGATTACACCATCCATTACAAATAAAGCTCACTCATTGCCAAAAAAAAAAAAAAATTAAAAAATCATAAATTTGTGCAGTCTGTCCTTTCACTAGTTTCAGACAGTATAGCCATAAACAATTTTTAAGTCTGGTTATTCATGTTAAATACTCATAAAACAATCCCAATGGTCATCTTGTATATTTTTCTTTAACAGTTTTGATATAAGGTTTTATGTCCTTAAAGGATGTTAAAGCTTGTTAAAAGGCCCAGCTATTTTATAATGTGTAATATCCAGTAAAACCATCTTAATCTACAACACTGTGATAACCATTTCATCCTTCTGAATGACTGTAGCTCCTAGTATAGGTGGCTCCTAATAGGGGTAGCTCCTAATATAAATAATCATCTCTTTTGCAGGAAGAGAATTAACCAGGGGGAGTTCTCTGAGCTGCAGTCCATTTTCTGGAATGTTTTCTTTTCTTTACATGATGTGTCAGTACACTTCTAAACATGCTTATCCTTTAATTATAAAAAGAGAAATCAGTGCCTTTAACTCCTATTGAGCAAGAGTTACCCCAACAATGATACAGAAAATTATTCTCTGTACAGATCCAACACATTATACACAGGTATATTTGCATCTGAGGAAAAAGATGACATCACAACATTCCTCTCCTGGTTTATCAATTTACAGACTTATTCTGTAAATTAATTCCTTGCTTCATCCATGATCTTAGGCCATCTGTGAAAATCAATTGAAAAGTTCCAGTGAAATAATGGTATTTTCCAATGGGCTTAGAAGACATATTCACAGCTTTAAAATCACAGCTTATGCTCTCTCCACTGAACTTGTCTTAGTGAGCACACTGATTACCTTCTACTGCAATACTGGTGTGTACAGTAATAGATCCAGATTTATCCTATGGGTTCCAATCACTAAAGTTAGGGAAAGAACAGTGATTGACTGTCAGTGGTAGGAGATAGGAACTGCAGCCTAAAGCACCTAAAAATTTCCTTGCCAGACCTACCAATATCCAACTATTTTTCCCAGCCTTCTTTCAGCCAGCACAAGCTGAGGCCATTTGTCCTTCATTTCCCTGCCCAGGGACTGAGAAAGCAAAGCCAAAACAAAGGCACTACAGGTTATTGCTGGCTTATTCCACCTGATGGTGGGAATAATTCATCTCTTGGCTGAGCAGAAAGTTTCTGCAAACTGTACAACTCCATGTACATGAAATCTGACCTGTGGGCATAAAAGTCCTAAGTTCCTCAAGTTATCCTCCAGTGATAAAAAGTAAATAAGGGATTTGCTGTTCTCTCCAGCAGCATAATTTTCTGTACAAGAGCACATGTCCTCTTTTGTGAAGCCAAAACCATGAGCATGTACTTGATTTTACAAACCCAGTAAATAGCAAGGCAGATTGCTTCAAACAGTATCAAGAACTAAAGATCAGTTTCCATTTTATCAGTGTCAAATACTGAACTTAACTAAGCAGAGGGTCTTGAGCCCTATGGAGATTCGGGAGTTAATTGGCACATGGAATCTGTGTCTTTGTGCATTGCTTGGTTTCAGATGTGATGCCACGTCCAGGACACTGTCAGGATCACAGCAGGGAGACTTCAGAGTAGAACAGACATCCCTCCTGCTTGTGAAAGAAAACCTAAGAAAAAATAATAATATTGAATCCTGAATTTGTTTCACTATGAATAATTATTCCTGTCCTGATCTTCCCTACATTCCATCTTATAGCTGAAAGGCCAGAATAAAACATTTGAGAAATGCAGCTCCATTTTTTTTTGTTTTGTGAGTAGGTAAGAAAGAGTCTCTAAAACATAAGGAAATTACACTGTATGTGATTCAGATGAAGAAGGAATGTGTTTTCAAGGTCCGGTTAAACCAGGATCCCAAAAATCTGATTGTGATGATCCCATGGTTGAGATAGCATATTTAGAGAAAAAGCAAAGATGTTCTGCTCTCCAGCTATCATCATCTTTCCTCTGTTCTCATGCTGGCTCTTCTCTGGCAGAGACACATCATTAGCTGACAGAGAGCATCAGAGGCAGATCAATTATCTTATGTAAAAGAATCTTTTATCTTTTCTTCAGTCTGGGTCACACCTATCAAGTAATAATTTTTATGTGTTGGCCCTGGCACTGAGTCATGGACCTCCAGGCTACGTAATGAGACCATGAGGTCTATGGTATTGCAGCTTTTCCCCTTCTTAAAATAAATACATGAAATTGTAAAGAAAAAAAAATTAATATATTTTTGTCTTCTCTACTTGGTTTTGTAAACATACAGGACATGCAACCTGGGACTTTCAGGTAAGTTTTTAAGCTACAGTCTGAACTTTTCAGATGTGACTCAGTTATGGGTATATTCCCTTGATTATACCTTTCCTTATTCTGATTACTTTTAAATACCTTTATACTAAACACAAACTGCTCTTTAATGTCTGTTAAAACCAGTCTGCATCTACTGAGAAAAAAAATAAATCACAGTTTTCGCAGCATTCATAGTACTCACTACTTATGCAAACACAATAAAATATCCAAATAGTTTTTTGATAATTGGCATGGATCAGACTTTTATTTATCTAAGAGGACAGGTTTTCAGTCCTTAATTTTAAAATTATTCACCTCAAAGCAATGAAAAATACTTTTCTTGGATCAAAAATTCTATTTGCTTTCAGATTATTATTTAGAGTCTAAGCCTTAAAACCATGTCAGATTTCTCTTATCTAATAAAGGTCTCTTACATTTTTATTCGTACACCAAGCATTGACTCATAACAACTATGCAAACAACTTTTTCCCTTCCCTTTTTGGCTCAAGATTTTCTGGGCAATGTTGCCTTTCCATTTTTATTGCATTTTCATGGCACACTTAATATCCAACAAGATTTCTGATGATAATACTTTTTAAGGGCTGTCTACTTTGCTCTTTAAAAACAGGTAGGGACCCATAAGCACCTATTCTGGCATATCAGCTCTCTGATACCTTCCAGGTTATCACAATTCCTGTACCACAGTCACAGTGGGACCACGCCTGCTGTGCCAAGCAGCCAGCACTCCTGGGAGCCAGGCAGGACCACTGAAAGCCGTGTGGTTGTTATTAGGAGGGAAGAAAAAAACCACCAGGATCTGGTTTGGCAAAGCTTCCTGAAAGGCATGATGATTTGATTTTAAAGCAGTTTATTGAGATTTTAAATTTGATAGCATTTAAAATTGCATACAATGTATTGGTATTTTATAGGTATGTTAACTTTTTAATATGTGCAAACATTTATGCTGAGAGAGGAAAGCAGAGGATAACTATAATAATGTAAGGCAGAACACACACCAGCATATGCTTGGCTTTACACCTATGAATTTTGCAGTTAAGTCACATAAAAGGAAAACAAGCTTTTCCAGATCAGTTCTCACTATTACAAAAAAAAAAAAAAGAAAAAAAAAAACCAGGAAAAAAGACCAATCACAAATGTATAGGTGCAAAGCATGCTAGATGAGAAAAATAAAGCTTCACGCACTTTATAATCTATGTATCAAACATTTACCTTAGATATCCAGTGCAAAGACATTGCAATTTGCACCAATTAAATAATAAAGACTACACAAAAATACCTAAAGGGCAAATCTTGTCTTCCTCAAAATAATTCCTTAAATGAATATTTGTTGCTGTCTAGGATTAAAAGAAAATACACGGGCAACAAGGGGAAAAAGAATATTACATTTCCTGTGGAAAAGGATGCGTAGTACAGTGTGAAAGTCCTGTCAGCTTCTGTTACCTGAAACAATCACTTCAAAGTTTTTTACTTCATTTCTGTGTTGGAATGATATTTACCTACACCAGGAGTACTCCTGCCCCACTGTTTCCAAAAATAGCTATCTCAATAAGACATTTCTGGTTTAAGCCATTTTCCTTCTGCAGTGGTTTCCCCAAGGCTAAGGAGATAATATCATCAGCCAATATGTCATGACAGGTTTTTAATTTGCACAGAGGTACAGGCAGGTAACAGGCAGCCTGCCAGCAGGGCTGTACAGCCAATCCTGTCCAAAGAGAAAATGTGAAAACCCTTGTGTTTAAACAGGAAATGCAAACCAACGTGTCAGCAGAAGATGCCCAACATTTTGAGAGCCCCCAGAGCAGCAAAGAGCAGCAGACCTGAGTCCTGGGCTGCACGTGAAGCAGGACAGGGTGGGCAGCACCTCTGTCCTCCCTGGCATGGCCATGGTGTGTGCTTGTTTGTAAATGCCTGTGACATGTTTAGGCAGCCCCCTGGCTGTACTTTGTGTATTTTGATTCAAGAACTGTGACACATGGAAGATTCTCCTGCTGAGATGTTCCTGTGTATTCTGCTTAGGCAGCAGCTACCAGTGGGTAAAATTTTTAATTTGGGTTGAAATCTCAAAATTTTGTTAATCCAAAATAATGTGTTTGAATAGCAATCACATCTGGGTAATATTATAAATATTAGAAATCTTAGAAATATTTAGATACATGTCAATATTAATATTTTGTGTTTCTTTTAATTTTAAGCCTCAAGCCTGGAAGTTTTCTACCTTTAAAAGTGCTTCCTTTCTTTCTTCTACGTAATGGCCATCATTGGTGTATTCTCATTAAAAAAGTGAATGTGTCAGTAATATTTTTCTTATAATTTCTCATTTTAAGGTTAAATTAACACTTTAAAACATTGTTTGGTGCTTTTTTTTCCTTCTAAACACCAAAAATTGAACTATAATTGTAGATTGAATGTCAAGAATTGATGAGCTCATCACATAAAATGAAACATAATTCAGTAGCTAACATTTTTCAACAACGTTGTTCCTTTCACCAGAAATACTGTTTTTATTTTTGAAGAAGAAAATTGATACTATTTTTACTTAGAGTAAATAATTACCACTGTAGCTACAAATTGTTAAATAAAAGCTTTCATTTTACCTTTTCTGGAGCATAGTTTTACAGGAATATACTACAAATCTTTATGCAAATACTAAACCTCTGCAACAGATGCCTGATTTAATGCTTAGAAGCACAAATGACAGGAAGGACTAAGATCCAGATAACTCAAGCTATCTCTTGAAAGAGATTTGTACTTCCAAGGGCCCTCTGCTGGGTACCCCTTGGCTC
Organism: Agelaius phoeniceus; assembly: GCF_051311805.1. Classification (NCBI taxonomy): domain Eukaryota; kingdom Metazoa; phylum Chordata; class Aves; order Passeriformes; family Icteridae; genus Agelaius; species Agelaius phoeniceus. The sequence goes on from NC_135268.1 coordinate 26,299,603, forward strand.
CTTCCCATTCAGCCTAGGAATGGGAAATGTAGTGCTTTCTCCTTTGCCTGCACATTCAGTGATGAAGCAAAAGTCCAGAAAATAAACTTTACCTATTATTTCCCAAAGAGGTTAAGTCTCAATTAAATCAGCAGTTGTGCACCAAAATTCCCAAACAGGATAAGAATAAAAAAAAAAAAAAAGAGATAGTGGATCCTTCAAAATAGTACTTGGTATCACGAAGAAGTTAAGTATCTGTTCAGGCTCATTTTAGGGACTTGGCATTGAGGATCTGACCCCTAGTACTGATTCTGCTGGGAATAATCCAGCATGAAGCTGTGAAGTGTTAAACATTACAGTTCATGAAATAAAGTAATTAACTTTTACCTTCACAGTACTTTTTATTTTTCCTCTTTTAAATCATTTTATGTGAGCCTTTCATATGACCCAGAACACTTTTTATTCTTCTTTGCCTCACTTTTTGGAAGGCATTCATCTCCTTCCTTTTGCCTTCATATTGTGTTATTTCTGACCTCTTGCTCATCTTTTATTACTCTCTGGTTCCTAGCTCTATTATTCAAGCTGATATTGCAGCTGTGATTTCTATTTTTTTCTTTGCCCTTTTTGGCTTTGCCAGGCATTTCATTAGTGGACTCATGGGGAGCATTTATACTGTCTCTCTGCCATGATAGAGTTCAGTGGGATTTACTAAAACTGTTTCTTTGGATATATCTGCTTCCAGTTACGATTAGAAACTCCTTTCCACTGAAGCATATCGAGGAGATCAAATTCAGACCTTGTGAAAGTGTGTACAAGCACAGGGAGGCACATAAGCCATCAGCCAAAGTGCAGCTTCTTACACCACATCTTGACTTGGACCATGGCACATCAGTAAAAATTTTCCTCAAATAATTACATTTTAAGTCCAAATGAAGTTTCTGGAAGTCATCCTGCAGGAGAAAGCTCACATGCCTACAGAATAACTTGTGAGATCAGACCTCAGATATTGCAAACTAACAGTGGAGTGCCACAATTTGTTCAAATAACTCACAGATGGGGTTTTATTAAGGGCTTTTCAGGTCAATGTATTTATTTTTCCAAAAGAAAGCTAAATTTAGAGACATTTCTTTGTGGTAGAAAGATGTGATAGCTAAAATATTGGTACATTCATCCCTTTTTTTGCCTTGTGCCACATAGGTTCCTGGTTCAGTTTTCCCCTCCTGCACCTCTGCTGCTCCCATGTACCTTCATAACTCCTGCTTTTTTTTTTTCTTCTCCCCCAGCCCCTTTGTTGCCTTTTAAGCTTACTGAAAATAATGAACTCTCCTGACCTTCAACCTTTCTAATGTCTCTGCTTATTTCTGTGAGTTAGTTTTGGCTGTTAGGTTATGTTATAATGTTCCAGCAGAGATATTCTTTTTGTGATGACAGTAAATAAGATACACACAGACTTTTCTGTTTATTTTTTCAGCTGTTCATTTATAGTAAATTTTTAATAAAACTGTGAAACAATTTTGTTCCGTGGGGGAGGCTTGACACAAAAGTAGAACAATAATGTGCCAAAAATGCGTTGTTATGATCTTTCAGATGGGTACTGTCACTAGGAGGGATCTGCACTTCAGTCAGTACGAACATGATAAAATAGGAACAGTACAGCTGCAAACTCCCTTTGGATAATGCTACAAAACATATGGAAAACGTTTCCTGACTTATGAAAAATAATACTGGGCAGAATATAGCAAAGGGACTGGGTCAAAAGGGTGCATAAAGCATCAGTGCAAACCTTAAGTGCAATCTTGTAGTCATAAATTCCCTACTAATGAAATGTATATGCAATTCTTACAGCCCCTCTGTGTTTGAAAAATCTATAGTGTTAATAAAGTGACATAGTTAGAAATCTATACAGGACCTTATTTATTCATTATTTATTTTAAGAGATGGCCCTGAATCTAAACATTCCCTTTGGGAAAGTTTGGTTTGTGATTTAGGTTCAAAACCATTCTTTTCTGGCTGGGACCCATTCCTAATTCTGCTTGGTTTACACGCCAATGTGCTACCTTGTTTAATTCATCTTGCACAAAGCTGGACATTGAGCTGGCAGCCCTGCATGCTGGGCCACCAGCCAGGCCCCTTCTTCCTGTGGAACAGGGGCTGGAGCCATTGCATCCGTGTCTGGAGCTGTCTGAATGCCCAGGAGAAATCTCTGCCTTCCCCACCTGCACAAGGGTAGTGCTGGGAAAGGGTTGAGGGTGGTGTGTGGTGCCCTGTGCTCTCTCTCCCTCTGCTCTGATGGGGGGAAAGCCCTTCCTCTGCCTCAGGCTTGGCTGGGGTTTAATAGAATGTTGGCTCCCCCCATTGCAGCTGCTACTGGCTCTATCCTACAGAGGTGTCTGGAATTTCCTCCCTCTCCAAAGGGGTCAGGTGGAACCAAAATAGAAAAACCTTGCTGATACAGAGGAGCATGCAAGTGCCTGGACTAGAGGGCACGACTTCTGGACAAAAAGTTAAAGGAGGAGTTAAGCAGCAGGAGCCCAACCACATGCTTGGTAAGCCCAACTAATTTTACAAATCTCCTGGGTGGCTGTGCAGTGCCCAGCTGTGCCACTGCCAACAGGATCCATCCCCTCAACACTCACCAGCAAAATGGTGAGCAAACAGGTCCATGTGAGGCGTGGCAGGAAATGCTTCTGAAGTAAAGAAAACCCATTTCAGGCTGCAGATGGACTAGCCCGTTTTTATGATTATGATTGAGTATCTCTTACTTGGGGCAAGTGCCATGAGGTGTAGGATGTAAGTGCTTCTCTGTACTCTAAATCGACTCTTGTCATTTTTCTGTGGTTTTTACTTGTTTTATAATTGCTCACTTGATCCTACAAAAAATAAACTAGCACAATCAATGAAAAAAGTAGACCATGGGAGCAATGAATATCCACATGATTAAGGGTTTTCAAGCTTAGGTCCTAAATAACCATAACTGCCACTCTACTATCTACAGAGTTAGAGAAGAGAGAAAGGTGAAGAGAGTTGCTGTTACTGGGGATTTATGACAAGAAGCTTGTCCTCACACAGGAGCAACTATACTCATCCTTTCAGGCAGCAATAATTAAATTCCAATAACTTAACTAAAGCAATAAAATGCTGTTGGGTAAATAATAGAAATTAAGAATACCTTTCATAGTAAATGTCAGTGGAATGAAGATTCACCAAAAAGGTCAACTTTTGCCCAGAGAGCACAGGTCTTTGGGACAAATGCTGGAGAAGGAGGGACCCCTCCAAACAAACCGCTGAAACTTCCAGTACTGGACTTCTGCTCTGGATTCTCCTCTGTGAAAAGCAGAGATACTAGGATGAATATATTATTGAGGGTAAATGTTTGTTTTACACACATGACAAGATGCTGTCAGGGTCCTGATATGCAGTTGTCTAGGTAAGAGATGATGAGGGCTAGTGCATTATATAGATGATCTGCTGTTTAAAAATAGTACTAAGGGGCCACTTTAAATTGCCCACATCCACCTTTTGTTACTGATGGGCACATTCTTCCTAGTTTTACTTCAATTTATTAAATTTATTGTAACCGCCCTGCGGATGTGTGGAAAAGAAGTATGACAAAGAAGAAAGGGAGACTGGATAATATCCTCTTAGTCATTTTTTTCAGGGTGATGATTAACAAAAGAAAAAAAATGCATTTTCCCTTAAAGGCAAAAATAATATTTTGCCCTTTTTCATAATTCACTGTTTAAAACATTCCTTCTTTACAGCTTTAGAAACATGGCCCTTAATTAAGAATAATTTTTGCTGAAACTGGAAAAATGTAGCAATGTTAAATTTTAAGATAAATTATCAGCAAAATTAACCAAAGCCCCAGGAAGGCTTGTAGCAAAAGGACAATGAAATGAAGCGAGGTAATTTGCCTGAAAATGGGTAAGAAACACCATTTTCTTTGCTTATTTAGTGGCCTTTTAATCTGATGGGCTGCCTTGTCTAAAAAGACAAGGAAATGAGGTGAGTTTCACATGAATTTCTAATTTCACATGCTCTGATGCAAAAGCATCCACCTATCTGTGCCAGCTGATAGCTCAGCCAACATAGCTCTGGGACAGAAAGTGTCAGGGCCACTCACCTTCCTCCAGAGAGGTCACTTCTCCACAACACTTGAATGAACAGTTAGTTCACAAGTCCATGACAGGAAAAGAAAGAAAAACAAAACTCTCAGAGAGTGAGAGGCTAAATGAAATTTTTGTGAACCAGTTCAGCCAACATGCCAAGGACTGGCTCAGAATAATTTCTTATTGCTAAAACAGACATGAAGACATAAAAGGTAAGTTCATTAACATTTTAATTAACACTTCATAGAACCTTAGAGTGGCTTGGGTTGAAAGGGACTTTAAAGATCAGCTGGTTCCAACCCCCCTGCCACGGGCAGGGACACCTACTAGCAGGTGAAGTTGTTCAAAGCCCATCCAGCCTGGCCTTGAACACTTCCAGGGGTGGGATATTCTTCTCTGTGCAACATGCTCCAGTATCTCACTACACTCACTACTAACATCTAATTTAAATCTCTTATGTTTTAGTTTAAAATTCTTCCCCCTTGTCCTACCACAATCTTCCCTTGTAAAAATTCATCATCTATTTTATAAGAGCCCTTTAAGTACTAAAAGGGCATATTTGCATCATGCAGCAGAGGAGCACATCAGAAAATCACATCACTTTTGCAGGTGGCTATGGACATATGAACACACCCTGTGACATGCCAAGGGCTCTCAACCATCACAAAATGGAAGGGTCTCTCCAACAGCAGCTGGTGAAGGGTGGAAGCAAAGTGTGTGCATGGAATATGGTCACTCTCATCCACTGAGCAGCTGTTTGTCTGTTTTCAACACTGACGTGGCACGTGCTGGATGTAATGACAGCCTACTCAGCGATACCTGTGCTCCAGAATATTTGGAAAAGGACCAGCTGCTCGCTCCAGCACCCAAGTCCTTTGGAGTCAGCTCACTTCTGTTAGGAATATGACTCTCACTGCAAGTTATTTGATCTGATTGGCATGCAGGTGCAAGAAGGCCACAATGGCAATTGTTTAGCCATTAATAGGAAATTTTAGGAACCCTAGAAAATCTGCCAGAATAAACCAGGTGTGTTAAGATACTAGTAGGAAGAATAAATTGCCTTTATTTCAGCAGGGAAACAAGTGGAGAAGATAATCTTTGTCACTTAAGGGTGGATTTATGAACGTCTTATGTTCATAAACCAGGATGCTGAAATCCTGTACCATATTGCTGTGAGAAATAAATAAGGCATTGTGTCTCAATTTCAAATCTGAGAGCTCCATATCACACAGGAGAATCAGACCTTAGGCCTGTCAAAATAAAAGATAAGGAAGTAAAGAGATGGTGCATGTTGCACAGCTGCAAGAGGGGGATACTCTCTTTGCCTTCTCTGCTGGACCACACTAAAATCTGAATGTAGCTAAAAATCCCATGTAGGAACAACATCTATTCACTAAATTTTTTCTACATACTATTTCCAGACTTTCCAAACCCAGGATGATATAAGGCAGCAGGCATGCTGCTATGTTGGCATGCTCTCTGCAAGACCTGTTGGCCTGGGGTAAAGGCAAGGGACAATAATTGGGAAGCTGATTTCATCAGATACTCTGGGACCAGAACATGGATAACCAAAAGCAGGAAATTTCAGGGGCAAAGCTGCAGGTGAAGTGTTGTCTATATGTCTCTGATGGGCAAAGGTGCTCCCTGCTGGGCAAGGACTCAGGCCTCTAACACCTTACCTCACTTTCTTCTCCCCCAGAGTTATTTCCAGACCTTTATTTCTCCAGGTGGTGATTTCATGGTTAACATGGAATATATTAATTAGCTCCTTTCAGTCTGTAGTTCAGTTAAGGAAGCAGAGAAAACCAGAGGCAGCAGCTGTTAGAAGTCAAGCTTCTTTTTCTCAATATGATAAGAGCAGACTGGCTCTTACCGGGGCAGGAGCAAGGTCTCCTACAGTTACAGAGTGCTCGGGGAGCACCGGAGTTCAAAAGCATTCTGCAAGGCCCTGGTGTTAGGGTGAGGATATTTGAGTCCTTGACTCCAGTCCTTATCCTTTTACAGGACCAAGGATTTAAAATGTAAGCTTCAAATGGCAATTAAAAATAGCAACTAAAAGCATTCTTTAGGTATTTCATGTTGTCCTTGTTCTTTGTCTGTTATACACCTGCCATGGAAAATTTTGGATATGAAAAGTGCAGCAAGTTTTGACAAATGATTTCTTCTTTGATTAGAGGTATGTATGGTTGACATACAATACAAGATAGAAGTCAACAGATTGCTCATGGGACATCCTCAGACTGCCTGTAACTGCCTGTTCTTTGTCTTGTGAGTTCTTATCTGAGAGCTCTCAGACTAAAGATCCCAGAACAATAGTTGTATTTCAAATATAGGTGTGTATTCCTCTTTGACATCTGTCCTTATTGTGCTCAATCACGAGGTATTCCTCTTATATTTTAAAAAAACCCAACAGCTTATGGCAAAAATCACTTTTAAAATTTTGCAGTAGAGGCTGGATGTATTTTCAGTTTCACAAAAAAATGTTATTATGAATCATATAATATATAAGCTAAACCTTCATTTGCAGATCAGAGCCCAATCCCACTCTTTTTGTACTTGTAGAGATTATATATATATATAAACACACACATTATATATATATTTTTATAACTATAAAACAGTGATTTTGTTGTCTGTACACTCTTCAAAAAGCAGTGTGGGGAGGGATGCCAGTCTCTTAGTGCTTCTGCATTATGATCTACTGACCCTGAAAATAGGGTCAGAAGGAGGTCTCACTGCTAACTGGAAAACTAATCAATATAATTCTACCAAAGGGCTAGTATACACCAAGTAATATAGTCCCCTCCCCCTCTGCAAAAGTCTGTGCCTCATTGTAGAGAATATAAACATCATGTTTTGATGCTCACAGAAAATTAAAAAAATATCAAGCAAAACCAAAGGATTATGATTTGTGAGGCTGGGGATACCACCAAGTCATATTGTGGTTCTCAAATTTTAGTACTGAGCAGTTTGATTGGTTCTGTTCTATGGTTTGGGCTTAATTCATTACTAAGAAATGTATAACTATGCCTCCTTTTCTTCGACAATTAAAAAGTAGAGAAAAAGAACAACTGATGATGAAAAGATTATTTTCTTCCTCTGTCCCTTCCCTCTCCCCTGCTGCCCCCCAATATTGCAGTTACACAGTGAGAAAAATAAGCTGATCTTATGCTATGTAAGAGTCATACTCAGAGGGATGCCCTGTGCAGCCTGCAGGGATGCCATCATACAGCAGGGCTGCATTTGATTCTGATCAGGTTCTTTTACTGAGAAAGAGAGCAAGACAAAGGGTAAAAGGTCACTGGTGACTAATTTTCTGAAAACCAGCAGCTTGTGTAAGTAATAGAACATTTATTGTATTTCTCTGTCATCCCAGCAATGAGCTAGAAAATCCATAAGAATTCCCAGCACTAGCCTTTATTAAAGTATAGCCCTGGATTAGTTTAATGTCCAATTTAAAGTCACTGCCTGCACCTACTTTACTTACTTTTCTTAAAGAGAGCTATTTTCCCCCAATAATCTCCCAATGTAAGTTGCCAAGAATATTTTTTCCCTTAATAAGAAGTAAGGTTTCATTTATTTTGTGTATGTATGTGTGTGTTGAGGAAAGAGCACTGGAGTGCAGCATTCTTCCCACGTTATTTTCCCCACACTGAAATATTAAAGTGTAATAAGAACAGGGCAAATACTGCAAAATCCAAGCACAGCCTTCCAAAAAGCAACAGCACAGGAGGTGTAAACTCCTTTTACAATATTTGCACCCTTTCCTTTTGCTCTGTGCAAACATTCATACAGTTTCAAAATATTATTTTTCTGAAAGGGTGTTCACAAAGCTTGCTTTTGTTGCAGATGAGACAGAACTTGTTAACCTGAGTTCCTCAGGTCCATACCCAAGCTACAGGTCTAAGAATAATGAGCTTGAAAAGAAAGGAAAAAATGCCCTTCTCCAGCAGGAATCTGAAAAGTGATCACTTGTGATCACTGCACTCCTTGTCTGAAATTATTTGACTGGAGAGCCCAAGTGGCTTGGTAAAGCTGGAGATGGCAGTCAGCATCTGCAGTCCATATACTTGAGAGCTATAAACACTGTTATTGGACCTCCAGTGAGATTCTTGATACATTAGCCTTACAAAGCTAATTACCCTCTAGACTAGAACAATGAAATATAGATGCTGTTCTGTGTCAAGTGAGGGCTCACCTTAGACGGTTTTATTCAGCAAATTGTCTTCTGATGGCTCAGACTGCGCTACATCTATGCCTACATCCTGATGCATCACCTGAATCATATGTACCCCAGAGTGTGCTCTTCTAGCATGGTACCCAGGTGAGTTCCACCTGAGCAGTACTTTTCAGTACTGGCCACCCAACCCCTTTGGAAACAAGCCCATAGCCTTCTTGTGCCTCTAGCAGTGACTGCCCTGTAAGCAATCCTCAGCTGCTTGGTGAGAGCTGCTGCACTGGGGAAAGCTTCTCCCAGATCAAACCCACTGTGAGCCTGGACATGCCTCTCCTCCCACTGGCAAAACTGCCAGTTTTGGTTTGTTTATGTGCTCAGGAACTTTGAAGGGAAGTGGAAGGCAAGAGTCTACCTGAGTACTCCTGGCTCTCCAGCTGCACTCCTGTTGTAGGCTTAGGCAGCTTTCTTCATCCATGGCCAAGCTCTGTTTTTTGGTCTTTTCTGCTATGTAGAGGCCAGTCCGTAGCAGATTTTCTGTACCTGGTTGCGCTTCCCACTTCTGTCTGAGCTGCCAGATATCATGGGGCATATTCTACTGGGGGAATAAAAAGAAAAAATATGAGAAATTTTCTTCAGATAATTTAAATTCCTGGTCCAATATCCCTGGCATGACCAGCTCATGCTTCATTCTTATGACATCACAGCCAGGAAAAGACAAGTGTTAAGTATTTAAGTTTTACCATATGGACAAAATAAATTAGCATTAATGTTTTATATTTATTAGATATAACTAATTTACACTTTGAAATATATCAGAAGAATTATATTCTAAGTTCACAGATCCTGAATTCAATTATTTTTTTAGGCACCAAGCCTCTGAAATTGTGCTTCCATACTAGAAAGTTACATTATGGATATATGATTGCATATGCCTTAAATCAACATGGGAAATACTTTAAAAAATAAAATCCACAGCTCTTTAACTACTAATTTCTGCCACTTGTTTATTTATAGGGGAAAAATGTAGTTGAACCTTGTAGTTAATGCTGAAAAAACCACAAGTGATATAACATACAGACAGACATATGACTGTATGGTCAATATGATGGCAACAATACTGCTGTGCCCTAAAGTGGTTCTCAACTAAGCAAAAGATGCAGGAACAGCAGAAAATTGTGAATTAAAATAAATTATCAATTTTCAGAAGTGCCACAGCATGGAAATCACTTTTATTTTTACCAGAGGAAATCCCACCAGAGAACACGCAATTTAAGAGGAAATTACTCTAGCACCAGCAGAATCCAATTGTTTGTTTGGGGCAAGACTCAGACAAACAAAACCTTCCAACATGGTGATTTCAGAAAGCAAGAAAATTTTTTTCCTGTCTGTGTCTGACACCGTATACAGATCACAAAGTACAATTGCTTTGTACCTAATTTTGATAATGGAAACTTCCAGTTCAAGAGACAGTGCAGTAGTAACTTTCTGTCCTACCCCTTTCAAATCTGTGCTGTTCAGAGAGCAGGCAAGGTGGAGAATGTGTCCAGGTGCTAAATGGAAGTAAAATTTACAGAGGCTGAACCCCAGGAGACCTTACCAGCTGGTTACAATTACTAGGGTTCAAAACCTGAGTAAAAAGAAATAAGATGGTTGATGGAACTGCACAGGAGGCAACAATAAACTAATATGGTTTTGAAAGGAGACAGAAAACTAAGTAGAAATGGGAGTATTCAAGTGCTGGATATAATCTGGGGCATATTAAGTGGAAGAAATAAATCAAGCAATAGCTCTGAGCACATGGTATAGAGCTGTGTTTTGCTTTAAAATTTGTGAAATGATAGCAATTTTTTGACAGAGTTTTTAAGAATCAGCTGGACACATATTGGAGATGAAGAGGTAAATCTGCAAACCCACACCACTGAAAATCTGGAAAGCCTGACAACAGCATAAGGGCTGAGTTTAAGCAACTTCAGACTGACACAATACATCTAGAGATTACTAAGGCATTAGGTATGACAGTTCCAGTTAAATGTTAAATAGAAACAAACAGTACTTTTTCATGGAAAATGTGTTGGTGAAAAATGACAAAAAATGTTTAAAAAAATTAAATAGATAGGAAGATATCATCTGCAAAAAATCATGTTTTAAATATGTCTGAGTTTGAACAGTTTGTGGAGTACCAGTTGAGTTTATATGAAATCAGAGAAAAAAACCCCCAAAAAACACAATTAAAACTAAGAAGGGAAAACACCCTTTAGTATGTCATAGCATTGTGATGGACAATGGCTTTAGTCACAGAGCCTGTACTTCGTTTTTATGCTTCCAGCCAAGTAAAGCAACTTGCGAGATCTTAAAAAATAAAACTGAAATCTTGAGCCTACTAAACTACTAACGCAGCAAAACAGGGATGTCATGGGATGGGGAAGACTGGAAAAAAGGTGCATTTTTCAATGTAAATATTTTGCATTTTGAAGTGTTGAAACCTTTTTTTAATCATGTAAAGAGAGTCCTTTATTAAATTTTTGATCAAAGCATGTAGAAGAAGCAGCTAATAGCCCAAGAGCTAGGGCATGCATATGACTTTTGGGAAGGTATTAACCCAAATTTCTCTCTACTGGTGAAGAACAGTGGATAAATAATTCTTTGACTAGAAAAAGATAGACTGATCATATAATCTAGTGATTTAAGCACTTATCTGGAATGGGACAAAGAAAACTTGATCCCATATCTTATACAACCCATTTATCTCCAAGGAGTGCTCTAGCCACTAAATTATTGATTTTACTGAATTAACCTGCACATATTGAATTAACCTTACACATATATTCATTTGCTGTCGTAAGACCCTGACATCATACTCACAAACAGGATATTTTTTAAAGTTTCCAGTTTTGTTGTTAGGAAAAAAATAGCCAATTTGGTCCAAAATATTATAAAAGCTTTTAAATGAAAGTAGAAACATTACAGGAATAGCCAGGAGTTATTATGCATGGATTTTTTTCTCAAGTTTTTATAGAAGCAAGAGGTCACCAAGAAGATCATGAGGCCCCTTATGGCTGATGACAAGACTAATTTGTTGACAGAAGATTTAGCATTACTTAAGAATTATATGAATTCTTTTTATCAAAGGGAAAAATGGCTGATAGATACCAGAAACAGATTTATTTCCCTAAGGAGGAAGAAGAAATACTAAAGGAAATCAATATCAGATCAGAACAGGTGATTGAGAAATTTGAATGTTCTAGTTGCAGGAAAAAAAGAAGTTTTCTATGGTGCTTTTTTTTTTTTTTGCTTCAAAAAGGCTATGAATGTGCTATAAACATTTATCATTTGAAAAATGGAGAATCAAGACCAAAGAAAGTCAGAAAGAGTCAAACTAATTGGTTTACATCAAAAGTATTTCCAGATAAATGATTTTTCAAAACTGTTTGTTAAGACAAACTTGATGGGAGAGTACATTTTTCACATTTTTATCCACTTCATCCTGTTTTAAAGAAAATAAACCAGGATGTGAAGGTGGGAGGTTTTCACAGTAAAGGAGTTCTTGGTCTTGGCTTGTGATGTTCCAAACACCAGACATTGTAAGCCGAGGAAGAGGCAGGAACAATCCTCACGAGCAAGCAAGCTGGTGGCAGAGATATTCTTGCCTTCAGAGCTGATTTGTGGGGTTTTGCTGCATTTGGAAATCAAGCTTATATACTGTAAGCATTTTCCTGCTTGAGTTCCTTCCTTTCAACAATCTCTTTCAAAGTAATCACAGGCTTTGTGTACACAGAGCAGGGAGGAGGCAGATATTATTGCAGAAAACACAAGAGAAAAATAAGCTTTTTAAACTTCTTCTGAAGCAACCACTAAGGTTAAGTGTATTTGTCCTCCAAAAAAATGGAACATGATTGGTAGTATCTGGTTACAGCAGATCAGGTCTGCCTGAAACAGAGCCAAGCTTTCCAAAACCACCACTATTAAATGTGCCTCTTCTTATGAGTATTCAGTATAAGATAACTTCGTCACAAGTTTTGAGCACTCACATCCTACAATAATTCCTCAGAGCTCAATACTGCTTAGAGACAGCCACCAGGAACTGGCCTTTAAAAAGACCAGGTTTTAATATGGTTTTATACAAGCAATCTGGATCCAAGATGGATGACTGGTCACGAGTTTTCACTCGGTTATGTTTTGGTCCATTTACTTATTTGGGTCAATTGTCCAATTACAGCTACAGATTATGAAGTCCCATCACCCTGGTTTGCTCTCTTCAATTTGCCGTTGTTTATACTTTTTGGGCCAAAAGCTGCAACGATGTCCTTGGTTCTCAAGCTGGAAAAGGATTGTTTTGTCTAACTAAGCTAACTATAACATTTTATATGAGGTTCAGTGTTACACACTAAGGCGCTACAAAATCTGAAAAATAGAAAGCTGAAACTTAAGGCATGATTTTCATAGCCTAGGAAATACCCACAGACTTGAGTAAAGAGGGACTTTGGCTGTCCCTGGGCTGCAGACAACCCTTTCATGATGGTGTTGCTCCAATTACCTGGACTGAGGGATCAGCTGGAGCATGGAGTGGCTCTTTTCCTCTCTGCCTGTTCATTTGTGTTTCCTTCCCATGGAAACAAGGGAGGGATAGTCATCTGAGCCTTGTCCAAGCAGGGAGATGGAGGCTGGTCAGGGGGCACATCTGGAATGAGATGTCCCTCAGAGGTCCCAGGGTACAGCCAGGCAGTGTCAAAGAGGAAACGCCAGAGCACATCGATCAGACAAAGTGCAGCTTTGTTTCCCGATGCACGCTGCTTTGTAGATTTATAACTTCACAAACAATCCTAATAAAAACAGGAATTATTTCCACACTGAGCAGCTCCCCAGCACAAATAAGAAAATGGGAGTCAAGATTAGTTACCTAATACCACCTGGTGTTTCTTCAGTCATTTGGGGAAAACTGAAGAAGAAATATGTAGGCTTCAAGTACAACTACAATAATCTATGGTCTCATTATAATGAGCTGTCAGAGAAAGATGGAGAGTATCAAGGTGAACTTCTTTAAATGTTTCAAATAAATTTGGCTTTATTGAGCACTGAGCCCTTCCTTAAGATTAATAAAATGAACTAAGGAGTAATAATTGTGGAATATTATAGAAATAGCAATTCACTGAGAGATTAAGATATAGTCTATAAAGGCACAATTTACCATTTGAAATTTTTGCAGGGGGACAGCAAAAGAGATGATGAAGATTTCAATAAAGTGACAACGAGGTTGTCAAAATACTATTGACTTCTTCAATTTGAGTTGAGAAGGGTTTGAATGCAGAGAGAGGCACCAAGCCAACTGAATCAGAGATACTTGAGAACCAAAGGCTCAAGACTGCATGTTTAAAGGCAGTTGTGCTTGCAGGCTACAGTGGAAATGGTGTCAGGGCAGCCACTCTTCCACCACAACACAAATGGTCATTCCAAGATGCAAAAATTATTTAAGGCAGCAGATGAGGCCTCACAGGCCTGTTAGCACGTCTACCTATCACACACACACAAATAACATCTCTATCCATCTCAGGCATGTACTGCTACTTAAAAAGAAACCTTCCTCTGACTCCAGCTGTTCCTACTAATTTGAAATTGCATGTTTCTCTGTGCTTTTCATGCAGTAACTAAATGACAGTCACACATGCAAATCCTGGATAAAGGCTGTCTCACATCAACTTACTAATTAACAATCAATGCCATAAGTCTTCCTTCGCTCATGATTCATCTTTGATTCCAAGTTGATTGAGACCCCACAAATAATTTGTGTCTTCATCTTTTTTGTCTGTAGAGGTTTTTGAAGATGGCTATGAGCAAATGACCAGCACTCACTATTTCTTGTCTGCTTCAAACTCAGTAATGGTTAATATAACAACTATTTGGGCTTTCCTTAAAATGGAGAAAAATAAGGGAAAAATTACATGTCTTCTGGGAAAATCTTGCCTGTGAAATAAAATATCAAACTTTTACATGCTCACTAAGAGTATCTACTCCTTGCAGAGGATCCAAGGACAACAGAAGAAGGATGCTTCTCCCCTTCCAATCCATGGAAAACTAAGAATAACCTGGCTCTCGGGTGTTGTGATGAACATAGATGAACTTCCTGATCTGTCTTGGGAGGACTCCTTATCCCCTATATATAAACACCAAAATGAGACAAGTGTGCAAAAATAGGAAAATTACTTAAAATCCGTTACTTCATTTGTTCATTTGCAATGCAGTTTATAGCTTGCAATAAAGTTGCTCCATCATAATCCCATTTTATACTTTGCTTCCTTCCTTCAAAATTCATGAGCAACGTGAATGGCTAAGAGCCACCTCTGACAAGCAAGTCTTTCCTACAGTTTTAATGCTAACATAAAGGTTAATATTAATGGAAACTGATAGTAGAAGTTCTTCAATCAATGTCCATGTCAAATTTTCTAACCAGAAGGCCATCAATAGCATTTCTGCTTATTATCTAAACTGAATTTGCCTTGTGTCCTGCTGGAGCTCAACCTCAGGTTTCAAATTTGAAAAAAAACCCTTAAGTCTTTCTAGGCACCTGGGTGATGGTGGTTCATCAGAGTGGATCAGAGTGAGTGGATGCCTTACTCTAGTAATTATAAGATATTTGTCCTTTTTTCTTTTCTTAATATACCAAAAATTTCAATGTTTTCATCATTCCTGTCACACCTTTGTGCTACAATCCCAACATGTCCTTATGACACGTCCTTGCTTGGCTGTGACAGGTAGGTGCAGTAGCACACTGATAGCCAACTGTGCAAACACAGCAGAAACCTGAAACTGGACATCGGGAAGGAGCTCTGAGAGAGCTGCCAGCAGCAGGAGGGGATGTCTGTCCATCCCTCCCATAGCTATGTGCCTGCAGCTGCATTCACCTGTTGGAATTATGGTGTGTTCTAGTTCACACTTCTAATAGCCTGCATAAATCTATGTGAATTATAAAAAGAAAAGAAAAAAAAGATAAATGCTTGATTATGAGGACAGTTAACCATTTAATAATCTTACCAGATCCATAAGTCATATCTGGTTTTGCTTCTAGAATATTGTTTTGAGTGTGACCTTCAGTCAGTCTGAGTACAACACTTTGTTTTCTTCTACTGCTAAACCAAGTTGGCCCTGTACTTCTGGGTCAAGGAACCAAAAGCATGGTTTTGCAGATATTCCTGGAAGCCCTTTCCAGCAGGACACCTTTAGAGGGTCCAGACAGTGGAGATCATTTACCAAAGACTTGCAAAGGGCCGACTTGAGGTTCAGTGTACTGCCAGCTGCTGAGCCTGGGAAAGAGTTGGCTCAGCAGGAATAGGGTTTCCCCTCATGGAAGAGACATTTGAAAGATATTTTCATGCAAACACAGCTGTTCCTTTCAAGCAGCTCAAGTCCAAAAACTCCACCTTTCACCTTCAAGTGATACCCTGTCCACTTGTCCAAAATGATGAATAGGGCTGTGGATAATACACCCGGTTCTCTCCAGTTTCTGGCACCACCACAAAAGACACAGGATTGCTTTTGCTGGTTAACTCTTTTTCATGACACTTGCTTCCTCAAGGTGCCTCTCAGCTGTTAACATTGTGTACAGCTACATTTTGTGGTAGGAGAGCTTTCTAGTTTTCAATGTTCCATATATACCTTTGGGAAATAACAGTAAAGAAGGTATTTACCAGGTGTGTGTCTCATAACAGCTTTCAGAAAATGCACCACTGAATTCATGCCTTGCTATGCTTTGCCATGCTCAGACTAAGGAGCTGAAGAGGCTCATTACAAGAGAAAGATTTGCAGGCTTTTAGGACAGCCATTCTTCCTCTCCCTTCCTGTAAGACGATGGTCACACTGCTGTCCTGTTTTTAAGACTTTTTGAGAGAAATAAGTTAAGGAGGCAGTGGGGAAAGAGGTATATTTTCACTCTAAGTGTGATACTATGAAATAAGTCCAGTGCTTGAGCAAGCAGGGGAAGGAGTTGGGTTTATTTCCCTTCCTTCCCCTCCTCACTGCTGCCAACCGAAACAAAAGCAAGAGAAGGGGGAAGGTTAAAAGGCTGGGAAATAGTTTGCACACACCCAATTTTGGAAAGCATCCACTCCTTTCCACTTCAGCATCACGCCCTCAGGATAAACCCTCCTGGCTGGGTAGAAACAGGGTGCCCTATGGAAACCTAGGGTGTGGCTCTGGTGCAGGCATCGCTACAGCCCCGTGTGAGGCACCAGGAGCCAAGTGCTGTGTGTGAAAGCTGGCTCCTGTGACATGAAAGCAAACACCTGCTATTCATATGCTTGACATCAAACATTGATTTCTCAACCTCTCTGCCACCCAAGCAACAGATGAGTCCAAAAACTCTCCTACACTGAAATAAAACAGTGGTGGAAATCAGGGGCTGCAAAGAGTTGTGTAAAGACTGAAGACCTGTCTTGCCCTTAACTCATTTTTTGGAGATGAAGCACAGACTTCCTGCTCATCTCCTGCCTTACTAGCAGTATTTTTCTCAGCACGGAAAACTGTGAGGCATTGTGAAGAGCAGTTTTATTTAATCTTTCTTCAACTTAATGCTCTGTTTACTTTTTATTGGTAGTGGGGTTTTTTGTTGTATGTGCTCAGGCCAGAAGAGCATGGCTGCTGAACATGCAATTCCCCCTGTACACTAAGGGAGATCAGTAGCAGCACTTTCACTATTAGACCCTGGAGCTTAGTGAGAAGATTTTGTTTACAGAGGCACCTTATCCTATGCACCAAAAGAGCGGTGGGGAAACTGCCAGTCCCAAATCCTGTCAGCATATTTGGTGAAGAGGGGGAGCATGCAAACAGCAGTGGGGCTCGTTTTTCTGGATGGCACAAGCCACATGCACTAAATTTGCTCTATGTTTGTTCTTGCCACAGTCCACAGGCATCACACCCTCTGCTCCCCAGGAGCTTGGTGGGTGCAGTGTTTTTACTGCTTTGAAAAATGTGTACAGTAGGGACAAGGAGAAAACTACAGCCAGTGGGAAAATAAGGAAGCTGGGATGGAGAGCCTCATCACCTTCTGGACATATGGATGTTACCATGAAATTCTTCATAACCCCGGGTATCTTCTGGATTTGGCTCAGTCCCTGAGTGAGGGGAAGATTTGGGATGTTCTCCTCTGAAAGGAAATGTTTATTCCCACTTGCAATGCATAAATTACTTTATGGGTACAAAACCCTCAAGGGTGCATCTCAGATTCATGTGATTTTTTTCATCTGCTTCTCAGATTCGTAATAGCTGATAGATGTGTAAAATCCCAAGAAACTAGAAACTCTCTTGTGAATCCCAATGTGCAGATGCCACAAAGCAAAAATTATCTCTGCTAATATAACCATTAACTCATACTTAGAATTTCCCCCTGCAGATTTATCTTTTTCTTCTCCCTCACCCCCGGCTCCCCTGCTCCCATATGTTTGTGGAGATTACACCTACTTTTAATTAATTCAGGACAGTTTTGATAACTCTCCTCACGTGAATGTGGAGGATGCGAAGTGCTACGCTTTCTGAAAAACTGAAGCATAACAGCAGCTTCTTAATCCAAAGGCCCTGAAAGAGAAAAATAAAACCAAAATTGAAGTGGTCTGTGAGGCTGATAGAAATTGCCTTGACTAAATTTTATTTCCTTCAGCAAAAATATTTGAAATCTAAATGAATATTTATGCAGAAATACATTTAGAATAAATTAATTCCAAATTATGAAAATTATGTTCCACAACTTCAGTCAGGAAACTGTAAGTAAAAAAGCTGAACTCCTTTCATTATAAATAGAAAGACCTATTTTTTACTGGTCTCATTCTGGCTGATTGGGTTCAGAGAGATAAACACATCTTAATGAGCTGGTGGCTACAAATGTAGACCTTTGAAACTCTTTCCTCGATTGTTAAGAAAAAGAGGAACATACCAAGAAATCTTGCAATGATAGGCCAACTATTTTGAGATGTATCCTGTTGGTGGGCGAGTCCCTGGGTAAGGAGGGGCATTTCAAAGTGACACTTGGTAGCTGCTTCTTCAGCCCTTCTGTCACGTCACCACATCTTCCTCCCTAGGCATCCACCCAGCCCTGCTCCCAGCACAGGGGCAGCCCTGTGAACTCCTGGCCATGGGAGCCAACTCCATCACAAAGGGACTCTCCTGACTATGTGTTTTCACAGCATGGAACCCATTTCACACCGCCCCTCTCCTTCAGGTTTCCATCCCCTTGGGCCTAAGTAACACTACTGTGGCACTGACTTCAATAAGTAACATTTTATTGTGTCTAATCATGTGCAAATGTGTTAAAATTGGTAGTTTTTAGCAAACAGTTATGGAACATATTACCGTAAGGCATTTGTTCATGGCGTGACAATGATTGGCTCCATGCCACTTAAATGTTTTATTTAATAATGTGGGAATTTCAGTGTGTTTTCCTTTCATTATTTTTAACTTGAAAACAGAAACAGAAAGCCCCTTCTTTAAAGTTAAAACTTTACCGCCTAGAGTCTGTCAAAAGCAATATAAGCATCTGGATTTTAAAAAGGGAGCTTTTGCAGGATGTTAATTTAATATACTGGCATATTTCATGCATACTTTTTATATTTTGTATGCTTGGAGCTATCTCTAGAGTGACCACCCAGGAACAACAGACTTTTCAAAATTCAAAACTTACGAGCAAAAGATGATGTTCATGTAACGGTGCACATTTCAGGTAATATCTGCCAATCCTGGAAAACAAATGCTATGCATAACATTTCAGCTGTTTCATGTAATGCATTTATATAAGCCATCACGTAAAATAAAAGCGTTTATATTACAAACAATCTAACCTTTAGCTCCCAGAGGGTTGCACTTCCAAAACAATTCCACTGTTAATAAGGTATGCTATAAATAGGAACATCTCCAATCTCACATGAGTAACAACTTTTCAAGGTAACATCTCAAGCCCACAATTTCTTGGCAAAGATTCCACATTACATTGTATGTCATGTGAGAGGAATTAATAAACAAGTATGGGCCACTGTTCTAAATTGGGAATGTCATTGGAATAAGGAAAAACGTGCGTATGTCTTTCCCCATTTTCCTGAAAAAGTTGTGTTGAGGTCTTTTGAAGCACCCCCTCAACTAGAATAAAGAGGTCTCCATTGCTTTGTGTGAGTACTGGTTGCTGGCTGGCTTATGCACTTCAGGAACAAACACTTTTTGAGAAACATAGTCTAAAAATACAGTGTGCTCAACACAAAACAGTTCTGTTTGTGCAAGCCATTTGCTGCCATATTTTCATGAATAAAGTTTGGAACCAAAAAAGAAAAAAAAAAAATTTTTCAGAGGAACTCTTTCATTTCAGAACTTGATTTTTCATATATGTGTGTATATATATATGTATATAATTTTACTTTTATTTTTTAGCCATTTCCCTGTCTTCAACTGTTCTGTGAACTTCCTTTGGGTAACTGTGCTGAAGGTCCCATGTCATGCAATTAAACAATTCAGCTGTTGACTGTGCTGTAAGAGACAGTTGAAGAGGAAAACAAGAATATGTGGAAAAATTAAGATCAATACAAGTGATAAATACACAAGAGTGCCCCAACACACAAATTGCAATAATAGGACAAATGGAAAACGAAACAGCAGAAAAAGTGTCATATTTAGCAGATGCAGACAGACACAGAGACATGAAGGGTTACATTTCACTGGTCACTGACACAGTATTTTTTCTTAATCTTTTTTTGAACCTTACTGTATTGGTCTTGCTGTATTTATTCAAGAATTCAGTGTCCTCTGTTCACTATATCACATTCTATTTTGTTTTCTTCTACAATCATCTTGACCATTTTCTTCCAAAATGACAAGCTGTAATTCTTCAATTCAAAACCCCTATTCTTGAAAGAGCAGAAGAAAAAGCAGCATTAGGAAGAAAGACCTATTCTACAGGTTTACCAGTTCTTTTATCTGACAACTAGAAGTTATGCCAGCTCCACTACGACAGTTTCTGGAGTGAAATAAAGTAACTTTCAAAGATCTTTCCATTTAAGCCGTAAAAGCATTAGCTGGAGAGCTGGAGAAACTGGGAGTGTTTTGGAAGCTGAAGAATCAGGAAGTGGAAGGGTTACTTGATTTTTACATTTTTGTTTTATGTTTTAAACCCAATTTGAACTCAGGCACTGAGATTCATCCCACTTGAAATAACACAGTTGAAATAATTGCTGTTACTCAGAGCTGCTACGGGCACTGATGGACACAATTTAAACTACCTGATGACTGTGGTGGGCAGATTACCAGGGAGAGGACCACTCACTGCTGGGGCCAGAGTGACTCTTTGACCTTTTGTGGAGCACCTGAACAGCCTTGGTTATGTCCTGCTCAATCTTTAAATTAGTCACAATCACCACCCATACATTTACGTATCTGAAAAAAAATTAAAGAAAAAACCTCCCTGCAATTTTTCAATGTTTTAGAGTTGGTTGTCATACCCTAAAGAAAATTTTCTTCTATGTATTGCTTTAAAAAAATTATGTTATAAAATAAATATTGGCAGCAAAATGCTGAAGTTTAGGCATCCAGAGTCTCTCTAAGCAAATGCTGCATAACAAGCTGCCAGGAGCCCAACAGCTGCATCTGATTTTCATAAAAGGGAGCAGATTGCTTCAGCTGCCCCCCGCAGGAAGGTGAGGCCCAGGGTGTATCCTGGCAGGCACAGCTCCTGCTGTCCCAGCCATCCCACGCACAGGACAGAGTAATCTTACATCATGTCCCACAGTCTACCAAGCCCCTCTCATGTGGAGTGGGAATTTCTCATTTCCCACACATCTGACTAACTAGGGAGTGAGGCTGTGAGAGAAATAAGGGCGCTTAGCCACTTCCTAATCCATCTATACTCCATGGATACAATTAGAGAGGATGGAATATAATAATTGACTAATACAGCCTTTTTTATGCGCTCTGAGAAGAAAGATTTCCCTAGACATTAATAGCTCATCTAGGTGTCACTTTCAAAACTCTACTCAGCCTGCTCAGGAGGACAAAATTCGAGGAAAGAACTACAGTGCACATCTTTAAGAGGATTTCTTTTTCACCCAAGTCTACAAAATATTATTTATGATTCCATGACCGCTACCAGTTGCTGATGATATCACACTTGGCTTTTTTACATCTTTTCTGCCACCTGATTTCCAGCTCTGAGAAATCCTACACTGCAGCAAAAGGCAAGAAGATGTCAGAAAGCATGTGCTATGACTTATCATGCTCCAAACATGCTGAGAACACAGACACTATGTAATGCCTGATAGAGTGCTTTTGCATTGGGACATCAACAGCTTTTCCTTTGTCAGTAGTGCTAAATGAATTGGAAGATCACTGTGCTACAGCTTCTCAGTCAGGAGAGCTGTCAGCAGCTCTGTGATGGCCATCTGGGGAAAACAAACGCTTGGCCCAAAGCAAGATGACGTAACAGATGAGAAGCACTGGCAGGGACATGGTGGATTATATTAAAAACCTATCTTATTTGTTAGCTAGCTGTAGATGACAGCATTGGAGTGCACAATAAAATGCATTTATGATGCTCCGTAAATCCCTTGGGTTCACCACACTTGTCTACATTGTGAGCTCATTTATTGGCCAGGAATGAAACAGAAGTCAGTTGTGTTTCATTCAAGATTAAAATTGTTAGTTAACTATATCTCAAATAGTAGCTCCTGCACAGTGCAGAAGTCTGTCAACTGTATTTTGCCTTTTTTTGGCATGCACATTTTCACATAAATTTCCGTGTACGTTTTTTCGGTAAGAGAACAGAAATGTTTTCCTGATTGCACCATATGATAATGTTCAATATGTATTATTTTAGTTCTGCACAGAAAACGAGAAAACCCAAACAGCAATAACAAATGCCAAAACTCATGCGTTTGCTACTACAGTTTTATGAAGAACAGAACATTCTTTGTACTTGGCAAGATTTAATCATATTAATAACAAATTAATCTTATTAAAAATAATATAATCATTCCTACAGAAGGATGATCAGTTCATGGCTATTTCACAAGCATGCAAACGTTATCTGGTTGCTTTTCTTTTCCATACAATGTTAGGTCTTCTCTGACCCATAGCAGAAGAACGCATGCGATATGGATCCCACTTGGTAGCTAAAGAAGAATAACTGTTTAGTTAAGTAAACTTACTTCAGATTAATGGAGATCCTAAGCTGGCAAAAAAAAAAAAAAGAAAAAAAAATCAGTTAAATCAGTTTTGCCCAAACATACAGCACAGCAACAATATTGATTAGGATGCAATGAATCAGCAGACCAAGTTGATTGCATTCCTTTTTCAACATGACACTGAGAAATCTTCACGGTTTTGGCCCAACGAGAGCCTCTTCTGACTGCAGAGATGGAAAAGGAAAAGGAGACAGATCCGTGATCCTACTTGTATCTTCACTATTTTGAAAACACTCAAAAATGGACAAGCACTACAGAGAGTATTTACTGCGTTCAGTGTTGGCCCATGCTTTGTGATGTGAAAGTCTGCACTGAAGAGCCTCAGCCAATAGACTTTTGTCCTGGCACTTTACAATACATGTGCCGTGTAACAAAATCCTATAAGTTGAAATGCAGCAAGACAGAAGGTGTAGTCTGCATTAGTAATCAAGCTTACATGTACTCATAGAAAGAAGAAGGAAAGTATCTTGAATAGATTTAGAGGATCGTGGGTCTGTCTCTGTTGAAGTCTGTCAACCAGGACTTCAACAGAAACACAGATTTAATTTACAGCTTTCTCAATTGAGAGTTGAACAGTATGGCATGTTCTGAAAATTAAATGTCAGGGATTAAAGACATCTATTTGTTACGTGTGAGCTTGTTTTTGGATTTTTTTTTTTTTTTGGGGGGGGGGGGGAGGGTTGCACATTTCAATATGATTCACTGAAAAAGCTACTGGAAAACACACATTTGCATAGCTCTATTTGCTTGGTCTGTTTGTTCAAAGTTACCATAGTTTTCAAGCACCTTCCTTAACAGAATGGCAAAACCCAGGTAAAAATTAGGAGCTGTGTAATACACAGTGTTTCCATAGTTCCCAACAGTAAATAGTACCTA
The DNA here is from genome assembly GCF_051311805.1 of Agelaius phoeniceus. Taxonomy (NCBI): domain Eukaryota; kingdom Metazoa; phylum Chordata; class Aves; order Passeriformes; family Icteridae; genus Agelaius; species Agelaius phoeniceus. Next base: position 26,322,942 of record NC_135268.1, read on the forward strand.
TGTCCCTACAAAGCAGGATTTTCCTGTGATTTCAGAGAATGCAGGAGAGTTTATTGCTCTGGTCTGGAACCCAGATTGGCAGGCTTTTGCTGCCAGTTCAAAACTGACCTTAAACCAATAATTTCTTCCTCTCCCTTTACAGGCCTATTCTCTTCCATTTGCTTGTAACTTCTTGACCATTTATGGTGCTCTACTCATTCATGAACAGCTGTCAGTTTGCCTGCATTCCTTCCCTTCCATCATTGGGATCAGTTGAGGTTTTGTTCCTAATCACAACCTAATTGGCTGTTTAAAATGCATAATCCTCTTCAGAAGATTACTGCAGCAGAGGCTTCCAGGAAATGCTCTTGCAGTATTGAAGGTCTTTGGCAGGAAAGCTTGGGGCCTTCTACCCAATTGCTCCCACCACATCAACAGAGACATTTGGAAGAAAGCACAGGCAGCTTCCAAAAGTCTTCTACACCATGACATTTCCTCTGGAAAGCAGTGGTGGCCTAAGGCTGAGGTCTAAGTTTACACTGATACTTTGGAGGAGCTGTTGTAGTATAAGAACAGACTGGGATAATAGATGTAATAAATTATTGAACTTCATTCAAAACCATTGACAATATGCATAGTTTAAATAACTTTATCAAAAATAGAAATAAAGTATTTACAAGAAACTGCATGTCTACCATCAGTGCTTTTTCTTACCCAAAGACTGAAAGATATGATACAAAAATCTACTAAAGTTCTTAATCAATGAAGAGGAAGAGAAAAGGTGAGGAGAAAAGAAAGAAAGAGAATTACAAAAGAATTAACATTCCTAACCTGCTAAAGACCCAATAGCCACTGTTGGAAAAGGGATATCTTCTATAATAACCACATTTATTATGCATTACTAGTAAAATCCTGACAGGTTTATCAAGTCATTATACAGAAACCCTACCACTAGTGCATGCTCACATACCAAAAGCCCACAATCTAAATTACATGTTTGGGCATTCATTGGATAAGAATATTCCAGGGGGGAAGACTGGTGAAAAAAAGAGAAGAGATAAAAAGAAGGAATCTCCTAATAACATGAGAAGAGTCAGGCATATCTGCAATTCTTGACAACTGCATTATTTCTATCATCATTATCTAGACTTTACTGTATAAGCTCCCTGAAAATACCTTGGAAAAAGGATACCTCAGAATCCCCTGATCTTATGAAATGATGAGTTTTAATTGCCTAAACCAACATTCTCTTTCATAATTTCTCTTTTTACAAAAAATCCTAACAGACTTGAATGTTCAGGACAGAAACAGGAGAACATTACAGATCACAGCAAATTTAAACAAAAACTAGTTTAAAATTTAACTGAACTAATGCAAGTTTTTGAACTGACTTCTTTGGAGCTGGGTGTTCTAATGGACCAGAAACAGCATGGATGGAAAATGAGGGTGTGTTTTTGGAGGAAAGGTTATGATGACACTTAAGAGTGACATCTGGTTTACCCAAGAATAAGTGCCAATAAACACCTTCAGATGGAGAATTGATCACAGGCCTCAGCAATCACGCTGGAGACATGTGAAATTTATTGTAGGCCTGCCTGTTATTTACCTCACTAGAAGAAGCACAGTGCTAAAAAGCAAGAACAAACAAACAAGCCAACCCACCAGCTCATGGGGATCTCAAACAAACTGAATCAGGAGATGAAGGCAGCAGACCTCATTCAGCACCACGACACAGTTGACATGGTGGAGTCTCTGGTCTGGCTCACAGTTCACATCTCTGACTCTATGTGTCCAAGGCAGTGGGGGCCTGGGAACATTATCTCCCATCTTTTGATGCTTATTTATTTGATTTGCACTGGAACAGCAAAGAACAAATCCAAAGCAAAGTAGGTCTCCTACAAAGTTTACTAATCAATGTGGTTGGATGACATTTCCAGGTCTCAGAATTCAACTTAGGTGGGTCCTTAATTAATTTCCTTGCTGAATTTGGCCAAAGCCTTCCTTGGTGGTGTGCTCACCAGCAGGAGCCCATACTGCAGCTACGAGTACGAAATTGCACAAATGTGTTCTAAAAATTAAGTTCCTAATGAAGAAGTTGAACAAACTGACCTGAAACAGAGTCGTCAGTGCTTCTCAGGGAGTATTTAAGCAGTGCCAAGAGCAAGGAATTTTTTTTCATGCTGGCTCTATTATAAGCAAAGGAAAAGTCTTAGAACAGTAAAAAAAATTATGTGTCCTGGTTTCAGCTGGGATAGAATTAATTTTCTCCTTAGTGTCTGGTACAGTACTGTGGCTTGTATTTAGGATGAGAATAATGCCGATAACACGCTGATGTTTTAGTTGTTGCTGAGCTGTGGTTACACTAAATCAAGAACTTTTCAGCTTCTCCTACATCCCTGCCAGCTGGGGGTGCACAAGAATTTGGGAGGGAAGACAGCTGACCCCACCTGACCCAAGGGACATTCCATAACATACAGCACCATGCTGAACAATAAAACTGTGGAGAGTTAGCTGAGATGTGCCAATTGCTGTTCGGGAACAGACTGGCAATCAGTCAGCAGATGGTGACCAATTGCATTGTGAATCACTTGTCTTGGATATTCTTTATTCATTATTATATTTTTCCCTTCCTTTTCTGTCCCATTAAGCTATTTTTATCTCAATCCATGAGTTTTACCTCCAAAACTGAGGTATCAGACTTGTCACTCAAAAACTCCCAACTTTTCTGTGCTTCAAAAAAGAAGTTTTCACTGCAGCATATATGTTTTTTCTAGAGTTAGAACTAATCAATGGTTTATCATGACACTCTTCATTCATCTCAGCAATGCCATCTGAACCAGCATGGCCAGAGAGCTCTTCAAACAGGCTATTCTGGAAGCATTTCCCTAAAGAAATCTGGACAGGTGGAAAAGAAATTTAATGCGCCAAAGTTTTTTTAAAAAACAAAGCATTTGCTGCATGCTAGGACAGAGATTTTGACTGGATTGAAAAATTATCCACAAGGAGTGTTCAGACATTGAGCCATGATAGATAGTCACAATAACTCTAATAATGCAGCTGTTGTTGACACTACCAAAGTTTACATATCAATTTATGACAGTGAGATGTTTCAGTATAGTATTGCTTAGTAGCAATTAGTTTTATTTGGAGTGATTAGGTGTTCAGTTACTTACAGAGGCCCAGGGTGTTAGGAACTGTTCAGAGTTTGCTTGCAGATTTCTGCCTTGAAAAGCCTTTGAGTATTACAGATATTTCTTGCAATCCAAAATACAGGGGAAAAAAAATCATTGTAACAATTCTTCCAATAAAAATTGTCAGACAGACTAGAATTAATGAGATAAGGCCAAGTTATCAAAAACTAAATTAAATCTCAGTGCTCTGCCAATTTACCAAAGAGGAATTGGTTTCAGCCAGAGCTACAGAATTGGCCCTCCTCCACCTGAAAAGCATTTCTGGGGCACATGCAGAGAGGAGGTCAGCTACAGGTAGACAAACATAAAGTCACCCTTCTTTTCCTATGCAGAGAATCCTTCTAACCTGTCATCCTGATCTGTTGGGAGAAAATCACACACCCATCCAGATAAGGCTCTGTTTGTGCAAACAGACCAAAGCTTTGAGCTCATAGGTACTGCACAAATCCAAAGGGGACTGTGCTAATGCAGTGGATCCTGACCACCACTCCAGGCTGGATCCTATCCAAAAACCCCTCAGCATAACAGCAACAGCATTATAATAATGTTACCACTTGTACAAGAGGGCTGGACATTTTCCTGTGGAGAGCTCTAAATTTCATATACAACCCAGTTCCCAAAGAGAGGGGGTGTTTTAACCATCCCATTAATAAAATCATAATTACCAATTTGCTCAGGTGCCAGTGATGCTGAAAGTTTTATCAATATAAACTGTCAAAATTATGAAATCCCATATGACTAGATACTTTACCAGTTACACACATGCATTTTGATGGTACTGCATCTGCCTCTGGAACAGAGACCCTTCCCTTAGTTAAACAAGGCATGAATTAATAAGATTAACATGGTGCTACTCTAATAATATTTGCCCTTGTATACCACTCATGGATAGTATACAGCATGTGATATACTCTAGTTCTCTGCATGTTAATTCCAGGTCACAGTTTAATTAGTCCATGCATAATATAGTTGAGAGACATCTATTTCTGATGTAATTGCTTTGTGTTTTAACTCATGAATAATTTTCCCCATCTCTGTTCTGGGCATGAGAAGACTATTTTGGCCCTAGCAAAGCACAACAGCCTTTAGAAATCCTTTGCCAGTGATGAGAAACAAAAGTGCCATGGTCTTCTGCCTTACATTCCCTTCTCCTCAAACCACTCTCTTAAGTTTCAGCTAGTCTGTGACACATAGACACTCATCTCTAGTGATTTTGGCTGTCTCTTTTCCTCCTTTTAAAGTCAAAATTGTTTCCAACACAATCTTTGGACCATAGCTGAAGAGTGGCTGATGAATTTCTTGTGAAAATAAGACCTAGTGTGTTATACAGAAAATTGTAAGCACTGACGCTGAAGCTTTAAAATATTTTACAGAGAATAGTTTCAAGAAGCAATCTGCGAAGTCCTCAGAATGAGCCACAAAATACTCACAGATATAAAAATAGTATTTTACTGATCTCCCTTCTATAATTTATATAATTTTTCTTGTATGAGACATGGTCTCCTGACTCTGTAGTAATTAGGATTAAGATTTTAAATTATTCAAATTACTATTATTTAGTCTTAGAAATAAAAAGTTGTTTAAAGTAATAATATATTAATTACTCATAAACAGATATTTAATGCTGTGATATATTTGTATCAATTCTTCTAAAATTAAGGAATTTCTGACTAAATTAAAGGCATCAAAACAGAATCCATTAAGTACAAAGACATCAAGAAAACAAAAATCTGAAGAGTCTGGGAGCATGACATCAAAAAGAGAGGTATATCCATATAATTATTCAACACCAAATGTTAATCCAACGAATAAAAGCACTAAGGGTTTAAAGTAATTTGGCTAGCACACAAAAATCACTTTGCTACAATGATCACATGCTCAGACTAATTGCACACCTGGTTCTATAATAAACTCACAGCTTAAAACATTAAGCAGAGGGTTAAGACACTGATACTGAAGGTGATAGGACACAATTATATGTTAACTGTGTTTTTGAGAGGCTTTTTTTAAACATCAATGCTAACTTGATCTACAGCAATCCAAGAGTCAGACTCACCATGTTCATTGGATACATACTTTTTTCCTGTTAATACTACAGTTTGCATACACATTGTACTTGATGGGGCTGTAGGGGAAGAAAGAAACAGAACAAATAATTGATGCAATATATACATTTTGTTTGTTTAATATTAAGTTAGTCATCACTACTTTTCTGCATTTTTGTGGTCACTGGTGCGGTTTCTCAGACAGTGTTGTTCTTAACACAACCTGTGCCTTGAAAAGGAAAAAACAAGATGTGGATTTCTGGAGATGTTCTATCCCTCCTCATGATAATAAGTTGCCTCTGAGGACGCACTTTAAATCACATATCTCTAATTATAAATTGTACCTTTACTTTGCTGTTTCCAGATCCTTCTATATGCCTTTGTTCCGAACAAGTGCCACCTGTTTCCAATAGTGAAATACTTTATTAGTCAATTGCTATCAATTAACCTTCAGAAACCACACACTGCATTACAAAAGGATTATGAATGTAGATCAGATCACAGTCCATCACAGGGAGGGAATTAGGTGTATACATAATCAAAGTCCATTACACCATATACTGTGTGTAAATTACCACAGCAGGGCAGCATCAGTGTTTCCACTATATCTCAAAAACCCTTGGTGCATACTAATACTTGGAGCTTCTCTTGCAATGAAGGGACCTAGAAGTAGCTAGCAGTCTAAGACCCTTGCTATTAGAATTTCAAAGAATTTTATTCTCCTGTCTTTCATCCACACTTCATATCAAAGCAAATGTGTTTCTTGTGCTTAAAGAGAAATATTCTTCCCCATAAAAAAACCTCTTATCTGTTAATGAAAATTATTTACATTACACAAAGAATTATGAACCTGAGATCACAGACCTCTTTTGCTACAGAAATTAACCCAAATTTGCATTACATACTAAGTATGAAGAATCCTTAGCTTTCTACTTCCCATGTTTTCCTGATTTTCAGATGCCACATTTTCTTTTTGTTCTTGTGTCTGCCAAATCAACAAATAGGCCTGAGTTGGTTGTCCATTCTAATTCCAGTGCCATAAGAAACCCTCAGCAGCAGTGACGTCAGCTGACAATTAAAAACATAACAACTCTCTGTTGAGAACTGGCAAGGGATGTACTCTGTGATCCGACACTCCTTCATTTCTAAAATGCTGCCTCAGCTCTTAAGCTGCATGATCCCTGTTAACACCAATACAAATTGAGAAGCTGAACTCAGATGTAATGATTGCAAGCTCTTAGAGATCACAGCCCTGCTACCAGACACCAAACTGAATGGACTGCAGAAACAAGTAATAGCAAAAATGTTATTAACTGCTCCCAGTAGTCACTACTTTGAGAAACAGATTAACCCAAATACGTTCTCTCTCTCTGAACCCTTGTGATAAAACAACATGCATGTGAAAAATCATCCTTTTTCTGCGGCTCAAGATTTTTGTGTCATCCATTGTATTTCTTGCTCTGCTTCACTCCTGACATTGCCATGTTTCCTCAGCTATTTGTAGTGTTGGTTGATATAAATAAAGTGAAAATCAAATGTGTACCCCTAAAAATAATTTCAAAGTAACAGGGTTTCTGTTACTTTGAAATTTCTGTTTAAAGACTATCCCAGACCCCTGGAAACAAGGGACACAGGACACTGAAGCCAGTGTGGCCCAGGTCTGTCCTACTTTCAAGAATCCTTACAGTGTTTTGAGGCAATACCAGCTGCTTATATGAGAACTGCTCTTGTAAAGAGCCATGACAGAAGGTACTTCCCTAAGATGAACGAACCTCAGGAGTTGGGCATCTTAGAGTGGAAATGTGGCTACTTTCTCGCATGTAGCTTCACCTCTTTATCTTCAAAAGCAAAACCAAACTGCATCATTAGACCTGATCCTGACAGAATTAAGGCTAACACATTTTTCTATCCCACCACACAAATGTATCCCACCACACACTTCTCCAGTTGTAATTTATATGTAAGTGTACAAGTGTATGGAGACAAATAAACCACATTATCACAGGTACCAAGCTGACTAAAACCCACACGAACATGAACCTACAGAAGGAAAAAGTCAGCAAGAGGAAAACATTATTTCTTAAGGTTCAGTTCCATTTAATTGAGGCAATTTTTGTTTCTGAAGAGAGAAGCAAAAATGCAGTTAGAAGACCTAATATATGAATGCCTTTTGTATGGTTAAGTGGAGATAGTACAGTGTTCTCTATTTAATCTTACTTTTTGCTGTCTTTCTGGTATAGCACAAATGAGAAATTGATTTTTTTTTGTTAAATATCCACGTGCTGAAATTGTAGCACTGTTTAACTGATAGTAGAGTTGTAAGTTGCATCATTTTCCACTCTCTTTTCCTACAAGGTTTTTAATGTCTCTTCCTAACAGGAGCTAGAAAAATAAGATTCAAGAAATGCAGTGACAGCTCAGACTGTGGATTTTGCTTCATACTTTCAAACTACTCAGTATAAGGAAAACACCCCAAAACATGTTTTTCAACTTTGTGGTGATATTTAGCTATGTTTTTTCACCCTGAGCATCTCCCTCTCTGTCCTGGTCCTCCCCATGAGTGGCTGAATGGAGGCTGGTGCTTGCACAGCTCCTGACCTGCTGCATCCCAGTTGCAGAGTTTTCTTGTGGCAATGCTGAACACACATGTGTCAGTAAATGTGCTGCAGAGGTACATGACTGGAAGCAAAACTGTGGGTGTGGGGAACACAACACACATTATGGAGGCTGCTGTTCAACAGAGTTTTCCCCATGCCCCAGCTGATATCCCTGTGATCTGTAAACAATGCCCACCAAGATCCAGCAGAGATGTCCTTGCTGTTGAAGTCAAAGATAAAATTCCCCCCTGTACTGGGGATGACATTTTAAGACTGGGAATTCAGGTGTACTTAATAAGGCTGTCATTTGCCATTTCCCAACTGGCTAAACCATTTTTCCAGATCTTCATTCCCAATTCACACCACTGTAAATGAAAGGAGAGCTATGTACTTAGCCACTTGGTTAAAAGCTAGCCATAGTAGACCTACAAAAATAGATGACTAATAATGAAGCAATTGATGAACATAAAAGTAACTCAAATGTTGGGTAGGGATGCACGTTATGCAATGTACACATAGCTAGGCTTCAGCCTGCAAAGAAATGGTGCAGAAAACCTTTCTTCCAAAATCCCAGGATTTGATGCACTTCCCATTGTCTTCACACATGAATACTTCAGTATTTACATCCCAAAAGTGTGAATGACAACAAAACATATTCTAGGGCCTGTCAAATTATCCTGCTAGAAGCTCTGAAGGTAAATCTCCAACTATGCAATGCTCTAGCACATCGTTCAGTCATACAGACATTAGAACTTTATTCCAGTATTAAAGCTGCTAACTTACTTTGGACATACCCTTTTCTATAACCTGTCCCTATTAAATTATTTCACTAGTCCCTAGCTCAGAGCATTCATCTCTCTATTACTCATAATTATTTCAATGTGCTCCCTTTTTGCCCTTTTCTTTCCACTAAGACAGCTGTAATTATGAAGCTGTTTCTTGCCCTGCACATCCTTGCAAGAGCAGTGGACCTCCATCAGGCTATGTTGTTAATCTTACCCATAATGACAGAACTTGTAATATTATGGAATCAAATCTATTTTACAGCTCGTTTTACAGCTCCAGGGTTAGTTGTAACAGTGACAGCTCCTGTGAGATGAGATTAATAGATCTTTTACAAAACATGTAGAGCATTTGATCTGATAAGGTTTTCTGGTAGTTTTAATGTTCTCCATGTCTTGTTTTTTTTTTTTTTTTTTCTATAACTACTATATTCCAGATAGAGGTGAAAAAATGTTAGTTTTTATACTGATGCCTGAAAAAAAAGATTCCCCACACTATCTCTTTTTTATTTTTTTGTCTAATTTTTTTTAACTGCACAGAGGCTTCAAAAGTCATTATGAAGGTTTCTGTTTTAATTCTTTTAAAGTCTGGTCTACAACATTAAATGCCTTTTATAGATTTCCTGACAGCTTAATGACTTGGACTTGTAAAATTTTTTTTCTTTATTAGTGATGCTGAAAAAAACCCTAACAACAGCACCGCTTCTAACAGAGCAACAAACAAAAAAGCCCACCCCAACTAAATGGGGATTGGACATAAGGAATTTCTTAAGTCTGAATTTAATATGCTTGTTTTCAGTGGCAGGTAGCTTTAGGAACCAATTACAAGTAACTTAAGTACATTGAAATTGCCACTGTGACTTACGTTTATGGGGTGTGATACGAATAAAAGACCAGCCTGGATTTTGAGCAGAATCATTCTAGGCAGCAGATCTGAATCTCTTTGAACTCTGGGGGATTTAGATGTAGGCTGACATTTGTGGCTTTGGTACCTCTCCACAAGGTTTCACAAACCCTGAATATCAAACCAAACTTCCTCAGAAACTGGAGTTGCTCTGATCTACCTCGGAACATCATGGAGGCAGTAAGCAAGTTGGGTTCAACAAGTGGTTTACTAAAGTTCAGTGAAGGATTTTAAAATTAGAAAACATCACCCTAGATGTAAAAAAAAAAAAAAGTTTATGGTTGCACAAGCAAGAAAGCCTATGGTTTATAGAGGGCAGAGTTCATGCAAGGATTACAAGCTGGTGTGAGAAAACTCATTTTAGATATCATGTACTTTCTCTTACTGAAATCCTTCTGTGAGACTTTGTGTTTCATAAACTGAACTAAAAAGATCCAAAGACTCTTAGCTTTACCAGAACTTTTCATAGGTGTTGTATTTGAAAACATGACTGTTAGTGCACAGATGCAAGCAATCCTTTTGATTCTTTTTCCTAGGACTATCCTCTTAATCAGCATAATAATATCATCAGATTGGCTATTATTCATCCCAAGAAAATCCTATTGATTTCACTGGGGTAGTGTATGACTTTGAACATCTACAGATGCTGGATTATACTCTTGGCAGCTTCTTATGGATCTCTTGCATCCTCCTCTAGTTTCCACCCTCTACGGAGCTTTCCTCGGCAGATCCACGTCCTCCACAATGGTTTCACCCAGAGGTCTTTGCTCTACCCATTAGAGCCCAGGCATCCTTTGGGATAGGAATGAGGCCAAAAGACAATCAAAGGTCGTTCTAACATCTATTACTGGAAATTGTGCCTTGTTATGCTGAAGAGTCAATTAGCTGTCAGAAATGCAATTAAAGCAAGCTATGTTGTGTCTCATTAAATCAGATATGAAACAAAGAATAAATGATTTAATTTTTTAAAAAAAAAAAGATTATCCTGGTCTCAAAAACACCTGAGCAGCTTCCATGAATAAAATTTATCCTGGAGCTATTTAGGATAATATTTCCAAAATATTGTGTGTCCTTCGACTCATTAACTTAAATAAGAGCTAAGTGGCTGAATCCTTGTGTATTGCTTAGAAATTTGGGATAACAGGAAACAAATATCTCTTTGAAAATATAGCATTGCATGTATTTTAATTGCTATATTAGCACTTTTTCATCAAGACAGGGCTAGAACACAGGAATAAAATAGGTAATCCCTGAAAGGAGCAAAGGACAACATGTACGAGTGCAGCACAAGCAGTCAGCAGAAAAAGTCAAAACTGTTCAGCTATCAGCACATCTAACTAATGCCCTGAAGATAGAAACTGATATGGGAATAAAGACATATACGAAATTCAGAATTTTCACAAATTTCATAGGATTCAATTAATAGAATACTCAAGATCTCACTTGTACAAAATATCTGAATCCTTCTTGAAGACAATTCTATACTTCTGGAATACTACTTATTTGAAACAGCCTGTTTCCACTGACTTCAGGCTTTAGCAGATGGAAGACCTAGTAAAGAAGCAGGTATGAAGAACTGGGAATACTGTCAGAGGATGTGGAAGAAACATAATACTATCACTTATAATTTAAGGTAAAAATTAATAAGAAAAAATAATATTGAAAAGATGGATCTGCACTATGATTCCCTCTTTCTTTTAGTTATAAAAAAGTGGTAGTGGGAGGACCTAGTAGTCTCTTGTGCCTCCCAGATACTTCAAGCAGTATCTGGTTATTGGCTTGATATGCCCCAGATGGCTGATAAGGACTGAAAACAAATAACACAGCAACAACAAGTAATTAAACATGGCTAACTGTGCTTGTTTGGACCCTTTTTCTATTGTGGATGTCTATTTTAAAACCTTTTCACCACATTAGTTGTAAATGTTCACATATCCTAGAGCCAGGAAATCTGCCAGGGCTGAAAGGGTCCAAGCAGTCACAGAAGTGTCAATGAGACTGCACATTTTCAAGTCTTCTTTTGGCCCATAACTATTTCAGTATTACCTGGATTTGGGCATTAATGAAAATCTGTCATAAAAGGCAATTTCTCAAGAAGGAAACAAAACCAAAGCCACGGATCTGGGAGCAAGTCATAGTTTATGGAGTATGGCCACCAGAGGTTTGAGCACTACATCCCTCTTCTGTGAGGGGGAATCGGCCTCCCCAGGCTTCTTACATTGTTTTAGGGGCCATGCAATGGCACCCTGATCCTTATCCTCAGAGCATTGCAAGGTTGTCATCTAGCCCTCAAGGATTAATTTGGACTAATTTAGCTCCTGCTGCGCTCAGAGGGGGACATGGTTGTTGAATCAGGATTTATCTCACATGTACGTTGCAGCTTCTCATTGCTTCCAGGGAAGATGCAGCAGTAGGATGCAAGACCTGTTGCTATCTTCCTACCAGAGGATAGACAAAGACACTTGGGATTGTGTCACCCACTGGAAGAGGCAGAAATGCTACTTTTGGAGGTTTTTTGCTGCGCTGACAGGAATCCTCAATCTGACACATTAAGAGAGCTGTAAATACATGATATAATAACCTGGCATTTCTGTGGGTAGCTCAAGTCTCACTGCTGTTACAATGGGCTTTGTTACCTGCTGATGGTTACTGCAAGTGCCATATGAAACTATGCTCAGGTCACTTGGATCAACACTTTTCTCCATTTTTAGCTTTCACCACCCTATTGAACAAAATGTTTATGACAGGCCCCTGGGCAAGTAAAATTTATCAGTTTATGGTAAATCTGTGGAGAATAACACCAAAGATAAACACAGTGCTTTGGTGACCTTTCAACAGGATGGGCTAAGTCAAATACATGGGTCAGCTGTGGAGAGGGATCAATGACAGAGCTTTCTTTCTAGCATGCCCAGTGCATGTGGCCACAGCAGTTTCCTGGGATCTCTGTTTTGAGGAGCAAGACAGGAGATTTTAGGTCTTGAAATGAATGCAGCAAAATAAGAAAAATGGGGGTGGGGGTGTGATATTACTTCAAACCATTGCAGGACTTGTTTGTTAAGTACTGTGCTGACAATCTCATGGGCAGTGATTTGGGCTGTGAATCTGCTCAAGGGCAGAGTATTATCTAGGGGATTGGGAAAACATGGTGTTATGCAAGTGCTCCCAAATGCCAGGTGCAGCTCAGATTGATTTCTTTATTTTAAATAATAAGCGTAGTTAACTTTTTACATTGGTGGACTCTGGTTACTACTGTTGTTGGAGGTAAACAAACATTGGAATTTCATTAAAGAGTATTACAGGACAAAACTCTTCCTCCCAAGCTGAATAGGACTGGTAAAGAATGAAAATACTAATCTTGCATTTCCACTCTTGCTTGTGAACAGTGGTAGCTGTTTTCTGCCCCTCCAGGCGAAATGTGCAGCTACCCATCTACACTGAGGTTTTCTGAGAGTCATAGAAGGGTTAAAACTGTCTGCAACCCCTCAGCATACCCCTTGTATCCTTTCCAAATTGTGTTTCACTTCTGTATGTTTCCAGTCATACTGAAATCAAACAACTCTTTAGCTCCATTAGAAAGACAAATTCAGTGAGAAATCCAGCTCAGTTTTAAGGCTGGGGATTTAGCCAGACATTCAGATGAGCTTAATTCAATTTATACTGCATGTAATTTAGCTATAATATTTCTTCCTCTTTTTATCTCATTCTTATATGCTGTCAAGAAAAATGTACAAGACACCTAGGCAGACTCTAATGATGTGTTCCTCTTGTCTGTGACCCCTGCTAGTATGGAATCTCTCACAAGCTATTACTCTGTTTAACACGTGCCTAAGTTTCTTGTGTACCCCTGGAAAGTCATTATGTTAATTGCAACGTTGTACAACTTGGGTTTCTTAAATGGAAATATTTTAGTAAACTATGCAGTTGTCTCTGTATAGCCTCAGCATAATCTTCAGATTAGGAGAGAAATGAAAAATCAGGAAGCAAACTGTCCTTCATTTGCTAAAAGTGGGTCTTTCACTGCTAAGATTGTAACTTTTAATTAGGCAAGAAATAAATATCTGAGAGTAGGACAGACTATAAAACTGTGATTACCTTTTTAAATTACTGCTAACAAGCAAATTAGCTGCAGCGCAGAATAGCAGCAGATCAATAGGAACAGTAAAACTAAAAAGATTTTGCTGATCGCCTGTGTCTTTGGATGAAAACTGTAAAAGAGGTCCCCACAGGCTTCCCAAAGATAACCTACAAAAGAATGAGACACAAAGGGTATTGAGCTCAAAGATGCTTCAATTTCCCTAGGTAGTGAGAGCTCGTCCTATCAAACCACCTATTAGTCACAAACTCATACAACCAAGAACTCTCAGGCCTCTTGAGATCTCCTGTCATCTTGAAAAAGGTAATACCAATGAGAGGCACTAGTTCCTCTTGAAGCATGTTCAGTTTATTATTTTTCAATGGCTCAAGCAATTTATGATGGTGATGCTGCCAAGACATATAAATAAGTTTACACAGCTACTCTTTAGCAAAGATCTGGTAGCTTATTGTAAATTAGTTAACTCAGAGAATCAAAACACTAAGTGGGCAGAAATATTTTAAAATCACAAGATTTTGCCACAGAACAAAAAACCCTTTATTTTATTTTTCGGCTTTAAACGTTATTGGCTGACTTATCATATCAATGGCTTATTTATAAATGTTAAGCATGATTGTTTCAAAAATAATTGTAACTTTGCTGCATCCAACTTTGTTACAGCACACTTTTAGTTCTTTCTGAAAATGCTGAATAATGCGGCTATGTTTTCTAAAAATGTCCATTCCTCAATACTTAATACCAAGGTTTGTATTTGAGAAGTGGAAAATATTGCCTTGAGATACCTGAAAGTAGGTTTTATATTTTTCTTTTACTCACTGTACACTGTACCCAAAATAATGCCAACAGAGAAAATACTTGTTTAGCTATACAACGCAGTTAACACTTTTTCAAGAGCTATGTTTGCATCTTTGCATATGTATACAATTTAGGCTTTATACAAACCACAACAACAGGTTTATCTTCGAGTAAGTTAAGTACACACAACACAAAATACCCTCTGTCAATATGTTTGCTCATCAGGAAAGTAATAAACAGGCTTAGGAAATCTTTCTGATAGGATATTAACTGCAATTAAGACTGAATTAGTTATATGGTTTACTGTCAGAAACTGAACAAACAGCATCATCATTTCAGGGTGTTGTATTGGCAATGTTTTGCATTCCTCCTGTTATTCTGTACAGGCTGAAAGGAAGGAATAAGGCTGATATTCATCATCATATAAATAAATAATATTTCTACTACTCCAATTAATTTAATTTATTTTTTCATTTAAAACCCTCCTGCTTATTAATTAGTCAGAATATGTTTTAAGTATCTGTTCTATCAGTTGTCTTTCCTTGTACAATGTACAAGGAAGATATGAACATATCATCAATTAAAAGCCCCATTGGCATTTTGAACTCCTTTTAATTACCTTAATTGGGTTGTCTGTTGTGTTCCACAATGTGAAAAATACTAAATGCTTTCAAGTTCACCAGATACATTCAAACATAGGTGATTTCCTGAAAAGAGCTTTTAGACAATTCATCAGTCCAGTACTGGAACCTGGGCAAATGGGAATGCTGTAGGAAAAAAAATAGTGCATGGTCATATATTTAAAGATATAATACTTCTGGTAGCACAACAGTAAAACTTAATTCTGCCATTTGTTACATATTGAGCACTTGCTTTTGCAAACATAACAGAGCTTATATGCATTTGCATATTTGTTTCTGTGGTTTAAAACCACTGAGGAAACACAGTACGACAGGGCAGCTGCAGGAAAGAGAGAGAAATTTTCAAAAGACAGAAACCCTCTACGGAGCTGCCCACTCGGACAAGTCAAGAAATTACTTGAGTCGACTGAGGCCCTCTTTATTCTGGCTAAGGCTCCTATCCTGTGCAGAGCTGATGTGGACAAGAGGGGGCTTTTCCTGATGGGACTAACTCTGCCCCCATGCTATCAGCCAGGTGGTGGTGGAGCAGCATCCCCAGCAAGAGATGCTGCAGGCCCAGCTGAAACAGCAGGCAGGCTCTGGGGTCAAACTCAGGACACTGCTCTGGGGGTGACTCCCCAAGTATCCACAGACCCCATGGACCAGAGGAGAGCCCTTAAACTGTGGTCAGACATCACAGAGCCTGTTAAAATTCACAGTGAAGGGAGAGGTGGATGAAATAAAACAGTGCCAAATGTCCTGCAGATATGAAAAATGCTGACTAGGTCTCAGTCAGTGGGGCAAATAATAATTGTGATTCAGAGGTTGGTATTGCCTCCATGGCAATATTCAAGGTATGCTTCAATTCATTTTTAATATAAATATCTGTGTTACGCTATGTGCCTGTGGTTTCATATTCCCGAGAGTGAGACTGGGGAAGAAATACCTGTAAAGGTGACTACAGGGCTTAATTTTTAAGTCCCTAAAGCCTGGGAGCTTTAG
The DNA here is from genome assembly GCF_051311805.1 of Agelaius phoeniceus. Classification (NCBI taxonomy): domain Eukaryota; kingdom Metazoa; phylum Chordata; class Aves; order Passeriformes; family Icteridae; genus Agelaius; species Agelaius phoeniceus. The sequence goes on from NC_135268.1 coordinate 26,338,950, forward strand.
GCATGGGCTTGAGCCATATGTTTTATTTATTTTAGGAAGGGTCCCCTAGACATATTATTGAACCAGCCTTGGTTACTGTTATTGATATCTGACATAAGGTTATACTTAATCATCAACATTTAGTACTGCTACTATGAGGAATCTGAAAAATTCAGTCTGACCAGCCAATCTACCATTACGGGAAATCCTTTCCAGACCCCAACAGGCAACTGCATAAATAAAGCACACAGCAAAATATCAAAGAAATGAATAAGCTGTCATATAAACAAGCTAGCAAGAAACCACACTAGCATTTAAAGTAGGAGTACAGAGATCTATGCCATGAGAATGAGGCATGTGAATCAGGACAGCAAATGCTCTTTCTTGCAAGGGATCTGACAATGGAGGGGCAGGCAGAGCGCATGAATTGGAAGCTCTGACTCTCTCTTTGTAGTCATGCACTTGAAACAATAAGCAGTACTTTTTTAAAAACAATAAAGGAGCAAATATGTGGTTGTAGTGTAGGACTCGGAAGTGTGTAGGAGAATAGACAATCCCCTTTTCTTGCCTATAATTTTATGGAAGGAGTTTTTGACTATTTCTGTCTTAGACCCATGCATTGACCATTCAGAAAGCAGATTTTTGTTTTTCAAAGTTATTTAGGTGTGGATTTCAAGAACTGGCAAATACTGCCATGGACTTATATGCTCTGAACTAAACTTTCCAGTGCAGTGAGGGAGATTTCAGGAAAACCCTCATGTTCTATAGCCAGATGAATATTGTATTCTCCTTTTTCATCCCTTCAGGGGTGACAACCACACACACCTTTTAAACATGAACAGAGCTGAACAGGTAAGTGACCAGTTCACCCAGTACTACAACTCTACACCACTTGTGACAATTATTCGTTGTTTATCTTAAACTGGATTCATATTCCCAAATTTTAAAAAGTCAAGGAATTTTACATTGCTGGAGAACAAGTTATCCTTATCTCAGGTCAGCAGTTGAAAGAGAATAATCTAAAAGTGTGAAACTAAGTCGTGTCCACACTGTTTACTTCAGAAAAGCACTTAGTCCAGTAAGCTCAGGCCAGCCTGGTATGTACTCACCTCAACCATGTAGGTTCCAAAGTAGCCCTTTTCCCATATCTGTATTAAATACCACTTCTCTTATGGCTTCAGTGTCGCTTAACCTGCTTTCCAGCTGAGACTCAAAGGTCATTTCAGGTTTTCTGAGAGTTTGAGGGAAGTAGAAATCGTGCAGATCCTGTACACCACAGCCACATTAAAAAAAAAATTAATTAGGAGACCATTAACAGAGGTTTTAATCACAGTGTGATCATCTCCTTTTCCCACAAGCTAAGTCTTTAATTACTATGTATTTGCATGGGAGTCTTGTATCTTAGGCATGTAGCTGTAAAAACAGGAGGTTTTTGTCTTAGTTTTTCACCACTAATGTTGATACATTTTTATTATTGCAGTAAAAAAAAGAATCCACAAAATGTCTAAAGAAATCCACGCTGAAGTATTTTCTAAAAAATTAGTGGGAAAATCTGTCAATGGAAAGTTATTGTGCCACTGAATGCGGTTTTAAAAATAAAATAATCTACCAGATTTATGTTATTGCTCATGTGTACTTTAATTTTCTTCCAAAAGGAACCTAATTCTTTTAAGGAATAAGTTTCACAAGAGTAATTTCTTTCCTTCTCACACAGAAAAATGTTTGATTTGGGAATAAAAAATGAGTTATTTTACCTGATGTGATGGATCACATCTGACTTACTACAATTGAACTTGAATCTCTGCAAAAAGGGGGAAATACCTGTTTAAATGCATGACTCCTGCATGATGACCTCCTTGTTTCGTTTCCAGCAGAAGCCAGTGGGAAGAGCTACATGGCATGGCAGAAAAATGGAGAACGAAGGTTGTCTCTGTCATTCTGCCATCAAGTTTTACGTTCTACTTCACTAAATACCTCTAATTCAAATTCCCAAATACCAATCTGATTGCCAAATGATAGTGAAGAGCCTAAATAAGCTTCATAAGTACATTCTAAGTATTTAATTTTCATGCTTACCTCATCTGAAATTTCTAAACTCAGTTCAAGACCCTTATGTGTAAAGATAGGGTGAAAACAGGTTGATGAAATAAGTTGTTGATGAGTCAGTTATGGAGAAGAGGGATTCGGGAGGAAATGGATAGAGGTTGTACAGATAGAAATGAAAAGACAGAAATGAGGGGGCAATAACAAATATTGATAAAATAATAACTTTTTGAAGCATTTAATTAGTTTTGTTATTATTTTCTATTTCATCACTGAGATAAAATAGGGGAGACAGTACTCTATCTACCCTTGTCAGGAGTGGCTGTGGTAGACTACAACCACCTACATCTATTGACCTCTTTAACCACTCCCATTGGAAGCCATAGAATATTACAATTACAGAAGCAAGCTGAGAGCATCACAGAAATGACTAAGTTTGATTTGAACCGCTTATCATGGGCCCCTGCACTATGTACCTCAGCCATAAGAGCAAGGACTTCACCTGCTCACACAGTTGCCTGCTGGCAATGGATGAATATTCTTGCAGAGTCATAAACAAGGTAAGTGATTTTCTGCACATGCTGTAAAATTTGTGCATTGCAACTGTACTCAGCAAGACATCACCAATTTTGCAGCTTTCGATTCAGTTGATCCTGAGCACTTCTCCTGACCTTCTAGTTTTTGTGGCTCCTCTGCACCTGGTTCTTTTTTCATCTCTTCAGTTTTCTTTTGATTGTCCTCTTTGGCAGAAGCCTTTTCATCCATTTCTCAGCTTTCTGTGGAGAGCCTAGATAGGGCAACCCTTGAATTTCCTCTATTTTACACCTTTACTTGGGTGTTGGAAACACTTGACTGAGAGGACTTGCCTTTTGTTCTCTGTTTGTACAACAATTATTCAGACAAGTTCCTGACCCATAACTCCTCTCTGATTCACGATAGTAGTGAAAAGAAACAAGAAGAAACAGTAACAATAACAGGAACAACAATAATAGAAGAACCTAAGAAGGCTTTGGGTATTTAATACTAAGCACACTTCATTGCATTTTTCTGGGATATGATATAAAAAATCACTAGCAATGCCAAGAAAGTGGTGTGTGGGTAGGGGTGTGTGTGTGGTGGAAACAAAGCCAAATTAAATAAAAAATAGATTAGATGACATTTTATACCTTCTTTTTACAATAATTCTGGTCACAAAAGAAAAAAAAAACCTCAAATACCCCTCACACTCCCCCTGCTCCCCAGTCCAAACAAACAAGCAAGAACTAAAAGCAAGGAGCAAAAGAAACAGTCATAGGAAATGAGAAGGAGAAATGCAGATGACACACAGCATGTCAGACAGAACAATAATACAAAGCCAGGAAATTGTTGTCCTCTAGTGATGACTTTGGCCCACAGTCATGCTTATCCCATCTACCAATATCATTTGGATAGTTAACTGTGATGCATGCTATAGTTTTACTTTTTATATTTATATTTCTTCATTTTTATATGATTTCCACTTGCAGAGCTTTAGGAAAACATATTTTTCAGCAATTGCTTCTTTAAGGTGGATGCTGCTCAGTGAAGAGCTAGCTCACTTTTATTGCCTTTCATCTCCTCATCTCTGACATCAATGAGAAATAATCATCTGTGTAACTACCCAATACATCCATGAGAAAAAAAATCTATGCCAGAAAATAATATTACAACATCCCCTTAAGCAAGGAAGTTGGTGATGCAGGCATCTCTCCGTACCTCTTCTCTGCACCCACACAAGAGGGACAGAGACAGATGAGAACCTGGCTTTGAATGCTTAATTTGTATAAGTCTCTTTTGGCTTTTACTGGCACCTTTATCCCTGGTGCTTACCTTGCAGCTTTTTTTGTCCCTTGCATCTGTTCATCAGAGCAGATGATAAGAGATTTTTCATGACCAAGTCTTGTGGAATTTGTACGCATATCTGAATGCATGCATTTTGAAGCTCAGGCAATTTTTTCCTCTGTTGAGTTTTTTGGAATCTTGTCTGTAATTTAAAAGAAAAAAAAAAGGAGAAAGAAAAAACAAGCTAGGAAAGATTAAAATAACAAATATTTTGAAAATTCAGGCTCACTAACAAATTTCTGGAATGATTTCTTGCCTTTAGGTTTAAAATTGGGATGTTTCAAAGTAACATTAATATGGTACACAAAGGCAAATCCAAACATTCAAAGGACATTAATGCTTGATGTACAAACACGCATTTAAGGAACAGCAGGAATTTTGGACCAAGTAAGAGCAGAAATAAGGAGAGACAGCTGGGAGAGGCGAACAGGAAGGCTTGAAATTTTGTGCCAACAAATGATAAAGTACTGTTTTATAAACCTACTTACTTTATTCTCTATTCAAATAAAAGAAGCATTTTGCTACTGTCAGTAATGTTTATGCGCTGACTAAAGCTAAAAACACACTGGCTGTGTGAAGTTCAGTTTTTATTCAGTAGAGCCTGTGTAAAATTTATGTGAAAAAAACCTATCATACCATGCTCAAAGTTAAGTTTCTTTTTAAAAATAAATATGAGAGGCTGACCCTTGCAGCCTTTCTACACATGAGTAGTCACTTCAGGTCAGTAACAACCATCCAGGTATTTCAAAGCACTGCACACGCATTCATTTAGAAATGGGAAAATTTAGGCAAGTCCAGCAAAAAAGGATTTACAGGATCAGGTCCTAATTTTTATCTGTCATATTGAAATGGATTTAAAATTAAATACCTTCAAAAGCCTGAGGTAAAATGCTGTACATATACTTATGAGTTAATCAGGCTGTAGAAAGGACAGAAGACAAACCTAAGAATACAACAGCAATTTCAGTGTCTGTTCGTAAGCTTGGAGTTTAGCATCCATATTTTACTGTCCAAAGCTTTCCAGCTTTCCCTTGCCTCAAAATGCACTTTAAAATACAATACTCAGCTGTATGTGCACAAATACATGTGTGTAAGTTAGGCATAAAAAAAAGAGTGTTTCTGTATAAGGTGAAGAAATGGATATAATTTCATTGGTATCACAAGCTGCAGATGGAGCATAACATCATAAGGTAAAACATAGGAGGTATGTAGAGGTACATTTTTATAATAGGGCCAAAGACAATGATGACAGCCTTTCTTAGAGCTATTTACTAAGGAAAGTGTATATCTTCCTTTATGGCTTCTTGTGCCAGCAGTTTTTGAGCAGAAGTTAAAATCAGTGATTCGCTCTGTCTAAGAAGATTGGTGGCTTCTGTATTACATTCTACAGAGGGGTCCAAGACACACACATGAAACTGCATCTAAAAGCCATCATAGTAGTCCAGAATTGTTCCATGATTTTATTTCCATGAATTACGCCCCTCCTTTGTTGCAGTTCCCAATAGTCGAGTTTTTTTAGAAAACCATTCCTCTTTTGCAATGAAGTAATGCACACGAAGAGACTTTTTCGTGAACCAAGTATGTGTATTTGTAAGCTTTATTACAAGCACTATGAATCTTGGGTACTTTGGCTAGAGCTCTAGGAAAGGTAACTTTGTGCTCTTGAAAAAACATCCCTAAAGCCCTTCATGATCCCAAGTCTGAGGCATTATGTGTCATGGAGCCAAGCTGGCAAACAAACAAATGGAGATGGATCTAACTTGGGGCTGTCAACACAGTAGCAAGAAGAACATTCCAATGGTAAAATTAAATCATATTGAAGCTGTACTGCAAATGACATTTTAAAAGCACCAAGGAGAGGAAAAACAATCACTATTGGTGCAAGATGGTAAACAGCACCATTAATGACAAGCATTTCACTAAAAATTTTGTCTGTGTTTAGAACAGGATTTTCTTATACTTGCACTTTAAATCAATGCTCACAAATGAACATGAGCAACATTAGCTCAGGTTTTGTCCCAGCTATTAAACAGAACCAGTAAAGACTAAAAAAATTTGCCATGTTGGGAATGAATACTGCTTTCCAAAAAGCATTCTGATGTGCAGCTACAGCCCTACAATAATCAGTCATCAATTGGTCATAGCAAGAGCTTATTCTGCCATTATACAAAGATCTTCATTTAATATATGTGCACTGTTCTCAAGAGATAATAGATGAAGGTTTCTTCCAGTGAATAAAGCAATAGTTTCCATGGAATTGAAATGTTTAAATCCAGGAAAATACAAAACAGGAAAACACAAGGCAAGAGAAAAATACCAAAATATGTAGATTGAAGCAGCACTGGTAGGATTCCTATTATTCTATTTCTTACTTCATTTAAAAAATGCAGCATCCTAACTTTTTGATTTAGGAAAGGGAAATGTATATTATAATCCATACCAAAATATACTTGAAGAATTGAGAATTTAATATTCCTTTCCAAAATGACAGGAAATATGGTATTGATCCAAATTTTGTCAGTGGAAACTGATCCAATGAAATGTGTACCCTTTCAGAGTAAGCAGAGGGCTATTTTAAACTATGGAAAAAACCTGAATTTTATTATTTAGTTGCTACTAATATAATTTAAGGTAAAGGTTATGTATCTAAATAAAATACAAAAATCCTCAGAATAAATTCAAAATCAGAGTACAAAAATGGTTTGAATCTGATAATTTTCAATATTCAAATTCATAACTCTTCAGATCTCCTGATAATAATATCAAATCCCCTGGAAAAGGGAGGGGTTGGAAGGAGAAAAACCCCCAACATTTCTGATGTTTATTTTTGAAACATAGGCGTTTTCTTTCCCTTAAGTGAGCTTACAACCCTGGCACCTATTCTGCACCACTAAATAACAACTGGATGCTCATGCTTGGAAAGCTGGGTGAGGGAAGCAATTTAAAATTTATTTTCATAGTGGAAAATAGGTTTTGCCAAAATAGTTTCAGTTTATGAAAGGAGAGAACAGCTGTATTTGGTTTATAATAAATCTTTCACAAATCAGTAAAAGCAAATAGACAGCGCAACTGTAACCCATAAAAGTGGAAAATATTAGACAACAGACAGTGAAATTGTTAAACTTTCCCACAGATGCTGTTGGTAAAATGCCTCTGCAGAATTTGTACATGATATGTGCATGAAAATCAAACCTGAAGGCAAGAGGCATTGGAATGAGGCAGAATTACTTATTAGAGGAATATCCTATTAAGGTGGCTATTCTGGGTATTGAGGAAGGTGTCTCCAGCAGCTTCCTGCTCCTATTACTGAATGTTAGTGCAGAATAATTACTTGCTTGCCAAAAATGAGAGGACATTGACCCTGCAGACTTATTGAATTCGTGCTGCTTGCCTTCAGGCCATGTCGGGGGTTATTCAATTTTGCCTGAGGAGGACAATCTATTATGAGAGATGAGTCAAGAAGGCCCCTTCCCTGATTGCCCCCCAAAACCATTATCGCAGCGTGGAGGGGGCATGAGCAGCGAGTGGACGGACAAGGCAGCGCTGATCCCGATTACCGGGGGACCAGACACAATTTGCATTGTGAGCAGCACTGCAGCTCTGGGCAATCAGCCAGGGCCGGGGCCGGCAGGCGTGCGAGCGCCGCGCCGCTAATTGCTTGTGCTTGGCGTGGCAACCTTCACCCTCACGAGGAGTTCGTCTGCACCTGGGTGAATATTTTTATATTGACAAAGAAACACAAGTTCTCCCCAAAGGGAAAAGCCAATATTTAGGGTGCAGTACATTTTTACACTTCTCATGCTGCCTCTTTTTACTGTGTTAGTTGTTTGGTGTTGATGTTTCCCAGCAACTTTATGAGACAGAGTCAAGTCACAGCTTCATTTAAAATGAACGGACTTTTGAAACCAACGAAAAGGTATTTTGATTAAAAACCAAAGCAACCAATACAAACAAAACCCCAGAGGATTAATTTTTGTTGGAAGATAAATGTGTGATCTTTTGTGACAAACTTGCCCCACCATCAATGGGAATCTTTCCAGTGGGTTTTAATCACTTTCAATCAGGCCACTTTTTCACATAAAGGTTCTGTTCTTACAAGATTTTACAGGTTCCTCAGCTTTGAAAAGAGGAGTGCTGCATTACATACCTGAACACAGTTGCTAAATGTATGGTACTAATTGGACATGCAAAATAAATCAATGTTTTCCTATTCTCAAAGGATACACTCTTTCCAGTGTTGCCTGCTGCAGGTGAAATTGATCTGAATCCTGACTCAAAGCCAAATGAAGCCACTGGAAGTGTTCTGTGACTCATTTAAATGTGTTTGGTTTAATTTGAACCACATTAAACTTGTGAGAAAGAGAAACTTAGCACAGAAATACATGTGAAAATATAGGTGTCAGCAAAGGAAAATGAAATTGTTTTCTCAGTTCTGTTAAAATAAAGTGGGGGATTATCCTTCTGTCCTTACACACTGTTTTCCAATATTTTGTGTAGTTTGGAATTGTCCTAACACCTATGAAAGCCTGAAATCTTTGTCTAGGTTTGAAAGTTAGTTAAAAGCTATGGCTAGCAAGCTTATAAGATTAAAGGAAATATGCCTTTTAACATATCCTAGTAACCATAAAACCCCCCATTTTCTAATGTTGTGCTGTCTACTTTGGTATAAATGATCATTTATAAAGAGAATAAAAAACTCCAGTGTTATCTATCCATGGTCCACCAAACCAAAGAGCAAGGCAAAGAGAGTACAAATATAAACTAATTTATTCTGCCATGGCGACTGGTCTGTCACTGGTGGGGATGGTTTGATGGGCACAGTGTGTATCTATGTACAAGTTACCAAATTGATTCCTTGATTTCCTCTTGAAACCTCAGCTTGGATTACATGAGGGCAAACAAAGGAAGATGAAGACATTGTGTCAATCTTGTTTGCAGTGAATAAGAGCAGTCCATATTTAAGGGCGTGGTTTAAAGCCTCTAGGTGTATTCAGACTGATAAAGTGCGTCCTTTCCTCATGAAAACTCAATCCTATAATTAACTGCTCTCCTTAAATTAATAAATAAAAAAAAATTAAACAGCTCATAGTAATTTTCCATTCACATATTTCTTTCCTGAAGCAAAACAGTAATCATCAGAGTAACTACCAGGTGCATAAACACAGATATTGAGTGTCCCTTGGGTTACCTGGGGTATCCCTTTCACCCAATTATTGTGGAAGGGCTCTGACCTCCAATCCATCGTGGGTAACCTCTACCAGCCTCACATTGATTGCTCTGGTTGGGATGTCTAGAATGACACAAGGTAGCTTTGTTTGGCCACTTGATTTGTATCATACAGAAATACTATAGAACTGTAATGAAGCATTATATAGTATTAAGAAAACACTGAAATGCATTCAAAACTTGCTCTGAAACAAAGTTTTCTCAATTTACTCTCCATCTTTTCTGGAGTGAGCATTCCTCTAACACCAGACAGCTTCAAAGCACTGGGACGATTTCTGCCTGAACTAAACTGAGGCATCTCTGGCCAACATTCTCCTTGTCACATTTTCCATGTGTCCCAAAGTGGAATATATCCCACACACTGCATGATAAAAAGTTCTTGAGCACCATATTACTATAATGAGATAATGATTATAATAACACTTTGCATTCTCAATTGCTTATTCAGTTGAAAGTTAAGTCCCAAGTTACATGCATGAAAGAACTGCATTATTAAAGAAGACTCCATTTTAATATTTACTTACTTCTGAGTGCATGACTTGGCAACCACCATAACATTTTTTCTACTAAAGGGGTTTTCAGGGCTTTGTTCTCTTTGAGCAGGATTGGAGAAAGCTCTGAATGGATTTCCTTTGTTTTATTTTCAGGCATGCTAATGAAAGAAATTTCTCTGTGGAGCATCATAGAGACATCCAAAGGTTTCTTCAGCCATGATGAGCTTTGAGGTAACTTGTCCACACAGGAAGATAAGTACAGCTAAGGGCAGGGAATAGACTTAACTCTTTTAACACAAATCCCAAGCAGAAAAGAAAGAAGCAACTGGCTATTGCACTTTGCAGATCTAAAAGCGATGGACCCATGACAGCTGAGACTCTTCCTTGTCAGCAGGGGAGAGAAGCATAAAAAGGTAACTTTCCTGACATCCTGGTCTTCCATGTTTGGCCTCTTTAGGCCTGCTGAGATGGCAGAACATATTACCTGAGGAGAGGCATGGTGCTGGAATGGCTCTGCATTTTGCATTTGCCAGCATAGAGATTACCTTTCTAGCATATTTAGCATGACCTACTAATGTTAAATAGTAAATCCCAAATCTTTTGTGTAGTCTCTACACAAACCCCATCTATCCACCCTTTCCACGGAAAGCACACCTATACACATCTCCAGACAGGGTTTGCCACACTCTGATCTTTATGACACTCTATCATATGATGATATCAGAAGGTTTTTCTCCAGGTAAAATACATTTCTAATAATTCATTCTCCACTGCAGGCCTGCCCTACCTGCTCTAGAGAGATCAAAAAGCTTCAGCAAAACCTCAGTTTTGTTCCATTACTAAACATGCAGCTTTTCCTGCATGTTTTTCATCTGTTAGCATGAAGTGCTAACAGATAGGTACTGTAGCAGAACATTTCCATGGCCTCAGTAACTTCACTGTAGATGCCAGTATTTTTCAGATGATAGTCACTGACCGTGGCCCCTGGAAAATGGACTCTAGCCCAGATGTGTACAGCATACAGAAAAGAAAAACTGCAGGATGATCACATACCTTTAGAATGGCTGTTTACCAGCAATATATACCTGTTTATGGCCAACAAGACAAAGCTTTAATGAGTCAGGAAGTGTTCCCACTTCTTGAATCTGTGTCATGGATATTTTAGAAGTAAGTGCACCAGATAGATTTCTGTTCTTTTCCTGCCATATTTTGCTTTCTTTCCTATTAGGTGAACAACCTTAGCAACATCCCCAACACCTCATCTTGAAAAATTAGTATTTTGTAATATTTCCTTTGTGAGAGAGTCAGATAAACCAGAAATTACAGGAAAACAGAGACACATGGCTCAACTATGCCTTTTAGTTACAAGTCTCTCAGGAAATTTTTGTATGACTAAAGACAAAAGGTTTTGGCTGAGGAGGTGATGATGCTGAGCTCTGTCCCATAATGCAGACACTCAGCCCTCCACATTCTACTGTGGCAAAAATGGCTCTTTAAGCATTTTACATAAGATAAGATAAAGTTACTCTTCTGAGGAGATTGGCTCTTTATTTTCAAAAGCAACCCCCTTCCTACCATTCCAAGTGACTGGAACTCAATCAGCACCTCATCTGGAAGGATTGACTTGAGACATTGATTCTTGAGGTGCTGGATTAAGGCAGCAAGAGCAAGGCAGATTGATCCCATTTGTAGCTTTTTCTCTCAGCCTTTACAATACAGAAATAATTTTTACATTTTTCAACACCTTTTCTCTTTTAAGAAAGAAAATGCTTTTCCAGAGATCATTTTAGATGTGCAGATATAAAAACGTATCTTTGAGAATTTCAAGGAACTGGACAACTTAAAATGGAGTAGAATTTGATAATTCAGTAAATTCACTAACCCTTCAGTTTTATTTGTGGTTTCATATTAAAAAAGGATTTTTTAAAAGTATATATTGGAAATAAGTTCTCTTAGACCATCAATATACTCTATTAAGTAAATTACTGTTTAGAAACTTTTGTTTACAGGGTTGTCTATCTAATGCAGTGCAGTAAGTCCAAAAGAGCTGTTATATATTGCTACAGAAATAATTGCCATACTTTACTCTTTAAAGCATGTTAAAGCTCTAAAAAATTGACTTATATTATAAGATATAAAGATATCTTTTTGTACCAGTTCAGAAGAGCAAGTTAACAGAAAGGGAATGGGCCCTGTATATGAGAAATACCTGGGAGCAATGATGAGCAGCACAGAACCTACAAAGAATCGTTCTTCACTGTTTCTGTGCTAGGGGGAATTTGGCAAAAATAGAGGAGATATTTTCTTCCCAGCAATCCCTGCGTGCCAGTGAAATCTTTGGGAGCCATCATCAGCCATACGTTCAAGTAGAGCATAAATATGTTAAACCTGTCTCTGCAATGAATAAGGTCTTCTGGCACTGCCTATGTCACTTCTGGTCATGGACCATAATTCTGAGCTCAGCAGTGTTCACATACTTCTATTTGGGACAGCAGCAGTAAAAACAGAAAGGTATCTGGTTTCCACATGATATTTTCTGGCATAGATGAATTTTGTTCTGCATTGGAGGATTAGGATTAGAGTACAGACATAATAAAACTTCAGGGCTTCTTTTCCAGCATGGGTTCTTCTTATTAGAATCACATGGGGACATAAACGGATCATAAAAATAGTAAATCTGTTATTATTTCAGTTATATTTATTATTCATACACAGGATATATTGTGAGAAGAATTAATTCTGGACATGTATCAGCAAAGTGATATTAATAAATAAATCACTCTCCACTTGGTTTCTCAGACATAAGACTTGCTTAAGTAAATAAAAAACTTGAAAAAATCAGCTTTTGACTACTTGCAGGATTCCAAACAGCACATCAAAACGTGAGGTAAGGTGAAGTCCTATCTAGGGCAGGACTGCTGAGGTTTGGACACATAGAAGACAGAGACACTTAGCTAGAAAAGAAGGCCATCAAATGACCAGATTGAAAAGAAAACTTAAAGAAAACTTAATTTATGACAGTAGGTGAATGAGGGTAAGAAAGACCCGAGCTTATCAGGAAGAACATTGTCTCCTAGGTTTAGACATAGCTTGGGTGAGAGGCCCTTGGCTGGTCAGAGATGGGTGGGGTGAATAGAACTGACTGACAGGCTGCTGTTGGAAAGTTGCAGCTACCTGACTTGCTTGTAACAACTGAAACAGGAGGCAGTGGCAAGAGGAAATGCACGTTATAAATCTTTGCTTGAGAGGTGAGGACAAAACATGTCTGAGGAAATGCAAGAAGATTGGCCAAGGAACCAACTTGAATAGAAGAAAACAGATCCAGAGTAATGAAGTAGAGGTGACAGCTTGCTTAAATAAAATCGTCACTCAAAAGACAGAAATAAAGACAAGAATAAGGTCCTCTGAGTGTGAATATGCACTTCTGGCCTGACTGCAACCACAAATATTGTAATAGAAAAATCAGCTCAGCATTCGTGATTTGAAACAGAATAACCAGCTTCAGTACAACAGGGAGAAAACCTTTTGAGCTCTTTTCCTCTCCTTAATTAGCTTCTTTGACAGTATTTTCCCTCTGTCCATAGTGATTCTCTGATGTTTTCTCCCAAAAGTTTTCTCTGGGCTCTTGCACTACCACTGAAATGCGTAAAATAACTGTAGAGCCAAATCATATCCCAGAACTAGCTGTCCAGCCTCGATTCCCCAAGGAAATATTAATTTCTAGCACATTGCTCACTCAGCAGGTTAGCACGTTGCACTCAGATAACTGCAACCCAGTGAATCTCTGGAGGACACAACTGACTTTTCTCGCTTAGAAATTTAGGAGAAAAGAAGAATGTCACTTTGTGCTGTTTACAAGATAAAAACTGAAGACCTACTTCTGTGGATTGCCACGTGAGGCATCTGAAAGCACAAAGTAACCTGGTGAGATGTCAGGCTGTGCACACTGACTGCTGTGTTCAGACTTTTCATGTTTTGATCAAGTCTGAAGCAAGTGTCACAACTCCCAGTGGCCTCCAATTACTGGGCAGCCACAGATGAACTTGCAGGAAGAAGCACTAATCCTAGGAAAAAGAGGGATCTTATATAAAAAACTCTTCCCAGGGAATGTGAATTGTGCACAGAAAATGGCGAGCAGAAATAAGGAAGGCCAAGTATTTAAAATGTGCTTTAAACCAGGACCTAGCAGGATAGTGGCTCACAATCTACACATCAACAGTGGGAAAATGTGATGGGGCAGGTGGGTCATCTCTGTTATCTGTGTCACTTGCAGATGCTGTAACACTTACAGGCTGCTAATTTCAAAAATAACTGCATAAATGGGGACAGGAATGGCATCCAGTCTAGCAAATGCTGTCTCCTACATCCTCCCCCAAGCCCAACACCTCTCAGAACAAGCAAGAGGGTTCACCTCCCTTTTCTGCCACCAGGAATTCTCAGGGGTTCATGCTTCATGTTGGGTTGCGGTCCCCCTGCAGCCCCTTCATCAGTTCCACCCCAACCCTGGGACCCCAGACCAGAGGAAAGCTCTTCACAACACTGCCACTGCCAAAGCAGCCACTAAAGCAGGGGACAGCTCCTAGCTCACATTCTTCTCCCAGAGCCTACTACATTTTTCATTTTGAATTTATTTGCTAAAAGCTTTCAACCTTGTCCTACTGTACACACACTAAATACAATTGCCATGTCTGACTATGAGCTTTGAATGGAGTCAAATTATTCTACAGAATTATTTTCTGTTCCTCTCACCTTTGTCAAGAGGCTGTATGAATTCTCACCATCAGAAACATTCTTCTGTTCAGGCTCAACATTCTTCTGACCATTCCTCAAAGGACCTTTTAAAGAAAAAAATAAATTAATTAAAAATTCCTTATTTTTAGTTTTTCCTTTTAATATGTGAACACTAGCCCCCTTGCTCAATTTTTTTTTGCCTAATGTTCATATAAGTGTATGTGTGAGTAAACTGGCTTATAAAGCATCAGGCTAACATTTGGCATTGGAACAGTGTAGCAGAAATAAATAGCTCCAGCTTGCAGATAACATTTGTATTGACCACTGATCTATTGAACTGTTATATTTAGAAGGATCATTTAAAGGAAAATCTCATAGGCTATTGAATTTGAAGCTGTTCCAGCTACTCTGCAGGGCTTTTTTTCCCTTTCCTTTTCTCTTCCCTGCAGTGAATTCTCCAAGGCAAATGGTGTAAAATATTTTGCTGGAGGGGATACTTTACTTTCAAGATTTATTCCTTTGCATCACAAATATATCAAGGAAAAAAAAAATCAAAGACAATAGCATAAATGTTGAAAGAACTGGAAAGTTTATTTTCAATCTCATTGTGAGGGTTTGACAGTGAAGCAGGGATTTTTTGTTTTGTCATGGAGGGAGGTTTTATGATAGGCAGCTATGATCAAACTGAGATAAGTCTTATTATTTTATTTTAATATTAGTTGTTTCTCCTTTGATGCAATGTCAAGGGAAGAACTGTCCTTCCTACTTAGACATCTGCTACAGAGGAACTGTCTGTTAATTATCTTGACAGATACAACATGCAAGTTTGTTTTGATGAGCTGTGATCGATAAAATATAAAATATATCAAAGTGTTATTTGTACAAGTCTCCTTGGCATGCTAATAGCATGTATTTGGAGATGCTTGGTCTCTGCTTTTCTCCTATCAATAGTTTGTATGTTGAGCTAACACTTGGCTTCTTATTTGCAATATGATGGTCAGATCATCCCGCATACACCCTATTACCATCTGCCTTTCTTTGAGGGGAGAAATATGTATTAGACTATTTAATAGCCTGCAATATCCAAACCTGTGGGACTGTTTTATTGGTCATTTCACCTTGAGCATTCTCTTCCTCTTTACTCCTTTCCTAAAGAATCTTTTGTGACTTTTTAGCCTTATCAAGTGTTGATAGTGAAAACAAACAAATGCATCTTATTATTAAAGAGATTCTTGCCAGGAGGTAAAAGAAATATGTGTTCCTATGAGATTTGCTTACATATTCTGTGGATTGTAGATCGTATAGCTTTACATTTATTGAAATTGTCTTTTCCCCCTGAGTTCTGAGAAAATATGCCTAAAGCTATTATCGCATCTATCGACTCTGTGGGATTTAATGGACGTGGCTCCTGCTCCCAAGTGGTTGGAAAATGACCTCTATGAAACAAAGTTCAAGCAGAGTGAAAGCTCTGAGGCTGAGATTAGAGACCTGTCAGTTGCCTGGTAGGATAAAAGTGTAAAATTATATGTGACGCTCAGTTCAGTCACATCAAACAGCTCAGAAATGTTTACTGAATGAACTACACAGTCGCTAATTGCACTTTCCCCTTAAGTATTCACATTATCATGGGCAACAAATACCCAGAGAATCTGGAAAGGGAAAGCTGCTAATAAGTATGCAACAATTACACCAGGCATGGTTTTGCACCTTAATTTTCCTACAGTAATTATTTATAGTGAAGAGGCAAATTTGGCCAGTCATTACATACAGTATCTCTGGTTTTGATCTGAAGAGAGAAAAAAAAAAAGAAGATAAATTTTAGGTGAAAATATAGCAAAACAAGCACAACTATGAGCAATAAAATAAACACAGCTTCCTCAAAACTTGGTACAAAACATTGCTTTAACCCAGGGACCCTTAGTGACCAGGTTGTTTGGAGTGGTCACATATATAATGTCAAATGATTACAGCAGCAACTAAAACCTGATGAATCAAAGTGATCAAAGTACATTCAAATTACTCTTCCACTTCTTTCTGGAGCAAATGCATTAACCTTGCAATCTGTGGGTTTGGTTTTTTTCATTACTGCAACTTCCTTATATTAAAAAATTGCCTTTCTCTTGATATTCGCCGAAACCAAATTTTGTAACAGTGCAGAAGACTGCAGGTGAAAGGGTCTCCTTCCATAAGTAAGAATCCTGCACTACATTTTAACTATCACCCACAAAAACTTCTGATGATGAATGGGACCCAGAAAGTAAAAGCATGAGGGCCCAGAGATGTCTGAGCTGAGCTTTGTAGGGCAGTTGTAGTAGGCTGGCCTGAGACACTTCAGGTGAGAAGGGAAGGCAAGGACAGGGCAGGCTTTCCCTCTGTGTTCACATGCTAGAAGACACATTCCACCTCATCCACTTACAAGCCATTGAAAGCCCATTGAAGCATCAAGGTAATTAGTAAATCCACAGAGAAAGAAACCTGGGATATTCCATTTCCAGTGGCAGACAGGTAATGAAGGAGTCAAACATGGGGCTGTAAGAAAGAGAGGTAAGTGCTCAACATCCTGCTGTGTGCTCACGGTGGCCATTTAATGCATCCTGTTGGGTTTTTCTTCTTTCTTTCTTTGAAAATTCATTTTACACATTGGAAATACCATTTTTTTCTGCTCAGTAATTTTTTGTAGCCATATTCTCTAGTTAGGAAAGGAACAATTGATTTGTTTGAAGGAATAACTACAGCACTTAGAAAATTATGCACACTAAAACTTAGAGTTATGATAAAGTGCTGAGTCATTCTAGAAGAAAACTTTTTTTTGCCATCTGAATATTTTGCTGTCTACTCAAAGCACAGTTTACTTAAACTATATTACCTTAGGAAGTTTAGACAACAAATTATTTCACATAAAGATACTTGCTGTAACAGTTATCATAGAGTAAATGTAGCTTTATCTCTGAATTTAATATATATATAGGTTTTTTTTACTCTGATTAATTTTCACAGATAACAATTAGCTTTTTCCTGACCTTTTTTAATTCCAAATTATTTAATATCATAAAAAAGACTAATTAACAAATTCAGAACAATAATCTCCAATATAGTCAATAACTCTCTAGTGAAAGAAAAGTATATTTTCTTTTCACTTTTATATGATCTCTAAAACATGTGCTTAATTAAAATTGATCTCTCTTACTTGAAATCTTTACAGAGTGACTTAGTGAAACATGGCCTCAAACACAGTTATTTGAAATTACATTAGCAGGAGATCTAAGCAATAATGTGTAATTGCTGTTACATAGTGTCACTTACACTTACTGTTACTGTCTCAAGTATTTTCATCATGAAGAGGTATACATGGTTTTCAGCTGATTTTTACAGACTTCTAGATTAAACCATGCACTTGGCATGATGATCAGAAGGCGGGACAATTTAGTTGCATTTTAAAGGGGGAGGACTTTATTTCTCAATATGGATATTCTGGAGTGATGGGAATCTGGTTCCAAGTTCTGGGGTCCAGCTCACCCTTAGAGGTCACAAGGGGCACATCCCACAGTATTTTCCCTATTAGCTGAATTAGCCACACTATGAACTCTGAAGAATTAACCTAAGATGGCGTGATATTCTGCTTTTAAAGTATGTATGTTTAAGGCTCTGTAATAATTCTTAAGTGAAACACATTTAAAAAAAATCATTCCTTAATTTCTTCCTGCGTCTGACTCTGAATAGGCAGTAGTATCATTGATTCATTACCTTCCCTAATCTCTTCTGGAATGCTATTTTATGCTTGGTCAACTACCAAACTTTACAGATTTCTCTGTTTCATTGACAGGGGTGTTATTTCTATCAAGAAAATACAGAAATGCATGCCAGAGAAATTAAAAGTGTACTGCTGTCAAAACACATTAAGAACATAAGAATATTTTCCAAGACATCCAAAGTAGCTCAAAAAAACTGGCTTATGTAGAGAAACGAATGCAAATATGTGGAAATAAAAGGAGTACCTCTTCTGCAGAGCTTTGCCAGAAGGAGGAAGTCCCACATCATTGCCATTCTCTAACTGATTAGCTGCACTCTCTCCAGGTATTTTGAAGGTAGATGCCTGAAAGACAGTTTGACATGAGAAATGCAGGTCAGATCATGTAGCAGCCATCCCCAAGAGCAGAGACAAATACACACTCTGGACTGGCTGATGCATGAAAAATACCCCAAGTTTCTCACACATACAATCTCTTTAGAAATTGTGTCATTTTTACACTCTACCCGATCAAATTTTGAATGAGTGGGATCAAGACAGACTGGACAATTGGTTTGGTAAAAGGCTTGTAAATCTTGATGAAATAAAGCACTTTTTACAAACTATGCACATATTCTATGGCTAGAATTTAAAATCTGTAAGGAAAGAAGCCCTTTTAGAGAAGGAGATTCAATTCAGACTTTGCCCTTTATGGACAGTTAGCACAGCTGTCCCTGGGCAGAGTTTACAGTGTCCTGAATCTCTTCATAACTCTCCTATTCTTGATAGCAAAGAAAACAATAATCCCCCATACTCTATTTTTTGGAAATGATTATCTTAATCTTTACCTCCAGTCTCCTTGTGTTCTCCCTTTCCACTATTCTGAGGGTGTTAGCATTAGTAGTGAAAAACAGCTCCTGCTAATCTCAGGACAATGGCAAGTGGATGGGATGCCAAGGGACTTAGTGATGGATCCCCAAGTAAATGGTGACTAGGAATTCTCATTTGGTGCTCATTTCAGTGGCAGAAATGCTGGTGTATCAGACAACATGACCTGAGGCAGATATCGTAAGGATTGGATCCCAAAAACACAAGTCTACCTTTTGGTTCTTGGAACTTCTCCTACTTGACTGACAATTCCTGTCCTCTGCAAAAACTGTTACAAAAAAGACATTCTCAGACAAAGGGAAGGTAATTTTAGAAGATGGAAAGTGGCTTTAGATGTTTCAAACTTTAGTTTGCTTTTTGCAGAAATGGTCTTTAAAAAAAAACGTATGTGAAGAATATGCCCTGGGCTTAACTTTCCGTGGATAAGAATACGATGAGTTATGTCTTTGCATCATAGAAAGGTGATCTTTCCTCTCTACCAGTGCTATAAGCATCTGCAAGTCTGTATCCACAGGGAAGAATTAATTTATTCCCAAGTTTGCTCATTAGAGTATCTGACTATAACTTTATTTATTTCAAACAGAAGTTGCCCTCTTTTTGTAGCAGATATTGAAATTGAAAAGAAGTTCCTTACACAGATGCTATTAGAGTTGGGGAATATCAAGTGCAGACTGCCTCCCGTTTGTGCTGGAATGAAGCACAGGCTCTACCCCGGTTCTCACTGAGAAGCTGTGACTGGCTAATTGACAACCTGAGAAGGGACAGAATGAATCTTCCAAAGGATTTCCTTTATATGGAACATAGATTCAAATATCACATGATGAAAACAAAGAGATAAAAAAGCATTCCCTTTGCAGATGGTCAGTCTTAATTCTTCCCTCCCGGTAGCACCATGTCCCCCACCTGCTGGCCCAGACAGAGCCTTGATGATCAAAGAAAACTTGATTTGCAATGCCCTCTCCTGCCTCCTCCATCTTTTTTTTCCTTAAAAAAATAATGTCTGATATTCTTTCCCACTTTACAAAATATTATTTTCCTTTGAAATTTAGCTTTAATATAATTCTCATCCTTATCCTCTTCCTGTACCTCTGGATGAACCTGTGGATTGCTTGCACCATCAGAAGAGAGGGCACAGCAACCTCACTGCTTTCCTTACCATGACTAGTTTGAGAGAATCCTCCAGGCAATTTAAGGCTGGCTTCCCCCCTGCCACAATAAACCACTTTATAGTGCTCTTATCTGATCCAAGCTGAACTGCAGGGCACGTTTCAGTAGCAGCTTGATTCACTTTCTCCCTTCCCTCAAGTTGAAAACAGAAGGACATTAGTTGCTGTATAACGTGATGTCCGTGTCTTGTTTCTCCTATTATCTGGACTAAGTAAATCATAACAACAGCAATGTAGTTGCATGCTGATTTAAATGAAGAAATATGGTTTGATGTTAAAACAATTCCTCTAATTTATATATAGCAAAGCCACGCACAAAGTCTTTTGTCAATGACATCCCAAATCAAGATGTGCAATCTTGAGAAATTGTTTGATTAACTTCCGCCTTGTAAAACATCTCCTTGTGGCAAGTACTTAAGCCTCTAAGAGCTGCCAAGTTCAAGCCAGTGTGGCTCGTGCTATAAGTCTTCCTGCAGCCCTTTGGGCCACTCCGTAACGAGAGCTACCATTTTGCTGTCACTGTCACTTCGCATATCCACTCTCTAAAGCTCTGTTTGTTGTTTCATTCTGTTCTATGTCTCCCTTAGGAACTTCTTCATTTTAATATAAATAGAGCGCTTCATCATGCAGTGCCAATGACTCATGGAAGGTATAACTCTCAATATTACTGAAAATGATGCATACAGATGAATTTGGCCAGCAGATCGCAAACAAAGGGCCTTAAGAAAAAGGGAAAAACTTCCTAATCCAACAGTATGGAGGGTAAAAGGTTGAAAATAATAAAGGAAAGAGGAAATGAACTCCTCACTCTGCTAACCATTGGTTTGATTATAATTCACAAACATCAATGGAAGCAGATAGTTAAAGCTTTTTGCCATATGGCACAAATACATCATGCAGTATATATATATATATATATAAAATATATTTATTTTCTTTATTGTTGATTTCTAAGTGGATTTTTTGTTAAACATGGAAATTAGTTTTCCTTCTGAATCAGGAGGATTCTAAAAACTTGAACCATAATTATAAGTAAAAAAATTCTACTTGTTTTAGAAAACTGTGTTTTAGAAAAACATTAATTTTGGAAATTTTAATATTTGGGGTTTAATGCTTAAAATTTTATATTCTTTTCAATTTTTCCTTTTTCTAATCCACACTTTTATATGGTATGATCAAAGATTTGCTAATAAGATATGACCTATTAGTATTAAAATGGAAAAATTAGGGTAGGATAGGATAGGATAGTAGGATTAAGAATACCCAGGCAGATCAATGCATGAACTTTGATGTAATATGTGTTGAGAAAACACAAAATGAAAAGGCAAATTCTAGCACTTTCATAGTAACAGCAAAATTATAATAAGAATAATTAATAATAATAATAATAATAACAGTAAGAGTAATAATAGTAATAATAATAAATCTAGAGTGTCCTTTATGTGGTAGCTGAAATACATTACATTCTGGTCATCTAATACTTGTAACACTTGCAATATTTCAGAAGAGGTGAATGAAATCAGGGATCAATTTAGTTCTGCAAATTCTATCTCTCACATATTGGTGTATAAACCCAGTACCACTGGCAGATTGGATCTAATCCCATTCTGTAGAAAGTAACATGAGGGGATCAAATAATGGTTAGGTTTTACCCATGCAATAGTTTCGAATAACTTCATTACATTTTAACCACCTTGCCCACAACCCTTTGGCTTTAGCCTCTTACTTGGACAATATAACTGTTTCTATTATATCCATATGGAAATGCTTTGTGGATCATATCAGCTCATGCTTGCATATTTAACATGGTTGTTCCAGTTTAATAGCTAACTGCACAACAGTTCTTAGCATTTCTGTTCCCTTTTGTGCCCTCTACAGTGAACACTCAGGTTCTCTCTTATTTTTACTGTACTTTTTCAAGGGCTACGTGTGCAGAAATATCCCAGTCATTTGGAATTGCTAATATCCAGTTACAAATTCACAAGTGGCAAATACGCAACCATGAAATTCAGTAGTTACAAAGCAGAACATTTGTACATTGTAAATTCCTGTGCATTTCTTAAGTTGCATGATGGGGAGCAGCAGGTGACATTATCCAGTTTTATGTGCACTTTACCTTTCTCTAATACCCCTCTCTCTCCCTTCCCTCCTGCGGATGCTGCTGAAGTATAGAGTTTCATTCATTCACTTTAATGCTGAAACCCATTACGCTAAAAAAACCTTCCCAGAGATTGAAATAGGACTAAAACTGATCCAGACTTTTATCAGAATAGGTATATTTGTGTGGTTATATATGTCCTCATGTCCTTTGTCAGTCTTGGCACAGGAAGGCTGCCCAGGGAGGTGGTGGAGTCACCATCCCTGGAGATATTTGGAAGATGTATAGGTGCAGCACCTGGGGACATGGTTTTGTGGTGATCTTGGCACTGCTGGGCTAATGGCTGGGATCAGCAACCTTAAAGGTCTTTCTAACCTAAATGATTCTACAATTCTGCATAGTTATGTAGATAAGGGTGGGCACAGAGGCAGGATAGAGAGCACATTACGGTGTTTAATGGGTGTGTGGTACTTACCCTTTCTGCCATCTACCCTTTCTTCCCCTCACCACAGAACCAAGAACCTCAAAGGTATTGGGATATGTAAACTCTGGACACTTCAGTGGGGCAAAGAACTGTTATTATATCTTCTTTAGAAATCAACAATACAGCCTGGAGCCATCTGGTCAGTTTATCATCTCCCACTTTGCTGCCCAGTAACAGAATCCTGGGCAGGTTCCATTTTTGCAGCTTCTCCTGCCATACAGGAGCATTTATCAAAACTTTCAAACTTAATACTAGGGTTAGGGCCACTCAAAGAATGAGGTCACTATCTAATGCCTTTTAATACATTTTTTTTAACATAATGATCTGCTCCCAAGTTGCATTTAAAAATCTGTGTAGTCTATATACATCTCTAACAGCTATCATAGAAAATATTGCTTGGTATCTGCAAGATGCCCTTTCACCAGACCAAAACATAGAGCTATGTGATTATTATTTTTAAATATGCAATATTCTACTTCATAAGTAGCCCAGCATATCTTCAGCCACACTACTTGCAAAAATACTGCTTGGTGAATAAAAGGGGGATAGAGTTTCTCTCACATTTATGAAAGATAGTGGAACATAAGCAAATAATGGTATTCAATCATCTTCTAACATAATTTATACTTTTCAATGAGGGAGAGCACAAGCAGATTTACTCAGAAGGCAAATAAACTAGTAGAAATTTTAAAATAACTGTGGTCAAATTCTGTTGTCACAGTGCAAATTAATTGGTGGCCAAACTTAGTTTCAGGTGTCTCAATAAAAGTCTCTTCTCATTGCATTATTGCTGTATAAATAATACATGGTTATTTTTGTGAGGAAATAGTTGTGTAACTCATACTACCACTCTGTGCCTGGAAGTCTTTGCCTCACCTGTGTCAAAACATCATAATCTTACAGCTGGTAATTGCAGCAGAGTGGCGCCTTGAGTTATTTTTGTGGTCAGCATGAGATGGCATGTGACATTTTATGTTATAGTAACCCTCCAAGAGGCCTTTCTATCATAAAGATTTTAATGCAGAAAGAGGAGGGAGTAAAATCTCCCAACATCTCTTTGAGTTGCAATGTTCTTGATCCTCATGTAAAATTAAGGTGATTTGTTTATTTGTCAAATTCATTACTTCAATGCTAATACATGGTGGTGTAATACATTATCTAGCTAATACTTTTAAGGCAGCTTGTCAAAATAAGTGCATATTGCTTCAGTTCCAACTATGCTGGACTTTTGCCCAAGCAGAAAATGAGTAAATAAGAGCAAGATTTTAACATGATGGGTCACACCAGTCCTATTAAAACCCTACCTTTTCGGGAACACATTAGGTGATATCCAGGAGCTCATATTTAGTAACCCACTCATGGACATTGGCAAAAATTTTCCTGTATAGGAGCCATGTAGGGACTCTGGGGTTTGGTTTGCTCTGTTTTTAAAATGCCAGCAGATCAGAGGTGATTTGAGAAACACAAACAAGTGTACTTTTTAAATGAGCATTTTTTAATCTCTAACAACTTCTTAGTAGCCTACAAATAAGCTTATGCTCTTTCAGCTGAGAATATATATCAGGTTTCCTGGAAACCATCCCACTAGGGCATGACTATAGCTCCAGTATAAGCAGTGAAGCACTTAAAAGGGGGCTAATTAGCTATTTGCTGTACTTGACAGATAAAAGATGTATGCAAGCACAGAGAAAAGACTGCAAATATAGATATCCCTGATTATGTTATTGTCCAACATTTTAATTAATTTCTTAGACCACCTTTGTGTAATGTAAAAAGGTTTTGAAAGATGTGACAGTAACAAGGCTGTGGTGTTTCCTTAACTAATCACCATCACTGCAGGGTGCTGGAAATTTTAAATCACGTTTTATATGCTCAGTTCATTGAAAAATTACTTTTAGTTCTACTGGCCTTAATTTTTGCTTTATTTGCAGAGCAGCAATGAGAAAGGTGTGATATGATTCAACTATTGTACTGCCTAAAAGCCATTTTGGCATGTAAATCATCTGCACAGGAGACAGACTGGCTGGTAGCTACAAATAGGGGCAGATGATAAGGCCTGTGGTGTCCATCAGCAACTCTTTCACTGGGTGAGGAAGTAATGCAGCTTCTCTGAGACTTATTTTAGCTACCCATGGAATTAGGAAATCATACTTATCCATCACTTGTGAGCATTGTGTAGTTTTCCACTCCAACAACCCTCAAGTTCTTGGAAAGCCTGAAATGGAATTTCCTCACAATATATTTTTGCTTCTAATTTTAGCCTAAACCAAATGCAAAGTAGCCTACAGTGTGAGGCTAGCCAGGCAAATAAATGCATTAAACAAACATTCTGAAACACAAACGTTTTGGCCCAGGGTTTAGATTCCAGGAGTTAGTGCTCTTTCCTGGTTTACTGTTACAGTTTCACAGGTTCACAATGATACATCATATCACAATGAGACACTTACAGCCACCTTGGCTATAAATCATTTTGGTGTGCTGCCATCAATGTCGCAGGAAGGAAGGATTTGGCCCATGCCACAAAAAAATAGGGTGCATGTGGGTTAGCAGATAGGCACCAATAGAGTAAATAGTAGTTCAGAAACCAGCAGCTTTTTAAGCCTTGTTAATAGCAAGGAGCCAGGTACATTAAAGGAGCCGACAATTTGTTTGATAAGCAATTGATATTTGACAGGCCAGTGACAGCCATGTTGTCAGGAGACCACAGCTCCTGCCTCAGTGTGTGACTTTAAAAACTTCACTAGGGGAAAAATTACAGTCAGGCAAGCAGCAGCAAGGCATAGCCTAAGGCACTATCTGCCAATAACTAAGTCCTAGGGAAAACTGATTTGTGGCTTCTGATCACATGAACCTATAGCCTTCACTATTGACTAATTGTGGTTCATCTGGATGTAGATCTATCTTGGCTAACAAGAAAGCACTAGAGGTCTTCATTTAGTCATTGAGCTGAGTCTCTGGAGACATGTGTGCAGCTGTCTTTACCTTCTTACCAATCAACACATCAAAAGCTGCAGAATATATTTCCACTTTCAGAAATGCAAACTGCAAGTGAGATAAAGTTGCCAAACTAGACTTGAAAAAGAGTGACTGATTATTACTCTCCTCCAAATACAAAAGATAAATCATTTATGACCGTGCAGAACTTTGCTATCTATATAAATTCAGAACAGATATGATGGAATCAATTTATCAGCTGGACAGCCACATCATTTTAATGTAACTGTAAAAGATTAAAACAATTTTAGGTGTCTTTTTTTTTTCCTACAAAGCATCATCCTAGGGAGAACACAAGCAGACAAGGTGAATGCACATTCCCTTGCAGAAAGCAGCCATTGACTGACGCTTTTTTGATTTATCTTAGTGAAAATAGTGTAATAAAAAATAATCTACTTGGTGCCATGAAAATCAGCTGTTAATTACTATGCAAAACATTCTACCTACATTATGCTAAAATTGGGAAAAAATTACAAAAATACTATGGATGTATTTGAAGGCAAAGCTACAGAAGAGACAGGATGAACATTTTTGGCTTAAATCACTTTCTTGACTTCTCTTCTGGTTAACACTTCATTCAATTACAGATTATACTGGCAAGACAGAACACCACCGCTGAAGGGGCTGAGCTCTTTCATACTCCGTCAGTGCCCTCAGAGTTTAAAAGTTCAAGCACTTTTAGGGCTCCAAGATAGTTGACTTAAGGTTCAGAGTCAAGTCACATTTTATTTAATAGGAAAACAATTTGCATCAGGCCCAAATGACCAGGATTTTGTGGTGTCTTAAACAAGACAGGACCAGCCAGTGTGGATCTGACTCAATCTTGTGCTGCCTTTTCTTTTTTGTACTGTCTCAGTAAGCTGGGAGACAAGTTTTTCTTGTGATATTTGTGTTTCCTCCCAGTCCAGAAGAACGAGACCAAAAAAGGTAACAAAAACCGTTGCAGAATTTTAGTAATGTCCATGTGCCATCTTGACTTCAACAGGGAAATGAATATTTTTGCCATATCGCATTCAGCACAACTAAATTGGGATTCACAGTCTGGCAGAGAAGACCAAATTCATCACATAGAATTAAAACAAATATAAAGCTCCTCTTAGAATGTCCATCCTTAGGGTAACTTTGCTCATTTTTAGTTATAGTAGTGAATACATGTTACTGCTATCTTGACCAACTTGAAAGAGGATAATATAACTAGATGAGCAGTCTGGTACTAAGAATTACTGGGAATTTAGAGCAAGAAACAATTTAAATTTAAGACCTGTTCTTCAGGGCAGCTGGTGTTATGTAGGTAAAGCAGAGGAAACTTATGAGTGTGTTTTTAAAGTTCTTAGCTTAACATAACAAATTTCTGCATCTGTCAAGGTGTATCTATTGCTGGTCATTATTATTACACCAATTTTGACTTAGCATACAGATGCACTTTTTTTCTAGTTAAATATATCTGTATATCACATTTCTTTTTGTTGGACTTCCACTGCGAAGCTTTTGCCCAATAGACTTACAAGAAATGACAAAAAACTCTTACAGGGAGGGCAAGCAGTTCAGCCTGTTCCCAAAACTGCCACATCCTTGTGGTTACAAAACCCTCTTTACACGTTGCTTATAATTTTGCAAAATTAACTCCCAAGGATAACATTTTCCACACTGACATAGTTACTCTGGAAAATATCTCTACATCTTGCCTCTTGTTTTTGAAGGACAGAAATGCCTCTATACTCCAAGCAGGGATGGCTTGTTACCACTTACTCAAAAATGCCTTCAGTTGGCCAGATTGGAAAACTTTGTGAGGAGGAAAAAAAAAAAAATTATCACTACTTCAGAACAGTCATAGCAAAAATAGCTTCCACTTTTAATTCTTTTTTACCGTGAATACTCTGAAGGTTTTACCTTTCTAATTGCATTCTGACAGGATGGGCACAAACTTAGGGCAAGAGCAACGTGGAAACATTTCTTAAATTTTCTCTCAAAGGTCTGTTTCTTTTCAGGGTTGCTGCCAGGTCCTGTAGCTAGGAGCAAGGCATTACCAGCATTTCTCATACTCCTCATTAATGCTCTCACAAACCTGGTGGGTATTTAAGCAGAGGAAAAATGTGATGAGCACTTTATAGAGAAAGGGATAGGAACAGAACAGATGAGATTTAGTGTGAAATTTGGAGCTAAATGTTTTTCCACAGAAAACACTAGTTTAGGAAGCTTGTAACTTCCCTCCAGAAATTACAGTTTCATTCAGAAAACTCTAACGGTAACACTTCCTTACTCCAGTTCCGCACTCCTCCACCCCCCATACCTTAGAGTTTTCAGTAACGCAAATTCAATTTTTAATAACAAAAATGTGCCTTATTTTCTCAAATCTGTCTCCTTTCACTCAGTGTACAGGACCAATCTGCTCTGGACAAGGGTCCAAACTTTGAAAGCAACTGAAGCTGTAGTTGCTTCATCCATTACAAAAGTTACCAAATCTGCAATAAAAGGAAGGTGACCACCACAGAATATGACAAGTAATCTTGTCTCATTGTCAGAACAGTTCACACTGGTGAATTAACTTCTTCAGAAATATCCATCTCTGAAAGAACCCCTTTCACAGGCAGGCATGAGCCAGGCATTGCTATCTAAGCACCTGAACATGACCTGAAGGTGCTGATCTGCAGAATACCCCACTCCTGGGACATTTTATGCATTTTATATACATAGCATATATTCTAAAGAAAAGAAAAAATGTAAAAGTAAAAAGAAAAAATTTCTGAATGAGGAGGCACAAGATTTCTTTAACCTAAATAAAAAGTTTTTCATAGGAGTAAGAGCTGATGATGGAATTGTTTGCTTACAAATAAATACACACAAAACAAGGATACAAGTTATTGTGTTCTGTTATCTTAACCCCTCTCAAGTGTCTTGGAAATTGTTTTGCAAACTGGATGGCTGCTTTATGAACAAATTGACTTTCTTCCCATTTGGAATTTGAACTCTCCAACTTTCTGGAGGGAATGCACTGAATCATTCCGTGATATTCTGACAATTTAAAAGCAAATGAAGGAAATACTTGGCACATCATGCTTTTTTTTAATACCTCTGCAGCAATTTTAAAATTTCTCAGCCATTTCTACTCCTAAGAGTTGCACATTTTGAAGTTACCAGAGAAATAATTTCCACAATAAAGACATAAATCTACTATATAATATAAGCCAAAATGTATTTATTTTTTATATCTATTTGCAGAACTCAAACTCCAGAGACATAGAACATAAAGAAGGAATATGAAAACTATAAAAAGTAAAGCGTGGATAATTTCACCATGCTTTATAAAGGAGATTGTGCAGTTTTGGTAAAAAGATTTCAGCAAGGGAGTCTTCAGAATTAGAAGATGCAGCAACAGGCTGGCAGATGCCAGTGCCTGACTTGGGAAGATAGGTCTGGCGAGGACTAGAGAGCTTTTGGAAGTTTAATGCAGGTCAGATCTCCTCTACCTTTCGCAAAGAGTCTTTAGGAGGCTGGAAATATATGTAAATAACCTCTGCCAGGAATACAGAAGCCACAATACAAGCCCAAATCCTTGTTGGGCACAGTTTATGCTTAGCTGTGTTTAGAAATGGCAGCTTGATATTCAGTTCCATTTTTCCCAAGCTCATGTCATCCTTTTGCAGGAAGCCAAGTCAACAAGGCCTGAAATACTCGAGGATTTCCCCTTTCATGTGCTGAGGAAGACACAAGATCAGGATTTGATAATAGATGCCACTTGAAATACCTAGGGCACACAAGGTGTTTTATATGCAGACCCACGTTCTCAACAACTTTCTCTTTTTCTATCCCAAGAATGCAGCTAAACTATTCCCCCCAATATTTTATTAATTTTTAGAAATGTATCAATAAGAAGACAACTCCAGCACTTTCAGCACAGCAGACTAGCCATAACAGAAGAATGATTATTGTAAATGTGCCATAGCTTATAAAACCTGAAGGTATTACCTCATGAACTGTCTCTAGAGAATGAGTGACCCCTACCTACAACAGCTCCACACAAAAGCCCATTAAGAGGGATTGGCCCAAAGATCTGTAGTAGGACATTCCTTGTGCCTCTGTGGTCGCTGGGACCAGAGGCCACAGGTTCACCCACCTCTATCTGCATAACACATTGTCACCACTTCTCAACCAGTCTCATGAAATTCAGAGCCTTCAGAAGAAAAAATTAGTCCAAAGCACAGAAACTAATTATCCAACCACTACAATTAACATTCCCACTCTGTTTAAAATACATCAGGTGATTTGAAGCGACCACTATTAAGCATTGCAACCAAAGAGATGGATTTGAGGACTGGAGCAAGTGTCCTCAAATTCACACTCAGCATGTGTCTATTGGCTGCCTCATTTTTATATGCTTCTCCCCTTTTTCTTAACTCTGTTTACCAAGAGATGTTTCATTATTTTTTTCCTCTGTAGGTACAGTTTTCCAATTATTTTCTGCCTTCCAGATTAAGTACCATATAAGAACAAAAAAAGACCCCACCTAGCTTTGTGAAGGAGACGTGTCTTACACTTTGCTAACATTATAGCCAGATTTCACGGTCATGGGAAAACAAAACACCCCAAATGGAGCAGTTATTAATTCAATAAATCCAGCTGCTTTCAGTGCTCTGGGCAAAAGGCAAAGTTAAAAGCAGCTGCTTGTTGACGACATGTGCGACCTGACCAGGGGAAGGTAGCTGTTTTAGCACATCATCCACCACTTTGAAGGCTGACTGCACTCAATTTCTTAGACAATCTACACACCATTTTCAGTTCTGTACCTCCATAATTTATCACAACAATACCTCAAGCATACAGATTGGCGGGGGGGCAGGGTGGGGGATGAAAGCAATTTACAGTATAAAGATGAAAGAAGCTAGATGGCTCAAGAAGACCTACTATGTAAATCATATCCACCACTTAAAGGAATGTAGCCATAATATTCTGGAATTAATTTTTTCAGCATTCCTATATAGGTCACACAAAGGTAAATGTAGTTTCCTCCTCCCCCTACCACTATATCTGGAGTTGTTTATCAATATGTTAAAGAGGAAATTGATTCTAACTCCCTTTCTCTACAAGGACAATAAGAACCTTATGTATAAAAACTTTTGATAAAAACAACAGCAATTAGTGAAAAATTAGTGAGCAATCTGTCTGTATGTCTTCCCTTCAGATTTTTGGGGACATCTTTCAAAAATTACTTTTCATGATACTCAAGATTGAGAAAGGAAAATATTATTTTCCCAGAAATAGTCAAGATAACATACAGTGTATCCCAGATATATCTCTCCAATTTTTAGCTAACTTCAAAAAGGCAAAAGTTATGTGCAGCCTTCCTAACATTTCCACTCTGCGCTTTTTAAACCATTATTTTAAACTTGACTTCAAGCAGAGGTCTATATTTTCAGATGGTTTTCTAAATTATAATTGCTAAATATGTTTGATTAATCAAAGGCATGTTCTCTGATGGAAAAAAAAATCTTTTTTTACAAGGCTATGTGCAAATACAACTTTGCTTTTTTATTGATGGTTTGGTAGCAATCTTTTGCACACAAGGATTTATTTCTGTATTCACCAAGTGCACCATATATCCCCAGGAGAACCAAAAATGTGTGTGCAAATCTCTTTACACAATTTTACCTCTCCTCTCAATGATCAATGACATATTTATCTGAGAAAACTCAGAATTTACCTACATTTACTGTGTGCTTCCTAGTCCTCTAACTGCAATCTGATTCTCAGTCTCTTTCCCCTGGGATCTACTTTTAAAGGTACAAGCATGTTAACAGTCTCAAACAGCTGCTATGGAAAAAAATCATCATGAATGTGTCCTTCTTCCTGCTCAATTGTAGACTTAAATCTCAAAATACACAGAGGCTGAGTTGCAAGAAGCAGTTGTAGTTACAGGATTAACTCCAGACACCTCCTGTTCTAGCAGGCTCGAAGTTGGGGCTTATGTGAGTGGAAAGGTGATACAAGAGATATTCATCTCTTGCTTTTCACACTGGTAGGTCCTGACATTTTGGGTCAAGCAAACTTATAATGAATGGGAAAACTATTTCAAGTTATATTTAAGTATTTCTAAATATATTCTGTGTTTTTCTCTCCTCCCTTCAGGCAAGCAATTTTAAAGACAATAGGTTTCTCACAAGAACACAAACTTAAGACTACATTTCAGTAGAATATGAGGACATTCTTAATGTGGGGTTTCACACAGAAAATGTAACCCATTCTCATACAGCAGAAACAGAGGATAACATATTAGCCTTTGAATGGATAATCCCTCAAACCATGCTTCAGCCCAAATCATGAGATAACCTTCTGTGTGAACAATGTACATATCCCACTGACTGTCTAAACATCATATTTCTAAAGCTATCCTTCATTGCTCCCTACCTAATGCACTTTGGACACAGGCTATTCAATTGAACATAACCATTGCCTCATCATTCCTTTAGCAAAGTATATAAAACTGCGTTTGCAACACTCTGACTCCTAGATGCAATCACCCACTCCCAGTTTGACTCCACTGTACCACAAAAATTGGCTTAAAATTAAAATTTTCCCTTGTTTTCTATCTACTTTTGATATGTCACTTTGAATCTTCAGATTTCTTTGGATTCTCATGTGGCGAATCCCTTCTGCAAGACCCTGACAAGCTTGCCCATGGTTAACTCTTATCCACCAGGCTACCTGTAACAAAACTGATGTATTGTGGGGACTGATCATCACACCCCATTTCACTGATGCTCCACTGGCTGCCAGTGAGTGAAACACCAAACCTAAGGCTGACAATATCACAGGCAAGCACTTGCCACCTTGCCTGGCTAAATGATTGCATTCAGTGAATGCAAACTGAACAGGGAGTATTTCACAGTTCTTGTCTAAACAACAAAATCTGTCCAGACAATATTTCTGGCTTTCTATAAATCCCAGACAGTCCAACGTGCCTCTTCAGCCTTTGCAAATAATCAAGTGTAAACGGTTTTAAAAGGACTTCTGTTAAAAAGCATTTGATCACAACTTTCAATTCTGAAAAATAGGATGGCATCTCTTGGATCTCCACACTAAATGGCAAAGATCATTCCATACAACAAATAATCCTGTGCTATTGAATGACTAAATCCATTTCATTATTTGTACAGTAGTGGATGAATTTATATAAATAAGAATGAATTTGTGCCCCAATACTCAGCTTACAAGTGTGCATAATTTAGAATTTTACTAATAAACCCACCAAAATTTAACAAAATTTTTGCAAACTGTCATATGTTCTTGCTATATGTTACATAGCTATATGCTATATGTAACTAAACATTCATTTTTTGAAAAATTGCTTTTATAGACAGAAATACGGAAAATAAAGTCTCACCTGATTCATAGGACCATATCATAGCCTTAGCTTGAGCATGCAGTGGGCTGGCGAAGGTTTTCAGCCACTTTCCTTACATTAGAAGGTAACATTCCATTGTCCATCACCCACACTGTGTCTGGCTAGACTGACTGGGTGGATCAGAATACCTGGGGTATAGGCAGAATGAAAAAGAGGAGCTGTCATAAGTGCTGTCACAAGGGGTCTAAAGGACAACTGGTCAAGACTGATACACATGTTAGATTTCGAGCACTTACACTAAATTCACAACCTCACTGTTCAGGTATGAATGACCTCCCACAGCACTTGGGACAGTCATCTCTGAAGAAGGGAGGAGCTGGCTGTTTATGTGCAATGAATTTGTTCAATACCAAGCCCAACATGATTCAGGAGCTTGGAATTCATGCAGTGCTTGTGTCTGCAGGGCACAAATCTTGACTTTGCCCCTGGCATTTCAGATGGGTGAACATACCTGCTCAAGCAGATAGCAACAAACACACCACACCTCTTGTATTGTACAGTGCCACCTTGCCTGCCTGAGTGCTAAGGGCAATGTGAAGCTGCTCATCAGCTCTTCCTACATGCCAAAGTTTCAAATGTGGGGAAAGACAATCAAGAGTGGAGAGAGTTGTAACAAATGCTTGTGGCATTTGTCACTGGAGTAGGACGCAAAGTCTTATGGCACTGTCAGAGCTGAAGCCCAGAAGAAGCTGATACTCTACCTAATTTCACATTGCTGACTGAAGTGGTGTGAATTTCCTTCTCCCTGTCACAGATGTACAAAAGTAGAAGAGGAAAAAAAGGAGGAGTTTGGGGTTGCCTGTTGGCTCTTCAGGACACAAGTGTGCTTTGGCAGCATGAACTTCCCTTGTACTTCTGCGTGAGTCAGGAGGAGATGGTG
Organism: Agelaius phoeniceus; assembly: GCF_051311805.1. Taxonomy (NCBI): domain Eukaryota; kingdom Metazoa; phylum Chordata; class Aves; order Passeriformes; family Icteridae; genus Agelaius; species Agelaius phoeniceus. Next base: position 26,372,919 of record NC_135268.1, read on the forward strand.
GAGACTGTCTCCAGACCTTGGTCAAGCCCAGGCAGAGGGCATGAGGACATGTCACAAGCCCTCCTGGGAGGTTGGTTCACCAATGTTCCAGACTTTCTAACTTCTGTAGCTGCAAAGCAGACAGTCAAAACACATGGACACTGTTGTACCAATCTCTCCTTTAGACAGACATGCACACTGTTGTACCAATCTCTCCAAAGCAGACAGTCAAAACACATGCACACTCTTGTACCAAGAAGATTCTCTCCTTTAGAATCTTCTCTGCTGAAATAGTTCAGAAGGCAGAGAAGTACATTTTTTTCCTTCTTATGAAGAGTTTGTACTCATTTCAGATGAGTTTATTTTCTCATATGGTGATTGCAACCACTCATTTTCCATATTCTTGGACTTTACTTTTTCCCACTTTCATGATCCTGTATTTTGAATGCTTTTTTTTCCTCAATCTGGAAAAACTGAATCTTTTTCATGCTCAGTTGCAGAAAAGTCTTTGCTGCTTGACTACTTCTGAAGTTCTTATTTTGCAATTCACAGCAAAAATATGTAAATAATTTGCATTACAATTATTGCCAAATAATCACAACATGAATGTTATATTTCTGCTGTCATAGGACAGCTGTCAAAACTTAAAGATGGGAAAAACAACAAGGAACAAGAAAAGCTCAAACCACAGTCATTTGTGCACTTTAAGTAGCAGCTACTAGGAAAAGCCTCCATTTGCAGCAGATTTTGTAATATAAAATTTTCCATGCAAGTTCAGAGGAGGAAGCTTCCTCTTAGGCAATTTTATACAATGTGATCACTACTCCTTGTTTATAGTCTGGAATCCATTTTTAGCTCAAATGCGCCTAATTATTATTGCAATACATATTTTTATTTCTAATTATTCCTCTTCTTACAAATACAATCAAATGTCTGAAAGCAAATTTTGTTCTTCTGTTGTTTAGGCTATTGTTGTACAAGGTAACTGTGTGACAAGGTAGATAAGTATGGTACAAGGTAAGAATGTAACACGGAAGGTAACTGTGACACTCGAGCAATCGCACTTTCAAGGGATAGATCGTTCTCGGGATGAGGAAAGGAAATCATGACTGCATTTTTTGCCGTATGTGGTACTAACATGAAAAATCATCTGCTTTTTCTACAGCTGGCTGAACGCTGTGGGGGATCCCCAGCAGATATAGATTAGTGTATGTATTTGTACTTTATTGTTACTGACAAATAACTCCCACTAGCTCACAACAGTTGATGGGCAGTGTCACAGTAAAGGACAAGGCTTGACTCCTCTATTATCATCAGTTTAAATTTGGTCTTTTTTCCTGTGTGATTTCTAAAAATAATATTTCCAAGTGCTTAAATTATGTTTAAGCTGATATATTGAATGCCCCTGAAGACTTACTCTATAATAGTTTTCTTTAGAATTAGACACTAACTCCTTCCCCCCACACACACCATTTTCCCTTTTCTTTTACATAACAAATTTCTTTTAAAAAATAGAGTGTGAGACAGAAAGCTTATATTTCAGGGAAGAATGGCGTGAGGGGCCAGGAAGGCCGCATAATTGGGTGTGATGTGTCAGTTTCTCTAGTGACTGTCGGGACTATTCTGTCATCACTTCCGCAGCGCGAAAGCGAGAGGGCTGCACAAATCCCCACATCTCCCGCGACCTAACCAAACACTGGAATCTCCTCTAAGAGAAAGTTAGTCAGGAGGTATGCAGGTGTTTTATACATTAACAAAGAAAGCAAGAGATGGGGGGGATTGAAGAGAAAGGCAAAGGATGAGATAGTGTGACATGAAAAGAAGAAGGGCTTGCCAAAACCAGCATATTCCTACAGGTTCTGCTTAGCAGACTGTACTCCCAAAAATAAAATAAGTAAAGATAAAGTAAACCCCAACAGTCTAAGGTTACCCTAGCTAGAGGCAGATATACCTTATTTTACAGCTGTGGGCTACTCTGCAAACACAGCTTTTTCATTATTTCTCTAGCTGGTCCCTTTTCCCTAAAGTCAAAACAGAAAAAACTAACAATACATCACACTTCACCTACCTTCTGAGCAATTTCTGAGTGGGCAGATAAACATAGTAGGTAGTTAAGAGAGACTGCAGCTGTAGTTTTTTCTCCCTGAACCTTCCTAAGAATTATCCCGTCAGTCACAATGAGCAGGATTCATTGCCCCTACCTTAGGTGCTAAAAATACAGACCTTCAGATAGGAGCAGGTAATCTCTTTATATTCAAATTAAAGAAATAGGCAGATATCCATGATAGTTCATATGACAAATTTTAGGTATCAGTCTTAAAAGAACAAATACACCCTAAGAGTGTAATTTGATTTTGATTGATTTTGGAAGAGCGTAGGCTCGTTGCCCAGATGCAGACATCTGTATATGCAGTGCATTACAGTCACAGCACATGGTGATGACTCCATGGCTCCTTGTATGAGAGAGACAACGATGCATCTGCATTCAAAGAAGTAAACAAACGAACATCTCGGTTTGCTTGTTTCTGTTTTAACAAATTCACACTTAAACCATGCCTAGTTTTGTGGAAGAACATTTTTATATATTGTACTTTGGTTTTGCTACACTCCTCTGCATTTATGCTATGCTCAGTTAAACAGGAATCCTCACTAAAAGTTATGGTCATGATCCTCCCCCTTTCTAGTTCTGGACCCCTAAAGTCCCAGAATGTAAATTTAAGTACCACAAAATCAAATTATATTCACTGCATGCCTACTGGAACTCGATTACCTACATTTTCTCACAAAAATGTTTCTTTGCCTTGGAAACAGTCCCGTATCAGAATGAGTGACATTAATTGATATAATACCAACTTTATTTCAGGCACACAAGGTGTGTTTCAACTTGTAGCAAATCATGGACCAGAAATTGCTTTTTGCCTTTCTGTACCTAGACAATTCCTGATTTGGATAGTAAACTAGGCACAGACAAAGAGGAGGAGTTTATACTTGGCTCCTGTGAGTTTATCAATGAAGAAATCTCCCCTATATTATGTTTCACTGCTTTCTTTTTCTTCTTTCTTTGGCACTGCAGAAGTTCACTTCTACAGGGCAAGCTGTTTTAGAGCCCTTGAACCTGAAACAAGAATTGTGCTTTCTAGCACCTGATGCTGCCATGATTTATATACTCACATGAAATATTCACATGCAGTGAATCCCTCAGATTTCCAGAACATCAGGAATATACAAAAATTAGGGATATGCTACTACCTTTGAGGTGCTTAACTCCTCATATAAACTTCAACTCTGTGGACTGACACTATATTTCACAAGGGTCTAGGAATGGGATTTCAGGCCACCATCTACTGTTTTGAGTCTCATCTCTCACACACAAAGGTAACTGCACAATAAAAGAGCCCAGAAGGAATTACAGATTTTGAAGTCTATGAAATAGTGTAACCTGTGACAAATCAAGGCCCAGAGTAAATTTAAAAAAAAAAAAAAGAAAAGAAAAGAAGAAGGCAGGAAAAAAGAAAAGAAAAAGAAATAAAAAAGGGAAAGAAGAAAAAAGAGAAGAGAAATAGAAAGTCGTAGAAAGAAAATGGAAATGTATTGTAACTATTATAGATCTTTGAAATAAGAAGAAATTTGTAAATGGAAAGAGTAGAGTGTGTGCAACAGTGCCACATCTCAGGCCTGTTTCAAGGAAGAGTAATCTCTATTTTTTGAAAACCTCACACCTTTAAGCTGGGGAAGAAAAACATACCCAAGAGGTTATCTGAAAATGAGATTCCTAATAAATATATCATATGTAAATTATTTCAGATACTGCAAGAAATCACCTGAAATAGCACTTAAAGTTCCAAACTAAAGTTAGCCTGAATGCTCTAATTTGAAACAAGCAGATAAATTCCGTTTAATTTTTTTTTTTTTTGTGCACATTTTTTGTTATTAGGATGGGATTCAGGAATGCATAAACAATTTTTCAGTAATAGTCCTTTGATCAGAACTAGAAAGCCTGAGAAAACTTATAAGAAAGCTTGTTCTTAATAGAGGAACTTCATCTTCATTGGAGCAAACAGCACCCAGACACCAGCAGGCACATGAGAAATACTGAAATGAGCACAGCCTTGTATCTTGCAGTATTTGAAAGACTTGCATTTGAAGAGCATGCAAAAACAGAAACAGATTTTCTTTCTACTCTCTCTCTCTGCATTATATATTAGATTATTACTGCCAGACGTGAAACCTGTGGAATTTGCAAAAAGCTTTCTTTATGGGCATGACAATGAATAGGATGAGCTCCAGAAATACTATGCCGCTGGGTATGTGTTCTGGGACAGGTGTCCCAACCAAAGAAAATTTCTTATTTGACTTTGCTAGTCCAAAATGTACATTAATCACCTGACAGGGTCGCGGCAGAGATCATAAGATTTATCAGTTCAAATATGAGACATTTAGTTCAAACATTTCACATACAATAGGACATAAAATTATTATTTTCATATTATAAAAATGACTGTAGGTGTCCCATTTGGCTTGCAAATCTGCAGCCACAATGGAGTTGAGAGGTTAAAAAAAAAAACTCTAACACCAATAATGTCTCGAAACACGTCATACATGGGAGAATTTCCATTTGAGAGGGAAATCATCCAAATTTAGGGAACACAAATCCTTTTTTTCAAATGCCATAACTATTGATTTCACTACAAAATACCTTTGAATTAATTTCTTTTAGTACAGGAAATATTTATTCACTTAGCGATTTTATACTTGCAAATTCTACAAAGTAATTTCCTTTAATTTCTGGTTTTAACAAGAGGGAAGCCTGCTTGACTCAAGCATTCATGGTCATCTTGTGTTCAACAGCAAAGCTGTGTGAAGGGACTGTGAAGGCAGAAGCTATAATTCATCAGTAGTAATATGGAGCAATGAAACAGAACAAACTACAGAACAGAGGTAGTTGTGTTTAATTTCATTAAATTTCTATTGTATATATATGTTTGTATCTATTAAATGTAGTTTCAGTCATTTTGCCATTTAGAGCAGAAAAGGTTTTATCTTAAATAACAGTACTTTTAGAACTGTTAAAACTGTTAACTGTCCATTTTTAAAAGGTATCCACATGTGTACACTAGTAGGTGTGTATGTTGTTACCCCTCTTGTTTAAACTAGGGATATTCAGATTTCATTAAGCTAATGCAGGAAATATTTACAGTATTTACAAAAAAACTTTCTGGAGTAATGGACTTTTCATAGACACACTTTTCTAAAAACCCACCCCAGTAATCAGAATTTAATGAATACTCTTGCTAGGCTGATTCCAAGTAATACAGGAGTGAAGAAACAGTAATCAAAAGACGCAGTTAAATAAAAATTTGATATTACTTTTTGTTTCATAACATAGGCTATTGAATTGCATATAAAGGGATACTTAGGATAGAGAGCTTCAGGGACAATTCATTGCTATTCAACATCCTTACTGAGACAAGGATTTCCAATTTTGAGGAATCATATTCCCACATATTTTATTATTCTTGCTAAAGCATAAGCCACACTAAATGGCAACAAAACTGACATGCTACTCACAACTCAAACCAAATGTAAGGTCTGATCCTCTAACTTAGAAGCCAGCTATTATCTTCCCAAAGATCTTGGGCAGAAGTAAAAGTCTATCTGAGCAAGATGAGTGCTGACTGCAAAGTAAAGCTGCATACAGCTTGTCCAACCATTTAATCAAATTTCTCTGTGCTCAGAGCAGAAGTAGAAACAGTTCTCTGGGCCAGGTAAATTGGCTGGAAATACATTAATTTAATACAATAAATTTTTGGAAAGAGGATCTGTGCCAGTTATTTTCAAAGCAATCTTCTGCAGAATAAGAGGCCATGTAATTAAAATAAAATATTTTTAAATAGGAAAACAGATTTTAAAAAAAATTCAAAATGGAGGACATTTGTCAGTAGACATCCATAGGATTCTGTGCAGATCAACTACCCCATAAATTACTTTCAAAAAGAATTTTGGCACCACGAAAATTAATCATTTCATCACAGAAATATTTAATGATTACAATATTGGGAAAGAAAAACTTACTTTCAAAGAATATAAAATAAAACATAGACAGGAAAGGCAATCAAAATAATATCACAATGGATAATAATGTCAAATTTAAGGAAGGCTACTGTGGACACACAGTGGACAGTAAGTACCAGCTCAGTGTGTAGCAAAAGGAAAAAAAACAGGTAAAATATTTATTTTTTTTCTGTAAATCATAGAGGGTAGTATAAGTCATTAGTGTAGCAGCCACTTCTTGAAGACTGGATGTTGTTCATAAAAATATAACAAAGCTTAAAAAAATACAAAAAGTGTACTGAAGATGACAAGGAATGAACAAATACACATGTGCCATTCTCTAGACAGGTTAATTAACTAGAATTGGGACCCTTCAGCCATGTAAAAACATGGTACAAGAGAATTTGTTCCCTCTTTATGTTCCCAAGTAAAAATTTCCACTGTCTCACAACAGAGAACTAAGGAATATCAAATTACATTAGGTAGTCCATTAAAAATAAGCACTTTACCAGGAATTCTTTTTTCTCAAATAATCAATGATTACATTAGTTGTTTTACCTAAGTCACTGCTGCATCATGCCACAAGTGTAAATAGAATCAAATGCAATTGGACAAATTTAATGAGATTTAGTAAAATGCACTAAAATACACTGATGTGGTAAAGCCTATGAAAAGAAATCTCTGAAGCTTGAATCATTAGAAGATAGAAAAGATTCTCTACTGGACATTTTCTTGTACTAATTTACTGGCTATTGTCAGAAATAGGCTAACGGACAAAATGTCCTTCTCATGCGATTCAAAACAAACACTCATACTCTCTGTCAAAACACCAAGAAAACCAGTTTATTTTTGTCTGGTGGGACAGAAGAACAAAATATTAGAAAACACAAAACCAGCTATATTTTCTAGAAATATATACAGTCTATACATTTCCACAATTAAAAAAAAATCCACTTCAATTTCTTGCAAGTTAGAAAACGTGAAGTATGTTCAATGACAATTCCCTGAATTTTCAATTTGCTTTGAACTGGTCTTGAACACAAGTAAAATTCCTCTTTCTCTGAAACTGAAAAGCTCTGTTGGGTTACAAGAACAGATTAGCTGTGACTAATCTGCACTGGTTTCATGGCTGTCCTTAGGTACCTACTTCTTTCTTAATTGTCCATGGTCAGTAAATTACTAAGCTGTCTCAGAACCAGCGATATTCTAATATTTCTTTCTATATTTTTTTATAATACTTCATAAACTTCTGGAACACTAATGTAACTGGTTGATGCAAGTTAAACATACAAATAAATAGATAAAATTTTAAGTCAATGAATGAACTTGAACTACGTTTTCTGGTACACTAATGGAAGTTACAGAAGATCATAATTTTAGCTTAAAACCCCACTAATCCTGGGAAATTAGAGAAATCAGCCAAGGCTTTTTCCACTGACGTATGGCTTCCAGACCTCAGAGAGGCTGAACAGGGAAACAATCTGTTCACTCTGTAGCAAAAGTCAGCCTGATTCATCAGAAGTTCTTTTCCTATTCCCTGAGCTTCCTGGGATCATCACTACTCAAAAAAACTGACAGAGTTTGGTCATCGTTCAACACTGAAGCTGCTTAAAAGTGATAAATGTCACGGTTTTACCAGCTACTTCAATTTCCTCAGAGCAAAACCTTCTATCCTCTGTAACTCTTTGCAACTTGATGTTTAAATTATTTCATTACTTCTCTTTTGCTAGGTCTAGTTATATTATCTCCTTTCTAATAATTACTATTAGTTTCTATGATCCCTAATAGTTAAACAATTTCAAGCTACTTAAAGAACCCAAAGTTACAGATACTGGTACAGAACTGACTGTGGTCTTTGACACTACAAATACTTTCACAGGACTTTCTCCTTTTTTTTCAACACAGGAAATGTGGTACCATTTCTAGTTTTGTTTCACTGATTTTTTAATTTTCTAAAACTTTCAAGTTTTTTTACTAGTGGTATTATTTTCCTTTTTATTGTTTACTTTCCTTATAAGTCAATAGTGATGTTTCTGTGACTTAGACAGTCAACTGTCTATCGGTGTCTACTTGTAAAATTCAGAAGGGGCTGAGACTGCTCAACTCTAAGTTCTATCATTTCATTTTCATCCTAACTCATCTTTTCCACTAAGGAAAACTACCCACTATGCACTACCCACCTATGTCCAGATGTTGCCTTCTCTCCAATTTCAATCCTGAAGGGACATTTTGCCTTATTAACCAGTTTTTCCATGTTAATATTGTCAGAGTCAGAATTTGCATTAGCAATTCTTCATTTAGCTCTTATTGCCCTTTATACTATGGGAATTTCTCTTACATTCCTCTTTCTCTAACTGAAGAATGACTATGTTACATGAGACCAGTGGTCCCTTCAGTATCAATCACTAAAAGCCTTTGCTGAAAGGTGTGAGGAAATTGTGCTATACACCCTTGTAATGAGCTATCAAATGTGGAAGTTTCTTCCTCCCCTACTTTAATTAAAGTTTGACTTATATTCGAAAGCTTGAAAACTTAAATCCCTGCCCTAAAATCTTTTCTGACATAAGTCTGAAAATTTTTCTTAGTGACATACACTTCCATGAAACATTATTTTAAAGGCAAGGAGTTAGGATGCAGGAGAATGCAATAGTTATACAGACACAAATCTGTATAATATATTGTAGAATTAGAAATACTTTCATGTGATGGTCTAAATGAATAATTTTTATGTTAGGAACAAAACTTAGGAATTTTATGCCTCTTGCAAAATTTACTTCTAAAACATAGAGAAACATAAACATCACCTAGACCTCCTTTTAAGAAAAAGTAATACAATTATAAAAATAACTACAAAAAGAAGGTAGTGAGTTAATAGTAGAAAGGTTTAAAACCAGGAACAAGTCTTATTGAAACATACTTTATTAAAAATCCAGAAATGAACTTCAAATAATTTTAATTATTCACAGAGAAGACTCTAGCTCAAGTGTGTATTAAAGTACTTCCCCCTTATTAGCTCTTGCATTCCATTAATTACTTTTTAAACTATTTCCTTACCTTAGTCATGCATCAAGGAATGTTGCTGCTTCCAGTTTTCCAGCAAGGATGAGGGAGATCTGCATAAATGTATCACTTCAGAATAAATGCATGCAATTTATTACAAAAATTGAATAATAAGAAAAAACTCTATTTATTTTATTTTCTATTTGTACAGAAACAATGAGAAACACAGGACCATGCAATTAAATTATCTGCTGAGACCAAATATTGCCTGTACTGTTTTTGAATAAACAGCCTGTCTTTGGCCCTCTTGTCTTCCTCTCTCAGCAGTGATATTCCCAATAAGTAACCATTGAGATTCAAGAGTCTAAATGTTTACAGAGAGTAACCACACATACTGTCTTTTGAGCTGTCACCATTATGTCCATATCCATAAAAAGGGAAGTCTGAAGCACCAAAAACTTTGTTTCCAGTATGTCTGCTAATACATGCATATCTCCTTTTTAATGCTGCTTTTCCTGCATTCAGAGTGAATTTGTTTTGATTTAGTCTTGTTAATTTATAATGGATTTCTGAAAACTATGCAACTTCAAAGCGAAAAACATCTGCAAACCTTATCCTTACATAGACTATATTGTTTTTCTTTTTCTTATAATTAGTAACCCTACAGAATCATTATATAAACTAAAACAGAGAGAGTAAACATTTTTTCTCTTTTATATTTTTGATTGGTCAATTTTTATACCTGTGTACCTGTACCATTGCATGTTATACTACATGTAGATCCACAGAATGTTTCAAAAGGGGAACTCAAAAAATATGTTTAACAGCACAGAGAAGTGATCATTGAGCAAATCACTCTGCATAAGTTACCATTTATTTTCCATGAAACACAGGGTAAAGCATGTTAATGTAAAGTACAGATATTGCAAGGCAGGGTAGTATTACAGTGTGCAGGAGAGCCCCGCAGTCTGCGGCAGCCTGAAACCGTGCACAAGTGCTTACAGCTGCAGTGACATGGTGCTAAGCATGTTTTAAGACTAGTCCCAGTCGAGCGGCATCTTATCCAACCAGAAACAATCCCACAATCCAGCTCTTTTTAAGTGATCATCCTTGTATCATAACAGATTTAGGTTGCAGCTACTTTGGATTATGGTTAATCTAACCTTTATCCATTCACATCTTCACCTGAAACTTACAAGGACCAAGAGTCAATTGCCAGGGCATAATTCACAATGACACTGATCTCTCCTTCCTCACTCTAATTATCTGGATTAAGAATAACACTTTTGAGTAATTATTTTCACATTGGATAAACATTAAGCTTTCCTGGATTTATCTGAGCTTTTTCTTAACATGAAATAGATCCGAGCAGGCTTATAAGAACATAACTGACAGCGGTGACAGCTTAATCAAGGAAACCCTAAACAACTAAAACAATAGGAAATGTTTGTTTCACATTGTTTTGAATAATCAAGAGCCAGTAACTTGATAACCCTCTGGCAAACTATCTACTCATAGACCAAAGAAAAAGCAATATCCAGGCAGATCAATTACAGTGACTCGTACTGTCTTAATAAACATGCAAAATTTTCTCTGATGCAGTTCCAGCTCAAAAGCAAACACGAGTTTTTACCAGTGGCAAAAAAATGTACAGGACTACAAAGCTGCTGATTTACGCGACAGGTATCACAGGGATGAGAAAGAAAAAAACATATTACCAGTCTGCTAAATTTATAATTAAAATGAATCAGTTACCAGCTGTATCACTTCAGATGACAATTTCTGAAGAGACTGTATTGTCCATCTCAAGCTACACAGACTCCCCAAAATTGATATCACAAGCAGGCTAGAAAAATCTTCCAACCTTGTCTTTGAAACTACCTACGATCATATACAATTACTCACTAAAAACACATCACAGAACCCAATTGCACTTTGGCTTTGCAGATCCACAGATAACCTCTTAAAGAGCAAACTCCCTTACTGTGTCGACCCCTGACCTCGAGCTCTTTTTCCAATCTCCAGTAGCACCACATGTTTCTTTCCCAGACTGAGCCAGGGCTTGGAGCTGCAAGGTTTCAGAGGGGTAGCAAGTGCTCCAGCTATCATAACTTTGAGGTTAAGGGAGCACACTGCTAATATCTCATTCGCAAACTTTAATGCATTCCTTATACTACTACTTAATTTGGTTTGAACATTATTTATGAAGGACTTTTCTGTAAGTATTTTTCCATTTGTGGGAGGCTTTTAATAATTTATAAGTAATAATTTTATTTGGCTCTTAAAAGCCTTTAAAATGTTCTGGCTCAATTGAATACTTTAGCAGCCACTGGAAACTGAATTACAAACAAAGAAAAGTATTTACATCTTAATTTTGGGAATTATTTTAAAAATTGATCAAATAAGGGGCACAGACAATTTTGTTTAATAACTTGACTTTCCTGGGGCTCCACAGTAGGAATTAGACCACTGTGATTTTCTCTTCTCATGCTTAGCAATAATACATAGAAAAACTAGGCTTTTATAGGGATTTATGGTTTCTGTGATTTCTTCATCATACCAACAGTGGAACAGTAGCTATGGCAGAACACTTTGAGTTGGCTTTGAAAAAACAGAGGACAGAACACCACAACTCTGGGCATTTAGCTGTGGCTGAGGCAAAACAATAAGAGTGATATCAGGTGCAACGTCTTTCTCTGTGCACATGGAAACCCCTGCTTATATTCTGGGATTATATTCTGGATGTGCACATATATTTATCTTAATGAGATATGAACAGCACCCACGAATATTGACATATATTCACCTGCATGTTACTGACAACTTACTCTGATGACAGGCAAGGACTCTTGCACTTTTGATATCTTACCCTTCCCAGACAGAGAGAGCCTTTTATTTTCCTTTGAATGCAGGGTCTTTCAAGTGTTCTCTCATCTGCTTTGAATGGATACTGGAAAATGGTGTCCTAATGCATTTTACAATAATTCCTAAGGGAGCAAAAGGCACCTGAAGACTTTTAAATGATCTAGGAACTGACAATCTTGGAGATTCCTCCTGGTGTGACAATAGAGCTACTTCCTAAACTGTAGTGTGCAATATCTTTAAGGTTGGAAACCCTGAAATCTGTAAGAGAATAGTTGAGATTGGAAGGGATCTCTGGAGATTATATTGTCTAACCATGCAGACACGGTACAGAGAATTTCTGGGTGTACTGAATACATATTTTTATCTGGAAAATATTAACTAATACTTTAACTTTTTACTTAAAATCTATTCAAAATAGTTCACTTCTTCAAAAATCTAAGGTTTCCAGCAAAGCGTAATAGCTTCTACAAAGTTCCTAGATTTTTACTTTAAGCAATACTCTTTCCATCCTCTGTGAAAGATGACTTTGAAATCTTTTGCTTTCACACTTTTTTTTCTTTCTTCTAATAGATGTTACTTCATTATTAGGCAGATGCACTCCTCATCCTTTAAATTACACCTACTGTAAAATCTCCCAGGATCATTCACCTACTGAAATGAATATATTCATCAGTGAGTAAGCTTCTTATGTTTTCTCTTAGCGTGAAGCAAAATGTAGATATGCTGGAAAGCAAACACAGACTAAAACAATCTTGAAAACTGGTGAAACACTCTAAAATTAGTTAGGAAACGTGTAAGGTAGGTATCGATAACTACATAAATGGAGGTTGAGAAATAACTGGTTAGGGGTGCTTTTTATGTGGACCAGTTTCAGAGTGTTCAAAGACAAGAAAGACAAAGCACTATCAACATAGTACAAGAAGAAATTTAGGAAAATCTGGACTAATTTAGTTAGGAAGAGAAGTAGATTCTAGGTCTTGAAATACCTGAAGACCTTATTCTACTCTGAGTCTTTGTTGGATGAATGAGGTAGCTAAAATTACTTAAAGAGATTAGATATTGGAAAATAAAAGGAGAACAAAAATTGCAGTAGGCTGTTTTGAGGAATAAAGCATCTCATACACCAGGGATCATGGGGAATAGATTGGACAGAAGTCCATCAAGAACAACACCATTACAGAGGACTCTTCTGTGGGTTAGAAAGGGAGTACATGACAACTACTTTTAGCCCTATATTCCGAGACTAGAGTGTTAGCTGAACTCCTGGAGAGAGTGAGTGTATGCTGGTTTTGGCTGGGATAGAATTTTCTTCAGAGCATCTGATACAAGGCTGTGCTTTGGACTTGTACTGGAAGCAATGTTGATAACACAGAGATGTTTTTGTTACCCCTGAATTCATACAGAGTCAAGGTCTTTTCTGCCTCTTGCTCCACCTCACCAGTGAGGAGGCTGGGGGTGAACAAGCTGAGGGGACCCAGCCAGAAAAGCTGACCAAAATGACCCAAGGGATTTTCCAGACCATGAGGTGCCATGGTCAGCACATAAAGCTGGCGGAATAAGGAAAGAGAGGACATTCAGAGTAATGGCTTTAGTCTTCCCAAGCCACCATTACATGTGAAGGAGCCCTGCCTTCGTGGAGGTGGCTAAACACCTTCCTGCCCATGGGAAGTGTTGAAGGAATTGTTTGTTTTGCTTCTCTTGCTTTTGGCTTTGCTCTAGTTTTTAAACTCTCTATCTGAACCCATGGGTTTTCTCACTTTTGCCCTTACCATTGCTTCCTCCATCCCATCAGCGGAGCATGAATGAGGGGTTGTGTGGTGCTTACCTGCCAGCTGGGGTTAAACCACAACAGAATGAAACATCAAATATCCTTCTTGGCCTGGTAGAAAAGTGGTTTTGATTAAAATAATTTTTCTCAATAGAAAATTAATTGATGACTGAGTATTTTTCCATAGATCATGTCTACCTGCTCCATAGCACATTCAAGACAAATATTTTCACTGCATTTGTAATAATCCTGAGATCACTAAAATTTTCCATCCTATATTCCCTAACTTGGTTTTCTACCTCAGTACTTTCCCAGTGTAGACCAATCTTTTTCACTTAATTAACATAAAGGAAAGAATTCATAATGAAGATGTTTCATACATACCTTGTTTAAAGACACCTATGTGTTATTTGTCCACACAATAACACAATCTAATTCAAATTTATTAATTCAGACATTACATGGAAAACTGTGTCAAACCTGAATTTTGGCTAGACAAAACCAGCTGTGGGACTGCTTATTTTCCCCAAAGATGTCAAAACATAAACCACACCATTGTGGTCAAACAGTGAATCAATAGTGCAGGTGCTCAAGAAATGCTTATTTTTTTGTCTTGTATTTATAGAACTAGTCTGTATTTTCTACAGGGCAAAAATTATTCTCTCCTACCCCTTCTTTCATACTGATTTTAACTGGAAAATTTAAGAATTTTCTGATGATTTCTCATCAGATATTAGGAAACTAAGAGGGACTAAGCTAGAAGGAGCAAACAGCTCTGCCAACGTAGCATTGGCAGATTTCCTTCATGATTTCCTAGAGGAGGAAGCTTTTAAAATTTTGCCAGTACAAAGGGTGTGCTTCTATTGTCAATGGAAAGAGTGCAGATTGATGTTTAAGTATTCCTCTGTGTAAGTTCGGAATAAATTTATGAGCAGATGCATGGATCCATTCAGCAACTCCTGAAAATATCAGCGCTGAATTTGATAGGGAACATCACTGAAAGAGATAGAAGGGCTGAGTAGTTGCATTCTTTTACCCCTTGGACAGGCTTAGCACTTCTCATTATTATTCCGCAGTTCCAGTGGCACAAAATTTTCTAGCAAGGAAGTAGTCTGAAGACAGATCCTGACAACAATCCAGAACATATTGTGTTTACTGACAAAAGGAAACATTTTTCTATATTCATGAAGAAGCTAGGCAAACTGATTAAGATGTAAGAAGTGTGCTCAAGTTAAACATTTTTTCATGACCATATCTACCTTCAGGGAACCATTGAAAATATGGCTACTAGGTTTCCAGCAGAGGAGATTGATGAGACCTCAGAGAGGATGGAGGCATGGGCCATTTTTAGTTGAATCACCATGATCCCCATTCTGTACAAGTGCTCCAGAGAGTGGTTTTATTGAGGGGACTGGGTAGGAGCTGGACAGAAAGACTGTCTGGTAGGAGTATTTGCCTGATACAGAAGGCAAACACCCAAAAATACTTGCTCTTAGCTAGGAAGGACTTGTGTCCCACAACCTGAGCACTGAAAACTAAATTGCTGACAAAGAATTTCTTCAAATTCAATGGCAAATGGTAATGGCAAATTCAAGACTGGCTGTTGTGGACCAACATCTCATTTCTTTCATATGAGTTCTCATCTCTTTAGTTCACCCTAAAAAGTCCACATAATCCTGACAGAAATAAAAGACCACCCTCAAAAGAAAACCTTACAAAGCCCTTTCTGGAGACTGTTTCTTGAGGACAGATGCAACTTAGCAGCTTAATGTCTCAGGTACTAAAATAATACTTCCCACTAGAGAAAACAATCTAGTACTGTTCTCAGAGAGGTAATAAAATATCTGATTATATGAAACAGCAGTCTTGTCTTTCTGCAGGAACAATGAATAATCAAGTTCCAGTTTGCAAGCAACTTCTGGAACACAGTCCTATTTTAATTCCAATCTCTTGATAAAAGACATTCAATTATTTTTTATTTAGGGAAAAATAAGTCTTTCTTGACACTTTCAGAGGATAAATAACAAGACAGAAGAAATTTTGGGGTATTTTTGTTTGTTTGATTAATTTTGCTGGAGAATGGTGTTATTGCAACATATCCACCCTGATATAGTATTGGGTTTAGACGTAATGATACATAATCATCCATGTAAGATACCATTATTATTTTTATATCATTTATACTTTGTCAAAATATATGTCCTTTGGGTGAGGTTCAGTCATGGCACATTCTGAATAGTCCAAAATTTCAGAACACAAGATGCAAGAAATAAGAAGTGAATTAGCAGGACCCGGGAGAGAAGAAATCTTCTCATCAGAGTAGCAGCAAAGCAGGGATAGGGATCCAAACACAGTTACATGCAGGTTGCAGTTAAATTTGAAACATAGGTAATAGCACTGCCATATTTCTGAGAAGCACTGAACAGAGCATCCCACCAGAATATTTTCTATCAAAATCTACTGGTTTTAATATATTAATGTATATAGGCAAGATGGCTAACATTCTTTTTCAATTAAAATACCATATATAGCAACTATAAGAAGGATAAATTCAACTTGTACTTAGAAATGACAGTTGCTTATTCTTTCACATCATCAGCAAGTCACCCACAGGTGCAGAGAGCTTTGGCTTTCCAGCCACAAGGATTTCAGATGCTAGATTTAAAATGACATCTAATAATGCAGAAATGAAAATTATGTGTCATGTATTCCTTCATATAAAAAGAAACACCTATCACTAAGAGGTGGACAGCATTTTTGGGATGGTGGTGGTGTTTCATTTTGATTCAAATCTTTTGTATATAATTGCTATTTCAGTTAGTAATACAAGTGACATGTAGTCTATAAACAAAAGGTTCTCCTTTCAAATCTAGCCCAGCATCCTCGAGTTTAACATATGCTTCACAACAGGCTGATTCAGAAACATTTTGTTTCATATACATGCTTTATATTCAGAAAGCATTTTGCAAAATGTTTCTTGCTGCTCAAGAACCCACTTGCTTTGGGTTGCGATTGTTTTATACCAACAAAACCTTGTCACTCTCATTCTCTGCCTCAGGAAGTGGTAAAACTGTGATCTTATTTCAGATATTAGGAATTCCAAATTGAAAATTAATCACCTTGGACTTTTAAGAAGTTGCAGCTATCATGAAAATAACTTTGAAATCAACCTTTTTTCATGTCCACCTGCCATTTTTATAAAAGTCAAAACCATATGTGCTTCCTCTTTGAAGTCTGTTTTTGCCCTCTAATGATAGCCTTCACATTCCACTGTATTGTTCTGTTAGCTATAGCTTTCCATCAGCCAACGGGGGGCAAGAGGGGAGAAGAAAAAAAAGAAAAAGAAAAAAAATCAACAGCAGCATGACAAATGCTTGTGCAGATGTCTGATGCTGATGTGATAAATGACTATAGTCTATGAAGTTACAAGTACAAAATAATGTCAACAAGTTGCAATGATAAAACAGCCCATGAAATATTTCAATATATGTTCAACAGTCAGGGCAATTTCTGGTTTGAATTACCAATCAATTTTTTACAGGGTTGAAATTATTTTTCTTACAGAGGAACCATTGTTTATGTGGCTGGGTTTTTTTCAAATTTCTGTCACAGTCTTCACATTGGTAATTCTGATTAATGTGCTCTGATTCCCTTATTTTCTCAAGGCTTCACATTTTATTAGGAAAATAAAAGCGTTCACAGCACTTAAGAGTCCAGACTCTATGCTGGGCAGAATGAAGCTGTCAGTGCTGCAGCACTCGCAGTAACTCACCTTTGAGGAGCATCAGAAGAACAGAGGTTTGCTGCTCTGTTGGTGCCCATTTGCGAAAAGCACAAAATGTAGAGCTGTGTCATGTAGAACACAGGATGATTTTGGTCTCTTAAACCCAATTATAAATTTCTGTTTTTTCTGTAAGAAAAATAAAAATTCATTGGGTTTTCTTTTTAATGATTAAAGCAGATGGGCAGGAAAATCAAATGACTAGTTGCTTTCATTTGTCATTCCCAAACTGCCAACAGAGCACTGAAATCTAGCATGCCTTATCCTTCATTATAATCTAGTAATTCAAACATGCAAACAGGGTGAGGGGGGAAAAAGTAAAAAATTAAAATAAAATAAAAAATAATTGAGACCAAAGCACAAAGAATTCATCGTGTGGCTGGATGCAAAAGCAGGCATGCATGAAAGAATCACATGCCCCTTTAATTGAGAAAACACATTTTTCTCAAATACAAATTTTAAGCTGCTTTAGTCAAACCTAGGTCTGTGCAACACCACAACTGATGTAAACCACAAAGAATTACCCTTTTTTAGCTGAGAGGTTTGTGCCTTTCTAAACCAAGTCTACTAAACTGACTTATTTATATTCAATAAAACAGGTGCATGACAATTTGCAAGTAAGCCATAGTAAGAGATTTTGTGATATTAAACTAAAGCCTTTGTATGCTGTGCTACTCAATGAAGTTTGTAACTTCTAAGTTTTACCCCCAACAATGGTATAAATTATCTGGATGAATCTGGAGGGTAACTAACCATAATGGCAAAACAAGAAAAGAGTGCAGTATTTCCTTTTGAACAAATGAAAACACGGTTCATTCTGATCGGTTTTTTAACCAATGTCATCCATTAAACTTTTCTAACTAATAAAAATATCAAGAATAAAAACACAGATGAGGTAAGAATGGAAGACCATTGAAGTTTAATTCAGACTTTGGGAAAATCTCAATCATTTTATAGATGAAATAAGCCTCCTTATCCTTTTAATGAAGGTTTAGAAAAGACAGTGTTTTTTGCAGTTCACAGTGTCTGCATACTCTGTCAGCCTCATAGAAACTATTTTTCATAGTAGTCTGGAAATCACAAAGGAAGGACATCCAGTTTTGACAATATCCTCCTCAAAACCTGTGCTCATAGAGTATCTGTGCCCACTGTACTCCTATGAAGATCCATTTGTTCCCTACTTAGAAAGGAAAAAAATTAAATCATCACTTTTTCACCTCCTCAGTCCTGCTTTTTTTTTTTTTTTTTTGCCATAAGGGAAAAAGTACATGTCTGAGGCTGGCTTTAACTGGGATCCAATCACATCACAAAGAGCAGGGCCATTTCATCACATAACAGGAAAAAACAAGACAAAGAAAGAGCAGACTGAGAAATTCCTGTTCCAAACCTCCAAAGAAAAAAATGCAGGTATAGTACACACCCATTTTGTCCAAGCCCAACTGATACTTAAAATAGCTGTTGACCACCAGTATTCACCTTGTATGACCAATTTTCACTATTCTTCTATTTGAAACTCCAGAAGAGTTTCTCTGTGACTGTACAGACCTGCTTCTGATTATATGTGAAGATTAGTCAAATGTTTTCAGTTCATAACAGCATCCTTTTCTTAGTCATAATTTATTCCTTTACTGTTTTCCATAAAAGTAGATGGCATTAGTCATAAGTGAAATCTCTAGTAGAAATAAGATATTATTGAAAAAATTCTGTCAAAATTTTTACAAAACCCTTTTCACTATTCTATTTTTTGTAAACCATGAAAAACATGTAAGAAAAACTAAAAAAAACCCCATAACAACAACAAAAATCCCCTAATAACCACCACCACCAAAAAAAAAAAAAAAATCCTTGAAGCCAAAAAAGAACAACAACAATAAAATAAGACAGGTCAAAATCTTCTTTACTATGACCACTTTCCTGGTCCACACATTGCACATATTGGCAGTGAGCAAAGATACAGCTTGCTGGCATTTGTTGCATGGGCAATATGTTTCTACTGCTTTAGAAGGGGACAATAATCTCATGATGGCACCAATAATTTCACACATGAGGGCTCCCTTCTATTTAAGTTGAAGACTTTGTTAGACCTCAAACCCACAATTTTTATACAGGAAGAAATGAGTTAAAAACATTTTCAAAATCACAGAGGTAGAAAAAAGAAAAGCCACTGTAGATATTTCTGCAAGCAAAGAGAGAGAAGACTGCACATCATTTTCTGATTCTCTGTGCTGCCATGGGAGCAGCGGCCGCTGCCTGGCTGTTGAGCTAAGCAAGCAGGATTGTATTTGCATGCTGCATATGCGTGATGTCGTGGCTCTCCTGAGTCTGGAAAGAAAGCTGTAGAATTTGGCACCACAGGAATGAACTGTGCTGGAAAGCAAACCTGAGTATTTCTCAAGGAGAGGTGCAGCCAGGACTTGCTCTCATTTCTATCACTACTGTAAGCCTTCCAGATCACTGACAAATTTCTTGAAGGAGCCCCAGCCATTACTATTGAATAAGGTCTTCCCAGCTGCTACCTGAGTACCTCTGAGCTTTTTCCAAGTCCTCCCAGCAGTAAATCTCACAAGGAGGCACAGTGGCCAAGAGAGCTAATACAATCCTTTAATGCATAAGCAGGGAAACAGCATATAGCAAGTAGGAGTAATGAGCTGATATGACCCTCTGCATATAGCATTAGTGAGAACATAAGTAGTACATTGGGAGCTCCCCAAAAGAGTTCAGCAAACTGGTGATAGCTCAAATGAGAGCCACAAAGTGATTCAACATCTTGAAAATACTGTCTTATAATAAGAGACTGAAGAAATTCAACCCATTTAGTTCATCACAGACAAATCCAAGTGGTGACTGACCACAGATTCCAGGTCACAACATAAGGAAGACATTTGTGATAGCAGGGAGCTCTGCAGTATATCTTAAAGAGAGGAAGACAGAATGACAACTGATATTAGAAAGACTGATTTCAAGAGGGTTATTGACTGTTGGAGCATTTCATTGAAGATGTAGGGGATTCACCATCATGTAACATACTCAGACCAAGTCTCTTTTCTATAATTTAACCAGAAAAAAAAAAATACCAGGCTCTGGGGAATGCATTTGAAGTTTGGCTCTCTGGCTTGTGTAATGTTGTTAGGGATAGATGATCAGATTGGATTCTTCTGACACTAAAAATAAATACTCCTGTATGTGAGCTATAGGCTCAATGATCACAGGACAGAAAAAGCTCCATGGTAGTGTCTCCCCATGCTACCATTGAATAAAAGGCTGTGATACAAACATCCCTAAAGATTGCCCATCAGCTTTACAAATAGGACATTCATACATGTGTCTGTAACTTCTCTTTTTCCTGATAGTACCACTTAGAAGCCCCTGTCCTTTTTTTCTTCCTCAGACCTAGATCCAAACATTCAGCCATTTTACCACAACTCTCAGAGGGAAAGTCACAAAAAGCTATCCAGGAAAAAACCCCTTTTGAAGGGAATTATTTCTCTTGAAATCATTCTTGTATAGAAGTTTGAAGGCTGAATTTCAGGGGAACAAAATGGGACTTAAATGCCAGCAGAATGAAAGATTAAAGTGTGTTTTTAGAAACAAAGATCTATTTTAAAATCAAAACACAAAGAGAATAGTTTACCTTTCCAAGGGAACCTGCTAATTTCAATTACACATTCATTAATATTAATAAAATATCTGCACACCATAAGTAAATGCAGCATTTTATAGACATTATTATAAAACATTCTTCGTCCTCAGAAAACATTATTTCAGGTTAAAGATCCATGTTTCAGAGTGTTTATATTATCATATATTGGACAAAGCAGTAAAAACTCAAGAGAAACAGAAAGATAAGAATTCTGACAACAATCAGCAACATGAAAATATTCTTAGGAGACAGGAAAGTTTACTGAAAGAGTATGTTGAGAACTGTTTACTAGGAATCATTCAAAATAACTGTCAATATGACACTCATCCCAATGAGAAGTCAATAGTCCAGCATGATGTGCTCTTTGTTACAAAACAAATGAGACATGTTGGGAAAGTTTGTAAGCCCTCAGAGGGAAAAAAGAAAATCAAAGTAAAAAAAAAAAAAAACAGACCAAAAACCATTGGTAACTTCAGAAACAGTGAAAGACAATTCTGGAAGAGACAGATGAGTGGTCAAAGATGCCTAAGAAACACACACTAATTACATGGCTCTCACCACCACATGTGATATCACTCACCCAGAGCAGCACAAGCTCTTGGAAACAATAATCAGCACATTTTCCAAGGGGCTTCAAGAAAATGTGGTAAATCCAGCTTCTGACTTTTTTGATGATTTATGTTAATACACTGCAATAATTTTTTTCTATGTACAGTCTATGGAACAACTGAAATTTAAACGAATGTTTCCCATAGAATATCCAGCATATCAAAATAGCAACAAATTAATTTTCACAAGATGCTTCATTTTCTTTTATTAGAAAGCCCAATTTTCATATCCTGAGCTGGAAGTCATGATCATTTTTAGAACATGCTGACAGTAATGCACTGTGTTGTGAAGACATGGGTATGCTCCTCAGAATGGATTTGCTGACTTCTAAAGTTTAGTGCTGAAGCTTTTTTCTTTGTTTTACTCAATATTATTTCCTTTAGTTTTAAGTGAGAGCCAACTTTTTATTTCAAGTTGCTCTTTTTCAAATGCCTGATGAATTACACAAGATGTACATATATGCATTACATATGTTTATTGCATAACTACTGTAAAATCATTTTGCCTTAAAATAATGCAATTACAGTCTGGAAAACTGCCACATTTGGCTTGGTTCACATTTCTCAAATCTAGTCCCAGGCAATACTTTTCCCCAAAGGTGCATAAATGATATGCAAACCTCCCAAAGGACAATTTTGGAAGAGAAGTGCACAAGAACCATTCCCAGAAAGAAACAGAAATAGTAAGAGTGATGCATTTCAAAGATGCACACTACACATGTAGTAGAGAGAAAAAAAGATGCTTTACCACTTCCACCTTTGTTCAGTAAGAAATGTAAATTAAATTAAAGGCAGCTAGATACACTCTTCACTGTCCATGGATTTGGTTCCCTGCCCAACTCCTTTAATACATTGCCATTGCAAGGGTTTGTTTGAGAGCTGAAGTCATAAATCACACCGTGAAGCTGCTTCCTCTCTCCTTGCACACACCTGCAGAGGAAATGTGCCAAGGGGCAGAATCAGGCATGCTCTCAGGACTCTGGGCAATAAACCAACCCCAGAAGCAGCCTGACATGGGCTGCCATCATTTAAAGCAACCAGCAGCTTTTTTGACCTGCAGAGCAGCTGAGAATCTAGAGGATGTGAAGATGGCACAAGTTTTCTAGAGGCAGCCCCAGGAGAGCCCTGCACAGGCAGCTGCTGGAAGCCCCAGCTGTGTGCAGCAAGTGCCAGCAAGAGCCTTACAAGAGCAGGGCTGGGATTGAGGTACAGGCACTGGGAATGTCTCAGAACAAACTGAGCTTCACTTGCAAAAGGTGTGAGAGAGCTATGGGGAGCTGTCACACCTGCCTTAAGGGTCTGACCTGTATGTGCCACTGCCCTACAAATGATAGATGTTTCCAGAGCTGCTGATTTCCAGTATGGATTAAACAAAATGGAGCGACTGATGTTTCTTGAGGTTTTTTTGGTTTTCTTTATCCTAGCTTTGATGGCTTGCCCTAGACTCCTCCTGAGGGATCCCTGTTTTGACAAACATTGCCCTAGATAACAATTTAGCTGTTTTAAATAATGCTATTTGTAATGCAGGTGGATAGTCTGTTCATCATAATGTAATAATAATGCATTACATCCATTTTACTAAACCCACCATGTCAGCCCCAGATTGAATGTGCAATGTTCATTTGTCTCCTACTTTATTGACAATATAAAAAATGTACAGTATCTGTCACACTATCTCAAAATGTCTGTTTAATCTGTGAAGTGTTTGATAAAGCACATTACAAATGGCTATTCATAGTGACTTATACACAAAACTATTGTATACCCTGTTATAGAAATGAGTGTAGCAAGGAACTGACATCCAGTATTCAGCCATCACCATTCTGTATTACAAGACATAAAGGAGCACTGGACTCAAGACCTCTCTTATTGCTCCTCCCCATCAGATACCACCATGCTTGCACCTTCAAGGTGCTTTTGTAGCATAAAGTCGTTACTCTGATAGTCCCTGGCAGTCCACCTCATCTTAGTAAGTTCTGCTTCCATTTATTTCATCTGATTTCAAGTCTCCTCTTTGGAAAATACATCAGTTACCAAAAGGAATGGAGTATGATCTTATTCATAGTAATTTTTTTCCTCCTTAGTTATCAGGGCTCAGTTAAAATCATGAAAACATCAAGTGTAGCTTTAAAGACTAGACAAGACCCAACATATGATTATTTATCTTAAAACTCCACTGTGGGGTATCCAGCAAATAAAGTGAACTGGGTTAGCTCCCTGTGTTAGTATAGCTAGAACCTTAAACTGCAGTTTATAACATGTACGTCACCCTGCTAAAGACTTCCAAGGCATGTTAAAAATCTAAAATTTTCCAGGTTGGAGTCCCAGCTATTAAGGGCAAAGCTCTTTCCAGCTTCAACTACAACCAGAATCTATTGCAAACACCTCTGTTAAATTATAAAATGACCTCCAGTTCAGTTTCCTATAAAATCATCATTAGTAGATCTACCCAAATTAAATGATAGCATGCCCTTCCTTAATTCTTCCACAACAGCATGTAAAGTGTAAAAAAAGAAAATAGACATGCCCACAATTTCTTATGGGCTTAATATCCAAGCTACAGTTTTCATCTTAATGTTACACTTCCTCTTTGACTGCTCAGCACCATTTAAACCAATACCAGAGACTGATGTTACTTCTGTCCCACGAAATCACCAATCCATGCATTTTATCTGAGGTTACTCCATTGAAATACTTGACATTTCTTTGCTTCGAATGTCTGACAAAAGTCACTACTCAAGGTGATGGGGCTGTACAAACATATTTAGCTGAGGTTTAAGCTGTCACTGAGATGGGACAAGGCTTCATCCCATATAACACACACAACTTATGATATAAATGTGGCCTCAGGGATTTCTTTCGTGATTCAACAAGTCTCCTTTTGGTAGCAGCAGAAAATGTAAACAGGCATTATTGTTCTAGAGGTGCTGCCTTGACATTTCCTTTCTGCTTCTTGCCATATGGCCACACCTCAACATGCTCAGCACAGTTCAGCAAAGTCCAACAAAGACAACTGGCAAATACTCTGGAGAAACTATAAACAATACCACTGTCTTTAGAAAGCATTCAGAGGGGGAAAAGTCAAAAAGCAGTTGACATGACACATGGACTAAACCCCACAGTGTTTTGAAATTACTATTTCCTGCTTTTATAAACCACTAACTTCTTATTGCTAGTTTTCAATCCACTATCATGCCCAGACTGTTTCTTTGTTACCTCTAACCTGGCTTTGGGAAAAATTATAAAGCTCATCTTCACATATTTCTACAACTTTTTACAAACTTCTAAGCCAAATGATATAAATAATACAGTTTTTTTCATTTTTGGAGTTCAGGCTTCTGTGTCCTTCAAATAAGTCATTAGTCCTACAGCAAGTAAGTAAGAAATGTGTTACAATGGACTAATTTATAGCATGAAATAGGGCAACAGACTTCTTGTAAAACAGACTTGAAACAAGGACTCAAAACTACCTTTATCTTGAAGGGATTTTGTATGGATGCATACTGAGTGTTATTTACATAGTACTAGACACTGTCATTATACATAGTAAAGTCTATAAAACTGTAACAGAGACCCACAAAAGAACATAAATGATCTGGGGCTACTGAGCCTCAAAAGCTGATTGTGTGAAAACTTTTACAAGTAAAAAGCAGCACAACAATGAAAAAATCCCCAAGCATATGACAACTTCTAGAAATTTATATAGCTTACTGAGCTAACTTACCTGTGAAATAATTTATATTCAATTAAAACAATTAAAGGGCATTGCCTAGTCCACTTGGTTTATTACCACAGTAAAGATGTTCTGCTCTGTCACAGCCAACAGCTCTTAGGTAAGTAGTAAGTACTGAAATTAAGTATTTAATGAAGTATCACCTTACTGAGTTTTAACTGTGTGACTACAGTTTGACAAATGTTTCCACACCATCCTCAACTAGGACTTCTTCGTAATGTTAGTCATATATAAAAAGAAAATAAGGATTTAGTATTTGTATGAAAAGAATCTACAATTCAAGTTAAAAAAAATTAGGAAGATAATAACAAGTAGCATTTACAAAATAGAGCATATCCAACTACTCTGAAAGACTTTCTGCAGCTTAATTTATTGAGAGTGCTGTCAGTAGGACTTGACTGGAAACTGCAAGCATGAACAGAAGACTTGGAAACTGCGCTTTCTCCAACTGACAATACCCAAGGGAAAATATAATGCCTGAAAGCAGCTTTTGGGCATAGCCTGAAAATAATAAGGCATGTTATTTTAATTAAGAGCATTTAATCAAGGAATCCTTAGAGCCATAAAAGCTTTCAAAAAAATTAAATATTTGGGAAATATGTATCAGATGACTAGCTGATCATGTCCCCTTGTAGATTAAATATTCTTTTAAAAAATACTCTTGATTTTTCTAGAAACTCTAGGAATAAATTTGATTTTGCTACAAGCAATGCAAGACAGTCATCAGAAACAAAGTGTTAATTATTTGGATATCAGTTGCCAGTATTCCAACAAGTGAGTCATTTTAAAGTATTTAATATAATCAAGCATCTAAAAATCATCACTGTTCACAACAGGAATCAAACTTTTCCCTATTTACCAACTAAACAGAATACTATTGATAATCTAGTTTTATTTCTGGAGACATACTGTAGCTCAAAACATCATAAGAATATTATTCTTGATACTTTGATAGCAAAAAAAGCATTGCACATATAAATCTTTGTGTCCACTTTGTGCTGGAACTATCTGAGAGATAAAGCTTTATTCAACACAGGGATGGCAAAATTGAGCATGGTGTAAATTAAGTATGAATTCTGCAACACTTTTAAAATAGGCTTTAACATGAAATGAAAAAAATACTTTCTTTTGAGCTGACCCCTTTATGTTATTTGTAGTTTTTTCAAAGAGTTGTAGGTTTTTCCCTGTCATTGTCAAAGTATTTATATTGCACAGAGAGACTTGGTAGGAGAACCCTCCCACAGCTAACACAAATCCCGCAAATATCTTTGGTATCAGCCAAACACTGGGTGGCCTAATGGGTAAAACCTACTCAAAATTTCAAAACAAGCTTAACTGGGTGCATCTTACACACGTTGTTGTGTGGCTATGGAAGGGAGCACAGTTTTGACCATACAGGAATGTCCACAAGTGCCTTCAAACACCCTCCACCACCAGCAGCCGCTATCAGTGTTATGGTTTTAAACTGCAGCTTTTTATCACCTCCACAGCTTCCAATAATGCATCATTCAGCCATGCTTTCAGCCTACATGAGAATGTAGCTTAGAATCTTAAAGAATATGTTAAATTTACAACCATATAAATGTATTAATTTCAGCTTCTAACTAAATATGCCAAATCTGTCACCTGATGTGCAAACAAAATAGGAAGAATAAAAGAACTACTACACCTTGTGAAAGAATGATAAGATGATTTTAACTTCTTATTCATAGTTCTCCCTGCAGCTCATGCACTTTCATGATGGGTGTGTGATGTGGCCTGGGTTGGGAAGACTTCTGCCTTCCAGAATTCCAGAAGTGACGGGGGATGAAACAAGCTGTCTTGGGACACACACAGTCTCCAGTGGATTTTCTGACAGGCTAACATTTGATAGAGGAGAGAGAAAGGGGTTGGGGTTTGGTCAGCAAAAGATAAGCAGTTATTTTATTTAGTTATTCTGGGTTTTTTTCCTCTGCACGAACAGGAAAGATTGTTTGGCAACTATTCAGGCACTTTGCTGAAGCCAAAACATTAGCAGCAGTTGAACGGTTTTTATTCCATGCTTTTCCTAACTAGCTGACACAGAAAAGGAGAAGTAGCAGTTGAAAACCAATGGATAGCGGCTGGGTGACATCACTCTTGGATCAATCTCAAGAGTAAGGTTTTCCAGCATGATAAAGAAAACACATCACTGGATAAATATCTGACCACAAGTAATTCTTAATGGTCATAGTTAAACCAGTAGGGAGGGATCAACGATTAAAAAATGTAATTTTAAAGTGATGGTTGGAAACATATTAAAAACACCAACAACACAACACAAAAAGCACCAATACTGATGGACACCACTGATTCATATATACTGGGAAGCCTAATGAAAGAGAAAATTTATGGGAAGGAGAAAAGACTAATATACTTAGGGACCTATGGCTGACAAACCAAGAGTGCTTTTTTCCTGAAGGGAAAGCATACTCCTAAGCTGCATTAGTGAAAACATTCCAGCTTAAAAAAAAAAAAAATAAAATAAAAATCACACCCCAAATTCAAAGTACCATTTCATCTTTGGTTAAACTATAAACAGATATTGATACTCAAAAATCCTTAATTTTTTAGAAAAATAGAACAAACGCAGTAATTTTGGGTGATGAAAAGAGGGATTTAAAAAGCACCTTGGTCTAAGTATCTGAAGAGTAAAGCAGCAAGAGTTTCAGAACCTGGTTGGAAAAATCTGATGGAATACTTGATAATTGTAAGAACAAACTATCCAAAGGTATAGTTTTGGGGAATTACAAACTTTTGGGCATTTTTCAGGCCAGGCTAAACACCCATCTGTTATGGAGTGCTTAGGGATAATGAAGTTAATTCTGTTGTAATCCCAGGAAACAAACTACGAAATCTGTAAGGCACCTTTCACAATAAATGTTTCTATGAAATACTTCACACATTATTTACATTGCAGGAAAAGGAAATAACCTGGGAGTGTTGCAGACCACAGATAATATTGGTTCTTCTTTACCAAGAGTAGGTAGTTTATTGTCCCCATGTGATGTTTCTTGGGAAAAGGGAAAATTTCAAGTTAATAGGAAAGCAAGTAAATTGAATGAAGTATTATAAGTAGCACTAAGGCAGCAGGCCAATAATTTTGGCATCAATATAGAGCATGTAATATTAAGCAGCAGGTGATCAAACATTCTCTGCAGTCAGACTTTGATGTTGGATGGTGGGTAGGCTCCCAAGTCATCTCATGTTGCCTCATTGCATTTCCTTTAGAGCATTCCCCATCCTTAGCACATCCTATTCCCTGAACCAGGGGCTACTTCTCCCCTGAGCTCTCCGTAGCAGGGTTTTTACATCCTCTCTCCTTATTTTAGCTCTCTCCCTCTCCTGAGATGTCTTCCCCCATTTTACTTTATTTGAAGGATGGCGACCATCCTGACAGGTGGATATTCCCCAAGTCTCACAACTCTACTCAAACGGTCTCTTATCAGGGTGCCCCTGAGCAGCGAGGACTCATAATTCATTTGAATGGGAAACAGTTGGGGGCTCGCCACACTTCATCCTGTGAGACTGTTGACACTGTTAGCAGCTGTCAGTGTCGCTCTCGCTCTTACCAACTGGGAGCATATCAAAATGTTACACGCACATTCAGCAGTGTAGTCTCTCCTATTTCAGTTTAATGGGAATTAAGAATACACATCAAGGGGAAAATACACTCCACAGTTGCTAAATAATTTGTACTTTTTTGTTTAACTTACTTGTTATAAGGAAAAAAGGTGAATTCAAATTCAAGGAACTCCGTTAAAATCAGTTAATACCAGTAATGATATTTTTCAACTATACAAATCTTTATTTCACAGCAGGGCAACTAAAGTCACTGTACCACTGTCTCAGTTTAGGGAAATGCTAAACCTTACCAAAATGTCTTGGTAATCTAGAAAAAATGAGATTGGCAATCTCCATCCAATTCCCAATTGACAATTGTTCACATTCCAAAGCTGTGAAAACTTTGTTGGAAGATTCATTTTGGAGGCCAAGATTAGAATTTCCATGAAGTCTACACACAACCATAAACAAATGGAGAAACATGGATAAACACTGAGATACTAGATTGCTACTTGCTGAAAGATGTGGCTGCTTGTCCTCGAAGGAAAGTGAGAGCTTCTCTCTCAGATTAAACTAACATTTTCATGACACATTCACATAAGCTTATAACTTGAAAATAAAAGTACATGAGACATCACCTACTACCCATGTAGTTTATTTCATTTTCAAGTGGTAGCAGCCACAACTTGTTTATCTTGACTGCAGTTTTTGTTTCACACTTGGAAAATAAAGATGCATCTTCATTTCTGAAATCTTTTGTACAAAAAAGAGCCGGGATAAGTAAGTTATACCAATTGTGTCATTATTTACTGTTTACACCTGCATACATGACAGTGACATGCAAAACTGTTTCATCGATGGATCATCCAGTCTCTGGGTTGACTCTTAGCTCTGGAGTATTTAGATACTGTGATTTAAGATGTCACCACTGGCAGCTGTCACCCACCTCTAAACTTAGCAGCAGCAGGAATAATTTTGTGCCAGACCTTCAGCCGCTACAATTCACAGCCTGACATATTTTCTAAACCACCTTCATTGCTTAGTCAATGCATCTGTGTTCCAGACTTACCCACCCGCCTGTGAATTGTGGCAGCTGAAGATCTGGAGCCCATTTATTCTTGCTGCCTTTGCAATAGGGGAGTAGCCTTTGGTTCAGGAGTGAACAGACAGCTTCTGGTGACTGTTATGTCACCAGTTATCAATGTTATCAACTCTAGGACTACCACTGGGTGCCTTAGGAAGAGCATTGCCAGCAGGATGAAGGACATGATCCTGCCCCTCTACTCAGCCCTGGTGAAGCATATCTGTGTCCAGTTCTGGGCTCCTCAGCAGAAGAGAGATTTCCTGGAACAGGTCCAACAGAGAGCTGTGAGGATGACTAGGGGACTGGAGCACCTCAGTTATGAGGATAGTCTGAGGGATCTGGGCCTCTTCAGCCTAGATAAGGAACAAGTTATAGGGGGCTACATCAGCATCTATCAGTATCTGAAGAGGATGGAGTCAGGCTATGCTTGGTGGTGTTGAGCAATAGGACAAGAGGAAGAGGGCAGAAACTGATGCACAGAAACATCTAACTGAACATAAAGAAGAATTTCCTTACTGTGTTTCTTTAACACTGGAATAGATTGCCCAGAGGAATTGTGGAGTCTCCCTCACTGGAGGTATTTTTCAGAACTGTCTGGACAAATTTTGCATTGCGCTTGAGCAGAGAGGTTGCACCGGATGATGCACGGTGGTCCCTTTCAACCTGAGTGATTCTGTGATGTTGTAGCTACAATGTTCTCTTGGGGTGCAGTCAGCACGCACTCACACATGCTCCAACCAGTCAGTTTGACAGCACCCCAGGAGCAGCTCCCTCCATAGTGCTGGCATGATTAGCAGATTCTCTTTTGGGATAGAACATATTACAAATGTTATTCTAAACTGTGAGCTCTCTCTAATTGGTCCCTTTCAGTAGATCTCAACAGTCTCATTCATCTGCTCAACACCTAGATCTAAATAAAATAATTTACCACAGAGCAGTGGTTGATCTATAAAATCACTGGGAAAGCTGAGATTGGCTATAAAATAAGTGCTCCAACAATAATTAAGTGCTCTTGCAATAGTTGTAATAAGAAACATGCAGGCACACACAGTCAAAAAATAATCTTTCACATCCCAAAGAAATTAAATTAAGTAAGTGTGTTGTGTTCCTTTTTCTATCTCCAAATAATTCTTCCTTCATCTCCTGTTCTCAGTTCCTCCTTTTCTTTGTTGAAATTAATAGAGCAGAAAGAAAAAATAAGGAAAGCAATTAAGCTCTATTGGCTCTGAATTGCTTGGCTAACACTGGTTTGAGATGGTAAAAAAAAGAAAAGAAAATTATACTAGGAAGATCTTCTAGTCCTTGCACTACAGCTTGTGAGAAGTCAAAATGTATTTCCAGATAAGCTGGGAAAACCCAAGCAAGCAGCTTTCTACGAGATAGTCATCCAGCTGAAGAGGAGCTAGGAATTGCTTTGATTTTGGTTACCTGCACAGCTCTGACACAGCTGCTTTCTTCCCCCAGAAAAGAGAACACTATGACAACAAACACCATCCCAGAACTCTCCTCTCCTAATCATGACCTCAAGCTTGTTTCCACACCACCCCTTCCTGGATGCTGCTACCTCTCACTGTGAAGGCTGTGGTTTCCCACCAGGTCTGGTTAAGTAGAGAGTTTCCCAGAAAGAAGGCACAAAACTAATAAAGCAATTAGTGACCAATTAAGTTCATTAACGCTGTTTATCTACAGGAGAAAGGCAAGCCTTAAATAATTAGGGGTAAGTTTATTTTTTAAGAGTAAAAAAGCCTTTTGAAAACACCTTCTGAGTGACAATGTTTGTTTATAGACAGTCATCAAGGTATTACATTTTTCCACCATCTCCTAACTTATTTCAGATGTTAGGAGAGCAACTGGTCATTCAAAACATAATATGCTTGATTCAAGCAAGGGAACTATTTTTTTGCAGTAGCAATGGTTTAGTGCTGTGATTTTTAACACTGATCATGAGCTGATTTTAGGTAATGATTACAACTGCAATCCTGCTGAGTTACAAATTATCAGCACCTCAGCAACAGACTATTAACCTTCTGTTCAGCTCCCCAAATAAAACATGAGGAAAAATATTTCCCAGCCTTTAAAAGTGTCTTGTCAGTGTACTAGAAGTCTGTACACATTTTATCTTTCTGCTAACTTGGCTTTACTGAGGAAAAATTCCTCTTCACAGAACAGAACTCAAAGACAAATGTAAAACTGCAAATATAAAACTATCTTGTGTGTAGCTGTATATTGCCATGCACATATTTTTTACCCTTTGTCCTTAGGGCAGGAGAGGACAGGAGAACAAAACAGGTCTCATTAAGACTTTTCTGTCTCATCTTTCAACATACAAAACACCCAGAGAAGTGTGTGGATCCTGCAGCTGGAAAAACGTATGGATTTTTGCTTTACTCACATGAAAGAGATAAGAACCATGAACATGGCTAGGACTAAAACCATTAAGCCAACCAATACTGAATGGAATCTGATTAACTAGAAAAGTTGTTAATATTTACACACATCAAGAATTTCCTTTTTTCTCTACATCAAATTGGAAGTGTAGCATCTTTATGGTTCTGTTACAAACCTTTCTTTTCTTTCCTAGTGTATCTAGAACATATTCCCTCTGTGTCCATTGCCCTTCAAACAATTCCCTTAAATACATCAAGCATGACTAAAGAACCCCCAGACTTGAAAATCCATGCAACAGATACTTCTTTCAAAATGTGACCAGCAAATGCTCTTGTATAACAAAAAAATCAAACTGCCTGAACACAGACTTCATTTAGCTCTAGTCAGAGCATTATGGAGTTGGACAAATCTAATCCCTGCCTCACATCAGTCCAGCAGCATATGTACTGTGCTTATGACTTTGAAGAGGTGTAACACCAAAAATTGATTTCATGTCCGTATATCTTCATGCATAGATGATTTGCCAACAGCTGATATATGATACCAGAATTACGGACTGTTTGTCCTCAGTAGCTTGCTTGGCCTTCTGTTTGTTTAAATTATTTTAAATAAATCAGATAATCTTGAAAACTGGTTTTTGTAACTGCTGACCTGATTTACCTTTTAAGTGCATAAGATCTATAAGATTCCCATGTTAAGGGGATAAAAACAGAGACTTCAATTTCATAGATGAAACATAAGAAGCAGTTCTAACATATCAATCTCCCAGCCCAAGAATGAAGATCACATTTCTAGTATGCTTTAGGGGAAGTGAATCACATATATAATTATCCTATGTCTAATAAAAGTGTTTTGACTAATTTTGATGAGGCTGAACCTATTTTCTTTCTTGACTTTTCAACATGGAGGATATTTTTCTATATTTATTTATATTTTTTGCTTTCAAATACATCCTTAAATACATTTTACTCATGGAAGAAATTACTAAGAGATTTTCATAAGTTTTTAAAATAGCTTAATATTTTATCTTACATCTTTGAAATGATAAATAGAGCCTTTTGCAAAGAAAGATTCATATTCATTCTTATCATCCCTGGAAATTTAAGGATATTGTTTGGATAGAAGATGTTTCCCTAAGTTACTTCAAGAACATAGAGATATAACAAAAAACTTTTTTAAAATACCAAATATGTGGGACTTTTTAGAACAAAATATCATGTTCAACCTCTTTTTGAATATGTCTTCCCAGAATATCCAGATGCTTAAAGAACATACAAAAAATCCTGGAACACTAGACTTTTAAATATTTTGAATTAAGAAGCATTTTACACAGTAATGATAAAAAGACAGTGCTCATTCATCTTATTATATTAATTTCTGTAAAATTAAAAAGCCAGACAGGGTCACGGATAGAATAATACTAAAAAAAGTTCTTGTTTAATATATGTTCTTTTCTCTTAGTTGTTTGGTTTGCCCTTCAGTGGTAGGGCTGCAAGAATTTTTCTGCATGATCAGCTTGACCAAGAAAGCCTAAAATTCTGAGGTTTTATAGCCACTGCCTTCATTCATTGACTGTTTGCACTAAAATTATTTGTGAGCCAGCAGCTTGAATGGTTCTCATCTATTATTCTCATTCAGTATTTCATTGAGCTCAGTGTATCAGAAATCATCAATATTTCCCATAGATTTTTATCTCTACCATTTATTTTGACAATGATTTTGATTCAATATTGTGGCTCTTTTTAGTAATAGGGAAAAAGAGACATCAAGCTCTTAGAAGGCAGCTATGCATATCCTAGGATTACAATTACTCAATTTGTGATATTAAAGAGATTCCAGTCCCTAAAGATCATGGATCTCTGCCACATCTGTGTGGGCACATCACAACTAGCTTTACACTATTCCTGGTCTATAGCCATGCTAAACCAGAGTTGAGCATGAGTTAACCACCAGGCTGCTCAAGCAGTTTTGTGGATGCACAGTAAAATTCACCTTTTGTATACACAGGAATCAAGTATCATCACCTTGCAGTGAAAATTCAAAAAGAAGAGTAGTGTTCTTACGTGTAACATTTAAAACCATTTTCAAAGTTACACTTTGAAATCCAAGGGATGCTAAGAGAATGGATATTCTTATTGACTTGCTTAATTTCATCTCTAAGTGTGGAGCTGGCCACAGTGGAATTGGTAGGGAAAACACTTTCTGAAGAAATAGATATAAAATAGAGAGAAAACCATAGGATAAGAAAAGACAGGGCTTGACCTGGTGTTTCTAAAATCCAGGTGAGTTTCACTGCAAAGTGAATGACAATAACATGAGGCAAGGATCTTTTGGGAAAACCCACCTGAAAAGAAGAAATTCAGTACCTTGTTCATGTAATTTTGTGCACACAAACTTCAATAATAAACAGTAGTGTTATTTTTCTTCTTTTTGTTTTTTTCCTGTATCATAACTACATCTCTAAAAATATTTTACCAGAGAGTATGTGATCAACTAACTTTTTTTCACCAGTGTGGCATTTCTGTAAACTTTAGAAAGTTCCCTAAATGGCATAATTTCAACTCTTAATATTGTGAGAGCAATGCAGTTGAAACCTTAATCAGGGCT
The DNA here is from genome assembly GCF_051311805.1 of Agelaius phoeniceus. Taxonomy (NCBI): domain Eukaryota; kingdom Metazoa; phylum Chordata; class Aves; order Passeriformes; family Icteridae; genus Agelaius; species Agelaius phoeniceus. The sequence continues at coordinate 26,408,005 of NC_135268.1, forward strand.
CCTGCTCACATTGAAATACATCCCTATTTAGTGACCATCCCGTTTAAGGAAAGTTTTCCTGAACCGTCACTTAATGTAAACCAAATGTTCTTGGCAACTCCTCCCTCCTACTGCAGCATTTTGACCCTTAGCCACCATATTAACACCTCTAATTGTAACTGACAGGGCAATTTCCTGGTTGCCATTGTGCGAGACAAGCAGCGAACACTAGCCACAAGCAATTTATGACCTTTGACTATCATATTAACTCTTTTAATTGTAACTGACAGGGCAGTTAGGCCAAAAAGTGTCCCAGCAAAGCACTCCAGGCAGTTGTGAATGTCCCACTAAAGCCAAGGAAGGAGTATCCACTCATTAATGCAGAGGGATTGATATGGAGAAAGAAGGGGCAATACCGGAGGCTGGACAATCCTCAAACTCCTTGTAATCATCACTGATTATTTTTTTGCTTCACTTTGCCCTAACATTCTTTGCTAAAAGCCAGAACTACTTTTAGTGAATGCATGGAATTTAGTTTTAACTTCTGAAGAAAATTTCCAAATATGTTCTCAGTATTTCTGTTCATAATGAAATTATTTTTAATGTCAACAAATTTCAAGTTCTTTGATGAAAAAGACAGTTCCTCAGTATTTGATGTTTGAAAATGTAAATGTTCTTACATTGTTTAAATAAAAACTACTTCCTAGAGTCTTAGAAAGCATATGAAGTTAATGCACCTCTGGTGAACAGCCACTGAAGCATGCTCTAACATGAGATGAAATAAGCAAGAGGTTATCTCAAGTGGAAAAGGGAGGGGTGCTGCAGATGACTCATATCCACTTTTGGTAAACTGGCCTCTAGAGGGTGGAATATTGTACTCACAGATACTTTAGCAGGTGTGATATCGTCCAGCAGCAGGTGAGGGCACCAATCAGATGCTAAAAAGATTCTCTCTTATTTGTTATTTATGTTTTAGTCCTACATGCATAAACACTGATCATTACATTTGAGTATTTTATTATATTTTTTGATCTGCTCTATGGATGGATTATATTCAGATAAGGTAAAAATACTGGATACTTTCTTATTGCAATCTATCAATCCTTTTTCCTTCAAAGGAAGAAAAAAGCAGTAAAATTGGAACAAAACCTGTAAGCAAGTCATACAATCTATTTTCAGATGTTTTCAGTTTTATGTATCATGTCAAACAACTTTTGTTAAATTCCAAGCACTTTCTAGCTGTCCAAGATTTCCCTTCCTAATGTGAGAAAAGGGAGAAATCCACATTAAATCTAGAAAAACTGAATAGCCTGTGTTACCAAACACAGAAAGAACACTGAGGAGTTGAAAGAGATCCTGGCCCAAGAGTGCATTTTCACAAATGCTTCTTTTGACAGCAAACCCAGCTTGCCCTCTACATTCATCATCTTGGTCACAGAGCAGCCCTACAAACAACATGTCTGCTTAACTGAGAATGAAATTACACATTATAGACAACATAATACCTTGTAGACACCAGAACAGGAAGATCTTCCTTCCCTTATTTTCAACTACTCTTCCTCCTCCAGGCTTGGCCTGAGCCTTTTCATGTGCCAGCAGAAGCATGTCTCTGCTGAGCCAATTCAGCCAACTTTCCCCTGCAAAAACACAGAGACACTTTTTGATGGGTTTACTTTTCTGCCAGCTTAGTGAATGGAATCAGGTCAAATTCCTCTGAGTGAGGGAGGAATGGCTATCAGACAGGAGGCAGGGGAAGAAGGGATACAAGCTCTCCTTTTTAGAGACACTGCAACAGATTTAGGGCTAGTCAAGCTCAAAGTATAATGTGCAACAACATCCTGAAAGGCAGTTACAGACAGAGCAATGCCAAGGAAAGACATATATAGCACTGCATCCTTAGTAAGGCTGTTTCATTATTATTGCTGATAGGTATTATATGTTATCTTAACATTGACATAAATGTCAGTAAGTAATTTTTTAAAATATTTTTAAAGTTATTATCCAAGTAACAAAGGACTCTGTCACATTTTTAGAAACTACCTTATAATGATCTCCACAGCAATATACAATCCTGTGATTCCTTCTAATGGGTCTTCCGTGTCCTTGAACAGGTTTACCCTCTCAGAAGTGGTCATAAATGAATGGATTTGTGCTCTTTCAAATCTCTTGACAGACTTTCTCTGTCTCCTGCACACCTTGAGTTTAATATTTCTTCCTAGATATCTGTTCAGATTTGAGATACACTGTTTTATTTTAAAAACCATTTAGTCTACATAACTTCATGAATACTATTAAATGAGACAGAAAACCTTGTAGAAGCTTCACAGAAGAGAAAATATTTATTAGGGCTGTTTCTGCTTGACATTACCAGTTACATTGAATTCTGACTGTTGGCATTCAGGTGCTTCCACCTTGCATGTATTTTCACAAGGATAAAGGGGATGGTGGCATAGGAGCTTTGAGCTCAGGCCAGCTTTAAACAGCAAATTTTTGCACTGGTGCAGCTGCTTCTCAACAATGGTTAGTATCAGGGAAAAGGAAAAATTTCACATCTCCTACTTATGCACTGATAAGACCAGCATTCTCAGCCATGCAGCATGAAAATCAGCAATAAATGTGGAGAAAACCAAAAGGGAATTTAATATATATATATATATGTAATAAAAATTACAAACATAAAATAATTTGAGGGAAGGATTACCCCAAATACTTGCCTGCTACTGAAAGTTTTTCTGTCATGGGAGAAAACAAATAAAAAGGAAGCCCTCATCATTAATAACATCTTATAAAGCATTCTTATTAGTAAAACTAATATGCCCCAACCTACCTTGCTTTAAATTGTTTCAACTGAATTCTCTCTTAACACAAATACTGCTTTCTAAAAAAGCCATCAAAAATACCCCACTATGTCCTTATAACAGTAGCACAACAGACTATCAAATTAGAAAAATGGAAAGTGAGAAAGAATTATATAGTAAGTTAGGATGAAAATTACTATTTCTCACCTTTCTCTGTCATTTTTTAGTCAAATCATCTGCTTTGCTTCTTGCATTTAGACACATAAGTCTGTAAATAGGCTCCTAATTTTCTGATTGCTTTATGTATGTGATAGTCATTTAATTAAGAATTTAATAGCACCTTTTTTTAAAATTGTGTTCTTAGGAACACCAACATGATTGAAGCCCTTAATGTCAGGTAAATCTTTCTGTCTTTGCATTATTGCATGAGAGAATATAAATAAACTCTTACACACAACTCTTTGACAGGGACATACTCTAAATTGCTACCTGCTTAATAAACCTCTATGGACATCCTAAGCTGTTTCAGATGAGAGTAGATGTTTGATCAGATGCACGAAGGTTATTTTAAGTAAGCATGCAACTATCTTGTCTGGTCTTTCAACAGCTAGATACTTCTACAAAGACCCATGGGAATGGGGAAATTCTACTTTAGTAGACTTTGCAAGGGTCCTGGAGGACTTGCTAAGAATGCTAAATAAACAAGGTCTCCCATTCCACCCAGGCACAAAGAGCTAACAAGCCCCGTGCCCCCCTCCCTGTCCTCCAGCAGGCTGTACCTCCCACCGGCAGCCCACACTCATCAATACACAGGAGCAGCAGATATCGCACACCAGATCCTGCTGTGATGAGCAAACACCAATCAACAGCCCCATTAACCTCCAGAGGACGGTGTTGTTTGTTTACAGTAAATACTAGAGCACTGCCAGCGGAGGGATGAACAGGAAATGCTGAGAAGGCTTTTCCCCCTTCTGTTTCAGGAACATTTGGAAGTTTTGGGTTTGTGTGCAGGCCAGTCTTGGGTATTGCTTTCTTCCTTTTAAAAAGAAAACAACCTGATGAAAATTCAGTCATTTAAAATTAACAGTAGTTTAAGTTTGGTTGGTTTTTTTTTTTTTGTTCAAGAACCTTCAGCCAGAATGACTACATTTTCAAAAGCAACTGTTGATAAACAACGTATATAGCATTTTTCATGGGATTATCAAGGGAGAGTCCTAACCATCATTAACTAAGCATTATCCAGCTTTATGCAGATGTTTGTTATTGTTCTCCAGCCCTTCAATACTTTGCTCTAACATGTACTAAGTGAACTGGAATCACCAAGTTTTGCATCCAGGACCAGCAGACTATGAAAGGGATTTGGGTGAATACTACAGTTTATAGAAAAGAATGAGATGTTGGGAAGGGTTTAGGGAGAAGATCCAAGAAATTCTGAAATCCACCCTGTACGTTGTTGCCACTGAGTGGCACACTAGAGTGACTCCCCCTCTCCTAGACACTTAGGGGAGAAGATTGCTTCCTCCTTTGCATACAGCCTACTGACTGCTCTGTTTGGAGACTGGATTTGCTTCTGACCCTTTGTTAACAAAGACAATATAATTTATTATTCACACATATCTGCAGTCAGAAGACGTACACTGCAAGTAGCTGATCTCATTCTTTGCTCAAGCAACACGTGACTTGGACATTAGTCCAAATGTTGCTCTTCTTTGCTTGGAACCAGTGATTGAATGGAAAAGAAAGTCTTAGTAGCCTTGCAGAAATTACCTTGAGTTTGAGCTCAGGGGGGAGAGTTGAGTTTCTTATCTTGTGGGGCTGAGGTGAGCTGTGAAGCAGTAGTTGAAGGACAACTAACCAATCTCTGGGGTGGCTAAGTACCTGGCCAAAGGGAAGGGGAAACTATAGGCAATGGAAATGAATCTGTATTTTTATTAGTTATTTTTTCAAAATAAAGAACCAGGAAATGATTAGTGCAAGATGCTCATCACATGTGGTATTTAAATTACTAATACATTAATAAAACTTTTTCTACATGACTCAATGAAGTTTCTATTGAGGACAGGCATCGATTTCTTCTAAAATCCCTAAAAGTTTTGAATCCACTGCCAGGCATGTTTGTAACACTTCAGATGAGCCCCACTCATCACCTCAGAAATGAGGGGAAGTCTGTTATGACAGTTAACCAAAAAACAAACTATGCGTCAGCAGTTACATGACCACAGCATTCCAGTGTGGAATATAACTGAATGAAAGCATTCAAATTTCAAAAGTAATTTTCAAAATGTTTCAATATTGTGGTATATATTTATCTCTATAACCCCTGGCTCCGGGACACTTTTCCAAGTAACATTTATATTACATTCAAATTCACGTATGTTTGCGTCTACCAACAGAAGTATTTGTAAGTCACAGTGTATGATGATAAGTGGACAAATGTTACATGGTAAAATGTTTCTAGAAACCAGGTTGAAAGAGCTTCTCAGTGGTTACACCTCTTCATCCACCCTTCCATTAACTTAATTAAGCTAACCCATAGGTTTACAAGCCTGGGGGACCTAGAGAACTTCATCTGAAAAGAAAAATAAAAGGTTTAATCACCAGGACAGGTTTTCCAAGTTGTCATGGCTCTAGTGTTTATAACCTGCACACTTACATAAACCTAAACTTCCATTACTTCCCCGAGAGTCTCAGATCAATATTATAGATAAAGGTAAAGCTTAAGGTAAACGATTACCCTATAAGATGATGGGAATAGTAATTTTAGTGAACATCAAACACATTTGGATACAGTAAGCTTACACAGGCATAATAAATTCATCAGCTATTTCTGCTGATTGATCTGTATTCCAGTTTAATTAGCCATGAAAGAGTCAATTTTTTTTTCTGAAGCCTTTCCTCCCCCTCTTTTTTGTTACAGATCACTGCCACAAAGGATAATCCCCAGCTGTCAAGTTAAGGAAATTTAAAAGGTAGGTTCTAAAAAAAAATCGTTACCAGTCTTGAATTCATTTTCATATATACCAGTTATACTTATTTCCCAATGACTTTGGTTGAAAAATCACATCTGAAAATAAAGTGATGCCCTTAAACTATTGTTTTAAAATAGGCTTTAAAATACTTGGAAAGCAGAGTAGCTTGATATAGTGGAAACAATGATATAGGAAGCCAGAGGTTCTGTGGAGTGGTACAAAACCTAAAATCTTGTTGTTGGTTAACTTTCAGCAAACATCTTTAACCAGAGCCAAATCAGCACTGTAGAGCTGTCTGGCAGAAGGAAGGACAAATCTATTTCATAGAGAGGATAATAATTAATTCCTGAAAAACAAATAAATAAAAAAAGCAGTGCCACAAATCCAATCAGAAATTTCACAAAGAGTATCCATGTTTGTTTTAACTTGACACTACAAAAGAAGAGGCAAGGAACAATAGTGAGGTCCAGCTGTTGTTTTTCTTGAAGAAGTCCCAGCTCCTTATGCAGAGAAACTACACTTGAGATGGGCTGGCTGAGACAAATGTTCTGTCTACACTTTAAATGGCAGCTGGTTATTAAATGACTCCCAATAGGATGAACACTTGCTATTGACAATAAGGTAATATAAGGACCATGCAGTGCAATCAGGATGGGAATGTGAATGAAAAATCTTTAATCTGAAATTACAGCTGTCAGGGCTATATTATAAAACATGAAAGTTGCATCTGCACTTAGAATTAATGTGTCCCAAAAGCCAAGTTTCTCATAAAGGGCATCTTGCAGATACATCTTTATAAATAGACTACTGGTCTTCCGTAAATCAAACCGAACCATAGCCTATACTAAGGAATTAAAAGGGTCACCTCTTCTGGGGTTGGTATTTGTTGAACAGTATTTGGTAAAAAATGAACATTGATTTACAAAGTCCAACAGATACTGCTAGTAGTATTACTTTATAATGATATTCACTGACTCCAATGTGTCAAACAAATTACTTCAGTTCTTTTATCATCAGCCTCCATGTGTAAAAGCATCTTTTTCAAAGTAAGGAAGCATTTTCAAAGGAACTGCTATTTAACAATATGAGTTAACAGAGCAATGAACAAACAAATACAGTACTTTTTATTTCATAGTTCAGATAAATGGGCTAAGCTCCCTGCACAGGCATACTAAGCCTAGTTTGATGGAGCCAGTTTAAATTAGACATATGGCAAAATTAGTTACCTGCTCTATTCCATGGCCCCATAGCTCACAAGGATCCCTCCAGTTCATTTCCCATGATATGACAGAGCTGTCTCCATAGGCTGAATCATTGCATACATTTTCTCATCTTCTGATCAAGAACGATTTGTATTTCTGCATTTAGTGATAATGTGTTTTGAACATCTCAGGAAGCCACCAAGAAAAGGTCCCCAAAAAGTCAAATTGTCACTCAGTGTCCTCAACAACTCGTGAGGAAAAACCCCACCTTTGATACTAGTCCAGTGTACACAGTAACAGGTGACAGAATTTAGCTAAGGTGAATGGCTCCAGCTACCAAAACTTAAAAACTAATAAACTTAATGGTGCAGGTTATGAAAAAGATGCACACACCTACAGTCTTCGTAGGGGTGAATTATTGAATAAAATCCAGTAACAAATACGGGCCTAAGGGCAGAATTCCAGTGTAACTGTATACACACCTTCTTAATTGGGGTTTGGGCAATGTTTGATGGAAAATGAGAGGTCACGAGTTTTCTGGTTCCTTTGTTCTCATTAGCCAAGTCTTCCACACTCAAGTCTAAACATATGACTCAATTTCCTTTTAAGAGCCAATTTATTACCATTTGAGTTCTTCCTGCCTTCTTATGCCCCACCCAAAGTGCTGTCAAGATGCAAGACCCAAATCCCCTGCACTGAATCTGCCTCTTTGCCCTGAAAGCAGTAAGCATGCTGCATGCCAGTATTAACAGACCATTGGGTAGTTGACATTAAACAAAACAAAACAAAGCAAAAGAGCATTTCATTGATGATAAATTAAAAATTACTAATAAAAATTAAAATCAGCTGTACATGCTATGAAGGACATTTACCAAAGAAATCAATTAATCATGCATAAAGATTTCTTTGTACTCAGATACAAAGTAATGTTATCTTTCCTCAATAGGAGCACAGTGGATACTTCAAGACTGAGTGATGAACTTTTAGATGCAATTGTAAAAATCAGTTGCCAGATTGCATACAAGAGGTCTGCCATTTCTGTTATATAAAACTAAAGTCAAGTTCTGTAAGCCCAAAGATGATTAAAAGGAAGATATAATTAAAATATTTTTAGAATAGCAGATTGAAATAGTGTTCTCTGCAGCCTAATTAATTAAAGTAGGCATACCATTCTCAAATTAACTCTAAATTCAATTAAGAGCTTTATTTCCCTTCACCTCACAGCATTCAGAAGGTTACTTAGATGTTTTCTGCCATCATCCAGAAACCCTAACCTTTAGAATATGGTAAACAAATTTATGGGAAAGAGCCCTGAAAAACAGGCAACTGAAGGCTCAAAAATACATTTTTCAGAAGTTAATTTTCTTTTACCTTTTTATAGCTGTGGTGTTTTTTCCCTCACATTCCAAATTATTTTATAGTTCCTCTCAACTTTGTTAAATTCATCATATTTCACGCTTGAAGTATCTCAGAGCAGGGTGTTGAGTTCCCCTAAGGTATCAGCTGAAAAGGGCATTAGCATATGTGCTGCAGGCACATATAATCATTTTCATTTGTCTAACATTTTTCAGATAACTCTCCCTGTGAGTTATCAAATACAAGAGTAAGTCAGCCTAGAATAATGTGAAACAACATCTGTGAATATAACTTTTAAGGAAGAAATCATATTTGACAAAGAAATAGAGTTGCCTTAAGGAAACAATTTCAGTCTTATGAGATTGAGAGAGATCAATGAAGAAGGAAAAAGAATATTTTTAAGTGTTCCAACAAAACAAATGAAGATATTAAGCTCTCAGTAAAGTCAGTAAATTAACATAATCCTCCAAAAAACAGGTAAAAAAAATTCAGTGTAAATTCATTGTTCAGTCAGTTCCCCATGAAAAGGGGCTGAGAAACTAACAAAGATACTAATTCATTATCAAATCTCTGGGTACGAATTTATTCAAGGACAGGTGGCCCTAAGCATTACTCCTACTTACTGTAAAAAAAACCCAAAAAACCCACAAAATCGAAGATGAAAAGCAGCAAAGGCACATGTGCATTTGAGTTTTGTTACCTGGCCCATTTATTTGTCTTATCTATCTGGGAGGTCTTGTCTTTTAAAGATTTTAAGCTCTTAAGAGTGGAGGCCATCATTAGCTTATATGTTTGCTTAGTGTCTAGCATAAGAGAGTAAGACTGGCTGACAGCTCTAGGCCACAAATACAATTAGGATTTAAATAAAGAGTCAATTTGGGTTTGTAACAAGACTCATGTGAAAGGGCTCTGCAGCAGTCATGCATCTATAACAGACAGGGAAGCAAAGACAGATTCTTTCATACTTTCTGAACAGCTTAGTAATTATTTTCAATGGGAAAAAGATAAAAACAATTACAACAGAAAAGGCCTTAAGACAGATGAAAGAAATAAACGAACAAAAATTTTGAAGATCTGTGTCTGAATACAATTTTTTCACCTGGCCATTTCTTTGATTCCCAAAAACAGCAGTATTCAGAAATGGTCAAAAATCCATGAACCAGTTAAATAAAAAAGGTAGCATTGTTTTCTTGAGAAGAGCATCTAACTGAAAATTTAAATTCTTATATATATGCAAAACCCCAACCCCAAATAACTGAAACCCACAGGCTATAGCCTCATGTATCTCCATTAAAGCAGAGTCAATGTATCAGATTATGGGGTCCAGCCTTGCACCACGTATGAACTTTTTGAGGCTCTCTGAGAGTGCTGCTTTAGGCCACTGGGTCATGTTTTCAAGGCTTCATGCCATTGGTCCATTTAGATGATGATAAAGCTTTGTTCTACTAACATTTAAAGTGCTGTATTTATCTTCCAAGAACTTTGAAGCACAAAGAGAAAGGCTATTATGTAACTAATTCCTACATTTCTCCACAGCAGTTTATGTATGGGTGCACTTCCAGCTAGGAGAATTGATCCCACATGCATTTAAGATGTCAGGCAAACCTTATTTAGTACCCAGTTACACTTGAATATTCTGTATTCCACTTGAAGCAAAACTGCAGACAATCTTTTTGCTCTCTGTAACAAATGCTACCACTACTGAAATTTCAAAGTGCTCTTGGTGTCTGAGACATAACTTCTCTGGACACCATGTTTCCTACTGAAACAACCGGTCACATTTTTTTCTTAATCATAAAGCAAGGGTCAGAAGTCCCATAGTGGGAAATGTGCCAGGCAAATGAATTACACAGAAAATGTAAACAAGTTCTTCCCTGTCTTTACCTAAAGACTGGCTGTTTCTATTAGTAGATGTTTCAGCCAATCTCTAACTTGAGAAAGAGAAAAGAAAGAGAAGGCAAGGGCTGAATGTCCCAGGAATGAGCATGGCATTGTACCACTCATTGAATAAAAAAATCCAGACAATTTCTAAATTAATTAGTTTGATAAAAGTAAATTCCTTTTTAACTGAGAGGTGCGTCCTCAAAATGAGATCTGGCTCCAAAGTAAAGCATATGGATACAACAGAATACATTTTGCCATGGTAAGTTCGGACTTGAAAGATGAACCTCCAGACAGAAAATACATTATTCCTTGCCTTTCTTGTATTATCCTTTTTGTCCAGGAAAAGAAAACTGTATTTAAGTAATACTGCACAATTCTGGCAAGAAGTACTTCCTAAAAGAATAGATTTTCAGCTTTAAAGAGCTTCTATTATTATTCAAGGTGAACATTTTTTAAACTACTTTTCCAATATTTCCTTAGTTTTAGACTAAATAAATCAAAAGCTAAAACTTTTAGCAAACCTGGCAAACCTGCATCTCCTAAATCTGATAGCCTGTCCCCAGCATCATCTTTTTCTTTCTTGATCACAAGGCAACCAGAATGAGAGGTTGCAGCTGTCTTCTGTGCAAAGGCACTGCCCAGAGCCTGCCAACTCTGGGCGTGTTCAGCACCTTCAGAGAACCAAGCCACGCAATTTTTTTGTGTAAATCAGATTCCCAGAGCGTTCAGTTTGGGATTCCCTGGCTCAAATCACTGTCAAGGAAAAAACAAAAGCAGTTGTTGCACTTGCAGAGGTGTCCAGATGGGGTGGTGTAGTGGCACCTCAGTAGACACATTTTAGAAAGGGAAGCACAGGAAGAACGGCTTGACAGGGCAGAGTAGGAGAGGGAAGATGCCACCATGGTTCTGTTTCAAAGATTTCAAAAGCAACCTTTCTAATTAAAAGGGTGCCTGCTTGGACTTATATTTACAAACAAAGTTGCGCAGCCCTGCCTGGTGCACTTACTGTATTTTCCACACAGGCATATATTGCATTTGCAAAGTAATTGTTCTGGATATCTCTTTCTGGAAAAAGTATGCCAAAAATCTTAAATACATTAAATGTCATCTTACTGTGAAGCAAGTTAATCTTGTGAAGTTATTTTTCTTGTTAACTAGCTACTGTACTGAACTAAATTACCAAGAAAATCAATTACAATCTAATCAATGCAATCAAATTTGTATTACAATTCATACTCTAAATAAAAAATGTTCTCATTGGAGCTTCAGCTTATTTTTTAAAAAGGGTTGACATGGCATTGTGTCTTGTATTTGAAAGCTATCTTTTCCTATTAATTTACTTTGAACAAACAAGCAAAAAATGATGAAAATCAAAAGCAAGTTCTTGCTCATGCCTCTCCCACACATTTTCAGCTGTGTGCACAAGCAGTTAAAACATGCAAATGCAGTTTGGAGGAAATTCGACATCTCTATTATAGATGAAAGGTAAACAAAAGCAGATGAAGGATTAGTGCAATTCCAAATTTAAGATATTGCTCTCAGTGACTTATAATAAAGTGGTGTTGCATACGGTGGCATGTTTTAGATGACATTTCAATTGTACAAGCAATTTGCATTCTATCTGACATTAAATAACGTTCTCATTATTATGAATTCTGGCAGCATCCCCGTCTCCATAGCATAAAGATATGAACTACGAGGCACATCTTAATGAAGGGAGTAAGTTTTCCTGTCAATCTGAAATGCAAGACAAGGCTGTACCTGGGCTAAACCTCTGGTAACATTATTGTGAGTTGCCCACTTCTGACATAGTACAAATCTTCAGCTAAAGCATTCTTCTTATTAAATAAAGATCTATAACTGAACACATGTATCTGTAATATCACTACAATCCAAAGAAAATTAAAAGACAGATTATGTCCAGGATATTACATGCACCACCACAGAGCACTGTGAGAATCTGGTATGATCCTGTTGCTAAGATACCTGGCTAATGCCACGGAAACAAGCCCTTCGTACTAATCTAGCACAATCCATGCATGCTTCCACATATTTTGGCAGGGGAAAGTAGGAGTCCACTGACAATGGCTTGGGATATTGCTAGCCAGTGCTCCTGAATTTATACATTTTTTATCTCTTGCTGGTAAGCTTCAGCAATCTGAGCGAAATAAGAAATGTAACACTCTGTTAATGGCATTTGGTTGCTTTATGCCATTTAAAACAAGTAAGATTACTTTTTATCCTCCTACATAGTCAATAAAAGTTGCTTAAAAAGGTAATTATTTAAGTGCTTTTGGTTGCAAAATTGCAGTGGTCCCAAAAATGACTGTTCTTAATCTTTGTGATTTATACTGTAATATGCACATAAATGACTATCTGCATTTGCTGTCTCCATTGCTGCCTTCAAGGAGACTCGAACAGTTTCCTCGGGTGCATACTGAATAAGCAATCGGACAAAGTGGAATTATTTTAACACAAATAACTCACAAGTCTGTACTATTTAAATCTGCTTTGAGACTCTTAGCCCATGAATAGCTCTTTGCCCAGTAGACTGAAAAAAGAGTGAGGAAAAGGGAAAGGGAAAAATAACACCAAAAACCAAACAAACCTAGTAATTCCATGATGTGTGTAAAAATCTTACATGAAAGAACACTGCTTCATCTAGCAGCCTGGCTAGACTACAACCTTATGGCCAAGCAAACTCAGTGTTATACATATTCTTTTTAAATATAAAAGAAGCATGTCTTCACTGATGAAAAAGTGCACTAATAAAATTTCCCTAATTTAAATTCAACAAGAATTTTAAAAAAGATAATATGAACAAACTCCCCATCTTTTTTGCAGTGCAATCTCCCCTAAGAATCAGTGACAGTAGCTCTGCTGAGCTCAAGTTATGATAACAATAACTTTTGCAGATGTTCATAGCTGTCAAGTATTATTCACTAAAATGTCAGATGTGATAAAACGTATAAACAGAAGAATTCCTCTGTAGTAATCAGTTGAAGTTAAGAAGGCAGAGGTCATACACTAATGTCTAACTATAAAATAGTATACTGTAGAGGAATAATGGAAATATTGTAATAGAACAGGCACACAATTGGGCATGCCTACATGTATATTAATACATGAAAGATGTTTAAGTTTTTCCACCCTACATCTACTTCCAGTTCATTAATAGACCCAACATATTTGTTTTCTGAAAGGAACAGATGCACTTCAGATTAGAGCACCTAGAAATTGTTATTTTTATTCACTTTAAAATTAGAGTTTGTTTTGTTTCACTTTCTCAGTTTTATTCCATTCCACAGACTCCAAAGGCCATTTTTCAAGCTGTAAAAGGACCTTAAAAGATTCCCAGCATCATTCGCAGGGTTATGACGATTGCACGTCATGTCAAACCCTTTACTACTGTTGGAAAAAAACCCACTAAATTTACTGAGAGAGGGCATAGAAAATGCAAAAAACCCCAATGTATAGACAAATGGCCGTTCCTTTATTCAGAATTATTTTTTATCTTTTGGAGTCTTTAGGGACTTTTTTGTAGTAAAACTATTTCTGAATAACTACCTTAGGGCAGCATACAAGGGTAACTGTATTATAAAACAGGAGCTTGTTCATGACAAAGAAGAAATAAATCAATACCAGGTGCAAGTATCTCAGAAACTGTTACTTCAACATAAATTGGCCCTGTAAGAAGGACAGAAAAATGTTTTTACAAACCTTTTACTTTTTTCAATTCTCACTGGAATCCAAGTCAGAAGAGAAAATGGCTGTTTGCTTAGAATAAAGTGTCTGAGCTATCTATGTGAACCTGACTGTAATGGCAAAGGATGGTGTGGATCAATATCCATCTTCTTCATTCCTGAAGTAATAACTTTCAATAGGAAAATCTATTTACTTTTACTTACCTTTATTTTATTTCATTTTGCTTTAAAGAAGTCCATTCCAGAGGGAGGGTTTAGGTTGCAAACAGCAGTTAACAAACTGATGATTTAACTAAGGACTATAGGCCAGTAATCACATTATCATTCTCTATAGCCATTGGTCAGGGTTAAGAAGAAACACATTTACTTGGAAAATTTATTTATTATATAAGCAATCAGTATTACGAGCCATTTAAGGCATACAACCTCCCTATGTATAGCCCATAGTGGAAAGGTCAATAAGAACCAAAGGGTAATTTGTCTAATCCTTATTTACAACGTGCCCAGAACTGGCCAAGCTTCTCTCCTGCAGAAGCAAATGCTCCCAAGAATTACATGCCCCCAAATGGCTGCCTCTGAGCCCCACACCCGTGACAGCCAATCTGACCTCAAGCATCAACACTGCCTTTCCCTAGGAGCTGCTGGCCACCAGAGCCAGTTCGTATCCTTATTCAAGAGAAAGTCTGCCCTGTGCAATTTGGCAGTGGGAAATTGCTTTTTCTCCATTAAAATGCAGGGATGAATCATTCAGCTCTTCTGGACAAACTTCTCAGACAGATACAAATATCTTTTAAAAAACCAAATGAAACAAGGATGAGAGAGGGGAAGAAGGACAAAGTAAACTTTTGTATTTTGCAGTTAAATGAATTGGCTTTCGACAAATTTGCATTCTCTAGATAAATCATATGGCTCATATGACTTTTCATGCTGTATTACTTTTATCAGTCTAAACAGTATATTTATTTACCTTTTCAACTCTCTGTCAGCAACAAAAGTTTACGACAGCACTTTTGTTATAACCTGATTTTTTTATTATTAGGGGTGTTATTTTAATTATGCTCTAAATGCTGCATCAGATAGCACAGCATCTTTCTAGTAAACACTGTTTTCAAGCTTCATTCATTATCTAGGGCACAGTGAAAGGCTTACTCATTTTAAATTCAGTTGAGAAGCTGAAGCTCATTAGAAATTTAAAATATTTAAAAGTACATTTGTGTTTTCTGCAGTCACTGATTTCCCTCCCTACTCCTAAAATCACCTAATCCGAAATTAAATCAAGACTGCAATTTGCTCCTTGCTTAATATTAAGCAACCATCTGTCTTTCCTTAATATAAATTTTTGTGACTGTGGTAGCAACAGCATCCCTCACTGTTCACAGCCATGTCAATATTGAAGTCCAAATAAAAGAGGCTGCAAGAGAGACTAGAAAGACAACACTTTATTCACACTGCGAATTTTATTAATAATAATTGCTAATTAATCTTAACTGAAGAAGCAATGTAAAACCCCATGTCTGAATTCCAGGTTCTTACATAAATCTCAAAGCACTCAGAGTGTGTTTTTGTAACTAAGAAAGAGATCACCAGCATTAAAACCCTGCTTATATCAACTGCAGGATGGGAAATAAATTAGAGACTCTACTCTCTTTAGAATTTGAAGGGAAACATATACTAATATAGATGTAACCTGGTAAGACAATTAATTGCAAATTAATATTTGCAGAATACTAAGGATAAGCAAGATTTCATTGTCACTAATGCCTGCATATTTATTGGAAAGCAGATTGTGTGAGTGTGTGTGCAATGAATAAATGAACCCCAACTGTACAATTTTCCATGTAGGTTATACAAGTAGAATCTTCACTTTTACATCTTTATTTTTGCTGCTATCAGGATAATAGAAAAAAAAATGCAATCACATACCGAAGTATTAGTGCATATATCGCTGCAACACAGAAGCCAACTACTGACGCTAAACAGAAGCCACAATAAATCTGAAGAAAAGCCATTGACAATTTTATAAAAAATAAAGAGTAGTTTCACTTGTTAAAAGGCACCCAGGGATTAGAAAAAATATTCAGGGTCTTAAAGGTTTTAGAAGGTTGGCGGGTTTGGGTCTTGAAAACAGTAATTTTTATTCATTGGTTTTTACCTGCAACAAATTTTGTTATGAAATTTCATCCACCATTTTATTTCTCCTTATATTGAGCTGAAACTCAAAATAATTGAAACAAGGTAGAGACATCAGGAATTAATTAAGGTTATTGCAGGAAAATCACAATATGTAATCAATGTTTCTGAGCTTAAGTAGTCCAGGTAAAGAATTAGTGCTGCTGTACAGAAGGAGCTGTGTTACAGTAAAACACAGATGAAATATCTACTAGGGTAAGTAGTGAGTTAGAGGCTTTAGACATAATTATGCTATATATAATTTAAAGCTCAACTTCAAAGCAAGTAAGTGCTATTAATTATCCTCTGCCCAACACAGCTCTTAAAATGTCAAATTAAAAAAGACTATTGGTAATTGTATAAGTTATGGCAAACTAGCTCCCTCCAGCAGTGACAGGAGACAGCAGGAAAAAGCAAGCAAGATATACCTTTCGTCTCTGATATTTACAGCTACTTGTTCTTCGTGCAGATCAAGAAAGCAATAATGCTTGTACTGAATTTCCTCAGCCCTCTTTCAGGGACTGATCCTGCACATGATCTCTCTGTGAATAACAGCTGCCTGATGAGGCTTTTTTGGAACTTGACCAAACACTGCTGACTTGCCTTTTCCCTGCCACATCACCGGGACATTCATACCTGTGTGCAGGGCAAGCAGAGCAGGCGCCAGCGGCATCTGCAGCAGGAGGGGGCAAGTACAGGCAGGCAGCCTGGCCCCCCGCTCCCAAACATGTGCCTGAACTGTGTTCCCAGCTCAGCTCCAATGCCAGGGTAAAGGATTTAATTTGCTCCTGTGCCCCAGTTTCTTAACTTCCTGACTCAGTTTCCTTTCCGCAGGTGGTCAGAGCAGGATACACAGCAGGAAGAGCACCCTGGGATCACCACACAGCTCCATTTCCTCACGGCTCAGGAGCTTTACTGAAGTCTCTTTGCACAGTGAGAGTTTGCCAGATCTCAGTGCCCTGGGTGCTCAGGGCTAAATATAATAGGCAAATATAAACATATGGGCTATTGTGCAGAGGAAGATTTGCTTCTATAAGCATTAGCCTAAAATGGAAATACTTGCATATAATTAAATTTCAAATGAGAGGAAAAGAAAAAAGAAAGCTTGAAATTGCATGTTCAACCTGGCATTTTTTTTCCTCTCTGAGGCTTGTGTTCAAAATTTAGCTTGCATGCAAAGTGAAAAGGTTTAGAGGCTTGATCATATACGTACTTATACATATAAAACCAGCATCAAGTTTGTAACCTCAAGTTGTGGGGAAAACATTATCATAACAGAAGAAATAATGTGCTGGGCAGGAAGGCTGTGCAACCTGCCAGAAATACACACCATACTCATCCTGGCTCTTAGCCATTGCTCACTCATAACCTCTATAATTCACAAAAATTATATATTAAAAGCACGTAATGAATGTTGAGTTATTTTGTTACAAACTTAATAGGCAGTTGTCATCATGCCAGATTACTAAAGAGCTAGCAGATCCTTATCCGAGAATGAATCTTTTAAGACACGGTTTCTGAGTAAAGCTGACATGTACAGTAACTTGTGGATATCCTCCCAATTCAGATCAATTGGGTCTTTTGTGCATTAATATTCTTCTTTAAGAATACTGTCCTGGGAAATAAGATCATTTGGTGTAACTTTTGTTTGATTTCAGGGGGAGGCCGCTACCTAAAGATCTTTAAGAATCTGCCCCTTAGGCACTTTTGAAATTGAGAATTAGACGTTCCAATGTTGGATTAATGCCTAAATACCTTTAAAAGTGTGAGCTTTGGAAAATCCCTTTGGGTGCCTATCAGCACCTGTAGGCATCTGGATACCTCTAAAAATGGCCCCAAATGCCGCTTTAATAGCTCACACACCGCAAGAGGGGCTGACACCCCTTTTCTTTCTTCTGCAATCCCACAGGTGACTTCTTTCCACCTCAATGGCTGCTGCAGGTGTTGGACTGAGCACAGCACTAAGCCCTCTCACACACACAGTAGGGTGCAAAGCTGCCTCCAAGGAGCGAGGAAGAGGCAAAGCAGCGAATCTCAAATGTCACAGGCTACGCAGCTGAGTGGGCCCTGGCCTTTAATAATGGAAGGCAAGGGACAGGGAGAGGGAGAGAAAGGAAATGCCTCTGAAACTCATAGCTCTTCCCCAGGCTTCATTTGACATGGCACAGCTCCCTTATTTTTTTACCTTACAACTAAAGGTGCCTGTAACAGCACAGTTTCACCAAAATGCAGCTTTCAAGCATTACCCAGCCTGGCCTGGCTATCCTGCAGTGTTTGCTTAGAGGGAGTGCTTTACTAAAGCAATCATGAATCCTCACTTGCAGTTATGAGCCTTTTTAAGGGAAAACCAGAGATGCAGAAAGTCCACAGTCAATGAAGTCAGAAGCAGTTAGGGGAAAACACATAAATAGCTTCTCAGCAACCTCATAATTCAGTCAATTGCTACTTGCAGTAGCTCCCCCAAACAAAATCCAAATCCAAAAGCCGTCTTGGGGGATGAAGAGTAAAGATGTCCTAGAAAAGCACAAAGCATGTGTACACATATAAATGGTTGCAGGATCTGGTCCTGTAAACAGCACAGACTACCCCATTTCTTGTGTGGTTGCCATTTGTGCCAACCTCCTACATATGCAGAGCCAGGATTGTCACATGCTACTCAGCCCCTTTGACAGAAGCTTCATCTGGCCCTGAAAGCAAATATTCATTATCAGTTTCCACTGCTTTAACTTTGATAAATGTTTCCAATGCACATGTTAACAGCTAGTAAAAAAACCACATGTAAGGATTTTAATACCTGACAGGTCATAGAAGTTGCCAAATGACCATGTCTGTCTGCTGATCCCAAACGTGGCACTCCTCATGCCGCTTTCTGCATTCACAACTCTTTGGCATTAAAACTGCTGAAAGTTTTGGAACAATGAGTTGAGCAGGAGATGAAGAGAAAGCAAATGGTACAAGGGCTGTTACATTACCCTGTGCTTCTCACATAAAGGAGCTCTGAACATGTTGTCAGACACTGCACTTTTTTCGAAGCAGTTTCACACATGCATTTTTAATCAGGATTATATTTCACACACATCTATCATCACTTGCAAGTGCAGCTAGTCCTTCTTGAAAACATATCAGTTCTCTGTGTTTGCCATCAACTAGCTTTTTCTTTGTATAGATCTACTGTTTGGTGACCCACTAAACTATATTTGATGTATTAGGAAAAAACCCAACTCCTTAGAATCAACACTGAAAATGGCTGCATAACTCCCTTAATGCAAGACATTTTCTGAGATCGTCTTTATTGCCACACAAATAGTCTTGGTTACTTACCTTAAATTATTCACTAAAATAAAAATATGATGGATTATCCTACCTGCAATCATGTCAGAACTACTTTGAAAGCTATGTATGGTTTTACTGAGCCTATCAATTTTGTACTGTACTGCTTTTATTCATTCCCATGACTGTTCCCTACATGAAACAGACAAAATACAAAATGCTTGCTCTTGTGCCAGGAGACACAGAAGGAATCCCCAGGTACCCGATGCCAATGAACCAAAAGTCACTGGTGAGCAAATTTATAAACACTTGCAAAGGCTTAAATCCATCCTGTTCCCTTTAAGGCAGAGAGAACTTACCTGACAAGCAAAGATGTCAATGACAGAAATCCTAAAATTTCAAGTAAATGAACCAGGACCTGACTAGCAAATTTACAGTAATGTTTACATTTGGGGTTTTTTAGAGTTAGTTCCTTTTACAATTATTCTGCCATTTTTTGGAAATAGCCCAAAAAATAAACACTCACTACTCAGAAAGGCAGCATGCTCAAACTTCTCCAGACTAATGTACTTATTTCTATTTTAACGTACTCATGACTAATCCCTTTTATGAAAAGTGTAAAAAATGCAGATGGAGCTGACAATACAAAATTAGGGGAAAAAAACTCAAACCCACAGTCATTCTCACTTATTGTCCACTCAGTGGGGTAAAAAGGTTAAAACAATAATCTCAAATTCCTCATGAAAAAGGAATACAGTAAGCATAAAATTGCTGGAGTTCTACAGAAATTAAGTGGGATTTTGTAGAAATTAGTACAAAAAAAGGTAGCATTTACCATGTAATCATATACTTTCTATAGGCTCCTCACAACTATCATATGGCATATAGCAAGGCTATAATTTTTTTCTAAAATATGATTTCAAGCTCCCATAGAATATAATAACTTTTCAAAGAAATTTTTTCTGGAAAGAATATAATTTATTTTATTATATGAAGTGAAAGTGAACCTAGGAAGTTTTTAGTATTTCTGTTGACACTTTTTTATTTTTCTTTCTTAATGTTCTCATTTCCCCTTTCACTAATAAAGCCATTTTAGCAGAATAGGCATTTATAATTTCTTGAATGGTTTTGGTGAGGTTTTTTTGTTTGCTTTCATTTTTACTGTAACACCATGATAACGTCATGTAAAAGATGCTTTGAACATTAAAATGCTGTTCCACTAGGGCATAGCATACTTCAGATTATTAAAACTTGGATCTTAAAATAGATGCAACCTAGAGAGGATGTCATGGAAGGGTTTCAATGAAAACATCACTTCACCATGTAAAAATGTGCTGCAGCAAAGCTCTTTCAAAAAAACTCGCTTGGCTGGGAACTACTGCATATCGACATATGCCCTGAAAAATACATACCAACACCAATTGCACAGGGGCATTGTTCACATGAAGTAACTATATCTATATGTTGTCAAGCAACTGGTAGTAAAAGAACTGAGTAAAAGGCATTTGAAATATGAGATGACTGAAAATACCACAGCTGATTTTTTTATATTCTCTGACGGTTGAGAACAAAAAGACTTTCAGACAAAGAATTTAGACTCTATACCATGGTGTTTGACTTGCAATGTAATGTAAAATATTGCCAAATGTCTGATAGAACAAAAAATACATTGTAAAAGAAATATTTTCTAGAAGTATAAATACAGCTCTTTTGAAGGGAACCTCTTGTACTGATGGAGTGACAAGATTTTTAATTATACTGTATCTTACCATGAGCTTAATCACAACCTCCTTATGAAGCTCTCAGGAATCACAGACCCCTAACAGGAAAAAGCAGAAATAATATTATTCCAGCATTATGTCAGTTTCTAACAGACAAATAAGTAACTTCAAAATGGCAGGGTTTTAAACATATTGAATACTATGTAAAGACAGCTTTTTCTGAGCACTTCACTTATAATACCTAGATTAAAATCTCTTCAGATCTTCTCCGAATTCTGCTATTATAATTAGCATTATTATTCACAAGTGCCTCTAAAATTTCTCCTCTTCAATGACTTAAAGCTCTGCTCTGCTCTTTCCCTCTCAGAGGCTGAAGCCCAGAAAAGAAAGGTCTCACTCTTTCTCTGTATTCTTTCAACAGCAGTAACTTACAGTGACTAAGGCAAATGACTCTGCAGGGGAGATGGGATGATGGTCAAGGTGAGACCTTTGAGGCTCCCTGGGTATGGGCACCTCCCAGAGGAGGGCTGTCAGCCTGTGCCCAGCACAATCTTGAATGGATAACTCCTGTGATTGTGAGCAACAGCTCAGGCAAGGGCAAAGCAGGATGGAAGGCTGTGCAAAGAGATGGGAGAAAGGAGCCTGCACAATTTTTTTTCAGAAATGGTAGTGGAAGGGAGACTGGGAAAGTTCACAATACTTACCCAGGTACTTTAGCCCTGGAAGGAAATTGCCTGTGTAGATCTTCCGTGGTAAGCCTAATGGGTTTCAGATTTAAGGCAAAAGGAATAAATTTGGCTGGCAGCTCTGCCCAGGAAAGTTATGGCCAAAAGGAGACATGAAATATAATACTCTTTCACAGAAACTGAACTTTTTTCCAAACTCTTATGGTCTTTTCCATTGGCTTTATCAAACAGAAACTCAAAGTACTTTAAGGGCAGGGCCAGGAAGAGAATAGTTTTATTTTAAGCACACCACACTTAATTCTCCAGAGACTGGGAAAAGGGCATCACAGCATTTGGCATGGGCTGTGTATAGAACAGCATCCTGCCACAGTTCAGCTGGCACCCAAAATCCTGGCCTAGGATTTTAAAGTTACAGATTTGCTGTTTCAAGCACTCCTTAGCATCACTCTACCTGTTCAAGTCATTGTACAGAAAACTGCCTAGCAGCACTGGAGAGGGTAATAAAATGTTTTAATAATATTTATTTTATTCTATTTTAACAAAATCAAAACTGGATTTTACCTAACCCTTTCCAAACTGGGGGTATATGATCAAGAGAGGGGTGGAAGATGTATTAACAAGATAGACAACTTAAGGTCAAACTTACTGTTCCTGCCAGTGGATGATGTAAAAAATGCAGAAAGAGCTTAATACAGCTTATTGTTTAAAGGTGGATATTATAAAAAAACAATAGCAAGGAATTATGATATTTCACATGGAGTTAATGTGTCCTGAATAGTAAGGAAAACTTAAAAGATTCTGGAAAATAATAAGTAGACAGGAGATTTTTCTACACTGTTACAAAACAATGACAAAATGATGACATAAAAGACTTCTTTCCTGAGGAGGAAGAACCTATTTCAGCAAGTACTTGGTGCTATTCAAAGAGAACAGGGGAAAGAGGCAGGAAGAGTCCCTATGTGTCAAGGACACAAAGTGATTAAAATGAAGAGGAATAACTGGCACTGGAAGGCAACAACAGCAATAGTCACTGTCAGTGGGTGAAGGCTACTAGGGAAATCTGTGAGTGACAAAAATGGTGGCCACTTCACATGGCATGCCACAGCTTGGACAACCCAAGTCATCTGGTTTTCTTCAGTCTCCACTGGGAGAAGTGGATATGGCTCAGTAAAGACTTCCTTATAAGATGGTCTAGTTTGATTTATCACTCAATGATCAGAATTACCAAGAAAAAATATGTGACGACAAGTGACAAAAGAGAAATGAACAAAAAAGCGGGATGAAGATGTTATCAGCTTTATTCTTCCCCTCCCTTCCCACACAGATTCCTTTTGGCCCTGTCTCTCACAGCCACTGGAGTTTAAGCTAATGATGAAGTGGTTTGTCAGTACAGAAACTACCAAATTAAAATACATGCTGAGACTGAAAGAAACATTTATCCTGCTGAGGGAACTGAAAACTCTGTTTGGGTAAAGTGTGGAGCCATGTTTGCCCCTCTGTTTTCCTAGAAAGCACATGAGTCTAAGACTTTTCTATCTGTGCCTCTAAGCATTGCCTCAAGTCCTCTCCATTTGTACAAGGCTGTCTTATGTATTTGTGAAGATTGTTCTCAATGAAATAAAGAGGTGAGAATATCCATCAGTCCAGAATGAACAAAATTATTAAATGGGGAAAAAAGACAGAATTCCTACAGCATTTTTTTTGTTGTATAGTCAGTTCAGACCATAACCACTCATCCTAAGCAGGACATTTAAAAGAACAAGAGAGTTTTAGCAGCACATCAATGGCTTTTATCTCTACCACTTCATTTTTCAGTCAGACTAGTGTCTCAAGAAAAACAGCATAGCTTGTTTAAAATACTGCATTTTTCATCACTGTTGAACCAACACTCTTGAGAGAGACCATGAAATTTGTGGCTGGAGCTCTTACTTCTCCACTGGTTAGCCATTTCTTGGTAGCCTAAAAACATAGATGATAAGCTCCAGATGTGTTAACTACTATGATTTACTGATGAAGTTATTTTTCATTATCTTACTCTTTATTTCCACTAATAATACATGGAAACTGGAGAATAAGACAAAAGGAAACAAGAGAGATATATTATTGTAAAAAATATATTTTTAGGACAAGACTAAATCTAACCCTGTATCTATTATCTTGACCAAGAGACATTAAGGTGTAAAAAACTTGATACTTATCAAGTCTCAGTGAGAAAATAGGAAACTGAGATATGGATAATTTTGGAAAATAGGAATGTTACAGCTTGCTTAAGAACTCCATTATCCACATGAAGGAGAGATTTAAGGTTTCTGAGTACGGTCATTGTCATAGCACTTAAGTGTTTCACTCTGTCACCCCACAGTACTTTTGCTATAGAGTTTCTATGGTACTTTTTGAGGGAAGGAAAGGAATATATATATCCTCTATATTCACCCAGATGTCATACAGAGGTATAACATTGCATATCATCCTTCTCTACTCACAACTCTATTACATGAAACCTCACCTCTGCTGGAACCACAAAACCACCTCTGAGCTTTTCTCTGTCTCACAGACGAATGGAGGCAGACACAGAATCCTAGTACAAACACATCAGCACATTCCCATCTAGCCTATATATACTAGCCTAGAGCTACTCAAAGAATTTTCTTTTCTAGCGGTAAAAAATAACTTAAAAATTATTTTGAAAACTCTAATAAAAAATAAATAATTCTCATTGAGGAAACCATATCTCCAGGTACCACACAAACTTCAAGGAAGGAGGAAAAATGCTGTTGAAGTTATCTTTACAATGCAAACAACTGTATTAAGATATGAGATGAAATCCATGTTGAAGTTTACAGAGGTTTTGTCTTTGATTTCAGCTGTGGAAATCATCCCGTGTATGGCTTTGTTCTGTACTTAGAAGAACAGTGAAATATGATCACATAGTATGAATTATTAATTACAGTCAACACAGAGTGCTGTGATGCACACCCATATGCATAATACTCATGGACACATCTCAACAGGTTTGGAGGACAGGTTCTAGGAGAAAGTGCCAAGACAGCAAATGATTATGAGAACACTTCAGAATTTTCTTTTTAAACAGTGCTAGTTTTTTCCATTAGAAGAGAATATAAGTTTCCCTGATACCAATTTAGTCAGGAATAGCAGAACAATAATTACAGCCCAGCTCATTATAATCATACCTAGCTGTTCTCACTGACAATGAAGAATATACAGGATTCTAGTTCGGGGTAATACTTACTGCTAGGCTTCATTCACACTTGAATTTACTTCCGTATGCTCGTGTTTCTTTACTTTGACTTTGTGTCTCCCACCAGCTCAGAGTAAATAACTGTCATAGAGAAAGAGACCAGGGAAGATGGAATAAGTACTTGGAAGAAAAATCCATTAGGAAACATTAGGTAGACAATCTGTAACAAGCTCTGGATAGCTTCTAAAATGATCAGAAGCCAAGAGGACTTTAAAGCAAAGCGCTACAGAAGACACTAGTTCTGTTCTGGCTCTTTCCTTGGCACACACTTAGGGCCATCATCAGAGACAGATCCCAAGGTAAGGTAGATGTTCTTGAGAGAGCATTTATTGAGTCATTCTTCTGACCCACTGCTACTGCTGCAGTCCATTTTGCTGGACCAGTCAAACCCACATCATCACTTTTACCATTGCATTCTCTTTACTGAGGTTATTATGAACTATGTCTCTTCACTGATGTAAACAATATTCTTTTATATCAGTATGCAAAATTTAATTGTCTGCTGCAACCCACTCAAGATCCCAAAAGAACAAAAATAAAAGACTGCCTTTACCAATAATTTACTAATTTTAAGAGGGGGAAAGGTAGCAGATTAAAAAAAAAACAAAACATGTACATTATTTCAGAGCTCATATTTAATAGGCACATCTTTATATATACATACATATATATATATATATATATATATATATATATATATATAAGCATTTGAATTTTTGCATCTGGATCTCATCTTTAGTTTGAGAAACTAGAGCAATGAAAAAGAGCAAAGTTCTGAAACACATGTTCAGAAAACTGCTCAGAAGGCATCCTTTCTGCTCCTTCCTTTGCACCTCCTGGTAAGTTAAATGAGGTGCAAATATATCATGTTTGTTTCAAGTAATAAAACAAACCTAAGCAGGAAAATATTCACAGTAAATCAGCAGTTGTACCATAAGGAAGAGCAGATAAGTTGGTTTGTGTCAGATTTTTAACATATAGGGAACAGAGCAATTACTATCATAACCCCGTTCTTACTGTATAAAGATACTTTTCTCTTAAAAATACTACATCATTTAAAGAAGAGAGAAAAACATATTACACAACTCACCTCTGGGATTATTTATTAACTTCCCTTCAATACCTTTGCTTCCTTTTGCCTATATTCCAAATTCTTAACCACCTTTTATGTCATGATTTTTATTTTTAAAAGCACCATGTTTCTAAACCAGACACTACAATTTATATGGTTTATTCAGGGATAACAAATTTCAAAGTTTGAAACAAAGAAAGAAACAGAAGAGGAGTAAGATCCGTTTGCTACAGCACTGGAAAGAGCCTATCAATACTAATATGTGCTATCATTAGAAATATATGCCTTGCTGAATTGCACTTTCCCACTTCACAGCAGTAAAGCCTGACCTCAGAGGAACCACTTGATTAACATCAGGGATTTGGGGTTTTAAGACTTGCTTCTTTTAGCTGGAAAAAAGATTTATAAATTGAAAAAATATAATAAAACAAACCTAAAAATTTCTCATTTCCTGGTGTTGTATCTCAGATATTTGCCTTGGATGCATAATCGAGGTAACTTACTGATGTCTCTTCCCAGTCACTGTAACATAACACACAGAAGGAAGGACATGGGATACCAGAATTTGTATTTCTGAACCAAAACATCCCAAATTTACCAAGGAAATAGGTGAGTGCCTCACAAGCCTTTCACTGAATCCGAGAATCAACAAGGCTTCCATTTGCAGCTCTGGAATACTTTTGTCATCATTATATTTGGGGTGCCCACGCCAAAGCGTTGTGCTGATGCAAATGTGCAAGGTCATCGATGACCTATGAAGGATAAATTCCACTGAGTAGGATGTCACAGCATCTCTGACACCAACCACTAGTACTGTTATCCTTCCAAATTCAGGCAACCCATAGACTCGCTCTTCAAATTTAAAAAAAAAATTGTTGGTGCTTCACTTCATCTTACACTCCCTTGCATCTAAAATCATAAAATAGGCAACAATAGTCATCCAACATCATTCTATACTTAGCTTTCATGGAACATCTCCCTTTAGGTGTGTTTCTTCCTCACAACTAGCCAATGAACAGATATTCCATTAGGAAACACATATGGCTTCTGCAGTGGAGAGCCAGGTTCTGGTTTGCCACCACAAGGACAGTCATGTTTCTGTTATCATCCTGAATTAGGCTTAGTTTTCAGACACTTTAAAAAATTGCACAAGATTTCGTTCTGCTAGGTTTTTTATTAAACTAAGCCTCAAGAAATTTTCACTTTGTTGCTAACAAATGCATATTTTAATCTAGACAAAGCAGTCAGCAAATGCATTTATTATTAAAACAAACTTCTTTAAAAATTCAAATCTTGACTTATTAAAAAAATAATAAATATTTTTATGTAGTTTAGTATGCAAGAGTTAGATTGCTTGACCTCTCTTTTAATGACTTAATTAGCTGTACTAAAGCCCAGCTGGGCCTCTGCTGACAACATAGCTAGATATTTCAATCAGGCAGTGTTATGGAGAATAAGTAATAAATGCTACCTTGTCGCCATACAGTCCCAAACCAGAGTGCATGCTGGTAATGCTAAATTTGATCAGTATGCCTCATATTTCAATTAGTCGTGGTCTGAATCACTAAAACTGTGTAATGTGTACGAATTCCTGATATCAGATACAGAGCTACAGGCTCCCACAGTTAGAACTTTTATTAGCAGCCAATTAATGGCCAAAATCTGCATTGCTTTTAAAATTTATAACCTCTATTCCAGCTGCATCCATGGCTCCTAGTATACTGTATACAATCAGATCCATATCGCTGTCACAAGTCAAACAGCTGCAAACTGTATTCTGTCTGCAGAACTGAAAAATCCTTCTATACAGAAGCTTTTTTTTAACCTCTTAGAAGTTCTTTTCAAAGCCCAGCAGCACCAGTCACTTTGCGACAATGAGCGATTTAATACAGAAAGAAAGAAGTCTACACCAAGGTAACCTCTTGGGATGTGCTAGGTTTTCAAACGAATGAAACCCTATCACTTTGGCACAGCACAAGGGCAAGAAAAGCCACTTCTCCTGACCAAGGCTAAGAAAACATAAACATATAAAACCCGACCCTCATTGAAAATTAACCCATTGAAGTCTGGAGGCTCATTAAAAAATCCTGCCAATGGAGAGATTAATATTTTAAAGTAACTTCCACAAATTAGTAACACTGGAAATTGTAATATGGAGCCTAGTGAGCCTTAAGAGATTACTGCAGAGAAAGAGACTCATGCCTGCTTCCCCTCAAATGGTTTGATGAATACTTGAAGATTTCTAGACATTATTTTTAGGAACAAGTTTCTTTTTCTGTTACATGATATGCCAGGAAATTTTGATGTGATCCAATTCAGACATAAAGCATAGTAACTTTATGTCCTGGTAATGTCATGTCATAAAGCCATATGATAAAGGCATATTTGACATCTGAAATTGTGCTATTATTTTTTAAAAGTAATTTACCATATGTAAAAATGCGCAGGCCTAGAATATTTTTGGACATCTGATCTTCCAGTGTTATCTGAGACAAACACTGAATGTTTCTGTTCTTTCCCCTGTCTAAGCCACTCACCAGAGAAAGGGGGGAGAAGGAAAACAACAAAAACAAGAAAAAGGCTGTATAATTTAATGCTTAAAGTGAACAGAAAAAAGTATTCACCTGCTTAAGTGCCTTGATTTTATACATGGGAGTGTGAAAAACTCTTCTCCAAAAGTAATACAGAGCAATAAAAATGTTGTGCTTGGATAATACAAACTGTTGTCATGGTTATTTAAAAGACAATAAAATCCTATTTTACAAAATTCAAACACTAATAACCAGCATTCTTTCTAACTGCTTAAATACTGCAGTAAGTCTCCTAATGCCACTGTGAAATCATAAGCTAGTACTTCAAAGGTGTTCTATCTGTTACAAATTTAATCTTCGCTGGTATGTCACAACTCATTTCATCCTCTCAGAAGCTTTGAGATGTAGCATAGTGGCATTTTTGTCATCCCAGGCAACCTGAACCAAATTGTTAAATACCTGTCTGGTGCCCCAAAATGATCACAATACTATTGCTTACAGGATTTACAGCAGTGGCTATCTTGAAAAATTACACTTATTCGACTTCTCTTAGTTAAAAAAGGAATCCAACTGTTTGATTCTTACCAATGCAGAGGAAATGCGTTGGAAACATTTTATGCTTTTAAAGAGATTTCTAAAAAAATTCTTATGGAATACAGTAATCACACAGCAGGATGTTTATTCTGTAGTTCACTCAGCTCCTGTGAAAGCTAGAAGAGGTCTGCCGAATGCATGAGACAATCAAAGGGATCAGATAGGTGTAAAACTGGTGCAAAAAGGGTAAGAGTCACACCTGGCTGTAACAGCAGATGGTTCTCCCTACATTACATGCATTATTGCACACAAGCACATACGTGACACTCATTTCTAGACAGGCGCCTTTTTGTTTTTTCTCCTGAGAATGCATAACTTGTATTTCTGGATTACTAATTTGAAGTTATACTAGAAAAAACAAATAATAAAAGCATGCAAACAAATTAGATTGGTATTTCATGTGATTGGTTCAATTATTTTACCTATCTCTTCATATTACAGCTTTCTGAAAATCTGGACAAAATAGGTGGTTGGAAGACTTGAAAGAAGCTGTTTTATTTAAAATACAATGAAACAGTTCACAGACTTCTCCCAAAATATGCAGAACCTCTTCTCAATGTGTACGGACACATGAGGAAGGATGTCCCTAAGAGAGTGAGATTTTACTTAGAAATTATCTACTTCAAAAGTTAAAAGACAGGTGCTGCTTACTGAAACGAGAATTCTCAAAAGAAAACCTTCCCCCCATGAAACCAGAACCAAAAAAAAAAAAAAACAAACCCCAAAACCAAAAGTACTCTACACATGTAAGCACAGGACTTTAGCAAGTCTAGGAAGTATAAATATACATGTTTGAGACTACTTAGCTGTAACCAACAGGGATCCCTTTGACTTTTGAATTTTTACACATATTTTAGACAAAATCAGGGAGGAAAAAAGATCCAGCACTCAAGAACATCAAGTGGATTTGTGACTCTCTCTGGAGGACTCTGCGCCCTTACAAACATATGAATGGATTATGCTGATTTTATACATATTTAATCATGGTAATCCGCATGTTTTTGTGTATAATCTGCAATCCATATTACAAATGGGAGCATTTTATCCACATTATAATACTTCTGTGCTATAAACAACAAAATATTTTGTTTAGTAAATAAGGTCAATAAAATTAAGGAGAAAAAAAAAAAACTTAGTAATTTTGCAGTTACTTTATTCTTTCTGAATTCCAGACAGAATGAACAAAAATATTGGAATGAAAATTGCTTGTATGTTTATGTGTTGAGGAAGCAAAATGCCATTGCTGGTTTGCTTACAGTATTTTGGTATTTGAAGTACTGTATACGTATTTAATAAAATTCAACTCCTATTTCTAAACTTCTGAAATGTGTTTCCTTATGTAGATGATCATACTCAATTATCTACATGTTTGGACACTAATTATTAAGGCTGGTATTTACAACAGGTTTATAAGGCTGCTATTTTAGGAATCAACATTTGCTGGTTTCCTACTTGTTCGTATACAGTAAGTGAACTTCTAAATAGCTCATTACAGGTTGCACAATAATACATATGGTACAAACAAAACAAAACACTTATAGGTAAAACATAAAAGTTTGAGCCAACAGACACAAGTCTGAAGGCAAAATACAGATGTGCATAAAGATACTGTTGAAAACCTAAAAGCAGAGCGCCAAATACACTCTGCTGCCTTAACATACATAGGAAACCTGAGCGAGAGTAAGGAATCCCCACACACTTTCTCACGGGCAATGTAAAAACTTTTATAAGCATAATATTGTAAAACTAACTTGACAACTCAAAATGGAGGAGGAGAAGGGAACGCCCACATGAAATATCTATTATTTAGGTATTATTTGATGGGCAGTAGGTAGTATGCACATTCATTAGGGATGTCCACGTGCGATTCGTGCCTGGCTTGACTTTGTTCTGACATTCATGAATTATGCAGTCATTTCTAACACAGGGAAATGAGAGTGAATTATGCTGCCCACTATCACATATTATCTCTCTGGATACACACACTTTAACACTCAGGTTTAAACATGTTTGTGTGCTGCTGTGACCACCCAAACACAACTCGCTCTGGGATTTTCATTCTCGTGTATGCTGTACACACAAAAATGAGCTCACACATGCAAGTGAACAAATCATAAAGATGCTTGCAAATAAGAAACATGCAAAAATATAAAGAAATGAGGAATCTCCTTAAAAATCTGTAAATCTGGAAAACCAGTTTGGTTTAAATGTCATCTATTACAAGATAACAGCAACTCCTTTAATTGAAAATTGTTCTTGATGGGCTGTGCTACCATTAAAACTCTATTTTTCTGCCACGAGATTAAAATCTTACAGGTATTTTTTCTTCCCCCTTTTACATCTTAACAGCACCTAGTCTTTCCTAGCACAGCCATGGAGTACTTATGCATGTTGTTATATCTTCTCTTACAAGTCTGACTCTATTATCACTTTGCAAGTGACTTTTTAATTACTGTTACATCTAAGATGAGATTTGGAATTTAAAAACATGCACACATGGGGTTAGGCTGGTCTTTGATTATTAAAACCTTAAGGTTCATAGACTACAAGGGTCAGATGGGACCACAGGGATCCTCTGAGGATTTCAAGGCTGGAATCTGAAGTTGCTGCTCAGACAGAGATCCCATGGAGTCAGGGTACAATCCTCCTCGGGCAGTGGGGCAAGGTCCACGAATTCTTGGAAGGAACTTAAAAATGGAAATTTGCATATCTTCTGATAGGTCTTGTCCATTAAAATGCAATTTTAGTATGCATTATGGATAATTACTTTTTATTTGCCATACAATAGGGATTCTTGGTGTTTAAATTATTCCCAGAATGAACAGAATTGTGCTTTTTGAAGTAATCCTTTGTAATAAAACAGAATGCATTTTGTCAGATAGCTGGGTTTTTATCTGTGCTGTAATAAAGGTGCTTAAAAATGTAGCCTCAGGCAACTGAAGCAGGATTTCAGTTCTTGAGGAAAACCAAAGTAAAATAAAAAATTTCCCACACTGCACAATCTAGTCATTAATTTTACTGGAAGCAGCCAGACATGCATGCCAATGTTTTCACTAAGTAAATGTGTGGTTTAACCATTATAGTCTGTACAACTGCAGTTAACTCCTACCAAATATTTGATTTTTAATTTTGGGTTTTTATGTCAGACTGAAATAGAGTGTTATTTCATACTTCTTAAACCTATTATGATGAAGATACAGTACAGTGATAAATATTTTCCTTAATTTTGACAGACATGCAGTCAAATCTTTATAAATTCACATTAAACTTTTCACCGTTTATGCATGCTTAAGGAAACAGAAAACGTTTCTTACAGCAGCTTGTTGGATTCTACAGAAGAACATATGTTAGACATGCTAGAAAGTAAAACAGAAATTGTGTTCAAAATCTTGCATTTTTCCTCTAAGGAGTAATTATTATAATATATGTGTATTTTGAATTACCAGATGAAGAATAATAAAGTACTTAGTAACAAAAAGTGCAGCTTATGCAAACACTCACTAAAATGTGTACATAAACACACAGATCTAACAGTCTCCTAACTTCTGTTACATATAGACATTCTGTTATGAAATAAATTTTTCAGCAGATGTTTTGTTTGGTGTATGCTCTCTGACATCCGAAGCCCCCCAGATGAAAAGCCAGAAACAAGCAGAAATTCTAACTCTATAGAAATTAGCAAAACCAGGAATCAATTTAACAACAAAGTGTAAGGATTTGATAACTCTCTGGTATGTTATATATTAAAAGGTCAAGAAAATAGCAAATTAAAAATTTTAAGCATATAGTGCAGATACAATCGGTTTATCATTGATGCAGACATTTTTGATAGATGTACATTATCTCCAAATAAATGTTTCCTAAGCACCAAATATTTCATATTGAGAATAATTTGAGATAAATACAACATCTCATTATTATCCAGCATTTTCACTTACATCATAAATGAGGTGTGACCAGCAGAAGGCAGTGTTACAATAAATATATATGCAACTGCTCATTTACAAGACGGTTTGATATTGAGATTTAGAGTTTTCCTAACTTTTCACAATACATCTCTGGTTTTCCCTAGGCACTTCATACCAAAACCATCTTCTCAACGTAAATAACTTGAGAGACATATTTAAAATACTTCAGAAACCATTTCTTCGCACTGCATTGCTTTTATTTTACAAGTTAGCCTCCTTAACTTTTATTACATTGCATCTTTAGCTTTATAAGTTCATCAGAGAATTGTGTTCACACTTACCATGTCAATACAGCATTATGCTGAGCTGTCCCCTCATGAAACAGGACTCACACTGTTGAAAAGACGGGCATTGCCTCCTCAGCAGTTTAGCTTACATAATTCAGACCAAAAAAAAGCTCCTAACATCATTTCTTATTAACCTTTAGTGGTTTGCTCAACATCTGGTAGAACAGTATCTGGTACATTCTTAGTGGAACTACTGTAGGTATAATGGAACATACCTTTAATTAAATCTCCATCAAACATTTAAGTAATAATGTCGTTTAGCATGTGTTAGTATACAAAATCTGTTGGATACCTCCCCAAGTTTACAAAATCCATGTTAAAGGAACCAGCATTGCAAAAAAAATGTTACAGCATATGTTTGGATTTTTGTATTTCAAAGTCCTGACTACTTTATCTGAATTACAGATTTAGAGCTTTGTTATGTGTGATAGTTATGATAATATGATCACTAAAGGCACGGAGACAGGGAGACTCAAATCCCTTTGAAAATCCCTTTCTCCATTTCCTACAGCTGGTGCTGGAGTTTAATATCTGATAGAATGATGAAAAAGAACAGGCCAAACTCCAGTTTTAATAAAAATTTTAACAGGTCTACATATAGTTATGAAAAATGTTATTTGCAATGCCAATCTTTAATAAAATTTTCTTAAACCAAAGAAAATTCCCTATGGGGAATCTGTTATGAATGTGTTTTTCATATGTACTATTTAAGGCTGTTTAAAGGTTATGAAAGTGACTGGTAAAATAAGTTCTATCACAGCACAACAAAATCCTACGTGCAGTCTCGTTTTTGCATTTAATCAAATAGGTAAGCTAGTCCTTCAATTTTCCATGTTTGTTCTAAAATAAGTATTTTCAGCTTGCATTAAAACTTTTCTCTGAGTGAACACTAATAATTCCTAGCTTGTACATTAGAGGTAAAGAGAGGTCAGCTTGGCTCAAATTTACCTCCCTTCCAAGAACGCATCGATTTTGAATCCTCCATTCAGCCAGAATCCTTGAAATTCACATATTCTCTAACAAAATATTCTGTCATAGCCAGTTTGGTGCATGTTTTAACAGTATTTGAATAATTACACTGAAATAAAACTAAAGTTAAAACCCTTGCAAAATCCAAATTCCAAATTTTGTGTGCTGCATGATTCGTTATGTGTCTTAATTAGTACACAGTGAAATGTTCTAACTGTATTATATACTAATTTCTTGAAGTAATATTATTGAACAGAAATTTCTACTTATGCCTCTAAATAAACAGGAAAATTTCTGTATAATAGTTTATATGCACTGCAAAAGGTTATTAGTCCATAAAGCATCTATACAATATCAAAAATTACACATTCCCGGTACCAAATATATTGATCACAGCAAAAAATTACATTGCAAATCTTTTAAACATGAGTCCTACCATCATCGCTAATGTGCTTTTTTAGGGCAACTGCAAAAATGCCTGTATTTACTATACCAACTTCCTGCTCCTAAATCTTTACTCTTCTTTCCTAAAATCTCATTTGCAGCTCTGTGGTCATTTTAGAGCATGATGTGTGTACAATACTGACTTCCTTAAACAGATGGTAATTGGTGCAAAACAGTTTATTTTACAAACAAATGTCAGTCAGCATATATCTATGGAAGACAAATATGCACGTTGCATAAAGATTAAATTTTTCTAACTCTAGGCTAACAGAAGTAAGGAGGAAGGGGGAAATCACAAAAACACATTCACGAAGTTCACTCTCCCCCACCTTAAAATTCCAAGTACAGGATTCCATTCACAGAAGTTGGTCTGTGCCCATCTGTCTATGAGAACACATGTTTTTGTATAGATTGATGTGAAATGACTGGAGCCAACTTTGAACTTTATGCAACATTGTAAAGCATTATCTAATCAATGAAAACAGAATTTCCACGCAGTGGAGATATAGTAAAAAATTTCATTACCATAAATATGACTAGCAATTTAAAAGAATAAATGGTAATTAATATAATTAAATAATGTTATTTTAAATAATCTATAATTTTTAAAAATGTATTATCAACCTCCTTATTTAAGTTTTTGTTGAGGTTTCATATTTCCTGTGACCTTAAGCAGGGGATTTGGAAAAATTTGGAGGAATCAAGGTAACAAGAATGTTTAAAACAATAATTTATTGCTGTGACCATTATGTCCTCTGATTTCTGTTTTAGGATTATAGTGGATTATCTCTGTCTAAAACCTATTTTTCATATCCCTGTGGAAATCAATTGACAAGTTCACAAGCAGGAAAGCAAAATGAAGAGATCTAATCAATATTTTAGATTCAAATTTTTATGCTACGGTAACTTTGAACATTAATTTTATAAAATATTAGGTGCCTCCTCAAACACAAAGCCACCAGGGGAAATTTAAACTAGCTTGAAACAAAAATATATTATTAAAATTAAATACTCTTAGAAAATTTTCAGCACCTTTGAAGGTTACATTGTCAATGTTTTATTTCTGAAGTCACTTTTTAAAAATTCCACTTATGATTCTTAAGAAAGCCATTAATTTCAAAGAGAGCAATAGCAATGCTATAAAATTTTTTAGAGTAATTAGACTGTGTGCCAAAATTAAGTTACTTTACCAGAAATAAATCAAACTTTTAACAAATTGGATAAACATGAAAACAACAATTTTAGCAATAAAATTACATTGGGAGACAATTTTTCAAATTTCAATTTAAAAAAGCTTTCCTTCAAATCTTGTTTACTAATATCGGATCACTAGAAATTAACAAGAAAAACACTAATGCATAAGAATCAATTTAAATATGCTACAAGAAAACAACATTTAAAAATAATTTTGCAAACAAATTAAAATCATTATTGCATTGCAGTAGCCTTCCAATATTTAAAAAATATTAGCCAGCTCAAGTGCTGTCATTCTCAAAACTGTTTTAGCATTTTCAGTCTTTCTAGGTATGTTATTGCACGAAATCCACAAATAAAATCCGTCTCCCAAACGAGTATAAAATCTTCATCATATTAATAAATGTTTTTTATTGTAACAAAATTACATTAAGTGAACAAAGAAGATAAATTAAATACTTTAAAAGCATATATGTTTCATGTAATAATTAGTGGGTTTTAGTCATAATTATCTCACTCTTTTATTAAAATAATTTAGAAGTTGTTTGGGGTTTTTACAAAACCCACTTTTTGACCAGCTCTGTATTTCTGTGCAAATATATTAAAATCCTGGGGTTTGAACTGATTAGTTTTCAAAAGATGAAAAAATAGTTATCATTATTTCTTCCTATTTCTTTATAAAAGTTTATTAGTATAATTTTTTCTCTCCTGTTTCTGTAGATTAATAAACTTAAGATCTTGTGGAAAGCTTTGGTAACAATCTGATAATCCACAATTGTCCCTTTTATTATTAGAAAACTGTGTTTAGGAATGCAAAAATTACTTCCAATTTCTTGTTCCCAAACTGGTATTAAAAAGTTTCCATAGCAACTACAAATCATAATAGCAGTCCCCAAGTAGCTCTCCAATAACAGCTCAAAAAAACATCCCTGATATTTAAATGCTTAATATGTTAGCACAATTTTCTTAAACGGTGGAATGAATTACTCCGTTCTCAGACATTGATATTTTAAATTCAGGTGGCTCTGCGAAGCAAAACCTAGTTTGCGTCTGAACACAGACACAGTATATGCATTCTGTGCCCTGTAACAATGGGACAAACTCACAAGAATGTTTTTTAAAACACCATGAAAATATTTAAGCTGCTTCAATGGAATTGTCTCTCTTACTTCTATTAGAGAACAACCTTAAAGATGTCTTTGTTTTGTTGTCTTCTATATTATCTGCCCTATATACTGAAGAACACAAAGACACTGCATTTTCTTGATTTTTCTTATCTTTAAGAGCTCAGAAGCATGAAATGCTGATTATTTCTTAATGAAAGGAGAACTACACACCATATTTTTAAGTAACATTTTGAGGGATTTCACCCAAATGCAACAGAAGACAGGGAAGAAAAAGAAGCAGGAACTAATGTCATTGGGTCATTTTTGGTCCAGTGACATAATTTATTGTTTACACACTTTTTACACACATTGATTTTTAAAAATCTAAAACCAAAATTTAAATTCCTAATTTTCTAATAATTTTTTGATTCACCTTCACTGCAGTTACCAGACACCTTTTCAGTGGAAATTTTTGATTGATTCTGTTTCACACTGCAAATTTGTCAGTTTATTTTTCTTATGGTATTTGAATCCAGAGCACTGAATTTGTGATTCCACACATGAAATAAAACCACATCTTTTAACACTAAAGTGTGCAGGACAGACCTACAAACGCATAAACATATGTCCAGCTTTACTCTTGTAAGCAATCCTGTATAATTTCTTACATTTGCTTTGGTTTACTTGCATGAGTAAATCTACTCATTCATTTAAGCATTCACAGAACTGAGTACAAGGAATGCACCATTTACTTCATATAGCTAAATATATATGTGACAATTTCACAGGTCACTGCAACATATATATTTCTGCAATGGTCCATAGAGTTTACAATCCCTTTGAAAACTAATGCCAGGATCTTGTGAGCACTTACTGGTGTCCATAATCACACTCACGTGAGTACTGCTAGACTGTTCTCAAGAGTAAAGTCACTGAAATGCATAAGTGTTTGCAGGTTCAGGACCTAAAATTGTTAATACCACACAAGTCCTGTACAAATGCTGTGTTAAGGCGCCATCCTGAAAACACTTACTCCTGAGTATGCAGCAGCTGTGCTTATTTCTGGGGCTAACTCCTTTGAAATGAAGAGCAGTAAGCAGTAAAGTCACTACTAAATATTTAACCGACTGTACTCTGAAATGTGTTCCCTCATCCTTTCAGACAGGGAGACAAGGGGAAGGTTAGAGTTCGAAGAACTTAGTCTCTCATGTTTCCTCAGTGATGGAAAGCAGTCTGAAGCCACAGATTATCCTGAACAAATGTTCTAGTGGTGTCCAAATCTAGCTCTAACAAAGAGTTGGAAACTATTAAAAAAGCACCATGTCCCAAACCCTCATCTTTTTGAGGAAATAATTCTCTGACAGCCCTAAGTTTCAAAGTACTCATAAACTGCTGATAATGACAAGTTTCTTAGGGATTATTAATTAAGAAAAACACTGTTACAGAAGTGTCACATAAAACTCCCAGACTCAGATGGGAGGCACATAAAAGTTGCACTTGGGAAAGGGTAATGAAAATCCACTCATTTTATGTTCGTCCTTGCCTGCCATGGTGACCTAAACCAGACTACAAGCGAAGCTACACTTGCAGCACAGCAGTGACTGTGGTGCCCCGGGCAGCCGTGCCTCTCCTGAGCACCCGCAGCCACCTCTCTCAACTTTCCCTGGAGTTCAGCCAGCCCCATCTCCTCCACCACCACAGTTTGTCACTCCTGTCTGAGGATGCTGTCTCAGAAC
Source organism: Agelaius phoeniceus (assembly GCF_051311805.1). NCBI lineage: Eukaryota > Metazoa > Chordata > Aves > Passeriformes > Icteridae > Agelaius > Agelaius phoeniceus. Next base: position 26,446,903 of record NC_135268.1, read on the forward strand.
CACGGCCATGAGAATAACAGTGCCTGGTGGCACATACTGTTGGACCTAGTGGAATACTTCTGTTTTACACCCTTTACCAAAGCAGACATTTCTGTTTATTTGCCCTGTTTGGTTCTCATTGTGAGCTTTATCTTGGCTCAGAGATCAAATGCAAGCCTGCAGAGCTAGTGCTTGCAGACCAGAATTAAAACAAGATGCCCGCACAGCATTTGCCCGTGACACAGTTCACCTTACTAAATATTTTATCAAGATATGGTTTAAGAAACTGAAAACATGAGTGCTTCTTTCTGTGTTGTTTTATACCATCCAGTTTTGTGACTTCTTGTTTTTCTATGTGCATGAGCTTCTAAAAAGCTTAAACACATCCATAGCAGCTGCACCAGGGCTACAAGTTCAGGCACCTAACATACTAAAATTCAAAAATTATGTGCTGGCCAGTAATAGGCTTCATGTTGCACAGGACCAGACAGAAAGACACGGCATTTTTACTCTTGATACAAGAGAGAAATTTTGTGTAGAAACAATATTACTACTTGAACAAGGTATTTAAACTCAGAATTATACTATCAGTTTTGAAAACAGAATAATTTTTTAAAAAAATAGATCTATAGATTTTTTAAATACATTTTTATATACACACACACTTCTGACACGTTCTGAATATTTTGGAATTGAGAAAACGGTATTCTGTCTTGTAAGAAATATATGGTAATGTTCTTAATGTATCATTATTAAGAAAAGTAACACTGCTCCACTTCTAGGAACATTTTTCTTTTTAAGAAGCAGCAAAGTCTCAAGTTCACCAAAAGTGTAAATCTGAATCCTTATGACATCTTTGTGACTCCTGTAGATTTATTTCATGTTCTCCGTAGAGTTGTTGTTTGGGGGACATTTTATGTCTGCGTTTCAGATTGCTAAACAATATAGCATTGCTTCTCATTTTAAAATAGTTTAGAGATTCTTTAAATATTGCTAACATGTGAATGAAAATTACACTACTAAAGCAGTAGATACAAAAAGGCTTGAATTTTCAGCAAAGGCACAGAAACATGCATTATTTAAGGAAGGCTCTGTATATGTATGAAATTTCATGACTGTGCCCTTATTTGCTATAATTTATTTTCATATGGATATATTTTTCCCATAAAACCTATCTTTAGCTATATTGGTTCTCTTTGTACTTTGGGATGTTACTTTGTACTTTGTCAAAATTTTTCCTTTCCTTCATTTGGCACAGAGTCAAACAGAAAAATGACCACAACTATGGGATACTTTTGAATAATGAATTCTTAAGAAATGGTGGTTTTCCAAATGGAGAGAAGATGGCACCAAATATTAAAACACTATCCCTGGCACATGTCAGCTAAAATTAAAGGTTTTAATTAATATAGTCTACTATTACTTGAAAGGTAAAATTTCAAGACACACCCTTTTTATAGTCTCACACACTTAACACAGACTTGAGCTTCCTAATACACAGGCATAGATGACCAGGATTTTCGTTTCAAAGCACAAAGTCTCACTATTCATTTTCCTCTGAAAGTTACCATGCTACTATTGTTTCAGATCATAGCAACAATAACTTCAATATGGGATTTCTGAAGCTTTCTATAAAATCCAGACAGAGGGCCACAACAATGGAAGCCTACAAGTATCACTGCTGAGGAAGGCATTTGATCATAACATACGTGAACACAGTTCCTTTTATAGATAGGGGTAGGATCGGTTTTGTTCTGATTTGGTTTGTTTGGCTCTTAACTGCAATGGAAAAATTGAGAGCTGATCTTTATAATTCCATATGAATGCATGTGGCACCAGATAACGTAAGGCTTCTCCCAGTTTTCATTTCCAAGTGCATGGGCCTACAACAAAAAGAACATCAGAAATACTGGCTGCTCCACTCCACAGAGGTGATCAGAAAGCAGGAGTGAGAGTGCCCAGACTGACACGGCTTTGCAGTCTGCTGTACTTGAGGCACATTATTACATTAATACAGCAATGTTTAGGGATAACATTTGGCATAGCACAGCCAACATCACAATGTACAGCCCACCAAAGGGTCCACCTCAACAAGGCCCATGGCTCTGGCTTCCGCTGGGCCTCCCACTGACAGACACTACAAAAGCATTTCAGTCTCTATTTCCTCCCACAAGGGATATCTAGAGCCACACAGGGAACCTCGTTGGACTCTTAAATCTCTCCCTCACTTAGAGATTCATAACATAAATTGTGCCATATTATTTGCACCATTGCAAATGGAAGTAGCTGATTTTTTTTTTTTATTTTGCTGCTTTTTTTTTCGCTCCCAAACCAATAAAAAATAAAGAGAGTGATGCAGGACTCCATCTACTTCCATCCACCTAAATTGTGGAAAAAACCACTTGGTTCTGTGCAACACTACAGACAGGGAGCACTGTTAAGGCAGGGTGGATTGTACATGGGTTCCCCTTGGCCTGCACCCCTGGAAGCAGATGTCCTGCTAAGTTCCTTGGACTTCATACACAGCAGCTTGGCAAGCAGCCGAGTATGATATATTGGCATTATTAACTAACTGCTATACTTTAAAGAATAAGCAGGCATAAACTAACAAGGATTTAAAGCACTAGTAAAAAATAAAGAAGGATTTGCACATTCAGCAGCAGACCCTTTTTTACAATTATACCAGTCCAAAAACTGCATGTTCCTTCTCTATAAACCTTGTTTATAGTGCAGGACCATCAAGTTACAATGCTTCTGTTGGTAAACAGTAGCAATTCTAATTAAAACGAGGTTGTTTTTTTTTTCTCAAATGCTTTAGTCCTACAGCAAAATATCTATGTATAAAAACCAGGTTAAACTGTAGTAATTTTATTGTCTGCTTAAAAAAATCTTCACTGAGAACAGAAAATATCTTTTTTTTTATAGTGTGCGCACTTGAAGAGACTGAACGTGAACAATGCCCCAAGGAAGAACTTCATTAAAATACAACCAAATAGCAACTTTTAAATTTTTTTTAAATTTTTTTTTTAATATAGAGGGGTGAATAAGAAGGGGATCAAACCATCAAAACAAGAATCTCAATTTCTTGCTTAAGGATTTGGGGGGAGCGGGAGAACTCACTTTTTATTCATATCTTCCTCGTATGCTTTTTCATCCTGCTCCCTGCTTCTTTCTGCTTCTGAACTAAGCCACTTTTTGCTGACAAGTTAAAACATTTCTGTTCAAAGCTCAGTTGTGGGTCTTAGAGAAGATTTTGCATCTGAACAGCAGTTCATTCCAGTCCATTTTATAAAGGGAGTATCCCAGACTTCAGAGACTGTGAGTCATTGTGCCACTGCAGCTGTGACTCTGAGACTAGATTATTAATTTTTTACCGTATATGCAAAAACATTTTTTTCTTAGGACCATGTGATAGTCTTTATTTATTGGTATGATCTAAGTATTTCCAGAAAATCCCATCTGCTCCTTAGGAGTTTGGAGAGGGGGTCTTTTCTCATAAATGTTCCCCCTTCCCTCTTAGCACACACTCTCCTAAACCTCCCAACTATTAGGAATGACAGAGGGAGAAATTTCTGCTAGATAAAATGAATCTTGAAGATACTTTTCATGCCAGAACAAATTTTTCTCTTCTAGTATCAGGATCCCTGTTCAACATTTTAGGTCCATTTCTAAACTCTTAACCCTTTGTTAGCACTAAGCCCAGAATGAAATTGGAAATAGGATGTGATTGATGATGATAATGATTCAATTATAAATGAAACTATTTTAAACAAGAGACAACACAAGGACATGAGAATCTTCATAGTACGGACTAAGCCTTTCCATTTAAGGCTTCCCATGTGATTTTCAACACTTTAGTACATACCATACTGGAAGTTAATTCACCTCTCAAATAAAGGATGGAATATTTTACACTAAGCATGAAGAAAAAAAAAAAAAAGAAAGAAAAAAAACCCAAACAAAACCAAACAAACAAAACCTAATGAGATACATGCATCCAAATGCTTGAAATCAGTAGCACATCCTTGGTGAGTCCCAAAGTAATTGCCAGTTAGGCTTTATATTGTTTAGCAGTTTTCTTGGGGATGCATTTGGGGAGATGTTTTTTGTTTGTTTGGCAAGATTTTGTGTGCATTTTTGATTGTTTGCTGGTTTTATTTTTAAAGACACAACTGGATTAATCTACATCGTGGGCAGCTGAAAGGGTCACTTATGTCACTTATTTGCACAGTTATGGCAAACACAACTGTTTGTGCTCTCTTTTGCAAAGAGGAATTCTAGAAGTCATTTTTACTCAATTTGCCACAAAGTTTCCAAAATAATTTTCAGATCTTAAATTATGGCTTTTATCTAAAGTTAGTGTTTGAAATCAAAATTGACAGTTCAATCACAGAAGGATTTACAAGAAAGAAACAGAGAAAATAAAAATGCTAACATGCACTAACATAAAATGTAATTAGCTATGCAGGGGTACATCAATTCAGATAAATGAACAGCACCAAAGCTACAAACAACAACAGAGTTAAAAACCAATACCTTCCATATTCTTACGTTGTTCCATAAGATTATTGGACTTTTTTCAGGGAAACAAACAATAAAAATCAATTCAATAATCAGCAATCAGAAAAATTGTAATATAATTTACTCTCTATTTTAATATAAGTTATTATCTATTGTAATGGACAACTGAATTGCAATACAAATTAATGTAAGTTATGCCTTATACTAAATATATCAATGAGAACAAAAATATTTATCATACAGCCAACTACTGTAGCAGTTTCTTCTGGTGCAACTTTAATACCAAAGTTTTGAGAATATTATTTAAAATAATCGTATGTCCTGGTTTTATTATTCCATTTATCTGTTTCATTTATTATGAACTTCAGATTAATTTTGGTGGGGTTTTGGTCTGTTTGGGGTTTTTCTTTGTTTGTTTTGGTTCTTTTAAATGATGAATGAATGAGAAGAGGAAATTATCCTCCACTACAGACTATCATATATCAAATATTACAGTAACATATTACAGTTTTGCAATTCTCATTTCAGAAGACTCATAGACTGAGCTAAGAAAGAGCCAAGAGTTACAGAAATATTTGTCTCCATATGACACAGCCTGATTTCTTGCACTAACATTAAAAATCAGCCTCTGCTCGAAGTGTATGCCCCAACATAAACCCCACAGATTTACGAGATGCATGGCCCCTTTTCTAGATTTCTGTGAGTCACACAAACAGCCTGCAGATCTGCTGGGTCAGCACACAATTACCCATGCCATTCAAGTCCTGTGTGATGGCAGCTGGAGCTGAAGGGCACAGGCAAAGCTGCCAGGCAGCGCAGCTCACCACGGGCTCAGGTAGGGTCTGGGTGCAGCACCGCTGCTGAGGGGGAAGCAGGAAAGGCAAGGCAGGGATGTGTGTACATGGACCCAGCAGTTATATTATTCTATACTCTCATATACTCCAAATTATTTAATACAACAGCATTGTATAAAGCCAAGTTACATCAACAAGAGCTAGCTCATTTGAGTATTCTTTATTCATACAGATTCTGATCCAAAGTTATTTTTAACCTTGAGAAACCCCCAATACAAATAAATTGTGTATTCAATTTTTTTAAATATCCTTTCCACAAACTGAAACACTTTCTTTATATTTGATGAAATAATTCAGGAATTTTTGCTGGGTAATATCAAATGTTCTTATATTAATATGTTGAAATTATAGTAATTTAAATGCTACAACATTGGCATATACCAAAGGAAAGGCTGATGTTTTGGTAGCACAACTCCAATTTTTACTACTCAAATATTAAAAGAATCAGCATCTTAAGCATATCAGCCAGCAGTTCGTTAATCACATCCACTTGACCACTTGTCCCACCAGTTTAGTCCCACCAGTGGCCTACTCAAGCTATAAAAGTGCAGAATTTAGAAATTAAGAAGCCCATCAAAAGGTATATTTCCAAATGAAAAGGCTTAAGATGAGCCTTCTGAATCAATATTTAACTATCTAAAATAAAAGCGCCTACATTTCCACTATGTTATTTGCAGAAGGGCTGAACACTGCTGAGCCCCTTCTCTGAGAGACACAGTTCAGCACCTTTGAAAGAAACAGGATGAACTTAATTAGGTCTGAGAAGTGAATTTAAAACCCTAAGATTTAAAATTATGAAAACATGTAATTTCCATACAATATACCTAGAAATGAGGGAAGGGGAGATGGGAAGGAGTGGTGCAGAGAGGATGACAAAGGAAAGGATAAAAACACCCCGACTCCCAGTTGAATAATTTACAGAAATTAAATGCGTTAGATATTACAACACACTATTTGGAATCTATCTTTTTGTAAGAGATAAATTATTTCAGTTACCAATTTTCTGTCCCTGTACTGAATGCTCATCTGAGGTTATTACATTGCATTTTATAAATATGTGAAAAGAAAAAAGTATGAGCAGCTGAATCTACTAGCAAAAAAACCCTGAAAATCATGTTCCCATTTTCTAATCTTTGTTTTCTTAAGTCTTATAATATGTCTTTGCAGAACTAAGTGAGGTATAAAACTAGAGATTAATATTGTTACACTTGGAAATGTTGTAATAAAATGAAGACATATATTCTTCCCTCTGAGTAAATTGGAAAAGTTTTCACTCTCTTTAGTGTAGCATGTTGCTTCTAATTACATAGATAACATGCCTGTTTTGTAGTCTATATCCAGAAGTACAATTTCACTTGACTTTCAAAAAATAACATCAGAAATAATTTCTAATAATGTTGGGTATGCTTCTCAAAGGCACCAATGTAAAAAAAAAAAATTGTTTTTTGAGCTATAATTCTATTCATTTTCGGGTTATTCCTCATGAAAACAAAACTGATAAAACATGCTGTTTTCCTTTTTTCCCTTAATCTTTCCGCCCATGTCTCGTATTTCCTTTGTTCTGTATCTTCCTCATATTACCCTACCAAAATCTAGGAAAAGACTCTCTCTAGTCAAATATTCTCAGCACTGCCATTACATATCATGTATGTACTACTTAATTTACAACATTTTTTTTAACTCTTACTTCCCTAAGTGGATGTATGAAAAAATACTTTTCTAGCTTCTAAGAAAAATTACAAAATTGTCCTCACTGACAGAATTAGTTCTCAGATTCTGAAACAAGACACTAATCATCCTTTAAAAGCGCAGCTTTTTTTGCCTTTGTTCTCTTCCTCTCCCCTCCCTCCCAACATGTGTACTGTAAAAGCAGCTCATTTCACAAAAGTCTGACCTTAATAAAAACCCTTCCATGTTTGTCATATTTTTCATAGTAGAAGCTTTCATTTACACAATATGCAAAAGAGAATTTGACTTTAAATAAAGAATTAAAACTACTTCTTTTTTATTAATAGTTCAATCAACTTTTGTCTGGATAAGAAGAAAATTTTTTTACCAAGTCATGTATAATCCTCCACACACACCAAGAGTTAATTTGTGAAGATCATCTTTTTTTCTGGCATAAATTAAGAATTTCATGTGCCACACATAAAAAATGGCAATAACAAATGCCTTTAATAACAGCACTTTCTAAAGTCACATCCACAAAAAATCAAAGAATGCTGGATATATACAAGTACATAGCATTTATAAATCAACAAAAGGCAAACATGTTGATTGTAACTTCCTCTATCACCAAAATCAGTCTCACTTACCTGACTATTTACTGTAAACACCAAAGACGTTCCAGCAGGAAAAGAATAGTCCTACAAATAAAACACAGGAAGGAAGGGCCACTTCTGATTTTAAAATAAGCTATACAATATTAAGAAGTTCCAAAGAGGTGCCAAGCAACTAGAAGTTGCAGACAATATAAAGGCTAGTTTCAAAATCAAAATACAGTCTTGGAGCAGCAATAACAGAAGACAACAGCTTGTACTCGCAATCAAACTCACCAATTTCTTACTTAGTAAGAATTTCTAGGAGATAGACACAAAAGTGTCTTAAGAGCTGAGCAAAGTAAATACCATATGATTTAAATAAGAAACATATCTCAAAGCATATCTTTAATAAACATTTATTATGTGCTTAGAAAGAGTGTTTACATATAAACTTTGATGTATACTCTCTCTATATCTCTCCATCAGTACATTAAAATTAACTATTGACTTTGAGAACAGAAGCATTTTATTGATATGAATTACCTTATTCTGCACAACATGAAAGCATAGATCGAAACTAGCTTTCATAACAAAATCGGTTTTTTGAAACTCAAAAATGTATATTTTTCCGTGCAATTATAGTTGAATATTCTGCTAAAAGAGCGTTATGTTTATAACGTTACTGGTTTTGTGCTGTTGCATTTCTTCCATTAAATTCACTAGATTTCCCATACTTCATATTCTTTACAGCTACAGCCTTAAAAGCTTTATCACTATTTTGACTACTGGGACCCCAAATATGTACAATATTTTAATTACTAAATGACTACATTTTATGCTGCAATACAAAAAAAAAGTTTGACAAACATTTCATTAAAAAATAGAACTGTAAATCAAGTGTACATTTTTGACAACTAGTATAGGACTCCAAAATATTTTTCAGAACTTTATTTCTACTCAATAAACATTTTGGAAGTGCTTCAAATTTCTATTCAAAATTCTCACTGAGGATTCTGAAAGGGTCTATTTTATTTGCTTTATTTAACAGAAATATCATCAAAAGTGAGCAAGAAAGTAAAACAAGATTCCATTGCTGGACCTTAATGGCTTTCATGCCTCTGAAATTATTTGTAATAGAGTCAGATTCTGAAAATCTGACTACAAGTCCTGCCACTCAACTTCACAAGTGTTTTTGTCTTCTTCCTCTCCTTGACCTCCAACATGACCATTAATACTTCATGCTATTCCTCACCTGCCTCACTTCTTCCTTATTGTTTTCCATTCAACTTCTGGGTGTGGAAAATTATTCCCTCTTCTATGTTTTTGACCTACCTGTAGGTGGTACCCCAAAATGTTTCTTCCTACATATAAATGGAGCAGTCAATATTCAACAAGGTACATTATTTTGGGGAAAGCTTATGTATCTGGTTTTCCAGAGACATGATCTTGGTATAACTCCTTAGAGATTTGGGGAACCCATGAAATGGGAAAGCAAACAAGCCCCAAAAACCAACAAACCAAAAAAACCCCCACATAAGTAAACAAACCAACCAACACACCCCATATTATTCCACCCCACCCTGAGTATTTGGACATCTTTGGACACATTTTGATTTTCAGAAAAGTTTTCTGATTTACTTTGCTGTTTTGTCTGATCAGCTTGTGAGCTGCACTTCTCACTTTAAGAACAAGATATACAAAGACTTGTCTTCATTCACTTCAGGTCAAAAATCATCCATCACAACTTTGAAGTATCCAGTTAAAATAGGCACTCATTTCAAGGACTATTTTGTATTCAGTTTGACAGAATTCCCAAAGCCTCTACAGCCTTCCTTGCTTTGTTTGCTTTATACAGGAAATATGCTACTGAGTCATGGCACAGTGACATATATAATAAGAAGCCCACACATATTACAGTACATAAGCACTTTGAATTCCTTTTGGAACTATATGGGAAAGACAGTGAAAGGATGTAGAGCAGTTGTCTGTGTGGTGCTATATTCCAACATACAAAAACTGTTTCAAACTGTAATATTTGAAAGGTCCCACCAACCTGCATCCAGTTGTACTCATGGGCTATAAAATCACATACTCACATTTAAGAACAAAATCATTAAATGCAGGGCTGCTGGTGTTCCTATTCAACAAACTCAAAACACTGAGTGGCCACCTTTCAGAGACTTCACATCCTGGATTCAGCATGTGGTTCTGCATGATATGAGATAGGATTGGTCATTTTTTACGTTTTTGTTAAATCACAGGAGAGTTAGATATAGAAGTCACTGTTTCGAGATTAGCAGTACTGGGTTTTTTCCCTTTTTCCTTTTTTTTTTTTCCTTTTTGAGAAGGAACCTAACAATTTTTGCCTTGGATAAAGGCATTTTTCATGTTATGACTGTTAAAGTAATAATTCTAATAAATTATAGAAGATATTATTTCAGTTATTCTTTATTTCTTTTCAATTATTCTCCATTTCTCTTTGTACAAATGAAAGTCCAAAGTAGTTTGTGAAATTTCATGCAAACAGTTCCAAAATTTAACTCCAGCTCATTTTACTTATCCATGAAATCTGGCGGCACATCTGTTTACCATGAGAGAATGTCCAAAGGTGTTAAAAAACATCTTTTATTATCACAATATAGAGGAATACCTGCCTTCAAGAAAGAAGATATCTAACTTCCTGCTTTCTCCTTTAGACAGAGGCTGAAACATGGACATATACAGGCATACATTATTAGCTGGACCAGGTAGAAGGAAGTAATGGAAGGAGTAAGAAAGAAATGCAGCTTTGCAAACAGCTGTGGTCACAGAAAGGATTGTTGTCCCCTGTTTTGCCTGTCTTTCTATCTTTGCTCCCAACCCTCTCATTTCACCCTTTTGTAATGAATGTGGCACTGACTCCATGAATCAATTCAGCTCAACTGCCCTACTTTATCATTGATTTTGTCAGATTTTTTTTTTCTACCAGGTTGGTGATTTCAAGTGGCTTGAATGAGTATCAAATTTGAGGCAGAAAATAACGAAAAAACACAAAGAAAAAATAAAGAAAAAAAAAGAGTGAGTGACAACATGGAGAGATCAGAAGAGGCAGACAAAGAACCAGGACTTTCAAAGCAAAGCAGCACTTCAACATGCTCACCATGTGATAGGAATCTGAGTCTTGGGCTCTATGATACCAAGACAAAAGACGGTACATAGGAAAGAGAAATCAGGAGGCTGTGACTGGAGATTCTAGATGCCAAACATCTCCCAAAACTTCTATACGTATTTGTGTTGAAGTATGAGGTCAAACACCATTTGTGACGATTACAAGGTTTGGAACAATAGAGGTTCCTCTTCAACAGTGCCCAAACACAAAGTCTTTCCTATGCTGGGGGTTGTCAAGGCTATCACCACAAATCAGTGTGCAGAGACACCCTAGGTCTGTTTTGGCAACATGAACGACTTGACTGCTGGAGGACCTAAAGACTGCAGGAAAAAGCAGGTACAAAGTGCCAGCTCAAGTACCCATGCTCCCACGAACATGCAGATGCCCTCAGGAGAACAAAGAAGGGACTAAAGCATCCCAGGAAATCACATTGCCTCATTTGAGTTATCCCCATTTCCGCGGATCACCCTCGCTACTGAGAAACTATATCATAAGACTGGATGCTTCTCTGAATTGAGCCCTCTGTTGGAAGATATTCTGTTACATGAGAGTCAAGACTTTTTGGCTCATTACCATGATAAAGTCCCTGCTCAGGCTGTCTTCAGTACTAATCAGTTGCTGCCGCTCAGGGAAAAAAAGATACAGTGCAGTTTAAAAATCTTTCCAAAATATCACTATTAAATTTCCCAGAGTTCACACTACTAAACAAATAAAGAGCTTGCCTACATTTACATTAATAAAATGAGCAGGTTTTTTTTCCTTGTTATAATTACTTCTTTTATTACAAATGGGAGGAAAACCAGGCTTCTACATCTGTTTTCTCAACATATAAATGGTATGTAAATTAATTACCATCTTCCCAAATGTGTCAGTTCCACCAGACAATTTCTGAGATTGAAGTAGAGGTCATCTTTAGAGGCAAGCATAATTAGATCTAAAACTAATTAATACTTTTTTTACTAAATGATGTCATAGAAATGTTTCCAGAGGTTTTCATGGAAACCACTAGATTTTCATTCATCTTTACAATTATATTTACTAATAACCAGACTTATTATTGCTAGTGTACTTGTTTATGCTGCACAAGGGCAAACAGGACTAAATTACAGCAAACCCCTTTCTGAAAGATATTGAGTGTCTCTCTCTCCCATCAATATAAATGAAAGATAATTAAACCCAACTAATCAATGATGAATTCTAACTATTCTCATGAAACACTGAAAAATTTATAAAGGAAAAAAGACAGAAGGAAACACCTGCTAAGAAACTGTTACGGTGATACATCAGCCCGTGCCATGCTTTTTAAACTGCACCAGGGATGAAAGCATGCACTTTGGCAAGAAGAAGGGAATTGCTTACTGTGTGCATTCTGCCATCTATTTTTGCCCAGTGAGGGCAGGGTGCCCGGCCCTGCAGGACTCGGGTCATGTCATCTCCTGAATGCTCCTTGGGGCAGGACTTACCACAATAGAGTCTGCTGATCTTATTAAAAACAACTTTCAACACGAGAGTCCCAACAGCAAATCAAAGACCTGCTTCCACATTGCTTCTCTCCTTAAAACTCCTACCCAGGTGTATTGTACTGCAGTCCTACAGTCCAGATCTCCTAAGCCTTGAAAATCCACAACAGGTGGAAACAAGGTTTCCAAGACAATTCCTCTTCCCAACACTACATCCCTAAATACTACAGAGGCTCAATAAAACTTACTTTCAACCAAAATTGCTTGACTCATAGAAGTACTGGATCAGAATAGAGCAGGGGAGAGATGCACACTTCATTGTTTTACCTCAAGACCCAACAGCAGCTGCTGAGGTCTTTGCAAGCTCTGAGCAACTGACAACAGCAACTCCTCTATCCAATCAGATTACCTGATTTACACTGGCTGCTCAGGGAAAACCTGTTTTACATTAGACAATTCCAAAGTCAATGCCTAAATTGTGATAGTCAGCACAAAGAGAACAAGCACTCTCCTTCCCTTGTAGAGGAGGGAAATAATGGGAAGGTGAGGCAGCAATGGATGGAATAGGAACCAAGTCCACAGCCTCCTCCTGCCCCCAGAAGGCATATGATAACCTGAGAAACTGAAGTACCTCTGGGAGAAATGGTAGCTCCTGGAAATCAGGCACAATTCCAAGCAAGTATGTCTTGCACACCTGAGGACAAGGAAGGCGGTTTTCAAGAAACTGCTAGGAATTTATGTGCTAGCGTAGTGTTAATGGTTGTGGTTATTATACATCTTAAAAGGCAGAATCGTTCAGGATTTAAATAAATTTAAGAAAACGTCCAATAAGGTCAATGACCGGTGTAAACAGTCATTTAAATATTCCCATTTAAAAAAAAGGTAACATTACTAAAATACTTTTTATTAGCAAGAACATCACATTGCCTAGTTAAAAAGGAAGAGCATGTGAGCCACTATGATCACAGGCAATGACAGTGAAATGCGATAGCTACAGCAATTACCATGGCACTGGATTTCCTTTTCTAAATTCAAATTAAAGCAATGAAATTATAAAAGCAAAAAATATTTTGTTCAAGGTCATCTCCATATATCAGGTATACTTTGTCAAAATATTTACAAGGAAGTTTGAAATTTAAGATATTTTGCTTCAAATCTCTAAGCTTTTGTTCAAATCTCTATCATGTACTTAACTGAAAGAAATGCAAAGGCTCAGTGAGGCTTCACAATAAGAACTAAGCTCTAAGTAATGAGCAATTATGACCATTAACATTAAAATACAGGCCACATCTTTCAATAACAACCACCCAGAACTTGCATCCTTGTCATGTGCATATCCCCAGACACCAACTGGGCAATGCTGCACTGGAGGTGGGACTGTGTATTTGCAAGCTTTGCAGCAGAAAGAAGAGATTCCTAGGCATATGCACTGACCACGATTGCATTGATGGTACTCCATAAGCACTGACCATAACTGCATTGATGGAACTCCTACCACACCACTGTCTGATGCTTCCTTAGCTGAAAATACTTATCTAAAAATCAATCACTATGTAATTGTAACATAATTGTGTTAACCTGGCTAGCCCTTTTCTGTACCTTATGGATAGATTGGTTGAGATTTGCAATTGCAATATAATTGTTTGTCAAAACAAAACCCACGTGAAAACCAGGACCAGGAGTTATGTCCAGGAGTAAAAACTAGCAGCAAGTTCTAAAATAAAGCATAGTTCCTTATTCAAATTTACCATTACACTATCCATCTCCTCTTTTATCTTGAGCACTTCCCAGAATAGACATTCTGACATTCTAGGCTCACCCAGAATATAATAAATATTATCTGTCATGAGGATAGAAGTCTCAGAGCCATATTACTCAGTCAGTTGCCAAATTATATCAGTTTCAGGATAGAGCTGCCTTTCCTGGAAAGTTCTGTTATTCAAAGCCCAAGCCACCACTTCCACTGATACCATGTCATCAAAACTCTAATCAAGTTCATCGAATGTAATATGTTTGACAGTAGCATGAGGCAAGTTTTCTTCTAAAGCACTTGTTAAATTATGTTTCATCAAACAGGCAGGAGAAACATTTCCAGTGACCAGTTTATTCAAGAAAGAATGTCACTTTAACATTATTTTCCTATTTTTCTCCTTCCTATCTGGATGATCAAGTCTGTGGTTGTGAAAGCTGTTTCTTGACATAAAAACCTTGAAAGCATGAATATCCAGAGGTACAGCTTGTCATGAGAAAAGTAAACATTTTACAAAAGAAAAACAATTACTATGCAGGACTATCCTCTTGATCATCTCTGATTTTTATGATAGTTGCTTTCTATGAATACCTTCTAAAACAAAACCTCATTCAGAAACATTTTTAAACTGGTATACTTTTTTAAAAAAATAAACAGGGTAGAGGGGTTAAAAAAAAATTTATTAATTTTGGTTCATTTAATCACTTCTAATATGATGCTGATCCTGCATTAATTCTTCTCTTGGTGTGACTTTGTATTTTATTACTCCCCACCTAAGGGCTTTTTCTAACATATATCTGTCACTTTTGTTGCAATTGCCATTTAACTGAAAGACATTACAAAAACATAGGCTATAAGCTGATAAAAAAGTTAATAGCACAAACAAAACTACTTAAATGAATTATTTAGGCTAAATTATTATAATTTTATAAAACTATTTGTTTAGAAAGTAAGCAAAGAAAGCAACAGAAAAAATTATTATTTAAGTCGTAGCCAATATCTGCTGTGAGCAGCTTCTTAAAACAGCCAGTCAAGTATTGTAAAAACTGTGGATATTCTCAAAAAGAATAAGTATCTAGATTTGACAAAAACAAAAGGCCAGGTGGGGTGTGTTTTGTTTGGTTTGGGTTTTTCCCCCATTTTTTCACATCTGCCAAGACAGACTTCTTAACGCTTGAAATTGTATGCAATTAAACATAACATAAAACTGGATTTTATTACTAGTCTGTGGAAAGAAGCTGAAATTCCCAGAGAGGCTGTAAGTTTTCAACAGCCCCATCTGAGAGCAGAGAAGTAGTCATAACCATTTCTCCGACAGATCAGGCAAGAGCTGCCAAAACCCCGAAGGAAAAACCTTTTGTTTATATCAGCTCCCACTCAGCACGTGGAAACTACAGCTGCAGAGCTGGTTCTCCTGGTCCTCCAGTTTCACACCCTTGTGGACAAAACCAGCCAATTTAAATTTGTGCAGTCACCACTTTGACACACAGCAGCTTAATGAAGCAGTTACAACAGATCTGGGACTTGCAGGGGGAAAAGGTTGGGCCTCTAGCAAGGGGAAACTGGAGA
The DNA here is from genome assembly GCF_051311805.1 of Agelaius phoeniceus. Lineage (NCBI taxonomy): Eukaryota > Metazoa > Chordata > Aves > Passeriformes > Icteridae > Agelaius > Agelaius phoeniceus. The sequence continues at coordinate 26,462,445 of NC_135268.1, forward strand.
TTCAGGAGCTGGAAAGCCCTCTGAAAGCCTCTTGCCTTCATTTCATAAAAACACCATCCAAAATCCAGCCTTTCAGTACAATCCCAAAAAACCTAATATATATGTGCATTTGGTAAATTAGGCTAATCTTGGAAAAAAAGCTCAAAACTGTCATTCCTGTGGCTGGCTCCCCAACGCCCTCTGCATGAAGGCCACTCTACAGTGGCAATTCTATTTTCCATGGAAGCAAATCCCCATCACCTCTTTGAAGTATGGCAGGGAGATCTGTGGCAACTGTGGCTGCATTAGAGGAGCTGGCCAATGGGCCACCACCCATTTGTCTTCGGGCATCAAACTCCAAGAAAGAGTATATTCAGCCCATGGCTGCCTCCAAGAGCAGCCACCAGGCTGAGGCACTAGGGGAACAAGAGCTTGGCATCTGCTAGTCCCTGACTAGGACTAAAAAGTCCTAGTCTAAAGGACTAAAACTCAAGACAGTCTCAAGTTATTTCCCTGGCTTTCCCGGAACAGCCAAACTTGTCAGCATGGCAGTAGAGAGGGAAGCAGGGAAAGTACTTCAATATTCAGCACCTATCAAAGCCACAGTATCCTACCAGAGAACTATTACAAAAAAAAGAAAGAAGTCATTCTTAGGAGGTCAGAACTGTTTCATACATGAAGCTACAGTCACTCAGCCCACAGGCCACCACTTACAGAACTTTTTTGGGTTTTTTTTTGAAACTGGTTCAATCTGCTCTGGGCATTTGCTCCATGTTTTCAGTTTTTCACTGTCACTGACCTGCCCTAGAGCCAGGCAGCCCTGAAGGGAACAGCCATAATGCTGTAAATCCCTATGAGCAGTTTTACTTGTGCCTACCTTACCACTGATAACTCACTGGAAAATGTACACTTGCAAAGCCAGCACAGAAAAATTCTAACCCTCACTCCACCTCATCACCCTTCTCTGCTTCCCCTAAGAACAAGAGGGAATGAGGACAGGAAGGAATCCATGGCATGACATTATAGAAAACTTTTCCATTAATTGCAGGAATTTCTATTCTTCCTCACTCAAAATACAAGCACAATTACTTTTGTCACAAAGGCCATCCTCTCCTCACCTCACCCTCACTTCTACAGCCTTAACAGCACATGTCCCCTCTTTAGCAGGGGGGATCTTGCAATGGGAACAACAATGGAGCAGCAAAGAAACACCAGGGCAAGTAGCATGCCTATACCCTGGGCTTAGCCTGAGCCCCTGATTACCCACAGGTTACTGGGCTCCTTCACATGGGCTGCTGCTGCTGCACTTTTGGCAGGTGAAATATGCCACTGTCAAATGAAAGGCTCCTTTGCACAGTGCAAAGGGCAGGCATATTGCAGAGCAATCATTGCCATTGCTGATGGAATTTCTTATAACCCGACTGGAATAACGTGGGCTTAATAAAAACAAACAAAAAAAGTCAGAAATGTCCGTTATCCTCCTATTTGTAAAAAGGATCAACTACAAGATAAACCTGCAACTCTGGTGTATGTGGTCATCAGCCATTAGCATGTGAGGTACAGCATGTCATATGAAGGGACTTTCTTCCAGTATAAGTCTCTTCCTAGCAGTTGCCACAGGATCTCATACACATCTGAAACCTATTAGAAAAAAATTCAGTCTGAGTTTATAAACCCTAATAATCTCTGAACTGATTTAATATCTTTAGTAGTAGGCTTTCCTGTATTGCTTTTACCTTTTGGAGGTCAGGTTTTAGCTCTTACGAGATCAGAAGTGTTCCACACATGAACCTACAGTCACTCACAATTTCATTGTTTTATTTCAATTCTAGATTTACTTCCCTGGCTTTTACTAGCAGACATATGAGGCTGGGAGCGTGATGTGCCACAGCTTCTATCCTGCTGTCTCGGCACCTATACATCAGAATGTCATCACCCTTGGTGCTGCTACACATGCCTATTTGTAAGCCTCATGGGTGGCAATAGGATATTTCTGCTGAAGGTTTCTTCCCACACAGAATATTCATTTCTCTGCCAGTGTTCAGTGTGATTGGGTAACTGCTCCTCTACCAGTAGCAGTGGGCATTGAGTAGAGAGAATTTTTTAATTTTTTTTTTAATATTCAGTCAAGTGTAGGTGTTTGATAGGATATCTCTAACAAGTCAATTGCTCAGATCTATCCAAATGTAAAATGGCTTCTCCACAACTATATGTACAAATATCAAACTTTTACAGCATTGGCCCTTTAGCAATGCCACTGTCTCTTTTTATCTTGCATAGACGCACCAATTTTTCATTTACTCTCCAAGACAGATGCTTGAGAGATTGAGTAATTATTCTCTGTGTTGAAGCCTAGGATATCTGGAAGCATCCCAGGCTTTTAGAAAAAAATCTTTGGTTTTTTCCAAAAGTTTCAGAAGCAAAGCTATAGTGCATTGTGTACTTTGAATATGATGTAATTTAATTTATGAGCCTACTATAAAAAGCAGTTGCTGCAGATTTAATGACTTCTCAGTGTTATTACCTGAAATCTTCAGCTGTGTAAAATTTTCTTTGGCATTCTGAATGCAAATTTCCATCTCTGAAGCATTATTTTGTCTGTGGCACTGTATCACACCAAGTGAGTTGTTTTCTTGCTCTTTGATTTGTTTTTTTTCTCTTGCATAAAGCTTACAAAGTCTTGTTGGGGGATTCCTGGCTGCTAAATCTGCTTTGTCATTGTGAATTATTGCTTTTCTATTATAGCCCAAGTGAAAGATAACAACTTAATTTTATTGTTCCCCATTGTCTACCCATTCTCTAGTCTCACTGAGGAACTCAATTTCTTATATCCCATTTTGTTTGTCCTCCACTAGTTTCATTACAATGACTTTCTCTCCGAGCTTCTCAGGAGTCATTTGAAAAATTTCCCACAGAGGCTGCTCTGGTTCCATCCTTCATTTACTTAAGTTCATTAACTTTGCACATCTTAGCCACACTTGAACAAGTTAACATACACTTTTTTTATCTTTCTTCTCTGAGATCTTGCATATTTCACCATTTTTTCTCTAAAATATCACAGATTAATTCCTTATTTAAGGATCATGGCACAGATTTGCCACAGAGCACAACAGAACAGTCTTCTGAACTGTTTTTTGATTACACTTGAATAAGGTATATCTTTCCATGGTCAACCTCTTTAATCACTGATTTTGCATATCCTCAAAAATTGACTCCTTCTCACCTCATATTCAGGGGAAGAAGAAATCAACCAGACAGGGCAAAAAGCTCCTTCAATACATCCTCACTGAAGCAAGCACTCTTCATGAAGAGAATTCCACAGAGTACCACCCCTAGCCCTTCTTCCCCACACCCCCAAGACTTACAGAAAACTCACAGGCAAAGAGACATCAGTCTCCTCCCAGGACCAGCACAGGAAGCTGGGGGCAGAGGGGAGACTGATGCACAGAGGAAATAAATCCTCAGAACACTCTACCCCTTGTAAGATTATTTAGACATTTCTTTTTTGCTTTGAAATTAGCTGCAAGTTTGCTCAGATTTCATCCTTCTTGTCCCAATTGACACCTGATCCCTGACCACCATCACCAGCTTGTCTTTACTTTTAACCTACTTATTGCCTTCACACAATTCACAGAGCTTTGGAGACCTCTGAAAGATTGCAGTACTAATGCAGCATGCAAAAATAATCTGTATCTTAATGTACAGAAGTATGAGGGGCAGCTCATTATAGACAAGTTGTTTAATTATAATGTTCACTGAGGGTGGGTGTCTTTTGTCTCTTGGGCAGTTGGACTAGACTATTGTTTTATGTCTCTTCCAGCTGAAATATTCTATTCTGATTTTATTATTCAAATGAGAGCTACTCATCGCTGTCTATTAGCAACTGACACTGCATGTGTCAGACAGAAAACACCTACTGTTAGTCCCTTTTCAATAGAGAGCAAGAACAGTATATTGCCTGAAAGGAAAGGAGGGAGTTTCAAAAACTCTGCATTTCTGCATATGCTCCCCATGATGTTGCTCTCTGATCTTTTGAACAAGCTCAATGTGGGGAAAACCTGAATGGCCAAAACAGACACTATGAATCATTTTTGTGGTTTCTCAAGCTGTCTCTTCATCTTTCACAACAAAAATAGTGAAAGTAGCAAAATACCACAGCACAGAGAGACTGTGCAGTAGGTGGTACACATAGCACATATATAACAGAATGGTGCCTCATAAAAGAAAGAGCTCTTCCAAGCCCTAGAGCTTTACCACACAGTATTGATAGCAACACAAGGTGAATATCTATAAAATATGTTATTACTTCTGGGCTTAGGAATACAGTGCCACTTGGTTTCTTCTAGCCTTTTTATTTGCTTTTGAGGCATAACACCACTTAGTTTGAGGAAGGAGATCCTTAAGAGAGAGTGATTAGATAAAGGAAACTCATCAGTTTACAATCACTTATTCCTCTGGCATTTTCTCCTTCAGGCCACAACATTCTTTAGCAGCATTCCTTCCCTCACCTTCACCTTGTCCTCAGACAGCTAATTTTTTATCTTGGGCCTTAAAACAGTCAGATCCCATGTGTGTCTTTCCCAAAATCCAGACTCTGCTAGAAGTATCAGGAGTACATCTGCTTTCTCTGGGAGAATTTTCCACAGAATAACTTCTCATCTTACCATGGCATCAGAAGACAACTGGAGCACATAGGAACCAAGAGAGAAAAGTCCAGTGGTGTGACTGCCTTCCAGCTCTCTGACACTACTAACACATGGCAAGTGAAAAAAAACAACCCATCCTTCCATAACCATGCGTCTCTGAAGGAACTGATTTCCTAAGCAAACAAAGGCAAAATTCAGTCCCTACATTCCCAATAAACCAAAAATTCAGGAAATTTACCTGTTTTCTGAATTGATTTGTCTCATGCGACTTTGATAATTCACACTTGATATGAGGACTGAGTCTGAATTTCACCTGAGGAAAGTCTTGGAGACCAAGCTCTGCAGTCTCAGGGCAGAGTAAACAGTCCTCAACTGCTTGCACAATGTGATGTTTTTCCCTTGGTTGAAAATGCTTTTTCAAGATTCCTTTCCAACAAAAGCTGCAAATTGATATTTTTTCATACACTATAAAGAAGTGACTCTCTAAACTGTAGTAATTTACTAGACTTGGCAATGCAGGTAGGAAAGCATCTTCAACCACAAGGAGATTATGCATTATAAATATTTTCTGATCATTTCTGCTTCATATGTTAGCTTTTAGCTAAAAGCTCCTCACTCAACACAAAAGCATATGCTCCATCAGCAAGTTCAGTACCTCAGAGAAAATAAAGCATTAAAATATAATTTGCAATATCTGATTTTATATTCTCCTATTATACATTTTCAAAATGTGAAAGACCATAAAGTAGGATGATTGCTTTTGGTCACATTAGCTTCCACATAAACATCAATAATCAATTACTGCCCAACTCATTTCTGTGAAGGAGCCCTTGCCTTCAAGGGAGGGCACAGCAGTCTTGTTTTGCCTCTTGGTTTTCTAGAAACCATGTGGAGAGAAGATGTAACACCACTTTCCCTCACTATCAGAGTAGCACTTACAAAGTTGTCAAAGGAGGCCCTCAAAGGTTTTCCTCACTCACCATCCAAAAAGTGCTTATGTCCAGGTCTTGGCCAGTTAGGCCATTCCTCAACACCAGGAAGACGTTCTTGACATGCTCCAAAATATTCTCTAAATTCCTCTCAAGAGAGGCTCTTCCCCTACCCCTTCCTGGCTCGAGCAAACCAAGTCTCAAGAAGAGCAGCTACAGGGTCCTGTGGGCATCCTGGATCTCAACAAGCTTCTCCACCCATCTGCATCATCTGCCCACACCACTCCTCAGAAACTGCTCCCAACCTTGTATCCTTCACCTACTTATTTTTGAAGGGGCCACCTCTAGGCATACATTGTGCTTTCTTTGGACTCACTGGCTGTTAGAAAGAAAAAGCTTGCCCTCATAGTGATAATGAAATGGGCCATGAGGACTCAGTATTTTACACATAGTAAGCTTTTCAGTCTTAGCAAAGCAGAGAAAAAAGTGGAATTTAAAAATATTAAACTAAAGGGAGAACTATTTCTCTCTACACTTAGAGTAAAATCAACAATGTGTCATACATGACTTCCCCATTGGACTGCTTTAAGCTGTTTCTGAAGCCTGGCAAACTTTATACAGACATAGCAGACTGCAAAACCACTGCAGGATTGGGCCAAGGTCTGCCTGCAAGTTTCCTTCAAAACAAGGCTGCAACTCTGAAACTAAGCCTTCTGGAGCGAAGCTGAAAAGATATGCCAAAATAAAGCTTTCTTTTTCCTTAAAAAAACCACAATATATAAAGCTATTATTTATTAACACTAAAATAATCTCCAATATCCAGTACACTCAGGTAAGTATTTTGGTAATCCTTGCAAATGAGAGTTCAACATTATCTGGAGATTTAAACATAGGGTTTGAATTCAAGAAAGAGTTTTGCAAAACCTTACATGGTCACAAGTATCTCAGCAAACTCATTGTCCCTGTTTTTTATCAGATGCAGCATTAACAGAGCCACAGTCACTGTCACAACTGAAACATGTAGGAAGATGAAAGCCATTTCAAAGCACACTAAGCCAAGACATTTTACTGCAATAAGAAAAAGCAGTGTTATAACATGCAATTCCCAAAGGCTTGTCTTCTTCCAGTCGAGAACTGACTTTAAGTACTTTAGGGTCAAAAAAGTTTTGTGCATGACACTGACCCTCCATGGAAACAGAGAAGGCAGTCCCCTAGGAAAAGCCTTTTTGGTATGATTTTTGCTACATACATTTGCTGCATACATTTTCCCTACGCCTGTTCATGACCTAACCCTTGCCCTGGGCACACCTCATGTCACAGTTGGCCAGGTGCACTGAAACCTCTGTGCACAACATGGAGAAGACCCTAAAGTGCCAGCAAATAGCCCAGGTGTAGGCATCCAACCAGCAAAAGCATTTGGGAAAATCTGAAGACTGCAGTGTTGAGCAATGGCTCACATCTTTGCCTTTCTTTCAGGCATTATTATGACATTTACTTGGAAAATAGAAAAACATTGCAAATATTCTGATTGGAAAAAAACTTAAGGAAAACTATTCACCTTCTTCTCTGCACAATTCTGTGGTCTCCAGAGGAGATGGGGCTGAACCTCTCACTGTAGCTTCCAGTGGAGACTGTTTCTTTGTCCAGTTCATAGCATTTTTTTTACTCTCACACTCAGGTCTAACACCCACCAAAGAAAACTCAAAATCCAGTGTTTTCACACAGAAGCTGTGTCCCTGAAAGAATCACAGTGGAGAAGAACATCTTTGCAGAACCAGGAGATGCTGCACCCCATTCCGCACTGAGCGCTCCAGGGCAAGGTTCAAGTCCTCCTATATAGAGTGTTAATATATGAGGCAAAATATTTTCCTGATGAATTTCAGTTTTTAGTCAGAAGTTTTCTGAAGGAAAGGGAAGTTGCTTATAAAGCCTTTGCTGTCTGTGAGGCTTGAGCTGTGCTGTGTATGCACATGCACACACAGGGGAACATATGTAGTAGCTGCAGGATCTTAAATGTGATTTTCTCATGCTTTTACATGCTGTCCACTTAAATCTGAGCACTAGTCTTAGATTCACTCCAAACACTGGTACATATGTCCCTTATGTGCCAATTTTTTAAAAAATAAATTATGAGTAAAGGCTGTTCAGTGAGTAATAAAAAGAACACATTTTTTTCATTTATGCAGGTGCAGCTTGTTTAACAGCATAGTGCTTAAGTCTAAGTAAAAGCAAGAAATGTCACTTCAGCAAAGTCTTCAACACTTTCCAGTCATGACTTCAAATTACTACTGAAAGGTAAACCTTGTTTTAGCACTGTGTTACAAAAAATGAAAAAAAGATTTTAAAAACTTTCATTTACTCAAAAAAAAGGAAAAAATATATTTCATTTTAAAAAGCATCACTTAAAAATTTCGTCAGATGCCATTTTTGATAATATAATCATACACAAGAGCTTCCAGGCCTGGCAGTTATTTAGACAGCTGTCAATCAAAATGTCTCACAGCTACCCTACCGTGTCAGCCATCAGCTAACCCACACTTTCCCAGGGACGTCTTAGCATGGCATCTTTGTTCTGTTTTCAGATAAACAGATCCAATTTCTCAACAAACAGACTGCTACAGTCCTTTTGATAACAATGTAATAATTCAAAACAAATGATTCTAGGCTTTGATGATAGCACTTTTATGGGTCATGAAGAAATCCTCCCACCAACATCTGTTTGATTTTATCTACTTGAACTTTATCCTCCAGTTGAAGATTTATAAGCTGAAATCATCCCAGCCTATTAAAGTCAGGCTAATGTTAAAGCACTAACACAGAGAATGAAAGTGCATTTTGCAGTCATCCACCTTTTGAAATCCTGCCGTGAGGGAAAGATATCAAAAGTTTGAGAGATGTATGTTTAAATATGCTGGAAGTCTGCATTCTGCACAGAGCCCTGGATGACTGAGAGATTAAGGAATCTAACTGTTGCCCTACTGTGGGGGCAAGTTATTTACAGAACTATTATTTAAAAAGACAACATAAAAATACAGATGTTGTTTACATTGAAAGACTGTTTTCTTAGCAAAAACCATTATGGGTGATGAAAATTCACTCCAGATTTGTTCCCCCTCCTCTTAATTTCTGCATACAATGTAAATAAAAAGCATGACAGCAGGCTTATTAGAGCCACTTGTTACTTATTAACTAGATGGCACAATTTAGTCAGAATGCTTTTAATTTAAAATTAAAGGAGAAGAAAAAAAGCAGGACTTTCTATGAAGAGTCTGATAAAACATGCCAAGAGAAAAAGTATCGCACATTGCTACCTGAAAACAGCCTTCTGTGGAAGCCAGCAAAAGAAATTATTACCAGTGTTGTCTCAGTTGCAGAACTTTTCCAAGAAAACAATCACTCTTCCAGTGAGTGCTGACACTTCTACAAACAGTGGTAATTTAGTAGTTGTTTTCTGGAACATTCTTTTGGAATAGATTTGTTCAGTGTGTTCCAGATGATACTTTTTTGACCTAAAAATTCAGTTCCAATTATAGTTTGTAGCATAGTATGGTGCATAAATACATACGAAAGCTTTAATAACAATTAGTTATTAGATGCTGTATGAGGAAAAAATATGTACTGCTATACCTCATGTAGCATCACTTGGAAAAGAAATATGAACATGTTAGTGTTTGGTGGTGTGTGCCTTAAGAAGCTTAACCTGTTGCCTTTAAATATATTTCCATATTTACACACCCCTATGTGACTGTGAGATCCTCTTTGTATGAAGGAACTCAAACTTTACACATGCTAGAAGTATTTTACTACAGTAGGAAAAGATGACCCAAGAGATTAAGGGATGTGCTTATCACTGCTAATGTATACAGCACCACTGGAAATTGCACTGACTCAGCTCTAAAGAAACCACTTGGCCACTTTTCCACCAGCCTGAAGCAGCAAGATATGCACACACTGAACTGCACTCTGTGCAAAGGAAAAGAAAATCTGCTAAATTCTAAGTTCTTAGAAGCTCCAACACAAAGTTTACTGAGCCACAGTGAAAAGAGTAACGTAGATGTTGGAACATTTTTAAAGGAAGTATCCCTGGGAGGAGCCAGGCCCACCTCAGGGAGAGGTTTCTTCACCTTCCATGGCCAGCATGTCCCAGGCAGAGACCATGTCTGTACTCTCAGGGTGTAAAAGCTTGCTGCAAGAGCCTTTCATTTCTCATACATGTCCCATCCCAGTCCTTGTCTTCCCCAGGTCCTCAGAGGCAGCTAAGCTGCCACTGCCAGAGGGGAAATGCACACTGCGTCCTTGCCACCCTGCTCCTGCTGCAGTAAGCAGTGGAGTTGTGATGCTCTGCCCATGCCAGGGATTTTTCCAAGCAGTTATTCTTGTGAACTGGCAGACATTCCCTTTCTGGACAGGCAAGTCTGAGTTTTCACTGTTTTTTGGGGGAATTTTGCAGGGGGACGGGAAGGGGGCAAGGGAGAGGCAGAGGGATTGTTCTTTTTCTTACAGGAGGAGCAGCTCAGACAGGCACTCTTGAAGCTCAAGTGGCAACATAAAGGAGCACATCAAGAGGGAGACTGAAAATCCTGCATACCTTCCCCTTGACTGTCTGGTGTATGACATTTACCAGATGAGTATATGTAAAGTACCCTGTAATTAAGTTCATCTGATCATAATAACTTTTAGGAAACTTCAAAAACTATGTCAAAACTCAGAAGCCAGAATAATTTGTATTTATTCTAAGTAGATGAGCATGTAGCTCAAGCATAAATTACACTTTTATTTAGCATAAATCAAGCCAAATTATTTGGTAGGGCTGTGGAACTGCACTTCAGATATGACCTGCCCTTTGCTTTACTAACTGTTTGGAGACCCTTCCCATTTCCAGCTCACAGCACATGCCCATCTCCCTGACCTGCCCCTGCCTGTGCCTGCTCCTGCAGCACCAACCAGACCCACAGCCTGAGAGAGGAAGAAATTTGAAGGTGAAAGCCCTGCAGGACATAATGACAGGAGAAAATAGCAAACTCCATTTGAACTTGGGCTCTCCTCAGGCATTTCACAGCTCCTGTCTAATGGAGGAACCAAATTCTGCATATATATCATGGCCACATCTTTGCCATATCATTTCTGTACACGATGACTGCTGTAGTCAAGACACAAGTAAACAAGACACCTGCTCCTGCCCTATAGTCAGGGTGAAATAAAAAGAAGTTTGTCAAGGAGAATATATTTAGATATCAGTGTCTCCCCAGAGCAGTATGTCCAAAAATAGCAAACTCTAAAAGCTGTACACTAATCTCACCAGAGAGGACTAAAATTTAAAAAACAAAACAAAAAAACCCAACTGTCTGACAATACTTATCTGATAATTAATTAAATTATGTCTGTGTTTCTTTCTTCTTTTCTTTTAAACCTGTATAGTTGTTAACTTATTGCTAAATACCAAAATATTTTGAAATTCCTCAAGAATAAATGCTGCTGTGGAAGAAGAGCTACAGCCTGGATACCACACACCCAGCTGAATTCACCCTGTTTAGCCAACTAGCCTGAGTTAAACACTTATGAACAAAACAGATCTCTTCATCTCCATTTTCTCCCACCATGAAACAGATTTTCTGAATAAATACCATGTGTTTCCTGAAAAACAACATAATCATAGTTTGATGCTGGAATAGGTTTGTAGCAATTCAACTTCCTAACACCATAATTTTAGCAAATGTGAGAGTTAAACACATGAGGCTACAGGTGTTGCCTCATGCAGCATGTGCAGGTGTAGGATGGAGCAGCAGCACCAGCAGCTGTGCTCCAAGAGAGAGGAGCACTCCTCGTTGAGAATGCCATCTCCCCTCAGCCCACTTGATGTGCAAATGTCTCTGTCTCACTTCCCTATATCTGTAAAACAGAGATAGTGAAGTTTCTCCTCTCAACAGGCCACCCCAAAATCTGCAGATTAATCGTGCTGTTAACAGGCAGTGTGAAAAATGCATAAATGTTTTGTTTATTTTTATATTTTGTATTTGAAATACAGCATGCCTTGGGAAGCACTCTTTGCCATTAATATGTTCAAACTGTCAAATCCAAAATCTGAAACTGAATCTATCATCAGCTGTGCTAGCAATGCATTTTCTGCCAAGTTGCCACGGGTTACAGAAATGCATGATGACAGCAATAAATAACTTTAATGACTGCTGATAATATCATGAAAAGAGCTCTGTGATACACTGACATCATTTAGAGGTTTACTAGACATTATTAAGTGTTGTATCATGCCTCAGCTTGTCAGCTAATCATAGCAAATTGCTTGTGTATACACATATTTTTCTCCATCTGCATGTATATGTAAAACTAAATATCATAGACTATTTATACATAATTTATTCAACTTATTTTCACTTCAAAAAACCTAAAACAGAAGTATGCCAGTTACACAACTGGCATGTATCTGACACGTAACTGGATGTACCTTTGGATTCTGTACAAACAAAAGACCTTCTCAACCAAAACTAACTACAATCCTCACAACTTCTCAAGCAGTGGTGTGATCTAACACTACACACTGGAGCTATTTGTCACATGTATCTGCCATTCTTTAATTTGGCCTTCCTGGAAGTTTGTTGGGATGAGTATCACAGCAAATAAGCGTTTCTGGGAACACCAGAAATAGAGTGGCAAGGTATTTTCACAAACACCTGCAGTAAGAAGAGTTTCATAATGAAATTACCTTCAAGTTAAATAAAACAGGGGTTGGATGACCTCAATGTTTCTGCTTAAGTTAGAATATATTGAATACTTTACATTATATCTTGATGTGTCTTCCTCCCATCACTCTGGGACTACTGTTACCACAAAAAAAGAAAAAGCTGCAAGCCACTATTGCTAACACCATATAGTCCTAAAACACAGACATTACCAAAACAACTTTAAACAGTACATATTCCTTTCATATATGCTTTCATTTTCTTAAGGAAGGAAATACTTCTGCTTTTTTTGCATTTTAAGACATCTCTTAAAGAAGGAGAAGATCACTATTTGCAGATATAATATTCTCATATTCACAATCCACATTAAATGTATTCTTAAATGGCAAAAAATAAGATTTTTAAACCATGTTTTAAATCATGTACACCTGTCAAAAATACAAATATGACAAGATCCCTTTAAGAAGTGACATTTAGCAATACCTATTGACATGGAAGGATTTTGGGAAGATGACATAAAGGCTTGCAGGTGCACAATAGATCAGGCACTTACATCTGCTTCTGCAACTCACATGTCGCCCTTTTCCATCCACCATATGATTTGCACATCAACATGATTACACCAAGCTGGGTTATACATCATAAAATGCATTTGCCTTTCAGAAAGGTACCAATTCTTTCTCCTGCTTAAGCAACCATTCCCTGTGGGTTATGTATCCCACAGCATTTAGGTACAAGCAAAGGGTTTATTTCCTGGCAACCTCCAGTTCTGAAGTGACACTATGATCAAGATTTATATGTTGCAGGCATAATTTTAGGTATGATTATTAACTGTATTTAGTTTTAGGGACAAGATTTGCCAGCTGTGAAAACTAAGAAAATATAATGCAATTAATAACCATTCATGGTCTTAACCTAAACATAAGGGCACAGCATGCTGCATTCACTTTTTTTAACTCTCTTAAATGGCCTGAAGAAAGATGGCCTAGAAACTTTAATAAAGTTGTAGAAATAGATTTTTTTTTGTATTGTACTGTATGCAAGTTGTTGCACTCACATAGCAAAAAATCAAATGCCCCAAAGAGGCCTAGCTTAGTTCCTAAAAAATCCCGGAGATGACACGGTTTATTATAGGGTCATCAGCGGTCCCAAGAAAAGTTAAAGAAAGAAAGCAGGGAAAAAATCATTATGGCTGATTATGTTGTCTCAATAACAAGTATCTATTAAAAGAACTTGAACTTCCATGCTGTTTCTGATAAACCTTCCAGTACATGACGAAAGGATTTACAGCTACCAAGATTATGAGGTGGCAGGAGTCAGATCCATTTCTGCACCTCTTCTCAAGGGTCACTTAATGTGGAGGAAGGAAAACTTGCGGGGCCTCACTTGGCACTTCTCAGGCAAAGAAGCTCCAACTGAATTAAAACAAAACCAAGTTCATTAATAAGTAGCATCCATACTAGGAAATCTAAAAGAGCCTTTCTTAGCAGTGAGCCTTTTGTTTCCCTCAGGATAAAGTGCTTGTGGAGTCATAAAATGCCTCCAATTCTCAAACAAGACCATAACATCCTAAATTGTCATCTCTGCCCTTCTTCCTTCAAAGGGCTCTGAATCTGTGTGTGCAGCAGCCCACAGAAATTGGTTAGTGTTGGCAAACAGTGTGACAACTGCAACACAAACCCAAGAGGGGAAAATAAACAACCCTTCAGTCATCCCAATCATTGGAGCCACGTGGGCATTTAACATGCTGTGGGTTCCTCGGGTCTTGGAGAACATAAATTAGTGCAATAAGTGATACAATTAATGAATTTCAGCAGTCAGATATAAGCACGAGTAATGTATCCGGGAATAAATCAGGCAGTTGATAAACAACAAAGCCCTGTTGCTTTAGGCTATCCTGAATTCCTAGGCTCTCCTTGGATCCACTCATGAAATAAAATCACTTTCCAGAAAAAAAAAGAAAAAAAGAAAAAAAAACCGTAAACATATAGGGATGAAATTTCCTCTCAGACTCCTTTTATTCAATGCACCTGTTTCCCAGACCTACCTTGCACCCTGAGTGTCTCCTATTTCTAGGAGAGAGTAATTTTCTCCCTGTCTGGCTTCACACAATGTCTCCCAACTCTAGCTTCTGTTCAAGAAGGAAAGAATTTGTCTATCTAAACACCTGATCCTGAGTGTCTGCATTTTCAGGCATCATATCTCCTTTCCAAAGGCTGAATGAGGTCTCTTCCAAAATCTATTTCAGTAATTTGGGATGAGTGAATTAAGTCATCTGTGCCATACAGAGCGTGCCAGGTGATTCCATCACGAGTGCAAAAAGTTCCAAATATTATAATACATAAAGAAAAAAAATGCCCATAAATAATCTGTAAATCGTATGATTTTGATAAATTCTATCTACAGCTTCATTTTCTGAAGCAATGCATTTTAAGATCAGTTCTTTCCAATATTCATATCTGCCCTGCAGATAAATATTTGCTCTGTTTAGCAGTTGAGTGCTTGGCCCAGCTTGTAAAGGGTGAAAAATTTTACCAAAGCAACAAAATCAGATTACTGCTATTTTAAAATCCTAATGAGTGTGAACAGGCAGGGCAGAAATTCCTTTCTGAAAAATGAATGAATTCAAGACACTGTTTTGGAAATGGACCACTCTCCTGCCAATTTTATGTCAAAGTTATAACATTTTGGGTAAGAGTCCAAAACATTAAGAGAGAGACTTACCAAATCTTGAACTTTAACAATCTGGTTTCCTTTGTTTGAAAACTTAGAGCTTTGGTAAAAACAGAACTGTGAATTATCAGCATGGATTTTACACCATTTTAAGACAAGCAGATATAGTTAAAAGAATCCAAGACCATGTGTGCTCAGCCTTAATGGAATTTCCCTAAAATTACATATTTTTCCTTTCCTGTCTGGTATGCTAGCCAACCAGAGAACAGGCTAAAGCAAAGTGTAAATATCTAACACAAGAAAGATGCTGCTGTGACCCAACATACATGTATTTTAAATACTTCGATCAACCCAGATTTTACAGAACCTTTTACAAAATTTTACAGAAAATCTTGCTCCTTAGCCTTTCTGGAAACTCAATCAACAAGGAGACTAGAGAGTAGAATATTTATAAATATATAGTGTCAAAGCACTAAAATCTATCACAAACTGACCCAAAGAAAGTGGTCTGAAGTTTTGCATCTAGTTAAATCAAAACCCCTGAGACACCCTGACTTCCCCTTTAGATTTAAAGGCAGAGAATTACAGCTCTTTTCTGTTTCTTTCTACCCCCCTGCACCCATGGGAAAGTGTCAACCAGTGGCTGTCCTGCCTGAGGCTGTGCTGGGGCAATGGTGGGGCATGGAGGGTCCTTGGGAGCCTCTCTTCACTCCGAGCCATAAGGGACAAGGTGTCCTGGGCCCATGGGCAGGCAGCTCTTGAGGGGCTCTTTGAGAGCCTCCCTCTGGGGCACGTAGCATGCGAAGAGGTGAAAGTTACCCATATGCTTTGCACCACATGGGAGGAGAGCTGCTCGCTGCTGGACCCTGAAAAGCAATCAGGAGGCCTTCTCAGGGCAAAGGGCAGAGGGGTTACCTGAGGTTGGTGTGTACATGAGCTTTCTACTGCACTGGTACAGATTCCAGACCTAAATATAGGTCCTGGCTATTGCCAGCTTAGTGCAGTAACCCGAACCCCGAGGGGCAGCTCCTGTGGTCAGCACCCTTCCTGCTGCTCGCTGGCATGTGTCAAACAGCTACTCATGCAGGCCCTGCTGCTGGGACTCCCATCCCAGCACCCTCCTGACGGCTGGTGACGCTCTCACAGCACCTTCCTGCAGCCACCATGCAGCTGGTGAGCCAGAGCACAGGTTGCCTTGCACAGCAGCTTTTTCCCTCAGGGACACTCAGCAATATTCCTCTCACTCTGCAGGAATATTGCAGAACAGTCTTCAGGCTGCTTGGATCTCAACAAGACAGAATCACAAATGACACCCCCCGGATCCACATCACCATGGACACAGCAGTCCCTACTCCACACCTCAAAAATTGCCCTGAAACTTGCTATGGAAATTCCAAATTTTACACAAACTCAGTGAAAACTGGATTCTCACTTTTAGGTGGAGGTCATCTGGAGAAGAATTAAAGTTGTCAAGAACAAAATAGCACACAGCAAAAATTTCTCCTTTGTGTTCTAAGGAGGTATTTACAAAGCATGAACATGCCTCATTTATTTTGGCAATGCTTTACTAAGTCAGGGTGAGGTGTTGGCTGTCACTACATCTTGTTCCCCAACCTACTTAGCACAGATCCAGCTCCTTGGCTTTTTAGCAAAAGCTCTGTGATGCAGATAAAGTAGTCAAGCTAGGAAATGAACCTGGAAAAAAAAATTCAGATGACTGAGGAAAATAAGTATACAAGCAAATAAAGATGATGGAAAAAATTAAAGCGTGAGAGCACAGTGAAAAGCAATCAAGCAGTTCCAGACACTGATGTGCCATAAGCAGAGGCTCTCAGCAAGGACTTAAGACAACTCTGATTTTTAGTAAGGCTCTGGAACAGCTCAACCTTTGAAATGCATAATATATATGCAAGAGTCTTACGAAGACCAAGTCAAGTTCTTCCATATTCTTTGGATGCAACTCTGCACCCTTCCCTTTTTGACTCTTGACATTTTGGGTGTTGGTAGTCTGGAGTATTAACTGGTCCTCCTCCAGGAGTTCTCCCATCTCGCTTGCAAAACATCCTCTCAACATGGGGTTTCCTCAGATATTCCTAGCCATAAAGCTACCCCCTCTCCAAAACCAAAATAACACAAGAAAACCACCACTCTCCAAATTACCACCAAAGCTCTCTGGAGTGAGCTGATTTTTAGAACATCACTAAAATGCTACACAAAATTGAGGTAAGATCATAAAATTCAAATATTTCAGCACCACAAACTTGTTTGTCCATATTGAGTAATGTATATTGCATATATAAGTGCATTCAAATTAACATTTCATATCAGTAACATACATAAAGGGATGTGAGAAAGGTAAGAAAATCAATGTGGTGAATTGAATTTATATATGTATTTTATCTCTAAAAAGGAAAGACACCTTTATATTATAGGCCTTGATATGTTTGAAGAATTACTTCCAGTACTGCCTTAGGAAGGATACCAGGGAAGCATATTATTCTGCGTAGATGAATTGCTTGTCTACATATTTTCCTTAAGATTCTGGAGCTCTTGGATTATGTTTTGTAAATCAGTTAGCTTCCTAGCCAGAGATTAAGGTAAATTCTGCTAAGGACTAAAAGTTGACTTAGAGCATTAAGAAGGATTAATGTTTAGCTGTGGTGAAGCTGAAGTACTAGGTTAGCATGTTTACGCAGTGCTGTAGATCACAATTAATCCAAAATTAGTACAAAAGATCAACAGCAACTGCTCTCGCATGCCAGCTTGGCTTAGTCCTAAAATCAAGACTTACTTTGGGGGCAATCTGTGTGCAAAGTTGCCGTGCATGTGCCCTAATAGGTTTAAAGCTTTCTGAGGAATCCATGCATTTTAAATGTTTAGCTTCTTTGCCCTCTGCTTTGAGAAAATAAATGTAGAAGTCAGTACTCAAGATGCTTCTGCTTTCTATCTGTGTCACAGATCTGTCAGAATAGATTGGTGCTAGCAATGAACAAAAGCAAATACAATTTCCTGCCTTATAAAGAGGAGGTTTTTAAAATATGTGCTTTCATTTGTCATTGGTGATAAATAAAAATAACAGGGTTTTTCTGGCAGAAAATGCTCATTTTGTATAACAAAAATAGATACAAATAAACATGATGTCCAGATATAGACACAGGCATATATAGTTTTGAAAAATATATCTCTCAGTTCTGTAACCATAGAAAATGTATGCTAATATATTTAAAGACATAGCTGGAAGATGATCTTAAGTGGCATGTAACAACATCGTTTAAGAGACAGAGGTGAGGGTGTGGGGTCCTCCCTACTTCAAAGTCAGTTTAAATTATGATATCTCCAAAATTGACAACAGCTCTATGGTCTTCAAAACAGGAGACATGTAGCCCAGCGACATGGGTTGCAACATGCAGTGTGTAACCCAGCTCAGACTGCTGGTGCCTCCAGGCTTGAGCCCAGCATGTCTGGCCCAGCCCTGTGCCCTTGCAGATCTGCTCTCCTCAGCCTCAGGAAAGGAGGGCTGGGAAGGCCAGGGAGGGGGTCTGGAAGGCAGCCCATGGCTCCAGCATACAGGCTACCACACCTCTGAGATCACTCAGAGGACAGCAGCATGTGCTGTCAGGGGCTTAAAGGCAGTATGCATAAGGAGGCTGCTCCGGAGGCAACCATCATCAGACATGGTGGTCCTACTCTTATGGAGCCAGTATGTTCAGGCGCAGGGGATTAACTGCCCTCAAAGCAGAAACCAGTTGCCAAACTAAGAGATTTGTCTGACCTGCAACAGGTGAAATTAAACAGATGAAAGTAAAAATAAGCCCATTTTGTAGAAAAGAAGTCCCTCCCTATGAGTCAAACTGGAAGTGCCTTGAGTCCTTTGGGGGAGGAGCCACTGTGGGTGTCTGGGGTCTTTTTGTGGCTTATTTATTTCTTTTTGGGCAGAGCCTTTTTGCTCTCATCCAGAAATACCTGGTTTTGCTTACAGTGTTGTATTACTTCAGTGAAATCAGTACTAATTCTAAAATTCATGGCTGAACTTGGTTACTAATTAATGATCTTTAAATCTTTTATTTCCATACTAATGACAAACCAGAAACAGACATTCTGAGCATCACTTTCATAACAATGTAGTACATTGAAACCAAAGGAACAGTGCAGTGTTATATCAGGAAAGACATACCATACACATCCCAACAGCACAGAAGATGCTGATGCCAAACCAAATGAGTTGAGAAATTTCAATCGAGTTTCCCTGTGTATTTCACAGCTGCAACAAACATTCTTGCTGGGGTGTGCCCAGCAGTGAGAGCTATTTGCAGAGATGTTTGCTAAGCAATTTTTTCAGTTACTGGGTACTAAACTTACAAGACAATTCATTGCTTCCACTGGAAGAATACTGAGAGAGTACTGAGAGATGGTAACATCTGTGCCTATATCTAGCTAACCGCATTCAAGCTGTGATGGTGATGACATTTGTGAGACTTGATTAAACTTTTCTTTAATCCCATTCTTTATTTTAGAAACACACACGCGAACAATTTCATATGCAAGTCTGAAAGGAAACTCTAAGCTGATGCAATGTGGCCTCATGCAAGAAATTTGAAAATTCCCTTTCTGAGGTCTGTCTCCAAGAGACACACAAGGCTTCCTGTTTATGGGACTCTTCATGCCCACAAGCTATGTATTAAAAGGAAAGGAAAAAAAAGTGGGGTGTAAACATAACCCAGGCAAATTTGCTAAAAATACAGATCAGCTCACTATGGGCTTGTGCTGGATTCTTCTCTTTGATTCTTGCAGGGTTTTCTTTACTAAAACACCCATCATCTACCCTGAGGAGATTTTGTCCCACCACACTAAATCAGGCCTTCTTCACGTTTTCCCTTGCAAACTTGTGGAGAGGCTCTGCTAGGTGATTTTCATATGATGACCTCATTCTTCTGTGCTACCTTCAGCCTCAAACAAACAGGGAATACACTGCCCAAATACACTCGCACACCAACCACAGGTTAAGAAAAAAAACTTAAGGATTCCTTCTTTTAACCAGATAAATTCAGCTCAGGTGCATAATTTAGTTTTCAAACACCTCCTGCTTTACCCAATTTTACTGCTGGGCGAATGAGACAAGAAGAGGCCAGGACATGTGCCTAAGGTCACACAGAGATAGGAGTTTGGAGTACCTGGCATATCCCTGGATCACAAACCCTTATGCCATGAAAAACACTGCCTGCTTATGGTGTTCTCAGTTTCAGTAGATACAGGTTTCCTGAGTGAATGTAGGTTGCATCAACTGGCCTGCAAAGCCTTGTAAAACTCTTACAAACAGTGGCCACAGGCAAAATAAAATGCACAAGCTTTTTCCAGGAAGAAATGCCATCTTTGCCAAAGGTGCTTTCTTAGGTAAAATGAGGCAGATCTGCACACATTTATGAACTCTGCTCAGTATGGTCCTAATGCTTCCAAGCAATGACCTCAGATTTTTTGATTTTGCAGATTAAGTAAAAAAAAAACCACACCTGAGATGAAGTGGACCCATCTAGATATTAACTAGCCTGAATCTTTGAAAAGCACATTTTTTCTTCATAATAAAAGACAACCCTCATGTGAAAATACTGTCATCATTTCAAATGTTTTCACTTGTTTTGTCACCCTGTAGCAGAGCTACACATCCCAATCAAAGAGAACTACTGTTTTGTTGTTAAAAAGTAAACATACTTTTCTACAGATCAAAGCCATAGTGGCAGAACACACAGTGGAACATGCCAGCTCAGAAAGAAAGGGTTACTAACCCCTGCTTTCAAGTATGAATGATTGATATGCAAATATGGTTTATGGTAATGCTTCTGAATATCTGCTTTTCTGGCAGCCCGGAGCTCCCACATGCATTACTCTCACAGATCAGGGCTCTGTGAGGAGGCTTTGGGGGCACATGTGCACATTCAGAGACCCAGTTTGCTGTGGAAGCCTTCCAGAAAGCCAATAGCTTCTTGCGCCATAAAACTGAACATATATTTTAAACTTCTCAGAATCAACAGAAGCAAATAGTATATCAAATGCCTCTGGTCCTATGCAGCAAGGGTACTGCCAAACCCCAAGTATTCAGGATAAATCATGAGTGGGAACCTCAGATCATGAAAGAGACCTTTAAAGAAATCCTAAGGTAGGAGCATAACTTGGTCTCTCTTACAGTAACTGTTGAAGGCCTTGTTTTGAAAAGATTCATTAACTCACAGTTTAACTAGTTTTTTTTCCCTGAAATACTAAGCTCTGGCACATGCCTATTTTACACAATGAAAGCTATGACTCAACCCTTGCTACTTGCCTCCAAGAGCTGGGCTTTTTCTGAAGAAAAAAAAAAATCCCAAAAACCTATGAAACAGCTTAAATTTTCAATAAACAGTGAACAAGCAGCAGAGAGGCACTGAAGAACATAGAACTCTCCTGAAGCCTGCAATAAAACTTCTCAAAATGTGTTAAGAAACTCCACTTCTCCCAATAAGAAAGCACACAAACTCTATCTTTAATTTCCAAAGTATTTACCTCCTCCAGTAAGTGCTCTGCAACACAGCAGAGCAAACCCAACTGTTTCCCATTAGGCAACTGTGTGCCACAGCTTTTCTGCACACACACTCACAGCCGTAACTCATCGCTAGCATTTCTGTGCACATACATTCAGACAAAACAGAAGGGTGGGGGGGAAAAAAGGCAAATCAAAAGCCACAAAACCTTAGAAATGGTTACAGTACCTGCAAGCTCCAAGACAGCACTCACAGTGGAGGCTTCCCTGAGGCAGAGAGTCCAGTACCCTGCTCTCTGTGGACCATCTGCAGACCTGGACCCAACATCCACATTTAAAGAGACAGAGGAATGAAAGTAAAACCCAGCAGCTTTTATCCAGGTTGTTGTACAAGAAATCACTTTCTTTTTATTTTTTAATGAACTGTCTTTAAAGAGAATCCACCAATAAAGCATCACACTTGTGCACCTTGGTGTCTCCTTAACCAGCTGCAAGACAACAAAAATGTAGCAAATCACGCTTATATATCACAAGTCCCAATGACTCAAACGTGTTTGGAGCAAATGTAAATATTCCACTCTCTCAATGAGCAAAGCTCTTAAGTGTAGGCTTAATTTTATCTCTCCTCAATAAATCATTTTTAAGCAAGTACCTAAATATAAACCCACATTGTACTCCAATAAATACTAATAGGACTTAAACATGTGCTTAAAATTAAACATGTACTTATGTGCTTCACTGAACCTGTCCAGGGGACATTATGATTGTGTGAGTGGTAAAATCTCTCAGACAGATTGCTTACAGGACTCTATATAAGCTCTGTACCATTCATAGAGCAAGACAAGAAACACCAGAGGATCTGAGCCATTACAGGTGGATAGACCCGTGGCAGTAGGAGATTATACCCTCCACTTTTTATACTGCAACAAAGTCACATACAGACAGATGCCATACAGTGAGGCTACAGAAAGCCAGCAGATTTGCCGAGGTCAAACAGGTATTTCTACAGCCGTCCTTAGTGGAGGCTAATACTGGGAAGCAGTGCTGAGAAACTCACTGATGGTTCTCAGCCGATAACTTGCCTGATGCTCCTCTAATTTAGGCCACAGAGAGTGACCTGTGGAAGCTGGAGCTTGCCCACAACTCCCCTTTCTTACCCCTGCCACTGCTTGACCCCTGCCCTCACCTTGAGAGCCCACCAGGGACTAGGAAATGTGAGAGGAGGCCAGAGGCTATGCTGGGCTGGACATCGCTGGTTCCAGTACAGAGGGAAGGGGTCTTTGCATCTCGCTGTTCAACTCTGTATCCAGCTCTATTTTAACTGGCAATAAATTAAATTTTCCAACTTCAAACCTCTTTTGCTCATGATGGTAATTGAGTGACCTTCCTGTCTTACCTAACCCATGAGACTTTCTATCTTTTTTTCTACACAGTGCCACTGAGAAAGAGACATAGAGCAGCTGGGTGGGCATCCAGCAGCCAGCCAAGGGCAACCTACCACTGAGCCTGAGATCCCAAAATGTCAAGCTGATCCACTTTGGTCTGAATAATCTTCTTTTTTCTGCAAGTGAGATGAAAGGAGTGATTCATACATACCTAACTATACAGAGACATTACCTATATAATGAGCATACTGCAGTCATGTCAAAGAGCATAATAAAATTACTTCAATTATATTCATTGTTAAATACCCCAGGACTATATGATGATTTTTTTATGAAAGAAAATAATATTTCCTTTATTTACAAAATTCAGATTATCAAAGAAAAACAAAGACAAAATTGGGAACTAAAACCACATGGATCTAAAACAAAGCACAGCAAAACTACTGGAGTTATACCTTAACTTCAGATGCCTTTCCCCAAAATATTATTTTTAGGTTCATTTTAGAAGCTGCTCATTTCACAAAGAGGCATGGCTGTGACCAAAGTGTACTATACCATACTCAAAGGTGTAACTGCCACTGTGATACATATGTACATCCAGCCTAGTTCTCCTGGAAGGCATCTGTGTTAACACACAGATGTATAGGATTATGAGATTACTGAGATTAGATGCTTTTGCAGAAGACCAATTTGGCAGCCCTAATTGCAGGAATACGGATCCTAAATCAAAGTAACCAGTATATTGACTGAGTCACACTACCATGGACACACTCATACAAGCTGTTCCATGACTGTGGGTCCCAGTGCCCAGTTCAGCCTCACAGATGTGGTCAGCAATAAAAAATATTCTAGAAAATACCCATTTACAGTTAAAATCCTCTGCATCGCTTGCTAATTTTATCAGTCTGTCAGAGAGAGTCAGAGCAGAAATAAGAGATACAAAGTCATTCTCCTGGACTCTGCAGCACAAACCTCATGTACTGCTGGAATGACTACTGGGTTGCCTAAACACAGCACTGTGGGCCCACAGCTGCTACTTAACAGGTTTACCTCACATTTACATGATTGTTTCGTATTTAATATTCAACAAGTGTAAATTTGCACATCAGGTTCTGTGTTTCCAAGTATATGTATTTATAAACACACCATAACAAGATTAGGAAGTCAGTCTTCAAAGATCCTTGAAATTTTTGCACTGAAATATAAAACAGGCAGTTTGAATTTTTCTGGCCAACCTCTTATTAGCAAACAAATTAAACACAGTTACACCACTGCATTTTGAGTGGCTGATTTAATTAGAGTGTAACATTCTTCAGAAAGTCCACTCTTTTCTGCTCAAGTACAACCAAAGTAAAATATTTTAGGATAATAAATATAAATTTTAATATCAATTTCTTGAGAAAAACATGATTTTTTTATAATTAAAACAAGAATATCAATAACTCCATTACCTCAGAATGCTTTCCACAGATTAAAAAAAAAGAAAGCTACCTACAGTGCTGTTTTTAAATGCCCTAAGTGTTGTATAGAGCACAAATTTCCGTGACAATGCTGTTGAAATACAGCTTTGGCACCTTTTTTGGGTTACTTGAAGATCAGAAAAGAAATCTCTAATCCAAGAAGCCAATACTGGATGAACATCCAGGTCATCAGATAGCACGGGGGCCAAATCAGGGCACAGACACTCTCAAAGCAACCAAGCACCTCAGTGGCCTTGAGAATCTTGTGGGAACCACTGGTGGGAAACATCCTCAATGGCTCCCCAAGACACAGATGTAGTCAGAGCTGGGAGCTTCTGGAGTAAAGATGGATTCAAAGGGCAAGACACAGTCAATACTCTCAGGAAGCAGTGACTCCTGATCATCACTGGGTTTTGATGGATGAACTTCAGCATCCAACTCGGAAAAAAAGGAATACAGCACAGCAGCACCCTCATTTGTGCAATGAATTATTATATCACAGATTTTCTAATTACTAAAAAAAAGGCAAACTAAATGAAAACAGAGGAAAAACTGAGCAGTACATCTGTTCCAAGGCAGATTCTTTCCTCCCAGGGAGAAGGCCAAATTAAAAGGTTAATAACAGAATTACTATGCCTCTCCAGTGGGTATGTTTTAGAACAGAGAGGAGGCTTTGAGCCTTTGGCTCAGCTGCTCACACAGAGTTGGAAGCCACAGCCAGCTGACTGAGAGCAGGAGGAAGTGGGCATTGGATGCTCTTCTATAATGGGGACCTCAGACAAAGAAATCCTATACCCAGATGAAGGGCCCCCAGTGCTAAAAGATAAAGAGGATGACAGCCACGGGCTGCCCATCCAAAAACATAAACTCCAGCCTTTCTCTCCCATGTTCATCCTTGCCTTCAGACCTCATGACCATAGCACACCCCCAGCTGACCCTACAGCATAATGAATATCTAAATGGAAGTTCTTAAAAAATCCTACTACCCTCAGCTTTCCCGGGGAAGCTTATTTCCAGTTCCAGTTTTGGCCAATGTCTTTTGCATATGAGGATCCTCAAAACCACAGGCGAACTTCACGAGACTGAGCAACAGACACCGTATTTGGAAAAACAGCTCCTGTCGATGCTGATCCAAAAGATATTTGTCACCAATGACCAGCAAAAATCAGCCTTTCCCCATTCAAAAAAATCATGCCTCTATATTCCCTTTGCAGCATAAGTGCTACTGCTTGAATCCATGGGATTCAAGGCACCAACCTGGCCTTGAGAACAAGCCAAACACAAGACCTAGCACTTCTCAAAACAATGGTTTTTCCAGTCTAAAAATTTCTTCTGCATATTTTTTTGAGAGCATGGTTGATCTCACTGTGTTTCCTGCTGAATAACCTGTGATTTCACCAGCAATTTAAAATGTGCAAAATGCTTGGCTTTCCTGTTGACATAACTCACAGACTGAGTAATGCAGAAGAAAACAGCCTCAGTCCACAAGTTGTTTAGCATCTGAAACTTACATTGATTTTTGACAAGTGCAGTTTTCCTAATACAAGCTGAGATTCAGCCTGATGTTGTACAATCTCTTATTAAACATTTACCTCAGTACATCAGCATTATTTAATTGCCAAAATGCAAATTTTCTGAAGATCTTCACCATACTAGTGACCATTTAACTGTATTTACCAGTGAGAGTCTTCCAAGATGAAGGAAGCCAACAATTTTGAATTAGGACTGTAGAAATGAGATCATACCACACATTAATTTACTGCATATGGCTGCTCTGCAAAGTTTGCCATGAAGCGTTTTTGGGGATTTCAGTGCCAAATCATCTCTGTAAAATTCTATTGCTGCGTGTGTTTTCTCATATATTTGCTAAATTTTACAAATAACTTTAAGAAGAAATTGTTCCTATGGCTGGTTTGTCCTTGAGTTTTAAGATTTGTCCTCATTCATCATGGTGAAAAGAGGAGGTGCAATGAGGAAAAATATGTCAGAGAAGGCTGACAGAGAAAAGTCATCATCAGTAATGTTACACTGGAGTAAAGCTGTGCATAAATCAGGGATGCCCTTTTCTTCTAAAATGAATCACTAGTATCTTGTCTTATATCACAATTGGCAACATGGAGAGAAAAAATTCCACTATAAATCTCAAGTCTACAGTATTGCAGAAAAGCATTCATTCAAGAGAATAATTGACTTTGTAAAGCCGTCAATAAGCAGACATATTTTGACCCTTTGACGCAGATGATGACTGTACTAGTACTCAGTAAGCTAATGAAAAAAATAAAATTAAATATTTCAAAGCTTATATCAGCTGCCAAATAGAGTTGCATGTGTGTGCATGAGGAGATACATAAGAGCACCTGAGTACTTCTTTGGCCATGAAGTGCTTAAATCAGAAGGCATCAAGAGTGACAAAATAAATACCCAGTCCAGCATTGTGGGTCTGAATTTTTTTGTTTCCTTTAAGATCAGAAAAGAAATCTCTAATCCAAGAAACCTGGATGAACATCCAGGTCACTGGGATAGATTCACTGTGCCAGACTTTCCTTCTCTCTCTTCCAGGAAAAGGATGGTTACTCCTAAACCACAGACAGACATTGGTAGGAAGTCTATATAAGCCTGTGTCAAGTATGTTTTTTTAACATTCAAGCCTAGATTGTGTTCATTGATATATAAAAATAAAAACAAAACTTCCTGCTCTTCCTCTTTTATCTCAAAACTACACTCCACAGAAGTTTTTCTAAACTTATTGCTTAAAAAATATTCAATATATAGGATTCTGTAAAAAATTTTTTTCCATTCTTAAAATATTTCTACTTGAAAAGAATAAAAATATAGTTTTAATACACATATTGTATTAAATTAATTGTTTGGGGAAATAGAGATGTGGAAAATTTACAGCAGTAGAATTAATTATTCTGACTCTGGCATGGGGCTGGGTTAAGATTAGATTATTATTTACTTGAGAAATTCTTATAGAAAATAATCTGATATTCTCTATCAAAATCTTGCAATGTCATAGTGTGTTTAATTTGGGAACATTTTTCTCAACAGGATTTCAATTATCTCATACTATTCTCAGAGCAGACTGTCACATGTGCATCCTGCTCATCTGTCGGGGCATTTGTACAAAACCATTTTTTAAGGTAAGATTTTTCAGACAGTAGACTTGAAAAATTGGTTGCAGTCTTTAGCAAACAGTGCATTAAAATTCCTTCAATTATGTTCTTATCAGCTTAAAAAGAACCAAAGAAAACTGATATGAAAACAAGGAGACATTGTGTTATGAATGAAGGCTGGTAAATTGGCTCCTTTTCAGAAAAAGCTGAAAAACATCACTTTAAGTTGTGGCAAGCAGCACAACAGAACCTGCTCTAATCATATACAGATGATGGGAATTTGTCTAATGCTTTATGGTGAATCGTTGATGAGGCCTGCAGAAGGAAAATTTGTAGAAATAAAATCACCTTGACAGTAAAGCACTAGGGTCAAAAAGCAAAGTAAAGTCAGTGTTCTTAGCTTTAATAAAAACAGTATGATCTGTCATCAACACAGCATTTTTACACTCTTGGACAATGCACTCTGGGAGCTCCTGCTGGGTTTCATTTGATTTTCTTGAAAACCAACAAAAGACAGCTTATGGCTGGTAATTCATTATGACAGCAGAGGAGTTATAAAAATACACATGTTTAGATCCCTGTAAACAAATAGCCCACACTCCAATTTTCCACACAGAAACTCTTAGCCAGCCTAGGCAAATTATAAGCTCTGGAGTAGATCTTTTAGCTTGCAGGTTTTTTATGTTTGAGCTGTTTGTTTTTAAGGGGAGGTTTGTGCCTTTTTTTTAACTGTGAACCCAAAAGTACAGACTTCTAAAATTTATTATTGTAGTTTCTAGAAATTACTCTGCCTACACTGCTGCAACAGTATTCAAGACACATTTGGGAGAAGAAGAATGACAAAGTGCAAAGAGGTATTGTTAAATACCTGAAGGGATTGTACATACATTGCATCACTGTCTAAATACTGACTGGGCAAGATCACAAGGCAAAACAAACAGCAAGGTAATTGAAAACATCTATGAACTAGATGATCACAGAGGTGGGGTGATAGGCAAAAGAATATACAATTCACTCCTCATTGCCTGATTTTACACTAATATTAGTGCTGTAAGAATGAAAAACAGGTAGGAAAAGAAGAGGAAAAATAAATAAAAATAGAGAACACTTGAATTTTGAGCTTCATGGGCAAAAAGGATATTTCAGAGAAAGAAACCTTCACTTCCAACAGCTGCTTTGAGAAATCTGGACCAAAAAAGCCTTAAAATATGTAGCTTTACTTAAACGTTTCTATTTTTAAAGCTACAATCACTGACAAAATTTTGAAAAGAAAGTGTATAAAGTTCTCTTTAAGCAGAGTTTTTTGCAGAAAAGAAAAACAAGTTCCTGGATGGAGTCATATGAGCACACTTTCTCCAGTTCAGCACTGATACATAAATCATAATAGATAGAGGTGCAGAGTGGCATAAAGCATTTTGAAGAAGCCCAACCTGTGGCTAGCTGATCCACACCAGCAGGAATCCTTAGGTAGACACAGCACTACTGACCAAGTGCAACATAACAGGTATGTCTGCTTTAATTGGTGGTTGGTACACAAAGCAATAGAGAGCACCATTTAGCCAGAAAAGCCAAACATCTCTATTATTTAATTAGTGGGATATAACCCATGTTGCTACCCCAGTGAAGTGTAAGCAAGCCCAGATTTAGGTGGGGAAAAAAAAAAGAAGAGGGGTAAAAATGCAACCCCAGTCCCCCCACCCCAAAAAAAACTTTAGGAGACAACTACATTACCAGAGAGTGAGGTCTTTTATGAGGACAGGTGCTGTACTTGGGTACCTGCTTTGGGACTCTGCAGTGTAACGCAGGTAGTACAGCTGGTCAGCACATGCATACAGAGACTTGAAAATTAACAGCTTTCACAGGCAATTAACGATTCCATCTGTTTTCATTTCTGTGTTGCTATCCACACCTGGTTGACGTGTTCTCTGAAACGAAGTGATTTCTAAAGGTCACTCTGATCAGCTGTCCAAAGGCACCTAGATGTTGAGTACTCCTGGAATGCTGTATGACCAATATGACTCTCAATGCTGCAATGAACTTTCCTTTATTTATCTTCACTACTTTTCTCTAAATTCAAGAAGAATCATCGCTACATTTCCACAGAGGGAGTAAAGAGCTCTGGCCAGCCATCCATGGTGCAAGGAGCCACTGCACATTGCTGTCAGCAGCTCTGTCTCCTCCTGGCTAAAATTTGAGGGAAAGATGGTGTTGCCCTTGTAGTTTGGATAGAGCCTGTTTTGTCAGAGCCCACTGAGCATCCCTGCACAGCTGAAGACTGGGTTTGTCTCACCCAAGCATAGCCTGCACTACTCCCTTTGTTATGTAAGTGTATTCCTGGATAGGTGCAAACACTTGGGGAGTTTAAGGTTGCCCAGTTGCCCACCAAGTTGCCCGGGGGTCTGTAAAAGCATGCAGGGTGCAGCAGCCACTCTGCAGGGATTGCGAAGACATGGTGCTTGATTCAAGAGCTCAGATTCCAGCTCTCACTTTAGGTACTGCTGGGCTTTTCTCCTGAGATATTTCACTTCCTATATCACTTAGGTTCTGCAATTCTGACCTGAGCAGTATCTAAGTTCACTTAAATATCTGTGATGGAGCAAGGAGATGAAACAATTTCCTGAGTCCCAGCTAGCATTTTACTAGCCCTTTCCTTCAGAAAAGCCCACATGCAGCACCAACATATTGTTATGAATCTTACATGTGTTTTTGAAATTTGCTCTCTATATTGAAATGGTGAAAACTGAATGCAATACAGACATAAAAGAGAACATCCAGCTTCACTGGAAAAAAAGAAAAAAAAAGCCAACCATCTCAAGGGGGATTAAGGTTAGTAGTGAAAAGGTGCAAAACTAATTGACCTTATTATACAAATTATATATGTCCCCAAGAAAGACCTTCTTCCTCATTGAGTTCTGATCATTTACATGGGAACTTCCATTCTGCACTTCATTCTGCATTTAGAGAAGCAAAATTAATGGTAGAGTTTTCCCCCAAAATGCACTGAAAGCAGGCAAGTGTAATTTTTATTAGTAGCATCTTGTACAGCAGTCTGGATTCATCCACTTGTGTCTGGTTCTGGCTTTTTACTCTATTCTTCTGAACACAGAGAACAGTTCTTTTACTATGACCCAAATTTCTGTCTGAACTTCATTTTCCTCCCTACTTTCTGGACATTTACTTTGCAAATGCACAGGTTCTTATTTTAAACATCTGCAACATCACAGCTTTCAAAAATAGCAACAAGACAAAATAATATATTTTCTGGTATAATATCTACCTGCCTAGGTATCCATCCAATTCTCTTCTTCCCAACCAATAAAAAACCACGTATCATTATTTGAATATCAAGAGAGCTAGAGGCAAAACAAAAATCTCAAATGCAGGTTGTATCTGCCCCATCACTTACAATTTCACATTTTGTTGTCTCATATCAGGCATATGCTTAGCATAAATTTGCATCAAACTTGAAGACAACAGCATGAAAGACAGTTTACATTATTTTTCCTCCTCTTAAGCCTCATCATCCTTGAAAAACTAGGAAGTCCCTTTATTGGGACTTCTGCTTCCATAACAACAGCAGAATGGGCCCTTGTGGAACAGCAAAACTGCTCAGCTCATTTCAGATCTGCGCTATTTTACTGAGCTGGCAAAAGTCTCATGTGTAAGCACAACAGCCCTGACAACTACAGTAATAGTTAGCAATATCCCAGCCCAATGGAAATCCATGGGAACCTTGCCACCAACTTAAGCGGAACCAGAATCTCACTCACTACTTATATATGAAGGAGTAAAAGATGAGGGAAAACAATTTAAATCATCTCCCAGATAGGAATTATTGCTTTTCTTTCAGTCCTCCTGGAAGGAAAAATGATTATGCTTTTTAGCTGTCAGAAAAAAAATCCAGGGTAATTCATAAGGTATTACATTAACACATATAAAACAAAATGAAAACCAGCTTCAGACTATGACCTTTCACTCCAGCAAAAGCTGAAGCAAGTGTATTGCAGACCAAATTAATACACATTCTACTAGGCAAATAAATTCAAAACAGGGAGTCACATTCTCCTCACTCTGTGGAGCTCAAAGAAGACATCAATTCTAAACAAGAATCACACCACAAATTGAAAATGCCAACAAACAACACTGATATTTTTAAATCTTTAAGGAAAACAAAAAATCAAACACACCAAAACAAAACCCGTGGTATTCCAGTAAATAAAATAGGGAAGAGGGATTTTTAAAATATACCTTGTATCACAGCAGTATTGTCTGAAATTTTGGAATTAAGCCCAGGATTTTATTTTCAGCTCCCTGGATCTTGATGCTGTGTTATCATCAGCCAGCATGGCTAGAAATCCAGCTTGCCTAAGTGCACTTGTATACACATAGTTAAAAAAGAGGTCCTTAACTGAGAGACGTTGTCTGGTAAATGGAGTGGAAGTTACAGTAAGTAATGGCGATATTGTCCGTAAAAAAAGCTAGTCAAATGCCATGACATTAATTAAAATTAAATTAAATCCCCACTACCTTAAGAGTAAAATAAATTTGGCTTATACAAAACCCTAATGAGGGAGATTCTTAATTCTTAAGTGAACAAACAATTCGGAAAGGATCAATTTTGTAAGTTCAGTACACTGTATAATACCATATAAACAGAGGAAATATATTTACTATAGCAGAGACATTCTGCTATAGCTCTTGAAAAGCAGATATTTAAAGTTTACTTTCACATGGGTTTTCACTTTTTGACCTGCTCTTGACCTGAGTAATACTTGCAGACCAGTGAGTTTAAGAAGGCCTGGGATCTATTAAAAGAGTAGTAGCTTGACTTTTACTGACTAGCACACTGATGCTTTAAAGTAAATGTTATGGTTTGTCACAGGAACCAATTTGGTTACCGTTTGTTCTTCCTGCCCCTGCCTGCTGATATTTTTTCAAGTGTTTTTCATTCTTTAAATTCTATAAAGAAACCTGCATGCTGTTATTTTAAACTTCTGTATCTTTCTTTTGAATAGTTCATATTTAAACAGTGGGCAATATACCCAAAGTTTAACCCCAGTGCCTTTTGGTAGGACTTGAACTCCGCATGCACTACCATTTTGCTCCTCTTTTCTGGCCACTCACTTATCATGGTGAAAGATCCCATTTACCTGATTTTAAAGGCATAGATGGCTATAATTCTTCTTCCCCTAAAGCAATCATAAACAATGCAGTACATTGTGTATTTAAGTGTTTTATACTAGCTTCATCACATGTTTAAACTTGCACTTCAGTTATTATTGCTTTATTTTGTTAACATCTCTGGTTCCTGTGATATCTTTCCAGCTTTATACAACGTGTAGGATTTTGTTAGATGTGTCAAAACACTGAGAAACTTCAACAAGTTTGTCTGAACACCCTGACCCATACCCTAAATTTACAGGGGACAATTTTGTAATACCTGTGTTCAATTTATTGGCTTAAAATAGTTCTATTTTGTGCAATATGACAAAAAAAGGTGCAAAATTTCTTTCCTCCCCCCTAGAAATTACAAAACCGTAAAATATCAAGTCCATGGGGAAAGGCCACAGCTGAGTCCTTAGCTAGCAATGTTCTCGAGAAATCCTGCATTTTTATGGTAGGAAAGGTACGTATGAAAACAGGAATGAATCAGCCCTCAGCAGACATTAGCAGATACTTGACATATACAGCAGAGACTGAAGCCCAATTTGGGTTGAGCCTTATTTTTTCTGTAAAGCATTAGGTTCAAAAGGGCAGTAGTTGTGTAAATCCTCTAACTTGTATATTTTTCAATATCACACTTTTATTTGCCTCAAAACAAAGGGCTTGTGTACCAGCAATGACTTATGTCCCAAAATGATATCAACTGTGTAAGTTTATGTTCACAAAACTAATCACTCCTCTTCTCCCAGGTCAATGCAGAAGGCGATGGAACACAGCAGAGAAGCTGCCTCTCTTCCTATGGCAGGTTTATTGGCTTGATTCTTCCATGAATTATGTCTGATATTATATAAAGGGGATTTTCTGTGACTCTCCTCCAATATTGTGAAGTCTGTCAAACAAAAGAAATCTCTAGGCTTTTGAAGTTGCCTGTATTGCACCTTTAAATTGCAAGAAATCCAAACTTGAGAGGGTTTGTTTGAGGCAGAACTGTTGACTGACTAGAGACCTTTAAAAATTCAGTTAAGAAAACATTAGCAACTCTGGACAGGATTGATGAATGTATCAAGTGACAGCCTGCAAAACCTTCAGAAATTAGATGGAGTGCAAACAAACATGCAGAAATTAAGCTGCTAAGATGCAAATGTTTCTTATTTCTCCTAATTGTTTCTTCTTCTTTATGCAAGTTCAAAAACTGTCATGCTTACACCATAAAATTTAAGATCTTGTCTTCATTTCTAATCATCCATCTAGAATCAAAGATACTCCTTTGCCTCTTTTGTCAATTTGTTATTTACTGATTAGATCTACAGAAAAATGATAAAAGAAGATTTAAAATCCCTAACACTGTCTTTTGCTATAAAATGCTTTTGGAGGTGTTACCATTAAAACAGACTTTAGTTTGAGTAGCAACTCCTGAAAGGCAATTAAACCAAAGGGAACATTTTGGTAAATAATTTAAGAGGGATTTTCCTGCATCAGTTCCCTCACCTTTACTAACAGTAAGCACCCACCCTGCCTTCACAAAACAGCAGCATGCAAAATTGTACTTAAAAAGTGCTACAGGGTCCTGCCACAGTAACTTTACTGTGCAGTGAAACATTTACTGAACCTGAGACAGGCTAAGCAGCATTCCACTATATAAATCACCTAGCCTTGGTTTTGTTCAAGCAATATTATTAATGGGAATGTGACTACCTGAAGAAGTAGATACTGTGATACTTCAAAGAAATCCCACCCATCCCATTCTGTGTTTTTCTGGGATGTAAGATAACGTCACTGCCTTTGGTGATCTGTTTAAGTCTGATTAAAGAGTAAAACTAGGCTACACTTGTGTAAAGGATTTCCTATTGCATGGAATGAGACAGTTTACTTACACAAATGAAAGTTCAATGACTTCAGACAATGCCAAAGTTCATTAGATTTGGTTGGCTACTAAAAGAAAAGCAAAACAAGGAAAAAAAATTCACACCTCTTCAATGCTTCCTATTGAAGAGCAAATAATATCTGGAATATTTATTTACATCTTCTCTTCAGAGCTTTAGTTTAACATGCAAATAGTTGATTCAGGTTAATGGTTTGCACAAATCACTGTCCAAAGAACAAGCATTTCTTTATGTTTATAAATATTTTTTCAATTTTTTTTCTTCTTTTTAATAAAAAATTTAAGATGAAAATTATTTACCAGAACTTCAATTTTTATCTGCTGTAGAATCATTGCCCTTTAGCTTCTCCATCTATAGCCAAGAAATTAAATTGCTACTATTCGTAGCTCCGGCAGGCTGCTGTAGTCACCAGAAGAAGGCTACCTTTACCTCAATAAAAGAGGATTTATATGAACAACTGCCTTCCAGATTTTAGAAGCAATTAGTGGAAAGGTTAAAAAGATTAGTATTGTAGTAGCAATAAGATGTTTAAAAAGGTATAAGAATCTTTCATGGCTAGAAAAGGCATTAGAGCTGGTGGCTTACTGCTGATTACCCCAACCCCTTGTATTTCCCAGTATAATGGTGATTGAACACATTAAAACATCAATGATAGATAAATGGAGTCAGCCTTGGTTTCTAGGATTTACTTGGACACTTAAGAGTCAAACTCAAAACTGTTAATGGAGTGATCAATTTGTTAACAAATATCAGATAGGATTTTCCAGTTGTGAGGACAGAATACTAGAAAAAGAGCACTTCATTTTCAATAAATCAACACACCAGGGAAGAATCAACACACAGCAGAGAAGAAAAAAAAAAGAGTCGTAACTTTTAATTAATTTCAATTTTTCATCAGCAAGTTTAAGTAGGTGTTTTTCCTCATGAAATTAGGAAGGAGAAGGAAGGATATGCTTAGCCAGGATATTTTAAAATTAATACAAGTCACAACATTTGTCTTTGAATCCAAATGTGTATTCAAGCTTTTGAGGCTTTGCTAGTGTTAGCATCTGGGTTTGAGTTCAGGACACTTTAAAGCTAGAAAGCAGTCAAAATCTGCTGGTCCAATATAAGTTGTTCTGGTTCGACAGTAGGATAAGCCAAAGAGTGCAGGAAAAATAACAATTTACCCAAACTTTAATCCAAAATAAAGGGAGGTGGGAATCCTAGAGAGACTGAGCACCTTTCACTGCAGTTTTCCATCTTAATGTGGAATTCAAAGTAAATAAAGCAAGTTCGACCCCAAAAAGGTTTGCAGCTAAGATTGAAAGCAGAGTTCATTTTTTTTAAAACCCTTGCAATCTAACAAGAAGGCTTTTATCCCAGAACAGGCAGCTCAACTGTGTGGATCAGAAAGCCTCTTTTCCTAACTGTGTGGAAAGAAATGAGAAATTTGTCCCTTATTTCAGAATAACCAAACCTCAGACCTAATCTCTGATGTGTAAAACACAGGCAGACACCTTGATATCACGGTATAGGTTGCATAGCAGGATTGAGAATTGCCCAAGTACTGATAAGATTTTTTCACAAGATTTGGGAGAAACTATTTAAATATCAGAAAGGCTTAGCTCACATTTCCTTGCCTTCACCTCAAGTCAGTTTAACACCCATTTCCCTAATTTCTGAAGAGATGTTGTCACCAGATTCCAAACTGTGCTAAAGCCCAAGGTATAGGATTTATTCAAGTGTTTCTCAACACACAAAACTGCATTATCCAAGACTTCTGCACAAAGGTCTTCTCTTGTCTACTCTAGAGAAGACAAAGCCTCAAAGGGAGTGTTACAGCAAGGGTGCCTAATAACCAGACTGAATCTCACGAGCAACCTTGTTTAGAGGGGATGAATGGGGAAGAATGACGAGCAGGAAATTAAAGCAGAAGAGCTACCCACCACCATTTAAAATGAAGCCAGAAAACGGGAAATTTAAAGGATTTGAAAATAAAATGGGCTCCCTGGATCAAAGCATTGCAAAAGGAATACAGAATTTTTAACCTTTAGGTAGCCAGTTCAAAATCCAGCAGAGGTCAGGAGGGATGAAAGGTTATCATCCTCTAATGATTTTCACAAACTTAATTAAAGACTCCATCAAACTTTTTATGTTCAAGTGCACAACCCTAACTTCCACTGGAGACAATAGCAAAACTCGGATTGACTCAGAAAGGAGCCAACCTGTATCCATAAATAGACATCACATTGATGACCGGAGATAAGCTTATTTAAAAAAAAAAAAACAAAAAAAAAAAAACAGTGAATACACTCCAGATGTAAAGAGGTTTGGGGATCTAGACATGCATTTCATGATTTTAGTAGCAACTTAATGAACAGTCTTGCTGAGAAGAAAAAAACAAACAACAAACCAAAAGGAGGTAAGGCCCAAACTAAAGAAAAACAAATGATTAGACTGTCCACAGAAGGACAAGCATCATGAGCAAGAGTAAAAATCTTATATTGTTGGGTATAAAGTTGTACTGGATTTCTACTGATGAACATTTCTCTCCCCTTTCAAAAAAACAAACAAACAAAAAAAAATACCACAACGGAAAAAAAAAAAAAACAACCAGGTCTTGATCTATGGTGTCACAGGCAGAAGCAAAATAACTTGTCATATAGATGTGGTTTTCAGTTTTAAATCATGTTTCAGCTTGCAAATGCAAATCTAGTAAGGAAATTCCATGGCAGTAAGTTGATTCAGTAAGAAACACAGAGAGAGCATTGAGCCTTGGACGAGCCATAATTTTTTTGGAAAGAAATTTGTGTTCATTTACACATTTTTGACACAAATACACAAAACCTGCAATGTGTAAGTCCCCATCTCATTTGGCTGACAAAGATTTTGCACCTAAACTCACAATACTGTAAACACCTTGTTATGTCATGAGATCCTGATGAACAGATTTTTGCAACCTCCTGGGACCCTACAATTTAGCACTCAGGTTTCTCTAATTGTAAGAGGTTATCGTGATCTAAACTTAGAACAGACAAAACCAAGGAGGAAGAACCAAAGTATGTGACACTTTCAAGAGAAAAGTGAGGAACTCAGGAACCAAAATCTCTCTTGAAAAATCCTTTTTCAATGTATTATTATATTTGCATTTGTTGCTGGAATTGCTTGAAAGCCTCATCTAAGTGGTGCCACAGCAAAGAGGAAGCGGTAAGAGAAGAATAGGGATAAGGATTGAGAATCTGGCTTTTAAAACATGTAAGGTTCAGCTTACTACCCAACACTACAGGTCCTCCTGCATTTCATGGGAAACTACACCTCTCTTCCCCTGTGTTTCCCTGTGTTGTTAAATGACAAATATCGTACTTCAAAGCTCTTATCACTGACTCAAATTGAAGTAGAGATATTCTTAGAGGCTCACAAAATTACAAGCTGCACACAGACTGGTAGCAATTATTTAGCGATTTTGTATAAAGCAAGCATTTTCTTGAATAAAAACTTGAATGTTCAAGATAAAACCATCCTCTACTGGTTTAGGCTCAGGATTTATCCTCCAGAGAAAACCTGAACATCCTGGAATTTGTCCCAGATAGAAAGGAAAACATATTAAAAATAATTTCCTAGCAACTTAAAAGTTAACATTTTTAAATTTTTTTTCTACACTTTTATTTTGAAATCTGAGGTTATAATATCAAAATGCTGAAATTAAGCTGAACTTTCTATTTTAAGAACTCTGGTTACAGATTTGTGTGTTTGGTGCTTTTTCCCTGAAAAATTCTAAGGGGATGAGTACATTTTTTTCTTGAAAAACAAACTCTTTATTAAACACCACACATCAATGGAAAAATATTTTACCAAAGAATTGCACCAATCTCACACAACCAGCTGTTCTTTCACAGACAGGAAAAGAAAAAAAAAGGAAACCCGCTTTGTTGGTAGAAACCTTGAAAATATGAAAATGTAAACTAAAATATCTTTTTCATTATTTATTGATGTTAGAAACTAAAGTGTGTGTTGCCATTTATATGCTTAACTGTTTACAGTACTTGTCTTTCCTAAGCATCTGAAGACCTCTTGAGAAACCAGTGGGGGAAAACCAGAAAACAGGACTTCATTCCCAGCATTCCTTTAAGTTTTGTGCAGCAGATAACACAGACCTATTTGTGTAAAATCTCATTAAAATCGCTAATTTTCAATCATTTTCTATGGAAACAATAGCTGATAGTGACATGAGTCATCTGATGTGACATTTGCATCACACCATGGACTTCAGCCACAGTAGCTGAAGGATATCAAAGTTGAAGGCTCTCAGAATTTGTTGCATCTGCATAACCTATATGTAACCTGGGGTGCTGCTCACCCCACTCAGCCCAGTAACGAGTTGTCCAACAGTGACT
Source organism: Agelaius phoeniceus (assembly GCF_051311805.1). Classification (NCBI taxonomy): domain Eukaryota; kingdom Metazoa; phylum Chordata; class Aves; order Passeriformes; family Icteridae; genus Agelaius; species Agelaius phoeniceus. The sequence goes on from NC_135268.1 coordinate 26,501,258, forward strand.
GAATGAAGAACCCCCAGAAATTCCTCAGATAAGACCCTATGACTTCTCTATCTGGAGAACCCCTGAAGCTTCCTGCCTCCATTTCCCTTAGCTTTAAAAGCAGAGAATAACAGCAACTGCTTCAAAGCCTTCAATACATAGCTTAGTACCAGAAAAAATAAAGCACTGTAGAGACAAAAAACTTTACATGTTTTTCAATGCAGAGGAGTCCTGAATGGTCACTGTGGTTTGGTACCTCTTCATAGATAAGTCTCTCTTCTGTTGTCTTTCTGACCAGTCAAGTCAGGTCATTTATCAAACTAATTGCTTTAAAGACAGACATTCTTAGGCAATCTGTTCCCTCTCCGTATTTCCCATTACAGTCATTGAAAGTTATGTATGCAGATGAAAATGATAACAGACCTCTTGTGCTCTCAGAATATTCCTTTTTTAAACAAACACTGGGAACTCCAACAGCAAACATGGCTGAGTCCAGTTCAATCTGACAGTTCTTGGAGTAAGAAAATACAATAGCAGTTCTACTGTCAAGCGACTCTAGTCGATTGTTTACCCAAAAAGTTTGAGAGCTGATTAAGGAGTCAGCTTAAGGTCTGGAAATACGTTCAGCAATAGCACCTGTGTGCCAACTGAAAACAAACATTGCCACCATCATCAGGATCCTGCAAACAGTCTCCACCTTCCTTCTCTCTGCTACTGAGATAAAAATTAATGAGACACGAAGCAGCATGAAAAAATGCTGGACTTACACAACATGCAATTCACACCAAACTACCTGAAAAAAGTTAAGTAGAAATATTCAAATGCAAGATTGCAACTGATGTGTGTAATCTATTCAAGTGAAGAATAGCCAGCATTTGGGCTCTTGGAAAGTACTCTCTGTCCTCCTCCTCAGCCTACAAATTTCATTGTGAAAGGGAGTGGACATGATAATTGTCACCAGGCCTGGAACCCATCTGGTTTGTCCTCAGGTTTTGCAAGCCATCACTTTGTCATTGTAGACAGCCTACTCCTTGAGAGGTCACTTGCAGACGCTTGGCCCCTTGGGACACACATCGACCCTCCCTTACCGAGGGGCCTGCTGCAGTTCCATTGCTCCCTTGGCACAGGATGGAGAAAGCAGGGCTGGTGGCTTTTAAGGGGGATTACAAAAGCTTTGAGTAAAGGAAACCAGGTAGTAAGAGCTTCCTTTTGCTTTTCTTGCTTTTTGTGGCCTGCTATTCCTTACAAACAAGGAAACAAGTGCTGAAGTCTTTGAAAAAGATAATTGCCACGCATGTTGGATGATCATCTCTGCTGTAGGGCTCATTTATGGACAAGACCAAAACAAGACAGACCTAAAACTGCCTAAATGTATGAGATTATAGCACTGCCTTGCTCATAAATAAAATACAAAAAGGGACACTAGGTGTCATGATATTATGACTAAAGTGTTCAAGCGCTATATTAATAAATAGCAGTAGATGAATGAGTGCATTACCTCAGAAGATAAAACATTTGTCAAGATGCATACATCTAAATAAAAGATTCACCTGAAGGTACAAAAGAATGAGTACTTTTTCAATTTATTCCAAAAAGTTCCAAATATATTTCCAGCAATATGAAAATGAAATGGTGTGCCGTATTTAAAACAAAAAAACAACCAACCAAAAAACAAACAAACAAGAAAAAAAACAAACCCACACACCAAAATGCCCAATTACCTAATTATTCCAGTCACAAATTTTGGAAATTGGTACCACTCAACACAATTTCACACTTTGCCTATATTTTATTACATTCCTGTAATACTTCATAGGAACTACAATGAGATAATCTAGCCTCCTTTAGTATTCTAAGCTTTCAGCTGATGTCAGTACAAGGAATTCAGTTGATTTCTCCGACCCTTAAGACAATATGAAGATATGCATATGTATGAGTATGTTGTAAAATAAACCCTTAAGTACTTGCATACCCTTAGAAAGATTTACCTGGAGGTCAGAGAATACTGTGAAGTGGAATTATCAGTGCTATTCTCTAATTATTGTAAGTAAATATCTGGAAATAAAGGTCAACTGGTGAAAAAAAATATTTTTCAAGAAGATCTAGAGGTTCTTTAGAATTTCATAATTAAGCCAGAAAGGCATCTAATAAAAAATGTCAACAATCTCATGCTTTCATTGTGTTTTTCCCTATGCTGCATGCAATTGAATTCACTCCAGTTCATGTGTGAACACAATCTTTTTATTGGCGAGTCCCCTTTCCAATAACCAAATTTATAACATCATTAAGCAGCGCATCAAACAATTCAATCACTGTGGGCTCACTCCTATCTCCTGTGATTGATAAATCCCCCTACGTGATACTTTTCAGACACTGACCAAGTTGGTCATTTTGGTGTATTTATATGAGCATCGATGATGTGACTAAGTAGCTGACAGCTTGCTTGTGTTAAACTGCAGCTCAGCTTTGAGCCTGCTAGTGCAGACAGTGTTCTACTCCAAACAATAAAGGAAACTGCAGGAGCCATTTAAACACTAACATACCTTCAGTGAGAAGTGCCAGTGTCACCTCATTTATATTTACTTTCTTCATCACACACATGTTTGCCTCAGTGTTCTTTTCCTGCTGTGCCACATAGTTCTGCACTGAAACTTCAATCTGCCCTACAAGACAGCTCCTATTGTTCTTTATTACTGTGGCTGTTGCCATTAAAGAAAATAAAAAGTGTTTCTATAGATGCATTAGCAACAAAAAAGAGAGCTTAAGAACCTCCATCCTTTACTGGATTAGGAGTGACAAAGCCTGAGAAAAAGGCTGAGGTACTTCATATCTTATTTGCCTCAGTCTTTAATAATAACTAACACTTGTTCTCTGGGTAGCCAGTCCCCTGAGCTGGAAGACACAGAGCAGAATGAAGACCCCATAATCCAAAGGACAAAGGTCAGAAACCTGATCCACATCTTAGACACACTCAAGCCTATGGAGCTGATAGGATCCACCCAAGGGTGCTGAGGGAGCTGGTGGAAATTCTCACCAAATCACTTCCTATCTTTAGCAGCAGTCCTGTCTAGTAAGGGGAAGGACACAGATATTGTGTACTGAACTTTAGTAAAGCCTTTGTCACAGATTCCCACAGGATTCTCCTGGAGAAACTGGATGCTCACAGCTTGGTCAGGTGCACTGTTCACTGGGTGAAAAAACTGGCTGGGTGGCCAGGGCCAGGAGGAATTGGTGAATGGATTTACCTCCAGCTGACAGATAATGACTAGTGAGGTTCCCCAGGGCTCAGTATTGGAGTCAGTCCTGTTTAAAATATTTATCAATGATTGGGACAAGGAGATCAAGTATACCACCAGTCAGTTCGCAGATGACACTCATTTGGATGAGTGTTGATCTGCTGGAGGATAGGGAAGCTCTGCAGAGGGATCTGGACAGGTTGTATCCATTGTCCAAAGCCATTTGGATGAAGTTCAACAAGGTGAAGGGTTAAACAAGGGTCCTGCACTGGGTCACAACACTCCCAAGCAACAAACACTACCGGCTTCAGACAGAGTGGCTGAAAACTGTCCTGCAAAAAATTATCTGGGAGTGCTGAGCATGAGCAGCATTTTCCCAAGTGGCTAAGGCCACCAATAGTATCCTGGCCTGTATCAGAAGAAGTATGTCCAGCAGGACCAGGGCAGTGATTGCTCTCCCTGTACATGGAACTCTGAGGCCAAACATCAAGTACTGTGTCTAGTTCTGGGCCCTTCACTACAAGAAGGACATTAAGGAGCAGGAGCACATCCAGAAAAGGGCAATGGAGACAGCCTCTAGAGCCTAAGTCTTATGAGGAGCATCTGAGGAAGCTGGGGTTGTTTAGTCTGGGCAAAAGGAGGCTTGGGGGAGACCTTATCACTCTCTACAGCTACCTGAAAGGAGCTTTCAGCGAGCTTTCTCTCTTCAACAAGCAACAGGACAAGAGAAAACAGCCTCAAGCTGCGCAAGGGCAGGCTTAGGTTGGATATTAGAAAAAATTTCTTCACAGAAAGAGTCATTAAGCATTAGAACAGTCTGCACAAGGAAGTTGTAGTGTCACCATGCCTGCAGGTATTTAAAAGAAATGTAGGAGGTGGCACTGAGGGACATAGTTTAATGGTGGACTTGGCAGTGCTGGGTTATTGATTCAACAATCTTTAAGTGTTTTCCTACTTAAACAATTCTGTGATTCTTTTCGTCATTTTATCCCACCTATTTCATTCTCTGACACATGCAGATTATCTTCTACCTGTAAAGCAGGATTTTCCTTGTTAGTCATATATAAGAACCAGCACTGTTATAAATTAATTCTTTTGGGGGAATTTCTAACCTTACAAGCTTAACCTGGTCCTTATAAACACTTGGGATACAATTCTAAAATATATTCCTTTAAGTTTTTTCACACAGGACCAGACATGTCACAGGGGCATTCTTAAATATTTATAAGTTAGTCCAAAGAGATAAAAAAAGAAAAAACTGAAACCATCCCAAATTTTCCCATGCATGTTTGAGTCTTCTAAAAATTCTTAAGATTCTCCCAGAAAACAGTGTTCTACAAATGCAGGGTCATGTTCTTTGGCCTCTGCATTGCCCCAAGCATATTTACCATTATTATAAGACCTGTCATTCATCTCTTTAGATCTCAGACAGAAAAAAAATGTTTAGCTGTTTTATCTAGTTAGACAATATCTTGATGCAGAAACAAGCACTCCCAAGCCTGTGTGTCAGCCACAGAACATCTGTGCTTTTGTGCTGGTGATTTTGTGACACTTCTAATACACAAAGAAAAAGTTCTTCCAATTTTTTCAGCAGACGTTTTACATGCATTTTAAAAATATAGTGAATGTGACATCCTTAATATCTCAGGTGCTAAAGAAAATATGTGCACAACATGTAATGGAACAATATACTCCTTGTACCAACAATTTTTCAGTATTCCAAATTTATCAGAGATTCAGAAGTTATACAAAAAATAATCTTTTTTTTTTTTTGAGGTTGTAACTGTTTCAGTTTTGTGTGTTTTAAGGCAATTATTTTTTTTCGGTGGGTCTGCTAAACTCCTACAATATAAATAACCAATACACTGATGTGGTATATGTATAAAAATACTAGTCATGTCCAAGACCAGACTTTCTTTCTCCAGACATACATCAGCTAGTTTGGTTGCTTGGCTGGATGCTCAGTTTCTCTAGTGAAGCATACAGGAACCCTAGCCATGTTTTTCAAAGTAAATTGAATTACTTTAGTCTCAAAGTCCACTCATAATTCTTAAATTTGCACATATTCTTATAAGTATAAAGAAAGCATTCAAGTCTATAAGAGAAGTGCTTAACTCAAAACCACTGGTGTTTTATTTCTCTTGGGATTTTAGTCCTGAGGCCATTAGCTTGCCATGAGCTCTGACAAAATAAAGCTGACTTGGGAAACTGTAGGCCATTCCCTGGATAAGTCAGAGCCAAAAATATTTTCTTGAAGGCTAAAATGAAGGAGACAGAAAATATGAAGACACCCCTTTTTGTCACTGTCACCCATCTTATCACAAAGACAGCTCTTCAAGATCACAAGGTAGGAAAATTACCAACACTTTCAACTTTCCTAACTATCCATTGTATCTTAGCACCAAAATAATCAGAGCAGTAAAATGTAAGAAGGTTAATCCAGCGATGTTAAAGAAATTATGTTCATTTATTCATTTACTTGGAAGTAACCTCATGGCCACAAGGACAAACTGGGTCAATCTCTAGGATTTAGTCATGATCAATAATGGGGTATTGCCCATGGTGACTCCTTATCCCAAATTCAGCTACAGAATTTCCATCAGCTTCTTCCCACAGCCATCTTTAAGTGTTGCAAACCCACCTTCAAGGCAGTAGAAAAGACACTTGGTAGTTTTACAGCCTATGGGCCAAGAACTGCCATGGAACTCCACATGCTCACATCCCTCTGCCTGGCATTTAATTACTTCTGCAGCAGAAAGATGAAAAAGAAAGGAGGTATATAATTTTTTTGTTGTTCTTGTTATTGTTTAAAGGCTTGAGAGGTTAAGGAGACATCAGCTCTGAGATTATGGGACCCTAAGGCATGGTGGGAAAGAGAAGGGTGCTTTTTTAGTTCTAGCAGGAAGAAGAGGTATCATATACAATTTAAAACATAAACTCAAGATCATCACTAAAAGAAAACTTTCAAGTGTTAAAGGACTAAAATAGATCATGCAGTCTTCACCAGATTTCAAAATGAGAGGAAAATTAGGCAAAGCTAGGGAACAGCAACAAGTCTGCCACAGAAAATTGATACGTATCACAGATTCGTAGTAAAAAAATGAGTGATGAAGAGAAACAAAACATGAAATTTGAAAGCAAAGAAAAGTAGACACAAGTTAAATGGTCTTCCAAACTAATCCTCTGCCATTTTCTCAATATTTGTAAACTGTGAGTTAAACCATGACACTTTAAAGCATACACAAGATTTTTACCCCATAGATTCTTCTTTTAAAAATTACCCACTTCTTCTGAAAAGATTTTAAAAAGATTCATCCTTTTTGCCAGTCTGATTGATCTATCACTATAATTCTTAAAGGATGTGTGTAAGTCACTGTGTGCATACTGATCCATAAATAATGGGAAAGAGGGATCTGCTCACCTCCTGTGGGCAAGCAGAGCCACGTTAATGGAACAGAGAGAAGGAGGACATGCCATTGCATCTCAGCTAAGCTGTTATGCAATAGCTGGAATGATGCAAGATCAGGCTTGGAAGTGGGAGCTGGGCTTCCTATTCCCCATCCTGAGAGATGCAGAGCATTGCAGAGGTATCTGGTGAATCTCCAGGGATAAGGTTCAAGTCTTGTCACTACAAATCACCCTCTGCCAAGCAATTTGTGCAGCAGCTTATAACAGCAGTTAAACAAAGGAGTCATGGGGCCATCCTCCGGACTGAGGGCAAGGCAGTTGCTACTGGGGAGAGGAGACTGAGAGATAAAAGCAAAGCAAACATGCCAAAGTTAATAGGGCAGAAAAGGCTCAACCTCCCTCCAATCATGGCTGTGTGGCAGGAAAAGACAGAGCGTAGGCTATGAATGGATAAATACGTGAGGGTATCTGCACGAACCAGTCACACTGAAATCTGTCATCCTCCTTCAGTGCTTGCCTGAACAGGTGGGGTTTTCAGCTGCTCTCTGGAGACAGGATACTTGCATTCATGCCCTCAGACTTTGCAGGAGCAATTTTCTACAGACTTAATAAAGCAAATGCAAATAGATTTACATGGGGAAAGCTATATTTATAACAGAAATGGAAACTATGTCAGGTCAGGTTGCTTTCTATTTTCATGATGTAATTACCATTAGTATTATGCAAGAAGAGACTTTTGTCTTAAGGTTTTTAAAATAAAATATTGGAGGTTGCTAAAAATCATGGAAAAGTTGAAAATGTGTTATTTTGGAGAATGTTTGCCTGTTGTTTCTGGGATATTCCCTAATCACTCTAGGTATTTTCCAAAGTGCAGAATACAGTTTAAGAGCATTTGGAAGATGCTTTCCAGAGTCCTAATAACTGAGAATCAAGTTGTAGTTCCAAAAAATAAAAGTTGCGCCTGAGGCATTTTTACTTCAATAAACAAAAAGACTTTATATGTCATTCCAGATGTTTTCCTATCTTTTTGCTCTTTTCCTTCCCTAAAAACTGGGGACAGAGAAGTGTCTCATTCCTGGCAATCAGACAGTTCTTCCAAAAAAATTTCATAGTAGAGTCTATGATTCACCAGGCATACTTGGATGAAGCCGAGTGTCTACCTACTTAGAATGGTATTTTGCAGAGTATGTGAAGATTAATACAACTTTCCTAATGTGGCTAGTGGGCCCAGTCAAGACAATGACCTACAGACCTTACAGACCAAGTCAAATGAATCCTTAAAAAAATCCCAGCATCCTGGGTGGCCTGCTGCAACCTGTACCATTCCCACAGTGCCAATTGCTGTGCTGTCAGGTACCCAACCAGATAAACCAAATAACACTCCCTGTATTGTGTATACAGAGATGCAGGAGAACCCAGGACGCACTGGATGGACCTCTAGGAGCTGCAGAACCCTTCGGTGCCATCAGCCCTACAGCAAAGATACTGTAAGCACCACAGCAGAGACTAAGTGAAGGAGACACTCATCAGGGAAGTGGGGCAGAGTCATATTTATTCCTGTAGATACTCCATAAAAGTGCCATTTCTGCACACAGGTAGGGAGCATTGGGAACATCTCCATGCATGCTCCCAAAGCAAGATCACTCACAGAGCTGTAGGTAAGAGGTTTTCTGTCATCACCAAGTATCAGATACTAGGAGGAGGAACACAGACGTCTTAAAGTAAGAAGGTATCTTTTTTAACTCTTGAGCTTTCAGGGTTTACTTTTTTTTCGGAAAAACAGAGATCACACTAAGACTGATGGAGTGAAATAAGCTTGGGGTTTAAAGCAGTGGTTTCACATTATGAAGAGGTTATGAATGAAAAGTGAGGATTCCTGGTCTAATCAACAGGTATACACTTTTCACTAAATCGTGGCCCAGGATGGAAAGGGGTTGATAACAAAGAAGTTACAAAGAGCTAGTCTTCATCTGAATATAAATAGCTGAAACTGGGGGGCTTGGAGTCTAGTGGCTTTTCCCAATGAAAACGGGTGGCAATGGGAAAGGTAGCCAATCTTTTTTTGCCAGGGAGGTTTAACACATTCAGTTCCTGCAGAATTTATTATCATGGCACATTAAGGTTGCTCATTTCCTTCAGGAAAAGAAAAAATTTCTATGTACATTTCTTAAAGGTTCTAAGAACTGAGTTAGGGGTACAATTTCAAAGTCCTTAATAAGAAATGTCAGGAATTTTGGCAGTCTTGTAGACCTCGATCCAATAAATTAGACAATAACAATGAGCATTCCTCTTTCCCATTATTTTTGGAAATGTTTTAAAATAAGGATGAAAAACTCCAAAGACCAGAACAAAAATTCTAACCTTGTTTCAAGACTTAACATGAACTTTCACTTTTAATGTTGATATTGAATTTCTCATTTTCTAATATAATCTTGATCCAACCATTTAATTTCTACTTATGTGAAAAAATTTGCAAAGCGTGTAAATATCACATACAAAATTAGCTAAATGGTGATGCTTGTGAGATGTGGAAACAGGAGATAAAATATTTCAAAATCTCAGAAACATTTTCCATCAAATTTTGGTCACAAAGGACAAGTTCTGATATAAAAACACATAAAACCACATTTTGGTTTTGCGGTTACATATTGTGCCATAAACCTGGCATGTTCTGATAAACATAAGAAAGAAACCGAATAAACAAGAAACAGTTGAAATATAATGGTTATTTAAAAGCAGAAACAACTGAAAGCATTACATGAACTTTTAGACAAAATAATCCCTTAAGGAACAAAAGTCCACAAATGGGTTAAAATGCATAAATATTTTTGAGTCTCATTTTAGTTATGTACTGATCAAGAGATTTTCTGTGGCTCCTGCAATTTATTTGATCAATATTATCATCTGAATAATACTAACACTAATTAATACTAAACCAAAAAGCACTATCCAAAAACCACTAGTGCATCATATTGTTCCACAGATGGATTTGGTACCAGCTGAGGAAACCCAGGGAGCCTCTAAGGCTAGGACAACACCTTTCTCAACAAACAGCATTATTTTCAGTTTTTTACTTTGTAACACTTTGATCAGAGGCAAAGTCTATAATATTTTTCATTGAGATTCCACATATAATATTAATCACTTTCAAAATTTTACACTGCTCCTGTAAGCACACAACAAAAGCAATCACAAAGGAGTGTTATTTTCTAAGGCTGCTTGCCCCCAACATTAGATTTCTTGTCTACAAGGCATGGACATAGCCTGTTATATAACATAAAAATAAAATTCAGAAACTGAAAATAATCTCTGAATGTATGTGCAAAATTCTAAAGGCCAGTCTCTGAGTACACGAGTATACTATTAACGTTGACTTCAGCTGATGCTGTGAGACAGAGAGACACTTTAACCCCACAATACCAGTCTCTGCAGGTAAACTGCTAGAAGAGACTTTCAAACCCAAGAAACTCCTTTCTCCTTCTTTACAAATGAATCTATTGATTTCAACAGCACTAAAACATCAGGCCCCAGCATGCAAAGTGTTGTTTGCAAAGATTTCAGTCAGCATTGCACTTTAGAAGGGCCTTATAAGATAAAAAAAGCAAAAAAGAAAATTCCCTCATAAAACAAACAAACATGCCCCATTCTTTTTCTGCACTGAAACATAGTTTTTATCCTAATTTAATTAATATGTTACCTTGGGGCAACACAGCCGTTCAGAAAAAGGTACAAGGAAATTAAAAGGGCAACAGAGCAATCTTACCAAATATTTCTCTAAAGGAAAAACATTAAGGGACTCTGGCAAAAATTTATCCTTTAAGGAAAGATAAAAGAATTCATTCAAGCTGGCTAAATATTTTCTTCTTTCACATGATTATTAAAAATGAGACAAAATCTGAAGAAAATCATCAGTCATTTTACCACATGAAGAATGGTTTACTAGCAAAGTAAAAAATATAAATATGTAAAGATGCTTTTTTTTGCTACATAGAAGCTATTTCTAAGAGAGAGGGGAAGGTAATTGTCATCAGGATGCATGAGCTGTGTTTTCCTTTATAGCCTAACTTGAGCATTTTGCTTTGTATCTCATGACACAGCGCTGCTGAGCCTGCATTGCTTGTTTCCTGCTGTAAAACACCAGTGCCGACGCTTCCCAGCACCCTTGCTCCTGGGCAGTCTCACACTCAGACCAGGGCTTTGAATCCCCAGACGTGGAAGTGTCCTGACCCAGGGATTAGCTTGGGGCCACCATGAGGAGATGAAATATAGACGTGGATAGCTTCTCAGAGCCCATCAGTAGCATTAATCTGTTTGTCTGGCTATTTATCCTCATTTGGGTTGGCCAACAAAACATCAGGACTAAGCAAACATGGAACTGCCGTTGTTACTCACCCAGCACCAATTGCTACTGCCCTGTTCCCACTGCACCTAAATCTAGGATATTTGGCTTAACTAGCAGCACGGGCTATAATGAAAAGCAGATGTAGACGCTGCCACCTTTTGGTGATAGCCAATTGGATTATTACACATTCCCCAAATTCACTGATGTTGCACCTGTATCTGTCCCAAAGCGTTTCTACCACACAGAGAGAATCTTCAGCTTCTGACCAGCCTGAAAGGCAGGCAGAGCTTGTTTTCTAGGAAATACATTAAAAATAGAGATTTTTTAAATTACAGTTTGTCTAAAGTCATCTTGCTGTGTCGAAGTACTACTGCAGTGTTTTCAACTTTGTTCTGACAAAGAGAAAGGTTACAGCACAAGCCCACCCCCAACCATTTATGTCAAGGCCTTGGCATAAAGATAAATTAAATTCTTTACTCCTTAGACCTCTGAGCATTAGTGGCAACTTCTATGAACAACCTTGGTGTGTTTTTTTCCTAGAAGTTTGTCCACTGCATCACAAGAGGAAAGGACAGAAATACCTAGGGTAGCAGAAAGATGTTGGGGAGGAGCATTTCCACCTTAGCAAAGAGGAAGGGTCCCCACCACCCACACTCATCCCAGCAGTGGAAGCCAGGCAGGGAATCAGAGCTCTCAGCAGACAGCTTTCAACATGCACAGCCTGCCCAGGGGGAGGTTCATGGCAAATCTCTGCCAGGCTGCCAGCACTCCCACTCAGGGCCCTCCCAGTACCCCAGCATTCCAGTAACTAGTGCTCCACCAGGCACCTTGCTCCTGCTTGTTGCATTTGGGACATCAGCCTGGTCTGGAAGAACATCAGCACCTGAGCCACCATGGGACATCATGCAGCACCTCCTGAAGAGCACTGAAGCTGAGCACTCAGACAGAGAAAAGGGAGGAGGGAGGGAAAGGGGGAAGGTGTGGTGCCAGCACTCAGTGCAGCAACACGCTGTCTAAAAGGCTATCGGCTTTCCTGACCGGTATCCAGTGTCCTGCTGTCAACAGCGTGCAACAAAAAGGAGCGTGCTGCTCCATTCCAGGGCAGCAGCAAAGTGCCCTCTGCCACACATGTCCTCAAGGCCCTGACAGGTAATTCAACCTTTGCTGAGCATGTCCCTTGGGCACCCTGTTCTCCTCCCTGCCTGGACTGTGGCCGGCTAGGGTACACCAGTCCTCCTTCCATGGGATTTCCCTGCCTGATATTCAGCAAGTGTGGTGCTAGGTGAGTCAAGGGGAGCTGTCATTTAGCCACCACAAAGACTTAAACAAAAAAACAAAAAAAAACCCAAACCAAAACAAAAAAAAAAAAAAAAAAAAAAAAAAAAAAAAACAACAACAACAAAAAAAAAAACAACAAAAAAAAAAAAAAAAAAAAAAACAAAAAAAAATCAAACTCCAAAGGTTTTTGAAAAGCTAAAATTGACCTAAAAAGTTAAATCAAGTAGGTCATTCTTTCCAGGCAAATAGAAACCTATGTAGCTTTCTGAAAGTGTTTTATTTGTACACAGCATTTATTCACCTTTTTTTCCAGTTATATGGGCACAACAGGAAGAACCCAAAGTAAACCCTCATTTACCACAGGAGGAAATAATCTGAATAAGAGACAGAGAAACATACAAATAGTGGCTGTTCCAGCTGGGTTACCAGGCTATTAGCACAATGCCTCTAGCTGTCACAACACATCACCCTTTGCTCCCTGATTGTTAATACTTTGTCTCAGTTTCCAAGCTGTCTTTGCTAACAAACAACCTTGTCCCAAGGCTTTGAACTTAATCGTTACATTTGTAAGTGGTGATAGGCTTTGTCACCGCTACCCTGACTATCCAGCAGCAACCCTGTTGAACATTAAAATGTATTACTGCAAGCACTCAAAAGTCCAGAAATGGAGGAACAGTTAAGGATTTTGTATTTTGATCTCTGCGCACTGTAAGGATGATGACTGATAAGTACTACAAGATGCAACCTCACAGAGGACTGAGGTCCAGTTTTCCTTTGAAGACACACTGTCATTTTTTGTGTGATAGGGTGATAGGAAACACCAAAGTTCCCACAGATCAATCTAAATGTGGCCCAGGGGCAAATAAACAAAAGTGATAAAATTTGGTGAGGGTTTACATTTATTAAAGTAAGTTCTCACACAATCAACTTCTCTCTCAAGAGTTTTACGTTTAGGCTACAGCTAAAGGCCTTCATTACTTTTAAGTGAAAAACTGATTTACTTGGACAACAAGAGCTGAAATTCCACTTTGAAAAATAGGGTTTTGAGGCTTTAACTACAGTTACTCAGCCATGTATGATTGTATGTTTTTAGACTTCATATTTCTTCATGATGCTGGTGAATTAATTTCACTGAAAGGACATCTAGTGCTAATCCTAAATTTACAATAATAAAGTCAAGGCTGTCACTTGGAGCTAGTTTTCCTAGGTATAATAGGAAAGTTTTGTTGCTCTCAAGGAACTAAGTACACTTAGGTGTGTGGTTATTTTAAATATCAGAAGTGTCTATTGAATTTGTGAGTCTAGCATGAATCCCACACACCGTGTACAGATGATTTTTTTAATCTTTTATAGGTTTTTATGCCTTAGCATCCATGGCCTTATCACAAAGGGATGCATGCACCTTTCTACTCCATGCATCTCTACCTGTGTTTGTTTGCTATCCATTAAAGAAAACTAGGAAGTGGAGGGATCTGAGCAGTTAAAGCCTTCATATTTCTTCAGTCAACATTCATGCTTTTTCCACCCTTCACAGTTTTAGTTCTCATACAGGAGAGTTTATGGTTACCCAAGAATGAGTGTCAGAAAAACAAAGGATTGGCATCTGTGTAGCATCTGGAAAAATGGTTGCAACAAAACTGAGCAGTAACTCCCTGCAAACTACCTTAGCATAAGGATTACAATCATTACCTAACTCATACAAAATGGTGTTTAAAACGCTAATAAAAAAACCTTCAAACCAAGCAAACAAAACCACCAATCAAACAAACAAAAAATCAACTAGGAAATCCCAAACCTCCTGTTTTTCTAACCAATAGCAGCTGGAACCAAGGAAACAGCAACCATATAAGCAGCTTCTCCACAGCATGCTGCCATCATATGGAAAGAAGTGAGAGGCCGGAGAACGGAGTGAGATAGATATGACACCCACTGGGCTGGGAAAAGCACAGAGCTCCTCTCTGTCAGCAGCAGGTGCCAATCTAACCTGCTAACACCAGCCCAGTTATACTTAGATGTTGGTTTGTGACATTCATGTGGTACAAATACAGCTGAACTTTGCTTCTACTCTGGTCTTTTCTGCCCGCCTTTACCATCCCTAACACGTCCATCCATACTGGCACACTGGATCCCATAGATGGCTTAGCCACCTCTTGCACTGCATCCCTTTTGCCAAAATGATCGGAAGCTCACTGTTTATAAAGATTAACACATGAAGCTGATGAGGTAATTGAAGCTGCAGCAAGCTAGGGCCCCCTCCCAGGGAGCAAATTGACTAATTCCATCAAGTGCTGCTATAGCTTGTCTCACCCAGTGCTTTGGTTTCTTTGAAAAACTTTGTGCTGGAAGCTCAACACTGGCAAATACTTACTGCTAGTAGCAGTGGAATTCATTTTACCTTAGGAGCTGATATTAAGTTTAATTACATTGCCTACATGTACCATTCAGCCACTCACAACACCTGCACACTGCCTACTAATCCTGAAAACCTGAGTGCATAAGTGAACGCCCTCAAGAAGCTGAAGAGGTCCAGATTTTTAGTTTGGGGGTCTATCTTTATTCTGACAGGAAAGACACCTTTCTGCTCAAGTAGGCAGGGAAGAAGGCCCCGTGGAGTTCACACCCTGAGTTCTTCCAGGAACAATCTTGCTCATGTGGGAAAGACTATTAGAAATTGTTCTTTGAAGTCTTTGTTATATTCCTGCTGCATCAAATCCTCTGATGATGGGAAGTAGCATAAGGCCACTGACATTCAAGGTTTACCCCTGGCAGGCTTACTGCTTTTGTAAGGTTTTTTTCAAGGTACTGCTCCAGCTGTAATAAGATGATTCACAGACATTGGCCAACATCCTCTCAAAACCAGAGTGGCTACTGTAACATCACATTAACTCAGTCTTTTTTGTTATTTGTTCCCTTAGAAAATACTGACCTGAATTTAAACACGCTGTTTTAGCATAAAAAAGTTACAACTCATAAAAGAATATCTGACTTTATAAACCTACTCAAAGCCTTTTACTGAAGAGGGAATTCTTGGTTTCTATGAAATTGATAGATTTAATGAATATATTCCTGTTATAATATGACATCTCATTTTTCTTTCTCATAAATACTTGTCAGGTTTATGATTTTTCACTCATTGGCCAGGAATTGTGTTGCACAAGCTCAGATTGTGGGTGCTCATACCAAGTTTAATTTCACTCACAAGTAGAGTTGACAAAAGATCACAGTCACTAAGCCCTGGAATTACCCTAGATATTGCCCTCTGTGCTCTGCAAATGAAATCCTACAGAAGACCCTTTGGAAAAGAAGAACATGATGGTTAACTCCCAGAAATCCATTTTGCACAGGGCAGTGTCAGTACACAGAGAAGCACTGAATGACAGGCAGATCTGCCAGCTCCTGGATGAGCAAAGTCAGATGCTCAGCATTACACTCTCTCTGTCTGCCTGTCTCAGGCTGTTCCTTTCCCACTTTCCCTTGTTCCTCTCTCATGCCCTTGATTAACTACCAGGTCAGATAAGAAATTAAGAACAGTGAAATCAGAACCAGACTGCACCTGTCCCCAGCACAGCCAGAACAGAACTGAAATAAAGCACTTACAAAATTGCTGTGGTCATAACCTTCAAAACACCAAACTCCCCCAGCTGTCTGCTCTCAGGGACCAGGCACTAGAGTGGAGAGCTGGGCAAGAAGGCCCAGCAAGCTATTTCTAATGAAATGCTGTCACTTTGGGAAAGGCTAAAGCAGTCCACAGAGTAAAGATCTGTTTTTAGCAACAAAGCTTCTGAAAATAGACATGACACTACTATTTAGTTCATCGAGTTACTACTCAGTAATAGAGGGATCACTTTACTGCTGTTTTATTTGATGCTGTAAGGGAAAAAGATAACTGCTATTATGAACAAAGCACTACTTATCTATTACAGCAGAAATTGTCATGGTGAGTGCTTATTGTAGTGGAACATGTTATTCTTGCAAGTTATAGAGAATACTTGAGTCTAAGGATTCAGCTGCACGAGTTGCATTGCTGGTCCTGCTCCTAAATGCATGCATAGGCATAATTATGCATATGGGCCTATATATGTATAAGACCTCTCAGTTCTATATAGTCAAAGCTAAATTCTTCTTTTTGCTAGCAGTACACTTCAGAAACAGCCTCGTTTATCTGATGAGTGCAGGTAACTCTGAATCTTACCAGACTTTTGACCAAAGAGATCCTGATGACAGAAAAAGCATCATTGGTGCTTCAGGGAAACCATATTCGGACAAGGTTACTCTTTAAACCCAAAGAGGTGCATGAGAACGGCAGTCTGTCTATAATCCAAGGCAAGAAACCAGATTTACAGCTCTTGCAGTAGGCTCAAGGCTCCTAAATTAGATCTCCAGCTCTACTTAGTTCAACAGAGAATATTTCAGAATGAAAACCAAAAAAACTTAATAATTTGAGTCCCACATGTCTAGCACATAAAATTGTGAATGGAGTAACAAACAGAGCAGAGGATATCCTGGGCTGAGGTGTCTTTTATCAAGGAAGTTCAGGATCCCAAAGCCAAAATATTTTTCTGCAGTATAACTATGCTTTCTTTTGTAGAACAGGCATGAATCAACTTCTTTCTTTGAGAGACACAGCACAAGACAACGTGGCAGCAGTCCCCTTTGTCAATCCCTCATGAGCCACGCACTAACAGAGAAACAAGTCCATACAACAAGAACAAAAAAAAAAAAAAAAAGAGAGAATGTCTTCCATCCAGTACTCCAGGTTTCCCAAATGCAAATTGTTTACATAAGTCTGAGTATTGGCTGCTTCGTAATTAAAGGAAGTTACGAAATGGTCCTCCTAGTTGAAGGGAAATACTGACAGATGTGCAACTAATGCTACACTTCAAAGCAAGAACATAATGCAAACTTGTCTGTTCTAAAAGAAAAAAAAATAAAAGTGACATTTCATTAGGTAGCAGTCTGGTTTTGGTTTTTCTGGTTTACAACCATAACGTAACCCTTTTGCTTATTAAGTTGTCAAAGGAACACAGATTAGCACATAGATTAACAAGGAAAACATACACCTTTCTAAAAGAATTATCCATTTCAATTAATCACTGAAGCGTGAGTGAAGTCACAGGACATCTACAAAGAATTTTCACATACTCTCTTTTGGCTACATGTACAGTTACATGTATTAACAGAACTCATTTGAAAATCACCGCTGCTTTGGCTTCTCTTCCAAGTAAAAAGTACTAACACACAAAGTTCTTTCCGAGTTCCCACAAAGAACAGGAAATCCTCAGTGGGAAAACAAAAATACCCATAGAGATGTGAAACAGAATTGCACAGTTAGATCCAGCTCAGGTATTTAGTGCTGCTGCTCACAGTTTTGAACAGAAATTAAGACATGGATGCATGTACAGGTAATTACTCAGCAGATTGTTTGTTCCTGCTTGTAGGCACTGCTTATGGTACTCTATTACAGGTTCTTCATTAGTCTAGACTGCTTATTACACCACTGTATCAATATACCTTAGACCATTAAACAGTTCCATTAGAAAGCCATTGTTAAGGAATAAAAAGTATGATACTGTAATGCCTCAGCCATGATGCAAAAACCTAGCTCAGGATTGAGCAAGTGACTGGATCTCAGACCAAAATCAGGATGGCATGTCACTAACCCACTGTTATTCTCTAGGGTTGGAAGGCACTCTGCAAAAATGAAGCATTTAAAACAAATTGGTGGCTACTGAAATGTTTCACAAACAGGTTCTTGAAATGTTCTATTGCAACATATGTCCCTGGCACCAAAAACAGAGACATTATCCAGCTGTTAACTGCATAACCCTCTGCCACAAAGCTGAGTGCTTCATATGCCCCCAAGCAGAGGACAGGGTGCATACAAGCACTACAGCTGGCAGGGACACTAAAGCAGACTGCTCACCACCACCCTCTGGGAAAAGACCTGAAAGAAGAACCTACAGAACAAAGCATCTGTGTTATAATTTATGTTTCTTTTCAGTCCAGATCAAAAATAAAGAGGAGAGCGAGAGAAAAATGTTAGGTACACTTTTCATGATAATGGGAGTACTTCGTTTGCAAGATCATTCACTCCACATTAGACTTTCCGTCCTTATCCCTATATGAGGACACTCTGGGAAAAACTTTTTAATGTAAACAATTTTTTATTTCACACTGACATTTCAGCAAAAACAGCAGAAGAAAGGTGAATGGATGCACATAAGATTGTATTTCAAATTTTGTCTTTGAACAATAGAATTAAAACACACATCACTCAAATTTTAAGAAACTGCATGCACTAGGAGATTAGTCATTACATTTATCAATATTCATCAGTGGTGGGATGGTATTGCTTAAAATGAAATAAGCTAAGCATTCAGAAGTGCTAATACTCTGATGGCTTATTTTCAGGTTAGGAATACGTTGCAGATTCTCTGTCATTTTAAAACAAACAACAGATTTAAAAACAGAAGGCTACATTATTGCTTACAGGTAATGCACAATTGCAGCTGGAAAAGTGAATTCCATTTTACAAGGCAGTAGCATAGAGCAACACCTGCAAATCAGCTCAATTTGAATACGGTCATTCAGATTATTTAGTGTAATCACTCAAGCCAAAACTGAATAAAATAGAGACCAAAAAAATTTAACATCTGATCAGCTTTTTTGCACCTTATAATTTACTTACCTTTGACTACTTCTACAGGACAAGACCTAATATATGCTTAAATCTTTGTGGGACTGTGGCTGAAACCAGCTCTGTAGTAGTTTCTTCTCTTATTTAAGTTTATGTTTCTGACATAAGCTATGACCATAAAATTGCTAAAAAGTATTTCTTATTATTCTAGTTGTGTACTAAACTGCATGTTTCTCTGAATCTGTCAAGTGAATTTTTAAACATCCCTCTAACTTGAGGTCCAATACTGCTAACAATGAAATCTGTTTTGAATTTGAAATGGGGGGGAAGGGAGAATATGACAGGAGGGAGAGATAAATCCTTTATTTTTCTTTATCTTTTACAAATTTTATTACTTCGGTCAAAAAATGTGACTGAAGCAATAAAACGTTACTGTTGCTCAGTGTAATGGTATGTGTTTGAAATACAACCCATTTGCTCTTCATTCACTTCATCAGAGTTTTGGCAACTGCTAAAGGCTTCAAGTATGTGTGTAGAATATTTCTTATGCTATCACATCCATATTATTTCTCCACTTACCATTTCTTACTGAGCTATTTTTAACAGTTGCCCACTTATCAGTTTTCTATTTATGGCTATGTGCTTTCCTCTGTCTAAAAACATTTAATGAGATTTGTTTATGAAACTCGTTTGCAATGCTTTGAATGCTGGCAGCAGCTACAAGAGGGAGATCAGAGACCATAGGTGCAGCTCTTCTTCCAAATCCCTATCCTGACTACAGACCTGTGGTCACTGCCAACTCACATGAAATATGGTCAGCTATGCAATCCCAGCAATTATGCAGATGACAGGACACAGTCTGAGTTTATATCATGACATTGCTCCATTGACTCTCTCTCTGAGGCTAGGGACACCACCTCCAGGAATCATGGAAAGCAATAGGAATGCTGGGGAACTAATACACTCCAAGTTCAGTTGGGTATTTGGGGAGCTCTGAAAGGCAATGTGGCAAGCTGATACTTAGCTGTCTTGTTTATCCCCTATTCTGGCTCCCTCGTATTTATCTAGCTGTTTATGGACACCTAAAAGCTACAAAAGCTGTTTTCTTTGGCTCTCAACTACAGTCTATAAAATACTGCTCAGTAAGGGGATCATGTTTGTGTCGTTTAATACCTAGCCAGGTGCTTTTCAGAGTTGGCAGCAGTGTCTTTACTGATAAATTTGACTGCATTTTATGTCTTTTCCTTTTACAATTACAATGCAGACTGCTGTTCAGCTATTGCTCCCTCTAAATCATGCATGAGGTTGGCTTGTGGTGAAAGTAATTCAAAGACTTTCCCACAAGCAGTATGCCCTACCTACTAAAAGCAAATGAACAAAAAAGCAAGGAGTATAGAAATTCCCATCTAACTAAAATTATTTGGATTTTCTTTCCTAACCTCTTAGGTACCTAAAGGGCACACATTATATTTTGCAAAAGCTTTAAACCTCTGCGTTTCTAAAACCAGCAGAACAAGACCAGTACTGGAAACACTGTAGAGTGGTCCCACAAGAATATATTTGGGTGCAACAATTAGTATTGCATTGCAAACTTTCTGGCACATTTTGATTCCTACTGCACCATTTCTGTAGTGGTCTAGTCACTGATCTTTAATTTCTTTTCCTTAGAAGACCAAGGCACAGCCATTTTCCAAACCAACTTCCTAAGAATAACAGGGGATGAATCTCTGCCACAAAGTTCCACAAAGGACAGGGATTTTCATTCTGCCCAATATCAGTAATTCTTTATATCAAGTTCCCTGCTCACTGACAAAATCCAGTGATGATCACAGCTTCCCTCCCTCCCTTCCTTCCCATTTCTATCTTATGAAACTGCACGTTTCACTTATAGTGACATATGGTAAATGAGTTACCAAAATTTTCTTATATGGTTCCAGTTTCCCCTACTGGTTCATATGAAGAGCTCAGTGGATATTTGTGATATGTGACAGCTGTCAAGAAGGGCCATGTTCCTGGAATGCAGCACAGAATGCCATCCACAGCAGAAGGATCATCTCTTCACATAGCCAGGAAGGGTACAGAGACCTTGGCTCAGTTCAGTGAGAGCTGACACAACAGGTTATCTATTTGCCAGAGTCACCTAGGAAGACTTGTGTACTATGACAAGGTCTCAGGAGGTCATTCATTCTGTTTCAGAGAAGCATAATAGGACATTAGTGCCTGGGAACCACTATGAAGGCATTTTAAATAATTTCTGACAAACTTAGAAGAAGACATGGGGTCTGGGTCTTCCAAGAATTGCTTGGGTTTTCTGCAAACTTCGGCAAAAAGCTAATGTATATCAGGGGTAAGCAACTGAATTATTGACAAAAACTGAATAAATTCACAAGGGCGATGCCTAAGGCCAAAGAGAAAAAAAATAAGCTTTTCTTAAAACCAGCAGAAATGTGGAAACTCTTCCATTTAGCTTACAGTGCATAAGCAACCTGTAGTTTTTATTCCCCTGAACAGCACCTCATTTCACATAACAAATATGGCATTCAGAAGGCACCTCTGTGGCACTGAGTAAAATCTCTAGAGTGGGACATTTATGTAAATGACAACTTATGTTCAAGACATGACAAACCTCAGGAAATGTGAAAAGAACTGATTTTCCAAAAATGTCCACAGTACTTCTTTTCCATAAGATAACCTGCTCCACAAACTGTTCTGAACTGAAAAAAAACCAAGACCATAGTTTATAAGAAGTACTCAAATTCACTGATCATTTCCGTCATAGTTAAGAAATTTTCTCTTGAACAAAGTAGAACACAGATCACTAAAACCAATATTTTGGGGAAAAGAACGCTTTGCATGACAAGACCAGAATGCTCTGCATGTTCATAGCTATAAAGGGGTGGATAAAAATGGCAAAATAGGTAATTTCTGTGACATGTATACATGGGCACTATCCCTTGTTGACCTTGGCAATATTTCAGAGGGAAGCTTTCAAGGATTAACTGTTCAATCAATCAGATTTTATGACATACGCCAACTGGCTTTACAAATGCACTGGCAATCAAATTGCAAGAATAACAACAAAAAAGGTTTAATCTATTGTTAGCTCTTACACCAGAACCTGCAGAGAAAAGTTGCACACTTCGGCAGGAGCAACCTGCATGTTTCAGAAACTCCTCACCTGCCTCAGACTGTAGCAAGCATAGAGTGCAGCTCTCACATAAGTGTTTGGGGGACCTTTATATAGGAAAGTGCATTTCTGCACCTCATTCTCAGTACACTGAACTAATGAGAACTGACCCTTTTTCAGCCAGAGAAGAAAATCCTTCCCAAGTGCACATCTATGCCAGTTGCTGCCTTTGAGACACAGAAAAAGGCTACGCGCATGCAAAAATTAGAGACAGAGAGAAGATGCAGCCTGAAAGCAACCTTGTGTGCAGAACAGAATCTATCTTATTATTAGAATAATCAAATTGCATCAACGAGCCCTAGTCAGGGCTGCACGACCCTGAAGATTGTTGTTGTACTCACAGTCATGCTATAAAAAGACAGTACTGCCCCCAAAGAGCTTAAAACAAAGATTGTAGCAAACAGGTACAGGTAAGCCAATAATACCCCCAAACCAAATAATGATGGTTATGAGACAGATGGAAATACAAAGTGAAGGACATGATCTTCTAAAAGCTCTTGTAGCAAGTACATTTAGCAGGAAGAGGGCAGAAAATCAACTATTAATTCTGCTCTAGAATAAATCCTGATAAGAACAGAGCCTGCCTTGACTCAAGAAGGTGTGCTCTATTTCACATGTATAAGCAATGCAACTGATTCCAGGTGATGTTAGTTTACCTCAGATTAAATAAACATGTAAGTACTTTGAGTGAAAGCCAACCCCCACATATTTCATTGTAAAATATCTGAGTGGAATCAGGACAAACAAATGATGGTCTACTCAAACTCAGAGAATCCCAAGAAAGCCTCAACAAACCCAGTTATCCAGTGGGATAAGAGCTACACAGTATCACCACAGTATCACACCTTAGCTGCTTCTGATTGCCTTTTTTCTGGAAAAAAAAAAAAAAAAAAGGGGGGGGGGCTAACAAATTATTTAAGGAGTAGAGGGGAGACATTTTGTGGGGAAAAAAAGAAAAGGTAAGGGTCAAGATAGGATGTTCCCACACCAGATTTTTTTCACCATTGTCATCTTCTAGGTCAAAGGGCAGATCAGAGTATTAACTGGGAAAATTCCTACTATTCTAATTGAGTCACACCAGGATATGCAGCTAATCTAACATATAAAAGAAAAAATCAAATATCCTTTTCATAGATAACTATTAACATAAGAAAATGATCCAAATTATTTTTCTTTAAAATATTAATATTCGTCATTCTAACTTTGTATCAAATATCCTGATTAAAATACACTGGCCAAATTTGATACCCTTGTTTGATTTGCTTCCTTTCACTATGGCTGCAATTGTAGCCAGCACAGCCAAGAATCTGGGTAGAAAACTTAGACATGAGCAGCAAGTGATCATTCACAGCCCATAACTTGCCCTGAAAGACAGCTGTGAAGTTACCTTGGACTGCAAAATTATTTAGGTTAACAACTTTGCCCCATGTTCACAAAAACAAAGTCTTGAGGATGGTCCTACAGATATAATTTTCTGTGGGGATTTCCAGAGGTCTGAGTAGAGAAAGACAGGGACCTTTTGAACAAAGCAACCCCCTCTTTTCTGTAGCACTGAGGAGAATATTTGGCACAGTTCCCGTGCTACCTATATATTTTTGTCTTTTTATGGTTGATATATTCACATCAATTACAGTAATTGTAAACCCAAAAGGAAGAGATACTGAGGTTTACATGATTATACTGTACAAGAAAGTTTTTGGCTGAGGATTTAATTAAAGAACATGTGTTATTTGTAGGTGGAAGAACCTTAGAATAAATCAGGCTGGAAGGGGATACCAACTCCAGATATGGCTTACAAGACAGAATTCATAAAAAATGAAAGGAAATTCAGATATGCAGTGATGCTACAAAACCTTTGATATCCAGGATTAAATAAGAAAATTTCCTCTTTCTCACAGAGATAAAATTAAGAAACATCCCTTATTTGTTTTTATTAGAACAATTTTTTATTTATGCTCTGCAGATATTGCACAGAGAAGCAGCAGAAATGTAGTCTGTGCTGCAGGCAGCTTGGACTTAGATAAAACTTAGGTGAAGTCCTTACAAAACTCTGAAGCAGTCAATTTATTTTTAAGAAAGAGCAATTAAGAGAGCCAGGAACAAAGTTCAAATATATACCTACACACACACGTGGAATAAAGCCCTTTTTCTCACCTCAATGTATCTCCCAGTAAAAAGGGACTTACTGTTGAGTGATTTGATCAGAAGTTGTTCTGCATAACTGTATTTTTAAAGTTTAATGGGATAAGTTCATTCTTCTTGTAATTCTACTTACTTTCCAGTCTCTACTGTCCAGACACTTGGAAAGTGGGAGAAGAACTAGAAGAGGAGAAAGAAATCAAGACTATTTCAAGCATACTCTTTGGCAAAAAGTCTAGATCAAACTGATAAGCCTGCAGTCTGCTGTGCATACTCCATCACAATCTTTAAGAAGTGAAACAACCACACTGTACTTCCAAAAATAATACGCAGAAAATAAGACTACAGATAACAACCCAATTTTATTAGAGTTCAGCAAAAAATGAAAACTGCTGCCTTGTCTTCCCACTGTGCTTTTCTTGTCACCTTACCAGGTCTAAAGCCTTTTTTACTGAAGAGTAAATATTTTTTAATTCCCTCTATTATTCAAGATAAAGAACTGTGGTATGCTGTAGTGCTGCTGACAAATTCCCTCCCTAGGGTAAATAATTTCTCTAGGACCATGCAGACACCTTTTCCTGTGGCTCTCCTTCGGTTTCCCTGATGCATCATCTCACACAAGCACCTATTATCTGCTTAACCACCACTACCAGAGCTCAAGTGTTGCAAAAGCAAACATTTTGCTCAATCATGCTTAGATTTTTCCTTATAGACATGAAAAGAAGAAGTACAAAAACATAAAAGCTAGTTAACATGCTGTGAGTGAAGAAGGAATAAAAATTACTTCCTGACCCCAGGCTTTCTTGAAGCTTCTTTTTACTCTGAAGGTATTTTAGAAAGACAATGTACTGAAAAATATTATAAGCATTGCAGTTGAGAAAAGGAAGGAAATGAGGGAAAAGGCTTGTACCTAAGTAACAATCCAGACAGAGCTTGTATTAAAGCCTAAGAGGTCTTTGTCTCAGCAGTCCTGTGGTTTTAAGGAAGAACTCTAATACCTGCTTGCAAAGTGTACCTGATTTGGCTCTACCTGCTGAGATGCCCATGCACAATGGCAGCCACTGTACATCACTCCATTTGCTTCAGGGGAGGAGATCTGAAGGCTTTGGCAGAGCAGCTGAATGGCATAAATGCCAAAATTATATCACTTGATGGAGCTTTGCTTAGCTCACTTTGTTATAAAAAAAAGTCATATCACATTTTTAGCACATTGAAATGACATTAAGGCTGCACAGTCAGGCATCCAAAGATGCAGGAAAATACCAGAACTAAGGTTTTATGTGAAAATTAAATTAGTCTCATAAGATAGGCATTGTAAAACTTATCTTTATTCTAAGGTGCAATTTTTCATTTCTTTATCATTTACTTCTCTCTCCTCTCCCCAAGATCAAATGTTGCCTGCCAGATTTCAAGTGGAAAAGCATAGGCTGTAATGTTTCTCCCCCTACCCCTCCAAGTAAAGCAAGATGCAGGACATTTTCCCTTTGTAATATGAAAAAAAAGTCATTTTCTGTCAGCTTATTCTAAGAAGTACACCAATATAAGCCTGGCTGAAATTCTTCCCCTCCCCACCTCTCCTGAATGAAGACACCCATCTGGAAAATCTCAGCCCGAATTGTTTAAGCTTTGGCAGCATTAGCACGGGCAGTTAAAAACACAACCTTCTGTCTGAAAGTGTTAAGCAACCTTAAGCACAGGTAGTGTTAGCAGCCCTGTCCATCATACATAAACACAAACACAAGAATGAGATCACAATATTCAGAAGTTTTTACAGTGGGAAGGAGATCCACTGGCAGAGCTGTGTGAGGAATATGTTTAATGCCTCTTCCAGCCAATGCAATGGCATCCTTCAATAACAGGATTAACAATAGATATTTGCACATTTTCCTACAACATCTCTGCCAAAACAACTTAACTCTGACCTCCCAAACCTTTTGTCATACCCTCAATCTCTCAATTACACTACACCCAGCTCCAGGAAGACATAAAATATTCCTTTTCTCTATAAATGCTGAAGAAAAGTTTGTAGCAGAATTTTTATTCTGCCCACATATGTGGTTTGCATTCCCACTGGAAGACTGTTAGCAGTATGTCCCTGATCCTCCTTGCACCCATTTACTGTTTAGACTCTTATTCCACATCAGATACTGCTTTGCACAAAAAGAAAACTACAGCAGTCATCTCTCTTGTGATCAATAAGAGGAGATCCCTCCTATGTGTTCAAAAACCACACTCAGCTACTTTGGTCACAACTTACTTAACCAGCTGGGAGAACCACCAGGGAAATTCACTGCCTTATGCAGTGCAATTAATGGCCCCTTCTACCCTCCAGAACCATCAACCTCAGAATCTCTGTAATGAAAAAAATATCCTGAAACTAGTTCTGAGGTTAGTGTTACTCAATTAAGATGTATAAGAATATCAATATTAATATGGTTTTTGGTTTGGGTTTTCTTGCTTGTTTCAAGAGAGGGAGCAGTACTATTTTAAAAGCATTGATTCTAGGCGAATGGTAGAAAAGTAATGGCAGCATTCACTGATCATCAAAACAGGATGCACACACAAGGTTTATGTCAAGCAACACCATGAGGTAAAGCCATGTTCTTCCTTGCTCCCCATCTCCAGCTGCAGAGTAGGTTCAAACCTGCTGAAATCAGCTGTCAGGTATTTACTCTCTGCAAATGGGGCAACTCAAAAGTTGGTGTGCATTTGTGGAGATGCTCCTCTGGCACTGCTCTTGTGCTTCCTCATATTGGAAAGGCTATTCTTCAGCAATGAGCAGAGGTGAGTGATTCTTAACTTAAAGCTCACCAGTCTTCATTGCTGGTGCTTCCCAGGCCATGAAGCAGACTACCACCATCCTTCTCTAAAATCTGTGTAATTTACAATCATGCCCCACTTGAACATTATTAATAAAGTGGACAGGCTGATCCAGTCTGGAGACAGTTTTACAGACTAAAGTTCATTTCAAAACACTTGTTGCCATGGGGCACTCCTGGTGTTTCCATCAGGGCACTTCAAGTTCATGGCCTAGATGAACTTGACTGCCTGCCTCCTGGGTCTGTGAGCCACATCACCTGACTCAGGACATCAGCAGAGCCCCATGAAATCATCCCCCTGCCAGGATCAACACCTCCCAACAGCCTCTGTGCTGTTTCACATAAGCACTTCTAGGTGGCCACAAGGTCATTTGGTTAAAGAGGGAAATGTTTGGTTTGTGTTAGCTAAAATTAGTCGATGGGTACAAAATAATCTTTTACTTTGCTGTTAGAAGCTTGAGAGTAGCTGGATGTTCTAAATGGAAAAATTATTACTATAACAAGGAAATATCTTCCTTTCAAAAGCGCTGTGTCCTCCATGTGGCACAGAGCTCTCAGTTATCTTAGATAGAATGGGGTTTTAAACACAGCAGGAGAAAGGCTTCGTGTTTGGATTTTTTTCTTTTGTACCATTTAATGTAGTTTAACAAACTACTGCATTGAGTTCAGTAAATATTGGGCAGATAAAAGCTAACTGGGGAAAGAGCTCTTGGAAAGAAAATATTAATGAACAAAAATTTATGTATTTCACACTTTTATTTTTTCCCCAACACTTATTTGTTAACTTCCTTGAAGAAAGCAATTATATAATAAAATGTATGCAAAAATGGGGGAAAGAAATGTGGTTACCATGTAACAGAAATAAGTGGCAAGCATTTATTTTCTTTGTGGTATGATGATGTCACTTACTTTACCATCTGCAGCCAGCTTAAAATCAGGGTTTCCATACAATAACAACCCACAAGGACATCGCACAGGCTGTTGCCGTGGAGTCACTTTCCAGGCACATGTGCTCACAAGTCCTTGAGCTGGTTTAGGCCCCAGCAGCTTTTCTCTCACTGGCCTCCTGATAGAAAGCAAAACATGCCAGTGGGGTTCTCAGTAGAAGGGCACTAATGATATTATACTCTTGTATATTTGACTATGGGTTGATATGAACATAAATTCTCAGACCTTCAACAATCCATTCACTAAGTGTACAATTATCAAGGATGCAAAACAGTCCATTGCAAGCAAAGTTGGAAATGTACAATAATATCATCTTCTTATTTTGCCCCATCAAGAAGCCAGAACATAGATGGGCAGCCAGGTTTCTGTTCCTGCAGCCCACCCTTTGAATTGTGCCTTCTCCCCCTTTTGTGCAGCCAGTTCTCTCAGCCTCAAGTCCTGATCTTTTTACTTTCCTGCTTAGCTTTCTGGGAACACACAGCAAATTCACACCAATTTCTGTGTGTTCTTCCTTCAGACGCAGCTGATTTCCTCAGAGTTCAGTTCCAAGGCACTCCCATCCAAATGGGAAGGCACAAAGGGTAAATGGCAATTTACAAGAGCTATTTAACCCTATTCTGTCAAATGTCTAGGGATTACGCTGATGATACTGCAGCATCATAGTTGTCAGCCTGGATTGATAATAGGCTTGTGGACAGATTCCCTACATTATGACAGACTCGGGACAGATTTTGCACATGGGAAACAAGATATGTTTTTGGTTTTACTTATTAAAACATGAAGTTAAACATTCAGTTCATCTGCAACATGAGTTACTTCATTTCTCTGAATTGCATTATTATCTCTTAGAGGTATGTTATTTCAATAATTCTGTCCAGGATAATCCAGCATTTGGAATCAAGGGTACTGAACCTTTGAAAACTAGAAAACCATTTTATTATGAGACCAAGAGATGCAGAAATGAAAAAAAAACCACAGTTTGAGAGACTGACATTTGTACTCTAACACATTAGCGCACTATGCTGGTTTTGACATAATTTGAAGTCTTGGTGCACTATTATACAACATCAGAAATTAATGACTTCCTATTTCTATTACTTCCCCTTCACTTCAGAAATGGTTTCATTAAACTGAGATGCCTGACTTTTCACCAATTCAGCAAACCACTGACTTCAACAAAATCAAACCAAGTCAATCTATTATTCAGTCCATTTCAGCAATTTGCTTGACCTCTAAAGCATATAACAAATACCCAAGCAGCAAGAGCTCTGAGGGAAGAAAATGCATGCCTCAACCTTTCAATGTAAGCAGAGCAGTGTGCCTCAAAGTAAAAGTTACACAACACTGACATGATTCCAGCATTACATCAGTAGCACCAGTTTCTACAGCATAGAGAAATCAAGTCCTAGCACATCAGTCTACCCTTATCAGCCAAGCTACTTCCCCAGCTTTCCTCTTAAAATAAATCTCAACCCTCAAAATAGAAGAGTTAAAGGTGTGGTCTTCCTTACACAATCAACCCAGAATTTGGAAAGACTTGGAAGGCCTTAAAGGGTTAATTACACATCTGCTTTTGTTGGCATTTTTAAATTCTAATTGAAAAAATGAAAAGCTATAAACCAGATGACAATCATAGCCATCAACTGTTAATATTTCTGTTCATTTGTCATGCAAAATAAGGATTCCCATTTACTACTTTATTTTTAGTATTGCTTGCTCATAAGCAGCTTTGTATCATCATCTGTCAGTTTCGAACTTGAAAAAAGTTACACCACAGATTGCATTTACACTTTGCAGCTGGTCTAGGTATAACATTTTTGTATCACTTGACAGGATATATTTTCATGAATCTTTACATTCTATCAGATGCACAAAGAACAGAAGAATTTTGCACTTTCATTTTTTTTTAGAAATAAGAAATATGTTAGGATCTTTTTCTGTATCAGAGTTATTCTTAGAAAAAAATTAAAAATCATAACAACTAGAAAAGAGGAAAGGGAAAAATAATAGAGAAATACTGAGGTGTGAATGCTGCTTTCATAATCTTTGAGGTTCCTAGATGGAGCTGTAATGGACAGCTTGACATAGGTTCTTAAATGCCAGCCTGCAGGAAAACAAATCTGTGGGTTCTTTTTATATGTGGAGGGAGGTGAACTTGACTTTTCAAGGGTGTCAAAACTGATCTTAAAATACTGTGCATACTGGGGATGATCTCTAACAGAGCAGAATCCTCAGAATGCACAAAGAGTGAGTGACCACAAGCTTTATTTTTTCACTCTGAGAATGTATTAAGTGTCCAAAATTAACCAAGTAATTAAAAATTATAATAGAAATCTACAGCTGAATGCTGAAGGAAAACAAATTGAAGTGAGGGCAAAGACTTTTTTTCAAGAAAATTGGTAGTCAACCAATAGTACAGTTTTCTCTTGACATCTTCTCACAGTCTAGATAACTCTTTTTACACTAAATTAGGCAACCTGAAAAGGTATGAAGCTCAATATTCATAGAGTGAAGGGTCAAAACTCTATGAATAGCACCTATAACAGATAGGAGCTCAAGGAACCTTATTTAAATAGTCTCTTTTCAACTTCCCATCTTTGAAAAACCTCATCAAGCTCAAAGAATGAAATAAGAAAGAGTTATGGGCAATTTCTCCTCTACAAAACAATAAAAATTATATTTTTTTCTCTTTTTACTTAAATTATTTTATCCATACAATATAAATAATATAAATAAGTCTGGTCCATAGCATCTAGCCATAAATAGAATTCCTCCAGGTATAGAAGTAAAAAAGTCTACTAAAAACTAGAGAAGTAACCTCCACACCAAATGAAACACAGGCTAGTCATATTCTCTTTCAGAATTTATTGCTATTTTTTATGTAGTCTTATTATAGCAACATTCTTTGCACCTTTTTTCTGAGCCAGAAGGTTTAATAAATGTTATATGTTGTCAAACTATAGGTACATGGTGTGAATAGGTACATGGTGTGAATGTAACCGTTCTCTTCTAAGCCATGTTGCCAAATGACTTTCTAGGGTTTCACTGAACAGGTGAGAAATGCACAAACTGCCACAAAGTAATGTGACAATTGGACCTTCCAGTCTAGGATACAGCAGAGACTCAAAAATATGAAAGAAGCTAGTGCAGGTAGTTAAAATAATCCATTGAAGATACCTAACACTTTAAACCTCTCATCTGAGAATACGCCTCATTTCAGCTGTGGGCATGCTTGGGTTCAGAAGCTGGTTTCTAAAGTAACAAAGCAAATTTGTGAGCTAACAGAACAAATGATAAAATGCATCTAATTGAATTCCTCACTGCTAAAACCAAATAAAATAATCTTAGTCATGCTGATATCTATGTTCATATCCATTTTTGTATCTTCTGAATCTAGGCTTTTTATGTTAAATGCCAGCCATCAGCCACAGAATGCTAATCACATTATTTAAAAAAAATTTTAAAAAATTTAAAAAAAAATAATCTAATCAGAAACCAAACACTCTGCAATAATATCTCCATAGAACAAAAACAATACTGAAGGGCACAGCAATACATGCATGAAATTGCCATTGACATCTATTAGGACTCAGTATACACCAAAAGGGCAGGATGTGGCCTCACAGAAACTGCTTCAGTGTTTTACAAAAAACATACCGGTTTACAGGCAAGTCCTTCACCTCATACAGACCCCCCCAGGTCAGCAGGATAGCTTAGTCCATAAAAGGGCTTCAGGAGACAGACTTTTATGTGAATAAAAGGCAGATTAAAAGAGATGCTGTTTTGAACTTTCATCTATTTAGAAAAATTTATGCAATGAAAAGTGCTTTCCTTAAAAAAAACCTGTGAAAGGTACAGGGGTATGTCTCCTTTTCTTGTACTTCATATTTATTAAATGCTGAGTAATATGAACCTAACCATAGCCTTTCCCTTAAAGCTAAAAAAATCTGGATATTCTCTCTATCAGCAAATAAAGATAAGAGCAGAATGCTGAAAATGCCAATTTTACTGCATATTTCAAGAGGTGATAACACATTTTTCATGGCAAATTCTCTTTTCTCTACCCAAAAATCAATAACTTAACTGTGCTCTTTTCCTTGAAAAAAACTCCGGAATTTTCTGAAAATATCAATTACAAAGTCATCTTGGTATTATTACAAATTTATGACCTCTCAAGAGCACAAATAATTTGTGATTATGGCATGGTGGGAATAAGTAAATATGCAACCATTTATGGCGGGAAAGCCTTTAGGAAAATTTTGCTTCTGCAAATACACATGAAAATGCTGAAAACTAATTGAAGAATATGAAACAAGAGTGCTTTTATACCTATGCAAAGGTTCATATTCAGCCAAGAATTCCACTTGAAGAGATGAAGCCTGCAGCGGCTGAATACATGACATTTACAAATAAAAGCAGCTGGCTATGAGGAGTCTCTTAAAACTAATCAATTTTCCAATACATTTTATTATGGTTGTCAAAAATCCAATGATGCAGGTTAGTAGCATGGAGCTATAAAAAGCCCCACACACCATGCCAGCTGCATAATCTTTGCTTGTTTGAAAGTCTGACAGTTTCCCTTGATTAAAATAAGGATACTTCATTATGAGTATTAAGCATTGCTTTATGAGTTATGTAAAGTTTATGCTTTTTCATTTATGCTTTAGAATTTTAACCACATTGTCTCACTTATGCATAATCCATCAACCCAGGTGACAAATATTCTTCTATATTTACACACTAGGAATATACAAGGAGCATAGTGTATTAGCAGCTGAAACTACAAACGTCACTGTCAATCAAACTGGCTAGCATAGGACCATATTTCTTGTCACCAAGAGGCTTAAAGCAAAGAATCTGTGCCTAATTCTCTTAAACCTTGCAGGTCAAAAGGTTTTAAAATTATTTTTGACACCATTTCTTTGCTTTGTCAACAGGCCTGAGTACTTTTTAACATGTAAAGGATATCAAAAAGCTGCTCATCGTAACAGTCTGGCATTAGCAATTTATGGATTTAAAGTCTAGAGTGCACATAATTCCACTGGTACAACAGCAGGCTGTTCTGGAGTGAGAAGATGGAGATGTGGCTGTGGGACTAAATTTTATTAATGCAAAAGCTCCAAACCAATCAGTTGTGCTCCAGGCAAGCAGCACTTGCTGAGCCAAAGCCACTGCACAGCCTAAAGCTACACCACCCTGCAGAACAAACACTCCATTGTCAGCACAAGCTGTCACAGAGACACCTTTCCTGCCCAGAGGTTTTATGCCTCTCTTCCAGGTCTTGCTTTGCCCACACACTCTCAGACACAAAAATAGGATCTCTAAATGGCAGCAATGATGTCCTTCCTATTTGCTGATGTACTCAGCACAGAGATGATAACCACCATCCTGGAAAAATCAGGACTTCAAGAAATTTTCAGAAGCCAAACAATTTAAGCCTTTCTTACTAAAGGTACTGTTCTGCAGCAGGCCCAAACCCCAGCTGAAGTTCTGGCCCCATCCTGACAGGTCAGCAGAAGGAAATCATTCCTTCTCAGTGGAGTTTACAAAAATTCTGAGAATACTGAATTAATGGAAAACAAGGCCCCCACACAAACTGCTGGCTGCAGCTCTGGGGACAGTAGCCAGCATCTTCCACTTTCTCTCCAGCAGTTTCAAGACACGTCCCTGTGATCTGGCAATGAGCAGAGAAGACACACCATGGAGCAGGCAGCACAGCACCTCTCAGAGAGCCAAGAGCTCACAGAAGCAGATGCTGACCCACCACCTAGAAATTACTACACAAGCCACTTCCCAGTTTGTCCAATAAAAAAAGGTTGCTGCATCTTCCCAGCAGAGTGAAAAGGTTTCTGTCTGAAAACAAAGACAGCAGGCTGACCTGAGACTTGATGTAAGCAATGAAAACACTTACATGGTGAAGAGAAATAGGGTGAATCTCAAGTAACAATGGGGAGAGCTTGAACTTGGTCATGCAAATAAAGATTTGAAGAGGAAAATACAATAGAATAATATGAAGGAAAAAAGTAAAATAGATTAATGTGAAAGAAAAAAAAAAAGACAAGATATCAAGAAGGGACAAGAACAGATTAGGAATAAAGAAAAATATATTGTATTTACACTGAAGAGATGGTCAGGACTAGAGTTCACTGGCCCAAAATTACATTCAAACATCAGAATAAAAACAAGCAGTGAAGGAAGCTTTAAAATTCTGGAATAATAATGCTCATTAACCATGTCCAGAGGTACTTATGGGATCACAGAATAATTTAGGTTTGCAAAGATTATTGGGTACAACTTCAAGATTATTGGGTACAACTGTTAGCCCACCACTGGCAAGTCTACA
Source organism: Agelaius phoeniceus (assembly GCF_051311805.1). Lineage (NCBI taxonomy): Eukaryota > Metazoa > Chordata > Aves > Passeriformes > Icteridae > Agelaius > Agelaius phoeniceus. The sequence continues at coordinate 26,535,574 of NC_135268.1, forward strand.
ACTAAACCTTGTCCCTAAGTGCCACCTCTATACATCTTTTGAACACCTCCAGGGATCTTGAGTCCATCACTTCCCCATGCAATCTGTTCCAATGTTTGATAGTCCTTTCTGTGAAGAAATCTTTTCTTCAACCTAAACCTCCCCAGGCACAACTTGAAACCATTTCCTCTCATCCTATGCCTTGTTATGTAGGAGAAGGGACCATCCCCCTGCCTCACTACAACCTCCTTTTAGGCAGGTAAACAGAGTCAGCTTTCCCAAGTCTCTTTTTCTCCTGACTGAACACCCCCAGCTCACACAGCCACTGCTCACAGGACTTGTGCTCCAGATCCTTCACCAATTCCACTGCCCTTCTCTGGACTCACTCCACCACCTCAATGTCTTTCCTCTAGTGAGGGGCCCAGAGCTGGACACAGCACTCAAGGTGCAGCCTCATCAGTGCCACATAGAGAGGACAACCCCTTCCTAGTTCTGTTGGCCACACTATTCCTGTTACAAGCCAGGATGCCATTTGCCTTCTTGGCAATCCCCAAAACTTGTCATGAGGGCTCCCCCTTTGTCAGGGAACAGGTATTTGAGATCCTGCAACCCTAGGCTTTACAAAATATGACCACTGTAAGAAAATCAGGTTCTTGGACAGAACAAAGATGATGCCTCCATGACAGTGAAATTGGTCGTGCTTTGAGTGTGGTAAAGGAGACAGCAATGATGAGAACAGGTGCTGGTGTCCCTTCACCTTTGCTTTACTGCAGAGCTATCATTGCCAAAGACTACATTCCTCCACTATTTTCAGAAGGCAACATTAACATGCAATTGTCCCCAGGCTTTCCCAAATGTTAGGCTTAAAACAATTATTATTTACAGCAGCAACAATTATATGCAGCCTGGAAGACCCCAGCCTTTCTGGAGTGGGTTACCTCCACATTCTTTCCCAGGCTTACAAATGTTAATTCTCCTGTCTGCCAGACTGCTTAATTCAGACACTGAAGCAGAGGGAAGAGGAGGGGGAGGGAGGAGAAAAAGGGGGAGTGTAGCCAACACGACAGCTCTATGCAGCCCCTAGAAGTGCACTGAGGCTGAATTTTGGCCCACAGCCCAGTGCTGGTGAATAGCAGTGGCTTCAACTATATTAGATGAAATATTATCATAAGGTTATATCCATGTTCCTCCCTGCACTGTGTGTGTGCATTGTGTCTGGTTTTTATTTTGGTTAAGGGCAAGGACACTGCATTCAACAACCCAAACTGACACTCACAATTAAAACAGTGTATTTCATGATAGCATATACACTGAGACATAAATATCAAGTCTATTTAGATAAAAATTGTTATGTTAAACCAAAGGAGAGACAATGAGCTACAGAACACTTGCACATAAGGATCACAGCTCACCTTCCTTACCTTTACCCTGTTGGAGCCTTGTGTCAGGACAACAGATGACTTACCTGTTACACCTCCCTTCTTTTCTGCACCGCTTTACTATGCAATTCAGAAAGCAGCACAGCCACAAGCTTCTCATTTCTCTGAAGACAGAGACGGACACAAATCTCACCCCGAGGTCTGACCTTTGTAAGGGTTGCAACTTGTCTGTCAGAATAGGATAAGTGATAGATAACAGCCCATCATAAGGGCAGGAAGAAGAGGAGGAATAAAATATACCTTCCATACTGGAAAGCAAGAGAGATGAAAGGCAGAGATAAAGGATTCCTATCAAGAAACAAGGTGAAAGAGATACACATATCTTGGAAGCAGAGACTGCAAAGTTCGTGAAAAACAGGAGAAAAGGAGATCCTCAGTGAGAACAGAAACAGACCAGAAGAAAAACAGCAGCCATATGATGAACCCATTTTAACTTCAAAAAAAGGAAGTATAGGAATTTACACTGTTAGTGGAGAACCAAAAAAATTCAGATGTTTACAAGGTAAGCAAATAATCACTCTTAGTGGTGGATTACAAAATGTAGTTCAACTCAAATAACTTCTGAGCAATTTGAAGTTTCTACTCTTCTTCCTTCTAATTCTTGTTTTCTTTACTATCTTTCTCTTCCTATCCCCAGATCAATTACATGTTCCTTTTTTTATTAAAGATCAGTTTGTAGAAAAAGAATTATCTCCCTTTCAGTGAAATTGCCAAGGCCTTGCAACCCTTACTTTTCTCTCTTTCCCCATTAACAACTGCCAGTTCCAGCGTGCTCCTTTCATCCATATTAGGTGGCATTGCAGATGGTTCTGCTTTAGTGTAACGAAAGCGTAAGCTTTTCTGCTGATTTATAGCTGAATAATACTTATATTGCTTACAATACTACAGTTTTATATGTGACATAGAACTTCTCATGGTTCCTCAGATGTCTCTTAAAAAAAGTGGAGTACAGTTTCTAAATATAACAAAAGGGTAATGCTAATTGATAAAAGAATACTGCACAAGCAGTCATATTTAGAGCTAAGAGAAAATTCAGGGAATTTCCAAGAAACTGGAAAGCAGAAGAACATTGATAAAGTGATGCCCTAACTCAGCCTTAGAGAGAAATTACAAGTTCCTTCCTTTTGTAGGTGTCCCATGAATTGAATGCATGTCACACTCAGTTGCTCACTTTATCTGGTGCCTTCTCAACTTCTCTTGCTAGGGAGCTCCAACTGCTTTCAACTCTTTCTGTTAAAATAGTTAGAGCCTAAAGTGCAAAATTCTTGGGAAATGTTTCCCTTTGTTGAAAAAGGTACTAAAAAGTTATACCTGCAAGAAAAACAAGCCACAAATTGGCAACATCAGGCTTCAGTAATGATCCCTTTCCATTATCTAACTAATGCCGTCTAATTCTCAGAAGTTTTGCTTGTCTGAGTTTGCTATGCTTCAGATATGGATCATGCAGAAGAAACTCCCAAACACCGAGGATCCAAAGGTACTAGGCAATGCAGCAAGGCTGTCAGACTTGTTAGGACAGATTCAGCATTGATTCAGTGTGTACTCTGAGGAGGGCCCAAGAGCAGGCTTTACTCCAAACCTATTGAATCCTGGTTTAATTTCACGTTTAGGCTGAGGTTTGGACATGTTCATATTTTTTTGGGAGTGATTCATCCAAAACTTTGAGTTATCCAGGAAAAAATGTGGGATTAAATTAATCCTAGATGTTAGTATTTAAAAAGGAAAAACCATGTTTAATATGATCTGAGCGGCAGTAGAAACATGAAGCCACAGAAAAATGATACATCTATGGAACAATAGCATAAATTACTAAGATCAGTGCATCTTAAATAACAAACTATATTCAGAAACAGTCTCCAGGAGAGGGATCCTATACTGAGCAGAATTGGCTAAGAAACTAACTCAAACCTTGCCAGCACCATGACAAAGCAGCAGTAAGGGGCGCATCACCAATCATGTACCAAATTAGCCCCACTAATGCAGCTGGGTACTCCATAACAGCTGCTTTTAGTTGCACATGCAGTACAGGCAGGCATGGAAACCCAAATCCATCTCACTGCCCTACACCCAGCCCCCAATAACCCACAGCAAAAAAACTGCTGCACTTTCTTGCCAAGACTGAAGACTCTGGGATTTTAATCTGGGAGGGAGGGAAGAAGGAGAAACAAAGTGAAGCCTGCAGCTGGTTTGGGTCTCGGGTGGGAAAAAAGTTGAGAAGTCATAAACTATTGCATTCTTCAAGAGAAGATGGGCTCAGGAGTTTGGAAAGAAATTTCTGATTGTATTGAAAAGATTAAAATAGTGATAACAAAATGAGTTTCAGAAATGGAAAAGTGTCTGGAAAAGAAGTCTCCATATCTGCATATCTAATCTGCTCTACTTCAGCTGTCTAACCAAATGGTGATTCTGCACTGTAGGTTCCTATTAGAAATATCATATGGAAAGATAGGGTGCCAAAATATTTATTTCCACAGTGAAAGGCACATTAAGTGCTGAAACAATCATCCGTTTTGTTGATGTTTACATCGTGAATATTTAAGCTGTGCTAAAGTCTTAAGTGATCATTTTTGTTATGAAAAAAATGACAGGACATTTGTATTTTGAAAGCATCTGAGTTTATCAGATTATGATTTTTAGCATATTTGTGGTCTTTCCCTAAAGCATATTGTTTGTGTGTGCCTGTGCAGCTCAAGTGTTCCTACCCTGTTAGCCAAAGCGTGTATGGAAGAAAGTACTTTTATTTTCTAACTGGGCCTTTGCTGCTGTATAGCATGGGCCTCTCTCACTGTCCAGCAAAGATCCACAAGCCACAGGACCCCAAGATGCAAAGCTGCACTTCTCCTGACCAGATAAATGACAGAAGGGAGTCTTGAATTGCAAGAGTCCCAAACCAGTTTGGTGTACCTTCCCACAGAGCTCTCCCCGTAAGTTTGCCGGAACACTTGCTTAAAGCACTGAAAATTGAAGTCAATTGAAAGATACTTAGGGTTAGGGAAAAAAAAAAAGATCCCTTTTCTGCCCGTACACGAACTTGTGCAAAGCATTTAAGAACTCATCAGGGCAATGCAGTAGAGCAAAAGACGCAATAAAGAGTTCTAAGAAACCTTAAAGTACAAAGTCAACATCATCTTTTCCTTCATACGCTGTCCCTTCAACTGACTACCTGAAATGAGGTATTGACACTCAAACTCAATATCCTGGTCCCATATGAGACTAAGAAAGTTGCTGTCACATTGCCATGACGTGTGCACACCTGAGGGAAGGATGGTCACCCAACACAGGGAACCAACCAAACAGGACAGGTTGAGGACCATCAATAACCCATGCAAATTGCCTCAAATCCTTCTTCCTCTAAAAATGATGTACCACTGTGATATAGGAATTTTTGCAGAAAGTCTGCTAACCACTGTATGCTGACAATGCACAGGGACAAAGCCCAGCTGCTGCACAGGCTTCTTGCAGAGGAATGCACTTCCATGAACATTTGTGTGCACACCCAGCACGTCTTAAAATCAAAGGGGTAAAAACCAAAACAAGCCTCTTCTTCCAAACTGTCAAGTCACACACATTCAACAGGTGGTTCTCTGATCCAACTCTTTCTTTGGACTTCTCTCCACTGGCCCCATATGTCATATATTTCTAGCCTACTGCCATAATTGCTTTGTTCCCCACTGCAAACACACACATCAAGAGAAACTTCTCAACAGAACCCAGAGTGCCCAGTATATCAAGTCACCTAGTAACAAAGAGGCAAGACCTAAGCAGAACACATTTTCAGGAATCTGGTTTTCTGTTCCCTTGAAAAATCAAAAAGTTGTTTCACTCCTTTGTAATTCAGCCAGTCTTGTGTTGTATTCTCCCAAATGATCAACTACTTTCTTCCAACTTAACTTTGACTTCTCCTTCCCCCATCTATTTAAAGATTGGAATGAAAATATAATTTCCAAGTGTACTATTTGTTTTAACTGAAGTTCCATTTGGCCTGTTTCTTTCTCACTTAGATAGCCAATATTTAGAATTCACAGTGGATTTACTACTTACACACAATCCCTCTATTTTTAAAAAATATTGCAAAATCAGAGGGTACAAATAAAAAGCTGATGAGAATGAAGGAATAGAGGGGGAAGGACTTTCCATAAGGTTGGAAGCTGAAGCAGCTGGACATATTTCAGAAAAGAAGCAAATAAAGGCAGCACACAGGAAAAAATTATGGAGTGAGATATGCAAAAGACAGTCACAATAGCTATTTTTCCTTATCTAAATTCAAAACAAAGAAGCTTATTCAAATTTGTAGCTCCTGGAAAATTCAGAAAAATCACTCAACTGAAACATCATCATGCAGTATACCACTAGACCAAGGAATTATAGGCTGCAGGAATTATTCAAACAAAATAAGGTAGCTGGATATATACAGGGGGATATAGAGTTAGTCCGGACAACTAATTTCAGAAAATTATTAAATCACATCCCATAAGATTTAAGACAAATTCCAGAAAAAAATTGATGAAACTATGTTTTCCACAATCTGTCCAAAGTTCTTACCAAAAGCAGTAACCAAATATCCTAAACTGGAATAAAAACTAAATTATTTTGATAACAGAGAAAAAAAACGAAGGCAGGACAGAAAAAAGTTTTGCTTCAAATCATAATCCTATTGAGCCTTCATTTATCTTCTATATCTCTATTAATGACCACATTTTTTCCATTGCACGTCATCAAATGGAAAAGAATCCATGAATGAATGACACATTAAAGAACTTCACAGACTATGAAAGAGTTGAAGAGGAAAAACCAAGCCAAATTCCTGTCTAAGAAATACATCCCCCTCACCCGCCATGAGGTGAACAGTATGGCTGGTGAAGCTGAAGATTTTGGTAGCATGGATCTTCATATCTCAGTCTAGTTGAAGAGATTATATGAATGGAAAAATCCCATTTCTTATGGCTCATCTGATGGAAATTGGCTGAAGAATGTTAAGGCCGCAAGGCACACATAAAAAGAAAATGCAGTAGGGATCAGTTGAGAAAGTAAAATATGGAGGAAGAATTAAGCAAAGCACAGTTCTGTCACTGAGCTTTACACAGTTCCCTGAAACTGAGGAAACTGTACAATAACCTGAGAGAAAGGAAAGATCTAGGCAGAAATTAGAACTGAAAATTGAAAATCCCAGAGACATGATTTAAAAATTAGTTTATTTGTTTATGAAGACAACTGCTTTGTCCATTCAAAAAGAGTTGGTGGATTCAGAGGGAAAGAAGGGGCAAAAGGTAGGTTTTTCTGGTTGAAACCAAAGAATTAAAAATCTGCATAAAAATCTGGGAGGCAGATTATTTTTAAAATTTGTTGAAAGTTTTAAGTAGGTGCAGGAAAGAAAAAAAAAACCAACATTTTAAAGGCTGGAGAAAATTCTCAGGCTTTAAAGGTTATATCTGCTTAATTTATTAAATCAGACTATGCTGGTATCTTCTCATAAAAAGTACAAAATCCTAAAGGATTTCTTTGAACCAATGCTAAAAGTTATAAATAGTACCCTGCAAGTAAAGCTAGCAAATGAAGATAAAATAAAATAGTACTGTTTTGGTTTTTGAACAGTAAAGTTGATTAACCTTGGTAGCAACTAAAATAGAAATGGAAAAGTTTTGATTGTTTCAAATCAAGACTGTTTTGGGAAGATGTGTTTCAAATTAAAACAAGCAGTGGGGATCAATGCCTGTATGTTGTTGCTATCAGGTTTTTTGTCCTGATGAATACAGGCAGTTAGATCAGATCAGATGATAATCTCTCCCGGCCCTTAGTCCTCTGCATCTTGTGCTTGCAGTTCTGGTTGCATGTCCCATAAGACTCCAAAACATATTCCATTTAGTCATACTTACACCTAAGACTAATCCAAATTTTGTTCTACTTTCTCCTCCCTTGCAACTGGCAGATGACATATTACCATTATCCACCTTCCACTCAAACATCTCTTTACCCTTTCTATGCAGCTTGTTATTGTGTAAATAGCACTGCCACATGTTTTACATCTTCTCCCTCTGGAAACAAAGATGATGTTAGCACACTTACACCATCCTGCACCTATCCTCTGCTTGTATGTGGTTCAAACAGAAATTAGTAACCCTATTAAGAACCTAACCCAGAGCCAGATTTTGACATAACTCTACACAGAAGCATAAGATCAGGAGTGCCTTAAATCATCTTGGCAAACACTCAACACTGAGGCAAAACTAAGTATACATAAATTGTTCTGTTTAAACTACTGTTAAGATTTACAAAGAGAAAGGATCCCAGAGCCTGCCAGGTAACCTAGTAAAGAACAAAATTAAATTCACTGTTGATTGCTAACTGGTGTAAATGAAGACTGTCAATAGGCCAAGGAAATCACCTAACTACATGAAAAGGTCTGATACAGGAACAATCAAGAAGTCTGCCATCCCAATAGCTTCACTCCTAGAAGACAACAGCAGCATAAGCTGTTGCTGTAAAACTCTTGGTAGTAACTCTGTTGTGATGTATTCCCTCACTAAGCAAACAATGAGGATGATGAGCAATAAACATCACTCCTGCAAGTCCATCAGCATCTTTCAGGGCTGATATTCCCACAAGCTAGAATTTCAAGCACTGTGCATTAAAATATGCTATTCACAGTGATCTCAGCATTTCCATTTTCCAATTTTGCACATTAATTTCCTCTATAAAACAGCCAGGCTCTAACATTATTTCATAGGGTGTATCATTTCAGTAAGCTTGACTGATGCTCAGCAGCACCTGAGAGAGGGCCAGCTATTCTTATCTACTGGACTTAAGTGGGAAGATCCCGCTATTCAGAAAGCAGCTATACCACCAGAGCTACTTCTGCAGCTCAAGAGAGAGGGTGTCACCCATACTATCTTGTTGCATAGTCCTTCTCCTCACTCTAACTCACCCTGTCAGCCAACACATCGTCTGCACATGATGTTTTCAACTGCTTTAATTTGTGCCCCCACAATGAATTAGAAAGGCAAATCTGAATGCTCTTGTTCCTAATTATCCTGTCAGCACCAGCAGCCAAAGAATTATGGATTTAGGTGCTCAGATTTATACCACGCTTAAACACAGCACAACTGATTGAAACACCTTGGGAAAGCAGCAAGTACCAAGCTATGGGAAGTGCAACCAGAACCACAAATGGACAAAATGCAGCAGAGCAGCAGCCTCCAATATGTGCCAATAAGGATACACAAGTGTCCTTCGTGGGATTTACAATGTATACATTAAGAAGCTAGAACAATTTAACACAATTGCTGTACTGACAACCTTAAAGCTTACTGGATATGTCCTGACATCATATTTGGTGTGGGAGGATACTACCACAAAGAGGTGCATTCCAGAAAACTCACGCCCATGTTTTGAATAAGATGTGATTTATTTTTACTTTTGTTTTGTATTCTTACTAGGAAATAAATAACAAAATAAAGCATGTCACATTTTATTTATTCTTTTTTGGCTTTTCCAGCTAAGCTATTCTTAGTCTGCAAACATTTAACATTTTCAGCATCAGTGCTTTACCACAGAAGACATCTGAGGGTTATCCTCTTCCCTTAACTCTAATAAATTATATAACTCAAAGGTTGATCAAAGCACTCTCTCAACTCGAGCAAAGTAATGAAAGAAAAGTTTAAATTAGAATCATTTAAATATCCTCAGTATTGAAAATGTGGCTAGGCATGGCAGAGAGAGGAGGGAGTTGGGGTTTGTTGCTGATTTTTTTTTTTTTTTAATTTTTAAACAGACATAATCCAATCTCTTTTAAAGTTGCAATTAATTCCTAGCTGGGAGAGGGCATAACACATATGGAATTTAATTCCTCTTTGAAAATCATATGTTTGCATTCCTCCTATATGATGATTTTTACCACACAAGAAACTTCCTAATTAATTGCAACCTACTTCACTATACTGAAACAGATGTAAATAAGATTTTTTTCTAGTCACTGTAACCAGCCTTGCTACACATGTACAATAAAGGAGAGCACTACTGGCTTTGTGCACCTACAGACTAAATTGCTTTTCACCACAGGCTGGGGGATGAATGGACCAAGAGCAGTCCTGCCAGCCTGGAGGTTCTGATGGGGAAGAGGCTGGACAGGGCCCAGCAATGTAAACTTGCAGCTCAGAAAGACAAACATGTCCAACATGTCAAGGAAGGTAATCCTGCCCTCCTGCTCCACACTGATGAGACCCCACCTGCAGGGCTGCATCCAGCTCTGGAGTTCCCAGCACAGGAAGGACATGGACCTGTTGGAGCAAGTCCAGAAGAGGCCACCAAGTCGATCAGAGGAATGGAGACCTCTTTATGAAGGAAGACCAAGGGCATTGGGTTTGTTGAGCCTGGAAAATAAGGTCTTTGTGGTGACTTAATTGTGACCTTCCAGTACCTCTAGGGAGCCTACCAGAAAGATTTTACATGGAGTGTAGTGAGAGGACAAGGGGGAATGGATTCAAACTGAGAGTTAGTTTGGATTAGAGGAAGAAATTCTTAACCATGAGGGTGGTGAGGCAGTGGAACAGGTTTCCCAGAGAAGTTGTGAATGCCATCCCTGTAAGTGTTCAATAGCATGTTGGATGGAGCACTGAGCAATGTGGTCAAGCAGAAGATGTCCCTGTCCATGACAGAGGGGTTGGAACTAGATGATTTTAAGGTGCCTTCCAACCCAAATCATTGCACAATTCTATGATCTCCTGCAAAATATCAACAGCTAGTTTTTCCCATTGAATAAAGCAGCAAAGTAAATTTCCATACCATTTCATTCATTCCTACTCTCACTCTACTCTAAGAAAAGTCAATGCCTAGGCAGAGCTCTTTAAACAGCCAACCTGAAGCAATTCTGACTTGTAACAGAAAGTGGCTCTAAGGGATGAAACATAAAACGTGACTTGAAAAAGTCGCCCCTCTACATATTTTGCTTCAGAGTCAGGGGGATATTTTCAGAACCTGAGCATTTGGGAAAATCTGCCAAGTGACTGAGCTTGGTTTTAAGTACAAAAGGGCTGGCAGAATCACAGGAGAGCTTAAATTATTGGAGAACTTAAAAGTGAGAAAAAGCTAAAGCAGTAAAACCCAATGAAAACAAAATATTGGAGACTGAAACATGCCCAGGAGAGGCAAACATGGCCTAATGCCAATCAACATCAGCTTGAAAGATGGTACTTATTAAGAAGAGAGCTTCATACTCAAGAGACTGTTTTGGAGTAAGCCATGGAATCAGGAAGAGGGTAGCTCAGATGATGGGTATTACCAGTGGAATACTCACAATAGGCTTGCTAACAAAGAATCCTGAAAATATTAAAAGACTAAAGAGAAATATGCTCCATTCTCTCAGTCCAGCTCTATTGCGGCATCTGATTTTTTATTTAGACATCAGCAGCTGTAAACTATTCCATTGTCCCAACAGGACTTTCCTTGGGTTTGAAGGCTGAAGGTCTCCACAACGAAGAAGAGTTGGTGTTTTAAATCTGAGAAGCACTACACTTCACCAGGGTAGTACCCTTAGCTTATACAAGATCATAAAAAGTAAACTATGACTTGCAATATCATAGATGTTTTTGCAAAGAAACCCCAAAAGGAAAGAAACCTCCTGCTACACAACCTACAGCACCTCTGAAAGGATCATTATTATATTAGGAAAATTCAGTCAATGTGATTTGTATGAATATCCAATTTTTTGATCAGTTCAGCACTGGATAAGGATTTGGAAAACCTACATTCAGCTTTTGTTTACAGCAGAGGTTTCCCAGGACCTTGCAAACATCATATTTTTTTGACATCTTTGATTACTCATAAGAAAATATGGGAAATAATTCTTCCCCACTCTGCTAAATATATACCAGTTTTAAATTCACACTGCAGCTGCACAAGTCACTGACACAGCATTTCATACTGAGTTGTTTCAGGCTCCATGGTAAACATTAAAACTTGTTTTAACATCCATCATTTAAAAATTTTCTAGTCTTTTGAACCTTCATTATATGTCTGTCCTACAGTGGCTCAATAGTTTGCAGGATGTGTCTCCATGGGTTTTGCACAGGCAGGTTTACAGACCAAAGAAAGAGACCTTCTCTCATCACACCAAAACCACTTCACCACACAAGCTTTTCCTACTTCTCTTCCCAAAACTATTTTTGTTTCATCATATGCAAGGGATGCATGAGAACAGGAAGACAAACTAAAACTCCTTTTAATAATAAAACCATAAAATAGTGGGAATCATTTTTTCAGTTGAATATCTTGCCTTGGCCTTTTCCCAGTCCTTGTCTCACTGATTATCTTCAGGACTCTTTAGGGCTACTGCATTACCTTAGAATTCTGACTCGAGATGTCTCCCTGTCACAATGCAATCGGCTCTCACTTTCAACTGCCAGCACATCTCATTCCTCATCCTCTGTGTCAGGGGCTGTATGAGCCTCACAGCAGTGTCTTCAAAAAAACAACAACAAAAAACCCCCACACCATATTTAAGATTATCCAACTGTTTCACATCTGCACTGTACTCAGCCAGATTGAAAATGTGTTCTGAGTAAGTGATGGAAACAGGTCAGTGTAAATACTTGGCAACAACAACAGACATAGCAGTGTCCCACATTTTATTTCAAAAGCCAGCACACAGCCTCTGTAATGGAGGAAAAAACATAAAATCACCACCAAGGACAAGGTGATTTACTCCAGATAGACATTGAGCAAGCCCATTTTGATGTTCAGCCCTAGAAACCTTTCATTATGTAAACACACTTCCCCAGAGGTAGGATGCATCATTTATTTGATGATCAAAAGGTCAAATATACTTTAATTTCTTCAAGTGACATTAAAACTAATGTCCTTTCATTAGCATTTTGAGCTGCTGTTGCTGAAGTCAAGCATTTTAACAGCAATTGTGCACCTCTCTTCCCCACCCCTTTTCTCCTAGGATGCCCCCAAAAAATTACATCAAGCAAAGTTATCTCTGTGATTAACTTGCACTTGGAAGGAACCTAACTTATTTTTCACACGTAAATAAGAAGACACTTAAATTATTCTTCACACATAAACCACACTTAGCTTGTTTAAGCACTCAGGACAGAGAGAAAAACCAGATAGAGATATTTTGCTTTTGGAAGCAGCCTTAACAATGTATAACTTCATGGGAGTAGGGGGATATGGTTTCAATTCTAACCTGGATCAGACTCTAGATATTCTGACATGTATCAAGCAGAATTGCCAAAACATATTCTTCCCTTTCAAAACATTCCATTGGCTCTGGCCTCATTAGGCGGTTTAAATGCTATTTCATTTTAAAAAATTAAAAATACAACATTAAAAGGTTACACTGAAATAAAAAATTTATGTGGAACCATGGTACTTTATTTATTCTGCTTTTGCAGTCTTTGGAGTACCATAGTGTTACCTAACAGATTAAATTTAGGCATTGCTCAAATGAATAGCCTTTACATTAACAAGGTCCATTTCTACCCATTATCCTGGAACAACTAAAATTAAAGCCATTGTTTTCTCTTATGTGACACATTAAGCATCTTGCTATAAGCACAGCTATGAGAAACACTTCAAGAACCACAGCTGGCTCTGCTTCACAGTAGGATTGGACCAGGTGACTTTCAGAGTCACTCTTGCTCTACAAGATCCTTAAACATCTTTTTCCACTTATTTTTCAAATTAATTTCTCAAGCATTTTCTTGGTTGCACTAACAAGCAGATTAGATTACATCACACAGCATTTCTGCTGGCCACATAATTTGCTCATTCAGTGTTTAGTGTCACCATGGTATCTCGCTGTCCCATCTTACCTTTCCATTTGGTTACTGAACAAAGAAATCCAAATGTTATTTTTAAAAAAAGGCATATTATGTCTATAATTCCTTTAAACAAAGGTCCTAGAGTGTTCTGGGGTAATAATGCAACATAAGTGTCATCATAACCACACCTTCATCCACTTTCCTGTAATAATTTTTTAGAATTACCAATTTCACATTTGCTTTTTTTGCAGACCTGAAAAGGCAAAATGTCCTTAAGGTCAATTTTGCCTTAACCACCATGAACCCACCACACTGCTAATCTACACTTCTCTCCCACGTGAAGGAACAGATTCCTGTTTGAATCAGCGGAGTCCTGGCCTCAATATCTTGTTATTCCACAATCTCACTATTAAATCCTAAGTTCACCTGTGTTTGCAATTTACCTCAATTAGAGCAGCTGTACCACACTGAAGTGATTTAGACTGAAGAATGTAGCTAAAATAGCACAGGTTAATTGAAACAAAAAAAAAAAATCAAAAACAAAAACAAAAAAACTTATCAGTGGCAGATTAACCTACTCACACATCTGCAGGTTAATTGTTCATATGCCACTCATACCCTGATTGTAACACCTCTTACATGATGCTCTGAAGAAGCCACCACACCTCACAGTCTGGATTTTTTTTTCTTTTAGAAAATCAGGAGTAAGTAGTTTACTAATCAGCTTTTACTGTGAAATCCTAGAAGAATTTGTATGAAATGTTATGCACATGATATTAGTAAACAGCCCAAAAAACACTAAGCAGCAAAGTGGCAAAATAACATAGCTACTTCAAAGCAAGCTTTGCATTCATTATAATGATAATTATAATTATATTCAGAAAGCTATATTCAGAAAGATCTGGGGGCACTTGTAGAACATTCACCCAAACATCAGCTAAACAGTCAGAGCATGAGCTTAACTTGACAAATTATTAGCAAATTAGTAGGAAACAAACAGAAGACTGTGGTATGGGCTCAAGGTACAGTTGCTGAGAAAGCAGGCAGGTTATAATTAATATTTATACTCCTACTTATGATTCTGCCTATTTGCAGCTCAATAGGCTGAGACATCACAAAGTCCCAAATGTGACTTTCTTCTAGGCTACAGTGCCCATCCTTAAATCCCTGCAGAGTTCAACTACTAGCAGAATAAAATACTTGTCTGACTTACTTTAGCCAAACCATATTGCAAATTGTAATGATGACCTTGATAAGCCGCAGAAAGTATGTTTCCTTCTTTTCCTTATAGCCCAACACATCAAACTAATCCCACGGTTACGTAATATTCAGTCACAACAGAAGTCACAGAGGTATGTTGAGAGATAAATGCAAAGGTAGTAAATGAACAGATTGAAAGCTGTTACCAAAAAAGCCATTAAAATTTCACCCTTTTAATAACAACACAGGCTTAAAATAAGAAAATAAGACACAAAGAAAAATTCTTAGTTTTATTATACTTTAAATGGCTACTACATGAGCTTAAAAAAAACCCCAGTAGAGTAGTATAGGCTAGCAGAACCAATTCATCTAGTTAAATGACACCAAGATATGCCATTCATACAACTAATGAGGATTAGCATGCTGATGATATTCTAAAGATAGCATTGTTAAATAAGCCAAATATATCCCAGGAATCAAGCCTAATATATAATGCCAATCTATGTCCATCAATTAGGATGACACAGAGTGCTAAAAATATACACATCTGTAACAACCATTGGTCCTCTGATCACAGTCCAGCTCTCTAAACCAACAGGCTATGGACACAGGCTGATAGAGGGCCTGTAAAGTCCAATAGCCTCTGTAGAAAGTAGGGCTCGGTTAGCAAAATCTGCCTGAAGCACAATATTCTTTCATTATCTGTGCCTCTGTAAGGCACCTTGATCTACTAAACCACTGTACATAACTGTTACTAGTTTTTCAAAGACAATGATTTTACTTAACTTAGAATTCATAATGGTAAAAAAAAAGAAATAAACATATCAACTCTCTAAATCAGCTTTTCACAAGAAAAATATTCTGGGAAACTAGATTAACAAGCCTCTCATGAGAAGCCATTTGCAACAGGGTGTTTCCTACAAGGAAACACATCCTGAGCTGCACAAGCAGTGCAAGTTCAACAACCTTGAACTGCATGTGACCAAAATTGTCTATAAGGGATGCAACCTGATTAGCTCCCTATCAAAGATGTGGGAGACAGGGTCAAAGGAAATTAAGGGAGAGGAAAATCAAGCAAAACAACTCAGAAAAAAGCACCCCACATACTAGTTCAATACTTTCTAAAACACTTTGGTTTCAGTCATTACACATGCAGAAGTGGATAGGGGGAGGAGAGGAAATGAATGCAACACACAGTTCATGTTTATAGAAGTCTGACTGACTGAGTTTGTTAGCAATGAGAGTACCACGGAGAGCCAATAGTAAAGATGGAGACACGCTGTTGAAACTCCCTCACAGCTATTACCAGTACTGCTCTCCCTTCCAAGGGACCAGTTCTAGTGGGAACAACATAAAAGAGACATAAGCCATGAGCCACGGCTGAGTAGGAATACCTGGTGTGCTCCTGCTGCTGGCATGGGAGGAATTTCCTTCTGGTTTGCATGAAACACAATGCTGTGGCAACCTTGACAACCCTGCATAAGGGACTGCAAAGGAGTATTCTCCAGATCCTTTACCACCCTTGAAAGGTTTGAGTAGAGATGCCAACTGTATCTCTAGCATATCCATTCTTTCTCTGACAGGCTGCAAAATCTTTGTTCTGCCATTCTTGTTTGCAGAATAGAAGCCTCTAAAAACTGTGGTCTCAAGAAATAAGCAAAAGTCTAAACATCCAGACATACATGGTTTTTTAGCTTTGTAAGCAAATACAGCTCCAAAGAAATTGCTCCTCAAAGAATAATGTGTTGCAAAAAAAATTAATCTAGAGTTTCAGCTAAACAATTTATCAATCATCTCTAGCTAGTCACACACTCATTTTTATCACTTTGGGATCAGATATAACAGCATTCATCACTCAAAAAGCAGCATTGTGATCCTCCTTTGTAAGAAAATCAAGAACATACTGTGCATAAACCTATCAAGATCTAGGGTGAGTTACAGTTCTAAATACATATTTTGGACATCTATTGAGTATTTTGCTCCTCTTCTCCTTTTTGTGAGCTTTTTTCCAAATTTTCCAAGTGTTTCTCTAACATATCATTGGTTAAGATTTAAGTTTACCCAGGGCCCACAAATATACCATGTCTTGCAATCTCTTGTTATAAAGACAAAAAAAGAGAAGCAAAAACCTGACCATTGTGGCTTCAGACATCTATGGAGCCGGCATTAGGCTTTTATCCAAGCCAATTATAAGCATACTGATACAAATATGAGAAACCAAGAGAAAAATCAAATAAAGGCCTAGCAAGGGTCATAGGGAAGTGTATGACCAAGTAAGAAAGATCTAATTTAAAAAAATGTTAATCTATTTTTTAAAAAGCAACCTTTACCCTACATATCCCAGCGCCTTCAATGTCTTCAGGAGTACACAATACCTTTCATTCTAGTCACTGCATCCAATAGTTACCCAAGTTTCTAACTTTTATTGATGTATCAAATCTCTCTAAAGGCATCTCTTGCATAGTCCCATGACACAGAACTCCACAACTAAGTCACGTCCTGCCTTGCATCACGTGATCCATCCTGTTACTCCATAATTCTACATTTTTGCTGTGAAAATTGCACAGCCAAAAGCAAAGGCTCTAATGTTAAAGTACATTTTTGGAAAAAAGTGATTGCAAACACAAGGTATAGACTTGCCTTAACATAGCTGAACTCCAA
Source organism: Agelaius phoeniceus (assembly GCF_051311805.1). Classification (NCBI taxonomy): domain Eukaryota; kingdom Metazoa; phylum Chordata; class Aves; order Passeriformes; family Icteridae; genus Agelaius; species Agelaius phoeniceus. Next base: position 26,552,615 of record NC_135268.1, read on the forward strand.
AATCACTGAGATACTTCTAAAAACATATTTTTACATGTACAGAGGATAACTAAGAACTGTTCTGGAAAATCCAAATGCCTCATGAAGTGATAGACAGAAGATGCCATAACTGAAACAGTCCTGTACACCCAATTAGTGAAACTATTTGCTATGACAAGTACATATTTAACACATTCAGATTAAACTGTGATGCATATTTCCTTGCATACAACTCAAAAAGGAAATCTTGACCACCTGATTTTATTGTAATTCAAAAGCAGAATTTCTAAAGAGAACATTACCCCAACACCCTCTCAAAAAAAAGAAATAAATACTCTGCTGCATTTATAGTCTGTAAAAGCTCTGAAGAACAAGGAACATTACTCCCTGTGTGTTCTGTAAATACTCTGATATTCAAAAAGCAAGAAGAAAGCAGACACCTCACAATGAAGGGGGTGTCACCTGCACTTTGACATTGCTTTGGAAAGAAGTCTTTGTATCTGCTTTGTCCTGCAGGAAGTTGTTTGTTTTAACTTGTTGTACAGAAGTATTTAAATACACATCAGTGCAACTCTGTAGCAGGGATCATGTTTGATATTTAAAAATGGAAGCCTAAAAATAAACTGAGATGATATAACTTCAGGTTCTGGAACAAGTACATGATTAAATAACTTCTCATCTGAGAGTTTTCTTCCTGATAGGAAAGAATGAGACTGCATACATTCTTATTTCAGTTAATTCCTTAGATCCTGCTCACTTTTTCTTATATAAGATATAAATGGTGTAGCTACCCTACTTGCTAATTTCAGGTTTGCTCACTAATGCTCAGTGGAAAGATCTTCTGTGGAGAACACTTAATGCTTCTATATCTGCATGTGGCAGGACCTGAACCCCCATAGGAATCGAGATTCTCTTTGGAAAGCCAGAATATCCATTGCCTCAAGCCAGCTGGAAAATGCTCGAGGAAAAATGGAGAATACTACTATCAGCAGTAGAAATTTTATTATAAGAAAGGTTATTTTGAAATTAACAAGTTGCAAGGTTTGATTTTTAGTGTTTGAAAATTAAGCAGGCTGAAGTTCTGCTCAGCTTTCTTTTTCTTTAAAAGAAAGACTTCAGGCTGGAAGAATTCAGTAATTTTCTTCAATGTGCAGGCCTGAGAAGTCACACATGACTTCTCAGAAAAAAATTAAGAAGTGCTAGAGATGTTGTGAGAAAATGCCAAAACAAAAAAAAAAAAACCTTTAGCTTCTTTTGGAAATAATGTCCAGTAAACAAGTGTAGAGAAATCTCCAATACTGGTTGCAAAGGTAAGGATGCCATTTTGCAGCTATTAGGAGATGGAGTAGGCACACAGTTCTGTAAGACCATTTAATTCTGTAGAGACATACTACTTTAATACTTGATACAGGGAAAAAAGTGAAGCTTTGAGGCTATACCATAAGGCTCATGAAACAGCACATTAGAGAAGATACGGTCAAAACACAGAAATGAAGTGCTTTCTGAACATTTGCTGCAAATGTGTATCAGATTTAAAACCAGCAATCCATTCCTGCTCCTTCATGGTGTATAGCTTTGCTGTGGACTGCTGAGTAGCTGTCATGCTATGCAGCCTGGCTGCTTTCCAGTCCTGGGTGAAGCAATCCCCGCAGTATTTGCATAAAAGAAATGATGGGTTCCTTTGATGTGAATGATCTTGAGTGAATAAAAGGTGGGTTTGGGTTTTTCTGGCCTTTATAAGCATTTTTTGTCAATGCCTCTTGCTCATAAGTAAAAACCTGTGCCAGGTGTCCTAGAAAGTCGTGTCAAAGGATTCTCTCTGAAGCCCCATGTAGAAAATATCCATTCCTCACATCTTATGTTATAACTAGCCTTCACAGAAGAGACTGCCCTCAGCTTTTTCAATAGCTGGGGTTTTTTTATATTCAGGAATTGTCATCTGCAGGTATGCTGTGAAAAAGACAATTCCTTTGATAGAACACAAGTGGTTTTTATATAAATGCATTTGTTGGTTTAACTTTACAGCTTTATATAGTTTCTGCAAATAATTTCAGATAATTACTTAAATGTTATTTCATATGAAAGTCATTACTACTAAAATCTACAGTATCCCACCAGCAAGAAAAACAAAAAAAAAAGAAATGGGCAAAGTTGCAAGCACAGCTCTTCTATTGTTTCTGACTCAAGCAGGGTTGCAAATGCTGGAGACTGTTGGCATTTTGAACTGTCTGGAGACTCCTGCAGATTTCTAGAATTACATGTTATGGCTCTTGGTGTTCCACAGATACCACAGTTGATTTACTGAAGAAAAATTAAAAATGCATTTCTCAATAATATGCATATGCTCCATGCCTTACCAAAACCAGGAAATCCATACACCCATGGCTGCATAGTCAAGCATGCAGAACCACACAGTCACAGTGAGTTTAGATCAGGTATTAATTTTACACCCTAAACAACATATCAGAGAAGGTATGATGCATGATAAGATGCAAGTGTTCTCTGGTCTACTCAAGTCCATCTCTACTCTGAAGTTTATTTGTCTGTAACAAAAGTCCAATAGCATTAGCAGGTTTTAGGAAGAGAGGAATACTATGTCTACCAGGAAAATCAAGTCTATGTAAAAACAGAATTCAAACCAATAATCTAGGAAATCATTAACCTGACTGGGAAGAATTCCCACCTGTCAGTATATGTCCCCCACTAATTTACTCCTGCCTCTAAGTGATGCTGGCAAACCCATACAGAAGTTTTCGAAAACAGAGGACTTTTAATTAATTACACGTAGAAATGGTTTGGTAGTAAGTCAGAAAAAACGGTAAAGATTCTTATATCTGCACAAGGCCCTTGGCCCTCACCACTGAGGTGGGAGGTAACAACAGCCTCATCCCTCTTTCAAGCTGCCCAATGATTATACCAACCTGTTTGTATCCTGAACACCATTGGAATCACTTTGGGACTTCAAGACTTGCTCAATAACAAGTTTAGTGTGCTTTTGGCCTCCTCACTCCTGGTCTTCTTTTCCATAGCTTGTTTTCTGCCCTCCCACTTTTTTGTCCCACCTCCATCTGCATCCAAGCTGTGCCAAGATGTGCACCACACCATCTGCCCAAGTGGAAGGGATACCAACAGCTGAAGCCTGTTGAAAGCTTGTTCTGCTTCTGTGCAGAGACCAGGTTGCAAAGTAATGCAACCTTCAGGGAAGGCCTGGATTGCCATCATTATATCTAAGGTACTTTTCTAATTTCTTTTGCAGTGAGGCTGAAAAATAACCAGTGTAACTATGATGTTATTCTGGCAATGCCTAGAAAGCAAGCATGAACCCAAAGTATTAGAAAAATCCAGAAAAGGTGTTTCTCCCAGTTTCGGATCATGTGATTATTTTATAAGATGAGAAAAATACATTAGTTCCTAAGGCTTTCCCAGAAGTTTAGATCCAAACCCAGCAAAATATTTTGTCTAAGAAGCAAGCATTATTTCAGTAAAATTAATCTCCTGGTAGATACAGTAATTTCTTAAGACAAAAAAATAAAACATTTGAACACATCTAATATTTGATACCTTACAGTGATTGGAAAAATACAGGATGCAAAGCAGATTGAATACTTTTTTTATAGTCTATAACTTTAAAAGTTACGAATACTAAAGCTTTATATAAGCTTGAAAATTCCCATCAAAGATAACAAACCCTTCTTCAGAGCAACCATCAAAACCTAGGAAACTTCAGTCTTCCAGCTCTGTGACCAACACAAATATCCATCTCTTCAACAGGATCTACAGAGAAAATAGCACTAGTTACTCAGACACTGTAACAATTTTGGACTCTTCTGTCTTTAACAAGCTCATTTTAGTACAGTTTAAATCAACTGGGTTACTTTTAACTGCTACAAAATTATGAATGGGATGCCCAAGCAGAGCTTGCCTTGACTAATCTTCTCAAACAATTTCAAATTTAACCAGGATACACTTTGGTTTGAACAAGACATACACACATTTCTGGGATAGCTTAATCATTCTCCATTATTTAACCTTTATGTTTTCAAATGCTGTAGTATAAAAAGTCTTCTTAAAATACACTGGGGCTGTTAAGTTCCTGTAAAGTGTTCACAGTATCTTTACTCTTCTTTACTCCAAATAGAAAAGGCAGAAAGTCATTAGGAAGTTTTTTGGGGGATTGTCTTTTTAGTTTTTTTTCCACCATCTAAAATATACATTTACATAGCCTTACGCTAGTACCCTGAGTCAGTTTTCAACAATATTGTTGCTAATACTCAGCCACAAATGAATTTCCAGGGTAGAAAAAATTACTACATACAAGTGCATTTTTGAAGCAAGCAAATATGGAGGAAAAAATGGTTTTCCACACTTATTCCTTCACATTGTTTACCTACATTACTCTTCTGAAATGCTACTGGGGACACAGAAGTGTTCTGTTGTATGAAACTTACATTCAAGCGTTCTCAAAGCTTCACCAATTTTCCCCTCCAAATCCATTTCTAAAGCTCTCCTGTACCAAAACCTTAACCAAAAAAAAAAAAAAAACACCCCATCTTTGAGGCCACTGGAAGTACAAATTTTACATTGGTGTCCACGGTGGTCATTCACTCTATTTTCCTCGCAACCCCTGAGACCTTTTTTTAAAGCATATCCGCGAAGCATCTTGTGTAATAGAATCCATGGCTTCATAAAGTGCCATGACTGTGATGAAAAATATATTTAACCAATGATACTGTAACTAGTAGGAAAGAATCCAAAAATGGGAAAATAAGGGGGACTGGGGGTAGAAATCAGCCAGATACTTCCACAAGAGGGTGCATAAAGTCCTTCAACCAAGACTGCATTGTAAGTACCATTTCAGTGGTGAAGTCATCAAAAGGTTTTTCCTAATAAGCTCAGTTTTTAACGGCACCAAGCTATATCCTGGTCTTTAAATTATAAATTCAGTCCATTTTAATACTTTGTAAAATGTATTCGATTTAATTGCTGGATAAAGAATGTGGTATTTAATTATGTACAGAGACAGCCTGGGTTTAACAAAACATAAAGTGTAATCCAGAAACTGGGAATGGTAGGTGACCAGTAGCATTTACATTTTCAATAATCATGGTCAAGTTTTCTTCCTGTAGAGCTCTAGGATAAACTCAAGAGATGATTACTGTAATTAAGGAATTTACAGATATCTTTCTTCAGAGACAATCTATTTGGCAGAGATTTGCAGTCTCTTGAATGAATTCCCTCCAATCCTCTGATGTCACTATCTTGCACTCATTAAGTTCCCAACTAGCAAGCTCATGCAGCTGATGCTGGTGTCAGCCAAAGCCCTATCTCAGTCAAACGGTTCTTGCAAATAGAGATATTTTCTGGCATCCGACTTCTCGAGGTACATGAGGGCATTTCCAGTCCCAGGGGAGGAGGCATACTCCAGCAAAAACCAACCCACCAGATGCTCTAACATTACACAGCCAACTGCTCCAGTTACAGTCCCAACTGCATCCAGAATCGTACTAAGTAGTATCTTTGAGAACAGAGGAGAAGAATCCAGACTTAGACAGATATAACTGAAATTATATAACTGACTATTGCTTGTCACCAAAGAGGTTCCATCACTCCAGTTAGAGTCTGTGATTTATATGACACAACCAGATATATCACAGACATGCAAAAGTGGGTCATCCACTCATAGGAAAGATGGTTAGAGACAGCACACAAACTTGCTTTATAAAATACCTTCCTTACTGACAACTAAATCTAAGATTTCACTTGGGAATAGGAGCATCTAATCACATGCCATAGACTTTGAAGCAATCTAAAAATATAGCTGACTTTTCAATCCATAACTGTTCCAAACAAGTATTAAAAATACGTGTTTTAGCTGTAATACAGTATTCAAGTCTAAAATAAAGTTATATCCTGATTAAACCAATGCTCACTAGAGAAGTCACAGAATCAATGGAATTTTACAAATCAGTGGTTTGGGGCACCCAATTTGAAATACTCAAGAAGCAGGATCTTGAGAAGATGGGTGTAGAGAAGATGCTGAGCCTCTCAGACTGTATGTACAGTCAGTAATTAGGTATCACCATACTTTGACTATTCGCAGTGAGAAAATATGGAGATAGTAGCTGCCTTCTACATTGCTATTTACTTTGCAAACCACAATATGCTGTGCAATACATTTGAGAAGACTGGTTCAAGAGGAAAGGGGACATTCTATTACATTAGAAGAATTTCTCTGATTTTATCACGGTTCATGAGGTTTATTGCCACAAGTTAAAAAAAAAAAAAAAAACACAAACCCAAACACTAGTAGTCCAAAGGCAAATCAGATCTGGACACAAATAAGAATATTTAGAGGAGTTAGAGTCACCAACTGAAAAAGACTGCTGGAAAGGATAAAAGCTCCTGCTTCAATTTTAGCTCAATTTCTCATTAGAAGGGATTAGAATGAAATTTTCATAGAAGCCTCTAATTCCTATGGGGGTTACCATCCTCATCTCAAGCATCTGGTATGGTCATCAGAGAAATGGTAGTACATTAGACAGACCACAAGCACAATCCAATATGGCAATTACTACATGTTTTCTTCTGCTTGATAAAAAGTTAAACAGTCCATCTGATGCCGCTGTCAAAATGCAATCTTGGAACAAAGCACCAAGTAAACACTTCTTTATGGACAAAAAAAAAAGACCAAATATGCCCACTAGCAATTTAAATTCAATTCCAGAGATGCAAGATTACCTGCCTAGACCACAGGCTATCCCACCAATCCCTTTGAGTGTTCTTTTGAAAAGCTTCTATGTGAAATATTTCCTTAGATTGCAGAGAAAACTGCTATCATCACTGGGCTGTATAGCTGGGTTGGGAAAAGCCAGAGTTCACAGTTTTATTTTTTTAGATCAATGTGGGCATCTCAGTAGGATTTTGTTTCTCAGTGAGAAAGGGCAAAAGAACAGATTGTCTTCTACACAGCTTTTCTGCTCCTTTTGGGGCAAGTGGTACAGCAACCATCTCTCAGAATCAAAAAAGAGGACAAAGAATATTTAAATCTTTAAGTTACTTGGAATATGTTACACTTAAACTCTCCATTAACCAAATACAGAAAAAGAGAGGGGAAGAAACTCTTATTTCTCACTGCTTTATCCAAAATCACTTTTAGTGATATCCTAATAAAGAAAAAATACTATTCACATGGCCTGCACAACTGTGTAGGAATTGCATCTTTTATTACCTCTTCTATCATTTTTATATAATTTAGCAAAAATACAAGAGAGGTCAAATTGTTCTTAGAATTTAAGCTTAAATTCATGCTCAGACCCTGAGAAATACAGCCCAGCATCCTGTATCAACCCTCAGCAAATTCTCTTTAATGCAGATACTGAAGTCTGCCAATCACTGCAGACACAAGATGCCAATGATGGATCTTCTCTACGACTTTGTCAGGTAAAAAGAATATCACACATTAACTGATGTTAACACATGGTACTACATTATTAAAATAGTAATAACAAACCAATTTTACAGAAGAAAATTAAAGAGAAAGCCTCTACACATACTGATTGTATATCATTCCTGACTGTACTTAGAGATTGAAATGAAATCACACTGAAAAAAGAAAGAATGGGGTAAAATCCTATCAGTTGTCTTGGACAAGAAAACATGAGAGCTTTTCTAGCTCCTTTTCCCCTAAGAACATGCTGAACCATGAAAAATGTAATGGCAGGAGGAACAATGTGAAGACACTATTTGCCAAGCAGATGAACTAACATTAATGGCTTAAGCAGTACAAGCCAGTACCTATTAATGTGAAAAAGTCTCTCTGGCTTTTATACATGGGAAACAGGGACCATCATGCAAGAAAACCCATTTGTAAAGATTCTTTAATATTTCAAATCAGTAAGAAGCAAAAGCAAAAACAACAAAAGTGAAATACAGTCTTTTATAACATCTTCTCTAATCAGAGCTTAGAGATTGGGAAGAGCTCTAAAGTAATCACTTCAGTTTTATGCCTTCACTCCCCAGTCTAGCCATGAAAATTGTACTTGGCCATCCTTAGGAAATAATTTGAAATCTAGAGTTAACAGGTGACTTTGAAATGTTGGTATACAAGAATTACCTTATTAGGTATAATACCTACAGAATTAATAAAAGATGTTATTTTCCTCCTCTCTTGGTTAATGACTGTTTTTCCCTGATTTCTTTCTACCTATTCAGTGACCGATAATATTTCCCATGATTTCGCCTGTGTGTCTTATCTTCTGTTACTTGATACAAAAAAAAATTCTTGTTCTCCTGGCTCTCACCTCTGATCCTTTCCAGATATGCAGAGTTCAGTGCTTAGTAGGAGACCTCAGCAGCAGGATGTCAGCATCCTACTAAAGCAGAACTAAAAGCAGAAACAGAAGCAGAAAGTCTTCCCCAACCCTGAACACACTCAAAAAGCACATTCTGTGCTGTTAATATCCTGCATTTTGGAAGCTGAAAATTCTGGTGGTAATGAAGGTACTTTAGAAAGAATTCAGTCACATTAACAGTTTTACTCTAAACAACATCAGCAGGTAAGCTTGAAGACAATCTTGGGCTATGAAAAACTGAGGAAGGCCTGAAGCATATTTAGGATAATATAAAGCTAAAAGCACACTGGATATTTGCTTAGTCTTCCCTACAACAGATTCATTTCTATATCTGACTGAAGTACTCTTGGACGGAAAAAAAAAATGAAAAAAAATTGTCTGGACAAGTTAGAAAGACATTCCTACACTCCAGAAAGCATTCAGCTCTGAGAAGAACTGGGAAAAATTAAATATGGATAGCCTTTAGGAAAATACAGTGGAGCTGGAAGGAATATGATTAGCTCCATTTCTTGAAGAAAGGATTCAGCTTTCTAACATATGGGGAGAAATGGCTTGTGTCAGGGGAGGAAAAAGAGCAGAAATCAGAGCTTCAGTCAATAGTCTGGTTCTTGATCTAAGGCTACCTTTTATGTGCATATTCTGTGGTAATCACCTAAAACTTTATGTAACATAGACTTTACAAACCTAAAATGTAATTTATGTTTTTTATCTAGGATGATCCACAGGAATGAAATTGATGGCTAACACCATTATTTTTGATATCCATGAAATACTTAAACTGAAAGAAGTGAAAAGGGAGATTTTGTACCCACTAAGCTGATGGAGCTCTCCCTGCGAGATGTGAAATTATGTAAATGTGGACTTTAAGTGCAACAGAGGAACTTTCATCTACGCACACACAATTATGAGCAAGAGGTCACTCAGTGGTTAGCTAAGCTTCACAGAAAACAGCTTAGTTAAGAACCATGCACGGGTATAATAAAAACTTGACATAAGTTACCAAAAGCTACAGTAGTGATATAAATTTGTGACTTGTAGAGCTATGAGTAATTTTAGCTGATTTTAACAGAAATAAGCTGCTGTATTGCCTGGATTCAGATGAGATAGGAAAAAGCAGTACAAGCTGGACAAACCATGTTAGCTCTAAAAAGACTATTTGTTTTTCAGGTCCAACACAGGCATAAACATAGCACACATTTAATTAAGGTATCTAACTTTCCCCATATTTAGTCAGTTATAACGAGAGCTTTAATTAATGTCTATATTTTTTCTTTTTTAATCACATTTTCCTGACAAGAAACACATACAGCTTTAGGCCCATGCATGTTGAAATTGTTTTTTATTAACCATTTGTTCACAAAATAAGTTAGAGGACAATGAAATTCCACTAATTCTAGTTACAAAATCTGGGAATCTAGAACAAGCAAAAAGTAAAAAAAAAAAAAAAACCCACAAAAAAAAAGTAGTTCCAAGTTCATGAAAAAAATTTATGTTCTCCACATACTTCTAGATTTCTGAAGCATAGTTTTGCATTTTATTAATATTTATTATGAAAATAAACCAAATAATCATTCACTGCCTGTGTCCACCATTATGCACTCTAAAAAGACCACTGGGTATTAATTTCCAGGGGAATTCCTCAAGAAATTTAAAATTTATGTTAACATCACATGCCAATTTCATCCACATGCATTTGAGATCACTGAGCCTAGTTCCCCTTCTGCAAAGAAACTTCTTTTGCGCTGCACTATATCACACTTTTGGCTCAGATGCTTTACCCCCAACAGGGGAGATGTCTAGAATGACCACTTTTTTTTTTAAGGATTCACAGATTGTATTCTTATAATTGTAGATTTTGTATGCATTTAAGATGAAAACACAATATCTTTTTAAGTGTTCTGAAATCACTAGTTCTCATTACTTTTGAGCACAGTCCAGTGATAGCATATTGGTAGCATATTGACCTTTACAAGTGCCTTGAAATCACAGAATTTTACTGCATTTAAATTGCTACTAAAGATGCATTACATTTGCAAGAAATCCTAGACTTCATGCTGAAGAGTAAAAATAACAAGGTCTCTAATAGAGAGATGGTGCCCTTAAGAGTGCACTGTACATCACAATACTGGAGCGTAGTATGGGATTTATTCATCCAGGTAATTAAGCACGAGTGTGAGTGTTTGAGCCAAACGTACAATATATTTAAAAAAAAATGACAATTCAATATTTTTCAAAATCCCCAAGCTGTAGCTTCACTAAAAAAGGTAAATTAATCTCTGCTAAACAGATTACTCTGGTAACTATCCAAAGAGGATAGTTATGCTAACGTTCTTAATCTAACCATCACATTTTAAAATATTTTTAGTAAACATATACTAGATAAATTTTCCAAATCACATCATACAGTGTCTTTCTAGACTTTCACAAAATATAGTTGGTTTTTTTCCTCAAAGTCATGATCTTTTTGCCACAGCAATAACAATCAGACATGCAGTATTAGCACAATGGGAATACAAAAGCTAAGTTCACTTGCACCACTGGTCATCATGTCTTACAAGTCTGTTTGTGGCATGATATGTGTACTAGTAACACCTTTACCCAATGATAGTTAAATGTAATGGAGCATTGGGATAAATGCCCCAATTCATAAAGTAGATTAAGCATTTGAGATACCTAATGTTCCATCAATATATATAACAAACTACCCCAATAAAATAAATTAACCAGAGTATTTCTCAGCCCAGTAACTGCATTCATTTGAAGAATTCCATTGCCACTTAAACATTTCCAAAAAGCTTCCCAAGAAGAGAAAGTTTAAACACTACAATAACAGATTTATTGCTCTTATCAAAGCCCCAGCAGGTAGACAGGATGCAGAAACAGGAATTAGATCAGAAGTCTTTAAGTCTTATTGTTACCATTGTAGCCTGTCAAAGAGTAGAGTGTCTTTCTTACTTGCTTTTCTCTGAACAGTCTCCTGCCTTTCACCAGCACTTTGCAGCATCACACATATCCTATGAGCTCTGCCTCCCAACCTGAAGTAATCTGCAGTTAGCTGACAGACCACAATCAGCCCTATCCTTCTAGAATAGCTGGACTTTTACCAGTACTGTGCCTTCCAGTATGTAAAATGAGTCAAGCTAGTTTCCTGCTAGGCAATACATTATCTCCAAACATATAAAGTGATTTAACACAGGAAATACCAGCATGCAGAGGCAGCTCCCCTGTGTTATCCACACGCACAACTGTCAGTTTGCTGCGGAAATGACACTTCAGTGCATTGAGCTGGTTACATTTGCTTCGATTTTGCCAAACTGCAATCACATCTTCAATTCAGTGGAACTTTAAACAATGCATATAAATCTGGATTTCCCCTTGGGATTGGATTGACATCTAAGCTTTAATTAACACTTTTACTAAGCCTAACCTAATTTTTGGTTGGGTGACATGCTTAAAAGTTACAAGACCAAATCCCTGTAAATTCACCCCAGCAGTCTGTCTTTAATTCCAGTAGCTGAAGGACTGACTCTCAGTGATCATACAAATGATCCAGAGAAGTTTGCCAATTGGTTTCATTGACACCAATATACCAATATCCAAGTTCAAACCATACTTCTGGTAATAGACATTTACAGCGTTTTATCAGAGAATTGACCACAGGTTTTTTTATATTGTCATAAGGGACATTAAGAGGTCATTTCCATGCCTTGCTTCAGGCATACTATAAACCATGCTTCAATCATTCTCAATAGGTACTTACTTATTTTCAGTGCTCTCCAAGAACAGACCAGGGTCTCCCAACAAGATATTTAAACATTTCAATTTTTTTTCTCAAGAGAATGTCACCAAAAACTACTGCTAATCCATCTTCCTGAAGTTCAAGTTCATTACTACTTCTCCTACTCACCATAGAGATAACAATGTTATACTACTGGTTCCACAGCAGTTCCACTGGTTTCTTGCAGACCGCTATGTCACCACCTCTGATACTGCCTTCATCAGGTTAAAGATCAAAGTCAATTCAGCCTGTCTCGTCCTCCTAGCATCAAAGATGCTTAGCACTTTTCCTTCATTTCTCTGCAATCAGTTCAGACCCAATTACCTTTATGATGGGACAACTACCTGGATCAATGATAGGAGAGCAGTGAATGTTGTCTTTGTGAAGTTCCACAAAGGTTTTTCATATTATTTCTCATGATATTCTCATAGGCAAACCCAAAGTCTGCAGGCTGGAAAAGTAGACAGTGAGGTGGATTGAGAACTGGCTGAATAGCAGGGCTCAGGGTTTTTATCAGAATCACAGCCTAGTTGAAGGCCTGTAACTAGTGATGTCTCCAAAGGGTTGACACTGGATCCAGTATTGCTTAGCTTATACACCAACTTGGATGGTGGGATAAGTGTGCCTCCTCTGTAAATCTGCTGAGGATACAAAGCTAAGAGGAGTTTCCAATACCCCAGAGTGCTTCACAGACTTTCAGAAGGATCTCACGCGCTGGAGGGATGGGCAGAGCAGAACCCTTTGAAACTCAGCAAAGGCAGGTTCAGGGTCCTACACCTGGGAAGGAAGAACCTGGTGCACCACTACAGGGTGGGAGCCAACCTGCTGGAAAGCAGCTCTGCTGAGAAGGACCTGGAGGACAACAAGCTGTGTTGTCCTCCAGGACAACAGTGTCCTTCTGGCCACAAAGGCTGATGGGTATCCTGATGTCCATTAGGAAGAGCATTGCCAGCAGATTAAGAGAGGTGATCCTGTCCCTCTATTCAGCCCTGGTGAAGCCACATCTGGAGTGCTGTGTCCAGGTCTGGGCTCCTCAGTATAGAAATGCCTGGAGCTCCTGGGGCAAGACCCACAGAGAGCTACAAAAAGGGAAAAGGGACTGAATTACCTCACTTATGGGGAAAGACTGAGGGAGCTTACCTTGTTCAGCCTCACAAAAAGACAATTGAGAGGGAGCCTCATTAATTCCTATAAGTATCTGGAAAGAGGGTGCAAAGGGCAGAAAATGCCTTTTCAAGAGGCATTGGGCAGAAACCAATGCAAAGTAAGTTAACTGGAGTATAAGGAAGAACTTTGCTGTGAGGGTGACTGAACATTTAACAAATGCCCAGGGAGATTTTGGAGGCTCCTTCCCTGAAGGTATTGAAAAGCTATCTAGATGCAATCCTAAGCAACTTGCTCTAGGAAACCCTGCTTGAGTAGGGAGGTTGGACTGAACCATCTCCAGTGGTTCTTTCCAGCCTCCCTGTTCTGTGAAGTCTTTCTCAAAGTAAGCTCAAAATGGGACATAGCATATCAGCTGAAAGCTCACAATGGCAAGAAATAAATGTCCTTCCTGTTACAGTTCTGTTTAAGTCTTTATCAATAAACCAACACAGCTAAGTCACGTTTCTCTTGTGACTTGGCATTGGATCTTACTCCACAAACCTCTGCTTACTCCATTGCTTCTCATCCGTACTTAAGCAAGCAATTACTACTCTCAAAAAGTCATTCAACCTACCAAAATTTCATCCTATACTTTTCAGATCACTTAACTTCTAATTTACCAAAATTATTTTGAATTCATTTTGAATTCTGATCCCACCCTCAAACAATTGCAGCTCACACCAGTTTGCTTCATTGCAGCCTTTAATAAAACAGCCAAGTTAGTAATGAAATCCTCCAACAGAATCACACTCCAAATAGACCTGTTTGTTACACCCTTTTATTTTTGGTACAAATAGCTCCTCTGTGGTACAGTTGCCCAACTGGTTGGGAGCCTACCTTACAACAATTTCACCTAGGCAACAAGGCTTAAATTCATTACAAAAGTGTTGCATAAGACTGTTTTAAAAGATTTTCTGAATGCGGGATACAGAGAAATTTATTGCTTTGCCTCTATCCACATATATTTTGCTCTGTCATAGAAGGGGGTTATATCAGTTAGATATAATTTGATCTTATTTCTGACTGCCATTCATCCTCAATTTCCTTGATATTTCCAAACTGTACATTGATTTGTTACAGAATTTTGCCAAAGATTAAAACTTCTCTGGCTAGTCTAGAAGGTGCCCTGCTTCTTTCCTCTCATCAGCCCCTCACTATTTTAAAAGATAAGTAAGCACTGTCCTTTTCCTCAATTTTTTTAGTACCTTGTCCACTCTCCACAGCTTCTAGAGGTACTTCTTGAACAACTGAATAAATCACTATGGTCAAGGACAGACTCAAATGACATGAGAAAAATCCAAGGCTTATTTTCCTATCCATTCAGCAACATCACGCCTTTTTCAGGGGTATTAACTGCACTAGATAGCAGCATGCAACTCTCCCATTGAGTAACAATGGATATGAAAGAGTTAAAAGTTCAGCCTTCTCAGCATCCATCCTTGGAGGCACAAGAGCAACTTTGTGTACTACATCCCAGAATTTTGCTCTCTTGAACTGAAGGCAGAACAATTCCTTTCAACCAGCAAAATGGAGGAAGAAATCCTTCAAGCTTTCAGACCAGATTGATCACTCAAGAGACACAACTAACTTGGGTAAATGTCCAAACTCGAGGCTGCTTTCTGAATTGATGCTTTTGAGGTTTGCTCATACCAATCATTAGTCACTACCATTTATTAGCTTGCAGATAAACTGAAATACATCCTGGGAAAGAGAGAAAAATATTCTCCCAGGACCTTGGTTATTGATTTTATTTATTAACTAAACTTAAGCTAAGGCAAAATGAATAACATTCTACATGTGTAGCAGAAACTTGGAGGAGAGACTGTGCAAAAGCAGGCCTCTCCCATTTGTAAACCTCCGAAGAGGTCAGCTTCTATCCTAGGCCTCACAAATTCAGGACCATAAAGATGAGTGAGCATTAAACACCAGCAGACAGAAGTGAGGCACGGACCAGGTTGTTTGGAGGCATACCAAAGGACTCCACCAGCACAACCCTCAGAAATGACCCCTGCCACACTGATTCTTAGACCCTAAGCAAACAGGCATGCACGAAAAGACATTGAATTTCTCATGTCTGACAGATGGGAAATTTGGAGCTGACTAAACACATGCCCAACCCCATACCCTTAGCCCAGATAACACTTCATTGACCCCTGGCTGATGGAAATGCCAGAAGAGTATCATCTGAATGTGACCCCTTAATGTAGTCCATGTGTGAAAACCTTAAAAAACAGTTCTCTTTCCAGTGGAGGCCAGGAAACAAATGAAAAACGTTCACTGAAGTCAAGGGATTTACATTGGCATAAATCTGACACACAGAAAAATTAGGGATCCAAACTCCATCCTCCAAACTGAGGCCAAAAGGATCCCAGAGAAAGATCTTCTACAGCAGTTTCCATATCCATAGCCACACTATTCTGCTCAGAAACATAAAAGAGCTAGTGTCATATTCTGTAATACTAAAGACTACAAAATATTGCCCTGAAATAAGAAAGATCCCTTTGAAGAACTTTTTTATGTAAACCCAAAGGCCTTTCCAAGTTAATTAAGTTTACTGGAAGGGCCTAGGGGTATAAAGTACTGAAATTGTATTGAAATTCAATAGGAAACTGGCCACTAGATCTTATTTTAAAAATCCTAGTGTCAACTAATTATTTGGAAAGAGTGGCTCTTCAGAAACATTTACTTCTCTAAATAGATATTCCGAATATGTATGATCCTTGCCTAAACAAATTTGTATTTCCTTCAGCACAAACATATTTTTACACCAATATTTATAGATTGCACCACTGTGATTCATTAACAAATAAAGCCCATTTTCTGTGCACACAAATGACTTAACATTAAAATAAATTCTACCTTCCTTGTTGGTTATGGAAGGGCATATTATTATTGACATCTTTATTTTGCAAAAATGCTCTGAGAGATGTATTTGGCAAATAACATTGCTCTTTCAGATCTCACTGCTTCAGAAACATGACTTCTCTGAGGAAACACTAGATCTTGTAACAGAAATATCTTTAAATCTTTTAGATAGCCAGTCCACAGGGAAAGGTTTAAGAAAGGATCAAAGCTTGTCCTTTCAGCTTGAATTATTCCATTACAGCTGAATGTGACATAATTACAAAAGATGTTGGATGTGGAATCTCATCAGGATTATCTGACACTCATCTTTGTTGAAAAAGTCTCCCCAGCTGTTGCTCTGATAGCACAAATGTGACAGGAGTGCAGAACACAAAAGTAGTTGCAAGTGACTGCTGCTTTGGGGCTGGTTTAGGCGCCACACAGCACACTGTGACTTTTCAGCCACCTCAAACATTGAGGCTGTTTAGGACTGCCTTGCAGGTGAGAGGGAATACCAGGCATGCAATTGAATTTCTATATGAGAAAATTTGTTTGAGGCAGCCCATAGACCAATATGGTCTCTATGCTCTGTAGCTGTCAGACACAAGGAATTAATCTTCTTTCTTATGCAAGGTCAACATAATTTACTGAGTAGCTGCTCATTCCTTTTCCCCCCGTTTTTAAAAAGCTTGCTATATTGTCTGAGCTTGTTTTCACTGAGATCAAAAGAGTGCTGGTTACAACATGTAAGATAAAGCACATCCTTTTTAAAATCTACACTTTTCTCTGCATTTGATGCATTCTAAACCAGTACATACAACCTCAAATAGGAAGAAGCATATTTCCTATAGTGGTACTATATTTGTATGTATGCATATTTTTTTTATTCTGTGGAAGAAGCTCAGTTGTAAACTATAACATCCAATCTTGAATAATTACCCATTCCAGAGGATTTGGTAGCTGTAAAAATACTTTTCTTTCCTTCCTTGTCATGGATTACATTTCCTTCATACATTATTAATGAAGTTAAACTACTAGTAACATGCCAAATGTGCTGCATAGGAGATTTGTGCCTAATCCAGCACAAAACAGGCCCAGTCACATAATGATAGAAAAAAAAGAACAAATGTCAACAGTTTCACACTGGGACTAGATTAAGCAGACCATACTTACTGATTCCTTACACAGGGATTATCTCACTTTTAGTGCTATGAGAAGACAAGCCACACTTCTCCTATATTATTAACACAGGACTGCACCTCAAAAAGAAACACCAGAGTCCCCAAACTGGCTTACAGACACACACAGAGAAATTGTCACTTATTAAACATCAGTCCAAACGCTTTTGAATAACAGATGTCAAACCAAGATATTAATAGCAATATATATCAAAAATGTCTTCCTCCTGCTTTAGATCTCAGTCCAACTTTCAATGGAATTTGTGCATAACCCTTAAGAGAATATTGCTTACAATTAGACTCCAACTGAATCCCAATTAAATTAAAATAGCTAGTGTCTGTGGTCTTTACCTTCTTATCATGGAAAACTTTCTTTGCTTAGGATCCAGATGCCAAGAGCTCATGTATTAGTCTGGTAAGAGAAGTGCTCACTGAAGGCAACAAAACTGTACTAAACTCTTAAGCATTTACAGGAACAGGCATTTGGCACAAAACTGTCTGACAACTAAGCAATAATAAAGTCCAAAAAAAACCCCTAGAATTTGTAGACCTTAATCCCCTATCTAAAAGGTAAATTCAAACTCCTTAGGGCACAGGCAGATGTTTACCGAGATAACATAAGTATGATTTTGCAAGATGAAGAATATTGCTTTAAGATGCTTACTGCTGTATCAGAATCACTGAAGCCATGACACAGACTGTAGAGCCAGTGAAAAATTGCTTGGTCATTTCAGATTTGTTAAAAATGTTCAAGGAGTAGCTGTCCCAGCAGACTGGGTGAGATCAGGTGTCATCTGTCTACACCACTCTTCACTTTATGCTGGATCAGGTATCGTCTGTGCTACTGCAGCTGGCATTGGGCTGGTAGCAAGAGCACAGCTTGTGCTGCGCCTGGCTCAACACAGCACAACTGAGCGCACACACTGATCCAGCCCTAATTAGTGTTAGCAGAGATCTGGCAGGAGGGATTGTTAAATCACAAACTGAATCTGCAGCTCCAAGTTGCTCTTTTACAGGTAAACAGGCATTAAAGAGTTCTGTCTTCCAATTTCAACCCAGCCCAGTCAGAGCTACGTAGTCTCCAGAAATTACCTTTGATAAAGTCAAAATATTACATATATGTTATGTGTGTTTTACAATTCCAGGCACTTCAGAAACATAGACAGGAACCTACAAATGGCTCAGTGACAGCACAAGGGCAAGTTATTCCCAACAAAGCCATGATTTAAGCCAGTTTCAACAGCACTTGTGGATAGACATCCTGTAATTGACCTGCCATCCAGTCTGTTCAGGGTCCCACAGAATGCACTGGAATATACACAGCAAATAATTAAAATCAAATGAGAATTTATTCCACACATTGTAAATTCATTCTGAGCACTCTTTCCCACAGGCAGGGGGAAATCAAGTGAACAAAAAGAAACTAGAATTTTACCTTGTGTAAGCTGCAAAATATTAGTAAGTCCAAATAATTATATAGCCAGTAGCACATAAAAACTAATTTGCTTATTAAAAGCCTGTGCTTATACTCCCTTACTGAGACCATGAATCATTGCAGTCATGAGAACCCATGCCCTTAGCTTTCCACTGAAACCCATGAAGAAAACAGACTATCGTGTCTACCATACAACCTTTCTGCATTTTTTCTGCACACACACAACTCCCATGGCAGGAGCAGAGTGGGAAATACTAAAGTCAGAACAGGAAGAAAATAACCAAAGTGTATGTTAAGAGAGATGACTGGGATGTATCAATCTCTTTTTTTATAAAGAAGTAATCCACTGACTGCTAGAAAGTGCAGCAGACACTATCTCCATGGAGCCCCTCCACTCCATACCAGGCTTAACATTTGTTCCTCTCATAGCTCTCCAGACCGTGTAACTCTGTGGAGTTGTTCTGATGGAGCGTTCCGCAAATACCCCGTGAAATGCAGTTTCTCACTGCAGAAGGGGGCCCATGAGGAAAATGCTAGTCAGCATCAAATTCCTTCCACAGCCTATGGACATTTATTAATTCAGCCCTTTCCCTCCTGAGTCCAAGGCCTCAGATTTCCCTAAGCTCTCTTTGGACCCCACAGACAGCAAGAAATTACGTTTCTGAAGAGACTGAATATGAAGGTTAGGGAATATCCTAGCATAAAGGTTTCTGGCTTTGCAAATCTCATTGCACTATGTGTGTTGTCTAAATAGGACATTAAGAAATAAAATTCAGGTTCATGTGACTTTTTTGGCACACTTCCAGTTACTAAAATATTCATTTTTGACCCCATGAAATGTGTCAAGTATGAACTGTTGGGGTTCAAAGCAATATAACACCATGAATTGCATGCTCAGCTTCAGTAAATACTAATTCATAATTGCAGCCCACAGTTTATCCAGTTTCAAAGTAGTTACCAAGTCAGAAGATAGTCATTACATCTCATTCTGTGAGAAGAGCACAGCCCAAATGAGGTGTCTTTAAAGACAAGAAACAGGGCAACTTGCACTGACAACATTTATCCTTTGTACTATGCCAAGCTCTCCTGATTCATCACCTACTCATCTGCCACAGCCACGTTACTGCCCTACATCTGTTTGCGTCTTAAATCACAGCCCTACTGCAAACTCTCACCAGTTATGTGCCCTTGGTAAAGTACAAGTACCATTCCAAAAAGATCTACTGGAAGGAGATCTAGGAACTACTGAAGAATTAGAGTATAAAAAAACTCTTCTTTTTTTCTGTCTTAATTGCTATTTCCTTAACTCTGGTTATTTCTTTTAATCTGTTACATTTAATATTTTGTTTGCTTAAAGAACTTCAGATCAGAAAGGCCTGAGAGCAGTACATTTTTTAATGCAGAGAGACAGTTTCTAGTATTACTCCATTCTGGAGGGGAACAGCTGAAGTTCAGAACACTAGCCTTATTCACACCTTTTTTTTAACCCTAGATTTCTCCCCCATATACTTAGGCCTGCCCCAGGCATCATGCAAAAATCTTGTAAGCACACACCTGTCAGTCATCAGGAGCATGTCAATCACAAGTTGAAGTAAAGGTAGAAATTTATGAGTAAAGCAATTTTTATCTGCTAATAAGGAAAAAACCTAGATGGCTCCTTACTGGAACAGGCCAACAGACATACTGAACAACATCTAAGCTTTGGAGGCTGGTAGAATTTCATTATCATTCAGTTTTTAGGCCTTTAATCATTAATTTTTGTGCATTCAACAAGGTTTTGACAACTCAAATGCTAAAAAATACGTATACATATGTACCTAGTGATGTGGGTATGTACCTCCAGGAAGGACAATAGGGAACCCACAATCCTAAACCAGAGTACTTAATATTACCAGCCCATAAGGGGTTTCTGAAGATGCAGCCTGTACTTTTTTGTCACAGAGTTACAATGCCTTGACCCAAGAACTTTCCTGACAAATTATCTCACTGTGCCATGTACTTGAACCATTCTCTTAAGTTACTCCAGAAGAAAGAGAGAACTGTCTCATTTTAGCCAGTTCGGCCCATACCCCTGAGATGGAGAAGCAATCTCCACATTTCCCCCAAACACTACAAGCAGGCCCACATGTGCAATTAGACCAGAACAGGGAAATTTTTTTCTTTGAAGGACTGCTAACAGCTCCATGATAAACAAGAAAAGCTCCACAAGTCTCTCTCTCTCTCTTTCATTTGTGCTTCAGGTAAGATTTCCATATCAAAAAAGCCAGAAGGCTTGCAAAATTGGAGACCTGCAACAAAAGAACATCTACTTGTTGATGCATGGTTAATGCTATACACAGCAAAATACATGAAGCCAATGAATGTTTTACAAGTGTCATGTTAGTATTCTGTAAAGGATATTTCTCCATTAGAAAACCCTAATACTTAAAATGGATTCAGTGGGACTAATAAATTGGTCCAGTAGGTGTTAATCAATAATATAAATGAATAACCAATGAAAAACTGCCACTAGTATGCCAAAGGGGAAATCATCCAAGAATGAAATCGGTGCAATAATGCAAGTGTATTGTATCCTTCAACAAATACATGTAAAGCATACTGGATACAGACCAATTCCTAGTACAAAACTATGAGCTCCTTTAGACAGCCTCAAAATACTTGATTTTATAAGGAAGTTTTTATAGGATAGAATTTTTTTCTAATTGTAAGCATTGATGTGTTGAATTCAAAGATGTACATATGCTGTGCTTGCACACTGGATATTTTGCTTAAATTTTGTAGGGTTCTGCCCCCTCCCCCCACCCCCCCCATTTAATTATTCTTGCAGACAGCTTTTTGCCAGAGCTCTGAACCCTAGAGGAAAATCCCTGGAGATTTACATGAAAAAAGCTGGCGTTCCCTCTTATTTGCCTATTGAACACACGCACAGTGACAGATTGTTTGGATGGGCAAAGCCTATCCTGTTTTAACATCTGAAACATCTGTCCAAGATCCGCAGACAGTCTGCATGCATTCACAAAACTCTGACTTTGCTCAGGTTTATAATACTCATTTTACAGTGCTTACAGCACTGCCCACAGCTCCTGCAAGAGCTGAACTTGACAATTTTTGCCATTCAAAATTCCCTCTCAGGCACAAACCACTAATCTCCCAAGTTCATTTGGCTTTCATTTGTTTGGGACTTTTGGCAAAAACCCACAGAATACCTGGCACAAATTTTTATATTTAAAATTAAACCAGACACAAAATCTAGATATGAAATGCTTGAAATTATTGGAATTACTTCCTTTGATGACAGAGGAAGATGAGCTACAGCTTTCATTTGCCAACAGAGACAAATGGACTAACGCCTCCTAGGATTATTTTTGTCCTTTGTATAAAAACTTTCCCCCACGGCCACAAAACGACCACTGGCTCTTCTGGCCAATCCCATTCCACAACCTCTCATCGGTAGTACTAAAAGAATGGCTGCCATAAAGCTGGCAGCAGGAATTTTGACTCAAGATTGGCAATACTGATGTAGAATATTGACATTATTATTATAAAAAAACAGGTCAAAAAATGCCTAAGACATCCAGAAAAAATTTACATCTTGCAAGGGATGTGTACATCAATATTTGAAAGTTTTATCTTCCATGAAGCCTCAATGGCTACTTTTTGCTGACACTAGGGCAATAAAATCCACATTCAGTAAATTTGATCTTCCACAGCACCACAAAAACCATATCACTGCTCAGCTCAGCCTATGTTCAAACCTCAGATGATTTTTTCAGAGTTGTGCCTTTACTGTTCATTCATCAACTGGCATCACCTCTCTGCATGGTGATCTGAAGGCTTCTCTGCCTTATATTAACACATTCCTTTTTAAATCCTATATTCCTTTGGATCAGATAGGTGCAATAGATTATCTAAAAATCAGGAAGCAAATAATAAATGACAAAACAATAGAAACCAATTAATCCCTTACACATCAGAACTAAGTATACCAAGGGGTTGATATAAAGGCTCCCCCCTCTTTTATATTATTTCCCACTCATCCCCAACACGTAAAATTATGTGGCAAAATCCTCACTGGAGAGCGTTTGGCCTCAACTCTTAGCTGTCTTTTTATGGTGCCTCCTCAGAGAAGAAAACTTGAAGCAGCAGCAGTTTTATATCACCTCCACATCACGTTTTCACCCCTTTATCCCTGGGCTAGTCCCATGCACAATAGTTCACACCTAGCTTCATATGGACTCAGAGTCCACTTCTGGCAGCCAGGAGTTCCCAGCACATGGAAATGTTACAGCCTACTCACTTTTGCTCAGGAAAGGGTGCTTACACTGAACAGGAAAGCAGAAGCCTTCTCAGGCAGCAGGAGTGCCATCCTGGTGACCTTCTGTCAACAGAGGAGTCTTTCAGCCATGAGTTAAGCCAACATTACAGCTACTTCACACTACCTGGTAGCTGAGCTGAAGATCTGTCTGCTCATCTTGTCTGCAGGGTAGGGAAAAAAGAAAAAAGGGGAAAAAAGGAACAATAACAATAAACGGGAGGCCTTTTACAGGCAGCACAAACAGAGTATGTTTTGTCAGTAACGCCATGTAAATCTTGCAATAGATATGATATGTTGACAGATGCAATAATGTGCAGCAGGAGCACAAGTGTGTTTAGCCCTCCCACAGGTATCCAGCAAGCTTTTCCTACTCAGATCTGCAGTAACTGGACACATGTGGCAGGTGCAGGAGGTTTTAAGACTGCTCCCACATCCCTGCTGCTCACAGTGTTTTGCTGGCTTCATTTCAGGCATTTAGCAGACTTTGTGAGTCCTTCTAGGCTTGGAATTGATAGCTGCCAGACTGCACAGAAGAAGATGCTCACTAGGGTAGATACTAAGAGAACATCAGCACTCCATGTTTTTTAAATTCTGTTTTTTCCCTATCTCTGGATTTTGGAATAAAATTTTAAGCACTTTTTTTGGAAACATTGGCTATTATGGCTTCTAAACAAAGCATACTATAACACACTAACAGGACACTTGAAACGTTGGATAAAATTTTCCAAGTCAATAAGAGACATTAAAGTAATACACAGGCTGAAGAAAGTTATTATATTTAATACTCCCCTCCAATTCCACTCAAGGTTTGGGAATTTTTTTAGTCAGCACTACAGAAACTGCCCCCATTCCCATCAAAGGTGATCGTTAGAGCTCCTATGTCAACACCTATTTTAATAAAAATTGACTTGTGACAAAATATGCAATAAAGAATCTCAGTACATTAAACAACAAAACAAGTTAGAATGTTCTAATCTGTATACACCTGCCAGACTAATACCTATCAATTTACTACTAAATTTGCAGAAGATATGCAAATATGCACACTATTTCTAGCCAGCTTTTGTAATTTTAAATAAAATCCCTCCACATTCAAGAAATTTCAACCTGTTCTTACACAAATAGACATTGATTACTCCGATTTTATGTACATTTTGGAGGTAAATCAAAATTTCAGTTGAACTGACATTCTTAGCTACTCATATGGCATTAAAAAACAGAGCCTAGTAGTGGTGGCTTTTTAAATATCCATTATACCAATGTTCACTGTTCCTTCCAGGAAAAACATACATTGTCTTGCTCCAGCTTCTATTTAGCAAATCTTTTACTCCAATTCAAGTTATTTTGCTCAAACACATACTGTATCTCAAAAAACTGCAGTAGCAAATTTGACTAGTGTCAATTCCAGCCTTCCATAAAACTTGGAAGACTTCAGTGGCTTAGGCCTATTCAAACATTTTCAAATGTTGTTAAAAAATATAACGTTATGGTTTGCAGAATGATTTCCCTACTTATTTTGAAATGCCTAAATAAATTGTAAGAAATCATCAATTTGAATCCTTCAGGAAATTAAAAATTCATAGTTAGAATAAAACAGTCTCCCCACCACATCCAGGACAACTGGTCTATAGTATCCCTATTATTCATCATTTGAGCCTGCAACAGATAAATAATAGACCATGAACTCAAACATCTGGACAATCCAACACATACCTTTCTCAGGATCCCCTTATTAATACTCTGCTAAAAACCCAGAATGTGAATCTGGGTAAGTTAGACAATGTTACCACCACTGCCTTGCTTCCATTTTTACTAATTAACATGACTTAATAAAGTTGATAAATGAAGCCCATCCATTATTTGAGATATGCTCTATGCTTTCTATATGTGAACCTGTGTACCTCTCTGGATATACATTTTTCTGAAGAAACCAACCACACATATTCTTCAAAAAGCACTCACATGTCCAACTGCAATCTTGATTGTGCTCTTGCCACCCTTGCAAGCCTTTCCCATCAGTTTTATTTGACACTTGCTGTTCAGGTTTCAACTTCACCTGATATGCAGTTTTCCCCAGATAATTCCACTCAAAAAAAAAAAAAAAAAACCAAAAAAAAACTACACAGGGGAAAGCAGGTGTGAAACAATTAATCAGCCAAATAGTCAACACAGATTATTTACATCTGAAACCTATTAAACTGGTAAAGTCATAAAGGATAAGGAACTCCAAGATTTGAGCAGACACAAACTCCTACAACATGCATGTAGGAAATAACTAAATTCACAAATTTCAGCCTTTAAACAAATGGATATTTTTGAATGAACTTGATAAAATATCAACTATTACAAGGTCAATAACATTTTATCCTTAAAAACTGAGGAAAAAATTAACAACAGCATTTTTAGGTGTAGGGGGTTTTATATTCAGTGTATACACTGAATATACACCACCTATTAAGAGTCACTAATTTCCCCCTCCTTTCCACTCACATACTTACCTCCCACAGACAGCTAGGTAACTCCTTCAGCCACTGCTTATTTGCTTTGCTGGGAGAAGTAGCAATATAACCAACTCTCCCTAAAATTTCCCCCAATTTGGTAAGTGATTAATCACCAACAAGAATGATGGCAATGCTCGTCTCTTCAGTGGATTATGTTATCACTACAATAATTTACACTGCTAAATTTATGTGTGGTTCAACTCACACTTCACTTAAATATTCAGCTAATAAGAGTTTTCCCCTTGATATTCCTTGCTGTAACAACAGCCTTTCCAGATCACAGGAAATCTCTGCAACCACTATTTAACTCTACAGTAGCCTTAATGATTGAGGTTTTTAAACCCCCTATATCATCCCAACTTCCCAACTAAAGACAACTGAAAATAAAGTGACATTTGGACATGCATTGATCCCCTTATCTTTCCTCTTTCCGTGTCTCCCACAGCACACACACATCAAACTGAACTTCGCACTGAAAAGTAAGGTTCAGGCAATGACACTTGTTAGTTAAGTCTGTACTAAGAGCATCTGTCTGAAAATAGATACAGAACATCCCACCACAACCAGAAACATTTGGGCCTACTTTTAGTGTACAGTCTGTGCCACGCTCAGTGGTGGTACAACCACAGCCACCCTTCCTCAGCCACACTGTGATTCTCTGAGCTACTTAAGACACCAATTCCTGACACTCCTTGAGGATGTAGTCCAATGAGATCATTTAGCTGATTCAGTTACATTACTGAATTCATGCTCAGAGATCTGTGGCAGGTAACATGCTCTCCATTCTGTATCATTTACAGCAATCAAAGGGAATAATTTCAATATCTTTTCTGCTAAAGACATTGTCCACCTTACAGAGGAAACAGATTACCCCTCAGAAATAGGACATCTAGCACTGCTTGAAGTCAAATTTGAAAAGTAAAAAACCTTTTACTGCTCTACATGACAGAACTACGGTCACTACAAGACATCCAAGCAACACAGAATTGACCCCTAAAAGCCAGCGTGACATTCTGACAGTGATGCATTGCTGTTCCTTATGTCAAGGGAGTGCACATCAGCAGCTGGCTGATGCAGGAATTGGACACACATCCTTTTGCTGGAATACAACCTCCTTACAGGCCTTGCCTTCATTCCAGCCTGTCAGGAGAATTTCTTCCACTGCACCCGAACATATTGCAAGTGTTTTGCCTGTTTGATGAAACAGCAACTCTTCATCTGTTTCCTCCCAGAGTGCCAGAGGCAGCCCCAGGGAACCTTCCTCACACATCAAGCATTCATATATGAAAATGTAATTTAAGGCAACTATTTAAATAATAAGCAAAGCTGCAAGATTCCCTGTTAATAGATGTGGTTTGTAAAAAGCTGACCTAACCTTATGGGACACTTTCCACTTCAAATATGAGAATCAAGATTCCGTGTAGAGTTTCTTCATAAATTTATTTTGATACATTTAAAATACATAGTTTATGACAGCTCTATTATGAAAATGAAAAAAGCACTTAAAAGTGTTGTTGAATATTGGAATGTAAATCTCAGAGCTCCTTATCTTATGAAGTAAGTCTTTTTGTGTGCATAAAACACAGTTCAAGTATTTCCTAGAAAACAGATGACAAATCCAGGTGTAATCTTCAGACAAAGTTATTTCAGATGCCTAATGCCTGTAAAATTATAACTGTGCCTGGTCCTAAATTTGATGGCCTTTCAACATATCCATTATAAAAACAGTTTTCAGGTTCTTATAATTCAATAATAAAAATTTGATTCAAGATGCATCTTGGCATAAAAGTGTTTGGACCAGAATATACAAGCAAGTGCCTACAGGTAGAGGAGAATGCACTTTCCTCTGGGCATAGGGTCCAGGCTCTCTCCCTAAAAAGGTGATATCTGCATTTACAAAGTTCATAGTCATGTCATTCACATACATGGGATCAGTTTCAAGAGAATAGCAAACAACCTGCATTTTTACCTACCTGCCCTGTAAGTCTGCACTGGGCAACTGAGGAACAAAAGCCCTTGCTTCCTACAGTAAAGTGAAAGGAATGTAAGAAATCAAACAGTATTTTAACATGTTTAAAAGAGTAAAAATAAAAATGAGCTCTTAAAAAGAACCTACGAAAAACCCCTAAAGCCTAAGAGACATTTTCCTGATATGTAATACTACTTTAAAGTTAAAATAAGAACCACTTAGCTACTGTACTAAATTCCCCAAATTTCTATTTTTTAAACTTGATCTAGAAAAGAATAAGAGGACAGGCCACCCTGATGAGGCCTTCCTGCTGGGCTTGGGCAAAGGAATAACGTAAATTGAGAAGCCGGATCTGATCCTAAAAACTCTTCTCAACAACATGAGACTCTGGCAAGAGCAAAGGGAGAGGCTGGTTGGTTATTTTAGCCAATGCACATGTGCTACTGCCTGCAGCTCACAGCTGCTGAATTAGGCAGTGGGAGCAAAAAGACACATGGGCAGGCATTTTTAAGCAGAAAAAGATACAAGCAGCAACGTTTGGACTCATATTTCAAATGCACCAATGTCCAGCAGCTCTCCAATCACAGCAACAGGCACCACTTTGCTTTCATTGTGCCCAGCCACAAATTAAACAGAGAAGTGTTTGCCCACTCCACAGTATGGCACTCTAAGAGACTGCCAGCTAGATTAGGATTAGAGTTTCACTAGCTCTGAAAATCTAGGAGGAAGAGAAGCAGCTGTGGTTGAGAAGAACATGGGTAGACAAAAAACATTCATCCTCATTCCTGCTCTATTGTATGCTTTAAACACAGTGAAAAGCCACCTTCCAGACGTGGTGAGAGATTGGACTCACAGCATAGCAGAGAGAATGCTAATCTTTCCCACATCCCACCATTCGGGGTTTACAAAATAACTGAAGAGACAAAATGCACACAAGTGTGACCAAAAAAATCCACAAAGAGAAGAAATAGCAGGGATAATTGTAAATACCCACATGTAATCTGCCTATAGGAACAACTCAAGTAACAACCAAATCATATTAAAATCAGCAGGAGACCAGGAGGAGAAGGGAAGGCTCAGCTCAGCTATTTGGCGGTGTTTAATTTTTGCCAGTTTCAAGAACCCTTTAGACATGCATCTTTCCTTTTACAACAGCCCATTTCTATTATTTTTGTGGTTCTGAAAAGGAGCACGGGGTCTGCCAAGAAGATTCCTGCTTGTTGCTATGTGCCAAACACAAGACATAAACCAAATTATCTTTCTCCACTGTTTCTGGAGCTGTGCTGTAAACAGCAACACTCCCCCCAACTATAATGCACACATACCTCAACCCTCACCTCAACAACAATCACATATGACATGAGTTCTCTCTGTCTCTGCCAGGAGACTTCCATGACCTGAGATGTACTTGGAACATTGCCAGGTGGCTCGTCTCCTACCCTTTTATTTGTAGCTAGCAGAGGTATTCTAATAGAATGTACAGACTCTTTACTATTCTCAGTTGGCATTTATATCTCTGCCTTGATGAGCTGTGTATCAACAACCAGGCACTGACTCAACAAAGAGTCCTAGCCTTTTTCAGAAACCAACATGTTGTCACAAAAGGAAAAAAAATAGGAAACTGTTTGAAAACGCAACTCTAAATTTTGCTATTCAGAACTAGATGAAAATCCAAGTCAAAACAGCAACTGAATTGCCTACAGTCAAGTCAAGTGATGACACAGGCCCAGGTTTTCCTATAGCAGGTTGTTTGGGGTTCTTTTGGGGGTGGGGTGTGTGCTAATTTTTAGTAATATAATCAAAATGCCTGTTTTACAATTGAGAACCACTTAAAACCTAGTGGGCAGTCAAGATTCCTTTCATTTCTGTAGATAGCTGTCCAAGTTCTGCTTTCCCTCTTCTTCTCCCAGGTCCTTTTCATCATCACATTATTATGCTGTATCAGTTAACATAAATAATGCCACAGTAGCTAAGTCTCCAGTAATTTATCATATATCTCACTAATGAGAAAATTAAGATAAGCTGACATATTTTACTAAGAACAAATTTAAGATACCATCTCAGTTGGTTTATATCCTTAAATGCATGTTTTACATGAAAAAGCCTATCCCAGTGCTGTACAAGTGACTGCACCAGACCTGTGTGCTTACAGGACCTGCAGTAATTGAGTACTGCATCCAATCAAGCATGAAGAAGGGCTTTTGTGCCTGAAAGTTTGTCTTTTTTATCCTCCCCATCCTAACTCAGACACCTGACTGGCAGGAAAGGCACATTTATTTGGGAGAAACAACATACCACCACTGAATATAATCAAGTCTAATGAGCGGCTCCTTGCTTCTTTATTCTTTTCTTTAACAGCTGCATTTTTTAATATGTGAGGTTCCTTCTTTAATTGAAAAATGTCTCTCTGCTGCAAAAGCAGAAGTCTGTAGATCTCTACATTTCTTAAAAGTATCCTCTACACTTCCCCCTTTAACTGACCACAATTAATCAATAATCAATTTACTTTTTTTTTCAGACAAGCATGGATACTTCAATTCTACACTGTAGCAGCTGAATAAAACATAGGAACATACTGAATCCAAAGAATCTTATATTCCATGAATCTTCACAAATGCAAGTAAAGTGATAACTGGCCATGCTCAAAGACCACTCAAACTGAATATGGATTTATCCTTTGTATGATTAAAAACACCAGTGCTTATAAAAGCAGCATCCTGCAAATACAAGGAAGTGAGATCAAAGAAAACATAGAAGTACAGAAGAGTATTAGTAAGTCACAAAGAGCATGGGGTTCAAGTAGAATAAACACCAGCAACAAATTAACCACAGAAATATGGTATCCTTAGAGGAATCATTGCATCACCTTCATGTTAAAAGCCAAGCCGACCACAAACACTCACACCACCACCAAAGACAGCCTAGGAAAGGCTCTGTAATGACAATCTATTCAGGTTCACTTCACTTTGAGCAGAAAAATTACGGCTGTTACTCTGAAACTGTTCATGCTGAACAGTTACTCTGAAACTGTTCAATTATCAAAATCTGAAGAAACAAATAGCCTTAAAAATCACTACCGACAAAGATGCTCAGGACAGAACAAGTGATGGCCTCACTGATCAAGAAGAGCCTAAAGATGTTCTGTGATAGGAAGCACAAAAGTCCAAATATCAAGATTCCAAAGCTCTTAATTACATGCTTTGAAAACTACAAACAATAAGGGCTTTATTATAAATACAACATTCTTTCAAGTATATTGTCACTTGAGAATCTGCTGCTTTCACAACCAATTCCACCATTACAGTTTGTGTGGGGCTTTTTTCAAAAGATGTCAGTAATTTTCTGGTTAAATCTGCTCTATCCACAGCATTTCAAACATTTACCAATCACATGCTTTGGACTGTACACATAACATGCAGATATATGTATATTTCCATGTTTTTACATTGTATCTGGTGTCTCATAGGAATACTGGACTTAGAAAAACGCATTTACATCACAGTGCCTACTAAACTAAAAATTGATAACTCACTTTTACATAGCATTTAGATAGCTTATAATAAAGTCAAGCACTTAGCTTAAATTTGAGTTCCTAAATTTTTCTGTGAACTTGCATGTAAAACTATCTGTTTAAGTTCTAAAGAAACTTGAGGGGGTTAAGTAAACCATTACAATCAGCAAAATCAGAGTATTCCTGGAAAATTTCATCTTTATCCAAAAGCACCAGTTTAGTAGAAGGTGGTTTTAAGATATCAAAGTCAGTACATATTCTACTAACATGTTAAGATACATATACACAGATATAGAACACCAAAGATGAAACTATTTAGGACTGAACGCAGAGGTAACAAGAGCTTAAACTCTGCAGTTAGGCTAAATTCAATTTTCATTTGTAGTATTTTCTAGGAGAAAAAAAAAATCTAAATTCATACCCAAAAACATTTTTCAAGTAAAACCACAATAATTATATTTTTTAAATACTCCCAGTATTCTTGGCTGCAGAACCTCTCCTGGCCAGAAGACAGACTAAAAGCAAAACAGAAAAGTCAATTATAAATATGCCTGCTATGATACCAAATTAAAGGGACTGCACTCTTTTGCTGGGAATTACCTAGAGTAGCATGCATCCTCATTTTACTTTTGGCTTGAGTACCTCCACTAGCCTGCACTGCAAACCCCTTTTTTTCATTCAGCGATCTTAACACATTTTAAGCAGATGTATTGTCAAATGCATTACATGCCAATCTGTTTATCATTAAAATGAAAAATCAATGTCCAATTCAAGCATAAACAGGAGTTGAATGTTCAAGCTGTCATTGAAGATGACATATAATTATTGAATATGAATTGTACTTGGCAAATTATTATTTCCTGAAAAGAACAACAGACAGTAGCAAGGAGCTTTTCACAGCAAGTCAGTATAGTGCCACTTATGTCCAGGGAACTAATTTTATAAATGCAGAAAGGTACCTATGCAGCCAAAAGAAGCAATGAGAAAACAATCACTGTTAAATTAATCATTATGTATGTTCAGATGATGAGAGAACATGTAGCTTTATATTTCTGGGCTGAGTCCAGACTTTTATTCAAAACAGGAGTACTGAAAATAAGAACTTTAAAAAATACTATGAGGTTTCAGTTCCGGACCATTAATTTTTCAGTCAAATCAAACCATCATTTAATTGAATCCTGATGCTAAAACTTGGATTCTACATGAAAAATTTGAAACTAAAGCACATAGAATAATTTGTTATGTTGGGCTATTCAGCCCAATATGTCTAGAAAAAAAAAGTAAGACAAACTCAAAATAACATTAGTCTACTTTCTGTGATGACACAGAACTAATAGCAAAAGTAAACTAAGCTTTGTCCTGGCCAAGAAACTAAGTCCTTAACTACCATTACTTTAGAGCAGATGCTCAATTTTAAAACAAACTTCTAAAATGACAGAAAATACTCAGCAGGAATACAATATCCATCAGTATGTTACTTGTGACACTCCCCCTCAAAAAAAAAGAAAAAAGAGGACATTTCACAGGCAGCTAGCTATTTTAGGAATCCTCTTAGAGCCTGTACAAAAAAGTTTGCCTTTCAGGAGGAGTAGAACAATTTCTAAGCAAAGAAAACTCTCTCTAAAACAGTGTCCAATCAAATATTTAAACACTATGGAGATGGAGAAAAGGGCCACTTCAGTGGCATACTTTTAATTCTATATCAAAAGCGAATTTCAATTCAGAAAAGGAAACAGGAGTTCTTCCTCTGGTTTTGAATAGCAATTTACAGAAACATTCAAATATGGCATTTTAGGGGGGCTTAAATTAACATTTTGTCCCTTCTTGAATCTCACAATTCTTGATCTCTTCCACTACTGAGTCCCTAGTTAGCACCAGCTGCATAACGAAAGAAAAAAGCCCTCCACGTCATTCAGCTAGCCAGCTGTGAACTTTTTCAGACAGACAAGGACATGCTGAAAGTATATGGCAGCCTTCAGCTGGGGAGCTGAAAGTATCCTGGTTCTGCTGAACAGTTGACAGCTTCTATTTGCACGTGAACCAAAGCATCTCAGTCCCAAAATAGCCTTGGTACACGAGAAACCATCTAAGATTTCAAACAACAACGATAGAGAAGTCAGTATGCTGCCAGGTCATAAACATTAACAGGAGCCCAAAATCCCATTTATTCTTCCTAAGAGCAATCCTATGGACAAGGACAAAAGGTAGAGTGCGTGTTGGGGAAGGGGGGTTAAGAAGAAGTCAGGAAAAAAAAACAGCATTCTGATTACAGTTAAATCATTTGAGTTCTTCACCAGTTACAGGGCTCACAGCTGCAGACTACCAAAACCGTGGCATTTCTATTTTGCAGATAGGACAAAACATTAGTCTCTTACTTCAACACTTCCTCATGTAACAATCAGCTAGAATAAACTAAAAGTAGCACTGTTATCATAATTAGATGATCAGGAAGAGTAATTTTTACAACCCTTTCACTCCACAGTATCTTTATTTCAATAATACTAATAAGAATGCCAAACATTTACCACATCTACAGATTGGACCAGATATATCAGACGTTAAGCACCTGAACACTAATTTTGACACTTCTAAACCTCCTCTCATTACATTTCCCTCCCCCCACTCAGGTCAGATTTTTACAAGACTGAAGGGTATGTTCTAACATCTACATTACAAGTACATTTCACAAACCCTCAAAGATGCAGCAGCCTCCTGATACTCAATTGGTATTCCAGCCTACACAACAAAAAAATTATTTTCAAACAGTGTGTGTTGAATTAGTACAACCAGTTTCTTCCATTCAGCAAAAACACACAGACATGCTGCAACCTCAAAAAACATCTTTACATAATTGAAACAAAAGCTTTTGTATAATATGACAGTTCAATGATGTAGAAATCAAAAGTTCGCTAATAATCTTTTAAATACTAACCTGCTAATACAAAGTTCACTAATACATCAAAATTCAGTTTTACTTGGTGAAAAAACAGCATCTCTCATGTTACTGCTAAAAATGGGACTGTCTAATAAGGGAACAGCGAAGAGTTTGATGTATTTAAGATAGTAATAAAATAAGAGAGAAAAAAAACCTATTTTTTTCTGTTACTTGCTTATAAAAGCAGGGCACAATTCTCTTGTGTACACATTTACACATATTCAATATATTAACACTATTAAGTCAGAAATGTAGCAAGCTGAACACACTCAGTACAGTTTCAAAGAAACCAGTAAAAAAGCCAGAAAGGAGAAGGAAAGGAGATTAATATGCCTTCCTTTTGTAGGAGGAAAAAAAAAACCACAAGACCAACGAGTTGTACCAATGAGCAGAAACAGTTATCCAAACACTCTTAGTCCCCACCTTCCCTTATGCTCAGTAAAGAACTAGGGGAAGGATAGCTCAAACCAGGAAACACAATATCTCAGCTATACAGAGAAATTACCAAATCTAGGACCAAAGGAAAGGGTGAGAATATAGAAAAGCAGAAGTTTCTATGCTTGGTCAAAGTATTTGCTTGCTAGTAAGACCAGTCCACAGGCTTTAATCAACTTCATCAGGCATAGTTAAAATCCTCTTGACTGTAGGTCAGCCTAGTCCACTCCTAAAGCATGGGTGCACTTCCTAACTCCCATTCTGTTATATTAGCCAGTCAGAAAACAGTTAGCATTCCACCAGCAAGGAAGGGCTGGTTTCCTCCAGTTTGTATAATGCAGTTTCTAGAAGACATAAACAAACTTGACCATCCGCACAATGAAGCCACCCAAGAAACAGAGAATTCAGGTAAAACACCAGCTCTGTGGAATTAAGGTATTCACAGCATACCTTCTTGACCTGACCTACTTAGCTTTAAAGGCTTTTTCTGGATATGAACCCAAACCCCACTTCCGCTCATTATCAGGATTTAGAAGTCTGAGTAACTAAACATTACCCCAGTAGAAAAGAAAAAATCTCCAGCAAAAATCAAATCCGTCAAAAGATCCAGGAGTATCAGATTTTTCTGGTAAATATATATGCACACTTACAGTAACCTTCAGGATAAGACAGGGAGAGGCAGGTGGTGTAGAAAGAAAGCGGATGGAATTGCTGAAATCAACTCTTCCTCCACAACGAATTCTTGGGATGGAGCAAAAATTCTATAAATCTTTAGCTTCCCAAGACAAAGAGGCCTTCAACCCCAGCAAAAATAGTCCTGCCAGAGCTGGTATTTAAAGTGCCAACACCTGACTGGAGTTAACAGGTGTTAGCAGTTATGAAAATGGTGCTGTTGATTGCTACTCTCTGTTTTCCTTGCACTGCCTGTCGTAAGACCAATATTTTTGGTTGCCGATAACAATGCTAAATTTTAACTGGAAAGGCAGCATTTTCTGTGTGGGAGCATCATTCTAGGAAAAACAGTCGCCCTTTGATAAGCCTGTAACCTATTAAAAGAATTTTCTTTTTTTTCTTAAAAATTTAGATGTTAAAAAAGTCTCTTTTTCAGTAATGTGTAGCATATGGGGCAAGGTACAGTTCTGCATTAGAGTGAGTTTTCTGTATCACTAGGAAAATGCACAAGGCTGAATTCTAATCCTTGTATAAAGTGTATGTAAACATTTCCAGAATGAAAACCTGGAGTAAATGTGCAAGACCAAGAATCTGGAAAGGTGATGTAGGAGAGAGAGACCAGAGAAACAAGGAAAAAGTCTCAAAAAAGTGGGTCCTCTGGCAGAGTTATGGAATGGGAAGATCACAATCAGCTCTGTAGTTCATCCTTCCAAGGACAGAAAAAGCACCCTTCAGGAATGCCTCAGTGATGTGAAGACGCCTTCCTTTCATGTTATCATATCACCTGCAAATACACAGTTACTTATTGCTTGTACCACAGTTCGGCAGGCGTGACAAACAGCCCAAAAGTGAAGCGTGTTGTGTTTCACTGTGCTTCAGCAGATTAGGAAAACCCACGGACAGGTTTTCTAAAGAAACTGACTGTCATTTGACACCGCCTGGGTAGCCGCAGCCTCCACTCCGGGTGAACTGACACTGACTGGCCTTTCCAGGTACCAGGCAGGACAGAGTTTGGCAGGCATTGGCACTGCTGCCCATCAAGCCCATTTCTGTGCCCATTGTGAAAACTTCAGCCTGCCCAGGCACTACAGACAGAAATCCTTACCTGCTTGTTCACAGGAACACTTCTGCCATAGCAGCAGCTGCAACTCCTGCTTAAGTATCTGGAAATCTTTTTCTCTCACCCCCCTGTCTGTGAAGTGCCAAGAAGGACCCCAGCTGTTCAGCACTGCATTGCTGATTTCTTTGGAAAAGCTTAGAGAAGCAACAAGTGGGCTGCTTTCTTTTTCTGCGGGAGAAGAGGAGCCTTTATAACTGGGGGGGTTGGGGGGAAGGGAAAAAAAAGAAAATGAGCTCAGGACTTTTCACTGGTCCTTGCCCTGTGTGAACTCAAGAATCTTAAAATCTTCATGCTCACCATATTTTGAGCCTTTCTCTGCCATCTTGCAGCTCTCAGAGCTGCAAAGGGAGTGTCTCTGCCTATCACTCACAGGGCTACATATGAGGCAAAGCCCATATTTCAGGCTTCTCATCTTTTTGCAGAGGAGTGCAGCCTGCTACTGAGTACACTCAAAAGAGATCTTATCATGCCTTTTAAAAAGATTTTTCTCCCAAACCAAGCAAAGGGGGAGTGGCCAATGTCATCTATATTCTTGCCATGTTTTATAGCTCAAACATCAGATTGCTCATGCTGTAATGCAGTTTATAAAGTGTGTTTGGAGGGAATGAAAACAAAGCAAAAAATTTGGTGGTTTTTTTTGGTTTTTTTTTTTTTTACTGCTTGCAGATCAAAAGGCTTACATGCCATACTTTCACCACAAAGCAAATGTTTGTGCTAAGTAAACTCCCAACAATTGAGATTATAATGAAAGCACTAACAGCAATTTTTGTTGACCTACAGCTCACTTATAATCACAGGTATATTCAGTAGCTTTTAAAATCTGAGAAGACAGAAATAACTTCCAGGCTTTTCTTATAATGCAGTGTTTTCTGAGCCTCCCTGCTTTATTTAGGGCTTTCCTTTCACGGGAAGGTAATTGCCACAAAGTTTTCATGGCCCCTTGTGTTTCCAGTGCTCTAAGGCAAAAAGAAAAATCAGTTAAAGACAAATAGGCTGTGTGAAAATGTTTGGTCTCAGAAATCAGGAGAGAAAACAATAACCAAAATGTGCTATAGCTACTCAGTAGCAGGCAGAGACAGATAAATCAGCTGCAGAAAGATCAGATCTCCTTCAGTCTCCACCAGCCTGCCAAATTTAAAAGGTCTCTTTATTTTCTCCCTGAAGTTTACATGGGGAATACATTCTTTTAAATAATATGATGCTAAACAGAGAAAGACAGCACAACTCTTGTCCCCAGAACCCCTGCCCAGGATGGTCAAAGCTTGCAAATTAAGGCTGGTAGAGAGTAGACAGAGAAAAAGGTGAGATAAGCAGGTGTGTAAAGAGTTCAGTCATGAGATCAATGGCTGTAGATACCACAAGCAACTCCACAAACATGTGTACCACGAGGGTTCATGGAGCATCCCCAGTCAGAGTCAAAGATGAAGGGATGACCCAGCTGAATGGAGAACTGGTTTCTGTGGCATCATCTCCTCAGGAGATTCTGTCAACACCACCCACCAGTGAAAGCAGCTGGGAAGAAGATTGCCTCCTGCTGCACCAAGCTGCCTCTGTGTTCAGCAGGGTGGTACAACCCTGGCAGAACTGGCAGACATTCTGCTCTCCTGGTAAGCAAGATTCCTGAAAGCAGAGAAAAGTGGGGGAGAAACCTGCCAGCAAGCTCTCCTCTTCTGCTTTCTTGTCTGTTGGAGTGACTTGAATATACTCATTCCCAAAATCAAAATTAATACCAAGAGCATTTTCCCTTTTCTTGTCAAGTTTGACCTCAAAGTGAGTGTTTCTTCTGCCTGGGGAATACTAAGAGACTCCTACAGTGTACCTATAAACTTATTCTCTAACTTAGGTGTTGGACTTTGTGGGGTTCTTTTAACCTGATCATATTTCCAACTGTATTCTTTATTTGACTATACCCACATTCTGCTTCCAAACACCTTTTAGGAAGCTGTGCAAACATGCCTAAGAATATGGTTTTTCATGATTGCCACAATGTCATGAGGAGCCTTTTTACTTAATCTGCCACATCAAGCTAACCATTAATTTGAATTACAGATCACATCATAAATTCCATCAGAACAAATATTTTTTCTGAAAGCATTCAACATCTTCTCTGATGGAGGCGTGCAGAATAGCTCCATATAAAATTAGGGAAAGGGAAAATAAAAATAAAATAGGGAAGCAGCACTCAGCTGGTGAGGAAAATTTATCAAGTGAAATAGTTTTTAAATGCAGTGTCTAATATGGAGCCAGCACTTGGACACAGTGTATTACAGTGAGTAAGAGAGCTTGGCCACGCTCCCAGACAGAGAACGACCCACCGGGTGCTGCCACCTTTGCCCTTCCTCAAGCGATTTTCCCAAATGCCACTTAATACTCTAACCTTCCTAAAGCATGGAGACTTTCCAAAGTCTGGGGCACAGCCTGACCAGCCATTCTGACCACCGAGCAGCCACCCTGGCTTGGTGGGGAGCTGGCACAGGGGCAGCAAGTCCTGCCCGGTGGGTCAGGAGTGTCAGGGCTGGAGCCTCCCCTCACAGGGACAGGGCTTCCCAGGCTGTCCCAGTCAAACAGCTGGGCTGCTGTTCAGCTCTGTTTCCCTTGCTTTCAGCCAGCTCCTCAGGCATTGAAGCCTGTCTTGACTCTGGCCACATCCCATCACCTCACGCCATAGAGGAAGGCAGTGACAGGTCCCTTCCAACGCAAGAGCAAGGTCTCCCTATGCTGGGAGGGATTTTGCCCTCCTTCTCCTCACCCCACTGCCAGCAGGGCTGGGGGTTTGTGATCCCCTGCACTCCTGAGTGGGTTTGTACATGTGCCAGCCATGGTGAGGAGGCACAGCAGTGGCTGCAGTGAGGCTGCTGTGGCCCTCAGCGGCCCCTCAGGCAGCCATGAGCCGCCCAGGGCCTGTCCCAGCCAGCCCCAGCCGTCTCCAAAGGCCAGGGAGTGCAACAGTCCTGCCACCTACCAAAACTTGATTGTACATCCCCAAAAACTCATATGGGGAACTTCTGAGCATGCACAACACCCCTTCCCAAATATTCTTACCAAAAAACACCATCAGCCAGGACAGAAGATGCACTCCGCGGCCTTCCATGGTGAGGGCAGCAATTGCGGTGAGGGACTGAGGGTGTGGGGGACCCGCACCAGGGCAGGGGCAGCCCAGAGAAGGCAGAAAGGAGACAGAAGGGTTTGCTGTGAGGGATGATGTGAGATCAGACACTGTATTTTCAGTGTGCATGTACCTTTTCAGCCACATGTAGCTCAGTAAAGATAGCAAGAACCAGGAACGGATTGATTGCACATCATCACACTGAATGATCATGAAATCGTGTGTGAGAGGAGAGCAAAGTCCAAGTAATGCACATTTACTTCATCTGCTTCAATAAGCTAATCACAACTGTGTTGTGCCCGAAGGAGGAAAGAGTATTGTTTTGTAACAAAACCACAATATAAAGATAATTTAGGGTTATTCTGGCATCATTTCTCCCCCTTCTCCTTCAGAAACACACAAAGGCTACAGCCAGAGATCACACATTTTAGGTGGAGCATTTTGCAGCTTGAGACATGGACTGGCAGCAACAAAGGCAAGTGAGACACAGGAGAAGCAGTCACTTGATGAACGTGACAGAGGCTCCCTGAGGAGGGTAAGCACAAACACTGCCAGTACTCGTGGCATGAGGGATGGGTCCCTCCGTGCTGTGACAGACAGAAGGTGTGACACCTTGCCTGCTTTCCAGATGAAAGTGGCAGGGAGACCGTGACACTCCAACACTGGCAGCACTGTTGTAGTGTAGTACCTGTTTTTTGAAAAATGTGACATCCTCTTCAGCCCACACCTGCAGCACTTACCAGAAGGTCTAATTTTACCAAGTATGGATGAAAATAAATTAAGCAACTACACAGAGATCCTGGGTTTCCATAAGCTTTGGAAAATATTTTCAAAGCAAAATAGAGAGTCGTGTCAAAAAAATATCCAAGTGGCACCTCTTCTAGGGGTTTGTCTACTAAAGTCCCAAATCTTTCGAATTTGAATCCAGCTCCTGTAAAATAACAAGAAGTGGTTTCATTCATTCCCTTTGCTACAACATGACGCTGCTGAGAGGAAGTTCAATGGTAGTATTGCAAAGTGTCAGGCATGCAGGGAGAAGACAGATGTGTTAAGCACACTGCACTGGATGCAGGATGTGAGCAAGCTATGAGCTGAAAATTTCTGTCACAAATGACCGAAGCCATACAAAGAGGCTTGAAAACTAATGCTAGGCTGTGTAATTTCTACTGATGAGTGATGCCATCCTATGAACCAGAATTTTGAGGAGCTGAGGCTCAACAGAGAGTATAAAGACTCGGGTATTATTATACAGTCCTGGTTGCCATACCCAAGCAGGTGATCCACTGGAAACGGGAAAGGAGGGCAGACACAGAAAACAGGGATATCATCAGCCTTACTTGATGGGCAGATGGGATCTGGTGGGACTGGCATTTGCTTGGAAAGGACAATGCCCCTTCAAAGCTAACAAGAGTACAAAATGCTAAGCAACAGCCTGCTGGGCTTTCACAGCCTAGGTCCGGCCACTGCTGTGAGGTGGGCAGAATCAGATGCCAAAATAGCTGCTAATCCCAGCCCTCAGCTTTCTGATACTAAAATAAAGAACAACCACACATGGGAGGGGTGGTGGGGGGGGAAACAGAACGAGAAAAGGAGATGGGGGGAAATTATGCATATAAAGGATAGGTTTTGCTTTGTCCTGGAGAAACAGCAGCCAGAATAGGAAGAAGGAATGTGCATGTGTGTGTACACCATGTGGGACAAAGGCAGTGTATTTCTCTCCAGCCAAGAGCGTGCTGTCATCTGTCAGCATTGTATGCCTGTGTACAAGCAACACCAAACACTATTTGCCTCGCAGTGCCTTCAACAATATGTTTTTCGTGTTGATTTCCTCATCTGAATTTTCCTTTTTGCTCCCCTGCTCAGAGTGTATACATCTAGTTTTGATGACACTCTTAACAGCTGGCTGCAGACAAGTCACAGGCTTGCATGTCTGGCTGAGGGTAACACACATATATGCACACACACACACACACACACACACACACACACACACACACACACATTGTCTTGACCTCTCTCCCCATCTCCTCTGAGATCTGCTGCGTTTGAAGTGTTTTCTTTAGCAACTCTCTTCCCAGGCTTGCCTCCCTGGCCCACGGAGGGCTGCTTCCCAGACCTGCTTTAGGTCTGGGCGAAAGGAAGGGGGCTTCGGTGGGTGGCGCATTGGCGGCCGGCAGGAAGAGCGGTTTCACTGCGACGGCCCCTCCGCAGCGCCCCGCGGCTGCTCCGCGCCCGCGGGCTCGCTGGATCGCTGCGCCGATGGGCCGAGAGCTCGGGCCTGCGGGGAGCAGGGGCTGGGGCGGGAGGGGATGGGGTCATCTGGATGCAGGACTGCGGCTACAGCGGTGGGAGCAGGAGACACGGAGAGTTTCTGAGTGGTTAAAAAAGTTCGAATAAGCAAACTCCGGCGCTGTCAAATATCCCCCCCCTCCCCCCGCCGCTCTTCTCCCCCTCCCCTCCTTTTTTCCCCCTTTTTTTTTTCTTTTTTTTTTTTTTTTTTCTTTTTTACATTTTTAAGGCGGTTGATGTGGTAATTAAGAATTTGGTGAGAGCCTGGTCAGGTCACCTCGTTTCTCAGATCAGAGCCCCATCAGAAATTCTTTCAAGTGTCCTTCTGCGTCGCCAAAAATGACAACAGCAAATCAATAAGTGCTTGAAATGAAAGGGGTTGCTGGCTAGCCCCCGAGGCTACAGATTTTCGCACCGCCGGTCTTTTCTTTTTTTTTCTTTTTTTTCTTTTTTTTCTTTTTTTTCTTTTCTTTTTTTTTTTTTTTTTTTTTTCCTGAACTTCTCGCATTCCTTTGCACTGCCTCTCCTAGGAAGAGCTACCTTTTTATGCCTAGTTTCATGACGAAGGTAAGCGCCGTGTTAGCATCTCTTTAGCGGGACGGGCCTCGCCAGCTGTGATTGCTCTTCCCTGCTTCCAGCAGGCGGTCGCTGCCGGCGAGATGCGAGCCGAGAGCGGCTCCGGCCGAGGGCATCCGCGCCCGCCCGGGAAGCGGCGACCGCAGGCTCGGAGCACAGAGG
This sequence comes from Agelaius phoeniceus, assembly GCF_051311805.1. Taxonomy (NCBI): domain Eukaryota; kingdom Metazoa; phylum Chordata; class Aves; order Passeriformes; family Icteridae; genus Agelaius; species Agelaius phoeniceus. Next base: position 26,594,917 of record NC_135268.1, read on the forward strand.
CAGATATTTGCGCTTCTTCTTCTTTTTACTCCATTATTTAAAAAAATAAATAAAAAATAAAAAAGAGAGGAGAGAAAGGGAGAAAGCGTAAATAAATTATTTTTTAAAAAGAAATAATAGAAGAGGGGTAAGGGATCAAAGCAAAGGAAAATAAATATGGGAATCACTGGTTATATTACTCTGTGTTAACAGAGGTTGCTTCGCTCCGGTTCGTCTAATGTGACCCGATTTAACAATCTTGCTAACGAACGACGTCCTCGGGACGTTTTAATTAGGCAATTCATTAGTAAGTCAATACAGACATTTATATTTTCTTTCAGATCAAGTGGTTAAGCGCTAATTTCGAAATGATTATAAAACACTAGAATTCGCGAGGCGTAATAATTTTAATTTATATGCAAATCAATGGGTCCATTTGAAATGCTTAATTTTTTAACAATTACTGTATTGTAGCATCGGAACGAACAGCCTGAATGAGCAATTTGAAACCAGATCTAGACAGGAAGAAAATATTCGAGCAGCCCTACAAATCAATAATGTTTGAGTGTGTTAAACATAGCCAGCTATAGGTATTTACATACTCGTTTGCTGACAGATAAGGAGCTCAGAGAGGTGGGAGGAGAGGCTGGGGGGAGACGGGAGGGTTTGCTTGCGAGGGCTGAGATCATAATCCGGGAATGAAGAAAGTAAATGATCGTGAATTGCCCCATCGCGCACTTCGGAGGATAACTCCCTTTTCCGCCGGTTCCCCAGCGCTGGCGGCCTGCGCCAGACGCTGAGGGCTGCCCGAAACACGGCTGGGCTCTGCGTTCAGTCACCGCTACATACGCTTTGAGGTTTTTTATGTTGGTTAGTTGGTTTTTTGGGGGTTGGGTTTTTTTTTTGTTTCGGGGAGGTTTTTTGCCTTTTTTTTTTCCCCTCGTCCCGGGGCAGCGGGAAGCTGATCGGACTCTCCTTTGCCTCACCCACTCTGTGACCCGGGATCACCCAAGGAAAAGCCCCACGGCAGTCGGGAGCACGGCTTGTGCGCCAGGTGCCTGCAAACGGATAGTCGCGATAGGTTTTAAGAAAACAACTTTTCCGTCTAGTGGGGCGATAAATAACTCCGACCTTCTCCCCAAGCGGTTCGGAAAGCCGGCTTGCCTGCCAGGGGCCGGCACGGAGGGCTCTCTGCGCGGCTCTTCGCGTCCCAGCCGGGCCGGGGCAGCTGCAAGCCCCCGCCACTGCCGCCTCACCCCGCGAGGAATGGCTCCGGAGCCTCCTCGGGGGTTTTAAAGCTGTTGTCACTGCGCTGGCGAAAGGGAGGAGATAGACTATAAATACAGCCGTCGCGCCCTTTGCTCGCCCTGAAATCTATTATTACATTTATTGCTTTGACAGAAGGGGAAAAAAAATGAAATCCTCGTATTAAGTCGGCTCCATAGTTTCCAGACACCCTGGAACCCCCTCTTCCACGGCAGCATGTCTAATGTATTCCCTGGTGATTCTAGGCATTAATTAGTTGTTTAATAGGAGTATGACTAAAAATGTAAAAGAAGGATTAGGAGCGTGAAACGTATGTCCAGCTCCTTCCACACACTCGAGGAGGGAATGAAAATCATCCAGTATCTTATGTTTCTCCAGGAGCCATTTGCATTTCCCACCAGCTGCTCACTTTAGCCTCTCCGGGGCGGACGGGGACTGCTGCTGCCCGGCGCGGAGGCGGTCGATGAACGGCGGGCGGTCCCGCTCCGCGGCCGCGCTGCCAAGGCGGGTGTCCCAGCCTTCCCTGCCCGACACACAACGGAGCGGGGGGTGTGGGGAAGATGCGCACCGGCGCAAGCAGTTTGCTTCTCCGGGGTAAACAAAAGTGAGACGTGGGAGCTGGGAGTCCCTCTCACTCCCGCTCTTTCTTCGGATGCGCGGAGAAACTGGATTTCACCTGGCAGAGCGCTCCCAGGGATAGAAACGCAGGTAGCCGAGGACGCAGTAAACTAATTTATTTCTCCCTAGATTTTCCCACAGGATTTCTCTTCTTGCGAGAGAAAGTCACCCCCTCCGCTTGGCGCGGCCACCGCTGCGGCGTCGCAATCAAAGGGCTTTTCTGAGCACACCGTGGAGCGCGGTGCTGCCGGCTGCGGCTGGGCTGACTTAACGACCCGCGGAAAACTTGGCCTCTTCCAAGGGCTCGCTTTCCCCTCCAGCAATAACTACCTAGACCCCCGCCCACGGCTATAAATAACTAAAATTCACTCCAGGCTGAAATAATTTTAAAATAGCCACAAAGAGATCAGGTGTAGCCTCCGAGTTAGTAAAGCGCCTATTTTATTTTCTCGTGGTTCCTCTATAAACAAAGCCACGGAAATGCTGTGAGAAAAAGCGATCGCTTTAGTTTGATCTGAAAAGAGAAATCCGGCTTCGATATTTTCTTAAACACGGAAAACGCCGCAAAATCGAAAATAAATTTCCCCCTGGAGGCAGCTCGGTGTCCTTTAGGGAAAAGGGAGAGAAAGTAGCGTTTTCTCGCTATCGCGCGTAAATGATGCAGGGCGAGTAACAGAGAGGAGCGGCAGGATTTCGGCTATCCCGGCACCGCGCTACCGATACAGGCACGAACAAGAACACCCCGCATTAAAAAAAAAAAAATACAAATATATATACATATATATATATATATATATATATATATATATATATATATATATATATGTAAGAAGTAGGAAAAATTGGGAAAAAAATTAAAAAAGTGAGTTAAAACAGGAAACCGAGACCTCTCCCAATAGGTTGCCGATCCCTCTTCACACCTGGTGCAAGGACAGCCACCGGCCCGGCCCGGGAAACTTCGGCCACAGTTACTTGTGCCCCCCTCCCCAGCCGGGCGGAGCAGGGCGCGCCCTGCGCGGGCGCGGAGAGGCCACGGCCGTCCTCGCTCACCTCGGTTTTCCTCTGGCTACCTAGCCCGCCGCCGCGCCGCCTCCGCCGACTTTTGTCCTTCCTCCTGCCCCCTGCCCCCTCCGCGGACGGGGGCTGCCACCGCCGCCACTGCGCCCGTGCCCGCGGAGAGCCGCGGAGCCGCCCGCCCCGGCCCGGCCCGGCCCCGCGGCGGCGGGGAGCGCTCGCCGGAGCCTGCGTGACGTCAGGGCCCGGGGAGGCGGGCGGGGCGGGGCGGGGGCGCGGGAGGGCCGGGAAGGAGGGAGCCAGCGGCGGCTCCGCGGCCCCGCAGCCAGCGCAGGAGCCCGGCGCGGCCCCGCCGCCCCCGCCAGCCACAGGCACCAGCAGCGAGAGAGCGGGGCGGGCAGCGCAACCGGCCCGGTGAGTGCGGGAGGCTCGGGGGGTACCGGCGGGACGGGCGCGGGGCTACGAACCCGGCAGGTCCAGGCTCTGCGCACCGCGGGACGAGCAGCGGGACGGCGGGCCGGCTGGGCAGGGTCCTGCGGGCTCGGGTTGCTGATGTCCTCCCGGGCGGCTGCGGCCCGTCCCGCAGCGCTGTCGGCGAGGGAAGCGGCGCTGCCCCGCGCCGTTTGCCCGCCGCGCTGGCCCCGCTTCCCCGGCGGGGCGGGCGCCCAGGAACCGGCCGCGCAGGCAGCGCCTTCCTGGCGCGGAGACGCGGACCCGGGCGGGGGGCGGCAGCGGCGGCGGCACGGGCTCGGGCTGCCCGAAAGCGATGGGGGCGGCTCTGCCGAGCCGGCTGCGGGGTCTCCCACCGGCACCGCCAGCGAGAGAACGGCGGGGCACGGCTGCCCCGCGGGCACCGCGGAGGGGTAGGCCCCGCACGGAACCCCCCTTTCGTTTGAGAGCCAGCGGCCGCGGGCCTCTGGCGGAAAGCCTCCCGCCAAAATCACAGACCGCAGCATTTCGGGCGGTGAGATCCTTCCCAGGCGACTCCAGTTTTTTGGGATTGTGGATTTTTATTTTTTTTTCTGGAAAGAACAGTGATAGATGCCTATAAAGAAAAAAAAAAATCTCGCTTTCCTGTCCGCGCCCTGCAGTTGCTCCGAGCAGGTTGCTGCTGAAAGGGCCCGGCCGCGGAGAAAGGCAAGGTCGCACGGCTGGTGCGTTTGCTGGGGCTGTGGGCGCGCAGAGGTGCGGAGGTATTTAAATCTGAGTACTCGGAGAAAGGGAAGTGGAAAAGCAAGTGGAGTTGCTTTCGTTTGTGTCGCCGGGCTGGAGACAATAGGAAAACGCTCCACTTGGCCCGGTGCTGCGATGTGTCTTGCAACGAAAATTAAGAGGATAAGGAGAGGATAAGGAGAGGAGAAAGGGAAGGAGCAATACGGGTGGGGAAGGAATAATAATAATCCGTTCGAGAAAGGCGCTTTTCTCCGAGGAGACTGGCATTTCAGTAGAGAGAAAAAACTTCCCCTCGGTGTCGGGGCGTGTGCGTGGGGGGAGCCGTGTGTCTCCACTCGTGAGATAAATCAGCCATAGAGGCAGGCCGCGGGGGAGGGCATTTGTCACGCAGGACTAATCTTGACGGAGACCGATCCCGAAATAAGGACCATCGGCGAAGAATTAAGGTTCCCTTAATCACCTTCCCGATTAATTTAGGCACTGCTCGTGTGCTAGGCCTGGCTGCTGGAGGGAGTGGAGTTCCTCCCTGGCGTCGTTCATCTGGGAATATAAATCGCCATGTCACGACACGACCACGAGGAATCCCAATAACAGCACCTTCCCGTTTCCTTTTCCCCTTTTTCCTTTTTTTTTTTCTTTTTTTTTTTTTTTTATTTATTTTATTATTTCCCCCCTTTCCTCCCCTTTTTTCCACGGTCTTATCCTGCTTGCCCGGCGGAGGGTGGAAGGGCCGGAGCCTCGGGGCCCTTCTTGGTGGGTGCTGTGTCTGGCGCTGCTCATCCCAAACATGCCTCGGCTCCAGGCTGCCGGATTTCTAAGCACCAGCTAATAATGCGCCCGGTCCAGACATTAAAAAAGAAGCGAAGAAGAAGAAGAAAGATTACCGAAATGATGGTGACATGCAAATTTCCCTCGAAATTATCATAAGTAAACATTTGAAGCCTGGACTAATAAAATCCCATCTGTGTTACTTCATATCGAGTTAGTAGAGAGCTGTGATAATGAATTTTGTAATATCTCACGAACAGACATCTCAATCAGGCACTAATCCTGTGATTTTACTGCCCGACCTCTCAGATAGAGGGAGGCGGCGGTGGCGGCCGGGGAGCGCGGAGGCGCAGCCGCTGCCGCGCAACTTCCGCCGCGGTGGGGGAGCGGCTGCTGGTACCTACGGCACCCCTGCCACCGGGGTCGGCCTGTCCCGCGGCTGAGCACGGCCACGAGGTTAGGGGACTCTCCTACGCGTCCCCAAATAACTAGAGGTGTAGGGAGACCGGAGGGTTCGACGGGCCTGGAAGCAGCCACGGGTGTTTGCGCTTGTCCTGTGGTGTGACTTTGGTGGGACCTGAGGCTGAGGCAAGGAGAGGGGACACTGCGCGTATCACTGGGGAAATGTGCGCGATCCAGCCCTTTTCGTTGCGACGTAGCTCCCGGGGCGGCTGTGTTTCGGGTTTTTGCACGTATTTTTCAATCCCAAAGTAATTGTTTTAAAATCATTCATCTTTTGCAGATAACGGGTAATGGAGTCCAACTGCCGCAAACTTGTCTCCGCCTGTGTTCAGCTAGGTAAGAGACACCGCGGCCCGGAGGCCCGGAGGCGCAGCGGCCCCGCTGCCGTGCGGAGCGCTGCGCGGGTGCGCAGCCGGGCGGGCCGGCCCCGGGGAAGCGGCGCGGCCTCCGCGAAGGGCTGCGCAGCGTCGGGCGCTGACACGCACCCACCCACCCACCCAGTTACCTCTCCCCTGCGCCGCCCCGCCGCGTCCCCGTCCCCAGGCGTGCAGCCCGCCGCCGTCGAGTGTCTCTATTCCGAAGGCGGACATCTAAAGGGGGAGATGAGCTGGAGGGCCGGACGAAGCCCTCAGGCAGCACGGTGTCCGGGCGGCCGCCCCCAGCGCCAGTGACCCGCGGCGGCCCATCCGCGCCGCTCCGCGGGCGCGCTGCGGGGCGGCGGCGGCAGCGGCAGCGGCGGGCCGGGCCCGCCTGCGCGGCGCCAGGGCGCCCTCTGCTGTCCGCCCGCGGCGCGCCGGGCGCCGCTTGCGCCGGGAGGTGCGCGGCCGCGGGAGAGGGAAGCGAAAGGGAAAAGGGGGTGCGCGCACCCCCGCGGCTGCGGGCGCGCAGCGGCTCGCGCCGCCAGCGCGTGTCCCCCAAAAAAGCATCTCTGTCAGCGCGCCGTTTAGACACCCGCAGCGTCGCTCTCGTATTTATTTTTATTTTCTATTTTTTGACACCACCCCCGCGCCCGTAAACAAGCCGCCAGCCCTCTCCTGCCCCCAGAGGTAGGCACCCCCACAGCGCCCCGTCTGCAGCAGAGCGAGCTCCTGTCTCTCTTCCCTTGCCCTTTTCAGGGGGTCTGACAGGCGAGCCCGAGGGGTGGTAAAGAAAAACAGCAATGCAAACATATTACAAAGAAGAAAACAAGCGCTCTGTATTTCGAGAGACTGTTTAATCCAAGATAAACGTAATTTTGTTTAAATAAAATACATTAACCTGAATTAATAATACAGGAAACTAGAGTGAATTAATAATGCACGTATTCCTGGTCTCGTGGTTAAACACTTCCTTGTAAGAATACTGTATTAACCCTGTTTGGCCAAACAGCTCGCTATTTCTCAAATAACATCCAATGATTTCAGGAGAGGCCACGTCCCCTTCTCGAGTCCACCCGCCCCCGGGGACTTTAGGCAGGATTTGCTAGCTGGACATCAAAACCCCTAGAAGAAGAAACGCTTAAGCTAAAGGAAGGTTAGCGAGCAAAATCCGGGGTAATTTCAAACGCCAAAGTATTACGAACCGATAATTTTTAATCCCGGAAACATACACGATATTAAATTGTGCACAAATAGGCTTTACCAGGGTCTGGCACTTTTTCCCTCGGTCAGTAATAAGTGTTAAATAATGTGGAAAGGAAGGGTGACATTGCTTTATATATGGTTTGCAAATAAGAAAGGCCTTTTTACCCTCCTCTGCCTTTTCTTCCCGATGAACAGGTGGTCTTAATCAAAGCCCTTAGCACGATCTAATGGGAAAGTGGGGACCTTTCTGATATAATAAATTTATGACCCCTTCCAAGTCAGCTTTATTCGACTAAGTATTTATAAAAGTAATATCCACATATGCTCCCTGACACGGTAACTTTAACTTCCTCTGCCGAGAAACAAATGGTTATTTTCTTAAACATCAATTATGAACCTGGATTATTGTAGTACACGCAAAATTTCCTGCCTTGTTACCGTACCAGCCGGTCTGTTTTTTACTCGCTGGGCTTCAGGGGAAATTGCTATCTAAACACCTTTAATGCCATTAATTAAAACATACGTCCGAGTCCGAGAAGCAAGGCGGTTGTTGCCTGACCATTAAAACGCTCCCATTTACGGGGAAGGGAAGCGCGACGACCTCGGATACGGATATATCCCTGCCGATATGGGAATATATTCCTGCAGATATGGGGATGAACCCTGTGTTCTGACTCAGTCCCGGTCTCTGTGCGGCGGATAATGGCAAGTGCCGAGACGCCCTGAGCTGCTCGGGCGACTTGCTGTAAATCGTAGAAATCACGGGTGTTTTCTCGTGATACCGGAGGGATTTGCTGGGTCTTGGCTTTGATTTGCTTAAACCCGCGCGGTACTCGTTGGTTTTTGTCTTAGCTGACCATAAGGACGTCATGCTTTTGGGATTTAGTTTGCAAAAAGTCTGATCCTTGGGGCGGGGAAGGAAGCAGGGGTGATTGGGGACCCCTCTCTGTCACATTTCAACTTGGGAAATTACGAGGGCGGTGAGGTAATTTCGCCAGATAGGCACCGTCGGTGGCCACGAGGAGAATGATCGCTAACTAGAACCACTGGCATTAACAGCAAAACATGCGACTGTTTTGTCAAATCGGTGGTTCTGCGAAAGGAGGAAACGAAATTCAGTAGGAGACCCTCCAAAACTACACGGCATGCCGGCTTCCCGCGGGGAATGGGGCGCAGAGGGGGAGGGCTGTTCCAGAAGAGACGAGTCCGTGGCCATGCCGAGGAAAGGAAAATGGGAAAGTATCAAAATATTATTGCAGCCTAGGGTGTCAAACGCAGCCCGGCGGGTGTCAGATTTCTTCAGAGAGACAGGAAAATTGCTGCCGGGTGACCAGACCCACAAAATTATGAAAACTTCAGCACATGCTTCGGCAGACCCACAGCACTTGTAAACGGTTGTCGGTAGTGGGTTTGTTTGAGTAATTTTTATGCAGGGTGAAAGAATGCTTGAGGTATTTGTGTGTACGTGTATATATATATAATCTATGCGATTTGTTAGGTCTGTGAATTCTACTTAAGGAATCCTTCCCTGTAATCGATAATCTGGGTATTGCTGAAACAGCAGCTTCCAGCATAAAATGTTGAAATTACATTCCGTCTTGTATCACCATTCAGCATCCCAAATTGATTATTTCAACACTATTGAAGAAAAAAAAAAAAGGGGGGGAATAAAGGAAAAAATAAGGAAAAAAATTAGTCTGACTATTCCGTAACTGAACATTCTTTTCAAAAACAAAAACTTAGAAACCTAACGCTGATTCAGCTTTCCATTCAGACCGGCTGAAGACACTGCAGCGTGCAAAGCAAAGGTCGCCGGTGCCTTTTTTGAGCCCCGGGCCGAGGTGGGCGCGCAGGCTCTGCCCCCGCGGGAGGGAGCGAGGGCAGGGGGCTGAGGCGGAGCCGGAGCATCGCTGCCGCCGCTGGGCCGCCAGGCAGAGCCGAGCGGCACCCTCCCCTCCACATAGCGTGGCCAAATTTGTCCCCGGAATTGTGACCCGAGCCGTGGAGCCGGGATGTGCCCTGCCCAGGGCGCAAGCCCTTCGCTGCTGCGCTGCCCCTGCGCGGCGCCTCGGAAGGTGCGCGCCCCGTCCCGCACCCCCCGCCAAGCGCAAATTAGAAGTTATTTATTGCGCTTCGCTTATAGAATTTTCCCCCTCCGCGGTTGGCGTCTGAGAATAATATATGCAGCAGTTGTTAGCCTCACTCCAGGGAAAACTAAATGTATAACGAAAGCTTTTTCGTGAGTAGGAATATACTAACGGAACAATCTGATGTCTTCTTAATCCTATGTAAAAAGCTCTGTAGTCTTCCTAATATTGACTGAATGGGTAATTAATGGCTCTTCATCGAGGAGAATACCCGGTAATCCGAGATAGGCGAAAGACAACAAGCCAAAGGTAAAAGACAACAGGACTAGTTGGAGGCTCTGCATAAGAACCAATTTATCCATTTAGGGGAGTATTACGCCTAGAAACAAAGATCTCGTGAGGCGATAAAGGAAAAGTGGGAAAATAAATACCCGCAGTAGGTCTGGCCACCCTCCGACATCCCCAGCAGAGCCGCTCAGCTCCCGGCCCTGCTCTCGGCCCTCCCGCTTGCCGCACCGGGGCGGGCACCGGGCGTTCCAAATAAACTCAAAAAACAGCGTGGAGAAACTAAAAAAAAAAAAAAAAAAAAAAAAAAAAAAAAAGACACGCAAAAAGCCCCAACCAAATAAACAAACGGGGAAAAAACCACACCAAAACTCCCATGAAATTAAAAAGGTGATGCGGAGCAGGGAGCATCCCCGATTCCCCATTTTTCGTAGGCGGCGGACGTCTCCCAGTCCATCTGGGCGCGTCCCCGATGGGCCCTACAGCTCAGGGGGAAAAGGAAAAGAGAGCAGTTCCCAAACTAGTTTTGGGATGGTGATGGCAGTCACACGCAGAAGGCGCGGATAGTCGGTACGCGAGTGAGCTGGTGGGGACGGCTTCGTGGCCAGGACCCGAACCCGAGAGGCGATGGGAACTTCCACCAGAAAAAAAAAAAAAACCAAAAAAAAAAAAAACGGAAAAAAAAGGAAAAAAAATTTAAAACACTTGACATTTTAATTGAAACCTTTACCGCTAATATATTACCTGGGTGACTACAATTAGGTTGTTTTTCGGTTGGCTGACAGCTTTTAAAATATTATTTCACTTGGGAAATAAAAGCTTCATCTCAGATTATAGGTGGGTATTTTTGGATTTACGTGATTTATGGTCACCATGACAACTAATGCTGTGTGGTAGCTCCCCTCCTGCCCGGGATGGGGGAGTTTTAATCAAAGGCACGTAAGGAAATGCCGACAGCCTCTCCCTCTGGGCTGCCGGGGCCCGGGCCACTGTTGTGCCCTCCTTTTCGGGGCGCGGGGACTGCTGGAGGATCTGTCACGCCTGTGGCTGTGGGACGCAGGAGAAGATGCGATAGGGCGGTGCGGTGGCCGGGCCCTCCTCCTCCTCTCGCCGTTCTCTGGGGGAACGCGCCGGGAGCGGCCTGCCCCGTCAAATGTCCGAGAGAGCGAGGCTGCGGCAGGCGGGCACCGGCGGGCACCGGCGCTCGCCCTGCTGGGGCATAAAGCGCGTAACAAGCGCTCCGCGCTCCGCACGCTTTTCGCTTCGAGTCGCGGCGGCAGAAGCCAGCATTGCCCCAAAATAAATTAATGCCAAAAAAAAAAAAAAAAAAGAAAATAGATGGGTGTCGTCCAAGACAGGGATGCATTGATTGCATTAATGCATTGCCCCGTCTGAAAAGAAAAAAGTGGGGGAGGAAGGCGGAGATACCTCCGTATCACCTCTCTCTCTGGCTCCCCCACCCCCGGGCTTTGCCCATTTGTTTTCACCCCGACGTGGGGCTGGAGAGGGGCAGCGCTCCCTCCCAGGTGCCCCTCGCTGAGAGGCCGAGGCCGCGCCCGCTTGGCCAGGGCTGGGGCAGCGCCCTGCCCGCGATTTTGGTACGGCCCTGCCATGGGGAAAGGCCGGGGGGGCGGTTCTAGGTGCGGGACCACAGAGGTAGCGAGAGGTTAAGAAGAAACTGGGATATGATTGGTAAACAAATTGTGCAGAATGGAGCTGGATTCATATTGACTTAGTTATAGGTCATCTGCTGCCGGTGCAAAGGGAGGAAATATTTACTTTACACATATACTTTATGATCTTGGGGGAATTAGAGGAAATTCAATAAGAAAACGGCTAGAATCATTTTAAACCCCCTATTTAAAAGACTTAAGCAAATTAGAGTCTTATCAGATTAAAATCCACTACAAATGTAAGAGCATTGTCTCCATCGAAACGCTGTGGGGTCTGAGGAAAGAGATTCTTTGCCAAATCTCAGGGATAAAAACACGCCATTTAAACACCAGATAATGAGCAGAATGCAAATTAATTTAACCTTCTTTACTAACAGGCTGCGAAAGTAATATGTATAATTTAGCGATAACTAAGATTGCGATGGATGATGGATGATTCTCGAACGAGAATCAGCGACTGAGGAAGACCCTTGAGGGAGGTGGGGGTGGGGTGGGGTGGGGTGGAGGAGATGGGCATGGGACACAGAAAAGTTTGGGCGCTGGGATGTGGATGTGTAGGGCCACATCAAGGGGAAGCTTTCGGTAACTTTTCAATACCAGTGACCAGCCAGATCAATTGAAGATAGAGACGCAAACTTGCGTTTCCCGCTCCTGGGCTACTTCGGAATCCCCATCCCTAAGACGGCCACAGCTCCGCTGGGCCAATGTCGGCTCTGCGGGCTAGGGCTCGGGGACGGATTCCTCTGCCCCAGGAGGACCTGGCCAGCATGGTAGGGCAACCTGTCCCCGCCTTAGACGCGCGTGAAAAAGCCCCGCACCTCCTTCCTGCGAGACACGGGTCCACAGCAGCCTCATTCCGGCGCCACAAGCGGTCCCACGAGTGGGGATTGCGGGACAGGGTAGCTCGTCCCTCTACTGTCGCTGCCCGGGCGAGGGGTCCAATCCTGTCCCCAAACCTCGGAGAGGGGTTTGAGAAGTTTGTGTGCGGGCGTGCGGACCGGTGTGGGACTTGGCCAAATTCTGTGAATCCATCTTGCGTGGGCTCGGGTTCGTGGGCTGCTCTGAGCGCCCCAGGGGGACGGGATGGTCCCTCCGGGTCCACGCCGAGAGGGAGGAATGGTCCCGCGGATTACTGTGCAAGTAAGTGGTAACACCGGGGTTGGAAAGCCTCCTTGGGGGCTAGCTTTTGGGAACCCGGTCGCAGGGAAGGGGCGGGAATGGCGGAACCAGGGAAAGGATTTTTCCCCCGTGTACCCCGCCTTTAGTGCGGGCAGAGGAAGGGCAGAAAGCCGGCGAGCGCGGGGACTAGAAGAGGTCGGGGGCCTCCGAGCGCGGTGTGAAGCTTTCCGTAGCTGTGTCGCAGAGGGGAGGTTGTTGTCGTTTGTGTGTAATTGTCGCTGTTACCGGCACAAGGTCTGCCGTCTAACCGGCCGCGCCCCCGCTTATTTTCCACCCTCTCCATGAGGAGGGAAATCGGGCTTTCCTCCACCCTCCTGCAGCGGCTCTGGCAGTGCCGAGCTCCCCGCTCCCCAGCCCCGCCGGTCCGGGAGCGCGGCGAGGTGCGGAGCGGACGCGCTCGGAGCCGCTCGGACGGGGTGCCCCGCGAGCCGGCGGCGGCGGCCGGGCTCTGCAGGCGCGGGCAGCCCCGGGGGGGCACACCGGGCGGAGGTTTTCTGGGGGGGCCGGGTGTGCCCATCCCCAGGAGAGCGCGGGGGGCGGCGCGGGGCGCGCAGGGCCGCGCGGGCGGGGCGGGGCGGGGCGCGAGAGGGGCGGGGCTGGCGGCGAAGGGGCGTGGCGGGGGCGTGGCGGGGCGTGGCGGGTGACGTGCGGCGCGGGGAAGGCCGCCGCCGGTTTAAGATGTCAGGCCAAGAGGGAAGCGGCTGAGCTGATGCTGTGCGGGGCCGGCCGCGGCGCGGGTCCATGCGCGGGCAGCGGAGAGGAGCGCCCCGCGGAGCGCCGCCGCGCCTCGCCGCCCCCGCCCCGCGGAGCCCCGCGGCGGGCCGGGGGCCGCCGGCCGGGGAGCTGCCGTGTCGCCGTGACGGCTCTTACAGGACCGGAGTCGCCCGCTCTCCTGTCGCCGCCGCCTCGCCCCCCCGGGCGGCGGGGGCTTCGAGGCTCGCCGTGCCTCCCGGGCTCTAGTCGAACGTCGCTCGCCCCGGAGCGGCTCCCCGGCCGGCAGCCCTGACCCCCGGAGCCGCGGGGCTGCTCCGCGTCCGCGGAGGGGGCGCTGCGCGGACCCTCCTACACGTACCGACACCTACAGACACACGCACACCTTCTCCTATCGACCCCCCAGGCGCGCACGTAGACTTTGGCGTCCTTTTGCCGATGAACTGCATGAAGGACCCGTTAAGCCTGGAGCGCCTGGGAGCCGGGAATAAGCTGTGCTCCTCCTCACCTTCCTCCTCCTCCTCCTCTTCATCATCCTGCCATCACCACCAGCCCGCGCTGGCCATGGCGACGGCGCTGGCGCCGGGGCAGGCGCGTTCCTCCCTGGAGTCTGCCAAGCACCGGCTGGAGGTGCACACCATCTCCGACACCTCCAGCCCCGAGGCCGCAGGTAAGAGGGGGTGAGAGGCAGGGACCCCGGCCCGACGGGCGCCCCGCAGCCCTGTTCTGCTCCGGCCCGGCTGGCAGTCCCGCGGACCGCGATGCGCCGCCACCCCTCTGCCCGGGAGCGTCCCGCACCCGAGCCGAGATGCGTTTCGTGGTTTTTCGCGTGCGGTGTCTGTGTGTCGGCGTAGAGGAGAATAATGACATGTGTAAGGATAGGCGAGTAGCATGTGTACTGATAGGCGAGTTACATGGATACAGATCGGCAAATAACGTGGGATTTCATGGGCGAGTAATCCCGATATAGACGGACAAATAGGGGTATATACGGACAAAGAATATTGTTACAGGCGGGCGAATAACACGGGTGTAGGTAAGCAAATAAAACGAATTACGTGTATGCAGACGGGAGAATATTACGGATGCACATAGGCAGAAAGCTTGCATACCGAGAGGCGGCTCCGTCCCGCTGCCCCGGCCGTGGCTGCTCCACCGGGAGGAGCCGCCCGTGGGTGCCCGCGGGGCGCGGAGGAGCCGCAGCGGCGGGAGGCCGGCGCGGGTTAATCATTACAGCAGCGAGTCGCGTTCGGGGCAGTCTGCGGGATCCAGCAGCGCTGGGGACACGCTTTTCCCCAGCCGCTGGAGAGGAGGCTGAGGAGGCTGAGGCGCCCTCGTTTTCCGCCTTGTTTTTTTTTGTTTCCCCCACTTACAGAAAAGGATAAGAGCCAACAGAGCAAGAATGAAGATGCGGGGTCCGAGGACCCCTCCAAGAAGAAGAGGCAGCGGCGGCAGCGGACTCACTTCACCAGCCAGCAGTTGCAGGAGCTGGAGGCCACCTTCCAGCGGAATCGCTACCCGGACATGTCCACCCGGGAGGAGATCGCCGTCTGGACCAACCTCACCGAGGCCAGGGTTAGGGTAAGTCCTGACACGGCACCCCGGCTCGGAGCAGCGGGGGTCAGGGTGGGCTGGGAATGGGAAGGAGGGCTCAAATATTTGCAGCTGCTTTCGATTTCGGCTTGTATGTAAACTCCAGAGCCTTTGCACAAAAGCAGGGCAGAGCAGGACATTTATGTCAAAGCGAGACAGATTGGGATCTCTCTCTGTGTCTCTGAAATATGGTTTGCTGCACGTTTCACCCTCACCGTGCAATATGTCTCTCTCCTTTTGATCGAAACGCTAATAAAAACATTAGCCAAGAAAGCAACTTGGAACAGGCTGCAACCTGCGCTGTCTCTAATAAGAAAAAGATGTAAAATACACAAGAGCTTTTGCTTCACTCAGAGGCACTCCCAACGTGCCCTTCCTTGCATTTTCTATTTCTTTGGGTTTCACAATTCGACGAGCGTCTCTCTCCACCCTCTACCCCCCTCTGAGATTTATGGGACCATCGCGGCGCTGCAGAGATACCGCGGCCGGATCCTGCTCGCCTGCAAACACCGCGCTGGGGGGAAAAAAGAAAAACGACAAATCCCAACACACACAGACACACACAAAAAGAAGCCTATAAGCAGGCGAACCTTCAGATTTTCGGAAATCCCACACAAATCCTCTCCCCGAGGTGGCTTGAGGAAAGCGAAACAGTGAGAACCGGGGGCGGCAGGGAGCGGGGCCGGCTCTCAGCCCCGGGCCGGCGGTGTTGGCGCCGGGGCAGCCACGCGGCGGGAGCCGAGCCCGGTGTCTCCCGGGGCACGGAGCGCTGCCGGTCGCGGTGCGGCTTCCGCGGAAGTTTTTGTATCGGTCCGCGCGGTGCCTCCAGACGGGCCCGTCCCCGCGGGGCACCCGGGCGGCCGCCGCCCAGCTCGACCAGGGTGGGGGTTGCCGCAAACACCCCCGGGTGGTTTCAATACACACGGTAAGGCGGCTGCTGGCGGCTGCCCGACGGGTCAGACACCCAGATGTGGATTGGGAAAGGGCACGCTTTTCCCATTGTCTGCGCGGGGAGGGTCCCTTAGATCTCATTTAGCACTTTGTTAAATGGTGATTTTTTTTTCCCTTCTTTTTTCCTTTTTTTCTTTTTCCCTTTTTTTTCTTTTTCCAAAGAGCAGTGAAACGTGTTTGTTTAGAAAGTGGTTTTCGGTTCTGGAAGCTTTCACGCTAGAGGAACTTGTAGTTTTAACAAACTGAAGCCAGGATTTATTAGTTGCTGGCTTCCCCCTCCTTTCTCGTACCATTGCCTTAAATATTCCGCGGGTTTCCAGGCGTTTTACTCTCACTTTTGCACTTTTGTATTTTTCCTGGGTGGCTTCAGTACAGAAAAAGCCAAGAGAGAAGGGAAGGGGGGGGGAAAACCCATAAGAGAAATGAAGGGGTGGGAGGCAGGAGAAAAGGGAGAGAATAAGAAGGAAGCGTTGGCCTCTGTGGAGAGAATTAGAGCATCACAAATTATGTGGAGGGCTGCGGGGGGGGGGGGGGGGGGGGTGCTGGGGGGGGAGTGGGGGATCGTGGTGAGGGTGGAATTATGCGGCCACGAATCTGCCTTGCTAAACCCAAGTGGCCCCGAGGATGTTCGGCTGTCCCGGCAGCACACCCCGGCCCAGAGCAGAGGAGAAGGTGAACCTATACATGGAGATATATATTCATATATATATATATATATATATATACACATTCGTACAAATTTTTATATATAACTTATATATAACTTCTATATGGACAGGCTCGGCTGTTGCCCCGAGAACCTGCAAAGGGCTGCAGTGGTGGTGGTGGTGGTTCCTGACTAACTCGCATCTCCCTCCCTCCCTCCCTCTCCCCCCGTTTCCAAAGGTTTGGTTCAAGAACCGCAGAGCCAAATGGAGAAAGAGAGAAAGGAACCAGCAAGCCGAGCTTTGCAAAAACGGCTTCGGCCCGCAGTTTAACGGCCTCATGCAGCCCTACGATGACATGTACCCCGGCTACTCGTACAACAACTGGGCAGCCAAGGGCCTCACCTCCGCTTCCCTCTCCACCAAAAGCTTTCCTTTTTTCAACTCCATGAATGTCAACCCTCTGTCTTCTCAGAGCATGTTCTCCCCTCCAAACTCCATATCCTCCATGAGTATGTCTTCAAGCATGGTACCTTCTGCAGTCACCGGGGTGCCCGGCTCCAGCCTCAACAGCCTGAATAACTTGAACAACTTGAGCAATCCCTCCCTGAATTCTGCAGTGCCAACGCCAGCCTGTCCTTATGCTCCTCCAACACCTCCGTATGTTTATAGGGACACATGTAACTCGAGCTTGGCGAGTCTGAGACTTAAAGCCAAGCAGCACTCCAGTTTTGGCTATGCCAGTGTGCAGAACCCCGCTTCCAACCTGAGCGCTTGCCAGTACGCGGTGGACAGACCCGTGTGAAGCATCCAAGTAGGAAACTGCGTGGGAATTCCTCCCCATTTCCCGCAGAGACTGAGAATTTCACTAGAAAGTAATGGGCACTAGAGAGAAAGAGAAAGGAGGAAAAATCAGAGGCAGAGAGGAAGAGAGAGAGAAAGAGAGAGAGAGAGGAGAAAAAAAAAAGAGGAAACCACTGAAATAAGATAGTTCCTTTGTTTTCAAAGGACCTCCTACAGATTCGGAGATCTTTCTTTCATTAAGAGTATTTCAACAGTTACAAGGACATATATATATATATATATATATGGACAAATGTTTGACTGGATATGATATGACATTTTAATGTTACTATAAGCTTGTTATTTTTTAAGTTTAGCATTGTTAACATAAAAATGACTGAAAGGATGTATATATATCGAAATGTCAAATTAATTTTATAAAAGCAGTTGTTAGTAATATCACAACAGTGTTTTTAAAAGGTTGGGCTTTAAAATAAAGCATGCTACACAGAAGCGATTAGGATTCTTTCGCTTGCGAGCAAGGGAATGTATATACTAAATGCGACACTGTATGTTTCTAACATATAATTATTAAAAAAAAATTGTGTGAATATCAGTTTTAGAATAGTACCTCTGGTGGATGCAATGATGTTTCTGATATTGCAATGTAAAACATGCCCTGTGTATAACATTTCGTACAATATTATTGTTTTACTTTTCAGCAAACATGAAAAAAATGTGTTTTATTTCATGGGAGTAAAATATACAGCATACAGTACTGTCTGGAATTTTTTATTTACTGAGCCAAGCTGCGCAGTAGCAACTAGTCTGCAATGATTGACTGATAGTTGACACTGGATCTCGTTCTCTGGCAACGCGGGGTAGTACTTTTGCAATGCAAATAAATGCTGGCGCTTTTTTTTCCGCGTTAAAAAAAAAAAAAATCCCTCGCTCTAACGTTGCATACTAGAGAAACATGGGACGTGTACCCCTTGGGTCCTTTTATTTCCCCGCACAGCCCTGAGAAAATGGATTATTTGACATCGCTGGACTCGAGAATTACCTGTCACAAAGCTGCTGTATCTCGAGCCTAAATTTGTCCTGCTGTGAAAGAAGCTTTTATTACATTAAAGAAAAGGGAGTGGGAAAAAAAAAATTAAAAAGCCAGCTTGCAAACAAACTGCTCCCGTTCAAAATAATCTGTCCCCTTTGCCGCCCCCTGCGCTCACCTTCTCTCCCTTCAGCGGGCAGATCCTTCATGTAATATTACATTTCTATTTCCAAATCCCCCTTTCAGACATGAAGAGAAACAAAGAGCAGCCCAAAATAACCGCAGCCCCGTGGAGCGGGGGGTGAGAGGTTAGCCCGAGTTTCCTGCGACTTCGTGCTGCAACACGTCGTTGAAGGGAAAGGTCGTGCTCTCGTGTGTTTTGTTTTAAATAATATTGACCCATTCATTCTCAACCTGCTTGTTCGTGAAATTATACAGGATTATAACTTTGCCATCGCCAGACAATTGAAACAAATCAAGATGAATTGCTGCTCGGCCCTCCCATCGGCTCACACCCCGGGCGGGCGAGGAGGGGCTGCCGAGAGGGTGGGCAGCCGCAGGATCCGGAGGGAATATCGAGACACGAAGAAATTCCGCAGGCGCGTAAACTGGCGAGGGGCGCAGGGGACGGCAGGGAGGAAACTCCACGCGGTGAGAGCGAGCGTAATCCTTGAGCGGCCTTTGCGCGCTCGTTGCGCGCCTTTGTGAGGTCGGGAGGAGCGGCCGAGGTAGCCCGGGGGCGGGCGGACACGGCGGAGGGGCTCCTTCCCCCCAGAGCTTAGACGGGAAGAGGAGCAGAGAAGAGAGGGAGAGGGGAGAGGTCAGCGCCCTGCGCTTTCCCACGAGGAAAATGCTTCCCCCACACGAAATCAGGGTACTGTCCCGTGGGTCCATTTGCAGCGTGGGCAAACCCCAGCCTCCACTTTTTCCCCCTCATGTTTAAATTTTCTTTTAACGCCCCTTATTTTTATTTTCTTTATCCCCTTTTTTTCTTCCTCATCACATTTTTATTAGATTCTTTTTTCTCTGTCTTATTTTGTTGTAAGGTTGGGGGTTTTAAAATTATTTTAATATTTCACGCGACTTTCTATTTTCTTTTCCTCTGTGTGTTCTTGCCAGGGGGTCGGTGGAGAGAAAGAACCTCGGTGCTTGGGACGGGGGGGAGGCGGGAGGCCCCCCCTGCTTGTCCGGCCTCGCCGCCTTCCCAACCCAGCGCCGCTCCCCTCGGTTTTTCCGCACCGTGTCAACACCTCACCCGGGTGAGTGCCAGGGGCTGCCAAAAATGTCCCCTTCCTCCTCCTTCTCTTCCTCTTCCTCACCGGGCTGCGGGCGAAAGGTTTGAGGGTGACGGCGGCGAGGGGCTGGCAGCCCGGGAGCCCCCTCGGGGATCAGGGGAGCCGGAGAAACGAGAGAGCTTTTCTGCCCAAACCCTCTCGGCGGGACGGGCTTGGAAATCAGCGAGCGGATCGCTGCGGGTATCGGCACGGTATTTTACACGCTTTTCTCGGCTCTCGTTTCTTCTCGGCGGCTTTGGTTATTTATAATCCTCTTTTATAAATATAAATATAAATATATGTACATATAAAATATCGGTTATCGGTATATACATGTGTAGAATCTGTGTGTGAGTGGAGAAATAGTAGATATATAGCACATAGTATACGCATGTACATTTAGAAGAATAATATATACCGATTCCGGACCAAAAAAAAAAAAAATTGGATCAGAGTTTTTCGCTCTACTGTGTAATGGCTCAAACGATGAAAAATCAACGTGACCGCTCAGAGAGGACATAAATCACTCCGAGAGTAGTCTGAATTTCTTTCTCCCCCTAGCTGAAGCCTTGAGGGTCATCATTTTTCTGCGCCACTTGACCAAAGATATAGTGTTTTGATTAGGTCGTAAATCAAAATCTTGGGTCGTGGTGGGGTTTCTTTTCTTTTATTTTTTTTTTTTTTTCCGGGGGCTTTCCTTCTCCTTATCGGCGGTGGCAGTGTGAACCTGGAACAATGGAGGCCGCCAAGAGGGGGAGAAAAAGCCACAACGAAATGGGGAATTTGCAAAACACCTATTTGCAGAAGCAGGGGGGAGAGTGGTTAGACAAGGGGCTCACACCCCCTCGCAGCCCCCTCGCCCCTCGGAAAGGCCGATTCAGGCCGCCTGCTGCGCAACCCCCCGCGCCGGGCGTGCGAGCGGGCAGCGCCGTCTGCCTCCCAATCCACACGCCAATCCACATCCCAATCCACAGTCCCGCTGGCCTCCGCGGCCCCGACCGCCCCCCGATCGCAGCTGCGGCCGCGGAGCCGGGAGCGCTCCCCTTCCAGCCGGGACCGGGGCTCCCCGGGCTCCCTCTCCCCGCGCTGGCGCGCCCGGGGCCGTGTCCCGGCCCGGCTCCGTTCTTTTGTTTTCGGACGGTGTCTTCCCGCACTTTGAACCCCGGCGGCGTGCCCGAGTCCCCGGCCGTCACAGGGGAGTGCCTCGCCCCGCAAAGGTCAAAACGACGCGCAGATATGGATGTATCTCCTTTTGGGTATTGTCTGTGCTTCCCGTTCTCCTCTCCTTGCTTTGTTTTTCGTACGTGCGCGCTCATCCGCGTGTACTTTCCCAAACCAGAGAGATACCGATCTTTACATACCTGTACAGTTGTTTCTACCTATAAAATAAAAGATTTTTTTTTTCCCCTTAGACACTCATTAGCATTTTTGGAGGGAAATAACTTCCTTTGAAAAATAGCTGACATCTGAGCCCGGGGAAGAGTTTGTTGTTTGGGGTTTTTTTCCTTCAATAAAGCCGCGTTTAGCGGGGCAATTTTTTTTTATTTCAATAATGCTCCGTTTTGGAGCGGAGGCGAAGGTATTTGCAGGTTTTCAGCCCACCTTCCCCCGCCGCCGCGGACGGGGTTGCGGGGGGTGTGCGAGTGGGGTGGCGGGGGGGTCTCACATGCCGGCTTAAGACAAGGAGGGAGGACAGGGGACCGGCTCACTGCGCTGGCGCTAAAACGCTTTTTCGGGACGTATAATTTACCTTGCTAAATGTCTGCTTTGGTATTACATGTGTAGGTCTGGATATTAGGCACCCGATAGAGCGTAACAGTCAATAATCCAGAAACTTGGAAGGATTTACACCTTCAGAGCTCCATACAATGCCGGACTAATTGATTGCTAAATCTGAAGTTTTTTAAATGCAAACCCCTTTTGGAATTAATTTCTCCGGCTTCCTGCAACTACTTCTAAGAGAGGAAGAGAAGAGAAATAAAATAAACTCTAACGTGCAAATTTCAAGCTACAAGGGATTTTTTTTGTTGCTGTTTGGGGTGTTGTTGTTGTTTTTCGTGTGTGTATTTTGTTTTGTTGGGAGTTTTTAATGAAAAAAAAGAAAGGCATTTGAAGCCGCTTTTCGGGACTTTGGCCCCACTTGTGCCAGGCAGATCCGTGGGACGGGAGCGGGCAGAAGGGAGCCGGTGCTCCGCGCCCCTGCGCAGGGAGCCAGCTCTCTGGCGGTGCTCGACGAACGTCCCTCTGGTGGATCCGTGATTTCGGGGATGGGGGTGGCTTGTTTGGTCGCTTTCTCCCTTGCGGCTGTGACCACCCCGCGCCCGCCCCGAAGCGCAGGGGGCAGTGGGGGTCGCTCCCCCCGCCGCGGAGCCAGGCGGGGCAGGGCAAACGCTGCCGCAGCCACGGAGGGATCCGAGCCGAGCCTGCCTTCTCGGAGGGCGGGCTGTGACGGCGCGGGGGGGCCACCGGCCCGACCCCGGTCCCGCCGCCTCGCAGGGTCGCCACCAGCCCGTGCCCGGCAGCTCTGGCGGCGCAGCCCGGCGGTGGCAGCGTGCGAGCGGGGCCTCAGGGTCTGCAGCCCCAC
Source organism: Agelaius phoeniceus (assembly GCF_051311805.1). Taxonomy (NCBI): domain Eukaryota; kingdom Metazoa; phylum Chordata; class Aves; order Passeriformes; family Icteridae; genus Agelaius; species Agelaius phoeniceus. The sequence goes on from NC_135268.1 coordinate 26,616,574, forward strand.
GGGAGGGAGGCAGCGTCACCCAGGTGGGGACAGGTCCCGCGGCACCGCTTCGGCGAGAGCCGGGGCCGGACCCATGCGGGGAGGGGGCGGCTCGGCAGGCCCTGCGCGGCCGCGACTCTACAATGGCATATCCCTGGGAGTTTTGGGCGAGAGGCGCAATTCGCGGGGCTGGGTTCCCATCGGGAGCGGGGTATGGACGCGGCTGATGGACAACCCAATACCAGGAGAAAAAGAAAAAAAAAAGTATTAAAAAAAAAAAAAAAAAAAAAAAAAAGCCACAAACTGGCCAGTAGCCCACCGGCAGTGACGAAGACCTGGGCACCCTTTGGAGTCAGCCGCCTGCCCGGGCGGCGCAGCACGGCGCTGAGGAAGGAGCTTTGTGAGCCCTGTGTGTGCGCAAGTGTGCAAAGAGTGTGCGAGTGTGGGAGAGACCCTGCCCCGGCCCAGCGTGGCTCCCCACCAAGCCGGGGTACAGCGGGGAGGCGTCTCAGGTTCACTCCCGCTCTCACACGCACACGTACACGTGTAACACACACAGGAGTATCTCTTGCGCACACGTGGGTATTTTACACACCGAGACACAGACACATGTGCGCACACACACACACAGAGCGCTGTGCGTGCTGTGCTCTGTAGCCGCTGCCCGCAAACGAGAGGGATGCTCCAGAGGCTTTGGCAGAGACTGGCCATGCACAGACCCCGACGGTGAAACCCACGCCTGATCGGAATGGCGGGATGTGATCGCCTTGCAGTCTCTCCTGATGTTTGACCTTTTTTTGAGGTTTTCCCCCTCAAATCCAGCGGCTGAGGGGCCGTGGCGAGGCCGATGGCCGCAGCCCCTTCCCCGGCCGCGGGCCGGCGCCCACCGCTCAGCCCGGCCCGCGTTGAACATTAACCGGCTGGAGCGGCCCCGCAGTGTAAGAGGCTACGTATAAAAATGAATCATCTCCCAGGTTGTAGTAAAACGCCCTGTAAAGTTCACCTATAAATCCTGGTATGCACTTAGTGCTCTCGGCTTCACGTCTTACCGTTGCTACGCAGTATTTGCCATTCCCCCCTCTCCCCCCTTTTCTCTGCCCCTAAATCCCGCCGGCTGGCTGCGGTCCTAACTCTGGGTCCGCATGCCCTGGGATGCAGTCTCACCTCCCCGTGAGGAGAGTGAAGCCCCACAGGGAACCTCCGAGGGTCGCCATCGTCGGGGCCCTGGGGCCGCCTCTCTCCCTCCAAACTATGGGGAGGAGAAAAAGAAGCTGGACTGGCCCGGCCCTCAACCCTCCAGGGCGGCAGGAGCCCCCATCCCCTGGGGCCAGCCTAGGTGGGGCGGCTCGCAGCTGTCCCTGCTGCTCCCGCCCTTCCAGGGGTCTGTGTCTCTGTGCCTGTGATAAGAAGAGCTACTCATACATTGCAACAAGGCTCTATAAAACTCAACAAAGCTCCCCCTTCAAATTCGTTACGTATTTTTCTCGGATTAAAGGGAAAAGAGAAAGACTATCTAATCTGATTGGAGCACAGGACTGCATAGCCTCGGTGGGCAGACGCGGGCAAGGATCAATGGGAGTGTAGCCATCAATGCAGCCCACAGCTCAAATCCACAACTGGGATTTATGCAACTGGAAAGGAACCCGAGGAACAAGCCCCCTGGCCTGCTGAGTGTGTATGCGGAGAAGTGGCAGCGCTCGGGAAAACACGAGGGTGGAGCCGAGCTCATCACTTGATGGGTATATTTAGTGTGGTGGTAGTCCCGCTGCCTCACGGGGGACTACTTCCATGCTGAAAGTTATTCACATGCCTGAGTGATTTGCTGGATTGCGGCCATATGTAAAGCAATAAATATAAGTGGCTACTTCTGTGCAAGTAAGAGATCCAGAGGTCTCACAAGTAATTTTCCAGCAGATCCAGACCTCATAGTTTTAAGATAAAAGTGAACAGAACTCCTTTGTTTCATTCAATTAAAAAAAACAACCCCACCAACAATTAAGGTCACTGGGACAATAAAAGCATAAAGGAGTATAAAGCCTTTCCTTTATGTAAAAGCATAAAGGAGTATAAAGCCTTTCCTTTATGTAAAACCTTGATGGGCACTTTCAAGACTGCATTATCTGGAGAGGAGCAGGAATCTACAAGCCTGTGCCGATGCAGTTTTCAGCCTTCCGAGCCACAAACTCTTGCATCTGCTTTGGTGGATGCAGAACTAAGGGGTGAAGGAATTTCTTGCCCGGCTGGGGGACGACGTGTCAGTGTGAGTGGGTGCCAGCCTGTTTGGTGCTCCTTTGAAGTCAGCAGAGTCTGAGCTGGCAGTGCTCTGTGCAAGGGCAGTTCCCAGGCAAGCAGAAACTCTCCCTATGAGGTTTGGGGTGGTTGAATTCCCATGATTTCTCCAGGGAAGGTCATGCGTGCTTCCCACCCTTCAGCTGGGATGGGAAGAGCAGTGGAGACCGAGGTGGCTTTTCTGCCCTCTTTCTTCTATATGCAGAGCCAAAGTCTCTGGCATTTCTCAATTTTTTAAATTTTTTTTTTTTTCATGCAAAGCAAAACAGAGTTTGAGCAAAATAATAGCATCCAGCTTTTGGCAATGGTTTCTATAAATTCATGGCTTTAGTCTGGACTCTCTCATGGCCAGACTGTAAATTTTCACGTTCTAACTCCCTGTGACAAATCTCTAGCCCCAGTCATTGTTATTTCCTTCAGCTTTCACATCCTTCTGGCAAAAACCTCCAACTCTCTGGCATTCTTTTCCCAAACCAGAAATTCCTACCACAGGGCCCATCACCCTGAGAACATTTCTAATAAACATGTTTGGAAAATGAAAATAAGATACATAAAATATATGAATGCAAGAAACATCAAATGAAACTTGGAAAGGGTTTCAAGTAGTATTACAAATAGGAAATAGCTTTCCAGAGATAAAAATACTCCATGTGTTTTGTTAACACCAACAGGCAGTTGAGCTTTATTCTCATGGTTTATTTGGAAGTTAAGGGACACCTTTGTCCTACTTGATGTACTTGTAGCTGTTGGCTGAGCCAGGAGGTCAGAGACTTCAGCTTGTAATCAGTGGGTGACCAGCAACATCCTTGACAAATAATGTTGGCGTGACACGATCAGGGCGTCAGCCATTCTCACATGTCAACAGCTGTAGCTCAGTAAGTAAAGGACTTGGGGAGGGATGTTTCATAGCACAGGTCAGTTTTTTAGTCCTGGACCATGCACCTGAGATGCTGTTTAAAACTTCACCCTCTGATGCAGAGCAGAAACATTGGCTCCTACTGACAGGGTGGTTTTGTTTTATTTTGGTTTGGGTTTTTTTTTTTCAAAACAGAAAGGGATATTAATTACATCAAAGAATGGTATCATTGCTCATTAAGTGACAGTTGTAGGTTCTCAGGAACTTAAGGGGTTTTTCATTTGAATTATCTAGGGCACAGGACATGTTGCATTTTTCTGTCTTCTGAACAGAAAGGCTTCTGAAACTGGAGCACAGCTCTAACAATTCTTTCCAGGACAATGGAGTACTTAATTCTTGTGATGGCCAGGCACTGCTATTTGAGACCACTCAAATTCCCTCTGGTAGAGCTGGCAGCTCTGGGGACATAAATAACACAGCTTGGGGGCCCAAGAAAGCATTGTTTGCATGAAAATATTATGGACCTACACTGGTCAGTGTAGTGTTCTCTTCCTTGTGCTGGAAGGAGCAGAAGCTGTGATGCACTTGTTGATCCAATACATGGGTCATGTATGCATATATATAAATCCCACTGGCTTCCAATGGCATTTGAACAGGATGAGAACAACTTGACTCATACTGGAAGGCAGCAGGTATGGAGCATGTGCCCACAGAACATGCTGAATCAGGACCAGGCTCTAAGGCTGGAGAGGAAAGACTGGGAACAGGTTCCCTTTTTGTGGCCTTAGACAGGCTCATTTAATCTTGCATGGCTGGGTAAGGAGAATATAGCTGGAGGTTCTACAGCGCCTAGAATAAAAAAATTCCCAACCAGAAAATACTTAATCTCTGGCCAGAGAAATCAATCAGCTGTTTGGAACCAGGGTATGTCTCATGTTTAGGGAAATAAATGAATTAAAAATGGAGAAAACCCTCTAAAGGAACTCTGTGAAGGCTATCCATGGGGGAGGGAGGAGACCATGCTGCCCAGGCTATGAAGACCATGCTGACCCTGTATGGAGGTGCAGGCATGAGCAGACACTATGCAGATGCATGTTAGAAACACATTGCATTAGAAGTCCCTGAGTGGTTCCCTTACTTCTCTCTTCTGTCTGGAGAAATGAAGCCAAAGAATGAATAAGAAAAAAAAGATGAAACAGCTTGAGTAGAAGAAAAGAGGTTTTCTGGTATTTCTGGTTCCTGTGAGATGTCCTGTGCAGTGACTGTCATAAAAAGAAATCTCAATTGAATACAATGCCACCGAAACCAATGTGCTGTCATTAAGACAAATCTGTATGCTCTCTAGATCAGCTCAGGGATGGTAAGTTACAAGAGTGATAATTCTGAATCTAATTTATTGGTGATGTAACCCAGGCAATTTTGTTTTACTGATTTATTTTAGTGGCACATTTTCACTTTCTTAAGAGAAATCTAATTGAAATAAGCCCACAGAAGGAAAATGGGACAGCTAAATTGGTAGTCTTAATGTAGATTCTATAAAGGTAATGAAGATACTCAGAATTTATTCTTTGTTATTCTTCATGGCCTCTGATAAATTTCACTGCAAAATTTAGTTTACATGTATATACCAGCAGAGTGTGTGAAGTGTTGTGGGCAGAATGCCCATCCTGATTACCCCGGAGGATTAGGAATGTCAGGCTGTTACAAAGGGAAAAAACAGAGCCTAGAACAAGCCTCAAGAAATAGTGCTCCAGTCCTGTCCTGCCATTTTTTTCAGCTGCAGGGTGCTTGAGAAGGTGCCTTCTCAAGGATTTGTTCTCAGTGCAGAGGTCTCCCAGAGGTACAAAGAAAAGCCTCCCACTGTCCATTAGGAGATGCGTGATCTGAGGCTAGAAACATGGACTTCAGCCAAACAAGTGAAAAGTATAAAATCGCAAAGAGCAGTTCTTGATATCTTGGCAAGAAACCCAAGACAGTATTTGACACTCATCTACACACAATGCTACAGCCCTGCACTGCTGAACTCCTAAAGGCACGACATCAGATATGCAATCCTGGCTCCGTGGCCTCTGTGATTAAACTGCTGCCATGCAATCTGGCATAGTAACTGGTGTTGGACACTCAGTACCCCAAGGGGCTCTTGGTGTTTTAGACTGTTGCCAAGAGTTGCTGTTGACTGGAGGCACAGTAGTAAACCCTCTTTCAGCTGCTTCCTACTCTCCCATATTCCCCTGTGAAGTGTTTATGGATGGGACATCTCCATCTTCTGGAAATGAACTCTTCTTACCAACTCCCTCTGTAAGCAAGCAGTAAAAACCCAAGAGACGTAGTGGCTGAGGTAGGTTTGAGGCCCCAGCACCAAGAGGGTGAAACAATTGCTGGATACCATGGGAGTGTAGAATGACCCTATCTCTTGCCTTTAGCAAAGAGGGTCAGACAAACACACCCTGTCTCCTGGATCCTTCTACACAGAGGGCCCTTGGCCATGGTGTTACTGGCCCATCCTAAAATTTGGCAGGTTCTGAAGCTGAGCCTAGCTAACTAGGTTGCAAATAGGCTGTACAAATGCTGAACTCAGTGAAAGGCAGGACACCAGCACTAGTTCATGTTTCAGGCACATAGACAAGGTCTAGCCACTAAGATGGTGTTTAAAGTGAAAGATCTGGGATGCTTCAAGACCTTCAGATCCAGGTGCATATTCTGGTCATCTAGACTGGTGTAACGCTTTAAGCAGTGAAAAATATGTTGAATAAGCCTACGTATTCAACTACAGGAAGGAAACCAGGCATGCAAGCAAGCTTAAGAGGGAATTACAGTGTGTTCTCATCAGGTCCTTGGTGTGTGCCAAAGGAGATGGGCACCTGGAAGGTCCTGTGTAGCTCATATGCCATGCAGACATTCTTTTTCAGCTGACCTTCAAGGAAAAATTGCCTAACTAGAGCAACAATTGTCTCCAATGTGGTGTAAAGATAAAAGTGCATTGGTGTTTGTGAAATGCTCAGTTAACTTGGTAAGAGCATTTCAGCATATGGCCGACAAATTAAATCCCTAATTTCTATCTACTTCTACTTCCTATGCATAATGTACACACTATTTTTTGTGGATTTTTTAAAAGTTATTTTTAATTTTAGTTTTTGTTGTTGTTATTGGTTTTTTAATGCATGAGATTAGTGTTCCAACTCCATATCTTTTATTCTGGTGAAAAATGTAATCTTCATAAAATTATCTGGAGACAAAGCGGCTTGTTTGCCTATAGACTGGAAATTGGCTACCTTCACTAAGGAACAACAAAAGGTTTCAATCAAAAAGACAGGCATAGCTACAGGAAAAACTGACACAGAATGAAACAGCCTCCTCACTGCAATATCATTAAGGAAAGACTCTAATAGGCTGGGACAGATTTATATAATTAGTACAACTAGCTCATTATCTGAGACAAGGCATCTACAGCATGTCTCTCTGTGAAATTGTAGACAAGTGTGAGCTGATTACATTACATGTAAGTAGTGGGGTGAAGCAGCACATTTGGTCCAAATAGATGTAAAAAGAGTACCTAACATTTTAAGTACTATGGCATGAGTGATTTATACCTCCCTGCTTTGTCAAATCAAGTTGACCAAGTCAGACCTTTTCATTTGGTCTTCCCAAGGAAAAGTGCAAAGCATTTCAGGGGCTCATCTCCAGAAAAAGTGCCACAGTGGTAGAGATGCCAACTTTTCATTTTCCCAGTGGGTGGTCTGCTGCAAAATTCCCAAAAGGCAAAGGATCTAGAGCTAGACAGGGCCTCTCTTAAGCTAAAGTGTTTAAGAGATTTTTTATGTGTAATTTAAGATGTTTGCTGAGAAATAGAAACTCTGATTTAACTATTTGCAGCTTATGATTTTTCCATTAGAAAATCTTACGGAACCATCAGCACATTCCATATTTGACTGACCACAAAATCACAGTTTTTCCCCTCAAATCTGTTGCCCCACAGCAGTGGTCTTTGTTCTTCTCCTTTCTCATTAGGCTTGTGCTTATTTGGAAAATGTCACAGAAGACACTCAACTGCTGTCATTCACACTAAGCAATATGAGCCTCTAAAAATATTGCCACTAGCCTCTTTTGGGGCAATTTGCAAAACAAGGATGTCATCTGGAAGTCTGGGCAGACTGACATCCTGCTTGATATTTAACACAATCCCCCCAAGCACCCAAAAGTTCCACTCACTCCTTTCTGTGCAGAGCCCTTTCTCTAACAGCCAGGAAGATCAAACTGTAGAGAAGGCGAGCAGCAGTCAGCATTCTTGCACATATAAACTTCCGAGTCATCCCAAAGATGTTGGAACTGCATTGCAATAGGCAACTACATCTAATTGTCTCTCTTATTGAAGTATTATATTTTTTTGTAGGAAATATATAACTTTTGTTTGACAGTGCAACAGGGTGGTCCTCTTTAAGTAGCCAAAAGGACCTGGAGCCAGTTTTCCCTTTTGCTCACCCCAGTAAGCTCTTTTTAAGGAAGTAGATGTGTGAAGGAACAGCAGACAAGATAGAGACTGGAGCCAGATGTTCCTCTGAGAGCTGCCTCCTGACTGGGATGCAAATCCAGCTGCTTACTGACTCGGGGATTCCAGGCAGAAAGCTCTGGGATTTGCCAAGTGTGTGCACAGGCACAGGCTTCACTCCCCTGTGCTTACTCTCCCCAGCCTGCAGATGGAGGAGGAAAGTGTCTGTTTGGCTGGGAAATGGATGCTGTGAGCATGATGAGTGTGTGCCATACAAGCCTTTTGGGAGAAAGCCTCAGCTTCCCAAATTGTGCAGATGAGTTATGCAGGCACATTTCTCCTCATACCTGTGTTAAGAAATCCTGTTCTCTGCAGTGAACTGCTGCCTTAGATAGTCTGGGCATTTGTCTAATTTATGGGAAGAATGCCGAGGAAACTGCTCTACTGTGGATGTGCTGCAAGCTGACAACTTGCACCTAGCTAGTAAAATACATTCCATATTTTTGGACAAACTTACAAACAGCTCCTAGCTAGGATAATAAACTTTGCCAAAGTCAACATAGGCTGTAGCACATATATCACCACCAAAAGCCACCTTCCCTCCAAAAATTATGGTTCAGCCCCCAGACAACCTCCCTACTCCAAAAAGGGTTCAATGCCACTGATTCTGGGGGAAGACAGAGCTTCCCTGCACTGCTGGTCTATAGGTCGAAGACCCTAACCAAAAATCTGGTGGGATGTGATTCTACAGATTGCTTGCTTGGAGATGGCTAGGGGTAATAAGCCACAAAAGATGAAGAAAAGTCCATTTAGGGTTTTATTTTATACTTTTTTCAATGTTCAGGAACAGGTGTCACACATGTAAATTAAGACACACGAGCTCCTGCTTACAAATTCTGGAGAGGTGCACCATAGCCCAGGACTCTGAAGCAGGCCTCTACACTCTGTACCTGTTCTTATTCATGGTGTATTTCACTGTGAGACAGTGCTAGTGACAATTATCCACACTGGAAAAGCTAGGGCAGGCTGTGGCTATTTGCTGGTGAGCAGTCACGTCATTCAGCTGCCTCTACATTACCTCCTCAGGCACAGAGGTCTTGGTGGGCTGTGAACCACCTGGGTTATTTGTCCTCTGCTGCTCCACACTGTGTGTGCAGGTTAAAGGGAGACAGCTTTGCAGTCTGTGCAGCTCAGCACGGCTGTGTTTCCTGTGAGCCCTGGAGCTGGCCATCAGCAGAGGTACCCAGCCCCTGGGACAATGCACACTGCCAACCCAGGGCTGTCAGCACGGGCGGCTGAGCTCCAGCACTGCAGCCAGAGCCTTGGCAGCTCTGCAAGCTCACTTTCACTCACAGCCAGGATTAGGAGCACCTCTCATCCTCCTTGATAAAACCCAGCATGGGAGTGGATTTGACCTGCTCCTGAGCCAAGTGCAGCTCAGCAGCCACAGCTTGGTCGGCTCTGCTTCATGCTGCTAGACCCCACATCTTCATGGTTTTGAGGCTTGCCTCCAGAAACTTTGTCTGTAAAGTGGCAGCATTGGTTGCTTCATCTTCTAGCAACAGAAGTGAAGTAGTGGAGAAGGAGGGATTGCTGTTTCTCTGACTGTACTAACATCCCCTCTGGAAAAATAGCTTATTAGTATTTTATACTAGTGCTTTTAATTGGTAGTTACTTGCTGGCTTTGCAATACAATAATCCCAAGGAAGACGGGTTCACATTCAGCTAAGCACTGCTAGCTAGCACAAGGTGAGAAATTCCCTGCTCAGAAAGGCTGCCATTTAAATAGATAAGGCAAATTGTAGGAGGAGAAACAGAGCTAGAGGAAAGTGAGAAGACTTGCTCAAGGTCACATGGCAGATCAGTGGCAGATCAACAAAACAGTCTGGTTGTCTGAAGTGCCAGTCTACTGCCTTGGGAAATCTTTAGAATAAGGTCTCTAATAGCTGTAGCTATCCTCATGCCTATAGTGTCCCTCTGCAAGTGATATATAACAAGTCAAATTCTGACATCCCAGAAGTAGGAATTCCATACTTCATGCACTTAGAGCATGATCCCCTAATGTGGCTAATTTGAAAGTGAAATGGTTTCTTACATCAGTCATTTATTTTTGAAAATTATATTCTGTGAAGTGTAGGTGAACTGAAGTCTAATTTTTTTTCTTGTGCTGAGAGGAACATGCTGGTGGCCATAATCTTGGCTAAAATATAGGATAAGGAACTTTTTGTCCTTCTCCCTCCCTGCCCCCCCATGTGCTATTTTGAGTTGGCATGTGTTTACAGAGATAACATTTGATGTCATAGTTGCCACATTTGACAGAGAAAAGCCTGAGAGAACCATTAACTATAGGACGAGTCAGCAATCTAAGGTATCTTTGTCCTTTGCTAAATGATTAGCTCAAAGCAATGCTCCATCTGAAGTTTCCAGCCCAAGAAAATCCCACAAACAAACATTCTAATAGCTATTATAAAATAAAGAATCCTTTACATGTAACAGAATTCTACAACTGTGCAAAATCATCTCATCTTTATTGCCCACTAGAAAAAAAAACTTATTTGTACTCATTTCTAAATGCATTACAGCAATGTTAACTACAGATTTGAAAGCATCAGTGAAAGAGAGAATAGAAACTAGAGACAAATAGGAGTCAGGATGCCAGATGTCTGTTTCTGCTCTACCACTTGGTTGCTTTGTAACCCTGGGTATGTTGCTTAAGCTCCCCACCTCAATGCATCTATATGCAAAAGGCAACAATGATTTCTCATTCACAGGAAGATTTACTTCTTTTGGCATAGAACCAGACCCTTGACCCTTCCAGGGATCTGCTTGTGAAGATTCTGGGAGAAGTTTTTCTCCCCAGTGAGTTGTGAGTCCTACAGGATCATGTTCAGTAGACTAGATGCTGCACCAAAAAGAAGTGCTGCATGAAAACTGCACTCCTAGGATACTGCTGGTTGTAGCTGCTTTGAAAACCCCTGAGGGGGAGGATGTTGCTGGTCTATCATAAAGACCCAGACTGGACTTGATTCTCTTAGACACCTTCACGCCCTCAGAGCAGACACTGATATTTTTGCCTGCAACTCAGTCGGTTTCTTGCAGCCATAGCTGCAAGGGAAAAATGGGAACAGGATAGGGACAGCTTAACTTCCCTGTGTAGGGGAGAGGAACACAGGAGGTTCTTTGGCTAATGGGATCTCAGCAGCTGGGGGAAGATCCCATTATGAAGCATATTTATATTCACTGCTAATGCATTAAGAAAAGTGAGATAATTTTTAACACTGCTTGTGAAATATACTCCTTGAAGAAGTGCTTTAGTAAAAGGTGTGACACAGATGCCTGTATTAGTAACTGCTGTTATTGGGAAATAAAGCACCACATTGTGCCCATTAGAATGTAAAGTTGCCTCATGTAAATGACTATTTACAAATTTTTCCATACTTTCCTTCATATGAAAAACATTCATGATGGTTTTCTGTCTTTGGTTGCTGATTTATGAATCTTTTGGTTAAAGATTCAACACAAATGGCTCATATAGTGTTTCCAGGGCTAATGAAATTAATCTAATTAATTAATTTGGCTCATTTTCCAAAGAGAGAAAAAATCAGCATCCCTGCTCCTAAGCATACATAAGCCATTGCCTTGCATCCTGCTGCAAGGCAATGGCTTATATATGCTTAGGAGCAGGGATGCTAATTTGCTGAAAAGTTTCTGCTGGTGTGAGGAACATGCCCTTTCCTTTCCTAAATATTATCAGCCAAATTTCTGAAATTCTAGTTTGGATGTACTCTAGCAAGACTTCTTAGAGCTAGGCAGCTAAATTATCTGAAGCTTACTTGTGTGGTACCCCCATAGATGCATCAAACTGTGGCTGCTGCAGGAAACATGCAGGGATGTGTTACAAAGCCAAGCTGCTGCAGTACACCCCAGCTGGCTCCCTGCACTGATGGCAAGGGCTGCTGCTTGCTTCACTGCTTGGAACCACCCAGGCATCTGTCAAAGACACCCGCAGGCTGTCCTTCTGAACCCCAGCTACCCACCCCAGGCTCCACTGGGCTGGGCAGGCTTTTCCTTAGCCAGCTTGGAAGGTCTTTAAGAGAGTTTGTGGTCAAGTGACAGCTGGAATCACCACTTTTTATAAAGCAGAACTTGACAAAAGAATTAATTTATCCAGGCCAGGCTGAAATTTAGAGAGGGCTGAGCACTTTTTCTGTAGAGATGGTGGGGAACTAAACACTGTTTGGATCAGAACACTCACAGCCCAAGACCATGACAGCCTGAGACAGCACAGACAAGGGCACTGTAGCATTAGGAAGAACTGCAATGGGTCCTAATCCAGTCTGCAGTTTGTAAGTGCGAGTAGTGGGCAATCAGCACAGATAATGAAGGCAACAATAGTGAGTTTGGTTAAATGAGATTTTCCATCATCATGGTGAAGAGCATGCTGGGGGATAAGCTCAGCCTGAGTGGGCCCCGTTGCCTGTGTCACCTCTGCCACAGCCATGCAAAGCCAGGCTGCTGTTTCCACCCAGGAAGGGCTCAGGGATGAGGTGGAGAGGAAGTGGGACTGTCACCATCAGTTGGTCTGGGAATGACATTATTCCATCCCCAGGATTTTGCACACAGGAACCCAGTTCCAGCCCACCCCATTCTCTCTTCCCTCTGTGTGGCAAAGTGGGCCGCCTCTGTCTTTCTCTTCTTATTCCAGCAGAAGAAAATGGGATTTTCTACACAGGTGAGAAGCCTCAAGCTGAATGTTTACTCATGGGTGGGAAGAGGGGGCCAAAGAGCAGTTCTGGTGTGCAGCCTTCAGCTCGAGGACAGCACCTACATGTTTTAGGACTGAGCAGCTCTTTAGACTCACACTGTGCACATACATGTCCCAGCGATGTCCCCAGCTCAGGTCACATCAGGACCTTGCTGTGAAATACTTCCCATGCCTGGCATGGAGCAGCAATAGACCGTGGGATGGAGTCCTGAGGGCACACAGTGGCTCTGCCAGGAGACAGCACTGGCTGTTAGAAGCTATATCTCTATACACGAGCAGTGTTATAGCTATGCATGGAGATTACAACTCATTGTTGTGATGGCTACAGAAGGGAGTGGTGGGGAGCTGGAGTTCGAGGATGTTTGTAATCAGTGTCCCTCAGATACTCATACAGAAGAGGAGGCTATCAAAAGTGTTGGTCCTAAGGTAACACCAAACTACACAATTTTCTCCAAAATCCTTCTTCAAACCCTATTTTGTCCAGTGAAAATAATTGCTAGACATGCTACTGGTGAATAATGCCAGTGGAATTTGTACCATGTAATGGTGAGTACCTGAAGAACACCATGTAACCTCTCTGGTATTCCAATTTTGTGGAAAATTCTTGACTTTACCCTCTCTGTGCTTACTTCACCATGATAAAACCAAAGACAATACTCATCCTCTTTGTCTTGTCTGGGAAAATTTTATTTGCCCTCTAAGCTCAGGAAAGTAGAGAAAAGAACAAAAGAAAACAAGAAAAATCAAAATAAGCAAGCAGAATTAGATTGGTTTTTTCCTTAAAAACTTTGAACATTTTAAAACCCAAACATTTTTCACACACACACAAAAAAAAAAAAATAGCTCACATCTGTTACTTATAAAATTCCATTTATAAAATTCCATTTTAATGTGTTTTTTTCTTTTTTTTTTTTTTTTTTTTTTTTTTTTTTACTGGCTCCCAGACAGATGACAAAAAAGCAAATTAGACACAAGAATTACATGTTGTACCAGTAAGTGCTAGAGTCCCTGAAAGAATATAGCAGTGATTACCTTTTTTCTAAAGATTTGGCAAGGGAGGTATGATTGGAAGAGGGATAGAAGGAGCAGAGGTAGCTTGAGAACAAAGAGAAGGGTGATTAATAGAATACAACTCCTCTTTATCTTCCCTGCTTCAAGATACCAAAAATATTCAGGTGAGTAACGAAAAAGACAAGTACGCGTTACATCCCTGATGAGAGCCTCAGTCAAACGAAACAAACTTCCAGATAAATCCATTTTCTTCTTCAGATTAATATATTCAAAAAGGCACAAGCTTGTCAGCTTGGGCACTAGACTTATTTTTAAACATTTATCTAGTCAGCATGCCAAGCTCCTTGATATGCTCACAAGCAAAATTCTTAAGCCCAGCACTTTATAGCTGCAGAACGGCGCTGCTGCCTTCCTTGGGAAGCGCATTATTTCGGCTGTGTCTGCACACAGGAGCTGTGTCTCTTCCCCCGCTCGGGCATAAGAGCACAAACACAGCCATTCCCCTCTGCCCCATATCATGACTGCCATTATACCGACATAAAGACCCCATACTGATGTTGTTATTCTTCACCAGGAAAAGGAATGAATTGCAAGCACCTTCCTGCCACTGTAAGTGCATTGATACCAGGAGCTGTAGATGAAGTTAAAAGACCCCCCTTGTGCTTCCCCCTCTCCAGGTCTCTCACACAACTGACACAGTTACGTTTGTACAAAATCTAGCTATAGAGCAGGCTTTCATGGACCAGGAGTCTTTGCTCTTTTTTAATCCACTTAGACTAACAGCAGTGTACTGCTAATTCACATGGCGAAGGGCAAAGGGCTTTTAGCAAAGGACAACTTTTCCTTGTAGCAAAAATAGATGAACCCACTTTCCTCCAAAGAATTGATTAGTGGATGCCTTTGTGGATTTTGTACAGCAATCTGCTCATGTGAACTAGCTGTAGTTTGGTGGATGCAGAGGCTTAACCCCCCTTCTTCCAACCAAATGTGGGAAAGGAAGAAATTTATGCTTAAGTTGAGGATTGCAAAAAAAAAAGCAATATCTCTATTTATTTTTTTACACATAACATGTTTGGCTTTACATGTAATACCAAACATTTAAAAATAACAGCAATACAGAGCCCTCTGATGTTTTCCTAAAATGCCTGTAATGTTACGAATCTCAGTCTCCATTAATTTGGAAACAGATATCAATGGGAAACAAAATCATAAATTGGTTAAGAGCTAACTTCATCCTGTTAACCCTGCTGCTAGTCCAAGGGAGCCTTGGTCCATAAAGAAGTTTCTTATGAAATGGACAACTAAATATTATGGATTTATTGAATATTAAAGGATTATGTACACTTTAGTGCACTTTACATACATACTTGTTTAGATTGGGTTTTAAGCCACTCAGGATTTTCAATAGAAATCAAGCATTCCAGAATCCAGGCTGCTGCTGCTGCCTCAGCTGAGATAAGCTGCTAAAGGAATTTTTAGATATTACATGGTCTCCTATGTGCTACTTACCATTCAATTACATCAGTACTGCCTGATCCAATGCAATAAAGATAGGCACTGTGGTAATTCTAAGAAAACAGAAATACATACATATATATATATATATATATATAGATACATATACATATATACATATATATATATACATAGATACATATACATATATATACACATACACACATACACATTAGCAGGCACCACCAGACCAGAAATTATTGTAAACTCGAAGGCAGGCATGTGAAGGCAATTTGTATCCATGTTTGTTCAATATTTTGAAATCTTCTTTAATATTCAGAATTTTCTTTCTGGAAATTTTCTTGGAGCAATGGGAGATCCCTCAGCAATTAAATGAATATGAAAATATTTTGAAATTTCTAACACTAGTTATACCTATAAAAGCTCAGTGATATTCACATAGTTAAGGTTAAATTTGTGTTCCAATGCTTTGCTGAAAGAAAAGCAGATTTTGCCTGCTCTCTTAGCAAAGAAGTTACATCAATGTTAACAAAAAGACTTTCTGTATGAGCTGGTTATTAGTCACGTTCTGTCGGTAAGTCAGATTTTGCCTCCGCCTTGACTGACAGAACATCTACTAAATCTCTATTCACCTGTAGACTAAAGCAAGTAGAATAAACGAGGACTGAATGTTTTTTATAAAGCATTACCAGCAAAATTCAGTCTGTAACAAGTAAACCCCAGCTTTGTGGATTAGTAGAGATTAAAACTATAGAAAGTTAGAAAGTTATTTTCTTCCACTATTCAATCACATTTGAAGGTAGCCTTACATCTGCACTCACTTGCACTTACCATTCTTTAAAAATTTTCCACTGAAAATTGAGATTTGATTTTCTCAACAGTAAAATGTCAGCACCAGCTAAAGCGAGGCTTTTCTTGCAGGTTGTGACAGAGATTAAAATTGCACAGCCCTCCTTTTCCTCTTCCCTTCCTTGGGATCACTTTCTGAGGCTGTGATAAATGGCACCTAGATCCAGGCAGATCCTGCTGTATGGCCTTCTGAAGCACACCATTGTGCTCCCTGCACCAGCACGTGGCTGGAGCCTGGGGGAGCGTGGAGCATGTACCTCCATCCAGCCTCCCGAAATGCAGCGATGGTATGGGCGTGAGCCATCCTTTGTGTGTGTGTGTGTCAGATCTGGAAAATAACAACTGATTTTTGCTTCAATAAGGCACAGAGCCAACAGCATCTCCAGTTAGTTAACTGTGATGCTTGTAATTTCTGCTCATGACAATAATTTCTGGCTTATACATCTGGGAGGTGGCAGTGATGTTATTTCATTTACTAACATACAACTTTTCAGCTCTCATCCTGCAAATTGTATCACACAGTTGGTGCTCTGTAGAAAGAAGGCTCCTCTTTAGTGGACCAGATGGCAAGTTTAGGGCTTTTTTAAATCAAAAACCCACCAGAGCAAACAGACTCTGTGATGTTGCATGCAGGGACTGCTGAGCACATGAAAGAAAGACCCAGCTCCTGCTCACACAGATGCACAAGCCGATCATTTGGGCTTTGTGAGGAGGGATTAAATCCCAGTGGCTGTGTCTTGCCTGTGGGACAGTGGTGCTCCATGTTACTGTACCTCAGGGGGGTCACTCTGGCTCCCTGCTAGTCCACAGACCCCCTTTCCTCCCTCTGGACTGGGCAGGGGGCAAAGCACAGGGATCACATTCCCACATTTCACCCCAACACAGAGTCAAGACGTAGCTGAGCCAGACAGCAGAACCCAGGAGCTAAGCAGTACTCAGGGTCAGACTGCATAAACACAGTCAGTATTAAATCTGTATTATTTGCTTTCACTGCAGTGCCTTGGGTCTCTGAGAACCTTACTGTGCCAGGCACTGTATGAGTCCAGAACAAACTTACCCCAATATAGAATTTGAATAAGGACAGTATTGAACCGTGACAGATTTAGAACGCAGCCTTTAAAGATATCATTAAAAATGTTTTAAACCTCTGGGTTTTTGGAACAACACCATCCCCCACCCCTTTAGAGAGGAGATCTTGTCAGGCACTAAATAAATGTTTACAGAAAGGTGTTTATGACTCTACATTAAATAATAGTTTTAGATGGAAATGTTGACAGAGTCTGAGTGCTAGCAATGCTTCTCAGAATCTCGATGCATCTGGGAATTTATTTCCTTTTACAGCCTATGATAAAAAAAGGGAATAGCTTATCCATGTTTTAAAATCTCACATCCAGGGCCAACCAAAATTATCTGTAATTCCTGAAAACAGGAATTTCTACTGGAAACAGGAACAGAACCTCTACTGTTGATTTTTCAGCAGGAAAAACGTTACAAAAATCATCTCCATATGTTGCACAAAATCCTTTTTCTGTTTACAACTCATTGTTTCAGAAGCTGGGATTTTTAATATCACTGTATTTTCATTTCTCTATTCCCCTTGTTTATCTTTGTATCTTAAAATGTGTATTTGCTTGAGAAAAGTCTTCTTAATTTTGACCCACTGGTGGCCCAGCTAAGCGCTGAGCTAATAATGACTAATATTTCAAAATAAATTGCTCCCTCTAGTGAGATCACGGCAGTACTGATGTCTAGCAGATGTGCCTGAAAACTGCTTGAACGTGTTTCTCCGTACCACTCGATTAAGCAGCTGGGTCATTATGGACTTGATTCTGTGCTTCTTACACAAAACTCCCGATGATCCCAAGAGGGGACTTGCCTGAGCAAGGAGTGCATGATAAGGCCTTCTGCATTTAAGATAATATTATTTACAAAGGCTTATGCCTCCTACACCATTAAAATCTTCCCTTAAACAACATACCAATTAACTAGCACACCTTTTGAGGAGCACACTAGCTTGCTGAATGCTAAAGCCTTTGCTATGAATAAGTTTCATTCAAATAATACTGTTATCACCATCTCCTTTATTTCTTTCCGGTCCAAGTTGCTTGAAAAACCCAAACAAACTTCCAATTTAAGGTAGACCTTGCTTCAAACATGATCTGGATGAATTTGTTCCCCTGCATCCAGAAGCTTTTAATGTAAAAAAGAATCATTAATATGGCATATTTTGTGGCATCTTCAAAAGTCTCCTGAGGAAAAAAAATATATTTAAAGGAAACAGCATTAGCATTCTTTTTATCCCCTTCTAGCCTGTTGGCATGATAGTATCAGAAATAAAGTATTGCACAAGGAAAAGGTTGCCCTTTCTTGCTTTGATAAATACTCGGGAAACACTTGGGAATAAATCCCAGAGAGGCCAAAGCCAGGGTGCTGCTCTGGGTGCTGGGATGCCTCTCTGCTAATTTGTGGGGGACATTCATTCGCAGCATCACCCCGAAGCTGGCTGTGCCATGGCCACGAGTGCTGCAGACAGCAGCCATTTCCCTGAGCATCCGTGCCACACGGTCTGGGGAGGTGTGTGGCACCTAAGGAGGGCTCTGCCGAGGCGGTGTCCCCTCCCAGCAGCTTCCCCGAGCAAACCCACGCTCGCAGGGAAGTAAAACCAGAAACTGGTGTCTTGTTCGGGGCTATCCTGCTCTCTGTTCCCTTCTGCCTGCTGGCAGGACGGGCCCGCTGTGGCAGAGGCCCGGAGCCCGCGCTGCCGGGGCAGCCCTGGGCCTCTGGGTGCTCACCACCAGCACGGCCGGTGCTGAGAGCAGCGGCGCTGTGAAGCCCTGCTGGCTGCTGCAGGGTGATTTCATTAGCGGCACAGCCTGATTCCATTAGCGGGTGATTGGATTAGGTCCGATGAGTGGCTGTAGGAGAGCAGCCGGCCACCCACCCCTGGCCTCCCGAGTGCACCAGCGGTGTGGGGGCTCGATCTGCCCAAGGTTTGGTGCTGCCCAGCCTGGTGCAGGGCAATGTGCACTGCAGATCATGCAGGATGCTGGCAGAGCCTTTCCTTCGCCCTCCCGTGGCCCTGCCAGCTATGTGGAGACACAAACTCTTGGCAGGCTCCTGGACTCCTAAGAGATCAATCTCCCTCACAATGATGACCTTGGGAGAGCCAGGGATGGGAGATGAAGCCAGAGCCATCCCAGGTGCTGGAGGGGTGCAGCTGCCCAGAATGCCAGGCCACAGAACCCCACTCAGCTGTGGCCCAGTGCCAGGGCCTCTCCTGCACTCTCAGGAGAGGCTTTATACTTCAAAACAGTGAAGCAGCAACTCAACTGGTGTGAGATGAGAGTCTGGAAGAAGCCTCAGCCCCCTCAGGCTGCATAAGAGCAAGGCCGTGCCACTGCAGGAGGTAGGTGTGAGGGGAGGCAGCAGACATGCCTGAACACTGGGACCTGCTGTTCAAACCTTCCTGCCTGCCAGGGTATGTCCCATCACTGGGAGCAAGGTTCTGTTCTCCATAGCCCATGGGAAGCCAGCCATGAGAAAGAGCTCATCCCCCATGGAGCTTCTGTTTCCAGCCTGCCTGGCTGGCTGAGGGAGAGGGGCTGCGCTGCTTTTGCCAGGTGCTACCCTGTGGTGCTGACAGGGACAGGTGCCTGATGCCTTGCTGCTGTTCTGCCTGGGACAGCATTCCTGAACTCTCCCTGGCTCTCCAGCCTCCCTTTGCAATGCTGCAAAAGTGTTGCTGGAATGCTGAGGCTACAGACATTATCATGACTATGAACCTGGGTTCATTTTCTATAAGCAAAGCTTAACTGACTGTAGCAATTCTCCAGAGTTCTCAGCAGAGCCATGTCTGCAGGAGAGCAGCCGCCACAGGCAGTGGTAGATGAGTCCTGCTTCTGTAAATGAAGAAACGACTTAAAGGCAGGTGTTCAGGCTTCTTAAACAAATATTTCCTAACTTCTTTTCAGTGAGGAATAAAAGAACATTTGACTCCCCAAAGCAATGGATTAAAAAAACAAACATAAGCCTGTTTTGGAAATGCTAAGGGCATTGTTGTGGGCTACTGGCAGAACAGTGAGGGGACACTGCCTGGCTTTGCCATTCCCAGCCACACCTCAGGCAGCCAGAGCTTGTTTGTATCCTGCCATGACCCCTCAGCATTTTGCTGAGCATAGGCACTCCACAGAATCACAGGTGCTTGTTTCCACAGTCCCTCAAAGCACAAGTGTGTGTGCATGTTTGTGTGTGTATGTCCAAAAAGAAAGACAAGTCTGAAGAAGATGAAATATCTTCTTAACGTCTCAGTTGCTATCAGTGAAAAAAAGCTAAAAAATACATAGCTCAGAATGATGCTAGGGAGTTTATGGACATTTATGGTTGTTGCAAATTACACATGCCTGGTTTTGCTAGGAAGCTTTTTTTAAATTGCAACCAACTGCTTGAAGTAAAATAGCCATCGTGCCAGAATCCAGCACACCTTTTTTATACAGATGTGTATGTATGCAAGCTCATTGTGACTGTCTTGGGTTCTGAATATTTGGCCTTTTAATTCATCATGGCAGTGCCCGCTGCTTTTTGAAACATAACTTGCATTTTCACTAATTTCTAATGAGGAGTGGCATTCCTCAGAGGTTGGTATTGGGACCAGCACTGTTTAACATCTTTGTTGGCAACATGGACAGTGGGATTGCGTGCACTCTCAGGCAGTTTGCCAATAACACTAAGCTGTGTGGTGTGCCCAACACACTGGAGGGAAGGGATGCCATGCAGTGGGACCTTGAAAGGCTTGAGAGGTGGTCTTGGGTGAACATCATGAAGTTCAGCAAGGACAAGTGCCAAGGTCCTGCACCTGGGTCATGGCAATCCCAAGCACAAAGGCTGAACAGAGAATGGATTGAGAGTGGCCCTGAGGAGAAGGACTTGGGGATGTTGGTGGATGAGAAGCTAAACATGACCAAGGACTGTGTGTTTGCAGCCCAGAAAGCCAAACTGTGTTCTGCATCCAAAGCAATATGGCCAGGAGGGTGAGGGAGAGGATTCTCCCCTTCTACTCTGCTCTCAGGACACCCCACCAGGAGCACCGTGCTCAGCTCTGGGCCCCTGTATAAGAAGGGTGCACACCTGTTGGACCAAAACTGGTGTAGGGTCACAAAGATGTCAGAGGACAAGAGTGCCTCTCCTGTAAAGACAGACTGACAGAGTTGGGGTTGCTCATCCTGGAGAAGAGAAGGCTTTGGGGAGACCTTACAGCAGCCTTCCAGTAGGGAGACTCTTGGGGTAGCCTAGAAGAGAGGTGGAGAGGAACATTATAGAAGGGCATGTAGGGGTAGGACAAGGGGGGGATGGCTTCAAGCAGAAGGAGGGTAGGTTTAAATTGGATGTTAGGAAGAAATTATTTGTTGCAAGGGTGATGAGGCACTGGCACAGGCTGCCCAGAGGAGCTGTGAGTGTCCCATCCTTGCAAGTGTTCAAGGACCTTTGAACAACCTGGTCTAGTGGAAGGTTTCTGCCAGCAGCAAGGGGGCTGAACTAGATGATCTTTAAGGCCCCTTCCAACCCAGTCTATGTTATGATTAAAATGTGACATAGAATTAAATAAAACTAAAAAGTGACATAAGATTATTATATGGGTTGGTTGTTATTTTTTTATACCTATAAATTTTAGCCTTTATGATTACCATTTCTTCTAGGTTAAGTAGTTTTATGCAATGTGATTAGAAGCTCCTGTGTGCCTAGTGGCTAGTCTCTAAAACCAGGTTGGGGCTGTTTTGTATATTTTTTGAGGATGTATTATAAATAGTCGAGGAGGTGCTTGTGTTTGTGTTAAAGCCAGTATAATTAAATGTAATTGCTACCAACTGCCACTAGAGGCTGCTCTTAATACACTGTGAAGAAATAAAAATAGGGAAAATTCACTGCACGTCCCCTATCTCCCATAAAGTAAGGGGTTTTTTTCTTTAACAAGAGGAAAAGAAGTTTATCACCATGATGCATCTTCATGATTATCCTATTTATTTCCACTGCTAAAGATTTGCTAACCATAAAATCACTCTAGCTATTACAATCCAATGCAAGAACAAACCATATTTCCCAGACCATCTATTCTCATTGTTTTTCTAGTGAACACAGCAAATAGATCATTTTTTTTATTGCATTTTAAGAAATAGTTGAGCAATAACTCCTAAAATTACAGTCAGAAATTTATGTTTTGCTTTAACATATGTTTTTGGGATAATATATTTCCCATAGTAAAAACTTAATGTTACTTCACTATTATGTTTTCTGATGCTTGCTTTTTTTCCTGTCCCTAATCTTCCCTATCTGATTTGTCTTGGACATATTGCATTAATCTCCTGTGCAAGGAGTCACAATTAAAGAATAAAAATACCTTCAATATTTTGCAAAGAACTCTTAAATATTTTCTGCAGAACTGTCAGCCCCTAAGCCAAGAGTGTTTAAATAAACAAAACACAAGCTGTGTGTGTGTCACTAGGACACGGGTGTCAACTTGCTTTAATAACTTAACTGCCTCTCTGTTTCCCTGTCCTGCACACTGTTTCCATGTTCACCTCATCAGCCTGGCAGGCACCCCAAAAATGTCTTTTTCCTGAGTAAACCCACCCATCCATTAGAGCAGAATGAGCAGTTTTGGCTAAATGAGTTGTTCTCCATTTATTCAAACTGCAAAGATGGCCAAACCTTTCTTGCTCTGCTCAGTTTTCTCCTAGCAGGGGACCTGAGGTGGGCTCTGCATGGGGTGCAGCACAGAAAGTGCCAGATTGGTGTGTTAGTGGAGCACCTTGCTTGCATGAATACCATCCTTTGGCCTAGCCCTGACTTTCTGGCTGGGCAATGCCAGTGCCAGCTAAGACGTGCCCTTTAGTGTTGTACCTGATTTGCCCCTCCTACAATCTGATTTTAGCCATGGCTGACCTTGCCCTTGGTTGTGACATTTCAGCATTAATTATGTGTTGGCTCTGCTGCTGGCTGTTCTTTTTTGTGACTGAGTCGATGTTCATTAAAACCAGCCCCAGCTTGCATCAGCCCTTCTCAAATTGCTCAATTGTGTGCTTCTGTTTTGTGGCTAAGGTGATACCTGAGGGGGTAGTTTGCTCTAGTTCACCTCCTGGTTTGCACTGGCTGTCTTTCATGCCTAGAGCTTGTCTTTCCTCTGTTGCAGTTGGGTTAGGGAGCTGAACAAGCTGTCTGTGAAGCCAACAGTCATGTTATTTTGGGCATTTAATAGAGGAGCACATTTATGTTTGTTTTTCTCCTGAATTAAGGAGAAGGAGCACGTTTCTATGCAGCTTGAGCTTTGTTTTCTGCAGAAGAAGTGGAAACCTGAAGTCTTGTCTCACCTGACATAGAAATTTTCCCTTGCATAGGACTGAGCATTTTGGTTTGGAGTCCTTGAGGTGGTAGGGTAAAATAAGCAAGAGCACTGGAGGAGAGGAATGCCTCTTACATGCAGTGGTTGGAGATCTTGTGTGGGAAGTGGACTTCATGAATTATGGTTTCTGCTGGAGAGAATTTTAAACCCCATGCCTGCCCTTCCAGGCTATTACTCACACCACTGTACCACAGAACAGTGCTCCTCTACATTTCCAATTACTTACGGCCTACTGATACAGATCTGAGCTTATTAGCAGCCTCTGTTGAAGGTATCCATCTTTATTTAAAGTAATGATAAAAATACTCTGCAATAAAATACTAATAAAAATGCCTGTGTTCTCAGGTGCTCATGTGAAGCAGCAAACTAGGCAGTTACTAATTACTTTTGATTCTGACTATTATTTAAGTACCATGGGAAAATTGGAAAGACCAGGCCCAGTAGAGTTGTGTGGAAGAGTTCACGTGCATTTCTTTGGAGGAGGCAGAACTGAGCCTTGATCTGTTTGCTTTCTTTGCAAGTGCTCCAGCCCAAGAAAAAGCAGGGGTGATGACTTTTCAGCAGGGTTTATGTAACTTTGGGTCCGTGGTGTTTTCTCCAGCTGAATTTGCTTAAGGAACCTGGGTGGGCCATAATTTCACTTTGCTGAAAGTGACTATTTGCTAAAATAAATGAATCCAATCAGTTTTTGGCTGCCCACCAAACACCTGGAAAATCTTCCTCTTAGGTTGCCACAGTAACTCCTTTGGCTTATGAGAACTTGACCGACAGCTTAACGCCTTTTTTGGCATGAGGTACCTCAACTTTTGTTCTGGCTAATAGCTGTGTTAGCAACCCTCCTAAATGCATCCTGCAGTTTTTTGGTTTCAGGATTCCTCTTTGAGAAAGCCCTAAGTTGCAGAGCTGCTACAGATATGAGCTCTGTACTCAGGGGTTTGCAGTTCCTGATTGGAGAGGCATCCTTGCTGACCTGTGGTGTACAAATGCATTTGACAGTACGCAAAACAGAATGGGAGCTCTGGAATGGCAGAACCTCATCACCCACGTCTGGCCTTGCACTCCTTGGAAGAAATCATATCAGTGATCAGTCCCTTTGTTCACTACAAACAGTTAAAGAAAATATTGGGAAGGGTATTTAGAAGTCGGCTGGCCATGTCATCCATCTCCAAAGGAATATTAACCTTGATGGTTTAAGCTGAGTGAAGGTTGTGTGGTGGATATAACATTTATAACTGCAACATCTATTTCACATTAACTTTTGATTTTTACTAAAATAATGAGCATGTACCTCCAGCCTTCCTTTTGAAGAGGTAGACTCCAGTCCTCTCTCATGCCTGGATATCTTCCTTTCCCTGGGTACCTGGTTCTTAAGACCATCCATGTGTATTGTTTCAGCATCATTAAACCATTAGCAAGCAGGTGTCAGCTTGGTAGCAGTCTCTGGATATCAGTTTGTGAAGAATAGAGGGTTGATATGGAAGGGCTTTCTGCAAGTGATGGATTACTGAAACTAGTAAGTGCTACTTACTAATGGTATTTTTTAGATTTTAGGTGTTGTTAAAAGCACAACAGGCATTTCTGCAGCAACAGAAGTCGTGTTCATTTTCTTTCACACTATATTGTGGTCATAATTTTCAGAATTTGCTCTTTCCTCCTGACTCTTTGGAATGTACACTGGGAAGCCAGAAACTCTCAGACTTACCTGAACCATATACATTTCAGATGCTTTATAAATATATCTGTAGTTTTTTTTCTTTTTTTTCCAAAACACATATTGGAAAAATTCAGGTATCTGGGCAGCCTTGTGAACCACTGTAGTCTCTGTGAGTTAGAGAATATTTCCTTAGTGTCATATACCTATATCTTTCTGTGCCAGTTTTCCACATACAGGCATACATTCAACTGCCGTAGGTGTGGATGTGAAGTTGAAATACCTCCAGGACAACTGACTTCTAATGGAATACTGGATTCTGTGTAAACACTTGGGAAAACAAACTCAACCTTATTTGACTAATTTTCATAACTGGATACATATAACGCAAGAAAAAGCTTTAATCTGGCAGTATGGTATTGTTGTTGCTAGCAACAAGAGAAGTTCCTATCCTTCAGACCCAGCACAGGCTAGCCTTTTCCCTCTCACCTTGAGTTCCAAAAGCTGCTGGAAGATGCCATCACACAGAATGCCAAGAAATGGTACTGGTTATTGTGGGAAGGCTGGAGGGATACTTCCCAGTCACGTTCTCTTTCAACAGACATACCATATGTTTAAGGTGGGGGTCTTTTTTTTTTTTTTATGTCTGCATACTCATAGTGATCTTAACTGCTGGTTCAGAAACTGGCTGAGTCGGGGAGTTGTAGACGCCTCGGTGTTCCCATTGGTGCTATTCATTTTTTTTGCTCTATGCAGTAATACAATGTCTTCAGTTGTTTCTTTACCTGAATTATCAAGATAAAGCCTTTTCGTACTCCTATCAGGCTTACAGCCTCCTGGGGCCCATGGGCTCAGGCTCTATAGGACACACAGCTGTAGCTGATATGAGACAGATTTGCAGAGCTGGTGTAAGGCAACACTGCAGAAGTGGTAAGTGACCCCTCTTTAACTCCACCACATTGCACTTCGATTACTCAAAATGTTTCTCTGCCTCGCTGCCTGCAATAGCGTTTGGTGTGGTACAATAGGAACAGCAGAGTCTCAAAAAGCTGTGTGGATCTAAGGGGCCAGCTGGTTCTGCACTCCCTCACTTGGCTTTATCAGTAGAAATTCCTTCCTTGCTGATCGAATGACCAAGGGAAAATTATCTCTTTTTAAAACAGTTCACATTTCTTTGGATTCAGTTTCAAATTGGCATTCTTAAGCTTATCACAGACCATTTATAAATGCACCAGTTCCTGACTGAAAGATTTAGCATGTACCAGATTTGTTATCCATCTCGAACAAACAGTCTGAAAGAGGCACATGCCATACAGTACATTCTCCATAAGCCATTTAAAGGTAGCAAGAGTGCTGCATAATCTAGAAAACATTATTTAAAATTGACAGAATCTTTATCATAAAAACAGCTGCCTTCTGGGCTTTTGGACTTTCTTCCATGTTCCTTGACCCACTTAAGACCAGTGTAGAAATCCAGCTAACCTTTCTGTAACATCAAAAGTATCCAAGCACTAGTTAAAACTCTCTCTGATCCAGTGTGGCTCAGGCACAAAAGCTGCAATTGGTCAGAGCTTCCTAAACAGAATGAGAATCAACTGACAGGTGGCAATTGCTTGGTTCACTCTTTAAATCTCCTTCTCTTCCCCATTTATGCAGGGCCATGAGCTCAGTAGTTGTTCAGGCTTGTCCTTGGCTTCTCTTTCTCTCTGTGCTTCAGTGATATATTTCTGTTCTCTCCCTCTGACCTTTTTTATTCTTTCTACTACAGTGATGTACAATATGCACAATATGTGTCTTGTCTCTGAAAAAGTGGTATTGTCTGTGTGACTTGGATGAAGGCTGCTTTCGCTGTAGCTTTCCAGCATCACAGAAAATCTTCATTACTTCCCATGTTTGCCTTGATAAAAGCCTACTACTGTAACTGGCAAAGCTGGCCAGCCTGGTCCCACTTGTTGGTGGTAGTAGAGGCTACATGTAACAAGGGATAAAAATATCTTGAAGTAACTTCTTAATCTTGTACCACTACCATAACAGTCATACTTCTCTTTCTACAGCAGCTTGTGGCAGAAATGTATGAATAATAAAATCAGGTCTTTTTGCCAAAATTTCATTAAATCATCACTGAAAGGGAAAATGACTGAGCTGTGTGCTTGGATATCTTTATATTGGTTTTGCAATGTTCCACATCATGGCCAGCAGAAATTAAAAACCTTCAATCAAAACATACTGTACACAGAAAAAATTTCAGAGGCGATTGTACTGTTGATAGTCACAGTGATACAATGCAATGGCATTACTGTGTGATGCTACCAAACCTGTTTGTGACCTTGAAACCAACAGAGTTTTTATTTGGCTTCCACTCCTTCAGTCCATCAAAAGCATAAAACAGTGAAGGTGAGTTGTTGTATGTTGCACTGAACTGGCAGCTGCTAAAGGAAAATCTGCTCCCTGTCTGCTGCTGGTAGTTTTGGGTGTGTGCAGCTGCTTCCCTTTCACTGCTCTCTGTGTGTGAATCTGAGCATCAAGAAAAACTGGAAGAAATTGCCTGGCCCTTTGCCACCTCCTCACCTTGAAGAGCAGCTGGTGTCTGTAGCAAGTTGTAACCACTGGTAGTCAAAATCCTGCCATGTTTTGTTTGCAGGAGGCAAATGACTGACATTTTCCTTTGACAGATCTTGTGTTTTAACCCCAGCTGGCATCTCAGCCTCACACAGCCACTCGCTCACTCCTTCTTGGTGAGATGGGGGAGAGAATTGAGCACGTAAAAACAAGAAAACTCATAGGTGGATATGAAGATAGTTTAATAATTAAAAAGCTAATTAAAGCAAAAGCTACGGATGCAAGTAAAGCAAAGCAAGGAATTCCTTCACCACTTCCCATGAGCTAGCAGGTGTTCAGCCATCTCTATGAAAACAGAACTCCATCACACATAATGGCTACTTAGGAGCACAAACGCCATCACTCTGAATGTCCGTCCCTTCCTTGTTCTTCCCTCCATCTCTGTATGCTGAGCATGGTGCACTATGGTATGGAATATCCTGTGGTTGAGTTGGGTTGAGTTGGTTGTGGTTGAGTCCTGTCTCAGCTGTGTCCCCTCCCACTTCATGCACATTCAGTCTCCTTGGTGAGTTGGTGTGAGAGGCAGAAAAGGCCCTGACACTGTAAGCATTGCTCAGCAGCAATGAAAACATCTCTGTTTTATCAGCACTGTTTCCAGTACAAATGAAAAATATAGCCCACACCAACTACTGTGAAGAAAATTAACTCTATCCTAGCCAAAACCAGCACAACAGGACAACTGACTTTGTCACCACATTTGTCTGGGCTTGTCACAGCTATTTGGGTGTCTAGAGAGAGGCACAAAACAGTACCAGCCTTGAGTGAAGTGTGGAAGTGGAGGAAAGTGTTTCCATCTGGGACTAAGTTGTTCTGGAGTCCTCTGTACCAAGGCTCA
Source organism: Agelaius phoeniceus (assembly GCF_051311805.1). Taxonomy (NCBI): domain Eukaryota; kingdom Metazoa; phylum Chordata; class Aves; order Passeriformes; family Icteridae; genus Agelaius; species Agelaius phoeniceus. Next base: position 26,644,783 of record NC_135268.1, read on the forward strand.
GAGGCAAGCACATAGCCTGTACCAAAACTACTGTACCTTAAAGTCATCTCCTCTTCCCTTTGAATAGCATTGCAGAATGAAGGTAAGGAAAGTGCTTTTCCATGCTCCTGTCTTCTGATCCAACTGCAGAGTTTCCTGACAGCTGTGCATGAAATCTCCCTGGGCTACCTACTATGGGGTGCTCTGTGATCCTGCTCCCAGGACACCTGGACAGACATTGGCTCTAGCTGGTTGTGGTCTCTGCTCAGGAGACCAGGGAGAAGGCAAGGAGGTGCTCAAATTTGCTGCTTGTCCAGTGTCAGGACACAGCACATGGAAACCTGGGAACTCCAAAACGCCCCAGCTTCCAGCTTGGGAGAGACAGAGTAGCCTTCTCCAGCATCACAAGGGCAGAGGGACTTGGCACTGAGAATTCTTTCTTTGCTGTCTGTAGTCCTGCAATAGACTCAGTTGCAGCAGTGGGACTCATCTGACCCCTCTGGGTGCATTTCCCATTTTTTCTCAGAGGAGTTAATAGGTTTCTTCCCCTTCAGAAGTCACTGAAGCTATTATGTACAGCACAGCTGAGCTATGTAACAGCTGTTCTTCTATAACCCATAAAGTTTCAAAATTTCATTAGAATGAGACTGAGATTTCATGGAGATTTTTAAATTTTATTTTTCTATAAGAAAAGAAGCAGTAAGTAAAGCATGTCTTGTTTGCAGTATTGGCTGCCACAAGTTATTTTTTTTAAAGAATAAGAAATAAGACAAAAGTAACCAAGACAACCCTTACCCTAAGCTACAGAATCCCAACTAATAACATTGAAAAAGAAGTTGATAATATTGATCCCTTGTGAACTAGTAGTTAAACTTCAAAAATCAATTAAGAGGAAAGCTTAACTGGCCTTTCTGTAGTATCAGAAAGCAAACCCAAATCCCAGACATAGAATTTTTACAGCTATGAATATAGGAGATGATTTTCAGACAATGTCAAAACTACCGTTTAATTCCCTTTCCTTCAGGAGGAAGCTCCTATGAGGTGCACTTGGAAAGGAATCCCTGAGTATACTAGACATACTTCTGTGCAAACCAAGAAGTAGCTTTGCAGAGTGGTGTGCATAAGGAGTGAGTCCAGAGTGATCAGCAAGGACACCAGTTCTGCCATCACTTCTGCTTTGAATGACTTTAAACCTTTGTCCTGTTTGTTCAGTCAAATTCAGCTCTCAAGCTATCCTTGCTAAGCAACTACACCAACATTGCTCTGGCAGTGGTCTCCTGAGTGTTTGTAGAAAAAAATATTAGGTCTTAGTAAGATACCTAGGTGAGAAATCCACATTGGTAAACATCTTTGAAGATCTGAGTGCCTGATCTTTTTCACAAAGTAAGACTTTGAGGCCCTGCTGTGATTTCCAGCCATGATAGTATTTCCTCCTTATTTTCTTTCAGCCATTCGATGTTGCTCTTCACTTGCTCCAGTGTCTGACTCCTGGGTATTTCTCCTGCCCCAGCATTAGGATATTTTTCAAAGAAATTTTCCACCTGGAAAAGAGAAAATAATTGATGTGAAGTAAATAATGTTGCTATTGGGCAAGCAGCTTTTTACAAAGACACAGTCAGGGGTAATTCTGACTGGGAGAGATCTATAAGCTCATGCTAGTAGCATTGGAATAGTTTTACAGTTTACTCCTGCTGCTTTAAGTATTCAGAGGACAAAAAAATAATTTTCCTGTCCAGAAGATAGTGAAATATATTGACTTAAATTCAAGAGAATTGATGTCATCATACCTGCCAAAGCTGGAGCTCAGTGTTGAAGGTTTGGGCAATAGTTACTATTCGACCAAGATATCTGTCATTTATAGTGAATCTAGAAAAACAATTTAATAAATTATGTTTGATGCAAAACCATAATTATCTGAAGTGTAAACTTCTAATTGTATTACAATAAAGCAGGTACACCCAAATTCCAGCATTTTTTGAAATAGTTGAAAAATAGCACTCCTACATAATATCTGAGCTGTTCTTAAATATGTTTACTAATGGAGTGATCTCTTATGGTGGAATAATTTTTTTAAAGTAATTACTGCTTGTCTCAGGCTGGAAGTGAGGAATATTGCTGCTCAGCAATACAAAAACTGTCCAGATCACAGCTCTGGGCTTGCAGGTGTGCTTTCTTTCTGTGCCCTCACCAAAAGGAGATGGAAAGGAGAGATAAGTTACCCAAATATTGAGGAGAAAAGTGAAAAGGTTTGGGATTACTTCCACTGCTCATCTGTATGTCTGCTGCTTGCTGTTACCATTGGAGTAAAATTTAAAAAAGCCCCCCCATTTTATACTCTGTCTTCTTGGTATGAAATCAGTCGCAAGAGTGGAGACTTGATTCACTAATTTCCATGCAATAACCAGATTTCTGTGGCCTTGGTAAAACTTTCTTTCCTTGATGACCATTTACTGGTAGCGATCATTTAGGGAAAGAATGGTTTTCAAGTTAGCAACAAAATAATTTTTCCACAGCAAATGGATATAATTGTGTTGAATAAGCTTTCAGTTTTCATTTTGCAAGGGTCAGTGATTATAACTGTACAATGAAAACACAGAAAAACATGGCATGCAACAAGATTTACAGGTGGATGTAGTTTCCCATGAGTTCATTAAAGTACCTGTCAACTAAGTACTGCCAGTTCAGTCGTATCCAGTCCCAGGCCATTGTTTTCCCATAGGTGTTATATGAGATGTATCTCAGGACCGTGAACACATCTTGGCTTTTGATGAGGCTGGTGTTGTAAATATATTTCAGATATCTACGGGAAATGCCATAGGATTCAATGAGAACCATTTCCAAACAGGAATATTATTTTTTTTCCTACAGCATTTTAAAGGTAAAGTACACGGATCTAAAATGTAACTTGTGTCAAGAGATAATTATATTGAAAGAAATCTTAGTTAGGAATCTTTAGCAAAGTAGGTAGAGAATATGTCTCTATTTGAAAATAGCTAGACCCCATTATTATTCCTATATTTTAATGCAGTAGAGAAAACAAGACTGGATCAGTTAGTAGTTCAGCCTGTTAAGCCAAGCACCAAAAAAAGTAGTAGTCCAGACTTTAAAGATTTTATAGGGACCATGAATACATGCACAGGTGGCTTGCTCACATTGACATCTGTGCTGTTTGTTTGGAAATTTTTTTCCATACAAAATTAAAATTCATTTGGGCAGAGCATGCCTGCAAGTGCTGCAGCTATACTTCCAGTTATGGCACAGATGGTTTTGACTGACAGGGTGAAGCACACATGTTTGCAGGGAGATGAGTAGCATGGTCATGGATTCACAGCAGCAGCTGCAAAAGAACACCCTTTCAAGCTGTTGTGTGTTGGGATTAAGGATTGTCTTCTTTTTCCCTATATGTAATGGACATTTTGTTCAATCTGTTTGCTCTTCCCTCCTTGTTTGCTATTTTAATAGTAAATTGAGAGAAAAGCTTTCCCTGTTTTAGGAGGAATTTTTTATTTTCTGCAAATATAGTCTGATCTAGCTAATTAATTCATGTCTTAATTCATGTCTTAATCATCATGTCTAAATCAGCTATTTAATGGCTTTAGATTAAGGCTGTTGCGGTCACAAAAATTTAGGAATCCAGCTGCTTCCTACTGTTATTTCAATTAATCTAAATCTTTTATTTACTCTTTCTGAATCTTTTTGAATCTCCTATACTTCCGTGTTTCACCTCCTTTAAACTTGGAACTCTTTCAAGCAGAGCCTGCTCCATGTTATGGTATTTAGATAGGGCTCTGATACAGTGGTGAATGGCCCTGGTGTAGGTGTTTGCTTGCATGAGTGCTACATGATACAGCAACATGCAAAGTTATCAGATAAGCCTAAAGTAGCCAATGTGCCTATGCAGGACGACAGCCTGGTGAGATACTTGCCAAGTCAGACAGTCTGCTGGATGACTCTGGGGCAGTATCCAGACTCCTCATCATTGCCATGGCAGCATGAATTCAACATTTTTGGTTCTAGCTTGAGCACTTTTGCACAGCACCTCAGGGAGCATTGCAAGTTCACGTGGATGCCTTCATAGGACTGTTAATAACAATTGCTCAAGGTTGTTTGCCTAATTTTAGCTAGTTAGAAAGTAGACATCTAGGCTAAGCAAACTGGAGCTAATGGAGAGTGACTGACAACACCCAAAAGCAATTCTTTCCATTGATTTTAAGCTCCTTTCCTGGTCTGGGATAAGCAGTGCTTTGTAGGTCTGGCCTCTCTTCACTGATAAAGAGGAAATGGATGACTAATTTACTCCCGATAATTAACTATTAAGCAACTAAAATTGCACAGGGTGCACACACTGTTGGAAGAGCTGAAGGTTGTTGATTGTGTGCAGCAACTACCATGTCTTCAATACATTTCTGCTAAAAGAACAAGGCTTTTCCCCTGCCATAGTACAATCTCAGTGGGGCATGTTAGATAACTGGTCTTGAAAATGTATTGCATTCCTCATGCTGTAATCTGACCAAAATGACAGCACTGAAGAGAGGAAGAGGGGAAAGAGCAAACAGCAAACAGTTGCTTCTGTAGGAAAAGAGAAATCTGTGTGTGTTTAAATCACCTGTCCAAAAGGGTGATGTTCCTCACTGATGCCAGGCCATATAGCAACTTTTCTTTTTCTTGGGCTAATGAAGTTTCTTGGTATTTGTCAAACATGTGATTCCATGATGTCTCATTGCCTGAGTTCTGCATCCCATAGCGATATACTATAAGTCGGAGATTTGCAGGAATACTAAAATAAAGAAACAGAACTTAAATATTCTTCCCCCTTTCCTACTTGAGATCAGTGGTACCCAGTCACACGCTGTGTTCTTCACAAACCACAAAAGATGTGAGCACTCACGTTTCTCCTTGTAACCAGCGATTGAAGAGATGAGAAGCACTGTTCAAAGATTCTGGGTCATTCATACTGCAGGCAAAGTCTAGAACAGATGCACGAAGAAGCCTTGGAAAGAGAGAGAGAGTGAGAGAGATATTTTCCTACTGCTAACTATTGTTTGAATGCATCAATAACATGAGAAGGAAAAAATAAAGATTGTCCCACCTCTGCAAATGGTCTCCAGAATCCTCCCAGCCCAGTTCATCCACAGTTGGTTTTACCAGATTGCGAAAATATTTCTGAAGTAGAAAAAGGATGTTGGTTACATGTGTAGATTTCTTTAAATAATAATATATTTAATTTCATCGTTTGTTCTCCTTAATTTTTTTTCAGAACTAGCATCTCTTGAATGAAAAGTAACATGAACAGGCACACACACAATCTTTCCACATCCCCACAGCATGCCAAGTCTGAAAGCTTGCAATACTGATGTGCAGACAGGACAAAGCCAACCTGGTGCTCTCCAGCCTTGTCTGTGTTCCCAGATGACGGCTGGGGTACAGTAAGGACACACTGCCACAACTGCTTTCCAGAGATGATAGTCCAGGACATACCTACTTTAGTAACCATTAAATCATGTTCAGTATTTTAGGTCAACTAACAAACCTACTCACTGCCACATAGAGATATAGCCATCCTTTGTGCTGAGGACAGGTGTTTGAGATTTTGCTGCCCTATTATTGAATGCAGGACAGCCTTGACTAATAAATACCTGTAACATGCCTTATGGTGACAGATTATAAGAATAATTAGGCATAATGTCTTTTCTCCAAGTGCATGGTCCTGAATGCAGAATTCAAGTAATTCAGATACCACTATGAAGCACTGTTTAGAGGGGTTTTTTTAAGAGAACAATAATGAAAAGTAAATGTAATAGTTCAGCAACACTGAAAATCACTTGAAATTCAGTATTATTCTTGTGAGAGATTCTGAATTATCAGATTCAGTGGTCCCAAGCTGGGTTGGGTTTTATTTTGCTTCATCACCTGAAACAGGGGATAGAGAGTTTTATCATCTTCAAGCATGTTTGCAAGGTACGTTACAGCTGATATAGCTCTATTCCAAGGCAAATAATCTGTTTCCTTTCCTAGGTATTTTGTGAGTTCCAGGGGAACAGCGTAATTCACAAGTCCAGGTCTGTGGAAGGAGAAAACATAACTTCTGTTATTTTAATGAATTTGAAATCTTGCTTCTCCAAAGATATTAGATTTACTATTTACTTTAGAAGGCCTGAAATAGTAAAGTTTGTGAGGGAGAAAGTTGTCTGGAATGTAACTTGGAAGGTGTTTTCCAAAGAGATAACCAAGGATCACTGTTGATCAATGCCTAACCATAGGAGTTGTGCCATTGTGAGAAGACTGCTAGCATTGTGCAGCAGCCCAGTATGCCTAGAAGTGGGCAGCCTTTAACTGATTGACATTAATATAACAAAATAAGAAAGGAATTGCTGGTTGGTGACATCCTGAAAGGCTGAGGAGACTTAGAGCCTGTTACAGATTGCTTAAAATTTATCTGTGTCAGCATGGCTGGCTTCAAGATCTAGAAGCTTCCAATCAAGTTTCTAAGCAAACTACTAGCTGAGGTGGTAGCTACTCAATGCCTTGGTATGCATTGTAGGCACACCTCTGCTTTTCTGGATACCTAACCTCTTCTGGAGTGCTTCCATTATTGTTAATTATATGGAGAAAACACCCCTTTCTAAGACCTGTGCAACTGAAGCCTGCTTTTTTCTTGCCACGGTACTGAGGGGGAGCATTTCTCGTGATTGCAATGGTAATGCAAGTTGCAATTCTTACTTAAATGCACCCCCTTGCACCCACAAGATAAAGCAACAAAGAATTAAAGCTCATACCAAAGTCAGAAAATTTCTTTCAACCACCTGGGTTGCCTGAATCCTAATTATTAGGCAACAGAAAGTGAAACATTTGTGTTGAAATCTCTGTAGAGAATTAGTTTACCTTGCTAAAGAAAAAGCGTCATCCAAAATCCCTGCGCGATCAGCAGGTGAAAACATCTGTATGAAAAGAGGAAAAGAGGGATCAAGAATATACAGATTATTTGCAGAAAAACCCCAGCCTTACAGACCTCTTATAAGAGACCCACCAGACAAGTTAGACATTACAACACTCACTGTGTGGTTTTGGAGCAGAAGATTGCTTAAACTGGCCCAGTTTTGACTATCATAATTTACCCGGAAGAATCCAATGTGGTCTGGATTAACATTCACAAAAGTATCAGTAGAAGATGGTATTTGAATTCCTACAAAACAAACAGTCATCAGTTTGTGCACCTTATATGATGCAGAACTCACTGGAGATTCCTGGACTCCAAACATTTTATTTGATTTTAATGGATATCAAAATAAGGTCCAACCCTTAATTTAATTTATTTCTTTATTTACTTCTAAATAGCTCTCAGTAAAGATGAGTTATTACAGATTTTGATGAATGCCAGCACTTGTCTTACACAAATGAATTGCAGTAATTATTTGGGGTAGCTAGTTTGTTAAATTTGAAATGGAGGTCATTCTGAGTAGGATGAGGATGGTGAGATTTAGTATCATTGTAAGAAGTAAAAAATTGCAAAGAAGCAGTTCTTGCAAATATATAATTTTAAACATTTTTCATCCTCGTGTGCACTATTAAAGTTCTCATATTTTATCCTTCATTAGTTTCATTTTCCAGTTTGTTTCAACTAAATTTAACTTTTCTTTCCTTACTCTTCTTTGATTCTATTTTTGTAACTGTTGCTAAAAGATTTACAAAATAGGCTGACACTTCATGCAAGCACTCATGTTTAGGGATTTTCCCATTTAAAATGAATACTTGAAAATTTTTCTTTCTCAGAAGCTTGGCCTGGTCCAATTAGTGATGCTACTTATGAAAATTTTTCTATTTCATATTGAAAACAATGGTCTTGAATCTCTGTTTTGAGGGTGGCTGTAGTTAAAAGCATGTTTCTGTTTGGATGTTACATACAAAGTATTTCTAAAGAGATTTTTCCCCACAGTTGCTGTTTGCCCTGCAAGATAGAAATTTTGTGAATGTAGAAGTAAGCACCTAATCAAGACTTTGCATGATTTGTGAAGTTAATAGCCCCTTGCAGCCCTCAGATCATGTGGAAATCAGAGAAAGAAAATTTCTTTGTGTTAACTTCTGACTTGTATCATAACGTAAGATATTTTTTGTTTGTTTTTGTGTGGATACTAAAAGCAACCATTTAAAAAAAAACCCACCCCAGAACAAAAGACAAATTGCATTTTAAGAAAGTAACAAACAAGTACAAGAAAAGATAAGCCAATTGTAATATTTTTGACATTCAATGGGATATAATTTAAAATCTGAAAAAATCTGAAAAAAGTAATTTTTCCCCACAATTTTGTCCACTGGAGGTGTAATAGAAGAAATTCAGATTTGACTGCATAATAGAACAATAATCAAAAAGAACCATGTAGGAATTTTCTCAGTTCAGAAATCAGCATAAGAAAAGGTGATTAATCATTTGTAGTTCTTTTTCTTTAATTTAACTCAAGTTGCCAGTTTACCATGCCACAAAAGCATTCACCAGCCTCCCACTTCTCCTCTTTTCCTGGACTGGACAATGGCCATATCTAAGCCAAATTGATTTTAGTGCATTATAATTAAGAGTATGCATAGATGTTTCCTTGAATAGGACTGTATTTAAGATGCTTAAGCACTATACTGAAACTGAGTCTAAATTGACATCTTGTTTGTACAGGGGAAATAGTAATCTTATCACTGAAATTACTAGTAACTGGAATAACCAAGCTGTGTGCTACCTCCTGGACCTGAAAACTGCAAAGTATGAAAGTTCATTCTGTGCTCTGTTTTTTGTAAAATATATGGAAAACTTTCATCCATTCATTATCCTTAAAAGAGAATACATTTACCTGTAGAATCTGATGCATTGTAGAAATCATAATATGATGAATCACCATGCTTAAATTTGACTGGTATATTCCATTTGTAACTGAAATTATTTAATGGGAAAGAAAGTCAAATTACATTTGAAGCCAAATAGTAAAAAAAACCCTTCCAATATGTCTTTGTTTCTTTGTTTATTTTAATGCTTACATCTTGTTTTTTGAAGCTGACTTGTGCTTATGAACATATACATACTAAATAATGTCAGGCAATATTCTAGCAGGATACAAAGCAATTGATTTAGTAAAAGATGATTTTATGTTAATAAGTGGTGTCAAGGTTGATGTTGATGCTTTGTGCAGACACTAATCTTTGCAATGCTGACTTGAAATAAATGGTTAAGTATTACAGAAATTTTTTTGCAGATGGAAAAAAGGAAAGAGTTTAAGCAACAACTGTGATGCAGTTAAGAGGGCTTCTTGCCTTTTCCAGCCTATTTTTCTTCTCCAAGACAATCCTAATTCCTTCATTAAAAAGCACTGGGAGGCAAATACGACCTTACCTCTTGTTCCTCAGCTCCTTGTATATCTTTATTGGGTAGTTTCCTCACTCCAGGGCATGCCCAGGACAAAGATGAGAAATTTGGGCAGGAATGGAGCCACAGCACAGGCTGACCAAGACTGTGACCAGGCAATCAGGGATGTGGGACAGCAGAGCATGCTGCGAGTGTAACGTCAGCCACCTGCATAGGGCTGCTAAAATGATCAAGCCCTTTTGAGCGGTCAGCTGCTCTTCATATTAGTATATTATACTTTCTCCCAAGGAGATTTCTCCTTGGTGACAAATGCGATGGGAAATAGATGTCATCTTTATAACCCTAGGTTAAGTAAATGGTCACTAACTTCCAGAAAATAAAAAAAAATTAAGGTTATGGTATCTCCTCCTACCTCCAGGAAGAAAGATTAAATATTTTGTATCTCCTAAACAAAATATCTTAACAGATTTATACACTTCTGGTTTTACTTGTTTTATGGAGCTTACTATGATGGAATTTAGACAGGTACTGTGTTTCCCAAGAGAAAACCCATATATGTTTTTGGGTTTTGTTTGTTTATTTGTGGGTAGTTTTTTGTTGTTGTTATCATTGGGGTTTTTTTGTTTGTTTGTTTGTTTTTGTTTATTTGGGTTTTTTTCGTTTTGGTTTGGTTTTTTAAACTTATTTTTGTAAATGCATTTAATGAGGTACATTTTACTTAGTTTCTACCTGGTATGAATCAACATCTGCAGTAGGAACTTACCCAAGATCAGAAGGAGGATGAGAAGCATTTGCACTGGGATCCAAAAGAAAACGTTTCTGTGTGAATACTGAATTATTTCCCATCTCCAAAACAGGGTAGCCCATCTGCCTAGTCCAGGTGTCCATGACTTCCTTCACAGGTTTGTTACTTGCCTGTGAATAATGGAAGAAGGTTGTAGTGAAAATGGAAACTCAGTCCTAAGAGGAAAGAAAGTCTCTCTGGTATTAAGAGAAAGAAAAGCAGAAAGGGGCAGAGGAAAGAGCATGTTCAGGACAAAAAAATCCTCAATTAAATCCTTTTATGGTACCTGTCATTGAAGAAAGAAATTATTTGGAATCTTGAACACCCACAGAAGAAATGAGAAATGTGTAGGCAAGAGACTGGCCAGTAGTATGGACAAGAAATACTGAGGAACCTTTGAGGCCCCTTGCATGCTCAAAGATCTCTCAATTTTCTTCTGACAGAAAAACTGAACAAGACAGAAAGGACACAGTGGGATTTTTAAAGGCAGAAGCCTCCTTGCAGTGTGTCCTGTTTTGAGTGTGAAGAAAGAGCCAGTATTAACCACCAGCAGCTGCACCAATGTAAAATTTGATTCATTCTGTGAACCCTGAACATCTGCCCTAGGAACTGGAGCTGAAGAAAGCTGTCACTACCTCCCGAGGATGCCACCTGTGAGAGAAGTGAGCTAGAGTCACTTCTAGTGACTTTTTACAGATGAGGAAGATGATGTGAAGATGCAAAGCACTGGAGAGAGAAAGCAGGAAGTTCTGCTGAGTAGGAAGAAGTCTGGGACCAAGGAGAAGACTGGAACTAAAAAGCAAAAGCACAATTTAGTCTGTGTGCATGTCCACAGGGTTGGAAGAAAAGGAAAAAATGCCAGGGAAGAACCTGGCAGTATGCCAGCATAATGGGGGCTAATGAGATAGATGGAAATAAATAGTCCAGACTCAAGGAACAGGAAAGATCAGAAAATGGTGGCACAGATGATGACCCAACTGGGACTCAGAAGCTAGAGAGGGATATAAGCACCAAAATTACTTGTGAATTGATGCTACTGATAGTTTTCCAACACCTGAATCTGGAGAGAGAAAAGAGACAGTATGGGGTGCATGATGGTGGATGAGAGGTGTTTCACCCGTGGAATGAGTTTAAGTTTCAGGGGGAATGTTTCAGCAGCAGGGTGTTTGTTAGCAAGGCCTCCTTTCTTGGTTCCTACTCCACTCCCACAGCCTTATGCAAAAGCAAGCAAGCAAGCAAGCAAGAAAGAAAGAAAGAAAACAAAAGAGAAATATACTGGGAGGCTGCCTAGCTTGTGATCTCTCATTTACAGAAGAGCTACAGAATATTAAAACTTTGAGAAACTGAAATTAGTGGGTGAGATATGAAACATTTATCAGCAAGGGTTTGGGTGGATGCAAAACACACCTCTTCCAGAGCTTCCCAGAATTGTTGTGTCTTGGCATTCTGGAAATGGTGTTTCTTCAAATATGCCTAGAGAGAGATGGAAGACTGTGAAAATACTACCAGTGTTTCTTGTTTGCCTATGAAAACAATATACATATTCAGTTGTACAGGGATACAGAGAGCACCTCTCAGTTGCACAGAGTGTCCACACATGGGTGGTAGTTCTGTGAGTGGGAAATTGAATGGATCAGTATTCAGCTGATGAAATTCCTTTGCTGTCCAATGCATCCCATAACACCAAAAGTCAGCGTTTTCCAGAGTGACTTGTTAGTAGGAAATAAAATTGTGTTTGAAGATTTTTTTGGGTTTTGTTTAAATGGACACCACTATACCCTGCTGCAAATTTCTGACTAATATAAGAGGCTGTTTAGCAGGAAGAAGATTTTTAATGAGATTTCGCTACCTGTGGACTCAGAGTGGAAGCAGGAAATCTAGTGACCTCTACGTTTTGATCAAAACGATTGTTACACCGAGTAATGGTGGTCAGCAAAGAGTTCGCAATGCCTAAACCTTATTCCTATCCTGCGCCTTCCCTGGCTGCTTGGCGGGCGTTTTCCTAGCCTGTCACCTGCTCCCGGCGGTGTTCAGTCAGTAGATGGTGCTGTTTGTTTCGCTGTTGGCCGCTGCCTACCTTAGCGCTCCTGAAGGCTCTGAGCAGAAGGAAAGGGTTAGGCTCTTGGAGACAAGGTGGCTGTATTTTCCCATCTTGGGTAACTGTTCTGATTAAGTGAAAAGGGGAGTACAGGAAAATACAGCTATCTTGTAACAGCCCATAAATGTGCTCTTCATGAGAGAGGGAAGTAAGAACAAATGTGGTAAGCCTGCACTGTAACGCTTGTTACCAATGTCTGTTCAGAATAAAGGACAGACAAGTTTTCTCCTTGTAGGTCGGCTCCTTTCTCCCATTTTGTCACCTTGTAGCACCACGTTTTTCCTCCACAAGAAAGGACTATGAACTGTGCAATGTACCTCTTTTCTTCTCCCTATTACCTTCACTTTTTAGGGCTGGGTGTCCCTGCCTCAGGGCACGGATGAGCTGATGCCTCGAAGAGTGTCCCTACACATCAGCCTCGTGTGGGTTGGAGGATCGTGGCCATAGGAAGCCACAGACACACTTTACAGCAGAATGAGGGGATCCCAGTTGACAACAGGATAGCAGTGGGGTAGAGGAGGTTTTTCCACTAAAAGCTGTCAGGAATTTAGGTCCTCACTGTCTGGCTATCAAATCTTTATCCAGTTCACATTCCTGCTTCTGTGGGAGCATGGAACTTCTTCCCCTCTATGTTGTCCACTCAGTATTGAAATCCACTATGTACTTTTGCTACCAATACCAGGACCTCTGATATTCATGTTTTGAATAATGGCTTTGCTACTGTCACATAAAGATGGGCTGTGTGTCTGGCAGGTTTTGATGCCACCTTTACCTGACAGCCTTTCTGGAAGAACTCTGGTGTAATCCAGTCTTGAATCATTCTGAGGATTGATGCACCCTGAGGACAAAGAGAAAGGGGAGGTCAAAGAGAAAGGTCAATCCACACTGCTCTAACATGATTTTCATTCATCTAAAAGGCAACATGTGAATGAGTATTTTACAAGGCAAAAATAGAAATCATCCATCAGACTAAGGAAGTGGTTTTTCTACTTCCTTTGTTTGATAGCATGCCTACCTGGTGGAGCTTAAATCTGGATGTGAGAATCAGTCTTTAGTTGTGATCAGACACTTGTTCCTATGTTCAGCTCCCGAGCCCTGCTGCTGCAGCTTACTGTCCTGCCACTGTACCAGTTTGTGTGAGCAGGGCTCCCTGTTTTGCGTAGAACAGCTCAGGGGTGAGGGCAGCAGGGGACTCCCCCTGTCCGGGGAACAGCCTGAGAGAGGCAGTGACTTCAGATGGACACAAAACAGGAAGGGAACTCTAAAAATGCTGCAAGTCTGGGGTTTTACCGGTTGGGTATGCCATCTGAAGATAAGGAATGAGATTTGCTGAGGAGTAGTGTAAGAGCTCTGGCCTCTGAAGCAGGGTAGAATTGGAATCAGAGGAGTTAATAACTGGGGCTTCACAGAAAATAACCCAAACCATTAGGACCTTGAAAGAGGAAAGAAACAAAAGGAAGACAGGAGAGAGAAGTAGAAGAGCCATGTGGAACAAAGAACAGAGTGCATACAAGATGATGAAGAAAAAAAAAAGGAGTGCAAACTCCATCTAAGATGCAAAATACAATTTTAGGATTTGCATGTTTTCATTTTCTGAGCAAAATCAATGGACAGTTGAGAGCCTAATGTTATGAATGGTTTAAAAATCCAGTTGTCCCATGAAAACAATAATATTATCTGAATGCTCAGTAAATGCTCTTTCCTCTATTTATGTGTCTGAGAATAAGGACTAGATGAGTCATGGTGGAGGGACTGTTTCAACAGATATGCTTCAAACTGCTTTCCAGGCTATTGTTGGAGAATCAAGGTGGGCAGTAGATGACTGCTTTCTGATACAGAAACCTGATGTGTTTGCCATGGAACATGCTCAAAACCAATTCAGTAACATTTAGAACAGATATCCATTAGTGGTAATCCTAAAGCTGCTTAATGATCAATGGTGATCATAAGGCCACGAGTAAGCACTAGGGAACCTCAGTTTCTCAGCTTTTTCTCTCAGCCACTTCTTATCTGACATCACCACTCAGAAACCATCCCCTCCCATTTATATTAAAAGCCAAAGTACAAATACACACTTACACATGGAGACTTCTTTTGCTTTAAAATGCAATGTAGAGTTAGTCACTTGCACCTTCTACTATTATATTTCAGTCTCTTCCCCCCTCATGTCATTCCTCTGTAGTCCATGATGAAGTGTGTTTGAAAACAACTCATCGTAACAAAAATCACTGATTATAGGAACACCAGTGTTTTAATAACTTCCCTTTCTTACAACTATTTGGGGAGGCTCAGAAAGTGACCTTAATTTGACTAGCTGACATTCTCTGATGGGGGTATAGGAGGGAGTCTTTTATCAACACCCACATAATTTCATAGTAATTGCCAAGTACGTGGCAAGATTTATTTGTGGCAGAAATGTGGAAGATTAATCCTAAACTTCTGTAGCTGGGAAGTTCCAAAAACATGGGTGTCCAAGAGCAAATTTCTAACAGAACTTATTTAAGACAAAAAGATCACTGATACTTTAATAAAACCTTTCAAAATGAGAGAGAGGATTAAACTGGGAAAGAGATGAGATGCAAATACTTTTAAAAAACAGATTAAAACAATTATGTACATTAATTGTTTACTCACCAGCTCTGCTCTAGTAGAGCTTTCCTAGGCATATAATGCCCTATCAATCCCACAGCAGTTAGAGGATCTCATACAGAATACACTGAAATGACTCCATAGACCCTTAGGCAATTCATTCGGGGTTTAGGATTGGATAAGCTCTCTGGTTGTTCTGGTAAGACTAACAGAGAGCATTCCAAATTATGCTTTATTTGTTTAGCAATGAATATTATCATGAGAAGATGGTTTTTAAAAGAAAAATACAGAAGAGAAGCCAAAACAAAGCCAAAAAGAAACAAGCTAATTTTGTCACGCATTTATATATAAATACCAACAGTAATTTGAGCTAAATCTACGCAAAGACTTTCTCTTTCAAGCCAAATTATAACCCAAGCCAAATTATATCCCAAGCAAACTGTTCCCAAACAATGCACAAGTCGTCAAGTGTTTTTGCTTAAAAAAAATGAGTTCATGTTGTAATTATCTAGGCACAAAGAGATGAGTAAAAGCTAGGACTTTTTTTTTCTCCATTGTTTTTACAGACCCTGCAAAAGTATGTTTCTTACTTAGCTCACCACTAAAATAGATTTTGATCCAGAGTATTTGATTTAGCTCTGTATATTTCGTGACTTTTGTTGGTTTGATTTAAACACTGTTACACAATGCAGGTTTTTACATGGTTTATGGTTTGACTGTGAGGCATTTATGATGCAATAAATACTGGTTGTATTGTTGGATAGAGGATTTAACAATTGAAAACAGAAAACTGATGTAAATGGATGGATCAAGTCTAGCTAATAAAAGTAGTATCTATATAGTTACAGACTGTAGCACAGCTGAAGCTAAAGTCAATGCAATATATACTGTATGTTTAGCTGATAATGGGAGCTTGAAGGGAAAGCAACAAGCAGTGTTTAATAATGCTGGATTTTGTGTGTTCAGTGGGAGCATGTTATGGCGTCAGATAGGGAACACTGACAGGGTCATATAAGAAGCTGCCAATAAAATATGGTGTATCAGGGTCAGAAACAGCATGGGAGATGGCTGGTTGAGGAGAAGAGTGGCAGGAGTGTTTTCTCCTGTGTTTCTTTGGCTTGTGTCTTGATGCCCTGCAGAAAACAACTGGAGGGAACAGTGTTGTTGGGGCCCTTTAGACAAGAGACTCCCCTGGTTAGATATGGGGAGACCACCTGCTTTGTTCCAAGTCTAAGACTTGTCTAAGGACTAAGTGGCTTTGGCTACATCCGATATGGAGAGAGAGAAGCTGGCCTCAGCCCCCTAGGCTGGGTCTTCAAAGTGATGATCCTCAGCATGGCTGCTGGTGTCCCTCAAGCTCTGGACCTCACAGCACTTTCCCACAAGCGCTGATCTCCAGGCTGCTGCCTCACACAGCAAGTACTACCAGAGGCCATGGGCTCCCAAAGGCCTCTGTGTGCCCTGGTCACAACAGTGGTTGGATGTCTCCAGCATTCCAGTGTCTCTCTGCTCAGGCAGACCCAAGGTATCCTTCCAGCTAGCTCCTTAGGGAGTCTTTATGGGCACAGGTCCTCACTGTCACACTCTGGGATGGGATGAGCAAAAATCTTATCAAATGCTTAATGGAGTGTCTGCTACCACTGCCTGGGCTACTGGACTATTGTTCTCCAATGCGCTCCTGAGCTCCACAACTTTCAGTGAAATGTGAAGCTGACTTATCTCCCAATTTAAGCCAATGCCAGTAGAGGCTGGTGTAGCCCATCTTTGCTAAGGTTTTTTGGGTGGCTGGGATACTGTGAGGAACTTGAGATAAAAAGTCACTTTCCTGTTTTCACTGCTTGGTTCCCTGCCTTGCTTCCTCAAAAGAGAAGTTATGCTGGCAGGTGTGATGGAGAAGTGACAGAAAGGATACCTGGACATCTGCCCTTGCCTCCTCTACCCTAGTGTTAGATTATGAGCCTTGACATGACTGGGCTGCATCAGCACAAGGTGATGGGAGAGGGGCGTGATTAGCACCTTGT
Source organism: Agelaius phoeniceus (assembly GCF_051311805.1). NCBI lineage: Eukaryota > Metazoa > Chordata > Aves > Passeriformes > Icteridae > Agelaius > Agelaius phoeniceus. Next base: position 26,661,597 of record NC_135268.1, read on the forward strand.
TTAGTTTAATTTTAAACCCAGCACTCTAGTGGCAGAGGCCAGTGACACCGTGCTTTGCCTGCATCACTGCATGCTGTGAGCAGGCCTGCATGGTGCGCAGTGGCTGACCAGGCTCTGCTGCTCTCACAGCTGCTTTTAACTGCATCGTCACTGACTGCAGTTGGGAATATCCCAGAGCAAAGATGTGCACAGACATAGCTCAAGTGAGTTTGGAATCCTGATTATGAGCACAGCTGACTTTTATCTCCTCTCCTAAGTTTCCCCAACCGAAGGATGTCCTACCTTACTGTAGGATATCCCGTCAAACACAGAGGTGATTTCAGCTGGAGATGACACATTGGCTACAATTGGGTGGGAAGAGAGCAAAGAGTCATCCTTCAGTACAGGAAGCACATCCTCAATTAAAACCTGTTCAGGCTGAGAAAAAGAAGACATTAGAATGGAAACAAAGGCAGGAGTATATGCCTACTTCTCAAATAAGTAGCTTGAACTTCAACTTCTCTAGGCAATTTGAAATAGAATGAAATTTCATGCCTCTACAAAGGACTTGCAAACTGTTGCTTTATATCTGAGAGGCGAGAGATACAATTTCTCCTTAAGTAAGAGAAATTGCCTTTTTCAGATCCTGTTTTCCTGTGTGTATCGTAACACAGACATACCCATCCCACCCTCCCTTGCTCCCAGTAGGGCAAAAAGAGTAGCCTGTGTTACCAATTTCAGAAGTGTGACAATATTTACAAAGCATCTTGGTCTCCTCTTGGAAAAGAGGAGCTGGGCAGGAAGGGAGGGAGGGAAGAAGGAGGCAGGGTTTCTCACCCCAAGGCTTAAATGTTTTTTTAAATTATTTGTATTTTTTAAAAAAGATTAAGTAGCCATCAGTTAAAATCCCCTTATTTCCTAATCAACATTGACCAAAACAGACTAATATTCAATTTAGATTTTCTCTTCTAATACTCACTAGGATAGCATTGAAATGTCTTAGATCTTAGATTAACACAATATCTAGATAAAAATAAGGCTTTTATATTTTAAACTCAGTAATTAGATTTTTTCTTACATAGGACCACAGATCTTCTACTTTAAAGTGTAAAAATAGGCACTGCCTGCTTCTAAAGTCACTAGGCTCAGGAGATAGTAGATTTTAATAGGTTCAACCTACGCAAAACCTACTCTGCTCCCTTCCACTGGCATATGTTGTGTATGACTTAGCACCCAGAACCTCATTACACCTGGACAGCTGGGGAAAATATGTGTGCTCTGTGCCATCACATCTGTTTGGGAGGGGAGGAAGGAAGGAGTAAGAAAACTCCCTTTATTCACAGAATATAATGCCTATTTAAGGTCAACTTCTTTGCAACCCCCTTAAAGCATCTGGAGCTGGCACAGTTAGCACTTTGGCTATCCACTGTCACTGCCTATTTTTGTACTGTACAGAACAGAGATTGTCTGAGTTGGAGCATTTGAAAGGACACTTACAATGCTGGCAGGAGCTGAATGGAAGTCCACTATTTTCCTTGATAATAGCTCAAGCTGTGGAGACAGGCCCAGGTTCCCAGCCCTTACCAGATCAGATAGCAATCCTAAGTACCATGAAGACAGTACAGCCCAACTAAATAAATACAGGAAGATCTCCATCTTTCAGAGTTAGACCTTTAAGCAACACTGCAAAACTGTTAAGGCTCTGTCCAGAACCCACCTAGGTGTTATTTGCCACAATAACTGAACACTTGACTCACTGGTTAAAAAAGAATGACTCTTCCCTGCAGACTGAAGCTTCACAAAGTTTACTTTGACTAGCTGCAGACCAGAACATAGGTAGGTGAAAAACTTAGACCAACTTTTTCTTTATGTTGCACCACACTATGTTAGTTTTCTATAAATATACTTTAGGTCCTCATCATCCTCATCTAAATTTTACTCCCTTCCAAAATGTTCCTCCCAGCCCCGCCAACCCTCTACAAGGCAGAAATAATTACCATTTTCCAATCTGGTTCTGTTGCATTTACTCCCAGGAACTCAAAATAACTGGCAAATCCTTCATTTAGCCACAAGTCATCCCACCAGTCCATGGTTACAATATTTCCAAACCACTACAATTATAAACATAAAGATGTAGGTTTAGATAAATAGTACGTGTACATTTCAGTATCTCCCATCTGCATACAGAACACTGATTTGCTTACTTTTCTTCCTGCTGCCAGATGAAAATTATCATAATTCTCGGGTTTGAATAGGAATGAAGGCCTTGCCTTGTGTTAAAACATCACTTTTATTATAAAATTACATATTACTCAGGAGATTGCTAATGATTCATGTGCCACTGAAAATATTTTTAGTTTCTTCCTCTTGATTTGATGATTTCTGCTTTTAAGGATATGTTTTCAGACAGCCGCCACAGTGTATAACTGTTCTTGTTTGCCTGCCCAAAAGAGACATCTGCACACATAAATTAGTTTCTAAGACATTTTAGACAGATTTTCATAAACTGGCTGACAGTCTGGGCCCAAGCATCTAACTTCCTGAGAAAAATTCCAAGGCAGTAGTCATAGTATTTTAAAGCTCTGACAGGGATCTCTTCTAACATGATATTTTGCAATCAGATTTTGAGCACATGTAGAAGATCCTGAGATGAAGTTAATGGCAGTATTTTCAAGATTAAAATGTTGTGACTATATATTTGAAACACTGTAAAAGTGACTCATGTCCGAAAATATACCTGATGAACGAGCTCATGGGCTATCACAGCAGCTACTCTCTGTTTGTTGGATGTGGCTGACTCTGCAGGATCATACAGCAGGTTTGTTTCTCGGTATGTGATCAGCCCCCAGTTCTCCATAGCACCTGTCCCAAAATCTGGAATAGCTATTTTATCTGCATTAAAAGAAAGAGAAAACAATTACCACTGTATCCTTTAAATCAATTCGTTTTTCCTCTCTCTGTGTATTTACAGCCTGTTTTGCTTACCAGTTGTGATTCTGGCTTACTACTGTGGACTGCAGGCTATGATCTGTGCTCAAGAAAAGAACTGGCCTAAAGCAAATGCCCTGGATCTACTGAGATTAACAGAGGTAAGATCAGTTGCACTTGCTGAGGATCTGTCCTGGAAGGTGATGCTATGCCATCTCCTGGGAATGTGCATATCATACATTACTAAATTTTGGCTCCAGAAATTAATACTATTGTCTGGGGATGTGCTGTAGGCAATAAACCTCCTGAAACTATTTGTAGAATAATGAAGCATGACATTGTTTGTCACACTGTTGTATTAAAAATATTTATTGACACGTTAACTGAACTAAATCCCCCATGCAGTGAACAACATCTGCTTCTACGCCTGGCAATTTGTGGGGGTCACTCATTTATGGTCAGTAATCAATACAGGTTTAAATGAGAATTGCAGACTCAACTGAACTGGCATTTTTTTCTGCAAATAATGACCACAGGCTTTCTATGTGGGTTAGTGAAAAAGTAAAGATGGATTTAACACTGAATAGAATGAAAACCACTCACCCCACTCCAACAGAAGAAAGGAATTACTTATTTTAAATTAAACAACTTGATTACAGAATCAAGCTGATAGTTTGGCAAGGGCTTCAATGACAGAAGGGAGAAAGGTAATGACAGAAGCCATAAATCAATGTGAAATACAATATTTAAATAAATCATTATGCAGAAACATATCTGATTCATCAGGTTTGAACTGAATAACTTATAATAATAAAGGAACAACATGGCAAGTCAAGGTTAGGAATCCAACAAATAGACATTCTGGGAAAAACAGTGTAGAATCTACAAAAGTATCATTCCTGTGACACTGCTAACCGGAAGATACCAGTCCATCCTGTCACACAGACAGGCCTTTATCCAGATGCTGCCATGGCAATGTCATCAGGCTTTCATGACAGTGAAAGTTTGAATATAAAGCACAGGTGAGATATAGTACCTATTATTACTGGGGACCAGTGTATGAAAGAACAACATATTGTACTAGTTTCCCTAATTCAGTTGTCATTGAAATACAAACATATTTACAGTAAACTCACATGCTGTTTTGAAAGGAGGAGGTAAAAGTCTTTTGTTAAAGTAACATGGGTTAGCCTAATAGGTACAGGTACAAATAGCCAACAAAAGGTTTGCACAACATTATTAATTGTCTTCAAAGTTTTGGGGATTTTTCCCCCCCTGTATTGTCTTGACTTGTTTGCAGCTAGTAATTTTCCATCCTTTTAATTTAATGAACTAACTGAATTACCTCTTTGAAGGTCTTAGTAAGGAGAATTTCCAAAACTCTGATTGCATTCCCAGCTTGATTATTGTGCATGTTAAACTGTGTGAATCAGATGCAGAGTCCAAATATCTCAAGCTAAAGGATGCCCACTACCTTCTCTTTGCTTGTTTTGTAACCATGGGCAAAATTTGAGAGCGTGCCTGCTCTTATTTAGTCTCAGATCTTTATTTAGCCCAGCAGTAGAAACTACAAATTAGATGCTGGACTACATTCATCTTTTTAAGACGTGGATACACACCCACTTTGTACTAAGGTTAATAAATAATATGACATACTCTCTGGCAGTTTACATCTTCACTTATCTCACTGCTGACTTTTGTCCAGAAGTTCATATGGAAGTGGTACATATTTTTCTGAAACTTCTGGCTCTGTTTTAACTCATGATGGTCCTTTGCTGATGACACCAATGCTTGCCTTGATTTTCCACAAGATGCTTTAAAATAAACATGCCAGCACCAGTTCTTCAGTTCAGTAAACTGAACTGTGAGAACTGGCAATAAAACAGTGACTGAGACCAACTCATCCATCATGACATTTAGAAACATCTTGAACTACATTGGTACAGTTTTAAAAGATCCTGACAAAATATCAGCAGTTAGCAACCAAATGCTTTCATGCTGTTTTCCACGAAAGCACAGAGATCTGTAGAAGCAACATAATCATGACACTGAACTAACAAAATAAAAAATATAAATGTTCATAGTTACCCAATTTTGGAAGAGAGTAGCTCAAATTAAAGTACTGTTCAAAGAAGTCGAATACAGTTTTTGTTACATTTGCTGCATATTCTGCCGTGTGTATTTGCTGTGGCTGGGCATAAACTCTCAGCTGTAAAATACAGAGAGACAATTAGAAAAGTTTTCAGTTAAGAGGAATCAGGTGTCTGACACTGAAAAGGTATTTAGCATACATACCAATAACACTGCAAGTGTTCTCTGAGACTGATTTGAATGCTGAATTCGGTTCTCTAACACATGTATTCAACAAAGTTTTTCAAGCGTTGTACATAAGAGATACCAAGCCAATACGTGCACACTTTCCACTGTTTGTCTGAATTTTAAAATTGGCAAGACCCATATCCAGAAGCTCGCAGTGGCCAAGCCTCAAGCAGGGCCTGGTTACATACCAGCCCCTACTTCCCCACGGCCTGGTGTTCCCAAGGAGGAAACCTGGGCAAGCACAGTCAGAGGGGATCCACTTGTTCTGAGCAGTTCACTGATCTTGACTGATCTCATCAGATCAATATTCAGGAGCACATCTCTATTGAAATGTGTGAGAAACCCATAGCACCTTATTTTATTCAACTTCTTTGTACCTTTCCTATGTATACTATCATCATAGTTTCCTCTTCTTGCATGTTTGAAGACCTCAAACCCACGACAACCATGCGTTTACTAGATCTGTGACCCTTCCCAGACATGCTGTCCCATGCAGGTTGAGTGGCTGTTTGAGAAGGACCTTGGGCCACACAGCCACAGCTTTGATGCCTTCTGGGCTGCTGCACCCCGGGAAATCATAAGCAAAAATCAATTCTCTCTTTTATGACCAGGCGAGTCTGGGAAAACTGGCATATTTGGTAGCTCTGGCACGTTTGGTGTGATGAGTCACCATTTCTGTGCTCCTACTGTATATATGAATGCAAAAAATGATGTGTTGAATGTTGACCTTTCTATCCCTGAAACCTGGTGCCTGGTACCACTTTGGCTATGGCTGTCAAGCAGTAGGAAACAAGCTCTGGAGAACTAGAATCTTATGGCACCCATGCCCATTATGTGGAGGCCTGTAACTTGAAAAAACTTTTGAGAAGTTATCTTCACATTGTGAAGGCAAAATTTGAGCTCAGAATTCAAGGAGCCTTTTGGGGATCTTTCCCTCAGTCTCTCTGTCCCGAAGCCTGTTGGAGCTGTATGTAGTCTGTTCTCTTCCCCACCCCTGAAGATCTCCAGTGTGGATGAGAGATTTCTATATGCAGTGAAGTTTCTGGTTTTAGGAAAACCGATCTATCTCATTTTGCCACCTCCATGACTCTTATGAATGGGACACATTCATCTGCTGCACTGGTGTGGCTTGTTTACTCCTTCAGTGCTGTCTTACAGCCAGGAGTTTAGGGCCCAAGCTAAGAAAAGGACCTGGTCTATTCCAGGAACTCTTCTGGAGCCTGAAAACACATTGATTTCAATACTATAAATTACACTTCCTCCAATGAGAGGGGAGGATGGGAAAGTGTTCAGAAATAAAGCTGGGAAAAAAAACCCAAAAATCCCAAACAAAACCAAAACAAAACCAAAAAAAGCTTATGAAATTCAAACAGGAATACATTCCAGCCAGGGGATTTCCCCCTGGGTCAGTTTGCAATTACAATCTGCAATTTCCACTTCTGTAAGCTCTTTACCCAATTTAGCAGTCTTCAGTCCCCTAGCTGATCCATATTAATGGTTTCCAAAACCTTCAGCCTGCACTAGAACTGACTTGGTGTTTCATTTGTATAATCTCCTCTGTGATTTTTCCAAACCAGACATTTAGTACCTGACAGGTAATCAGTTCAGGAGCATTGATTCCAGCTGTGGGCACATTTCCCACCACTCATTTCATTAATGTCTTCATTAGGGCTTTCAGAGTGAACGGCAGAGTTTTTAAATAATTTACTGTGTCATGTGAGCTGTATGCTCTTGCTGTTGTTTATGAAAGTAATTTATGGATCAAGTGGATACTTTCTGTTGAATGAGAGATTTATTGTTAGAAATTTACACAGCAAACTATGGAATGTTCTTTTCAGGGGTTGGTGAATCTAAATACCTTTGTTCAACTGGTCTTCAAAGTTCTTGGACAGGAAGCCTCGGAAAGGCTATAGGAATAACTTTCTATATATATGATTAAAAACCCTAAAGATAGTCTGGTTTCCCTGGGGAGAAGATAATTTTTAGTGATTGATCTTCCACATGTATTTTATATTTGTAAAACTATGTCCATGTTAAGAGAAAGGAAAGTTATTATTTTAACCTCACTTAAACCCCAAGTTTTCTAGTGCAGGCAAGTCCTCAGACATTGTTTAGTGAACAGCATTAATAAAATATGTAGTAACATAGGCCTGAAATATAAGATTTTTCTTCAGGCAACCCCTGTACTGAATCAAATACCCCTGCATCTACACACATGCACTTTAATTACCCTGTTTCAGTGAACACTCCCTTCTATTTAGAAAAGCTGCAACCAGTCAGGAACATGTGGGCTGTACTGTTTTGCTTGGGGAAAAAAAAATATTGACCTCAGGGCCATACTCTGGAGCATGGCATGGACAAGTAGTAAATGTTTAACTTCTGCATGTAGAAAACAGTGTTACACACTTCTTCAGTACATTTTTTCCCTACTGCACTATATTCTGCAGAAAAATCTAGAAAAATTTTGATTTTTAAAGGAACTGAACTATAGAGTATATCTAGTGAGACCATGTAGTCAAGGTCCTGTCCCTGATAATGAGTGGACCAGCTATGCTGAAGAGCAGTTGGTTAACAAAATTGTGTGACTGGATGGCCTAAAAATGTACTCCTGTGAATTACTTGGCCAAACAGCAGAGAACTAAGAATATTTTATCTGTATCTCAAACCAGGCTCCATTTGCTTGTCTAAGTGTAATTTAGCTCTAGTTATTTGTCAAGTAAGAATATAAGCATACAACATGACGCTAGCAAGGGCACAGAGGGAGGCCTCAGCACAGTTCTGTGACAGGAAGTCTTTGCTAAGAGCTGAATCAGAACTTTGGAGATTTCTACGAGATAGATTTTAAAATCAGTGAACAGCTTTCAGTAGGGAATGATTTGATGATCTTTTTTGGTTAAAGAAACTAAGGAAGAGCTAACTTGCTAAGGAAACAGTAGAATGACTGGGGTTTTATTCTAGATTCCCTGTCCATTTGTGACATTGTCTCCAGAAATCAAAGAAACCACTGCCAGCTCATGTCAACGACAAGACCCTGTGTTACGTAGCAGGAAAGGAAGGGGAAGAAGCAGGGGCATACAGCTCTAGGGATCATTCTCTGTATCAGATGAGAAAAAGATCTAAACCAATAAACAATCAACAGCAGGTTGAGTATCCCAAATTGGGTTTAGGCTAAATGAGGAGTTTCTGCTGAGGGGCAAGTTGTATTTCGGATTTCAGTTTGTGATTCAATGCAATGTCTTGTTATCTCTTTATGCCTGATCAGCTACACCTCCAGGAGATTTGAATCTAAGCAAGAAATGGATTGGCCTGCCTACTGCATCTAAATGAAGGAGCTATTTTAATTTAATAGGTTCAGATTCAAACCTATTTGCTTCATTAGGGGATCAACCAAATATCCAAATGTTTAGGCAGACACTATCACTTCTATACTTATTTTTACAGAACTTACATTGAGCAGTTGCCTGTTGACACTGTGGTAAAATAAAGCAAGCCAGTACATAATGGCACATAGCACTGTAGTCCTATGTCTCAACAGCTGTAATAATATCAAATGCAATTTTAACTCACAGAAAACTATAAAGTATTTGTATTCATGGCCTGGGACTCTCTTGTACCCCCTAACTTGTACATTACTTCAGGCCCTGGGCTTCAAGTCAGGGATGAGTTTGGAAAGAGTGTTCCTTCCTCACCTGTGTGCTCATATGGGAGGTACTAACTGGGATCTAACAAAGATGGGAGACAGGGAAAGACTGCAAAACACTGTATGTAGTCCAGGTCAGAGGGACCACTGTGAACACATAATCTGATAAAATAGGCTGCAGAAAATAAGCTACAGGAAAAGGAAAAATATGTCCTTGTTTGAATAAAAAGAGATTTTTAAAGAAAAAATGCAAATCAAGGCACATCTGTCACCTGAACCACTTTCAGGCTGCAGAAGGACTTACAGGTTTTCCACTTGCGGATGTTCTCTCTACCCAGGTAAACTGGTGCACTGCAAAGCATACCAAGTAAGTGCTCATGGGAACTGACTTCTCAAAAGTTGTTTGATTCCAGCCATCACCAAGCTGTACAGTTCGCTGCAGAAATGCAAAAATAATCAAATTGATTTTTGAAATTGCAAATACATGCATTAGAGTACACTTGTATGAAGACTGCAACTGCATAGGAGCAACAAATCACCTCTCCAGGTCCACCTCTTCTGGCATTTCATTGCTGCAGGCATGAGAACAGACAAGGTATTTTTCTTCTGCAATACATGAAATGGTACTTTGCTTTTTTGGCACCATAGAGGTTTTCATCAGGGATTTGAAATCATTCACATGAACCGAAATTTTGCCAACAGGAGTTTTCTGGTGTATGCTGTGTTTTGTTCTTGCAATTGTTGCATAAAATAATATCACTTTGGTCAGAGAAGGGAAGAGACTGAATTCTCCTCTCTTTTAATACATGCATCATGTATTTAAGTCAGGATGCAGGGATGCTACCTGGGATATAGACCAGTCTAATCAATCTATCCTGAAGTAATTCAAATACAAATGAGTGGTGGGTTAGGTTATTAGACGGGTTGCCTACATATACATAAAATTTAATGCTGATCATAGTTTTTATTTACCAAATCAATTTTAAAATTTCCTGATTTTCTTAGATGGTATTTCCTCTAAGTTTGCTGACAATACTAAATAGGAAGGGGTAGATACTGATGTCTTCTTTCCCATGACCAGTGACAGAACTCAAGGAAATGGCATGAAGTTGAGTCGGGGGAGGTTTAGGTTTGATTTTAGGAAAAGGTTTTTCACCCAGAGGGTGAAAACTGGAACAGGGTCACCAGAAAAGTTGTCACAACATCAAACCTGACAAAGTTTCAGAAGCATTTGGACACTGCTCTTAGGGACATGGTGCGACTCTTGGGGTGTCCTGCACAAGGCCAGGAGTTGGACTTGATGATTTTGATGGATCCCTTTCAACTCAGCTTATTCTATGATTCTATTCTAAACATATATTTCTTCTATTCCTTTTCTGCTATAGTCTAAAAATTTTTGTGCTTCTGACTTGATGACTATATAATAGAACAAAAGCCAAAAACATAAAAGATGTTAGCCTTCTAGAGATACAGCGGTTCATGAGATTTGTTTGTTATAAACACAATATAAATAAAGCACAGGCAGTTAATATCACAGGTAATATGACTCCATGAACAAAACCACATATTCACAGACATATTCATAGCCTCTTTTCGAAAAGGTATTCACAATCTAATTTTCCATTATTTTACCCATTTCGACTCTGTTTTGATATCTTCTGTGATTTCAACAAAGTGGAAAAAAATTTGAAGAAATTCTAGTGAAAAATGCAAATGAAATGTACAAGATTCTGATTTTTCTGATCTGATTTTGGCATGCTGATTATAAAGCTTCACACCCCCAAAATTACAGGACACGTAACATACAACCTGCCTTGTCTTTACAAACTCTTACATTTCCATCTGTGGAAAAGATCTTTCCCAAGGTTCTTCCACTACTAAGACCAGAGCTATGGACCTTGACCAGATGAAAATTGCCCTGCTATAATCCCTTAGTCAAACCTCAATATGAATTCAGCATAATCTACATTTTCTTATCAGTATTTATTTTTTTAGCAAATCAATTAAGAAGCAGTAGTTAGCCCTTTGCACACTTATTATTATAGATCCATAATAGAGGCAAGGTCCACATGTCAAGGTGTAAAGTAAATCTCAAAACACAGTAAATCTTGATAACATATGGTGTTATCCCCTTACTCCCTTGCTCATATTCTCACTTATATGAGGTCTATGAGGAAAGGTACAGCAATCTCCTTTCATGTGTTGTTGATCAAAGTGCCTAGTGGTCTTCTAGGTATCACAGAAATATTTTTAATAACAATGGGTCAGAGCTTTAAATGTGCAAAGGGTATGGATGCATCTGTATCAGCCTGGTAATAGATATCTCAGCTGCATTGCTAGGAGAATAAGTTTGGGGCACTCTAAATAAAAGCAGACCTTTGTTTTCTGGGTGGGGGATTGATTGGAAAAATGCAAATGCCAACAGCCTGGAGGCTGGAAACTCTTTTCTTTCTTTTTTTTTTTTTTAACTTGGCACTTTATCTCCCACTTCAGAACTTATTAGTAGAAATTTTACAATAGACTACACATTCAGCTGACTATTCAGTAGAAACCCTCTCATCTGAAAGACATTCAGACTTCTTCCAGAAGGCCCAGAGGTAGATAATTGATGCCATTGAATTTCATGCAAAATTTGGAATTTGACAGTAGGTCTAGAAATGGATTTTTTAGGAAATTATAGACATGGTAGAATGACAAATATCCACACCCATGAGCTGACAGATGCAGTTTCAGATGCTCCATTATGAAAAAGAATAATCCTAGTCTTTCTGGCTAGCAGGATTCTTTGCCATTATATTGTGATCAGCAGACCCTTGTTCTGGACCATTATGCAGTTTTAGTGATTATTTCAGACTTTCCATCTGGGAAGCAGCTGTCTTGCAGAGTACTCATTCTCCAAGCCTACCCAGCTTGACTGAAGAACCTGCCAATATCTATTTATAGTCAGCAGGGGATGCTCACCTAGAATATCTGAACAGAGGGTCAGCTGGATAACAACAGAAGAGGTGTTCCATTTTTGCTTTGGATTTGACTCTGTGCTGCCATGTTGTGTGCTGATGGACACTTTGAGTCCTAACCAGCCAACCAGTTCTGTTCATGGAATGTCTATTAAGCATGAGTTTTCCAGTGCCTGAGTGGTAGAGTCTGTGAACATGCCAGAACCTGGCGACCCTCATTACCTTTCTGTGGCTCTACAGAACTGTTGCACTTAGGCAGCAGTTGGGAAATACTTACCTGTACTGGCATGTTTGAAAGCGCTTGGTACACATCTGGATGGATGATGGATATGGTGTAAGTTGCCTTTTTGTTTGGCTCGTCAAAGCAGGGAAATGATTTCCGCGCATCTGTTGGCTCATGATCAGTAGCTGCAATGCTCCTGAAACAAACAACACATTGGCAAGGCTTCATTATATGGCTTTGAAATCTTGTCTGCAATTTCTAGGCATTTTTTTAAAGTATTTCACAAATTAAATCCAGCTACAAATATTTGTGCATATTTATCCATCCATAAAAGCAGGTGACATAAGAAATGCAGGAGCAGACATCAACATCTGTCTGTCATCAACATCTTCAAGGTTTCAGAGCAAAGGCTAATGCAAATTGCTTATCATCAAATATTTTTAGGAGCCAGGCAATAAGAGAGGCATGACCTCTCATGCATAGTGAAAACTTTGCTATCCCTCCTGCTGAGCTTTACCATTGATTTATCACCTAAAATAAAGAACTGATGATATCACCTAAAAGGAATAAGTCACTCCAAGACTTGTTTACCCACTACAGCATATCTTGGGATTAGGGTCTTGAACATCTCCTGAAGCGACACCTTGGAACTGTGCAAATGCCAATAAATCTCATCCTGTTTGTGTGTTTCTTTTTCTGCATTTACCACATACAGTTTCCTCCTGCTGCTCTTATGCTCCCCTGACTCCATTAGTGAAACTGCTGGAGAAAGCATGGAAAGTTCAGGTGAACATCCTAGTACATAACTGATGCTATGCAAGCTGTTTTGGGGGGGTCAGAAAGTCACCTCAGTTATGCACAACCAGCTGGAGGAGCTAGACAATAGGGGTCATGTAAAAACATAAGGTGAAGGTTGTGAGCGTTCATATTGTGCTTGCTTCTCCCAGTGACATCAGGCTCCCCCATTAATGACCCACACCAGTGGCAGAGCATATTCTCCAGTGATTGATGGTGAAAGGGATCACAGATGCTCCTTCAATTAATCTGGAATGTTGAGCATTTTCTGACAGCACTTCTACAGATGCTCCAACTATATTAAGGTAGTTTTTCTTTCCAAAAAGTAATTAAAAGTGTACATCATAAATTACAGATTGCAGCAATCCTACAAGCTCACTTGACAACCAATTTTTCAAGGTTTCTGTTGCCCTTGGCATTTCCCTGTGACGGTTAAATACTAAACTGGTCATTAGGAACTTGTAGCAGCAAGGGTCATTTACAAACTTGACAGAGGTAATATGTCTGGGCTCTCTCCATTCATGTTCCTTGGAATAGTAGCTCAAAGGTTCACGGGCAGAAAGCATAATGACCATTCACTTTAACATCATTTCAGACTCAACAGAGTTTATTTTGCTTGGTGCATTCTTTGCTGTCATTCTCTACTTTTCATAGGATTTGAGAGCTATTTCACAATTAAGTTAACTCCAAGCCTCCAGGGCAATGCTTCACAGCTATTGGTTAAAAACTTGGCTATATATTTTGACACATTTATGTCTTGTTCCTACAGACTGATAACACTGTGATACAACTGTTGATTTATAAGGTGATAATCCATCTATCCTCATATGTTTGCAGAGGCAGACAGACATTAGGAGTGAAAAACTTCGGCACTACCCTTCCTATAGGCTAGATGAGGAGAACTCCAGACTATGGCATGCACAGAAGTGGCAATAGAAACATGAAATGTTGTAATTCACTTTCAAACAACATAATGTAGTTTTTAGATAAGATTTTCTTCACTGCTTGGTGGCTTCTGCTCTTGATGTCCAGACCTTTAAATATGAACTAGAGTCGACAGTTGTAAACATCATAATAATAAGAAGTGAAGATCTGGCTGAGACTGCATCCAGCTGTTCTCAAAATAAAACAGTGATGCATTTAGAACCATGATGAGTTTTCCTTCCCCCTCCCCCTGAAGTACAAGTCGTTAGTGTCAAACAACTTCCTTCCTCCCTGAACTAATTAAAGCATTTTTCTCCTAGTCTTCCTTAAAATTCCAACTCATTGCTGCTTCTGAGAAAACTTTCTGCTTCAGGAAGAAAATCAGAAGTGTTACTTTTGTAAACAGAAGAAAATTCTTCCCTTGTCTATTCAATAAAATCCTAAATACATCCCTGTTAGACATCGGCGAGCCTCTTGTTCTCTGACAGACAACCGAGGGAATTCCTAAAAACAGAAAGCCATACCTTGTCTCTAATAGTAGTGCAAAATCAAAGCCAGCTGCTGTGACATGTTTATATTATTTTTAATACTAAGGAAAAAATATAAGGGGGCTTTAGCACATTTTTTGAGAGAAGCTAATGACCTGAATAACCCAGTACACCAGCCAAGGACTCTTCTTTTGCTCCTCTCCATAAGATCTGAAAACAATACAAGTGTAACGTAGTTATGCTCAGTGCATCATGCAAAGTAGGGAGGAGTGCTATTCCTTTTGCATCAATGGGGAAATGAAATGAGCAGACAGAGGAACAGTTTTACCAAAGGACTTAAGTGCTTACAGCTAGATTTGGGAACCCACAGAAGCATCTAGGCAAGTCTATGTCCAAAATCTACATTTCCAAAGTTTCTGCTTTCCTGTTCCCTACCTGCAGGTGCACATCAATTTAAATAGTCATGATTCCAAGGTATCTCACAATCTGCTTCAGGGCATGTCCAAAAGCACCTTTTTCCTGATGGGGATTGTATGATCTGTCTGAACAGGATCCCCAAATGAGGTGTTCTTCTCCTAAGCCTCTCAAGGAATTTAAGCAACATAGATTATTGAATCTGTTTGGATATTTGAATCTAAGCAACAGCAGAGCCTGGACACATGCCCAGTTTGTAAACCAAAGGCCTTAAAACAATGCTTTGACAAACTTTTGCCTTCAGAGATAAACATCTGGGGAGCAGCTCAGCCCTAGAAGCTGACTTTCAGTGTTATTCAGTCTCTCTAAAGGTGCTGCTGCTTCTAACACTGCACAGAAGGGACAATAGAGTTGGTTAATTGTATATTGGATCTCCTTCTCACCTCAGCCCCTTTCTCTTTAACATCCACTATTAACAGACTTTTTTGATCATTGCTGTTACCTGATCTGATTTGTATTTTACTTGCAACATGACAACAACAGAACTACTTGGGTTGAAATTTTCCAAGAGCGGTGTGTACCTCACACAAAGGCAAAATAAAAATGCTCATTCCAGTCAGCATTGTTTTTAAGTAGAAAGTTGGGAGAAAATGCATTTTTAATAAGTAATAAAACCCTTCCCTCACTGTCCTTCCTTACCCCATCCTATCCCCTACCCTCTGCTGCACAGCAACAACCTGGCTGTTGGTTGCCTTACTTTCAAAGCTGTACTTACCACTATCATGTACATCACTTCTGCAATCTGCCCAAAGTCAATCACATGAAAAATATTTCAGAATTTACTATTCACTTGTTCTTACTAAAGCCCTTCTCAAACCTAACACACTCACACCCGCAAGCTCCTTTCTGCATTGAGTTTTCAGACTGCTGGCTAGGATCATCCTTGCAATTGTAGTTTCCAGCATTCAATTCAAGAAGTAGGAACAGTCAAAGTGAGCTCACATTTTATACTTTCTTTAGTTTTAGAGTTCTCCTTTCTTCCTGGTATCAGATGCTTGGACCTTGTCTACCTGTACTGTCTGGATTAGAGGGACAGGCACTCACCTCTCCTGCTCTGCAACTCAGAAGACCTGTGTTCTGGTCCTGCTGTTCTGGGGTTGTGACAGACCTGGGGCTATACATTTAATATCTAGATATACTTCACCAGTGAAAAGTAACACACAACTTAGAAGGATTCTAGGACTTTGCACTTTAAAACTGCTGTAGAGATGTCAGATGCTCAAAGTATGAAACCAAAGTTGCTCAAAGTATGAAACCAAAGCACCTTTTAAGTCAGAGCAATGCTGAGGTCATATATGGAGGAAAACGAGAATAAAAGAGCTATCTGGTGTTCGAGCTGTTCCCTGCATGACTTCTCCACAGGAAAAATCAATGCTTGCTTTATCCTCTACCTCTTGGATCTGCTGCTGCTGGTGCCTGTCATTGCTGCTACTCCTGTCAGTGGCTGATTGGAGCTGATGAGACTCTCACTCACGACACCATTGTCCCAGGAGGGCAAAGAAATGCCATGAACACATCAGTGTTTGTCTCCATGTTCCTGCTACAGGGCCTCGTAAAATTCTAGCCAAGTTTATCTAACAGCTGTAAAGGCTGGAATAAATCACTTCAGAAATGTAAATATCAGAAGATGGGTGACTGTCCCCTCCATACATTAACTGTGAAGAGCAGCCTTTGAGCAGAGGGCAATGGCTTTTCAAGCTTCCACCTTGAAGCAGTACAAACCTGGTAAGTTGAATGAGTTAGCTGAACTGGTAGAGACTTTGTAATCTTTCAATAACTGTTGATATATTAATAAGGAAGAGATGGAGCACGAAAAAAAACAGTAAAAGATGACCCTAATTGTTTGGTCTTTCCTACATATAATTTAAACCAGCTGCAAGAGAGACAGGAAAGTTCAGGTTTGGATATTCCTCAGGTTTACAGCATCAAGGAGATATGCTATCAGGAAAACTATCAGAAGAACACTTTACACCAAAACTGTTACCTTGGGGATAACAGGAGAGAGTGGTGATAGTTGTATGCTATTTATTGTACTAGAGAGATAAAAACAGGCCTTGATCCCTCCAGCTCCTTGAGGGAGCCATTCAGTTCAAAGGTAAGCTTGGACCAGTAGAGTTTGAAAAGGTTTTTCAGAATATTAATTATAACAAACCCCTCATCTCTCCAGCCCACATTCACTAGTCAGAAGCCAAAGGGCTTTGAGTACAGCATCCTGCTTAGGGGAATGAGAAAACTAAAGAACAGCCCAGAAATGTCAGTAAGTTGGTGAGAGACAAGACTGAAAAGCTGAAACAGGAATACAGCAGGCCTGAGCAAGTAAAAATAGAGAAGAAAGCTTAATAAATAAAACTGCTTTACTTGATCTGTCCATTCTCAGTATAGGTGGTCCTATAAAACCCAACCAGCGAACCATTCAGCCAGCCTTGAAACTTCAGGGTGAGCACATAGGGATCACTTTCATCAGTGACAGGGAGCTCTGCTGCTGCCTTCATCACAATGTATTCTTGTGGCTTGTACTCAAAGCAGTCAATCACAGCAATCTGCTGTCCTGAGGATTTCCGGAGTGTGGGCATTTCTGTAACCTTGGTGTCTCGCAGGTGAAGCCACAAGGAGCTGGTTGGTTTTTCCAAAGCAATAGATATATTGACTGTCCCACTGTAAGTGTCTTGCTCCATTTCAGGCTTGATTTCCAGATCATAGTGGACAGGCTTGACATAAGTGGGCAGCCTAAACTCTCTCCAGTCTCCAGTGTCATCATTCTTGGAAGGACAGGGACCCAAATCCACTGGGGGAGGAGGCTGTTCCGTTGTTGTCGTTGTCGTTGTTGTTGTCGTTGTCGTCTGATCTGTTGTTGGTTGCTCTGTTACCTCTGAAGCTTTAGGTCTGCTCAATCCCACACCAAGCCCCACAGCAAGTCCTACAACAACCACGACTCCACAGATGATAGCCACATGCTTTGTCTTCATGCAGTACCTCTTGGACTTCTCATCCTCAAAATCCATGCCCTCCATCTCTGCTCCTAGATCTGTTCTCAGAGCAAAACATTAACTACAAAAAAGCTTATTAGTCACTTCAGCACTTGCATTCAGTAAACTCAGCAGTCTTGGTTTGTATTTTAATTGTGTAGCTATAGCTGTTCTCTGCCTGTCTCCCTCACCTCGCTGTCCACAAGACACTCAATTAATTAAAGACAACATGCATTTGGAGGAAACGTGAATGATCAAAGTGCAGCTGGGCTGCGAGACGGAGGGAACTGACACAGAAGAACATTGTTTCTGCCGTGCTCCCCTTATAAGCAGCACAACCCCACCCCCCAGCCCCTCCTGTTCTGGCCTGAGTTAAATATAAAACAGTGCTATGTTAATCAGCAGTCAGGAGATGATCAGATGCCAAAGCTCTGTCAGCAGCTTTCAGAAAGAGTTTGCAGATGGAGGCAAACCCTCAACCTTCACCACTACCTCTTCCTTTTTTTTCCTCTGCTGTGCCTTGTTTAGGTTTTTGAGGTTTGGGCTGGCTTATTTTTCTTCCTCTTACTAACAAAGATTTCCTTGAATTTCCACCCTATAGTTTGTGAAATGACATCTCAAAACTTGCAAAAATCACATATATCTTTCAGCTGTTTCCCCTCTTTTCTGGGCTCATTTACCTTTGCCGAGTAACTCAAGGCAGTCACAGACAGATGAATGCACAGTGGAACAATAAATTTTGATCACTGCTTCAAACTTTAAAAGTTGTCTAACTCCTCTCCCACTCACAGGGCCACTTTTCCAGGAGATTGACCATAACCATGCATGCAAGCTGGTAGCCTGGGACAGCATTGCTTTGTCAGTCAGCACAATTACAGTGCTGCCTGTGAACTCTTGCTATGAGGGACACTTCTAAGCATGATTTATGCACTAAAGATCTAATTTACCATTTATTGCTTGTCATCAAAATGTGACACTTCATTGAAGCAAATTAATTGAATAGAGCCTGATTCTGCTTGAGGGAACTTTTTGTAAGGCCTTGGTAAGCCTGTAAGCAAGATGTTGCTAATGCAGTATGAAACTGAGCACAGTGGTAGTCTTGATCTTGTTTGAAACTGGACTAAAGGAAAATAATGTAGAATAAAAATTCCAGTCTCTGCATCTCTTAGCCCTATTTCTCCACTTATGTAGTCCACTTGAGTAGATTTTTTTAATCAGGCACATCAGTTTGGCTTTATGCCTCCTGATTTAGTTTATTAGGAGTCATATTTTAGGAGTATTATCACTTTTATTAATATTAGGATTCTTTTATTAATATTAGGATTATTAGAATAGGATTTTATTAATGTTAGGATTATTATCACTTTTTACATCAGTTACAACTCTCTGACTACTTAGACTTCCCTTCCCTTCCCTTCCCTTCCCTTCCCTTCCCTTCCCTTCCCTTCCCTTCCCTTCCCTTCCCTTCCCTTCCCTTCCCTTCCCTTCCCTTCCCTTCCCTTCCCTTCCCTTCCCTTCCCTTCCCTTCCCTTCCCTTTTTTTTTTTCCAGATGGATGAAGTTTCACCTGAATGGGTTGACTAAGGTTTTAGAATCAGTTAACACATGCTTCTAGTGAGATGCACTAAGCTGGGGAATTTCACCCAGTCTGTTCAGAAATTGATCTGTTCATAAGCCACACTTCTAAATACTGACCGTCACCACAGGGAATTTTAGCCACCCACTTTGCTTCAGCACGCTGCTCTTTATATATCATCTTGTTTTAAAGGCAAGGGTTTCCTACAGGAACAGAGAAAGAAAATGGTTTGGGGTTTTTTTTTGTTTGGTTGGGGTTTTTTTTTGTTTTCTTTCTTTTTTTTGGGTTTTTTTTTCAGATCATCACATTAACTCTTATATATTTTCAAAAGTGAGAGACTGATGCAAAAAAAAATTAAGCAGAAAGCTAAAATCTGTTTCACATTATGCCTGTTTTTATTGTTTCCCATTTCTTTGCTGTGATCAAAACTAGATATGACATGGGAAACCAATGCCCTTTAATGGATTGAGTAAGAATTCAACTTTTAGCAGCAGGGCCAGCACTGAAGATCATAGTCTTAACATTTAAAACCATTTCATCTTTTCTTTTGTTTT
Organism: Agelaius phoeniceus; assembly: GCF_051311805.1. Taxonomy (NCBI): domain Eukaryota; kingdom Metazoa; phylum Chordata; class Aves; order Passeriformes; family Icteridae; genus Agelaius; species Agelaius phoeniceus. The sequence goes on from NC_135268.1 coordinate 26,681,419, forward strand.
GATTGGGCAGGGCAAGGAGAGTTACAACAGATTTTAAAGAAGACATCTTTAGACAGAGCAGGCCATATGTGATAAGAAAACAAACTGTCTTAATTTCAGACATGGCTTTTACATCACTCCCGTTATTATTTTCCTAAGTCATGAGCTCTTCTGTTACATTTTTAACCTGAAGATGAAAAATGCTGTTTGAGCTTGCAGACTGCAGAGCAAGTTATTTACTGTAGTTTTGAAGATACTTGAAGATTTCTTCATGTGGATGAGCAAGTCCAAAACAGCAAAGATATATGTTCTTATCCTAAGCCTTAAAGATAGCACTAGCACTAAAGTCCATTACAAGCTGTCAGTCAGGAGCAGTAGTGTAGTTATACACAAATTGTAGCACTGATCTTCTCATTGTAATAACTGAGATTCCAACCTAGTTGCAGCCAAAACTAGATATATTTCTGGTATGGGTGGCTATGAGCAAGCTAACTCCTCCCACATCTGAAACGTGCTGTGTTACTGACACTCCTGCAGCCAGCCAGCTGTGCTACAAGCTCCCTGCTGCCAGTGACCCAATACACATGGCCAAGGATAAACAGGGCCCAAAGTGTTAATTCCTCTACACAGTGGAGGAATTCCTCCTCCTCCAATGCAGGAGGGCAGGGCTCCCAAAAGCACTGCTAAGCATTCCCCCTGTTTGGCTGTCTCCAGGCAGAAGGGGGCAGGGAACAGGATCTACCTTCCCAGAGAGGTAGATCATGGCCACCGTGGCCATCATGGACAAGGTATAGATACTTTGTTTACCCTCTCCTCACCTGCATAAAATGGTGGATACCCATCTGAAAAGTCAAGGAAGGCTTCATCCAAACTGCTCCAACACAAGCTACAAGCCTGACTGCAGGCAAGTGTTGGCCAAGCCTGGATTGCTTAGATTGCTTTAGTTTAACTTCTAGAAATGAGATTTAAACAGTCTTTGCAGTCACCTGAGCAGTGCTAACACCTGTTATAATTTGTTTGGTGTTGATTTTTTTATCCAATCAATTTCACTTCAACCTAGGATTTAGTTCCCAGTTTGCACCAGAATTACCACAACTAGCTTAATGCTGCCCCTTTGGATACCTAAAATGCAGGGGGTATAGAATCACAATGCTCTGCCATGAAATTGCTGTGTGAACATGTAGATGCTTGTAGGAACAATACCCAGATAACTTTTCAGACAACTACCAGGAATGTAATTAATCATAATTTTTATCCACAAATTGTCAGCCATTCATTTCCAACACAATTTCCAATTTTAAGTGTGGAAAGTAGAATAAAATTGCTGCAAGTGACAGCCAGGATCAACACTAGGAAAGGTCTGCTCCAGGCCCTCAGGGAGATGTCAGATACTCCCAGGATATCCTTAATTGAAGCTGACAATGAGAAAAGAGCTGCTCTGGAAAGCATCAAAGGCATGAAAATAAATGAAATATATTAAAAAAAAAAAAAAAAAGGAAAAAACTCCACTGCAACTTACAACAAATGAAACTCCTTTGAGCCAAGTCATCCTTGGAATAACATGAAACACTAACTGGGCCAATGCCAAGGAGCTCTTTGTCTCCCTGTGTCCAGGGACTTAAAGGCAACAGGAGGGCAGCAGAGTCTAAGGACCTCTGATTCCCATCTGCTCTCTGAGGTGCCCTTACTGCAAGATTTTGGAATAATAAATGGATACTTTCTGCCTCCAGCAGGAGGAATTTGTCTCTTTTTATGCTAAAACAACACTCCTTCGATTTTTCATTGCAAAATAGGAAGACATGAAGCAATCTGCTTTGTGACTGTTTTCTGGCACAGCTGCATTTGTAGATTTCTCCCCTGTGGCCCCCTACAAAAAAAAATCTTTAGGAAATTAATTTGAGAAATATGAAACTGCTTAGAGTGTTGTTCCACCCGGTCAGAAACAAATATTGTCAGAAGTTATTCCCTTGTCCATTTTTTTCCTGTGTATGTAATGACTGATTTTGTCTCTATCTTTTGGCTTTGAATCCTCTAGCAATCATTAATCCCCTAGAGTTCACAAGTCTTAGTAATTACTGGCTTGCAGTGATACTTGTTCCACTCACAATCTTTTCTATGACAGTTTTTAACTCCAAAACAAGTTCTTTTGGTTTTCTGTTGTTTCGAAGTGCAAATGTTTTGAACTGACTTGAGAAAGTCAGGATCTGTTTAGCCATAATTGTTTTCCCATTCAGATCTTTAAAATCTGGACTCAGTTTGTGGGATGCTGTTAGATGCAGTGCCCTGGGAGGACTGCATTATTTCCTGCTGCAGACTGACAAGTTCTGTCTGTAACCAGCTGAAGTGCAGTGCAACCCCACAACTTTTTCTGTGTTCTGCAGTACTCCTCCAGCAGGTCAGTGCTAGCAGTATTTATCACTAGGGTTGAGGCTGAGGGGAGTTACCTCAAAGCCTGTTCTCAGTGAAGTACTGTGAGTTACCATAAGTAGAGGCTTTGTTTTCTTCCTCTATTTTTTTAATGTTTTGAGTTCCTGGATGTAGATTCTGTGCCTTGAAATGTGAATGCCATCTATTATACTACTAACGTAAATAGATCAAGTCAAACTGCATTCATTTGGTTTGCTCTATCATATCATGTTCATAATGATATTTATATCATGTATCTTACCAAATGAGAATTTACCAAATGAGCACTTACCATAAAATTATAGGATGGCTTGGGTTAGAAGATACCTTAAGGATTAGTCCCAACCCTCCTGCCATGACCAGGGACATTTTCCCTACATCAGGCTGCTCAAAGCCCCATCCAACCTGGCCTTGAACACTCCTGGGGACAGGGTGTGTCTCACCAACCTCACAGTGAAGCATTCCTAATATATAATCTCAGCCTACCCTGCCAGTTTAAAGCCATTACCTCCTATCCTATCTCTACATGCCCTTTTAAGAAGTTCCTCTGCAACTTAATCATGATGATATGGTTTGATGTGATATCTTATCATATTCTATCATATAACTTCATCTTCCACTGCATTGCTATCAAGATGAGATTCCTTGTGCTCCATTCTAATGGAGCCTTTAATACAAAACCAGAATAGTCTGGATGTGGTGAATACAGTTCCAACTTTCCAATTCTACCATGATTTATTATTTTTACAAATTTGTACCCTTTTTCTTGTCAACATTGGCCATTAGAACAGTTACAGTTTATGGCTATGCACTCTTCACCTTCCAATGTCTTTAAAACATTCCTGAGGAGACTGTATCAACAAAACATGATTTAACTCATACAGACAATTTTTCCAAATCACTCAACATGTATCTTGTTTAACAAATTCCTAAAAAAAAGTGAGAAATAAGCTATTATGGCATAACTTCCAGGATACATTGGCATCCCAGCAGATCCACAGGAAAATGAAATACTGCGTTTTAGAAATTCCGTGTGAAATTCCTTGATGAACTTTTGGAGGCATTTTATCCTCTAGAATGAAAAACCTGCTTTCCACTCTCTTCACTTCGTTTTGTGAGGGAGGGTGATGTTGTACAAGACCTCTTCTCTCCACTTGCAATTCAAGACACTACTTTTAATCTACCTGATATGAGCTGCAGTTCCCTGAGGTGCCACCTCTGCCTTCAAGCACGGCGGAGTCACTCAGTATGCACTTGCATTGATCCATTTCTATGTCTGGAAAGCAGAGCAGAAGAAGGAAAGCATTTTGATGGGGGAGACGTGTAAGATTTCCTTCCTATCTCAACTGGCCCCAGCCTGAAACTGTTAACCTTCAGGGCAAGCTTATTTGTACTTGCTTTCTCCTTTGAAAGTCAGGGGAAGTTCAGAGGCCAGAGGAGTGAAAATGAATCATCAGTCAGCCCAGTAGTGGTGTCTGCTCAGCATGGAACAGTCAGTGCTAAATTCAAGTATGATACTGGCTTCATTGAGCAGGTAATGGAGATTACTGTGGAAAACAGTGTTTTCAGTTGGACACATGTTTTCACTTACAGTAAATTGTGGGTTTCTCATCTTACTAGAAAAGATACAATGGAAATAAAAGAAGTCATCAAACTAACTGGCAAGGCAGAATGGAAAAATCAATCATACTTTTAATCACTAAAAGAGATTAAGAGACTGAAACTTGCACTCTTACAACTGTTTGCACTGGGGGCAATTCCTTAACAGTCAATAGCAAACTATTTGATAATCTGAAAAAGAGCAACAGTATATGATATCAGTGTAAAAATAATGTATAGCTTAGGTTAAGATAGCTTGACGATACCATCATGTAATAGCAAGGAAACTTATAGGACTTTCAAAGGCAGCAAATTTGGCACAAATTAGAAGGAAACCTTTCATGTTATTCTCACATATATCTCAATATCTCATTCATGGTAGCATTCATAGTGAAGAGCCATAGATGCTGTTATGAAGCATCTTATGCCAGCCACTGAGAAGCAGAACAGCAGACTAAGATTTCTGATCTCTTTTGCTGTATAAATTCATGTGATCGTTTGCTGGCGAAGCAACCAGAAATGATTCCATGTTGCAGATAAATAATTGCTCATGTGATTTCCAGCACTAAGTCTCTTAAATGAAACCAAGTTAGTGAAAAAGGATACAACAGTTTAACATTTTTGCTTGTTTAGAGATGTAATCTCAGGGCAATTGCCTGCCAACACGTATTTAGGTTACTTCCAAGTCTGTTACCTGTTTCATTTTCTTGGCCAGGGAGATGAAGCAGATGAAAAAGAAAACAATTGCAGTTACATAAACTGTTTCATTTACTATGATATTAAAAAATCCTCTTTTTGCCCCTTTTCAAACAGGATTGTCATTGTACTAAGGCATTTCAAACCTGAATGAAGAGATTGGAGGATTAAAGAAAATCAGCAGTTAGAGATATAGCTCTCTTCCCTTCCTCCCTCCCAGTTGCATCACTTTGAATGCAAAATGGAAATAGAGCAAGTTATGTCTTTGGGACTTCCACCACATCACCACATTTGCTCCACCTGTTTTGCCCAGCATACAATATGTCTCCCTGTCTCGGACTAGCTCTATTTTCATCAGTCCTTACCTCCCCACACCCACCAGCAGCAGGTGCTGCAGTGCTTGGGTAGAGCAGGAGATAGAGATCAGTGGACTGATTCCCAGGCAAGTTCCTAAATCACTCCTCACACACACTTTCACAAACAGGGGTATATGTGAGGGGTGGTGAGGTGTATGCACTGGGAGTAACAGAGAGCACGCTTACCTGAAAGAGGTGTCATATAAGGAAGAGGGCTCTGAAATGAACAATATTTATTTGATGTCATTTGGGAGTCACATCCTTCACTACAGGCTGAGCAGATACCATTACTGGGCTGACTAATGCTTCATTTTCATTTTTTTTGCCCCTGAACTTGCCCCAGCTTTTAAAAGAAAAAGCAGTCCTTCAGAGGAAGAATCAGCCAAATAGTTTCACACAGAAAGAATATTATTCTTTTCTGTTTTAGCAAACCCAAGCTGATCGGGGAGTACATTTTTTTGGCCAAGAGTAAGTCCTCGTATTTAAATTAATTTTTATTATGACCAGCAGCATTCAAAATAATAGATGTTCCCACACAAAGATAAAGACACCTTTACTCTTCAGGTATATAACTGATTACTTTGAGCTTGTGTGCAGCAGAAAAGGTTGCCAATGACATAAATAAACAGTCTGGCAAACATTAGCACTCGATAAAGAGTGCACTGAAGAAAAAGAGGCACAAGCAAAATCAAAGAAATACAGCAATGTGAGATCTTACAGATGATGAATATTTAGTCTTCTTTCTAAAACCAAATAAGGAGTTGCACCCTTTATATCCAAAACCAAATGAAGCAAAGGAGGCTTACCATAACAGGAAATAACCTGTTAGTGTCTTGGTCTATCTGGATTCTACTTGAGGTTTTAACTTCTTGTACAAGACTTTCTCCACTGATAATCAGATGCCAAATGAGATTGGATCATATGCACCAATTCACTTTTAATTTTGTAGGATTGCTGCCTCTACTGCCCACGGGGAAGTTTGAATACTGGTGTTTTACAGGCTAAATTACAGGATGTACAGCCTGGTATTTCCTGCAGAACCTTCTTTCCTTTCTTACTATAATTTACATTTATATTTTCCTTTTCCTCAAATGCCAAAGATAGACTTTAACAGGAACCTACCTTACTTCCTTCCAAGATCTTCTGGCAATACAAACCACAAAAAATACTAAGAAACAGAAATGATACATTAAAATAATAGAAATTATGGATACATGTCCATAATTTAGATCCATGATATATATGAATAAAAACGCCGTCTTTTCAGCCTCTGTCCTAATGTCTTTTACAAACACATAACAGAGTTTGCATATGCTGGTTTTAGGCTGTTTCTGGTTCTTTCTGAAGTTGATAATATCATTTCTATTCACTGGAGAGAGATCAAGAAGTGGAGCAGAGAATTGCAGACCTCCATTTATTACTAGATCTAAGGGCAACATTCAGACATAGAGTGTTTGATGCTTCTTCCTCAGAGAACTTTTTCCTATTTATGTACATACATTCAAGAGCAGCCTAATGGTTTTAGACAGAGCAGAGGCCTGGTCCTTGTTCAGAGAATGTATCTGCTGGTTTTAGATACAAGAGAAAAGCAGGGCATTAAAAAATGAAAGGGGGAGTATGAAGTGAAGTGTAAGGACACATGTCAGCATAGCCACGTGGGCATGTAGGCATGTGCTATTCATTGTGATTATTTGTAATCCAATATATGTAATTTAGATTACACATAATTCATATTACCTGACAGTAATATGAATTATGTAATATGGCTCTCATTCTGTTGGCTTCCTCCTCATAATGACACAACTTCAAATGAAGTTCTTTTAAATTAAATAATTCCATTAAAATGTCAGCTGAGAAGAGCACTTGGACTCTCAGACAAAGCAATCACCAACTGAATTATCAGAACTCATATCTATGCAGTCACCAATGTTTTTCAATATTGGAGAATCAGTCTAAAGATTAAAAAGTCAAAGGACAAACTGTTCAGCATAGTTTTACAATGACCATATCTTACATTTCCAAGATTAGAAGATTGTTTCTGAAGCATTTACTTAGGATAACAATAAAGCAAAGTGCAATCTATTGAAATCCTTCTCACACCTGTAAGTTCAACCGGACTTTTAGAATCGAAATCATTTTTTTGAGGAAGATACACTACTACAGTGGTACATGTCAACAAAAACCTATCTCAGAGACAAAACTGTTATAATTTTCTTAATTGTTTATAAAAATTTGTACATCAAGTTGACTATAAGGGCATCTCTGTACAAGATTTGACTCTGTCTACTCCAGCTGGAGGGTCAGCTGTTTTCTTCCTAAAGCTATGCCACCCTCTTCCTTTCATGTATTTTGGTCTGTAATATCTGTGTTACTGACAAAGATGTTCAAATCTTCACACATGGACCATAGGAGAGAAAAATAGGAGAAGAAACTAAAGCTAATTACAACTTTGTAATTAGCCTTTGTAACAAAGGTGTTAATGTAAAAGAACAGTGAAGTCTATTTCCATCCTCTAGTCTTCCTTCTTAATTTTCCAATCTTCCATTGTCCCATTGCATCTGAATTGCTGATATCCTGGGAATATTTCACCTAGATTGCAAGGGAATGCTTTTGACTATGTGGAACATTTTAATAGTGCTGTTTTATCTATACCAGGTAAAAACCTCTCAGTGTTCTAGATGGAGAAATAGAAAGGCCTTTTTCTGTTTTGCCAAGATGGAGTTTGGTTTTCTTATCTTTCTCTAACAGACAGCTGCACATTTAGTACTGCAGAGAAAGCAGAGTCCAGAGCCTTGCCTTCAGGCAGACTCACTGGAGTTTAATATGCTGCACAAGCTGTTCCCTCTTGTCCTGTGGCACTATTTTGGCACACACTCATCTGAGACTCCCAGATTCACATGAACCGTTTTAACAAGCAGCCCTGGTTTTCAAGTGCTTCCTAGTGAACTCAAGCATCCGATTCAGCACTGAATCTCCAGAAATAAAAAAATTAAATTATGAACCCCCCCAACAAACAAACAAAAAAACCAAACCAAAACAAACCAAACCAAAACAAAAAAAACCCCAACCAAAATCTCAAACCACCAAAACAATGAAATTGTAATTTAATTTACAAGAAAATTTAAGTAGTAGAAAGAAAAATCAGTACATGCTGATTTCAGTACATGCATTTCAGGGTTATCCTGAAAGCCTGTATGTATTACATGCTACAGCTTCACACTCCTGGAATCCTATTAAACAGAGTGTTGCTCCCTTGACTAGATCTAGTCTTGCAGGCTTGCAGCCTCATTTTAACAGAAATATTCTGGTTATGCTTCTCTGATCATTTGGATTACTGCCATTGCCACATTTATCTAGGTGCTGCATTCACCTTGTGCCAGCCCTTTCCTGCAGTGTAGTAAGGCTCAGGACTTTTTGTCTCCTGAGATATACTGAAAAAGTCCTGAAGAAAAGGGGAGTTGTTATGTTGCTTCAGGTCATGCGTGTGACCAGCAGTGGTGTCCAAACAAATTCTGTCTATGCCCATGTGCCTTTTATCTGATGACTGTGAATGCAGGGCTCCATCATTCCTCCGGAAAATAAAATTTAGCACTAATCCCACAGCCCCACCCAGCACAAAATCATCCAGTGTAGCAGGGATTAGAGCAGTTCTTCCAAGCAGTGCTGACCCCACATTCAGCCCTATATCTCAGGCCTTCTGATTAACCAAATGGGGTAGTCTGTTCCAGTAAGGGACACTATCTGGTCATACTCTTTGCTAATCGAGTGCTAGCTCAATTCAGACAGACCATTGTTTCTACTATCTCTGATTTGTTTCTGCAACACTAAATATAATGTCTCCTTGAAGCATTCACATTCCTCTTTTGTGGTCAGTAAAGCCCCTCACACATCAGTGCCTTTTATTAGGGAAAAATTTATAAAATTCACCCTCTCAGGTGTTTTCCAGCACAGGTTCACAGCTTTAGTAGTGTCAGAAATCATTGTAGCAAGGGAAAGAAAGTGCTTTTATTCAGCAAATCACTAAAGCCCCCTTCTGCCTGGGAACAGCATGAACTAGTCTCTTAAATACAGTTCTAAATCCCTTGATCTGCTAGGATTTAGAGAAAGAAAGAGGTGAAGTCAGGCAATGACCAGGGAGCAGAGGAAATGGCCTCAACTGCTCTGAATAAAAGTGCTGGGAAGAGAGTGGTCAAAGGAGGTGATGGCTAAAAGAACTTGCTTTCTAAGGTGAGCTCTGATCACTAAGATTTCTATATATATGCAGTGGAGGATGGATATATTTAAAAATATTTCCCTGGCTGGGCAGTTAATGAAGAAATCTGTTTGGTTTTGGTTAGTTTATTTTTGGCACCTGCATGACTCAATGACAGATGTGTAACACTTCTGATTCAATTTCCTCTTCCATGTGCAGCCTCTCATGTCCATCTCCCATCAATGTAAGAGCAGCCAGGACCAGACCTGTGTTTTGTGCCTGTCCCCAAAGCTGTGTGATTATTTCTACACCTTATATAATGGAATTCCAAAAGTTGTGAGTTAAGTAACCCCAGCAGTGTTGGAAATATGGCTCTGAGGGATTTTTATATCAGATTATGATTTATCTTCCAGAATGTGGAATTCCATGCTGCTTTTGTGAGCTGCCTACCTTGTAAAGGTATTTTTGCTATTCTCATGAGGACAAGCTTCCATTGTCTTACTCAGTGGCAGCTTCATTGCTCATTTATAAGTAGGAACATATGTTTCACTTTCATGCCAATGAAGAACAGGTGTGGAGAACAAAATTATTTCCTCCTGATTTAGTACAATTTCTCTTTCTTCACACTAGCTTCACTGTGAAGATAATCTGCTCCACTCTTGGTCAGTCACTCAGACTGGAGTGGAAAAGCCAGGCTGTGCTCCTCCCATCCATGCTGCCCTGAGGACAACTGGATTTAACTCTCCCATTCTCTTCTTCTGCCCAGAAGTATGGAACAAATGAGTTTGCAGCTGTACGAAGGTGGCAGTGAGGGGACCCTAATCAATGTGTCTGGTTATGCAAATTATGTCAAGGTACTGTCCTGTTTTAGACTTGGGCTGATAGATTTGCAGTATTTTGCTGGCTCTAAGTGCAGGACATTGCTTAACTGGAAACTGTGTATTCATTTTCAGGGGGGCTTCTGTACTATGATATTGCAATTAGTCTTCCAGATAAACAGGTTTACTCAGGATTCAGCAGTACATTTTGAAATGTTAGAAATGGTTCTACCATATTACATCTAGTTGGACTTTATTCTTTCATCAGGAGTGTCTTTAATGGTTGTTAAATTGCACAGAAAGAACATTAGTGTTCTCACATACAGAAAAGGGAGCTGGTATAAAAAATAGACTGATATAAATGTTTATTACCAGAGAAAGATTTTGAAAAGTGGCCTTCAGCTAAATAACCTCAAAGCTGTAGGAATGAGGCCCCAAGTTTCAAATGCTATTTTGTTTGGGACATTGCCCAGCACTGATAACTTGCCTGATAACTTCTGTGGTTTTAGCTACATCCTTCAGGGGTGGTTTTTTTTCTTTAAAAAAAAAAACCCAACATGCTAAAAGGACAGGCTCTTAATGTATCTATGTGACCTTTCCTGTAACTTGTGTTCTCATATGAACAGCAGAATGATAATGTTTCCCTGGCATCCCATTCTGAATTTAGGTGTTTGATGGTGCTAATGCTTGAGGTGCACTCAGTCTTTCTGGTTCCCAAATGTACTTTTGTATTAATTGATCTGTGGTACTTCTTTTTACCTAGCTGTTTTTAGAGCCAGACTGCAACATTTCATTACTACCTAAGTTGAACTGTGCCACTGTTTGTGCCTGATACCTGTAAGTTACTTCTCTGTAATGAAAAAGGACTTTGGTCTATTATTGTCAAAAACCTCATGTACACAGGGATCATTTACAAGACTATATATAGGCACTCAAAGTTTAGCTGTTCAGGGTCTCAGTACTTACTCTGGTGCTACCTAAGAGAAGTGCTGCACTCTCCAGCACAGGACTGTGAGGTTCCATTTCACACTTTGCTGACTCTGCTCGTTGTTCTCTCTGCAGTGAGAAATGCACTTACTCAGTTGCTTTCTTACATCACCTGAAGCTGTTTTCCTCAATTCTGTTATGCCGTGACTGCCTTTGTTCAATCTCTGAGTCCTGGTCAACAATACACCTGTACAGTACTTATTATCAAAACCTTAATTTTGTCTTATTTTGTGTGTTTTCCAGGGGGCAGTGTTAATGCTTCTTGTGTGAGCTTTCAGGAGGAAACACTTGCAGAAGTTGTTTAGTGGAGATGATTAGAAGCATTTGTCCATGCCCAGAGCTAAAGTATTGTCTTTGGTGGCAGTTTCTGACTGGTGGGCAGTACAATGATTAAACTCTCATACATTAATAAAGCCATTAATAGGAAGACCCTGCAGGCTTTTTTTGTCAGACAACACATAAGGTAGTACAGCCCTGTCATGAAATGCTGGGTTCCAAACTGGCAAAGCATGCTGTTCCTCTGGGTTAGCAAATCAGAAATATTGTAAGTAGATTAATTTTCTACTGGGAGAAGAATTTCAAATCAAGATTCACGTTCAAACTGACCAGCTAATCGGATTCTGAATGAGAGTATAGCCTGAGCAATGAGCAGAAGGAAAGAGTGCCATAAATAATTGCAATGTGCATTCTAATGTCTTGCACTGCTTTAAAGAAGTAATGAAATTACCTTTCTGAAGTCGTGCTAATAGTGGTTAGAACCGTGCTTATTTTTCATATTCTTGAAGTTTCAGTGCAAAAAGAATCAGTTTGCCATAAATTCATTGACAGTTATTAGAAAAACATTCGCAATTCAGGAGACCTGGATACTGTAACCTCTTAACAAAAATTAAATCCAGTGCTCCCATAAGATATTCTCCCGTTACTACTCTGAATGGGTGGAAGACAGATGTTACAAGGCTTCATTTTCCATGACCAGAAAGTTACTGGATTAGTATTTAACCTCATCCCAATATCCTTCACTGGATAATTCTCTGTCAAAAAGAAGGGTATGAGAGCTCCCGTTAATATTATAAACAGAGGAATCAACATCCTTTGAGCCATTTGCAAAATTGGTGCAGTGATGTGACTTTTGAATTACTGTGTCTTTCCATGGTATGTATGTAGCAGCATCATGAGATATCACATTATTACTGGCATTGTACATCTTAGAATATGAAAGCTTGTGCTGAGATAAGGTACTTCTATCCAAGGCACTTAAAAACAAGCAAGCCAATGAGTACTCCAAATTCTTAAGTAGTGTCAACTGAAGACAAAGCATTGAAGTGTTATATTGTACAATAAAACAGAGCATAGCCTTGGAGTTTTACTACATGATAACTATTCCTGGAAATATTTCTTCATCTAGGAAGCATCTTAGATTTAAGATTGAAATCTCAGTCCCTACTCCATCTCTAATGGAAAGTTTGCAAAACTTTACGTGGCCACAGAACAGATATTTAGCACACTTCAGGACTAGCAGTTTTTCTTCAAACCCTAAATATTTTCTTTGCTACAGTTTTGGACTTCAGAGTAGGCTGGTTTTGATATCAAGGAAGAAGCTGTCATTCCTCAAAGGGAAAGGGATAGACTTCCTGGTTATAGGACCAAAAATCTTATAATCCCTTGAGGGAATTCCCCACCCTTAAGAGGGAGATTTCTGAGAGAGCACTAGAATACCACCTGGGTGCTAGCAGTGGTGAGGCAGGGCTAAGGTCTAGCTGGGAAGTCCGTCCAGAGTTTGAGAGCCCTTGCCAGGCACAGGCTATGACAGAGCTTGAAGAAGGGAATAAGGGAAAAGCCCAATATGACCCTAAATAGAGCCCCAATAGGTAGGGATGAGGATGGGGATCTGAGGTGAGGATGGGGATCTGGGGTGAGGCTGGTCAGGGCCTCAAAGGCCAGGTAGTACACTCAAGGCCTGACACAGAGGTGGAAAAAGGGCTTTTGTTTCTTGCAGAGTATTGAAATGGCTAGTGTGTGTTATAGCATGGCATGGCAATGCAGGTGAGATTCAACATTTCTAATATTGCTAAGTGGTCTTGAACAAGGATTGTATTTGAGGAGCAATAAAAAGAGAAGCTTTGCTAAAATGCTGATTACTATGATCAGCAGCAATGATTTCAAAACAAGAATGGTAAAAGTGAAGTTGCAAATAGAAATGTGCTTAGCAAGAGATTCCCTTAAGACACTCAAAGTACCTTTAGCCTGGAAGTACCTGCGAAGATCTAAATTACAGATGAGACACGCACCACAGATAAGAAAAAGCAAGGACAGTAAAATACATGATATGAAACTCACTTACATAACTGTTTGAAAGATATATGATAGTCATAGCATGGTTATTGCAGATATGGAACAGCATAGCAAAAGGATTCAACTCCTTACCAACACTGTGACTTGGGAACCAGCACTCCCACTTTAGTGATAATTTGTGGTGGGTTGGACACAGCTGCATAGGGATACTCAAACCAGTTCTGAATAATATGGTGGTCAGAGTCACCTACATTATTATTATTATTATTATTATTATTATTATTATTATTATTATTATTATTATTATCATCATCATCATCATCATCATCATCATCTAGGTGGAATTTGTTAAAACATTAATATCTTTCAAATTAACTACTTGATCATGGCATAACAATGCAGCCAGGAGAGGTGTGTCAGAGTGAGAATAAGAATTCAGAATTCCTTCTTTGTAGCCTTGTGATCTTTGTAGATCTAGAAATCACCATGAAGTGTGCTTTGGTTTGATTCTGTAGGAAAGTATAAAGAGTTGGATCCAGCAGCTGAGAAACTGACTTCCCAGCTTTGGTACCCAGCTCTGCTTTTCCTATCAGTGAATCTGAAAGAGTGTGTGAATTCGCAGCGCAGTTTCTGCTGGGCTGCAGCAGTGGCTGGATTGGCTCACAGGAATAGCTGCTCATCAGGGAGCCTTGGAAGTTGCAAGGATGTTGAAAGCATGTGGAAGACATAGATACACTGCAGAGCTTCTGTGAGTACACCACATAACTAGAGACATCTGTTCTGGGGAGGAAAACACTTTTTAATCTCTAGGGTATGCCAAGACCTCAGGGCCACAGGAAGAAAAGCTGCACAGGTGCAGTAGGACCTGTTAAATTCTATGTGTGGGGGACACCTTTGGGGGAACTGCACTGCACACACTGTATTAGCAACATGACTTGGAGAAGAGGGAATTTTTCAGCTCTTGATATGTGCAGAAAGAAAGGACTACACAGATCATTTCTTTCAAAGGAGCTCTCTGGGGTCGTGATTCTGATACCCAAATGCAGTAGCTGAGGGAAGAGGAGGAAAACAGATCCTGCATGATCCTAAGGGTATTTATTTGACCTCTGCTGCCCGCCTAAGAGTTGAATTCACTGAAAATCTGAGCAGTAGAAGATGAGTGCTGAGTTTGTTTGTGTGGCTGAGAAGGGGCTGAAGAGACTCTTTGCTGGTGCAGGTCACTATCCAAAGGGGAGGATGATTTCTGAACAGAGGTGAGTGCCACAGAGGTACAGGGCCTTTTTGTTTCTTGCCAACAAAACTCAGCCGCTGATTATTTAGTGTGGCTGTGGAGTACCACTGAATGTGCTCCTTTGGAAAAGGTAAAACAGGGGCTCCTTCAAGGGATCAGAATAACCCATTGCCCTTGTCTCTATGTTGTGTTCCTCTTGAACACTACCCTTTCTCTTGCATTAGACCAGCTGAGGTCAATGTTAACCCTGAATCCAAATGTGTAGCAAGAAAACCGTCAGGAGCCAGAACTTTGAATTTGTACAGTTGTTGCCATACTAAAGCTTATTGTTAGATTCTTTAGATACTTACAGCACAATGAATACAGAGATATTTGCAGATGCAGAAGGGTATTTTCTGGATGGTAGGAGGTTAGATATGGCATCTAACTCATGGCATCAGGTGAATTTTTCTCTACTGTCTAAACCAAGATGTATTCTAGGTTGAAAGGATGCAGTGATGTTTGATTCAGTCAGCATATGTCCTGTTTCTTAGATATTCTTGTGTTAAAGATCATTATTATTGGTAATACAGGCTAGTCTTACAAAATTTAAATGCAGTTATAACAACTTTAACAGAAGTGCAGGAAGTTCATCTTAGGAATAGTCTGTACTATTGTAACACTATGAAATAAAGAGGGAATGGTGAGACCAGATCAGAAATTAGAGATTTCATCTGTAGTGTAATTTGCTGCTGGCATCAGCTGCCAGGGAGATAATCATTAACAGGATGAATGCAGTAAAAATGATATGATTTATATGATATTTTATTGCTCTTCTCCTAGTATAACAACCTTTGACCAATTTCCCCTGGTGAAAAACAATTAAGATAAAAGAGGATTGCAGGAAACTTTCTGAAGCAAGGGTCTATTTCTTTGTCAATCTACTTTCTTCTTTTCAATCTCTGATTTTGCAGACTAAGGGCTTGCATAAGTTTCATTCACATCACTCATTTTATAGACACTTTCTTTGTGGTCATGGCCTGGTGTAGAGGCCAGCCTTTTTACCATCAATCATGGGTTAATCTAAAAACCTGGAATCCTGATCACAGTGGTATGAAAGGGTCTGAAAAGGAATTACAGGTATATTTTTGCTTTTATTTCCACAGACCTCAATGAAAATTATTCTTTTTATCTTCAGAGGGGTTATTAGCACCTCCTAGGCTTCCACATCTTTAGTAGGTATTCCAGATGGACTCATAGTGGTATCTCCCTGAAATAGGCAGCACTGTGACCTTGTTAGGAGAGATCCAGGTTCTTTAAATACTGAAGAGGAGCCAACAGCTGATGGTACATTGTCAAGAAGCTACTTTTTAAAATTATCAAAATGGCAGAAATCTTTCATTCTGCCAAGGGTCCCTTGTCACAAAGGACTGAGCAGAGCTCTTGCATAACCCCAGATATTGTCAGTTGAAGACGCTGGGTTTCCCAATAGTGCAGAGGCCGTGCCCCGTGCCAGTCTAGATCTGGTGGTCATATAAGACATGAACTTCTAAAAGAGTGAGGCTAAAGGCCTACTATTACAATAGCAAAAATGTTACAATTCTAATACTGGACTGAGCAGATTTCATCAGCCTCCATAGTGAAACTTTATATATGGAATTCCCTTGCTGCTAATCTGCAGACATATAAATGAGGTGAGAATTGCCCTGTGAACTCTGAAAGGCCCAGTACAAGAAAAATGCTTTTGTCACAGATAATGCCTCTTCCTTCAGGTTACGAGAGCGAGCATGTCCTGTAGCAACCTCTGTGGCATACAGTGGTCTGGACATAGTGGCACATTCTGGCAGTCTACACAGCAGTGCATACTTGGATCTCTTGTGAGTGGACTACACAGCCATAACCCTGGAGGCAGACTAACAAGAATGATTTGTAATAATTATTGTGACCACAAGTATGTGGGATGGCACTGAGTATTCCTTACTGTTAATGCAGAATAGAGCTGTCATAGCCATTTTTTGGTCAGTACACTTTGAATATTATGTATCTCCTATAATAACAAATATTCCCACATGAATATTTCAAGAAATTGTTTTCCTTTGGTATTGTATGACATTTGCGTAATTATCACTGAAATTTGTGGCAGATTCAAACTGTCAAGCCTATTTACATTGCAGTGGAAAAGTATTTACTGATCCATACAAATGTTACATTTGCATCTGTAACAGAAAATGCCTACCTCTTCAGTTTGCTAATGAGAAGTATTATACATCTGGTTAAAACTTTGTCAAAGGCAGTACCAGAATTTTCCGTATCCCATTAATGTATGGGAACACTTTTTCCTCCCTTGGAATTTCAGTTAACTCTGAGAATGTGTTGTTGAGAAAATTGAGTGGTGCCAGAATTTATATGAAGTATTAAACCCCAGGCTTCCGAGCCATAGACTTATAATAGTCACGGTCTTATTTGGCTGGCCAAGTAACAAGTACAGCATTAATACAGGATTTAAAACTAGAGGAACAAAATAAATGGGACACTGTCCTGTTCTTTAAAGAGCTAAACATCTGGGGCCTCAAAAACAATGTCTGAAAGAGGAGGTGCTGAGTACCTGACTGAATTTAGTACCGGGACACTCAGCTCTCCATCGCAGTTGTTAAACCCGTGACTGAAAAATAATACACAAACCTGCTCATAGCAGCTCAGGTCCTGTCAGGCATATTAGCTGAGCCTCAACAGAGATCAAATGAAGCAGCATTGGTGCAAAGCTGGCTTTGAGGGACCATAATCTCAAACCTGGAGGAGCATGGTAGAACTGTACCCAAAGGGGTCTTCAGAAGTCTGAAAAAGTCCAGATAGATTTGGTATGACTAGGTTGGAGCTAGCATACCAGCTGTCAGTGGAGAGATTCAGCCTTTGGCTTGTGCTCTTGTGCTAACTGCACAGGAGAAGAAACCAGAGGACTTGGTTCCCTCTCAGTCCAAAGAGAGAAGCAGTGGGACACTGGCTGCAAATGAGTCCTCTGGTCCTGCTGGATGCCGAATGAAAACGATCCATTCTGTAATTACAAAACAAAACTGAATTACAAGAATTAGCCTGAAGAGGCAAATGTTCAAATATCAGGGTTCAAGTTGCAACCAACTGGGTCTGGTTTAGAAAAGACTGGTATTTTGGGATATGTTAGGTTCTCTTTGTCTTTGGAAACTTCCAGGTGTACTTGAATTCCAGACTCATCCCTTAAACTAGGAAGGCTAGAGGTTTCCTTGTCATACAACTGAACTTGACATTCCTGTTATCAGGAGCTGGTGTGCTAAGTAATGCATCAGTATCTATGAGACTTGAAATAAAGCCAACACCACATCCTTCTGACCTGATAGCCCTGCATAGTCCCAGACTTCATGCTCTGATGGTTGCCTTTAAATGTTTATATGATGCCTTTAACTGGATAGATCAGAGATAGTTATCAAAATTCCCTACTCAATTAATAAAAAAGGATGTGATATAACCAGAACTACTTCTTTGGTATTAAACTACTTCAGAAATCATTATTGTTTAGCAGTTAGTTAGTTAAATGATCTACACTGAGATGTTTGATCATTTCACCTTAGCTCTCCTAACATTTAAACTTACAACTTAGATATTTTCCTTAGTGGTCTTCAAAGTAAAAATTAACTCAAAATGTCCAAGAAGTAGATAACTAAACTGTTATGTCCTTGTAATAAATACATAGAAACATGAAGCTACTTCTTGGCCCCAGACACTTAAGAAGCTCCTTCCTTTCATGACTCTTATTTTTTACTAAATGCAGCTACATCATTCTAGCCATTCCAGCTAAGTCCAAGTGAAGCATTAGTTTTATGCAATAGAACTAATTATAGTGGTATATAATATATATACTCAATATATACTCAAACAGTTCCTTCTGTTACTGTGAAAAATCCTAAAATTTCATTCTTTCTCTCTTGGCTAATAGGGCTTTTAAGTGCTCTTGTCACTTGCACACTACACCACTATATTTTTATCTTTAAATGATGCCTATAAAATTGCATATAACTCATAAAAATTAGAATCATAGGGCCTGGGTTGTAAGGGCAGTATTTCTATAGATGTCCAAAGAAGGCTATGTGATACCTGTGACTTGAACATGAATGAAAAATATCAATATTTCTGGGGGTTCAGCTTATTTTTGCAGCAGTGTGTCTTAGGCCTTCAGGAAAGGCTTCTGCCAAAACCTGTCTAATAAATAAATAAACTACTTTGAGCACAGCATATGGACTTCAGATTATTTAGTCAGTAGTAGGCTCTCCCCTCATGGCACAAAAAATTCTGTGAAACTTACAGAAAAGAAACTTACAGAAAAGAACCTCTGGCTTCTCTGGCCCTCAGGGGTTTGGGCCACTGAAGCAGAATTATAGCATACATAATGCAGCATGCTAAGCTACAGATGAAGAATGAATGGCGTGAAAAGAGAAGAAAGTGTGAGGATGAGCTGTGCACAGTGGGCCCTGATGTGCCCATGAAGGTCAACAATGGACTCTTTGTGGGGGTGTGCAACTGAGAGTGTGACCTGAGCATGCATGAAATGGGACAGGGCACTGTCTCAGGTGCCTACAGTACCCTTTTCAAAAAGGTGTGGTAACTGCTGTCCAAAACCAGAAGGAAGCCTCCTGTGATTCAGTGGTGCTTTTATTTGTATTAGCAACCAAAGGGCCTGACAGGAGAATTCCAGGTGTTTAGAGCTTTTCTAATTATCCTAAAATTTTCTCAATGGCTTTTAATTGAAGGGGTCAAAATCCTTGATTTTTTTTTTTTTTTTTTAACTTGGAAAAATTTTCTTTTGGTTCCTTTCTAGGGTCAGTATTAAAGCCACCAAATATGTAGACCCTAAACCAGAAGATATGGGAAAGAGCTAACTTCTAAGACAAAGCAAGTGGAAAGCTATTTCATCAAACATAGGTTCTAGAGAATTAAATGGTTCAGCCATGCTCTGAGAAAGCAAATTTATGGTCAGGTTACAGAACAGGTTTGGTTTAATTGACTGTTGTGATTTTCCCATACCCTTTGGTCACCAAAATCAGACACAGTTCTCTGATGCCTGTGACATCAAAGCAGACATGGTCTGAGCTATCTGAGAGCAGTTGAAGCTCATTAATGGAACTTTGTGGTGTGCTTATGTTGCCCGTGTCCTGCTTAACCAGAGAGTTACATGCAGCACTTCAAGAGAAATGCTGAGGGTGTGGCTTATCTCTCCTCAATTGCCTGAGTGACAGGTGTCTGTAGCTTGGAGGAGCTGACTGACCTGGAAGTAGAAGCAAGGTTAGCTTGAAAACACAGATTTTTGAATTCAAATATCCTCTTCCTCTACTCTTGCAAGACTTTTTAAGAAATAGTTGAATACATTTATTCCAATTAGACATCAAGTTTGTATTTGTTCTTGGAAGTCTAAAGATAGAAAATTATGAAGTGCCCAAATACAGAATATTAGTACGCTTTTAATTTTCCTAGGATGCTGCTGTACTTGTTCTAATAAAGATTTGCTAGAACTTGACATTTAAATTCTGTCCTCCAGTCATAACAAACAAACAAAATAAATCTGGAGATACACAATGTTTTGAGTCCCCAAGTTAATGTTTTATGTATGTACTTGTTGTACATTTTCTTTTTTTTAATAATTTCAGACCTTTTCAGTAGAATTTTAACTCATGTTATAAATTAGCAAATTTCTACCAAACTTTTCATGGAGAATCCTATAGAAGTATATAGGATATGTATATTTGTAACTGCTATAGAATGCTTAAAACAAAATACTTAATTACAAATATTGCAAAAATGTAAAGAACTGAAAATAGTAAATAATTACTTTGAGCTTAGGTTCTATGATTATTATCTGTCTGTCAATGAAAAATTTTATAATCTGCTACTAAAACAGAGCAATTAAATTTCCCATCAAGGAGTATGTTCCATCAATTCCACACATTTTTTTTTTACTTCCACTTAATTTAGTGAATACCATTATTTAATCTTCCCTTCTCAGGGAAGCTTCTAATCTATTCCTAATGCTTCATGGAAATAGTTCAATAAACTGACATTGCACCTAAAAACTAAAACCAATATGGTTCAGTCACCTTTTCAACAAGGTCAAAAAATTCTCTTGCCCACTTGTCTGAGTGGGTCAGAGTCCAGCAGCGTATGAGCCAGAGCACAAATCCTAGGTGATCTTCTCTTGCTGAAGTGCTCCATCACCCTACTGGAAAGTGATTAATATTTTCATAATCTCTCACTTCTTACTGCTTTTGCTTTTTACATCAGCCCAGGTTGTGGCTAGGAAGTTATTGTGATGATATCATGCAGGCACAATAGGGATGTGGCAGAATATGATATTTAGGACATAATTCCAATGCCCTTGACAAATCATTAATTTTAAATGTCAGCAGGAATGTATCTCTGCTTTGAGATGAGGGCCATCTCTTACATATGTGTTGGACTCATTTTTCTCCACTCCCTGCCTTCTCCAAGCTCAACAGAAAGTCTGTGAATCCCCTTCCTTTCAAATACAGATTGAGATGTCGACCCAGAGGCCAACATTCCCGTATTTCATTTTTCAAAACTTGCAGAGCACAATTGCCCTGGAGGGGGGTGCTGCTCAAATGCAGAGAGTAGCTTTAAAGTGCCACCTGAGGTGGAATTCTGCTGGACCACAGCCTGGGGAGCGTGCCAAGTGGAACACACTGAACTGGTGTCACCCTGACTGTGCCTATTTGCCTGCTTCCAAGGCTTCAGGAGCCATGGTGTGCAGGGAATGGCAGGTCTGCTGCCCTCCTTCCCCTCCTGACTGTTGGTTCTCCCTTGATTCCTCTGTACATGGTGTCTGCAGAATTCTGCAGCCTGAACTGCTTTTTTTTTTTCCTCAAGGTGAGGAGTCAAGCCATTGGCATGAGTAATCTCAGAGAGATCTTTTTCTTACAGAAAAGTAACTCATGGCCACAGCATCCTAAATGATCAAATCTACACTTCTCCCTCAGCAAAGGGGAAGAACAGGGCACAACTCCTTGCCAGCAGAGCCACCCCACAAGTAATGCTGCTGTCAGTGCAGTGTAGACCTGTCCTAGGGCAGCATGGACTGGCATCAGGAGCCAGAGAAACCCTGAGGAGTGATTAAGATGGTTTAAAAGTGCACATCTTTCCCCACAGCCAGAACTCACCCTGGTACAGTCCCAAGCTGACCACGTGCTGTGTCCTTGGCTGTTTGTGTCATCCAAGAGCATTTACTCAACATTCTGATGTTTCTGTACCTTTATGTCTGTGGTGGGAAAACCAGGACGTCCTGCTGTGCTGCCAGTCAGCTGAACATGCAATCCTGGTTACTCTCAGATGCATGCCTGCTGCTTAGAACTTCCTCCTTGGTGACAAAGCTAACTTTGTTCAAACTTGCTCTCTCTCAAAGATGTCAAGTAAATTCTTGCAGAGCGCCTCTACCAAATCTCTCACTGAAGCTCTGTATTACACGGCAAGGGATTTGTGTGCTTCTATCCTTGCTTTATGTAGCTGTCATGGACTCTGTTTGACCTGCAAGGGGCAGTATGTGGCTTAAAATGCTTCCTTCTTCTATGGCTCTTTATCATCCAGCTCAGTGACTTTCAGAGGGAAGGATAATTGGAGAGCAGACTGAATTCCCCTGACTAGGAGCTTACTTATACAGTCTGCTTGTCTGAATGGTGTCACACTGCTTCCTATTATTCCTAATACTGCTCAAGCATAGGAAAAGATTTTGAATTCCTTTCTTTTCTCAAGCTTTTAAAGCTGCTTTTTACAGTAGTCAAAAGATTTCTTTCCCTTCCTGTTTTGAAAGCTTATATTTCCTATGTGAATTTTAGAATAGCACTGTGTGGCTCATTTCTACATAATGTTTGGGTGTCATCATAAATATACCTAGAGAAATAAGTACATTCAGTCAACAAACAAACTTAACTTGTACACATGATTTCCTTTGCAAAGCTAGTGTTAAAATTCTCAGCAAGGATAAATTCTGCTAAAGGTTTCCTGAGTTTTATGCCAATAAAGTGGTTCAAGCTTAATCTATCAAGAAGAGAAAAATTGGCTCCTCTGCTTTGTTTTGAGAGACATCAGCCTGATTTGTTTATTTTTGGTTGTTACCTAAACTTGAAAATAACTTCAGTGACACCTTGCAAACCTCTGTTGTGCAGATGGAGTAAGAAAGCAGAGTTTATACATACTGGGTTTTATTCTGCAGTCTCAGCCATGAGTCAGCCCTCCTGAGGACTGAATGATAATCATAAATGATGCTCTTTTCTCTGCTTCCCATCCTCCCTCTGCTTTATGTGTAAAGGTGCTATGCTTCTGCCTTGTCAGCTGCAAGTCTGGTGCTTTTTCACAGGCTTTAAAAATAAATCTTAAAAGAAACTATTCTGCTCTGTTTGGCTATAAAGGACACTGAAAGTTTCATATAGAGCATATCATGCATAAAAATAATTGCTGGACCTGCAATGTACAAGTACTTATTGTTCCCAAGTAAAATCAAGAAATGTCACAGCTAAAAAATATTACTCTGGAAAAAAAGTCCTTGCTTTAAAAAGTAGAGGGAAACAGCTATATCAGGGGAAATGCAGAACACAGAGAGGGTTTTGTTTATAAGTCAGCCTTTTTATGGTACTCATCAGAATCCCTTTAGTACCTCATAAATATTAATTAATTTATGCTCATAACTCTTCTATGAAGCATGCAAATATTCTTTTCTTCAGTTTAGAGAAGGGAAAATGGGCCAAGGAACAATCATATGCATTGCCCAACATCATAAGGCTCACCTGTAGTAGAGGAGAATACAAATACAAATGCAAATGCAGGTTTCCAGAGTCTGAGCCACGCTTTTAACCATTGAACAAGCTTTCTCTCAAAGATAATTTTTGGTATCTATCACAGGGAGAAAACAGCAGCCCCACTTTCAGGAAAATAAAAATATGGGCACATGGATGAATTTTTTTATCTGGAAGTCTCTTGAGATTTAGAAGCATTTAAACGCTAGTAAAGTTTCCAAAGACTGACTTTAGATTCAGCTATGTTCATAAGGTTTCAAGATTTAAAAAAAATTAATTGAAATAGTCCATAAACAATGGGAATTACAGATCAAGAGGGGAAATCATGAGCTCAGCTATTTTTTGGCTTTTCAAATGTACATGAATATCCTATTTTTAACACCGTGGATTTCCCTCTCCTGTCAGTTTCATAATCCTCAGTTTCAGGGATGATATAAAACACACTCTCCAGTAAGTACGCTGATGGTTTCATTCCCCTGCTAGGGCTGCCTAAACCCCAGTCTTGTGAACTCAGCAAAACCAGCCCTGAAGTCTGGAGATTTTTAGAATTATAAATATTTCTGGTTCAATTTTCTCCAGTAATACCAGGAGTTCTCAAGTAAGAGAAGGCCTGCACCATGCTAGATAGAAAGCAGCTGATGCAAGACAAAGTCATGGATCCTTTTCCACAGTGCTCTCTGGCTGCATTAGACAGTTGTGACATTAGGAAGGGAACAGTGAAGTGTCAGAGGTAGTACTGTGACAACTTCAAAGACAGCAGAACATCCCAGAACCTTACTTACCTCACTCAATAGATCATGACTGCATTGCCCTGTAAATATTGCTTATGTGTTTTGTTTGTAACCACCTAGGAACAGGATGCAAAGAGTTTGGAAGGAGTTAGGTGTGCAGCCATCTGCATGACACTATATCTAGTACCACATATCTCAGTATGCCTGAGATGGGAATGCTTTAAAATAGGAATATGTATTTTCTGACCTGTGCCCTGAGCTTTTCTACCACTTTTCACTTTTCCTGCCCTTTCCCTGCGCAATAATGTTTTCAACTCTTAGTCTTTTGCAGTTTCCTACTGACTTGAAAGTTTGGCTTGAGATGCTGCTTAGGACTTTTGGACTGGTTACTTTGATCTCAGCGGTTTAATATTGGACATAACAAAGTTTTAGCTTTAAGACTTCTCCTGGACCTGGAATATAAGTGCATATGAATCAGAAGTCTCCAGGTTGATATTAGTGGGGAGATTAGGTAGAATTCAAGGTGGAAGAGAATGTGTATATCCATGTAAAAGCAGCCAGTGATGTATGTGATGGGAGCAGAGGGGGAGAATGTCATACCAGAAGAGCTGCATTGTCACTAACAAAATGCTTCCTGCTATGCATTGCATGGGATGTGGTGGCTGTCCCTCGCTGAGTGCTGCAGGAATTTGCCTGACTGGCCAGTCACAGGAGTCACCAGTAATCTCTGCAGCTACATCCAACTGCATTGCTCTGCTGATCTCTCTGCACTGCCACTTCAGCTGAAACAAGTTTAAATACCAAAATGTTCTTGCTCTAAACTCTTCTCCCAGGCATGTGTGTGGTGTCACATTGCATAACACAATGTCCAACAGTCCAAGCATAAATTTGCCTTGTGTTACCAGGAGTGATGGTGGCCTCCAGTTATTTCTCATGTGTGTCTGTGTGTGGCAGAGAGACTAATAGATTAGGAAGTCTGTTCAAAAAAAGCTGTTTGTTCTTTCACAACAGCTCAGTACAAAGCCACTCAATGTCTGCTTGTTTTGCTTGTTTCTGCACCTACCTCTGCAAAATGCTGTTACCTGACAGTCCACCAGGCAGAAAAGAAACTTTTAAAGTATTTTATTCCTCTGAAACCTGCAAGTAAGACTCCAGCTTGAAGATGAAGTTGTGCTCAGCACTCAAGCAGAAACTCTTTTGGAAGCAAAAGGCTCTTTTGGAGGCAAGAGGTCATGTGGCTGATTTCTTGCAGCACCAACTGCTCAAATCTTAAAATAATTAAGTAAGAGGCAGTAGATTTAATCCTACTGTGGTTTGGTTTTTTTCCCTCTGACCATCTGTGAATGGAAGTGTTTCTTCCCTCGGTGCTGAAACAAGGGAAGATTTACCAGCAGTAGAGACTACAAAAGAAATGACAATGACTTGGGTCCTGCTGGGATGCTCATCACTTTAGGAGAAGCAGAGGTATCTGAAGAAACACAAGCAGTACCTGTTAGCTCGTGCTCTCTCTTTCAAAAAAGAGGCAACTTGTTTTGCCTCTTCTCTGAAGGGGAATAAGAAAAGACCCACAATGTTCTGCACCTGTGGGGAAGGTGGGAGGATGAGGAAAGACATCTTGTCTTAGAGAAGGATGATCACAGGCACATTGAACTGTCAGGTCTAAACATTTCAGGGTGTGAGCAGCCTGGAAGAATAAACCCACAAGGAGTTGTAAGGACATTTAAAAATGCAAGCACAGAGTGGAAATAAAAAAATAAAAACTAGATTAATAATAAGGGGAAATTATGTTGAATAATAGGGGGAAATTATATCAAATAATATGGGGCTTAGCAGTAAAATGAATGGTGGAAAGAGGTAATTACTGAAGGACATGCAAATAAGCAAGAAAGGAGAGATTCATGATAAGCCTTGAAAGAAGATTATGAGCAGAAAGTCAGTGTCTCCCACAAATATTTTTGGAAGCTTTCTTTCCTTAATTCAGTTCCATATGCTAAGACCTGATCCCATCTTTAGAGTTGATGGGTTATGCCTTTTTATCAAGCATGTTTTCTCAGCTGTGCTAACAAGTTTTTGAGCAGGAATGCAGCACTGTGTTTAAGATGGAAAATAGAATAGTCTGCTTTAAGACTTTTAAGCTTCCTGAAACTCCTGCTTTTTGAAAAGCCATTTGTTCCCAGATACAATCTCTTGAAGAATAAACTAAGGCCAACTGCTTGCTGCTCCTCACTGTTTTTATAGTCAGGAGTTGTGTATGGGCCTATTTGCTGAGAAGTGTTAACTGTTGCTCAGACTCTTTTTTGGCAAAAATAGGATCTCTTGCAATTTGTGCATTAGCACTTCTATGCCAAAAGCATAAATAAAAAACAGGTAGTTTTATATAATAAAGCATATAGAATTCATAAATAATCAAACATATAGAGTTTATATAAGCTCTATATGTTTGAAAGCAATAATCTTAGACTCTGCTTTAAAGCAGCTCTGAGAACCTATTATGGCAAAGCAGATTTCTCCAAATTGGTACCTCTCTCACCCCAGGTAATATTCTTTAATAGGGTCTTCAGCAAGTTATTCCCAGTGCATTTGCAGAAGAGAATTTGCAGTTCATATCCACTGCTGTTCAGAGAACTTTTAGGGCATAAGTTGTACAGGGATGATAAGCAGCATTAGCTGTCACCAGAAAACTGACTACAAGAAACCCAAGACTTCAGCTTTATCGCAGGTATAGATGTAGGTATTTTTGCAAGTGATAGGATGGATATTGCATCACTGCAGCCAGCTCTGTTCCCAGTTAGCAGGTGTTGAAGCTGACAGTGGGTGCCTTGCTCACTCCCATGCTCAGGGAGCAGGAGCTCTGCCAGCTGCACTCTCCTGCCAGCTCCCCAGATCACAGCCTGCAGGGACTGGAGGGATGGCACAACACAGGAAACTCATTTACAAATGCCTGAATTTCAGCTGCCTGGCTGAGGAATCAAGAACTTCTCAAGATATTTCAGGGTCTTTTCTGAACTGGGGACTCAGACAACCTTTACAAGTACAAGGGAAGCACTTTAAATGCAACACACTAAAGTGAGCTGCAACTAGGGCTGACACCAGATTTCCAGGAAGTCAAGTTGGTACCTTCTAATTCAGGATATTTTATGGTTCTAAAATACATTCTTATATAGCAGCATATCTGCCATTAATTTTGCATGTGCTGATCTATTTTTCTCTGAGTTTTCCTTTCTTATTATGAGCTCACAGCCATTTCTCCTTCACATTGAGACAGCTTCAATGAACACGGATAATTCTGTCTGTGCTCCTCAGCAAGCAAACGCCTCTTTCATAGACTCACGAAATATTATAGAATATCCTGAGGTGGAAGAGTCATCAAGTCAGCTCCTAGTCCTGTGCAGGACAACCCCAAAAGTCCCATCACCATTTCCAAAAGCTTCTTGAACTCTGTCAGGTTCAGTGCTGTGATCACTTCCCTGGGGAACCTGTTCCAGTGCCCAATTCCCCTATGGGTGAAGAGGTTTTTCCTAATCTCCAACTTAAGCCTCCGCTGACACAACTTCAGGCCATTCCTTGGGTCCTGTCACTGGTCACCAGAGAGAAGAGATCAGTGCCTGTCTCTTCAGTAGCTCCCAGAATATTCTGTGTAATTTTACCGGTCACTGAAATGAGACTGACAGGCCTGTAGTTTCCAGGCCATCCCTTCTGGTCTTCTTGAAAACTGGGAAAATGCTTGCTAGGTTCCAGTCCACTGGGATGTGTCCAGATTACCAAGACTTCAAAAATCATTGAGAGAGGTCTTGTGATGACATCAGCCTGCTCTTTGCATACCCTTGGGTGAATCTGATCAGGCCCCATAGACTTACAGAGAGGCAACTGGAGTGGCAAGTGCCACACACGTTTGGGATTGACTAGGAGTTTATAATTTCACATTGTATTTCTTTCTGTATCGTTGCTAAGTTCAGTGGGATGTATTTCAGAAGAGGATAGCTCTCACAGCTGCAGCCTGCAATCTGACTCCATGAAAAGCTTTGGTATCAAACCTGATCTTAGTGAACTATGAGCAGCCTGAGTACCTGAGTTCCTGGGTAACTTTGGCTCTCAAAGTGCAGGGTGGGATTATTGGCTGGTTGGATATAAGCATATGAGTTTTCAAAGAAGCAGATGGAAATGTGATGCAAAGAAAAAGACAAACAGTCTGGCAAGTCAGCTATTTTGCAGTGTTTAGGGTTAAATCCTCCCATCCTTGCTTCTGCTGAATATCATTTATTAGCTTCCTTAATATGCCTCCAGGAATATTTAGGTAAAAGGAGAAAATAAAGATGTCAAAATCCCTTCTCTACATTGTCTTGCACCAGGGGTGCTCGTTCAGCACCAAAGGTGATAGCAATTTATAAAACCTTGTGTCCCTTCTGATGCTGGGAACCACGAGACCAATGTGGCTTCAGACTAACCTATGGTTGGGGCATGGCACACTGTGCAGACTTCCCTTCAGGACTGAGATTCACTGGCATGGAGACCTTCAAGTTTTGATAGGACTTTCTTAGAAGTAAAATAAGCTGCTTCCTTTCAAAGACAAGGACATTTTGAGGCACCATGACTGGTTCCAGGTGATAGTGATCATCAAGCTTTTCCATTATGATTAACCAGTTGAGTTTAGGTTTAGGGGACTTGTAGAGCACAGCACAATCCAGAAGGCCAAGAAATGTGTGGCACAGCTCAGCATGTGCCTGTGCCTGCTCTGGGTAACCAGTGCATGGATCACAAGCTCCTCGGAATATAATAGTCTAGTTAGAATAACTGCATGTGTTCTGTAGTCTTAAAGTGGATGTGAGATGTCCTAGGAGGAGAACACATGGAGTTCTGGGCAAAATTTGTAAATGGTTTCGTTTTCATGACTGATTTTTCCCGGGGGAAATTTATGAGTAGTACCAGCTTTTCCACTGCTTTCTGTGTGGAAGTGCTTCTATCACAGTAATTAAAAGGCCTGTAATTGCATGGAGAGGAGCATTTCCACATCATTTACACTAGCTGTGTGTTGCTGAGAAGTCACAAACAGGAACAGGACTCAGGCAGCTGTGCTGGTAATTCCCAAAAGAAACTACATGATTTCCATCTTCTCTGCATTGCTTAACCCTAGCAGAGCAGAAACTGCTTTCAGGGATGAGAGGACTGTTTTCCCTGTTCACTTCAGTGATCTTAATCAGTATGGACACTGCCAAGGACCAACACTCAATTGGTGCCAAATCTGGGCTGTGAGAAACAGACCTCAGCCCACTTGGAAAGCTCCACAGCCTGCCACTTCCAGGCTTGCAGATGCCTGGGATGAGCTGTCTGCTCTGGCAATGTCTCCTTTCTCCCTCTTTTGGTAGTGTGTAGTGCTCTCTTCACACCCTGAAGGGGCCCTTGCAGCAGCTGCTTCCAGGAGGGCAATGCTTTTCCTATGCTGCTGGAGCTTTCCTGAGCCACAGAGGATGTCCCTTTGTAGCCCAAGCCACGGGGGACCAAACTAGACCAAACGTAAATACTGGCAGTGTCTAATAGAGGCTTCTTCTTCAAGTTCTGACCATTTCAGCCAAGAGTATGAAACAAAAAATGTTATGGATGTCTTTTTTGTCTCTTTTCCTCTGCTGTGCAAGCCCGCATCATGAGGAAAAGTCTGGGCTGTGCAGAAGCAGGTGGTAAAATTCCTATTGATTTCAAGAGAGCCTAGATTTTACTTCAGAAATAAACTGCAGAGCTGTGCAATAAATTAATTCAGCATCCCAGACGCAAACTCATACATTTTACTGTTTAAATTGTGCTACTCTGAGTGTCTAGTGGTGCTATGGGAGTGTAAATTATTCCAGTGTTTGCTACGTGTTATTGAAAATCAGATGCCAGGCTTAATCTGCCTAAACTCCCAAACTAGTGACACATAATTCAACTACAAATTGTGTGCAAAAATGTGCAAGCTGACTGGAAGTAGCTTCAGTCAAATATGTGCCTGGGGGCTCAGTAATGGATACCACATTACACTTGCCAGTTCATTGCTGTCTGTGCTTTCCTCATGCATCCATCCTTGACTTACATTTTTACCTAATGGTAGGCCCATTCCTTTCTTCCCAAAATACTGAGAAGGGAACTGAAATGAAAAATTAAAATCATTGTCTAATTTTGTACCAGCAGAAGGTTCTTTGGCATAGATTTGCAGTGAGGCAGGCATTATTGACAGCTTTGTCAAGTTTCCCATATGGACAGTTTATGCTGATTGCCAGGCAGTTACAAATAATTGAAGTTAAAGATCCCTGTAGCTTGTCTGACAAGGCTGAAACAAGAAACATGGATATGTTTGATTTTGGGAAGTTTATCATTTATGGTGCTGCTGGTTTGCTTCTTCAAGGAACTAGCAGGTTGTCTTCCATCACCAAACAGCAAAGACTAATTTGGCACTGCCAGAAATGATCACAAAGTGACTTTCATAAAAGACCAGGGAGTGCAGCTTGAAGAAAGCTGGTAAAATCAGGCAAAATGGAGCAAACCCTTCTGTTCAGTATGTGTTGAGCAAGAGTCCATTTCACCTAGTTTTGCTGATATAATTTTCAATATGCAATAAAAACAGTTGTAATGAAAGAGAAGCTTGCCAGCCTGGCAACTAGACATCTTTTTTATGGTGAAGATGTCTGTGGCAGTAAAAATCTGTTTATTAAAGTCTCTGAATATGTGTAATTATAGGGTACTGTGTGATAAAGATGAAGTTAGGCATGAAATAAATTGTATTTTAGATGCTTGCAGTAGTATTTAGATACCTTGAAAGCAATCTTAGCTCACATTGGTATTGTATGAACAAAATGGACTTTCCTTGATGACAAAAATTGTCAAAATTACCAATGATCAAATCCAACAAGCAGAATCACCACAGTCATTATTCCTGAATTTTTGTGTGTATGACAAGGTTTGCATTGGATATTCTATATGTTTGCACTATTAAGGCAGTCAATAGGGGCAGGACCAAGAATCTACTGATAACTGATGTGTGTTGTAATTATGCTGGGTCTGGTTTGTGTCTAGTGATAAGATTCCTGTGTTTATATAATTTAGACGCCTGAAAAGAAAAATGGCCATTTGGAACCTAAAGAACTGAGGGAGTTTCTCTTTCTGCTTATTCATGGAAAATAATAGGGCTGAAGGTTGAGAGGTTATCTAGTCCATCCTCCTAAATCAGTATAAGCCCAGTGCCTTTTGTGCAGCCCCTGAGGAACCAGGAGTAGATGAAGAACATTTACATATTCTGAGGCTACTCTTGTGCCCATTCTTCAGTGCTTTTTTTTAGACTGCTGCAGTCTTTTCTACACCAGCGCTCCTGACCTTTTCTTCTTCCTCCACAAGGTTTATTAGGGGAGAAGGAAAACTCCAGAAGCACCTACTCTTCTTGAAAAAAAGAACTCACAGTTGATCTTTTCAGTGAAAATGAACACAGAATCTTGGGTTTATTCACCTTCAGTCAATAGGTTTGCCCACATATCAGAATGGTGCATTTATGGAATGTCACAACTTGTTGCCCTTGTTAGAGGCCTTTATGATTAGCTGGTTTTCTGCAAGAAATAAGAAGTTTTAATCTTCCTTGACCTATAAGCGGTCAGTGAAGCTCAGGCTTATAGTTCACTAGGAAATTTTAATGCGAGTCCATACTAGAAAAGTCCGCCTCCCAGTCATACCAGTATGGTGCATTTGCTGACTTCAGGAATGTTCTATCTGAAAGAAAATATCTGAAGTGTTTATGGTTGCTGCTAAACTTTAGGAAGATGAGAACAATGTGCAGGTCAGGTATAGAAAAATATGATGGGATATTCTTCTGCATTTCTATCTGGCTAGAGACATGTTACCTTTTGTTTGTTCTGTTTGTCCTGTTTGTCCTGATAGAAACACTGAAAACCACGAAACTAAGAAAAATATTATCTCATTTGCCAGGTTTCTGTTTCCCTTCTCAACCCCTTAAAATTGTACTGACTCAGTTGAGCTGATGTAATTATGAAGTTAAAATTACCTCTGAGTTTTGATACTGCTCAGTTCTTTGCTTCATCTTACAAAAAATGTTGGAGTTTAATGCACGCATTATGGATGTATGGTACCTCCAGTAGGAATTGCTTCAATTAGGGCTATGTAGGATTTACTTTGAACAGGAAATTCTAGGAGATTCTATGCAATCTAAGACTAGGTGTAGTAAATAACAGTTATATTTCTTTTATGCCTATAGTCAGGATCTCCCCTTCTCCTTGCAAACCTTGTCCTGGAGCATTTATTCCACTAAATTTTGGTCATGACTTACTGAAACCAGTGAAAAGTTTTTTTCAGTGACACAGCAGGGATGTAGTACAATTGTCTTTAAACTACTCTTGTTTTGTGTCTCCTTGTTGTTGTGATTAGCATTCTCAGTGCCACCTCTTAAGCTTACATAGAGTTCTCTTTTGGCAATAGAAGTACTGGCTGGCTTCCACTAGGATTCCCAGGGCTGAATTTGGCCCATAACCTCAGAGTGCTCTCTGAGTGAGTGTGATTTCCTTCTGAAAACTTTGATTGTCCTAAAAATATCATTCAAATATCTAAAAACCTACTTGCCAGATTCTTAGATGATGAGCAGTGGTGTAGATCTCCAGAGTTCATCCACTGGCTGCTGCCAGAGTTCAACACCCAAACACTCTGAATAGCAGAATTGATTGATGTTTGTATTTGGAACTAGTGAACATTTATAGAACCAGCACATAAAATATCACACTGCATCTTTTCCTCTTCCTCACAAGTACAAATAGTTTAGAATATCTTAAAAGTCATTAAAGAGGCAGAGAACTAACAGACCTAGTTTTAATTTAAAAATAATGGTCATTTTAAAAAAAGTTCCTCTTGCAAATCTATTAGATCAAATCCTCCAGTCTCACACCTCTGCATCCTAACATTTCATCTTAGTGTCATCACTTTCCACATAAATAGCAACAACCAAGTGTGTAATCCTTAATATTTATGAGGAATTTCTCCTTTTCCAACTCTGAATTTTACTTGTGAGGAGCTGGAATTAAATTCTCATCCACCAAGTGTTCTGTCTTTCAAAATAACTAAGTTTTCATTTACCCACAGATTAACTCCATGAGTGTATCATCCTCAGGACTGATAAGGCTTTGATGTCAAAGAATTAAATCATTAATCTCTCTTGCAAAGTCAGTGTGCATTTCTAGAACTCTTTGGGGTTTTTCTAATTTTTATCAATTTATGTCCACATTTTACATTTCATGTGTCCTCTTTTTTCTCTTCCCTAAAACTTTGTACATCTTTGTCTGCTGATTGTAAATTCTTCCTTGTCTTTTCTTCATTTATTGCTTCTTTGAGGAAATCAATTCTTAAATTTTTAATTAATTATCCTAGCACTGTCTTTATATTGGGCATGACCTTTGAGATTTTAGAGTTTTGGCTGATTTAATTGGTCAAGTAACACCCTCCTCCTGTTTACTGAATTCCTCTCCTTACTGTAGAATCCCATTTGTTACATCTGGGTGACAGAGTTCTCTCAGCTGCAAACCATGTCAGAAGAGCTTTTTCTTTCTTATCACTCTCTCCTTTCTTTCAAAGAAAAAAATTCTATTAATTAGTTTTTAAATCACAAGTTTGAGCATCTCTGTGTAGTCTCATTCTTATCTCTCAGTTCTTTACACTGAGGCTGTCCTCAATTAGGTTTTGATGGCTATTTATATCACTCTGGAATGTTCATCTCCAATTATAAATCTGTACAAAAGGCCAAGTCTGAATTTACACCCAGCATACTTCACCAGTTCTCATCATATAACTGACTGAAATCTGATCAAAGAAACTAAGAGAGACTTGTGAAGACAATTTAAGGTTCTCTTGAAGTTACTGAGGCTCTATTAAAGTGATGAAATCAGGATTTGATGCCAGAATGGGAATTTTACATTAGATTTGGTATCCTATCTGTCAGACTGAGAATTTTTCTATTATACAGAATAGAAATAAAAACAGATCTCTTAACATCATTGCAACTAGTTTACACAAAGATTTTTGTTCCTCTATACAGATATAAATTCTAATATTTGTCTTGGGATTGTTTTTTTTTTCTAGCTGCCTAAGCTTGAAAAAACCCTCACCTGTCTCTTTTGTCCCAGCTGAGTATCCATTAACTTCAGGTGAATTTCATATAGTCAGTCTTTCTCATGAAACATTTATTTTTAATTGTAAATCTTGTTTTTAAATACAGTACAAGGGAATTGCATACTACATTTAATGTAATAAGCTTCTGGGTAAAAGGTAGATGCAATCAATAGATTGAACACAAATGAAACCTAGGTAAAGATACGTGGGGATATTTTTCTACTGTTATCCTTTCTTTCTCTTTCCTTCTTTCTCTCTGTCTCCTTCTAACTTCTTCTCCAAATATATTGCAAGCCAGACTAAAATATCCCAGTCAATGCCTCAGTAAGTGCCTTATGTCTGAATAAGTTAAAGTTGGATAACTTTATATTTTAAAGTTTATTAAGTACCTTACTTTGTCTGTATGTTGTTTTAAAATTTGCCAAGTACATTATTCTACCTTAGTGTTCTAAAGTTTGCAAGTAAAAGTTTGTCACTGAAGCTTCTGAGAATATTGTTGTTTCTCCCACACACTGCCAAGAGAATCAAAGAACCTTGCCCTAAACCCACTGAGCAGACCAGGGCATAACAAGGTGTTTAAACCCTGTCATTCACCATATGATCCACCCACAGATGCCTTTTTCCTGCTCTTTTAATGGATTGGAATATATTCTTCAGTCAGATTCTGTTATGGAGGCTGATTTCAGGATTTCTACAGCAATCTAGAAATATCTACTGCACTGATTTTTAGCTAGAAAACTGCTTATTTCTGAATCCTTATTTTGCTTGGACACTCTATAGAGCTTTATTTCTCATCTGTGTCAAGACCAGGGATGAAATATCTATGGAAAAGCAGTACCTCCATCACTTAGTCCATTTTATCCATTCTTTTTCCTCTTTGAGACCTGTGTGCTTCCTTGATTAGTCTCAGGGTGAGGAAATTAGTCTAACTTAAGTTGTAATAACTGGAAAGCCCCAACCAGTGGTTGATTTTCGTGCCTAATGTCATTGGGATTACACCAGTGATGAATTTAATGCAAGTTTAACAAACACAGTCCAACTATAAAAATGTCTTGTATAAAGCTGAAAATCTCTTCACCCAGTTCATTAAACAACCTCCATATTGGAGAGTGACACTTTTCCCCCATTTGTAAACATTTCCCTCTTGCTTTGAAATTCCCAGTTATAATGCATCCAATTGTAGATCTTATCTACAGTCCAGGGTGAACTGTACAATAACACCCTTTAAACACTGCAATGTCTTCCCTCTAAGCATTACTCTCTGGACTGGTTCTATTGTGAAAGCTCCTGCAAGGGCTAGGACTGTTTTCTTCAATACTTTTCACTAGACCACAGAATCTCTCTCCTTTTTTCCTGCTAAACAGGACCCTGTCTGGACTAGCATTGGCACTGAAGATAACTGATTCCTGCTAATGAGGCACCATAAATTTGTGTAGAATTCTTCCAACAGCAGAACTGCCTGGGAGTTCAGGCTTCTTCATAGTAGCCCCAAAAATATTTGAATTTCTAGAGGCTTATTGTTCTTGAAATTATAGACATGTGAAAAACATTGTTCTATGAATGGCAGAAAAAACCAGCAGCTGCACTAATAACCCTTTTATTTCTTATTTTCCAAGTCAATATCTCTCAGGCAATATGTTGTGGTCACTGGGGATCAAAGAGGAGGAGTCAGAATTCTTCACAATTGAGTCTAATATCCACCTTGGTGTGACTGATGTCCTGTCAGCAGTTAAAAGTAGCTCTTATCCTGGCTTGTGTAAACTGCAAAAGGAGATGCATCTGCAAAAGATTCAAGAAATACTGCTTTAGAGTTTGTATAGAAAATGACAGTTTCCTGAAAACTGGTGAACTGTTCTCAGTCTAAAGTCTCAGATAGGATTCATGGAGATGAAGAATTTGATGTTAATTGTGAATTTTTATCTGAAACATCCTGTTGAAAATGTCTATTTTGAAGGAAAAACATGTATTTTCCTTTTCTCTGTGAAGACCTATAATGTTTTACTCAGTATAGTTGACTAGATCAACACACTCTTGCAAGTCTTGCAAGCTTTTCATGACTTTTCATGACTTTCCTACAAATCAAGTAGGAAACTTTCATCAATAGTTGCCAGCATTTTAATTCTGATTCCCACATCAAAACTAATCAATCCCCTTTATAAGTCTACCCACACCCTTTGTTTTCCTGTCAGCAGATAGCACAACAGAGCTGAGGGAAATAAATTTAAACAGACCTGAGGGAAAGAAGTTCAGTGTGAGTGATTATTATGTCTTTCTTTCCATTGTCCTTTTTTCTATCCTTTGCATGGAAGAGCAAATGGATTGTGAGACTGGGAGGAACTGAGAAGAAAAGCTGTCCCTTTTTGCTTGGTGAAGGACAGAGTAGCAGGTGTGAAGCAATATGTATCCAGCCTACTATTAGCAATTCCCATTCACCAGCACACTTTAGCTTGGAATGCACTGTGTTCATTTTGTACTTACATCTGCAATTGATGCACAGATCCTGTAGAGCACTGCCTTGAGAAAATAAATCCTCTTCTAGTCCTCTAATGGTGCATTTGATTTCCTTTATTTGGGCTCAGTTTATTTAAAGCTTTCTGAGCATTGAATCTCTAGTGTGTAAATAACCTCAGGCAGTCCAATCTATTGGGAAGAGCATCTCTGGTTATTTATTGCTTTTCTAAAATGGCACATATGGAAAAGCAGACTGTGAAAAATATCACTGTGTAATAACTGGTTATTATATAATTGTGTATATCATAAAGAGGGCAATGTGCTATGTACTCTTAATTGCCACTTCCACTGTAGTATCCTGAGGCACAGGTCTCTTCTTTCAATAGTATACTTGTTTATGGAAGCAGTAACTCCCTGCCAGAAAAATGGTGCTTCATTATAACAACTTCATAGTCATGTCCTATGTGCAGTATTAGGGCAGGATTTCAAACTGCTTTGTTTATCCACATGTGTTTCCCTTGTTGTGGATATCTGTGTTTGTGGGAATAGCTAATACGAAGAGATTGGCAGCATTTTTGCACTGGCCTCCCTTCAGTTTTGTAGGAGTCTGCCTATGGGTGGCTCAGTGCAAAGCAAAAGCTGACTGTAGATGTTAAGTATTACTTACTCTGTATTTTCAGTAGTGAGTGCACAGTGTGATCCTCTGTCTGAAACAGGCAAAAGAAAAATGAATTCCAAAGAAGCAAAGAGCAAACTGTGCCATGTAGGAGGCCATTCCAAATCGATTTTCTCTAAAGAAAAATACAGCAAAATTCTTCTTCTTGTACTTGTGTGAAACAAAAGGTGAGCCTGCATACTGCTGAGCTTTTTTGCTTTTCAACATCCAACTCCCTAGTGGCAAATGTAGTTTAAGTGTTTGGTGCAGTGGGCTAAGCTCTGTCAGTACCTCTCAATAGAATCACAGAATTATTAAGGTTGGAAGAAACCTCTTTGCTCGTCAAGTCCAACGATTAATCTAGCACCACTATGCTCACTACTAAAGCATATTGAGTGCTGCATAGAGCCAAGCTGCCCTGCCCCAAAGGCAACAAACTTCAAGCACATCTAGAGTTTCAAGGGGTACCAGGGAGTGATGATATTGTGTGGCCTTACCTCCACAGGTGTTACATTTGCAGGGAAGTTTGATTTTCTTTAGCTACTCTTAAGCTCCTTTAGGGCACCTAATGAAGTGAATTGGGAGGCTTAAACAAGACCTCAGAAACAAATCATTCTATTAGCTGAGCACCCTAGCTCTGTTGAGGAGGAAAAGATGCTTTGAATGAAGATTTCCTACATGAGACAGACCAGAAGCAGTGAAGATGGAAGGTCAGGTAGAATCTGCAGGATGGGCAGCTATAGCCCTGAACACTGAGATCTTAGTTTTGGCTGACCTGTATCCCATTAAGAGAAGTTTTGAGGCATTTCAGAGTTCATAGCTGGTCTTAGCCATGGGGACAACTGAGAGGGAGGAAGTCATTGCTGTTGTGCAGGGATGCTCCTGCTTGTTTACTGAGAACATGTGTGTCTGCTTCAACTCTCTCAGCCTGTCTTTATAGGAGAGGTGCTTCAGCCATCTGATCAGCTCTCTGGCCTCCTCAGAACTCACTCCAACAGGTCCTTGTCCTTCCTGTGCTGGGCACCCCAGAGCTGATGCAGCCCTGCAGGTGGGGTCTCACCAGAGCAGAGCAGAGCAGAGGAGCAGAATCCCCTCTCTGCCCTGCTGCCCACGCTGCTCTGGATGCAGCCCAGGACAGGTTTGGCTCTCTGGGCTGTGAGTGCTCATGGCTGGGTCATTTCCATCCTGTCACCCACCAGTACCCCAAGCCCATCTCAGCAGGGCTGCTCTGATCTGTTCCTCCCCCAGCCTGTGCTGGTACTGGGGGTTGCCCTGACCCAGGTGCAGCACCTTGCTCTTGGCCTTGTTGAATCTCACAAAGTTCATATGGGTCCAGGTCCCTCTGCATGACATCTTATCCCTCAGGCATGTCAACCATACCACTAACCTTGGTGTTGGGAATTTTAATTTAATTCAGTTTCTTGAATAGTAATTTATTCAGCTGGGACTAGATCTCATTAAAATACCTAAAAAGATATTGACTGTACAGTATTGACTGTACTTTTGTCCATAAAGAACTGCTATATTTCTCTTAAAATATGACAGTACAGTGCATGTTTGCAAGTGGAATTTAAGCTCCTTTCTAAGCTGGATTCTTTTGGACAGACATAGAGAGATTTGGGATTTCTTCAAATGGAATAAAACTGTACCTGAAAATATCATCTCATGCTTGAACACAAGCTGAGTTAGAAAAATAGCATATTTTACAAATAGTGGGAATTAAACTTTAATTAAATAAAACAAAGGAGGAATTGCCAAGTGTAATATACAACATTAAATTAGCAAAGCATCTGGCAAGGATACAGTATATTCTGGAACATCTTTGCAACAGCCAACTATTTAAATTGTTTCATTATCAGCGAGGTAAAGAGAAGTAAAATAGGATCAGAAAGTTGGCAGAAAAGAGTAAGGGTGAAAAGAAATAGGAGAGAAAAGTGAGTTATGCAGCAGCAAGAGAAAGGAAGTAGGCCTCCACCCATTCAGCTGACTACACAGCAGCTTGAAAAAATAAACTCAAGTTGTGAAAGGCCACCTGTTACTGGCATCATCAGTGGCCTTTGAAGACATGAGGGAGAGAGCAGAAAAGCTGTCGTGCATCATCCTGTGCCGTACCAATTCGTGTCTGCTGCTGGGGACAGCCCAGCTGGCAGTGGCAGCTGCCTTGGTGGTGAAGAGGTGCTGCTGTCCTTATGCCTCTGCCCCTCAAGGCTGGCAGAAGGAGCTGTGCAGCAGCAACTGTGTGACCCTGGGTGTGCTGGAACAAGGAACTTCCTTTTCATTGAGTGCAAAGTTACCTTCTCCTGAGTTTAACCAGGCTCATGCAAGTGGGGGGGTTTTGAAGCTTGCCATGAAAATAGGTCATTGTAGGAAACAGCTACTATGTCAACTCTGTGACACTATTTTTGGATACCAAAACTCTCAGAGTTACTTTTCAAAAAGAAGATGAGAGTAACAGAAGAGCATCCTGCTCCTGCAGGATATGATCAAGTTTGTCATCACACTACTTTTTTCTTATTAATGTCTTTGATAAACTTATTTATGAAGTAGTAGTAAAAGTGAATGTTCAATGTATGGTTTGAATTGCAGTACAGTCAAACCACTACATTTTAGCAGACTTGCAGCTATTTTTCAAGTGTTGGTGTCAAAGGTTCAAGTCAAGTGTGGGAAAACAAATATTCAAAGCACATATTGGGGTCTTTTGTAGGCTCTGCAAAGGCAGATGTAGCAGTATCAGGCAGAGCTGACCAGAGAACTCCTGCTAGCATGCTCTGAAGCCGTCCTTGAATCTGCCAGCTGCTCCTGTCATCCACTCTGTCCTGTCTCCTTTGGGGCAGTGGCAGTCCTTTGTCATGCGCTTCTGGTGTCCTGTGGCATCCCAGAATCACAGAACCTCAGAACAGCCTGAGTTGGAAGGGACCCACAAGGATCATTGAGTCCTACTCCTGGCCCTGCACAGGACACACCAAGAGTCACACCATATATCTGAGTGTACTGTTCAAGAGCTTCTTGAGCTCTGTCAGCCTTGCTGCTGTGACCACTTCCCTGGGGAGCCTATTCCAGTGCCTAACAAACCTCTGGGGGAAGCACCTTTTTTCTGACATCCAATAACCTTTTTTCTAATTTTCAATTTCAATTTTCTAGTATCTAATAACCTAAACCTCTCCTGACACAACTTCAGGCCATTCCCTCAGGTCCTGTCACTGGTCACCACAGAGATCAGTGTCTGCCCATCCTCTTCCTCCTCTTCTTCTCTACAGTTGTAGACTGCAATGAGGTCTCCTTTCAGTCTCCTATTCTTCAGGCTGAACAAACCAAGTGACCTCAGCTGCTCCTCATATGGCTCCCCCTCAAGGCCCTTCACCATCTTCACTGCCATCCTTTGGATGTTCTGTAACAGCTTAATGTCTTTTTTATACTGTGGTGCCCAAAACTGCCCCCAGCACTTGAGGTGAGCCCACCCCAGCTCAGAGCAGAGTGGGACAATCCCCTCCCTTGCCCAGCTGGTGATGCTGTGCCTGATGCCCCCCAG
This sequence comes from Agelaius phoeniceus, assembly GCF_051311805.1. Classification (NCBI taxonomy): domain Eukaryota; kingdom Metazoa; phylum Chordata; class Aves; order Passeriformes; family Icteridae; genus Agelaius; species Agelaius phoeniceus. The sequence goes on from NC_135268.1 coordinate 26,722,270, forward strand.
GACAGGGCATCCTGGCTGCCAGGGCACTGCTGACTCATATTCAATTTGGCATCCACCAGGATTCCCAGGTCCCTTTCCACAGTGCTGCTTTCCATCATCTCATTCCCCAGTCTGTCCATACACCAAAGGTTGCCCCATCCCAGGTGCAGAATCCAGCATTTTCCTTTTTAGAACTTCATACCGTGGGACTGTTAGAGATATAACTGTGCTACATCTGGAGTTTTGGAGGAAGTCAGGGTAGGTAAGCAAACTTCAACTCCAGCACTTTCATTTAGTGGTATTATCACCTCTTATCTCTAAGCTATATTAAATCTAAGGGCCTCTCTGCCTTATCTGCTGCCAAATAAAAAGGGAGTCCAGATATTCTGGCAAGGTTTATAGGCAGGCTGTCGGATAAAATCTGAAGAAATACAGGCATAAAAAGACTACAGACATCGTATTACTAGCCCTTCTTTTTATGAAGTTGCTTTACTGGAGAAAATGGTTTATTTTAGGTAATAAACCATCTTTTCTCTGTCTCTGTGTGTTGCAGGCAGACAGTGGTAGCTGTAAATGCCATCCTCTTCCTTCCAGTGACTTAGCAGAAAGGCAGCATGTCTGCCAGGCAAGTACAATAGAAGAAATTGCTAAGATGGCTTTAAAACACTGAGTGAGGTCACAGAACCTGGAATGGCAATGCTTCTGCAGGTCCTTTAGCACTACCTTCCTGCTTCACTCAAATAATTCATACATTCAAGTCTGCTCCTGTATATTGTGCCTAGTGATTGTACCAGAAGGTCTTTGCTACCTGCCTACATCCATTTTTAGCAGCAGTACCTTTCTATTTTGAGTTGGTTTTTCAAGTGGGAAACAGTCTCATGAGAAGCTACAGCAATCTGAAAGAGCAGTAAGTTAGTTAGCAGTCATGAGATGCTGCTGGGAAGAAATGTAATCCCCACAATTTAAATATGCAAAACACAGCCCTGCCATTTTGATCAGAAAATAATCTTTCAATTCTGATTATGCTCCATTCAGACAGCAGGTCACCAGGCAGGGCTGCAGTTTTGTGTTAGCAGAAGGCAGAAAGAAACAAAGCCAAATATTTTACCACACTATTTCCCATTGCTTTTTTAACAGGTCTCTATAGGTTTGCTAAAGTATGGCTGCTGGAATCACCCATGCATTTAAGCCAGTCCTATAAACCTGTTCAAGGAAATAAAGTACACCAGATGTATTTTTTCATACCTTTTGCACTTAGTTGCCGAATAGTAAACAGGATTTGCCACCTATTTTTATCTGATTATATAAACTGAGCTTGGTAGTACTGCTAGGCACTGATTTAAAGCTGAGATAGTCAAGGTCACAAATCCACCATTTACTTGTGAGGTCTGTCAAGTGTTGAGGCATATTTATGGGAAAGTGTGGGAGGAAGTTTGTGCATTTCCAGTGACTCTCTTGGACTGTTGGTCAAGGTGCTTTGAGCACAAAATTAATTTTATGTTACTTTTAATCCCATTCATTTCTGCCATGGCAGTAGGGTTTTTTTCTCAGATAAGGTTTTGAAACAAGCAGTTATACTAAGGGGAAAATATGGGAGGTGTTTGCATTTTTTGAGACCATTGACCTCCCAGGCTCCCTGTCAGTCGCACCAATGGAAGTGTGCAAGGAATTAACATTGGTTCAAATTTCCATCATACTTTGTAGACTTTTTTTTAATGAAACCTGGAAGCTGCTTAGCCTCAAATATCTTAATGACCTGGAAAAAGCAAATGCACCTTCTAACTGATTATGGATAAAGTGTTATGATAAGCATCTCTGGGGTTTTTTTTAAAGAATAAGATTGATGGTCAACTTTTAAATGGAAAGAGCTGGCTGAGTCAGACCAGCTTTGATGCCAAGTTCTATAATGGAAGGAGAAGATACTATCAGTTCCAAAGTATTACTACTTTATTCCTAAATTGACAACACCATGCACATGGGTGAAATCTATGTTTCCCATCAGGACTATATAATAGGAGTCAAGATGTGGTTTTTTCAGGACAGGGGAGTAGGAAATGTAAGAGCAAAAGGGCTCTTTGCATACTTGAATAAATAATAAATATCGAACTGACCTAAAGCAAAGAAGGTACTCACTTGTACCACAGAGCATGTTCACTCTGGGAGAAGAAGTGTAATTGATTTAATTTCAACTAAAAATATTTAACTAACCAATAGTTAATTACAGCCCACTTAAAACACTGTAGGAGACATTGGCATGAAACTGCATGTAGTTATATCTGATAGACAGTGATCTAATACAATATCCTTCAGCTTTATACAGCATCCAGCCACAAATTGGGATTTTTAATTTCAGAGTTCAGTTTGGTAGGAGAAAAGTGGTCAACAATTCTAGCAGTGTAACTTTCCTTTCATTACATGAAAAGGACTCAAGCATAACCAGTACTAGCACTCTCAGGGACAGCTATGGGCAGTGTTCTACAAGAGCAGCTAATTCAGTTCCAGCCCCAGTTCTGACTGTTAATTTCAGCTGCCAGCATTAACTGGGAAAAAACCCCATAAATTTTGAGTGGAAGTTGGAGCACAATATATACTCTGTGATGTTGTTTTATTTTTTTAAGTTTTTCTAAATCTTCTAATGTTTACATTATTATAATGAACTTTCTCACACACTTTATGTAAATAACTTATTATTTTGCATTCTTTTATGGAAGAAAAAAAATTGAATAGACTGTTAGTTTGCCCAGTGTCATTGGAGAGGTGGCACTATCATCCTCCAATCCACTGTCACTTTTAAAAATCTATAAATATTAAAGTCAGAAATTAAACTTCTCTCTTTTTTACCTTAGAAAGTTGCATATCTGTGTCATTTTATTTCATGTCCTATAGCAACACTGTGATATTCACTTTAAATTTTTTTCTGGAAATTGGAATTGAGCTGGGCCAATAACAGCAAAAATCATCTTTTTGTTTAAGAAATTGCTATAAATGGAGGTGTAAAGTACTGGGCCTATACATTTTTAAATAGATAAGGAACTGTGCTTGAAAGAGCATGTAAGAAGGGGATGGGATCTCCCTTGGCAAAGCACAGATGGAGCTCCATGACTCAGCTTCCTTGTTCTGCTGAAAAGATAGGACAAGTCCTTGGTAGATCCAAAGTGTTATTCTCCCTGTGCATAGACAGCTCCAAAGACAAATTCAGTTTGGTGGTACATGCAGCCTTCTGCCTAGACCACAGTTCTCTCTCCCTACCTGCTTACACAGCAGATGGAATGCTGTCGGCATTATGTTGTATAACTGTCAACATATTTTTCCCATACAGCTACTGCCAAGGTAAAATTGCTACTTATCCATAGGCTAAAACTCTAACTCATAGATCTTCATGCCCCTTAGACTCCTTAAACTGCTTGCTGAAAATGAAATATGCAGTCTGTATGGACACAGGCATTTATGACTGACTGGTGATACCAAGTCTTCAGAGAGAAACATTATGCAAGCAGATGGTAGCTGCTTTCAGCTGCCTTTAACCAGGAGACGAAGGGACCAGCTGGAGTCGTACTAGTGCTTGAAAAGCAAAGGCAGCCACTCATTGACATTTCCCTGAGCCACCCAGTTTCCAGAAAAATGTTTTTTGATGTCTCTTCTGCAGTGTAGAGTTCCAGCCAGGAGCTACAGCCCAGCAAGTAGAAAAGGAAGAAGAGGTTTTATCGGCTGGGACTGATACTGATGTTGTCACTGGCTGTGAGAGCAGAAGTTGATTGCCGTATAGGCATATGAGAGGGAGGCATCTAAATCAGGAATTCATTCTTAGCCAGGCAACCCACTGACAATGGTAAAGTGCTGATGGGGCTTCTACACTGAAATGTGCAGTAGTTTAAATGTGGACAGCATGTGCACCATGAAATCCAAATTTCCCTAGTGTAAGATGGCGCGCTGGTTTTTCAGACTGAAAACTGGAAATCAGTCTGTTTATTTTATATGTTACTCAGGAGTTTCAAAATTTCTCTGATAGTTTAGTGCTGATTGCAAACTATGCTATGCTGCATATAAAAGGCTGGTTACAATATGAAAAAAAATACATGGAAACTTGGATTGCTTGAAATTAAGCCACCCAGGTTATTTCAATTATATATATATATATAGAGAGAGAGAGAGAGAGAGAGAAAGAGAGAGAGAGAGATGTTTTCTCCTTTCAATTTGGACAGTCCTCTCTCTTATCCAAGCATCATGTATGCCAGGGCCAGCCTAGAAGCAAATCTCAGGCTCTTTCCTTTCTGCTTGCAATCCTTCTAATGACTGCAGGCAGTATTTTGGCTTCTGTTGAAGTACAAATTTTCAAGTAATAGAATGGATAATTTTGGAAAACAGCTGACTGAAGTTCATATGCATGCATGCAAGGGCAGTGAGGAGATATTGCTGGTTTGGAAATATTGTCAGCATCCTCTTCACTGCTGCCTGGGGAGCAGACTTCTGCTCTACTCCCTCAGAAGCTGAGAAGCAGGGGCTGGAGGAGCTCTGCTGCAGTGCTGTGCTCATCTCTGAAGCCTCTCTGTAGTGTGTGCACTTCACCACTTGCATAACCAGTGCCCAATTGACCACCAGATGGCCTCTGCAGAAGCAAGAAGCTAAGGTCAAAATTTTTATTTTCAATTTGCGGGGTAGACACTGTTTCCAGTACTGCATAATCAGATTCTCTGTGCACCAGCCAATTTCCTAAGGCATAATGTATTTAGATGGGTAGAAAATTGCTTACATTTTTCCCAAAGCACTACAAAGGTAAGCAATAATCCTCAGTATCCTTCTTGCAGAGAGGCAGCATAGAGACATGAATTGTTAATCACACAGGTTCTCCATTCACTCCCAACAGGCATTGCAGGGTTGTGGTGCCTCCAGCTGGCTCAGGAGGGCTTAGTTTGCAACGGAGTGGGTAACATCTGTCTGTTGTACTCACAACATCAAGGACTGCAGAAAATGCTGCAAAATGGGTTGGAGAAACTGAATGAGCAATAGGGTGGGTATTTGAACACTGAGTTTTACAGCTACAGCAATAGCTAAAGAGTTTTTAACTTACGTACATCTGCTGTATTCTGTCATTGTAGCAGCAGAGTCACTGTCAGGAAGCTAAACACTGAGCTGTGCAACTTTCACCATTGGTAACGATTATGAATCTGCACCTCAACCTTTACATCTGGTGTAAATAGAAAACAGGAGTGTGTACTGGACTGCACTGGAAGAAATTATGTCTGTTTTCAGGGAATTGGATGCTGAAAAGCATTTCCAGGTGATTTCAGTCCCATTTAGAAATTGCCATTCCTCTGTCAAACATAAAGCTCCCACTCCTCCTTCCACATGTCCCCTCAGATCTACAGAATCCCAAACCATTCTCTATTCCCATCTCACTTTTGCTTCTGCTGCAGCTCCAAGCCATCAGTCTTGTCTGCATGGTGTGTGAGTGTGCAGTATTGCCTCTCACAGCAGCCCCAGGTAGTCTAGGTGAATATTTCATTGTTCAGTTTTCTCAAGGACTGTATCCTTCTTTCTCATTCCAGGTGAGGCAAAGGATGCTTGTGACTCTGTGTTTGCATTGCATGGGGTGCTGCTGAGGGAGGGACACAGCATTTCTGCTTATGAAAAAATGAGGATGCCTAGAATTCCCAGAACTATCTTCCTTTTGTCTTTTTCCTCAATGCTGATGGGTTAGCAGTCACCTTAAAGCCTTCAGAGATCCATAGCCAAGGGTGGGCTTGAAAATACAAAAAGATTGAATTGCTGTTTTCAAATTAGATGGCTGGAATAGTCTTCATGCCCTCTTCCAGGTTCAAGGAAAAGTCCAACCAAAATACTGATGAATTTTGTCTTTCACCATCAATATTGATTTATGAAATGCTCTTATATGTCCTGTGATTGTGAGTTTATTGAAGTGAATCACCACCTATTTCTTGTCATTGCCAGACATATGCTGGGATGTGTGAATGAGTAGGACTGCTTGTGAACTTCTACATATAGAATCATGGAAGCATTAGGGTTGGAAAAGATATCCAAGACCAAGTCTTGGACCAAACACCACCATGTCAATCAGACCATAGAACTAAATGCCATGTCCAGATGTTTCTTGAACACTTCCAGTGGTGATCAGTCCTGCATTTCTCTGGGCAATTTCTGTTCCAACACTTAACCACCCTGTCACGGAAAAAAATATTTCCGATGTCTAATATAAACCTCCCCTGGTGCAGCTTGAGGCCATTTCCTCTCATCCTATCACTGGTTGCCTGGGAGAAGAGACCAACACCCACCTGGCCACAACATCCTCTCAGGTGGTTATAGAGAACAATAAGGTCTCCCCTGAGCCTTCTTTTCTCAGGCTGAACAACTCCAACTCTCTCAGCTGCTCCTCATGTGAGTTACTCTCTAGACCCTTCACCAGCTCCATTGCCCTTCCCTGGACACACTCATGTTCTTCTTGTTGTGAGGGGCCCAGAACTGAACACAGCATTCAAGGTGTGGCCTCACAAGTGCCATGTACAGGGGGACAGTCACAGCCCTGGTCCTGCTGGCCACACTCCTGGCAATACAGGCCAGGATGCCATTGACCTTCTTGACCACCTGGGCACGGGTGGCTCATGCTCAGCCGCTGTCAGCCAGCTGTGCCCAGGTCCTTTTCCTCTAGGCAGATTTCCAGCCACTCTGTTCCCAGCCTGTAGTGCTGCCTGGGGTTGTTATGACTCAAGTGTAGGACAGGGCACTTCACCTTATTGAACTGCAAACTGTTGGCCTCAGCCCATGGATGTAGCCTGTCCAGATCCCTCTGCAGAGCCTTGTTAACCTCCAGCAGATCAACACTCCCACACAACTTGGTGTCATCTGCAAACTGATTGAGGGTGCCCTCAATCCCCTTGTCCAAATCATTGATAAAGATTAAACAGAACTGGCTCCAACACTTAGACTTGGGGAAACCCCCTAGTCACCAGCCCCAACTGGATGAAATCCATTCTCCCCCACTCTTTGGTTGCAGCCATTTGGCCAGTTTTTAACTAAGAAAAGAGTGCACCTGTGTAAGCCATGGCCCATCAGCTCCTACAGGAAAATGCCATGGGACACAGTATCAAAGGCTTTTCTAAGTCCAGCTAGACATGTCCACAGCTTTTCCCTCATCCACTAGGCAGGTCACCTGGTCACAAAAGAACAGGTTGGCTAAGCAGGACCTGCCTTTCCTAAACCCATGCTGGCTGAGCCCAATCGCCCAGCTGTCCAGAATATGCTGCATGATCACACTCAAGATGATCTGTTCCATAACTTTTCCTGGCACTGAGGTCAGACTGACAGGCCTGTAGTTCTCTCCATCCTCCTCTAACCATTCTTCTTGTAGCTGGGTGTCACCTGGGCAACCTCCAGTCATCTGGGACCCCCACAGGTGGCCAGGACTGATGATAAATGATGGAGAGTGGCCTGGCCAGCTCTTCCACCAGCTCCCTCAGCACCTTCATGTGAACCCCATCTGACCCCAGAGGCTTGTGAGCTTCTGAGTGGCACAGCAGATCGAGTAAGGATGTCATGGGTAGTGTTCTCCTTGAATATACCCTCCAAAAAAAAGTGAGGGCAGAAGGCTATGGAGGAGCTGCCAGTGGACTCCCACAGAACCAGGAAGAGCACAAGAAATTCTTCTCCCAGAGAATACCACTGTCACAGCAAAGGACAGGGTTGTGGTGCATCTTATGAGAGAAAGCATTTTTACAGTATTCATTACCACACAGGTTAAGATGTCAAACGAAAATCCCAACTATTAAATGGATAAAAGTGGGAATCCTGAGCAGAAGCTATTATAACAGCTGAATTCACAGATCAAATCTGCTTAATTCTGTGCCATCACTAATTGTTGCTTCATAGGGTGCAATCAAGCTTTGGATGAACAAAGCCACAAACAGGAGTCTTACTTGTATAAGCTAATAATGTGCTTTTTGCTGGGTGGCAGACCAAAACTGTAGGAGATGTTTACATTTTTTTCCAGCTTACTTGGAGGCCTGTTTTGGCACAAAATCAGCACATACCTCATTCAGCCAGAAAAATTCACCTTTTTGGCCAGCCAGGAAAATTCACCTTTGGTTTCTGAGCAGAGTTCTCTTCATTTCGTTTCCTTCCCAAAGCCAAGTTTCAATTAGCACATTGAGAGCAAAGACTTGGGCCCCACATGACAGTGTTTACCTCAGTGTGGAAACCACAGGAGATTGCTGAGCAACCAGGACTGCTAAATAGTTCTTGGGAACTAGTGCAGAAAGAATAATTGAGGAGCAGATGAGGAGTTTGTGTGGAGCCCGTTCGTACAGGCATACACAAGCCTGCTCTCAGTTGCAGTAGCTGAAGTTGTGCCTATTAACAAGTCTCAGCTGAAAACATTGGTTTTATACTTGACAAAGGGTGTTTGTGCAGTGTCAAATAGTTGAAACATAACAGGTTTGGGGTTTTTCTCCCCCATTTTTATTGTACTATATGTTTTGTGAAAGCAATCACTTAGAAACCTCCATTATGTAATGCTGTCTTAAAACGCTCTTAAGCTCCATGAAAAGAATCTCTTTTAATTACATGATCAATTTCTTCCTTTAGCGTGCTTTTTTTGCATGCTACATGCCTCATGCCTTTCTTTCTGCCACATTATCTTCATGGGAGGATAAAGAATAGCACTATTTACTGTTCTGGGATTAAAGTTTCATACATAAAACATATAGTGAGAATTACCACATCTAAATAGGATTAGCATTATTTTTCTACTTATTTTTTAGATGGATTATTTTTATATCATTTATTCACACCCTTCTTTTGTGTAGCAGCAGAACAGCGTTAAGCCTCTAACCCTCTTCTTCCCTTCTCCTGCCTGCTAAATGTTTTCTTAACATAGAAGTTCCTGAATAAAGTTAGAGGCCAGGTCATGTATGAAATAGGATCTGAACCTTTTTTTTTTACTGGAGATATAAACTTAGAAGTCTATATCTCTCTTTTATCCTTCACTTCCCACCAGAAAACATGCACTAAATGGTGCAGTTCAGGAGGGGAAATGTGCCTTTCCTGAGGCTGAATTTCTAAGAGGTATTTTACAGGCTCTGTCTAGAGCATGCTGCTGGTGGGGCTCCACACACTCTTAGCTTGGGGACAACTGGGCTATAAGCAACTCCTGGAAGAGTGCCCTTGCTAGACCTTGGCCCCAGCTGTGTGGACAAACGCTTTAGGGAGTGCAGCTTGAAGCCTTCACCTCATTTTAAATCCAGGCTGGTGGTAATCCGCTAGGGACACTCCAAGTAGGAATGTCCTCTGAGGATAAGGGCAATAGCTAGCTCCCATCTCCTCAAATCAACCTGAAAAGCCCCCAGGAGCAGGTGCCTCTGCCTTTCACCCTGCAGGTCACCTCCTGGAAAGGGCAGTGAGGGCTCCGAGTCCCCACTGATCTTGGTGCAAGAAGCAGGCTCAAGGGGCTGCTGGGAGATGCCTGGAGTGTTTGCCAAGGTGACACCAGTGAGAGCTGCTTTTGCAAGTATGACACACAAGCAAAAGTACCAGTTTGAATGTTCAGAAGAGATTAGTTTCAGAGACAGAAATACAGATGCAATTGGGATACTACTGCTTCCAGGGGTAGGTGACAACTGAGAGAAATCTTGAGGGCACCTGCCTGAAACATGGAGCCATCACTGATGGTTTTGTTAGACAGTCTGACTGTGTTCCCAGGAAAGTCTGGGACACATGGGACAAAATCTTTGTTAAAATACCCATTAAAATGAGAGAAAGAGAGTATTTTGCTTTCTCAACAGCCCAGAGTTTTAAATGAGCTGGTTGAGGACCTCAGTATTTCTAGGATGAATTTTAAACAACTATTTAGAGACAGAGGCATCTTCAGCTCTATGCCAATGTTTACAATCAGAAGATGGCATGATTCAGATGCTTTCAACTGCTATTTCTCATCCTGACATTTATTCTGTGTAAAGTATTTTAAATGGGATATAATAATAAAATAGAGGAGAGAATTAATGAGTTTATAATTATTACTTCTTGCTATTTATTAAAGAGCTTAAATGGATGCTTTCATATTTGAAATAGATTGCTAGATAAAAGGATAAATTTGGCTAGCATTGGGGAATATAATGTGCTCAAACATCTGCTAAGAGTTTGATTAGATCTTACATAATATTTTGATACTAAATAAGACTGCCACAAAATTACCAAAGCACATCTTAAAAAAATAAGATGGGTGACAAGTCTTCAGCTCATATAAGCAGGTAAACATGACCAAGCATATCTTCTTCCAGAGTGGTCAGCTGGTGGCAGCTTCTTGATCATTGACTAACTGCCAGAAACCAAAGAGGTTTACAACAACAGCAATGTTGAGCTTAAAAGCCAGACAGAACAACGTGGTTCTCTGAATAAACTGAGAATAAGCTAAACAGTGTTGGTCTTAAACTGAAGTTTATTACTCAAATACATGGTCTGGGTGCAATTTATAATAATAAAAATCAGTGGAGGAAATCTTCCTCCATCTCAAAAAGCAGCATTTCTCTAAAGGATGAGAAGGGTAATTTGAGCTGCTGGGGTAATAAGCTTCTCCTTGACAGGATAGGGTCTAATGCAGTCCTTGGATGTATAAACAGAGGTAGTTCAAATAGCAATGGAGCAATGATATTTGTGTTTGGCACTGGAGAGAGCACTAATGGAATCTGTGTCCAGTTCTGTCATTAGAGAAGGATATTGGCAAACTGAAATGGGTTAGAGAACAATTAAGAAGCTGGAAAATATTTATTATGGGCAGAAAGCCCACAAGCCAGAATCTAGTGTGTATTTTATGAAAAGAAAGTTAAAGGGTGCCTAATTTGCAATCCATGAGTTTACAGGGAGGAAAGCTTTGGTGATGGCTTCCTGCAGCCTTGAAGCCAGAAAAAAATGGAACTAGAAGCATGGCACAGGATCTAACAGTAAGGCTCTCATCAAAAGTTATGGTAGCAATTATAAAGCTTTTTTTTTCTTGTTTTTTTCTTACAGCTACACTTTAATAAGAGTCAACACAGGGGAGTGCTGCTCCAGAGTCATCCCCATTGGCCTCAGGAGCCACAAATCTAAGAAAACTACTGAGAGTATCTCAAACAATGAGTGAGTTAAAATTGCATGAGCATCCACACAGAGCCATAAATTCAAGCATGAAGTAAGTCAGGGTCTTACCTGAAACCAAATGCTTTGAATATTGAGAAAACTGTTCTAGACTGTTCACAGGTACCTTATGGCACACTGGCTGCCAAGAGAGAGGTAAGAAAGTTCCAGTGTTTGAGACTGAAAAAGGAATCCAATATTGCAAGGGAAAAGGGTTGGTTGGGCAAATAACATGTGTAAGGTGTGGAGCAATGAGAGTAGCAGAGAAGCCAAGTAACTCCCTGCCATGAAAGGAGATCTGAGAACAGTGGGGTTTTATACAAGCACATAAGGGTGAAATTAATCCTGAAAGGAAAATGGATGAGGTAGGGATTTGTGTTAGGCTCAGTTTTTATGCAGGTGTTCTCATTAATGTGAGAGTAAGGAGAACTGCAGATGATGTGAAAGTACAAGTAACTGCCCTGGAGGAAATATAAAAGAAGATACAAAAAAGTGGTAGAGGATAATAACACAGGCACAGAATAACAGTGTGAGATTCAGAGGGAAAATATGTAAATTAACTCATTGAGGCAGAGGAAAAGATGGAATTAATCCAAAGGAAGGGAAAATTGTACAGAGCAGCTATGCTGAAAGATAAGAAATGTGCAAAGATGGAAATACAGAGCCAGTGAAATGAGTCTGCAGGGTGATATGGTAGCTTAAAAGATGGCATTAGTTCTGAATTTCACATGTAAAAACACAAGTTCACAGCCTAGACCTGTAGGAAGGTCTGCTGCCAGGCCCTAAGCACAGCATGAGGTAAAGATGTCCTCCTAATGTTGTTTTCTTGGGAAGAAAAATACCATGCTGTGAGTTGAAATATCAATAATACAAGGCAATTTTGGAGTAACTGAAATTAGTTCAAGCAGGATCCAGCAATGGGTCAAAATACATTTGGATCAGAATTTAGCTGAGGTATTTTGATATTGTACAGGTTCTAGCCAAATTCCCATTTGCACATTGAAGAGTGACACAGATTGGATTGAGGCATGTTGCTCAAGAAACTACAGGATGAAACCTGGAGAAAATTTGTTCTGAAACTGATCTGGAAATCTGAGTCTTCCTTGGTTGTCAGACAGGACATTTCCTTAGAAAACTTCAAACAACATTTTCACCGTCTTAGATACAGCACTTGTACAACTGTACCATAAAAATGTTTCAGAGGCAAGGAGATGGATTAGAGTATACCCAATGGGTTTTTTTCACGTTTGTGATGACTTCATGAAAGCACTTTGTCAGCCCTTCACTAACTACTGTATACTTAGCTCTGATCTTTCCTGTCAGTCTATGGTTTGGGAAGTTAGATTTAGCTATAAATTCCAATCTGTCTCTCTGAAATCTAAAAATGGAATAGTTGAGAATGTATGGGCTGAATTATGGATCAAATGTGTCACTGCAGAAATCAAGGGCAAAATGTGTGACATTAAACTGATGTAAAAGAAAAACTCTTTACTTGACTATTTCTGTACTCATAGAGTACATTTTTCATATACAGAGCTCTGTGAAGACATTAGCTAATTAATCTTCACAGGATGTCAGGGGACCATTACTCACACTTTCACTTTTTAGGCAGAAGAGAAAGTTTAGAGAATCTTTCCATCTTCCAACTGGAATCAGGAATATGAACGTCTTGCACATTGCCCCATGCTGAAGTCTCCAGCCCACACTGCCACCTAATGCCTGTCTCGTACATGTGAGAAAATGCAGCCTCGACACCTTGACAGAACAAAGTAGACATTTTCAAACTATTGACAATTTTTAGTATTTAAAAAAATTATATGCTAGATAAATTGGCTCGAAGGAGGGTTTGAACTGGTTTAAACTGGTCTGGATTGGTTTGAACTGGTTCAAACCGATTTGAACTGGTTTGGACTGGTTTGGACTGGTTTGAACTGGTTTGAATGGGTTTGAACCAGTTTGGACTGGTCTGGACTGGTCTGGATTGGTTTGGACCAGTTTGGAACAGTTTGGACCAGTTTGAACTGGCTTGGAATGGTTTCAACTGGTTTGGACCAGTTTGGATCAGTTTGGATCTGTTTGGACTGGTTTGAACTGGTTTGGACTGGTCTGGATGGATTTGAACTGGTCTCGACTGGTTGGAACTGATTTGAACTGGTTTGAACTTGTTTAAACATGTCTGGATGGGTTTAAACTGGTTTGAAATTGTTTGAACTCGTTTGAACTGGCTTAAACCAGTCTGAATGGGTTTAAACTGGTCTGGACTGTTTCAAACCAGTTTGGACCAGTTTGGACTGGTTTGAACTGGTTTGAACTGGTTTGGACTGCTCTGGACTGCTTTGAACTGGTTTGAAGTACCAAAGGCCGATCCAGCACACACTGAGAAGCGTAGTTCCCTCTTGTGAGCGGTTGCAGGCTGCCTCCTGTGCTGGTTTGGTAAAACGGGATCCACAGCAGCACAGGCACAGCCTCTGCACATCACTGATGCAGCACTCAGATAACTCCTGGCTGCGGCCAGCAGTGATTGGAAGGAGCTTCCTCCTCACTTAGGGGGCTTCAGCATTGATATTCCCCTCTATCACTGAGGCAAGCATTGGTGTATGAGCTCCACCTTTCTGGGAGAGGGGGAAACTAGGCCAGCCTGTGATTGCAAGTCTTCTCAGAGAGCTCAGGAGCCCAGGAATCCCCAGCCATCATTCGTGATTACAGCAGCTGCTTTGCCCTACATACTGATGAGGCCAAAACTTGTCCTGGAACCACAACGCTGAATTGCTGCTCCCTCCGTAGCAGTAACCTCTACCACATCATCAGTCACAATTTCTTCAGTTTTCACATGTGCCACAAGCAGTTAGAGTAGCTATTATTCACAGGTCCATCCCCAGCACAGTGATATTCATAGGCACACAGGCCTCTGTGTGCTGCCCCTGGATTGCTGGCAGCTGCTGAGGCACACACGGCCATGTCCACCCTGGGCCTTGGACCAGGGGCACACCACTGACACAGCCATCGACTGCGAGATGCCACTGTCCTCAAACAGAAGGAGGTGGCACACTTGTTGTGCTGAGTTAACATTCCTGATGCACCTACACCCTGGACTTGCTAAAAAGACATGCTTGTCACTACTGCATGCAAGTAGCCATTGCCCAGAGGCAGTATAAAGCAATTGTAAATCTTCTTTCTCAAATTCTCCAACAGTTAGACTATTCCATTAACAGTAATATTTGCATGGTCTTGGTACTCACTGAGCAATTTTCCTGTAACTATTAGGTTTAGTACTGGTTTAATGAACCCTGATATTTTATTGTCTCAGCAGTGCTGACAGCATTGCCACTGGAAGACAATAACAAGGGAGAATGAACTTCTATTGTCATCTTGTTGCCATTGTTATGGAGGTGAAATTCTGTTCTGCTGTGGTTGAATAACCTTTAAATTGGGGGAAAAATCAGGCCTATACAAGTACTCTTGTGTTTTCATACACAATATGCTGAATGTAGGGGATTGCTGACAAGCAAGGGAAGCAGTCATAGTGAAAGCCAAGCTTTTTGCATCGGAGAACATTTCTTTCTGACCATCATTCAGAAATCCCTTATTAACCTAATGCATGACGTGTCCAAAGCTACAAACATATGCACAGAAACGTAATGCTATGCCTTTGAGGACTTGGAGATTACACAGTTTGCTTTTGTCTTAATTCAAGTGGAAAACCAAAATGTTTGGAGTCCTTTATGTCAGCACTTGAAGGCATCCTTACTCTTGACTTATGTTGACTGCATAGCAGACATCACTAGAGCCTTCAGTCCTAAAAGTACCCAAAATTTGTGCCTGCCAGAGATCTGTGCACCAGGCAGACTAGCTTACCTGGCATCTTTTCCTTTTGAAGAGAGCTGCCAACTGACTGGGAAATGGGACAGGCAAGAAACCTGCTGAAGAGACCTTGTTTGTTTTCTTTCTCTCTAAATTTCACTGGCACAGGCATGCATTTGCAAAGCATTTCAGGTACAGTTAATTCAGCAGCTTGTAGTGAAAAGAGAGTTTTCTCTGTTCTGCCCTCCCCACAGTGGTTCTAATCTTACCAGAAGATAGCTAAAATTACTGAGTATTAACTTTCATTGGAAACTGTCAAAGAGAAAAATTCATAGCCTGATTTTTAAAAGGTAATGACTGCAAACTTTCCCATTGGAGTGCACATGCTTGAAGAAATTAGGTTATTTTCCTGTTTCAGTATCTTTCAAAATAGGCCTAATTCACCTTGGGAGGAAATAATTGTATTTATTACAGAAGAACTCAGTTTTCTGGGAAGTCAGTGGCTTTTTTCCAGGAAAACTTCTGTTGTTGTTACTATTATTGTTAGTGGTGTTGTTTCTGTTAATTCTGTATGGCAGTCCCACTATGTTATATAATATAAGCTAAAAAATACTCCTTACCTCAAAGGAGGTAGATCTCAGGAAGAAAAGAGCAAAGCAAGGAAAAGAAAGAAAAGGAGAGAGGAAAATTGTAGTTTCCCCAAAGGATCACATGTATAGGCCTTGCTGTTTCTTATCAGTCACCTTCTAACTTTGCCCCACTGCCACTCGAGTTTAAAAAGGAAATGTTTTTGATGGCACCCACCCCCATCTCAGAGCACCATAGTGTCAGTGCTCTGTGCTGGGTTTCCAAGTGCATTCCCAAGCAGCCAATTAAAGCAGACAAGATAGGTACCAAAGGAAAAAATAAATATTCGTCAGCTGCCACCTCGTTATGGAATGCAAGTGCCTGTCTCCTGTCAGAATCACTGGAAGGTTTTTGCAAATGCATAAGTGCATAAATTGTGCCTGGGAAATTGTAGCTACCATTGCTCCCAGAGAAGTGCATTCTGATAGCTTGCTTTTTAGATAATATAATTAAAGATGTAAGTGAGGCTTCTGCAAAATTCAGACATACTGAATCTAGACTTTTGCAATATTAACAGGGCTTCCATTCTCCACATACCTTGGCAGATATTCTCCTTTGCCAAACATTTCCATTTGCTGTTTACTAGACATGGGACAGGCTGAATTCAGTCCTGGTTTTGCCTAAGAGTGCAGACACAATTTCTTGCCTGCAGTCAGGTACATGTAGTAGCCACTCAAATGTTGAGACAGTATGTTAAGACACACAGAATTGTCCTTCAGAAGAAATAATATCTTACGCCTATGAGGCAGCAGACATCAATTTACATAATTTACCTTGGATCAGCCATAATTATCCTTAGGAGCACATGATAGGCTTGAGCATTTTATTGACAAAGTTATGTGGATACAGTATTTGTATAACAGGAATGCTATGCTTTTTGTGTTGTTGTTGTTGTTGTTGCTGCTAAAACCAGCACTTTACAGTGTTATTTGTACTGAGTGGCTGTGGGTAGTAGACCTCCTCTCTTCCCTTTGAGCAAAGGGTGAGACAGAGGACATTTTGGACTGTGATTTCTACCTTTAATTGCTACTGTTTTGTCCTTAGAGGTAGGTTAGATAGAATATGTATTTCTGAGCCTGATAAAAGAAGCTGAGATCAAAGTGTTGATCTTTTTCTTCTCAGTGGCATTGCTGTAACTCACTAAATTACTTGGGAATGGACAGATAATGAATACAGAAAATGGATTGGAAATGTTACCAGAATACCTTAATGAAATTAAAATTTTAAAAAAGCAATTCAGCTACACACTGATTGTCCCTTACAAAGTCACACATAACAGTGAGTGTGCAGTGCAAAGTACAGGAGGAGGAAGGGCCTCCCACAGTGACCAGCTTCCATTAAGTAATAACACCTAAGGATGAAGGTTTTGTCCTTGACCTCACCTTTGATGAGCCTTGGTATTCTCCCTGAACTTACTTATGAAACTTTAGGTTTTTCAGGTCATTTTAGGGGACAAAAGGAGTGAAAATCTTGCCATTGTAAATTGTTGATTTAAAGATAATCCCAGTTGCTAGTGGCCAGAATTCATGACTGTGTGACAGCTGCTTGCTGGCACACATGGCCAATGCTGGCATCCAGGCTCTGGTGAGATAAATGTCCAGGTCCCAGTGGTCACCATGACTGGCTTTACTTGCATTTGCAAGGAAGGGATGTATCTGGAAAGAGATCTGCATTTCCACTTTGGGAGGCCAGCATGATCATGCATACTGCTTTTGATATTTCTTTCCTGGAGGCAGATGATTTGCCTTCAGTCCTATTTGAGGTTCTTAAAGACACCTCACTGCCTTGCTGGAATGGAATGGCTCGTGCAGCAGAAAAGCATGTTTTCCCACACACACTTTCAACTCTCTGACTCCACATAAACACAACCCTTACAGACTGAGTACCTCATAATAATGCAGTAGAAGTAGAGCAGTACTTCAACTCTGTCAGTTCCCAGGTGTCTTCATGTAGCTCTTAAAAGCCTGGCACGTTCAGCAGTAAAACCCTGCTTTGTAAAATCTGAGTTGCTGTTTTTCTGGCAGAGCTGAGGAAGTTGTTGGCTTCCAAGCTGCCCAGAACACCTTATTGTTCTGCTTGTCAGCTCTGATGCCGGGATCATTGCCTGCACGCTCCAGTGCACCTCTCACAAATTATAGCTGTACCTGTATGCAGGCTCAATTAGGTTTGTTTGTGTACAGGGGAGCTGAGACATTTCAGTGCTGCCTCTGCCAGTGCCTATTCCCAACACTCTGACACGGAAAGAAAGAAGAAAAAGACTCCTTTTCACAAGAGACAGCAGAAAAACCAGAAAGGAGACCTGCAGTAACACCAGTCACTGCTTCCCATTGTATTATCTACAGAACAGAAAGATCCAGGGTAGTAGCAAGGACCTGGGATGTGCACAGGCAACTGGGAAAGCAGGAAAGGGGCACCAGTGATATTGTGGGGAACCCAGGCCAGACCTTTAGGGCCAGAGAGAGGTTGGGAATAGAAGCAATAAGTTTGAAGTTGATTTATAATCATCTGTTTGGGGTTTTTTTCCTTACCTCTCCTCCCAGTTAAAGAATGGGACAACAAATTAATATTTCTCTAGTTTTCTGGTAACCAAGATCTTTAATTTTACTCATAAGCTGAAAAAGCAATGAAAAAAATATTTTCAGAATGAAAATTTGAACCTTTAGGTTTCAAAGGCATTGAGATGAAATTTTGGCTCATCCTAAAATATGTTATTGGGACAGAGGAAAACATGGGATCCAACCTAATTTGGCTGAATTTGTGTGTGATCTGAATTCTTGAGACTGAATTCTCTATTACAATTAGCTGCATTTGCTACCAAAGTTTAATCCATCTTGTTTTTTCTTTTTTGTTTAATAATTAAAGTTTATGGTACAACTATGCTCATGTTGTAACCTAGATAGTTCCCACATGTGGATATCTGGCTCTAATACTATTTCTAATAAATTTGGACTCCTTTTTATTTCTCATTTCTTAGTACTTAAATGAAAATTATTTCTGATATGAAATAGTTCTAGATGTTGAAGAAAAGGTGCTAAAAATGACATATTGAATGTTTGAAGATTTGATTTCAGTAAATACACATGGGTTTGGACAAATTAAACAAATCTTGCCAGAAGATCCATGAAATATTTTTTATCTAGGTGGTGAGAGATGCTTTTAATTTATATAGTAGGACTTGCCCTTAAAATGTCTTTTACAGTTAAGGTTCTTATGTCACCTGTATTTATGAATTATTTGAATGAAGGGGAAATCAACCAGTTGCTTAACATGTGACTGAGGGGAACATTTGTCCGCCAGGCTCTGAAAATCTGAAGATAGTGAAGAAACAGTTGTTGGAGCAAGGAGGTGATTATTATGGCCAGCAGGAGGACAGGGGCTACAGATGTGCCACTGAGCCTGAAACCTGCATTTTCATCATCATGCTTGTACTTTGACTCAGTCTTCCCTGCTGCTTGAGCTACAATGCAGCTTTTTGCAGACAGAGTTTGTTCTGTTAGAAAAAGAGGGTGGTGACCTTCCAAGCTGGAATTACAGATGAATGCCTTTGGAAAGGCAGCAGGAAAACTGTCCTTAGTTTCAGCTGTCAAAAATGAAAGGCTTGTCTATGTCAGTCATGATACATACAGGCACACACAGTTCTGAATTGATCTCTGGTCCTACTTAAGAGTAACAAACAGGTTACAATACACAAAATGCTAGGAGATATTTTACATTGAGGGTTAATGTTGTTTTCCTTCAATAATGTGTATGGTAAAGAAAGATGCATAGTAACTTAAAACACAGGCATAAAAAAGAAATTTATTTTTCATTATTTCTATAAAAAAATTCAGTGGTGAAAAAGTTGAATACATATAACTGTCTAGCACTTTCCCAAAAATAATTCCCCTTCTATTTCAGTTTCCTTTCTCTCTGCTTTTCATAGACCCTCAGTAGTTTTTGTCCCTGCTATTTTTCTTTTAGCTCAAAGCATGGCTTCCCTGCAGAGAAAACAAATGAAAGGAGTTTTGCCATTGATTTCAAAAAGGACTTGATTTGACTCCAGATCGTCTTCCTGCCCATCACAAAAAAGAGTAAGGGCTGAAACACACAGTCTAGGAGCTTTTATGGAAACTCACGGCTTTATTCTGAATGTACTCAGGTGCAGCGTTTCACAGGAAATTTCCAAAAGTTCAGCCAGATGATAGAAATCAAAAGTACAGTCTCACAGCCAGTCTGACCACTTTGCCTGAGACTGAAAATCATGAAGATCTTCTTTGAGCAAGGCTGATCCCAACAAGTGCATTAGGCCTTTGAGGTTAAATGTATTGAAAGGCAGTCATTAATGTCACTGGAGCTATAGCAGGGATGTATTTATGCTGAGAGAAATCTGTGGTGTAGAAGTACAAAATGCCAAGCTCAGTTGTAAGGTTTTGGGGCATGTGTGTGCAGATGGGTAGAAAGATGTGATTTCTTTCTGCTCTGTTTGGTATTTGGTTTTTTATTTTATTAAATTTTTGGAGTAGTAATTTATTCTATGCAGCACGTAGTGCTATTTGTCATCCTTATTCCTTCAACTATTCCAAAATCAAGGCTTACCCACTTTGGGTGGCACATTTCAGGTCACTAAATCGAGAAATGAAATGAAACTGGAAAGCCTGTAGAAGCAAACCACCAGGAAAAACTCCCAAAGGAGTGCTATTATCAGAGCATTGAAGAACAAATATGGAAAAAATATGCTTGTGTTTCCTATTTATCTGAGCAAAACTGACTGTGACTTACATAAGTTGTGGACAGGACAATGTCTGTTTGTCTAGACCCAACCACAACATGGACATATACATCACTTTCTTCATGGCTCCTGAGGGAGCACCTTAGCCTGTCCACAGCAAGTCAGGCTGGAAGCTTTCATTTATAGATGCCAGAATGCCAGTAACATGGGAAGGTTTTCCAGTTTCACTCTGCAATTGGAGCAAAATCTCTCCCATCACTGCAGAGACCATAGTAATTGTGTGTGTGCATGAGTATTAGCTTTGTTGGAGCACAATCTTCCCACCAAGGAGTGTCCCTTCAAAATGCCTTATTATTCTAAGGCAAATTCAAGGTGAACCCACAACCCTTCTTGAATGTGAGGGCAGAAACTAGCCCCAAAATGTAGATCAGTGAAAGTGTCAATGAAGTATCTCAGAAAGAATAAGTCAGATACACATTTTATTATTCATTGTGATCTCTCAGGGGTCTTTGCAAAATAATTTAATGAAAATGTGACTTGGAATGTTTGCACTGGATGTGGAGGCAGTATAGACTCCTTCTCTACATTGCTGCTGGCAGAGGAAAAAGCTGTGATGGAATTCATGGTAGACTTGAACCAGCTGATGTCAACAGCCCTACCTCCACTGACTTCCACACAGCCAAAGTGGTTGACCCTCATTAAAAATCTGCCCCAGTAATTCTGGTCCTTCCCCAAATCTGTCTCTTATTAGCAAGTGAGTTTCCTGAAGTACCTTCATCCATCTTGTGCCCCTCTTCCTATCTAATATTTTCCAGAGTAAGACATCCTTTGGTAGAATACATTTCACTAGGTTCATTCCCCTGAGGTTTATAAATAATAAGTTGCATAAGTACAGCATCTTACTTGCTGTATCTGCTTCATTTATTTCAATACAATTCAGTTGTATTTCCCTGCATGGAAGCAGCAGGAAATAGCCTGCAAGTACCTAACAATACTCAAGATAGTGCAAAAGATTGTACTGAGTAACAAGCTCAGCACAGCTCAAACATCCAGTGAAGCTGTGACAAAAGCCTCTCACAGAACACAGCTTACAGACCCAACCTCCAAATTACCTCTTGGTGCAAGAGTCTTGATTGTCCCTGCAAAATAGAGGAGGAAGCAACACTAAAAGATAGTTCAGCAGCTGGGCCCACTTATCAGAGTTTCTCAGTCCTAAGGCTGGTGCTTGCCATCCATCTATTCAGTGGAGAGAAATGGAGTTGGCACTGGGGAAGAAAGCCTGCTAACAGGCTGGAAATTGATGTATAGACTGCAGGAATTAATTAAACTTCCACTGGAGCAGAGAGGAACCAATTGTGAGAGCTCTTGTGCTCTGCAACTAAAATTTAGCTGGGAGCAGAACACCAGAGCTCAGGTGCCTGACTCTAGGGTGTATTCAGTGTCTATCCCAAACCCAACAGTGACACCTTTGCAACCAACAGGACCTTAAAACCAGCGGGGGAGAACTGTTACTGGCCCCATCCCTTGAATCAGCAGCCTGGGAAAGCCCTCAGGGACACATGCTGCTGGGAGGGGGGCTGTGGAGGTCTTACTTGGATTGTAGCACTGACTGGCACTTTTGCCCAAGCCTGGTTTTGGGTCTGGTCATTACCCAGTAGTGTCCAAAACGGAGGCTCCAGCAGAGGGCACAGCCACCCAGCAGAAGCAGGGAGCGGGGCCAGCAGCAGAGGCAGTGCCAGCAGCAGGATGCTCCTGGGAGCCAAGATCACAGAATCACAGAATCTGCTGAGTTGGGAGATACCCACAAGGATCATCGAGGCCAACTCCCAGCTCTGCACAGGGCCATCCCCAAGAATCACACCTTGTTCCTGAGAGCATTGTCCATACACTTCTTGAGCTCTGTCAGGCTTGGTGCTGTGACCACTTCCCTAGGGAGCTGTTCCAGTGCCCAAACATCCTCTGAGTGAAGAATGTTTTCCTAGCATCCAGCATAAACCTCTCCTGACACAACTTCAGGCCATTCCCTCAGGCCCTGTCATTGGTCACCACAGAGAAGAGATCAGTGCCTGCCCCTGCTCTTCCCTTCATGAGGAAGCCATAGACTGCAATGGGCGTCTCCTCAGTCTCCTCTCCTCCAGGCTGAACAGACCAAGTCTCTTCATTCTAAGGCTTCCCCCTTAGGGATCCTCACCATTTCCATTGCCATCCTCTGGACACTCTCTAACAGCTCAGTGTCTTTCTTGTGTAGTGGTGCCCAAAACTGCCCCCAGCACTCAAAGGGAAGCCACCGCAGTGCAGCACAGAGCAGGACAATCCTCTCCCCTGCCCAGCTGTGTCTGATGCCTCCCAGGACGGTGCTGGCCCTCCTGGCTGCCAGGGCTCAGTGACTCATATTTAACTCACCATGGACCAGGATCCCCAGCTCCCTTTCTGCAGTGCTGCTCCAGCCTCTCATTCCTCAGTCTGTATGTACATCCCAGGTGCCAAATCTGGCACTTTCCCTTGTTGAACTTCATATGGCTGGTGAAGTCTCAATGCCAGCAGAACTGGCTCCTGCTGACTCCAGATGCACCCTAAGAGGAGCTGGGGTCCTTTTCTAAAAACACTCTGGTCCCTGCTACTTCCAAGAGAGGTGCAGCATCTGCTTTTAGCACCACAGCATATGAGCACCTGGTCTGGGCAGGTTAAAGGAAGGTAGCACAGCCAGAATGTTGGGGTGGGGTTTTTTTGGTGGTGTTTGTTTGTTTGTTTGTTTGTTTTGGGGTTTTTGGGTTTTTGTTTGGGTTTGGGTTTTTTTTTTTTGTGCGGGGGGTTGGGGTTTTGGGGTTTTTGGGGTTTTTTTTGGTTTGGTTGTTTGTTTGTTTTTTGGTGCAGAGGGTTGGGGTTTTGGGTTTTGGGGGGGGGTTGGGGGGTTTTTTGGTGGGTTGTTTTTTTTTTTTCAGTGTTATGTTTGATCTTATTTTGGATATGTGCATCAGGCAGGCTTCCTAAGCTGGCAGCTGAGGTTTACCATTTCTTCCCACTAAACTCAGATTCTAGATTCAGGAGTATTTGATAGTTAGCTGGTTAGAAATTTGCTTGCCTTGCAAGAAACAGAAAACCCACCAGCTCTAACCTGTAACTAGCTTTTCTGCCTAGTTCAACAGGGAGCCATGGGCCTGAGGTGAAGTGGGGCATGGAGGCCCTTCCTCTCTGAGCTGGGACAGCTCTGCCTCCTTTCTCCTCTATTAGCCTGTTCAGCATTTCAAAGGGACCAAAGCAAAGGGAGGGCATTCCTCCTTTTCATGTGAGGAGGAAGTGATAAACGTCCTTCAGGGAGTTACAAATCAGGAGATGTGCCTTCCTTGTGCGAGGGAGACCTCAGGGACCACTTCTTCCTGTGATGGCTCCCAGTGCTCATTTTAGCTCTGTGCTCTCCCCAGTCAGGGCTCTCCCTCTGTGGCATGATTGAAAGCACACTGGAGCTTTCTGCTTGTCTCAGTAGAGCATCATGGCAAGTGCAATTGTCATATTATACAACATGACAGCAATTACCACCTAGCTACAGCACTATGGCATCTAGGTCTTTCTTCACTGATGACCACAAATCACAGACAAGCATTCACACTATGAACATGATGAATAGAGCACATTTTAATTATGGGGACAACGTATGTAACAGATATGCAGCATAACAATTATGCTTTGTACATAAACACTTTCCTTTTAAGGCTTTCCCTACATTTAAACCTCAGTAATGAATTTAGCCTTCTGAATCAGCTGTGATGGAAGAATTTTGCTCTTTAGAGAGAAAATGAAGCAGAGTTTTGCTCTTTAGAGAGAAAATGAAGCATAGAAGTGACTTTTCAGAAGCATCTTGGAAACTCTGCCATTGACCCATTTAGGCTTAATGAATAAAACCCATAAAGTTCACAGGTTTGGCATGTAACCATAAATTGTGTTTGCACATGCCTGCTTCTGGGGCCTGACAGAAGCCCAACAAATATTCTGTTGATTTCTGTAATAAAGAATCAGCACTTTGACCTTCAGAGATCATGCCATGACACAAGTTATAAGAAGCAAGTGATGAAATTTCCTGTCTTCTGGGTGTTGATTTGAGCACATGAGGGGTTCAGATAGGAAATACATTGATTTGCTGTCCTTCCTAAGGGAGCTAGTGAAGAGGCCCATACGAAAATGCAAAGAATCTTCCTCTGGTCAGTTCCTCGTTCTGATTAGTGCTCATATCTGACCTATCCATATTCAAACCTTCATCCAATAGTCATATAAGCATGCTGGAAAATTCATCTCTCTTCTTTGGACTGTCCTGGACAAGGGAGAGAGAAATGACAGGGAAAAGTATCTTGGGATCAAAGACAGTGGTATGTTTCTGTATCTTCCTATGGGAAGGTAATTCTTATCCCTAGAAGGATCTTTCCCAATATCTGTACTTTTTAAAATGCTGGAGAAAAACCCCATAGTTCCAGATTTTATCACCCTTTTTTCATAGTCAATATTAGTTAAACTGATATAATAACGTCCTACCTTATGTCCATATGACAACTTATATATGTTCATCACACCAAAACCCTGAAACCCCTCCTTTCCAATTGAGAGCCAAACTTTAAACAGAGCCCTCTCCCACATAAGCTGAGTAAACCCAAACCTATCCCTCTCTGATCAGAATAGTTGGCCCAGGGCTAATCTATTTCAAGCGCTCTGCTTCTCTGAGTGAGAAGTTGTGCCTGCTGTAAGCTTGCAGTGCTGTGGGCTTATCCTTGGACAGCACCTGGCTGTAGCAATATGCATTTCTCAGTTTATAGATTGGTAGATAGATGACCACTGAAACAGGAAAACAAGATTAAAACAAGCAGATAGCTGGAACTGAGGAACAACCTGTCTGCTCAGTAATGTATAAAACCCAGAGAGAGAGAACTGACACCTCACACTTTAGCACCCTTGCCATACTTAGCAGGTGGTCTTTCTTCCCTGCCCATCCCACAGCCCCTGGAGATGTTTCAAGAGTTGGCCACTACAACTTGCTGGCTCACTTGGCCCCTTTAGAAGAATGCAAGGGAGCATCCCAATTCCAGCTGTATCACCCAAGCACACTACTCACCCTTTCTATGGGCCAAACCTGACCTTTCAGGGAGCCAATACAATTCATTGCACAAGATATTTACCTTTCTTTTTTTTTACCCACCCACTGTAATGAGCAGCATCAGCTGATGGAGGGGCCAAGGGAATGACAGGATTGCAGAAGCAGGGGGGATGCATGACCAACAGGAAAGCAAGGTGCAGAAACTCCCCTTCTGTGGCAACCAGGCTGGTTCAGCCCTTCCACCTGGGCAGTCTCTTCCTGCCAGTGTGGCAATAGGTTGGAGTGCAGAGAGCAAGATGACACATTATTTTGGAACACTCCCCAAATAGCATTCATCCTCCAAACAACTGTAATTCCTCTGGCTCTTCTGTTGGAATGCAAACAGCTTGAGGCACACGGGCATGGTTGTGTGCCCAACTGCAAGTGATTGCATCCACGGGTAGGTAGGCCAGGGTATCCAGCACATTTCTGGGGCTGGTACAGAGGACGTGAGATTTAGGGGAACAGCTGCTGGAGGCTAAGAAGAATACTGGAGGGTATCTCAAGTAGCAGTACCAGACACCTATCTCTCTGAAAATGAGTTGAGACAGAAGCAACTTCTGTTAAGGGTCCTCAGTCATGATGTAAGATAGCTCCAGCTACACTGATGAAACTGCTGGGATATAGGATACCCCAAGGCTTGAGTAGCAGGGGCAGAGACTGCTCACAGACTTCCCCAAACCTCTGAAACAGTGACAGCAGATTTAACATACAGTTGGGTACAAAAACTTACCCTTGACCCCACTGACTTCCTACAAAAATTCTTGTAGTTGTATTAGCATCATAATTTGTTCTCCTTTCTTCATGTATTCAATCTAATGCTATCATAGACCACTTTTTTATGCCAACAAAAAGTACTTGTGAAGCCAAAAAACACATGTGCAGAAGATGTTCAAAGATGTGTTTAAAAATTAAAAGAAGCCCTTTAAAAACAGCTTATGTCTGTGCAACTGTTACTATAAAGCATTTCTTTCTTGTACTTTAAAGTGCATGCATTTCTAAAATGCAAAGTAAAATTCTTTCCTATAATATTTTTGCACAGATTCCAGATGGCACAGAGCAAGTGACTTTGCTATTGAGAACTAAAGGTTTTAGAGGAGGTGACTATAAAGATTTCTTCATCGTTTGCACTCCCTTCCTCATTGTCTGCAGGGTTTAGTTTGACTGATGAAGTGAAAGAACAAGAGAAAATCTCAGCAATCATTTCCCATTTTCAGTCTTGAAGAATCAGCCAAAGCATTATTTGAGGCACCATTACTTTTTTGATTAGTTTTGAATTCCCTAAATATGATCAAATATTTGTATGGTTTAGTGTCTCATTATAACATGGAAGAGCGAGACCTTCTCTTTCCTCTTTTTAATCAGTGAGCCTTTGTGCATACCTGTATGATCTCAGCAGCAGCAGGAAGATTATGCAGCACACCTATGACTTAGTTCTGCCCTTCATTTTGGTAATCTCTACATGGCACTCGTGTAGCACATTCACATTTGATCTAATAACAGCAGTTAAGTAATCATAACCTTAACAGATAAGCAATAATTAACAGAAATTAATCCCGTTCCTGCTGTGAAGGAGCCCAAGTGATAATTTTCATCTTCAAACAGGTAGCAAGTGGGCACCATTTCCAAATCCCATCTCTGACTCCATTACCTCAGACAGCAAGTGTGCCACCACATCTAGTCCCTGCTGAGAGCAGCAGGTCTTTCCAGAGCCACTGCAAGTTACAGCCCAAAACTCTGCAGCAGAATTGCAACCTCTTTGTACTGCAAGCTGAAACAGTCGGGATTGAGCCTGTAAGCCATTTGGCAACGCCACTGTTGCATTATCAGGGGTTTTTTAGGGAAGGGAGTGAACTGATTTGTTCAGGACTGATAGCAGTATCAGTTGCATTGGCTCTGGAAGCAGTTAAACCTGCACAGAGCAGAAGCAGGTGAAAAGTCCAGGCCTGTTTGATGACACTTTCCTAATCACAGCTGGCAGGCAATCTCACTGCTAGAGGGTGAAATCATGAAGAAAAAAACCCAACCACAAGATTTTCAGGGTGCCCAGTATTTTGTTCTGCTGCCACTTTATCAAAGCACCTGTCAGCTTTTTCCTCCCTTTCCAAGATCGTGAAATATGCAGAAACAGGTTTTCAAGAAATCCAAACTGTAAAAAAGCTTGGAAGGTAAAGATTGAAGTACACACACTTGTTGCTACGTTTACATCTTTTCACTCTTTACCCAAAATACAGGCATACCTACCCAGACACTGGCAATAACAGCACTAGGCATCTGAAACCATGCTTTCTGCTTCTGTCTCTTTTATACTGTACTGTAAAATTAAAATAGTCTGCAGAATGTGATTGCACAGACCCCATTACTTCAACCATATTTTTCATTTTTAACTTAATTCAATTAAAAAGTAATACATAGGAATGTCAAGAAAATATATGGAATATATGGAACATCAAATACCATAAGTCAGTTCCTATTCCAATCTCTGCCATAGACCTTTATCATGTCCTCAGCATGGAAACAGGTAGTTCAGCACAGGCATGCAGCTCCAAAATTATGTGCCCATATTTGAACTTTTTTGTCTTTTGCTTCTGCATCTTGCCTCCTTGCCTTACAAAACAGATTCTTTTTGTTGAGTTCTGAACAATGAAAGTCAATGTATTTTCTCTCCCATTTACTGATATCATCCTATTCAAGGTATTAGGGAAGGAAGGACGCTGTTGGTGTTGGGCTTTCCCCAGCTTGTATGGTTGCAGCACTCCACAGGTCTGCAGATGTACTGGCAGATAATGCAGAAAAAGACTGGTGTCTTTTGCCTGTGAATGAATACCATCTGGGATATGCTGAGAACTGCTACTAGTGTGTGCAAAGATAGCGAATACAAAATTGGTGATTTATATGGAAATGGCTGTAAGGAGGGAGATCTTGCTGTTGGATTGTGCTTTATATACAAGATGTCATGTGATCTAAACCCACAGATATTTTCCACTTCTTGCCACAAACCACAGGCTAGAGCTTCAGCTCAAACTGAAGAACACTTCTAGTCCTTATGGCTGTGGAGGAAATACTGAGAGGGCCTGAGGAGGTGAACCATGTGAAGACAAAGATAAAATTACCACACTTTCAATAGTAAGCTTTTATCGAGCCAGTCTAAACCATAGCCCTGACAAGGAGGAGAGGCAGATTTCCATCTGAGCTACCCACAAGGGCTGCTGCCCAGGCCTAGCATGCATTCTGCAGCTTGCTCCTGCCCATCATCTTTTTTGTGATAACTGGCATGAGCTGCACTAAAAATATTTCAGGAGAGCTCAGATCTAGGTGGCTTCAGAGCACACAGGTGACTTGTAAGCATGTGATCAAGCTGAAGTCCCTGGGTTCTGTAGCATGACAATTGAGACAGACTATTTTACAGGCCTTGAAGATGACACAATGACCCTGCT
Organism: Agelaius phoeniceus; assembly: GCF_051311805.1. NCBI lineage: Eukaryota > Metazoa > Chordata > Aves > Passeriformes > Icteridae > Agelaius > Agelaius phoeniceus. Next base: position 26,751,059 of record NC_135268.1, read on the forward strand.
TTACATTTCTTTGTAACACTGTAATTCAGGTTAATGTTTACTATTAATTTATTATGTGCTAACACTTCCTGTGTACATAGGGTTGCTTAGACCTAGCATGGAATTCATTCAAGCAGCTTCCCAGCTGCCCATGGTTGAGATCAGGAGAAATGCAGTAGCACAAACAATTTGCAGGCCTGAGTTATAAGGTAGACTTGGGCTGGACATCAATGCCCTTTGTCCATTTTTGGTTCATTGCCTGGCACTTGATGAAATCTTTCTCTATGTTAGGACCATTCATTCCTGATACTATCTCCCATTACCTTATCTAAGAGCATCACTGATTTGTTTCTAAATAATGGGGTATATAGAAGAACCCAGTTTTCCATGGCTTCCATTATTGCATGTTGCTTTCATTTCAAATATGCCAAATCACAGACTGAGAGATTAAATCCTTTGATGCATTAATTGATAGAGCTGGAAATAAGCTCTTGAGCACTTAGGCCTTCTTCAAGTCTTTGTGTGTTTTAGTAATCAATGTCACATTTAAATCACAATGTCAACTCTCATTGCCACTTACTATACCTTATGTTGACTTAAGCAGTGTAGCATCTCATTTCCCAGCAGCTGCTAAGAGTTTAGTTGAGACCTAGCTATACATCAGCAAGACAAACTATTCAAAATTACTTCTTACAGCAATAGAAGCCTAATGGTTTTTGCAATAAATTAACTCTATGACACGGAAGGAAATGTATTTGCTTAGTAACAGAAATGATAATGGTTAGGTGCCCAACCTGATTAGAGAGTTATCTGTAAATCCTGAATGAAGCTGCTTGCATTATTCAACCAAAAGGTCTTGGGTAAACAGAAACAGCATAAACATATATCTGGTAGAAAATGTATAATTTACCTGCTATGCCTTCTACACAGCCTTAGGAGACATGCCAAATAAAAGGAATTAAAAGTAATTCTCAATGACTATCCACTTACTAAACGAGATGGGCACCCCATAAAAAACCACAATATAGAGGTATGCACATGAACAAGCACATAGGGACTAACATTGTACTCTCTTCTTCTTGAGACCTCATCATTCTCCCCACCTCCTTTCTCCTGAGAGACATTTCCTACTTTCACTTCAAGTTTGTGCTGTTATGTGAGAACTAATTAAATTACTTCAAAAATGGTAACATAAAAGTTATTTTCCTTTAAAATAGACTGTATGTTTTTGTTTGCTGTTCTTGACTGTGATCAGTTTAATCAAGTAGAAGCAGGTCTTACAAACTCCTCAAGGCTAAGAAGGTTTTTGCTCTTCCATTGTTCACACAGATTTTGCAAGTGACCCCCAAACTTGAGGATAAACTTGTAGATAGTAACATGCTAGGGGAAATTTTTAGGTAGAGCAGGACAGGAAAAGAAGTAAGATTGATTCACTGCAGATTGTTTAACCTATGCAGAAGTTGTGAGAGCTATGGAAAACTTGGAAAAGTCCCCAGTGAGTTTTTGAGACTCACATGAATCTCAGTAGGGTTTTGTATTTCCAGGCTGTTTATGTATATTTCCTGAAACTGTTCCAGTAAATTTTCAAGTCTTGCTGTGACTTACCCTCTACCTGATGTCTTGCACTCTGCAATGAAGGCTGAATGACACTTGGATGCTTTGCAAGTCTGGTTGGCAGCTGATCTCCCAGGTAGACAGAAACCCTGCAGGGGCAATAGTCAACCTCATCTGAAGCCCCATGGCCATCCTAATCCTAAAGGAGCCCTTGTCATAACATATCATAACCTTCAGCTTCATCCTGTGCACTCCACCAGCTCTGGCACCAGCTTTAGGAAGCTGCCAGTCTAAGGGAGCAAGATATTCAGGCTAATGTGCTGAAAAACATGACTTTGAAGAGCATGGTAGTCCAACTGCAAGCAGGATCATCAGACTGGTTAGCTGTTGATGTCTCAATATTTGAGGGCTCTCTTTTTTTCATTTTCTCAGTGCTTGGGTTTAATGATACTAAAAACTTCCATGTCAATGAGTATTGAAGTCCAGGAAAGTCAAGAGAGTCCTGACCTTGCTGGACCTGCTTGCTTACACTGGCTTCTTTGACCCTGTTTTCCTCTTGCCTTAAGACTGCAAGTTTAATGGGGGCTGGGACCAGCCACTCTTTTAGCTTGGCTTGTACTGCAGTGCACGTCCAGGATGCTGTTGGAGTCGGAAGAGCACAGCTGGAAACATCAGCAAGTGGCAGATGAGACGGGAAGGAAAATTAAGGCTACACAAACACTGTGTGACCCAACTGCGAGACCAGCTCAGCAGGTGATGGTTAGACTTAGGGTCTCTGCCCCATGCTCCACCAGCCCCACGCAGACTGTAACATCCGAAAGCGTGTCTGTGTACAGCAGGGAGCTCGGGGCAGCCTGGCTGCAGGACGGTGCCCCTCGCATGGGGACACCCAGCTACAGCCCCTGTCCCCGGAGCAAGCTGGACCCGGCTGGGCAGGGGGGCCGAGAGCCCACTCCCGCGGGATGAAGGCAATCGCAGCAGGTGCGCTGGGGTCTAAATGCAAAAAAGGACATGTCGGGGGTGTGTAGGCTTCTTCTGGGGGAAGGTATGCGTCTGCCTTTCTCGCTAAATTCGAGCCCGTGCTTTTTAGTTCCCGGCTGGCCGGCAAGGGCACGCAGGGCGCTGCGGCATGGATTCAGCACAGGGGTGGGGGCTTCCTATTTTTGTAGCTATTTTTGTCAGCCTGCGGTGTGTGTGTGTGGGGGGTTCCTCCCTGCCAGGAGCGCAGCCCCGGCGCGGTGCACGGGGGAACGCCAAGGCTGTGCGAGGGGCGGCGGGGGCGGGTGTCCCGGGCGGCGGCGGCGGCGGCGGCGGGCGGGCACTAAGACCGCGCCGCCCCCGGGCGCTGCGCGGCGGCCGCAGAAGAGGAGGAGACCGGCGGGCCCGGGAGGAGAGGCGCGGAGGGGAGCGGAGCTATGTTAAACCCGGGGTACCGCTGAGGCGGGGCGGGCCAGGCCAGAGGCGGGGGCTCTCCGGCGGCGGGCGCGCAGGGGCCCGGCTCCCGAGGCGGCGGCAGGCAGCATCTCGGCGCGGGGAGCGGCTCCGCAGCCACCGGGCCAATGAACATGTCAGTGTTGACTTTGCAGGAATACGAATTCGAGAAGCAGTTCAACGAGCATGCGGCCATCCAGTGGATGCAGGAAAACTGGTGAGTGCCGCCCCCGGGCCCCGCCGCCCGCCCGGATCGGGGACGCGCTGAGCCCATCCGGGTGCGCGGGTTGCGCCCGGCCGGCGCGGTGCGGCTCGGCTCGGCTCTGCGCCGCCGTGCACGGGCACACGGGCGCTGCCGCCGGGGCTACCTGCGCGCCCGGGCGGGGTCCACCCCGCCGGGTTACACAAGGCCGGAGCATCCCGCCGCGGGCGCGGTGCGGTGCGCTGCGGGGCCCGAGCCCCACCGCCGCCCCCTCCCGCCGCGCCCTGGCTGGCCCGGCGGCGCAGAGCCGCACACGTGCCCCGGCTCTGCCCTCGGCCTCCCTCGCCTCCAGCCCTGCCCGACCCTGCCGCTCGCCGCGCTGCAGCCTCGTTCAAACAAGTTGCGCGTTTGCCCGCGCTCCCCGCGGAGCCCCTCTGCCTTCCCCCTCCCCTCCCCCAGCTCGTATTAAACTTCATTTGCAGCCATGCGGTTATTAACTTTCCCGGCGTGTGCGTGCGGCCGGGGAGCCGGGGCGAGCCGAGCCGCGGCGGGACCCGGGCTGCGCATGGACCGTCGGGGCTCCCCGGGTGGCGGCGAGCCGGAGCCTGACGGCCCCGCAGAGGGACCCACGCTCCCAGGCTGGCCCGCCGAAGGGGAGTGGCTGTGCCGGCAGGCTGCTCTCTGCCAGGCACTGCCCCGGGGGCATCCCCGGGCCTTGGCCGGTAGCAGGGAAACGAGGATGGAGAGAGCGCCCCAGCTGCCCTTCCCCCCTCCGCTGTGCTCGGGGCCGGGATCCCTCTCTCGATGACACTTGCCCACCTTGCCCCGGTTCTTGTCCTGGCTTTGTCCACCTGCACGGGCCTTGTGTTCACAGTCTGCCCCCACTCAGCTGTGCCTTGCTGGGGCACTGTCCCTGACCACCCTCTCCTAGTGCCCAGTCTTGCCCTTTCTGCTGCTCCTGTGGTCTCTCTCTCCAGCTAGCACCCAGCTTTTGCATTGCCTGCATGCCCTCCCCTGGCAGGGCTGTGTGCCCTTTTGAGCTCCTGAGTGAGACCTTTCCCCATGGTACCCTCATGGGACAGTGGTAGTATAGGACTGCCTCTGGGCCCAGGCTTTGGTGTCTACATTTGTAGGGCAGAGTGGTCCAGGATCCTAGGTGGATCTCAGCCAGGGATGTGCTAGAATCCTTTAGTGATTTGTCTGGGGAATTTTAAGGACAATATCATTAAAATGACCATTTAAGTGCATGTATGTCTCCCTCTGTTCTGCAGGTGAGCTCATCACCTCTTGAAGGGTGCCTGGTGTCACTCATGTTTCAGGAGAAAGGAGGCCACATAGATATTCTTGGGCTGGGAGTATTGGATGCTTCCCATTCTGTCCATGTTCCAGAAGAAAATTGGCATCAGAATAGGACATGCTGGTGAAAGAGGATGGAGGGGGGATACATGAGTATATATAATAATCAACCCAGGAGAGATACAGTTTATTTTAAAGAACATGCCTAGCAACTAGCACTCCTGCATCTTCTCCTTGACTCTCCTGTGCTTCATGATGTGACCTTGGGAACATTACATAACCTCTCCTAGGCCTCAGTTTCCCCAGCAAAGAAAGACCAGAGGAGTGGGGGATAATAATGCTGAAATGTTATGGGGTGCTTTAATTACTTAAGTAATATTTACCGAGTGCCTTGAAGATGCCAGGTACCACATAAATACTAAGCAGTGTTATTGAAATCCCTCTGGCAGTTTGATGTGCTGCAGAGGTCGTCAGCTGGGATTCCGTAACGCTGGGCTCCCACTTCCCGGGTTCAGAGGAGGAGACTGTCAGTGTTACACTGCTGCTGTACAGCTAGAGAGGCACAATCATACATGTCCACATGCTTTGCAGTCTAGTTTCACCTTCTCTGAGGAAACTGATCCGTTAATGTCTTTGATTCTTGTGAAAGTGAAGGAGAATGATCTTCCTGTGTCCTGGGAATGTTTTTGGAAATTAAATAGAGCTGTAGCCTCTGAGGTCTCTGTTGTGGCAGGCTTTTCCTGAAGATGCTGCTGAGGACTCTTAAAAGTTTCAGGTTAAATTGTGCATTTTTATCTTGAAGAAACACTCTTGCTTAATGAAACAGGTGCTGTTCAAGTATTTGGGTTTTGCAGGGAGCTGAACTGGTAAAATACAGCAGATTTTTTTTACTTCCTTGAGGATGACTCAATAGGTCTGTGTATGCAGACATCAATGTCAGAGTACATGGCTCCTGCACTTTGTAGGTGTAGCCTTAATGTACACATCCTTAACATAAGAGCCATCAGACATGAAGTTGTCAGACAGTAGTATGTAGGGATAAGCATGTTTCTTCATTCTTGGAGCAGGAAGACAGACTGGGGGACATGCTTAAGGAAAGACTGGCAGGATTTTATACTGTAATTGTTATTAAAATATTTAAATCAGGGTGCCATACTATTACAATGTCTAACATGAAGGTAAACAAATTCTCTAGGTGTGGCATTTGCTATTTTACTCACCTCAGAACTATGTCTTGTTACCTTACAACATGCACACACACACAAAAAAGGCAGTAGGGTGTTAGGGGGCATGAATTGGCTCTAAGGAGTTGACCATGACTTTTGGATTTTGAAATGTCTGACTAGGTTGCATATGAAGATGTAGCCTAGTTTGAGGAGGGATGTGAATCCTTTTACATATCCTCTTGAGTTCTGAGCTGGTTAAAGCACCATCATGCCCTTTTAATTAAAACTGTGTAAACCTAAAGCTGGAAAAGCTTGAACTCAAAGCCTGGGGGTAGTGGCATACACCCCTAGGTACTGGTATGGTTGGTCAGGAAGGATCATGGTGCAAGGTCTGGTTCTGTTCAGCCAAGGCTTGCCCCTCTTTGCCTTGGTCCTTTGAGCCTGATCCAAGTTTCATCACTCCCTGGGGCAAGTGTATGTCCTCTGCCCTCACCAGTAGCTGGCACCCAGTCTTTTCTTTCCCATCCCAGGGCTTGTTTCCTTACTGCCATTTGCCCCTGAAAATCCCATCTGAGGGCATATTGGTCTAATGGCAGTGAATGAGCTCCTCCTTGCTTCATTCCAGATGGTCCTGCTTCACTAGATGGAGGAGGACCCATCCTGAAACATGCATGGCACTGAGACCTCTTTAAAGCTTGGGCCTGGATTAGCAGTGCTGTAAAGAGGCTGCTGTTTTTGAGGAGAAATGAATAGTCTGTTGCCTGATACTTATGAGCAGATAGGTTTCATGCCTCCCTGAGTGCCTGGCTTTATATTTATGCACACCTTTATGGTATAGCCCCCAGACTGCCTGGTTCTCATGCAGGGAGGCAGCTTGGAGACTGCAAAGATGGACCTGCAGTCTGCTGGTCTCTGATAACAAGAACTGCCAATTAGTTGCCTTCCCTAAATTAACAATGGCAGGATTTCAGGAGGTTAAAGAACAGCAGGTCCACTTACTCTCATGAAACTCCTTATACTTTATTTGGTGGTAAAGCTGTTATTGGTACATGTTTAAATATAGTGCCATCGAGTAGCTTTGCATTTAAAATAAAGTATCACTTTAAGATATTGTCACGTTGTACTCAAATCATTGGAGGTGTGATTTCAGCATGTTCAGGATTAAGTCAAATATTTATTAAAATAATTGCTTTAAATGATTTCTCAAATCAAACTCTCTCAGCACCTCCTCCCAAACTTCTTCAAAGAGGGGATTGAATGAAGTAAATAGTCTGCAAAGGATTTTTTTTTCTTTAAACTGCTGCATGAGAATTAATGCAACTCTAATACTTTATTTCTTATGAGTGAGTATATTTAATATTTGTGGAGAAAATTCACAAATGTTCTGTCAGACATGCAGCAAAAAGTGTTATAGCACTGAGATACTGATTCCCAGCTGCAGCCAGTGAGGCAGCAAAAAGCTGGCGGGTGCTCAGGAAAGGCAAAGTGACAGAAATGCCTGGATGGAGCAGTGACCGCCGGAGTCCTTCTCCATCGTGCTGCAGAGCACCAGGTTCAGGCAGCAGCACGAAGTGACAGTCGTTCCTGTTATAATTGTCTGGCCAATAATAATTATCTTCAGATGTCTGCTGACGAGGGGCTCGCCAATGGGGAGGCAGGAGGCCTGTGCTGACTGCGCTGAGATTATCTGGGAGAGCTGACGTCACACCGGGGCTTGCCTAAAATGACAGAAACTTTTCCTCTGCTCCTCCACCGGCTGCTGCAGCGCTCCGGACATCCCTGCCCCAGCCTGTTGTCCTCCTGCCAGCTGCTGCCCTGGGCAGGCTCTCCTCACTCCTCTCTCATTCCTGTCCTGTTTTGCTTCCTAAAAAGCCAAGGTTTAACCCTTGGCAGCTGGCAGCATGCTCGCAGGTAGTATTGGGAGGAGGGATGAGCAGGATGAAAGTGAAACTGGTTATTCCCGAAATATGCTGTTGGGCTCTACTGCACAAACTGGCTGGTTTTGTTATTACCTGAAGTAATGATTCAGTAAAGAGAGAAGGACTGCTGGGAATTTTTTGGTATCTGACAACTCAATTCTGAAATCAACTCAGTGGACCTTAGATGGGGATAACTGTTTATGTATTTGAAAGAAAACATCTGTGCAGGAAGTTATTTTTAACCTTTTGTTACCAAAACTTTTATGTGAAAGAGGCAGAAAATGGAGCCAGTGCTGGGAGAAATTTGTCCTTTGGTGTTATTTTCTTTCAAGTCAAAACTAGAGATAAATGTGGAAAGTCAGATGGTCAGCTAATTTGGATTTGTAAATGCACTTGCCTTTTAATAATTCACACAAGCACCATCATCCTAGACAGGTTTGTTTCCTAAATGCAGAACAAGCTCTTCTCATCCACTTAAGCTGCTCTTACCTCATGCAGAAATCAAGAGTGAGAGGCTGTGAGCGTATCTCTCCAGGCATATGTACGTAGCAGCCAAAAACTGATGTAAATTACTTTGCCCCCCCCCAGCCCTGAGTTCTTGCTAGATGCCAAGTGAAGGCTGTAGAGAGGGATGCTGCAGTCACCCTGTACTTTCCTCTGTGCTGCAGCAAGGACTCAAAGGGAAGATATGAATTGGTTCTTTTCAACAGAGAGACTGTTTTACTTGAGCAGAATTCAGTTGGCCCAAAAATTTAACCTACCTCCTCCACATGTCATTCTCCAGGCGGGATTTTTCCTGCTCTCTTGTGCAAATTCGTTATAAAGCTGACAGAGCCACCAGTGCATGGCAGAGATTAGAGGATCCCACTTCTTTGCCTTTCTTTCATCCTTCAGGCCTTTCTGAGCCAAAAACTGGTGTTTTGGACTACCACAGGGTTTTGGCTCTTTGAAAATAAAAGGATGGAGTCTATGAGGAATAACAGTAGATGTCCTTTCAGAGTTCAGGTGTTTTCTGTCTCTGTGGGTTTGGGGAAGAAAAATTTTTAAAATATGGTGGACACCAAAATGTCATCCTGAAGACAAAACATCAGTGTCTTCTTGATTCAGCCTACCACTGAAACATAGGCATTGACCTTTTGTTTACTCTGTTCCTAGAATATGAATGTATCAGTCATCATGTTGCCTCCGTGATTTTAAACCTCTTGAGAGTGACAACTTCTCTTCTACTTTGTGAAACACCACATAGTTCTGGGAATAATAAACTTGTAGGAGTGGAGCCAGGAGTAGTTTAGGAGCTTGCCATCATCTTCAGAAGTGAATATGGCATTTGGGAACATTGACGTTCCAAAACACTTTTTGGAAAGCTTTGTTAAGAATTTAAGTGCTTTTTCTTTTAATGGAAAAGAGCAGAGATTAAAACATTATTTTTAACTGTAAATTTGTCTGAAATATGAAAGAAATTTTTCACTTGCCCAGGCTATATCGATATGTGAGATGTTTGTGTAACAAGATTACCTGTGTGGTGCTACCCAGTAATTTTTTTCTTACCAACAGTTTTGTCAGCCCAGTTGAGCCTTCTCCTAGGTTGGAGTGATAGGGTTTTTTCTTCTGCTGTGCTGCCAGAGTGTCCCAGACTGCTGCTACTACAAGCTGTGCTGTTCCTTTGTGCATCCCAGCATCACATCTCCTGGGGCTTTCTGGATTCACTGGGGAAGGCTGGTGCAGCCCCATGGGGAGCTCTGCAGGGACAGCCAGGTTAACGTTTCGCAAGCTGTCAACAGAGCAGGAAACAGTGAGGCTGTGGCTGCACCCAGGCTAATAGAAGGAGAAAATTGTATCAGTTTGTGTGCAAGGTTTGCAAATATTATGATTGCTTTCAGTGCCAAAGTAGCAATGGTACTGATACTGCCCTTCACGGTGTGCCTTGTACTATGTGCTCTGTTGCAAACCATCAGTTGCGAGACTTGTTTGTTGACTTTTGTGAGGACACAAACTTTTTTTGGTGTGAATTTTATTTACATACTAGGAGCAAGGTGGAAGGACTCCAAAACCAACATGACCTCAGTTTGCCTGGAGAGGGACCCAGGTCCCACAGAGCAGACATGCCATGATATGATGGGCAGAGCTTGCATCTGCTGAGCAGTCTTTGACCTCGTGTGGGAAGAGCTGGTATTCAGAGTGGGGAACAAGAGGGGGAGATGCAAGGCAGTGGTTTACCTTATGCCAGGGCAGTAGGGACCTTGCAGAGCACAGGCAGTGGTTTATGGGGTGCATGGCATGCAGGGGAATGATATCTCTGAGAATGTGGAGAGCCTGACTTCAAACTGAAGGCAGCCATAGCCACTTTTTAGAAGATGGGCATCAGTCAGGTGCCTGAGTCCCATTATTTCAATGGAAATTAAGGACCTGTGTCATCTCTGAAAATTTCTCTTTGTGCCTTAGTTCCTCTGGTGTGAAATAGGGAATAATAACTTTGTGGGAATATTCAAAGTTGGCTTTCTGCTGTGCCACAGAGGTGATCCTGAGGTGGTAAGACCTGTATATAGCTACAATACAGCAGTACAGAAAACATAATGGTCTTACACTATTGCTATGCACCTTTACACTTGTATAGCAGCAAAAAATACTTTATTCTTGCCAAGGATGTGGGGCAAAGTTTGTCTCCTTGATTGTGGTAACTGAGGACGGAAAAGAGCTGCTGTAATATTAGAGGCAAGACAGTTTATCATGGGATTAAACTGCAAAAGTCTAGACCATTTCTAATTGCAAATTTATGAAAGGAACTGTCCTTCAAATAGTCCAGTAAAACTTCAGGCATCAACATCTGATGATAACTTTTAAATAGAATTTTTAAAATTTGTTAGTAAATAGTTTCAGTATGTGAAGTCTGCAAACTGAATAAAAAATGAATTGGACGTCATCCAGGTTGTGAGCTCGTCAGATTGAATGTGTTGATTTTGGTATCTGATGGCCTCAGTTACCCCTGGACATAAAATTTAAGGTCAGTCAAGAGTGTTATTAAGGCCAAATGTCTGCTCTATATGTCTTGAGCCGTAAGTAGTATAAATACACCTGGAAAGAGCAATCCCAGGGAGTGCCAAATAATGTTTTAAGGGAAAGAAACAATGGGCCAAGTTAATTTTTGAAAAAAGAGGCCTCTTATCTTTTGACTAATAAAATTTCCTGGGTTTCAGTTATTTTTTTTTTTTTTTAATATTTAGAGCCATTAAGAACTACTTAAGATAGCAGTAAAATCCCCTAAATATAAACAAAAGTGGGATGCCAAAGTTGTTGCACTGTGCCATTCAGATAGTGGGTTTATTAACAAATGTTTTGAAAGTCTGTCTTTTTCCTTATGTGATTTTCCTTTTAGCTTTAATTGGGAATTTACCCTCTGGGTCCCCTGATGTGATTCTTCTGACTGCAGGTCCTCTGTAAACATAATTAGGAATTTTGTTGTTGCCAACATACATCATCTCCAGGCAGCTGAAAGCCGTGGCTTTTCTTCCTTTTTGTTCTCCCTGGTGGAGCTGGCTGTCCAACTCCTTTTCCATGTCTTTGCAGGTCACAAGCAAAAGAAACATTAGTTATTAGCAGGACATTATGTAGACACCTTGCATTTCAATTTCTTCTTGTTTCCTCACTCACCTTGGCTTGACAGCCAAGCAGAAAACTCCAAGCTGCTTTGTCCACCACATGGATGTCTAGATGCTCTTGTCTACCTCGACTTTCACAAAGACTTTTGCTTGGCTGGCACAGTAGCTCTGGGGCTGCCAGCTGCCCTGGACTCTGTTGCAGCTCAGCCCTGGTCCCAGCTGTGGACAAGGATCCATCCTGTTCCATGTGTTCATGGCATCTTCCGTGCTCATGAGCATCCAGCCCAAACCCAGCCAAACCCGTGGGTGATTTCACTGCCTTTCCCAGGTAAAAGCAGAAGCTGTCGGGATGTGCTAAGTAGAACTGCTGATGAGAGTGTGCAGCATTCATTTCAGACTCATGATGAAACAGGTTGTTTAGCAGGTAGAAGTATTTCAGGATGCATAATGTTGTCTTTACATTATTTTGTGAGGGCATTTCCCCATTATAGGCTTTCATAAAATACTGCTATTGGCACTGTCTGAAACAAAATACTGCCCAATTCAACCTTTGATCTGACCTGACTGCTCCTGTGTGCTTAAATATCTTATTTTGATCACATGTCTGATAAAGAAAATACTATTTTTGGTCACACAACAACTGTCTGGAAGTGACATTGCCTCTTGAAATGTCAGTGTACACAGATGATCAGATTATTTTGTTACGCCATTATTTGGTGTTTTAGCACTCTGTAAATACTGTGGACTTAAATACATTTTTTTAAAATCTTACTTGGGAGTCTTTTGCTAGGCAAGATTCCTTCTCAGCAAGGCACGGCCCATGGATGCAATGAAAAACTCTTATCTTGCCCCTAACTTTGGGTTTAGTTTAAGACTAGTACTCCAAGCAGACAAAACTCACTATTTTTTAAAAGTTTAGGCAAATTATTGCTTGGACTGTCACAGCCAGATCTGTGCTGCTGCATTGCCACCATCTCTGTGACCCAGTGGGGAGTTTTGCTTCTGTTCCACTGGGGAGAGAATGGCTCCAAACAGCCAAAGACCATGAAGTTATATTATAGCACTGAAAGGAGTCTTCAGTGTCCTTGTTCACTAACTTCTAATATCAGGACTGAAATGCATATTTTTCAGTTTTAAGAAATTCACATAAGCTTTCCAGCATTTTCCAAGAGCTCGTCTTCTATATCAGTGCTTAGATCATGGACAAATTTTAAAATTTTGTTTGAAAGATAGGATCAACACCAGCTATTCCTATTGTAATTCTTGGAGCCTGACTGTCTCAAGGCTGTTGTGCCCAGGATGCTCACACTTTTTAGGAAATAAAGGAAAACGTTTTGCTGAAAGAAAGATTCTGAAAACCAGTCCCCTGATGTTTGTGAGAGGTGGTCCTTGTGTAATGGTTCCCCTGAAAAAAGATGGTAGTTACAGTGGATGTGCTTCCCAGATCCTTCCAGATGTGTCTTTTGATCCTGCTTGAGATGTTTTGTTTAACGTCTGAGATTCTGGTATTTGATGATTACAGACAGTTTGTATTACTGTTCACTCAGTCAGGTCCTAGGAGCATCTTGCAGGCACTGGTGATGGCATTTGTCTGACCACAGATGCCTGCCATGTGAGGTGTCTTGAGTCATCAGGAAGTGGGCAGCTGAGAGAACTAAGTTTTATTATAAAACCTCTCCCTCTCTTACCAAATGTAGAGACTCAGGGAGCAAACTAGACCATAGTTATTTCTCCTGATCCTTCTTCCTTCTTCTCCCTCATAATGCATTTTTCTCTTTTTTCAGGTACCTATTTGATTTTTACTTTCTCCCACTCTTTTCCCATTCCTCTTTCATTTTCTGTATATCTTTTTCCCCTTTAGGAGCAGTTAAGTCAGCAGCACAAGTGGCTGGGGAAGGCCCTGGATGTTTCTGCATAACACCCTGCCCAGTGGGAAACAGCTGGTGCATATTTTGGTGTTGGGCTGGTGGAGCTGGGCAGCACGGGCCTGGCCTTGAGCTGTCTCTGGCTGAATGTAAAAAACACTGCATCAGGGTAGTCCCACTGCCATCTTCTGAGAAAATCACTTTGTTTCTGGAATAAGGCAATAATAACCGAGGAAGAGTACTTGCTTGTACCTTTGCACAGCCCCATGGTATACTGGTATAAAAGGGCCCTCTCTTTTAAAAGCCACTTCCCAGTCACTAAGTGGAAAAATACTAAAGTTAGTCTGTAGTAAAACGTAAAAGATTTAGTTCCTAAATTTATGGCTAAATGTTGGCTAAATGTAATGTAGCATCTGGTATGTAAAACAATTATGACAATTCACATATTTTGAAATGGTCATTACTGTAAATGGAATAATTGGAAAAGATGCTAGGAGAAAATGAAGAGAAAAGTTGTGCCTACATTTAGAAAAAAATACGCCAGGCTGATAATATGGGCAATCTGGAGATTGGAGAGAAACTGTAACTGGAAGAGCTACCAGAGCTTTTTATTGTGGGGTGAACAAGCAGAGCTCCTTCCTCTGCTTTCTGTAGTGGCATGCCATTGATGGGGAGGAAAATTGGATGAGGGTAATCAAACAGGATCTGTTAGCATTGATCGTGTATTGGCATTAAAGCTGGGAATGCAGATTTTGACCTCAGGCTTTCCAAATGTTCTTGGCTTAGCAATTCTTGTGACTTCAGCTCTTGGGGTGCCATGGAGCATCTTTCCATATAAATTCTGGTGGCTCTGGGGTAGGCATGCTAAGTGTGTAAGATACTGAGGGTGGTCCTTTACTGTGCCTCAGTGAACTGTTGCAGGTACTGTGACCAGTTTTCATTGCTTCCAGTAAAATGGCATATAGGATTGAGGGACATTTTTGACAGACCACAGGTATCTTGCCTATGCTTTTATGATTGTGGTCCAGCATTTTGTCTTTACAGGCTGTGTCCTGATGACCTTAGTTACAATCCATATTTATTGCTGGCAGAGTTAGACTCCTTTCCATAAACTAGATAGTGTTGTGTCTGTTTGCAGGGGGTACGAATTTGGCTTCAGACATCTTTAACCCACTTACCTTGTTTAAATTTTCAAGACTGAGTCTTGACTCAATGGAGTTTCAGGTAGTTCTTGTGTTGTAAATTAGCTGTACATCTTGAAAGAGGGACACTTGTGTTCACTGTATTACCATGAAGAGTTATCGTATTTTAAGATTCCTTTTCCCTTTGCTAAGATCAAGACAGAATTCCACAGTCTCATTCCTGGTGTTAGATGCCTTAATGACACAAAGTTCTGTAATGTAGCATTTCAAAGAACAGGAAGGATGCCTTGAAAGTGGTGGATCCACACAGCCACGAGGGCTGCTCTGAGAGCTGCCTGAAGCCATTGCAGCTGGAAGTCTTTCCCAAATGAAAATGACCATTTCCACTGCCTTTCCCCAGAGGTCTCTCATCTTAGCTCCCAAGTCCTGTGTGACAGTAAAAGAAAGCAAGACTTTGGTTCCCAAAACTTCGGAGAGTCTCCCATTGCATGTACAGACATAAACTTGGTACCATCATGCATTTTTCCTGGCTGCTGGATCAAATGCTCCCTCTTGAATGTCAGCCAGTTTGTGAGGCAACAGGGACAGTCTCCTGGTCAGCCAGGTTGCACAAGGGGGTGACATTAGGGTGGGATGCTTTGGGTTTGCTGGCAGTGGAGCAGTTTCCCAGGGCTGAACTTTGGCCCCATGCTGCACACGTGGAAGCACTGCCACAGCTGGGTAAACTGAGCTGCCTTTCATGACTCCTCCTGGGACTGTGATCTCCTGTGGCCGAGTGGAAGGGACCAGCAGAGGCAGTAAACTACCACACTGCTCCAGCTGCCTTGCCTGTGTAGCTGTCCTGAAAGCAGTCCTGGAGGAAGCACAGCATGGAGGTGATGTGTCCTAGGTAGTACCCATGGTGGCATCTGCACTCAGGTGCTTGTGTGCCCAAATGTTGCACTCACACAGTCTGAGCTGTTTTGTTATGGCTGCATGAGGGGGGATAAACACTCTTAAGTGGTGAACTGAGCAAACTTCCCTCTCTAACTGGATCCCACAGTCTGCTGTGATAATGCCCTGTGGTGTGGTTCATAGACTATCCTGTTCGACCTGCTTCATTCAAAGAGTGGGTAAGGCACCTATCCAGAGACCTAGAGACTGTCAAGGACCTTAATTATTAAAATTGGAGCCTGGGATTCATCCAAGTCAGTGGGAGACATACCTGTGATGGGAATGGGAAGAGGATGTAAATTTTTGAGGATGAGTAATGAGATGGCTCTACCATTACCTGTAGCTTTGGTGCAGACAGAGATCTGAGTGCTGCTGAAGTTGGACTTCCCATAGGCTTCCTGCAGAAATACCGATGGAGAGTTTTAAATGCAGGATCTGGGTGGGGAGTAAATGATTAAATGTGGGAGAACGCTAGAAAGCATGGAGACTAAACTGAAAAGGGCTTGTTTCCCAGAGTCAGGCTTAGATGCAGTCCTCTCTGTGCAAGTGTTCTTCCTCCAGCATAGAGCTACCCAGTGTTGAACGAGTTAATATGAGCAATGGCTTAGGCTGCCTTCTGCTGCGCTCTGGGGTAGTGGCTGTACACTGCAGAAAGCCTTACAGAACAGAAAGAGGAAAGATGTCATTTTAAGTCAGGCTGTGTTGACTCATAGGAGACATTCTGAAGGTTATGGATATATGTTAAGCAGGTATTAAATAGCTCTTGCTTTATAAATATCATTTACAAAAGCAAGTATCCTTCAGGCACCAGAGTGTATAAGCATGTCAGTTAATTAGAGCCTGCATTTTCAAAGTGGCAGAACAACAGGATTTAGATCAGAAAAACTGCAATAAGTTTGCTGATGACGTGAAATCCAGTGACTTCTGTAAAACTTCCTGGCTTTGTACCTTGCTTTTTCTTCCTCCTCACTGCTTTCTGCAGCTGTGTCCCTTGGACTCTGTGCAGTGGGTTGTGCTGTGTGTGACCCCAGAGAGGAGCGGTGCAGTCCCATTCCCCATGGCTGTTGCACAGGTTCAGCACTGATGGGGACACAGCAGCACTCTGAGGCACTCAGTCACTTCTTTTGCAGAAAAAGCAGGCTGGCAGGAGGAAGAGCCAAACCACAGGCTAAACAGGCTCGGTGGAGCATTTCATGGCCTGCAAAGTTACCTGGCTAATCCTGGAAACCTGCAGCCTTTATTGTGACACCTGACACAGCCAGCCTCCTCCAGATTTCCATGCTCACATCTCTGTCTTTCTAAACATGGCACAGATTTTTTCCTTTCTCAGGCTTAAGGATGGGGGGAGGGTGGGGGCAGTGGAAAAAATCTACATTAAAACCTTCCCAAAAGCAGTATGAAAATTTAGAGGTCCCCCTGCAAAAGGATGGGGGCCCTCACATCAGGATGGTCTTCCAGGTTATCAGGGCTGTGACTTTGCAGTATGAGCAGCCTGGTGGTGCATTCAGAAATGCTTGCCTGACTAACATATTGCTTACATTTGCTGACTCACTCTTGCACTGCCTTTTCTTTCTTGTTCCCTTGCATGTGTTGATTTTTATCTCTGCTACTAGGGCTGTGTCCCAGACACTGTATAATCATCGTGTTTGTGTTCGGCTCCTGTGTCGGTGGGAGGTATTTACATTTGGATACAAACGTTAATATCGTTCACTCACAAGGGAATAACAGCAATGAAATACAGGGGTCTGAAGACCCCTGGGATAGGAAGGAGTGCAGGGGCACTCTGCTCTTGGACAGGGCCATCCCCAGCATCACTGCCTGGCATTTCACACCACCACCTGCATTCAGTCTTGCTGTCTCTTCAAGCCCTACCCGCCCGAACTGTTTTGGACAATGAATTTAAATTCAGAATCACAAAATATTTTGAGCTGGAGTGGACCCACAAGAGCCATCAAGTCCAACTCTTCATGAATGCCCTGTAGGCAGCTTCGTGTTTCACCTGCAGAAGACTCTAACACAGGCAGCCTGTGTCTGAAAGCACTTTCTAAGTGGGAGCCGTACATGGCATGGCTAAGAATGTCAGCAGAGCTTCTGGGCCCCACTGTACTGCTTTTCTAGGACAAGTGTGGGTGATCAGAGGCCCTGCCCTGGTTGTAGCTTGCTTCTGGAATGGATTCATCTGGCTGCTCTTCACCAGCTGTGCTGCAGCAGCCCTGCCTCCTCACATCCCAGCATGCTTTCCCACTTCCAACTCTCACCCAGAGCCATTTAGTGTCCATATCTCTTGCCACTTCAGAGTTCCTGGTTTTGATATGCAATGTCCATATACTTCTGGAGGTACAGCTCATTTCTGAGATGTTTTTTCAAATACCACTGATCCTAAGTGATGGTCCTAAAATGTTTGAGGGTCCAGGTTATTATACAAGGACATTTTGTCTTCAAGTTCTTTCCCTTTAAATCCCAGGCTCCTAAACTTTTTGTATGAGTAGCACAGATGATTGCAACTATCTTGTCTTCTCAATGGTGGCTTCAACAAGCCACCATTTATTTTTCTTGTCCAGCTTGTTTAGGTCTAGTTTGAAGCCCATCTCATTAAGTTGTCATTACATGATGCCCTTTCTCTTGTTTTAATCAGATGATGTTCAGTATTTTCACATAGTCCTCATGCAAGGACACTGCATGTCCAATTACCAGGGAACTAATTAGCAGCTTCTTCCTCATGGTTCAAAGAGCACTATGTATGAGTTCCCATAAGATCATACCACACAGCATCACCTTGCAGCAGCATTGCTGTAACAAAACATGCTGTTTGCCTCTCTGTCTTCTCCTTCCTGCTCACCACTTTTGTGTCAGCCTAGCTGCAGACAGACAGCGCTCCCCAGCAAGAGGAATCCAGCTTCCATGGTGCCTTCAAAACCTTCCCTGAGTTGGAACTGCAGCCTCTCTGTGCTGGTTCTGCACATCAGCAGCTGAGCAGAGCCAGGCTTCTGAGTGCCTGGACACTTTGAGGGCCTTTAGCCTGGAAAGGGCTGCCTTTCTGGTTCTTCTTAGGCATGATTGTTTTTCTCAAGTTAAACAGTATTTATAGGATTTCTTTTTGCAGGTTTCAGTATTCCAGATTCAGTGAGATCAGTGATATTTAGCATCTGCAAACAGAAACTTCAGAAAAATCTTGGCATTTTTGATTGTGATTTTGTAAGTGCTGGAGGGAGTTAAACATGCAGCTTCTCTGGTGTCTTCTGTTATCTGTTTATTCATAGTGGAAATGACTGTCAGCTTCTTGAATCAAGCTCTGAAAGCCCTCCAGGCATTTCAGTGGCAATGCTAAGGACTTTTGCCCAGTTTTACTCACTTTACCATTTACATTTTTGTCATTGATTCTGAATACATAATGGACTGAGTATATATTCAAACAATATCAGGAAAATGTGTGCTTGTACACATAATTTTGTACACTTGTTAATGCACTTTTCTCAATCCCTTTGACAGCAGAAAGCAGGCTACAGTCTGCTTTCACTTGGAGGGGCATGCGGTATGCCTGAAATCCACTGCCCCAGTAGTAGAAATACAGCCCTACCATCTGCCATGGACTTACCCAGACTGAACTGGAGTGGGATAAAGCTTTGGAACACCTGCAGTACATTGATGGTATCATTGTGTGGGGCAATAAAGCAGAAGTTTTTGAAAAGGGGAAGAAAATTGTCCAAATCCTTCTGAAAGCCACTTGTTTTTACTGGGTCTCAAAAGCAGTGCCTGGCACCTTGAACCCCTACGGTGGGAACTAAATGATGAGCAGAGCTTTTGTTTTACATTAAATTAGCCCATCTTCTCTATCCCAGCTTCCTCTGAAATTGTGTTGTACTTACTGGCAAAGAGCATCTAGCATGACCCATTTGTAAGCCATATATTTAGATTTATTTTGCCCAAGTGAACAGAAGCCAGTTCCAGAACAGACAATAATACAAGGGCTTTAATAATGATGCCTTATCTTTATCAGTTAGTGGTAGTATGCATCCTGGTGAGGTCTGCTCTACAGAAATATTTCTTCATTTCTGTTGCCTAAGGTGAGCAGTAAGCTTTTTCTTCAGTGTGACACACTCTCACAGGACTGGGTGAGCAGTGGTGCTGGAGCAGATGAACCCCCTCCAAACTGCAGCACCTGCTCCCAGTAATGTTTTATGTTCCTTCGTGCAGCTGGATGATGAATTTCTGCGATGAAAAGCTGCTTCAGTGCAGAGTTTAAAATGGAAACCAGGACTTTGCCACCCAGCTTTCAAATCCCCTCTTTCAGAGAGTTGAGGAGAAAGCTTTGTTGCCTTACCAGAGTACCCAGTAGCCTGGAAACCCAAAGCCTGCTCCCACCCTGGTTGGTCTCCAAACTGCCGACCCTTCAGTTTTTTGCCATATGCCTTCCCCTGGCGACTTGGCTTCTTCTGTAAGATAAAGAAGGAGGTTTGTACCTCTGGAAGGTGCTTTAGGCTGCAGGCAGCATCAAGGAAATATCCATATATTAGTTATATGGATAGTTAGATCAGATTTTCCAGCTGTTTATTTTACAAGCCTGTTGCGGCATCACAATGCAGTTAGAGGTTATTAAGTCCAAGTTGTTAATTTTAATGATTTTAATAGACCTGTAGCATTCCTATTTGATCCAGTACTACTTACTGGCTTATGTTGCATGTTGATACTTTTTTAAAGTGTCAGATTTGGCAGCTCTCTGAAAGAGTACCTGTATTTCCCATATACTTGGATGAATTTCTTTCTGCTGCTGTTAACTAACATAGACTTCTGTCTAGGCATTTATATCTGCATTTGGACTAAAATTAAAAGCCATCTGCAGAAGGAAGCCTGATGCTGTTGCTGTAAGCAGCATCACTGGCTGATTTTGAAGATGGTGCCTGTATGTGTCTGCCAGGCAGAGGCATTGGGTGGAAGGCTCATTGAGAGAGAAGAAAAAGATTTGGTTTGGTTCAAATGAGGCATAAAATACTGTACCAGCCAAGGAGGCCTAAGAAGCTGCCCAACAGACCATGCGACCTTGTTCACTGAAGTGAAGCCTAGCACAAGATGCTTTCAGCCCTCTTCAGATTCCCTGGGAGAAACATCCTGCTGGCTAAAGCACAACAGAATAAGTATCAACCACCAGTTTCTTCTGTGTTAGTTAAACATCTTTTCTTTAGGCTTAAAAGTGCTTCTCCACTAATTCAGTTTTAAGTTTCAAAGTTTCTAGAGTACATTAGCATTTAATCTGCCTACTACTAGCTGGCAATTTCTATCCTGATTTGCAGTGATTAAAAAGTAATCTAGGTAGGATTTGGTGGTACTCCAGGATTCAGGCATTTTGATCTTTTAAGTCAGATTTTAAACTAAATGTACATTACATGTACACCTTATTTAAAAAAAATAGAATCAGATTTTTAATGTAAGGACTATTAATGGTTTTCTGATTTACTTGCAATTGTATAACTGTAGCCACACAATGAGTACTTTTCATTTGGCTGGTGGCATCTTCTGTGGCTGGTATCAAAAAAGTACAAAAGCAGTTTGAAAGTCTTTACCTGTGGCTGCTATGTTTTTGCTGTTGTGTTTTAGGAATCAAACTCAGGCAAAGCTTTCACTAATGCCATAAGGACAAGTTTTTTCTATACCATGAGCAGCCATAAAATAATGCTAACTCAAACAGAGACTCGAGGCCATATGAATACTTGTTTCTCTTATAGAGATTATCCCAATGTGGCTTTCGTAAATATTTTGTCAAGCTTTTCTGTCTCTTGTTTTCTTTAGTGTATGTTGGCACTACATGTCTGCTGACTTATTAAATAATGAAGGATCAGCCTTTGTTGTTTAATAACTTCAGGTAATGTGTGCAAATCCTGGACTTTATTTATTTGACTGGTTTATGAGTAAATCCATCTCAGTGTTTGTTTAAATCTGCTTGAGTCTTAAGCGGTGAGGATGTTGATACCCTATGGATGTATTGCAGGTACTTGCACATGACAAATTTTGTTTAATTACTACAAATTACTACGTGGGAGTGCTGATTGGGGTACGTGACGTGGACCTGTTGGAGTGAGTCCAAATGAGGCCATGAAGATGATCAGAGGACTAGAACACCTCTCCTGTGAAAAGAGATTGAGAGAGCTTGATTTGTTTCTTCCTGGAGAAGAGGATTTTCTGGCGAGACCTTAGAGCAGCTTTCCAGTGCCCAAAGGGGGGCTATAAGGGAGCTGGAGAGGGACAGTTTGCAAAGTCATATGGTGGTAGAAGAAGGGGTAATGGCTTTAAACTGAGAGTAGATTTAGATGGGATATAAGGAAGAAATTCTTTACTGTGGGGGTGATGAGGCACTGGGAACAGGTTGACTGGAGAAGCTGTGGACGCTCCATCCCTGGAAGTGTTCAAGGCCAGGTTGGGGGGGTCTTTGAGTAATGTGGTCTAGTGAAACATTTCCCTGCCCACAGCCACGGAGATCGAGGACATTGGAAATAGATGACCTTTAAGGTCTCTTCCAACATCAGCCATGTCGTGATTCTATGGTTTTCCATAAATACACCATAATTAGTATTCTTCTAAATTCTTCCCGGCTGCTTATTAGTTCATAAAGGGCTACACAGCACTTTTACTGGGTAAATTCAGTGATTAGCATGTATGAGGAAACCCATCTAACCAAAGGTCTAGTCTTTGGTTCCTGGTGTCAGTGCTTTGTCCATATGACTTTCATCGCTTGCCTCTCACTTCCTCATGTTATGATCTGTTTAGCTTAATATATCTTTTGATCTTTGGCTTGTAAGCGGAAGCAATAAACATTTCTTTAATGTGTCAAGGGCTTTGTAGAGAGAGGAGTCTGTTGTGCCATTAGGTAACTGTTTAGTGAAATAGCTTATCCCACTGGACACTGAAATGCATTGAAATGGTAATCCTATTTCTAACCTAGGTTAGGCAAAAAACTGTATTTGGACTCCTCACCAAATGTTAGTGTGTTATCCAGTAGGCTGCAGTCACACTAATGTGAGACATTGATTTATCACCCTTGAGTAGAAAATAGTGGCATCCTTGAGTAGCATCATGCAGTATCTCAGTTTTACGGCACCACTCAAGAGCAGATGTAGTGAGCATTGTTTTGTTTTTATTGTGCCTGCAGTCACTGACACATGGGGATAACCCCTGTTTCCATTTCACTGTGCATGGTGTGTACTCTTGTGTTTTATATCATTGCATTTTACTTGGTACCAGCCTGGACTGTGGTCCTGTATGAGGTAGTACCCTTTCTCTCACTCTGGGAGCTGCTTCCAGTTCACCTCAGGGTGAAGATGCTGCAAATCTGCATGCAAAAAGTGAAACATTCAGGCCCAGGTTTCAACCATATTAGAGTTTTTGAATATTGAAAATCTTTGATTTACATTCTTCAATCCTGTTGTGAATGTGAACTAGGTCTAAATTTGCAACATGCTGTACATTTTAAAGTTCATATAAGTTCATTGAATTCAGAGAAGATTTAAAACCTTATAGGGTTACTTTTTCAAGTGAAATACAGAACAATGCTGTTACTGTTCTTTTGTATATAATTCCATTCTGTGACTTCTTCAGTTATGTACAGTACATTTTTGGTATTACTTGGGTAATGTTCCTAAGTCTGATAAGAGGTTAATTTAGAAGATCTAATTTTTATACTTCTGTCATTTTAGCAATGTGGTCTGGAATATATTAGCAGAGTTTTCAGCATTATATATTTGTCGTCTTCTGCAAGTAGATTCATAAGTCAGAACCAAGTTCTAAGTCAAGTAAGTAAGAAATAAAGTATCAAGTACAGACATCCAGAATCAAAAAGCATGAAGGTTTAAGAAAAAAAAAGCACAGGCTTTAATGAGATGTAATATTCTTACCTTGTAGAAAAAGCTCTCTAGAGAAAGATCACTGTTGCCTTTAGGTTATTATCTAGAGTCATATGTTTTTCTACTAACAGCTTATCTCTAATACAATTGCTGTTCAGTTATAAAATAATTTTCCTTGAGACACAAAGGCTCTCTTTTCTTATTTAGCATTTCTTGTTTTTGCTCTCCATAGGTGGGACCATAATAACTGTCCTACTACACAACAGACATAGCAGACCAAATAAAGGCACAGCAGTGTTTTACCAATTTTCCAATAGATCAAATAAGGCAAAATCAGGTAGCCAAATTCCTGAGGGCATTGCAGCTTCAATGTGTGGTGTGTGTAAATCTGGATGCTCTGCACAGGACTTCACATTGGAGTTAACTATGGAGACAGACTTTGTATTTAAATGGTGATCTTTCAGAAGGTGATAAAACAAGATCTTAACATTTACATAAGCTGTTCCTCAGCAACAAAAGGTGATGCAGGAACCTGCACAGGTTGGTGTGACTAGACTAGAGTGTCCAATACAGAATGACAATAATGCTGTCCCTTTACTATCTGTTATCAGTAGAAGAATGATGGACAGCCCAAACTGCAAACTCATGTAGACACTGCATGCTCTTTCCCCATTCCCATGCTTGCAGAACTGTGCAGAGATCCATCTGTTCTTCTCTGCACTTCAGTGTGGGGAGAGAAAAATCACAGGTTTGCAATGTTTTTAGGCTCAGTCACAGTCTTCACAGAAGGCAAATTTTGAAGCCATTTTAGAAGATCATAATGAATGAATCAGCTAGCCCTGTACTTTTCAGTTGATAGAATGATTACATAATTCTGTATTAGATTTAGTTCAATTCAGTGTAGTTTAGGCAGTTAAAATATCAGGGAAATAAGCAGTAAGACTGGAGAATGAGTCCAGGAGGAAAAAAAATCACCAAAACCTGGTCAGTATCGCAAAGGCTTAAAAAATTAGCCTATTTGCAAAGAACTTCAAGCTGCCATTTCCTGTAAGACCAAAAGGGATTTGCTGAATTCTGTCTGATCTTTTTGGGTCACTCCTTATGGCTCCAAAGTGTAAAGGCGGCTAAAACTAAATTTGCTTAATGTAGAAAAGGGCCATGTATTTTTTAACCTCTTCTTTCAGTCCAGGATGGAGAGAATTAGGAAGAGGAGAATAGCCTATAAAGCATGGTCTGGACCTTTCTTTGCAGACCTGATTAACCTGGGGAGCAATTATGGGGTTTGTCTTTATAGGGTCTCTTCAGTGCTGGGCTATGTAAACAGGAAACAATTGGAGAAGAAATACAGTGCTCTATTTCCATTGCATTTCCTGTGCAACACTGTGGGCTGAGCCATTTGCGAATTTCCCCTTAATTGCACCCTTGGTTGTGAGAGGTGTGTTGATTGAGCATCAACAAGACCCAAGTTCTGAGTCCCAGACTTCATCCAAAACAACCCTGGGCAGTGCAACAGGCTAGGGGGAAAGAGAGGTTGGAAGGTGGCCCCATGGAAAATGGCATGGAGATCCTGGTCAACAGCCAGCTGAACATGAGGTCACGTGTGCCCAATGGACAAGAAGGCCAATGGCATCCTGGCTTGTACCAGCAATAGTGTGGCCAGTGGGACCAGGGCAGTGGTGAGGTCCTCAGGTGCTGTGTCCAGTTCTGGACCCCTCACTGCAAGAAAGGTATGAAGGTGCTAGAGTGAGTCCAGAGAAAGACAATGGAGCTGGTGAAGGGTCTGGAGGGTTAAATCCTATGAGGAGCAACTGAGGGAGCTGAAATTATTTAGCCTGGAGAAAAGGAGGCTCAGGGGGACCTAATTGCTCTTTTGTACAATTACCTGAACAGAGGGTACAGTCTCATGAGGGTTGGCCTCTCCTCCCAGGCAACAAGTGACAGGACAAGAGGTCCTTCATGCCATGGTCTAGTTGACATGGTGGTGTTTGAAGGTTGGACTTCATGATCCTGGAGGTTTTTCCCATCCTAACTGACTCTGTGATTCTGTGGCTGATTTTACCTCACACACCTGCCAACACATACACCTGCTTGGAAGTGAGTGGGGCAAATTGCCATGTGTAATGAATGGTGTTTCAGCTCAGTTTGCTGTCTGAAAAAACTGAGGGCTGAATTCAGTCCTCAGTTATGCAAGATGAGTTGCAGAGAGATTGTGACCCTCTTGCCAGCCGTGGGAGGAGGACAGCACGGTATGAGCTTGGCACCATCCTTCCTTCAGGCATTCCCAGAGAAGTGTCCTCATGATTATGGCTTCTGCTGGTTGCAGGTAGCCACACTGTGTGGCTGGGGAATGTGCCCCTGCCCTTTGGTCACACGTGAAGTTGTGTGTGTTGCACAAATAAATCTTGCCATATATAATCCTCTGAGCTCCCTGGGATGAGCACTGCTTGCCTTGGGGCTTCCTGATTGTTGCCATGTTGCCATAGTAATAGTAATGACCTAACTTCAAATCAGAAGAGAAAGAGACCGTCTGAGGCAGGCAAGTCCTTTGAAAGTTTAGTGAGCGCCAACAAAATGAAACTGGGACATCAGGGTATCCATAACCCCATGAAAGTTCAAGGAATTTGTGCATAATTAATAGCAGTAACCAAAGCAGAGCAGCAGTTGAACATTGGTCTTGGCTTTGTTTTGGCAACTGCTTGGTATGTCCATTTTCTTGACTGAGAAGGAGCAAGGCTAGAGGCAGGTTTCATTGCTATCAAACTCAACTCTATGCCACTGGCAAGCTTTATCACTGCTGAAGATCTCAGAATTGTGTTGTTCTGTCATTTGCCTTCAGAGATGCATTGCTTCTGAGATATCCAAAGGATGAATTTGGCTGCATATACAGTAAAAGCTTCTAGATTTGCCCAAGATGAGTAAGATCTTTCCAGATTTCTGTAGTGCTGATTCAGAGGAAGATGCAGGCAGTTGTTCTCAAACTCCTCCTGTAAGTCTACAATTAAAATCTATAGGGTTTTGTGATACTTGCTGGATTATTCATCTGGATTATCCAGAAGATGTAGCTGTACTGTAGGGATGGATGCACACATGCATGTAAACTTTTGAAAGGCAATTTTAATGGAGAAACTATGAAATGACACCGCATGGGGATTACTGTCAAAAAAAGCTTTAAGCCACAGAAAGGTAAGTAAAAAATAAATGCATGGTCAAACTTGAAATAAATTCTTTTACGTTGGTTTGTTTGGCTGCTGATCATAGATGCACTCTTTGGTAAGATGATTTTTCTTGGTGTGATTGAGATATGTATGTAAAGATCACTGATTGGATTAGAGGTTTCTGTGTGAAATGCCATTTGGCTTCTGCTCCCTAAATTTTCATTAAAAAGCACTTTATTATCATCCAACACAAAATATGAGATTGGATTGATAATATATCCATAGCTATAGAAAATAATACCTTTTTAAGCTATGCACGTGATGCAGAATTAACTCTTTTTATGTAGTGGTATTTGGAGGGATGGTATTTAAATTACAGCCTAGAATAATTACAGGAAAACAAACAATTACATTCATGCATCTGATATTTTAGAAGTGCAGTTTCTTAAATCTATTTGCTAAATAAATGTCACCTTGCTGGAACTTGCACAACCTGGTGATGTGTTCACTTGCACAATCCAGAGCAATTCAAACAAGGCAAGAGGACAAAGATAAACTTGGTTTTGTAATGATAATGCCAAAGGCCTTTATTTTTGTGCAATTAAAATTTCACCTCAAAATTGCATAGTGAGTTGTTTGCAAAGCATTTCTTTTGATTCTTCAGCCATCTTATTCCAAGAAAGTTATGTAAAACATGTGTCAAACAGGTGCTGAGCTGCACTTTCTTTGGAGCTCTTCTGGGCTGTGGTGCTTGCTTCTCATGAGCTAGTGGTTAAGGTGTCAGGTGGTGCTTTTAGTTGCAGTCATCCTGAGTTTGTCTGCTTTCATATTTCTTCCCAAGGGCTGAGAATAACCTCCAGTGAAACATTTGTGGGTACCTTAACCATTTTGCAGTTAGTCTTGTGCCTCTTGGCCTCTGAATGCTTTGGTATTCGTTTTTTATAGCAAGAAGGAGGAAGTCCCAGCTTTTCCTGATTGTTTTTAATCTTTGGTGAAGTGCCTTGTAGAGAAATCAAGCATACACAGCCCATGTTTAATGGTACATCTATTATGCTTAGGGGTCCTCTCCCTTGCTCTTTGGAAGCTCTTTTGGAGGATGTGCCAGTGCATCAGCAGTTGTTGTTATAGTCAGGTCAGGCTTTTCCTTCCACAGAACATGCTCAAGCCAATGTCCAAAGAGACCATCATGGAATAAAGTCAAAAAATAGTTTTGGATATTGAAAAAAAAATTTGTGAAAAAAAATTGTACGTATCCAGCATTGACAGTGTTATTGCAGAGATGGAAAAGTTGTGAAAGAGCTCTCAGATGATTCAAGGTCCACAGAAGATGCCCTCTGAGGAAAAATGTAAGCATTTATCTGACGATTTTATCCCAAATTGTCATGTTAGCACCAGAAAAGAAAGAAAATACTGAGCACTGAAGAATTCTCCCATCTTGTAAAGGCAGGATGAGCAAGGGTCTGTGCCTGAGAGAGAGATATGCACAGTATTTGTGGCTGGTAATAAGCCTGATTATGCATTGGAGCAAATTAGTAACCTACATAAGGAGACTACTGTAAAATGTTTTGGCACCTAGGAAAATTTTGTCCTTTCCTTAAGTGTTTTCTGTCAGTTCTTGTGATAATCATCTCTTTAGAAAAAGCATATGTTTTTATCAGTCCCTAGGAAGAAGCCTTTGATGTAGAATTTCTGGAATTTCAGTAGTGGAAGAAGGTTCAGAAATGGTATTACCTTAAGTGCCAAACACAGTTCTTCATGTGTACCATTTCACGTGTTCCCACTGTTGATGGTGGCATTCTGGGACTCGTTGTCACATAAACAGCTGCTGGAGATGAGATGCATCCCTTTCTTTACTCTTGCTCACTGTTGTTCACAGGGTCAACTTAAATGTATGTTCAGTCTGTTACCTGTATAGTTTTATTAGATTAGTTTTATTTATTTGTTGCTGTGGATGTAACAATATCTAGAGATACCATTGCCTTTAATTTTCCACTGTATTATCACATTTGTTTACTTACACCTTTGACTAAATTAGTCAGCCAGAAGGTGAAGCTAGAATGAGGAAAATGAAGAAACTAAAAATACTGAGGCCACTGAGCTTTGGTATGGGTTGCAAACCTTTTTTTTTTTTCTGAAAGCAAAAAGTGTTTGCAGTGGGTAAAGCCAGGGGATGACAGAATTTTTGATCAAATACTGCTGCTCAGAACTGCCACTTGGGTTTCAGAAACCAAATTTTCAGAGAAAATAAAACTAAATACTTGGAAAAAATTCTTAAACCTTGTGAATTAAGTTTGTATCAACATGTAATTTTCTGCCCCATTGCTGGAACTGAATTGAATGCTGCCTATTTTTTTTTTTTTTTCTGTGAGGCACTAGTTCTGAGAGTTTAATTATAACAATTTAAAAGCATTCTTTGCTGATTCCTTTGTGGGCAAACACAAAAGAAGTGGAGTGGGGACATCATATATGAATGCTGTCTGCCATCACACGTGTGATGGGCTGGGTCTGAGAAGGCAGTTTTAGAGTTTGTTCCAATTAAATTTCGTCTCCTCCCCATACATCCCAATATCAGTATGCACACAGTGTGTATATAGGGTGTGTGTGGGTGTTGCTTTTGCTCAGTGCAAGAGACATAGATGTTCCAGATAGTAAATTTTGCAAGCTTGTCTTTTCCTAAATGCTTGTGCTAATAAAAAGCCCATTATTGGCTGCTTCTGGAGCAGAGGCAGGACAGTTGATGGTGGGCAGCAGAGAGAAGCCTGTCTCTTATGTAAAAGATGTTTCCCTAGTCCAGCTGAGCTCTGGGCATTCCCTGTGGGTGCTCTGCTCCAGCAGCAAGTGACCTCCTGCTATCTGCAGGGACACAGTGACTCAGTAGCAGACACATCCCATACAAACACCCTAGTGCTGATGGGGGAGTGCTCAAACACAGCAGCCAACAGGGATCTGAAAAGTGTCTGTGCTTGAGAAAATGAATCAGAGGCAATGAAAAAAAACACCCTAAATGGCTGGAAATTAAAAAAAAAACCCCAGCAACCAAAACCAGACCCCACATAACAACCATAGCACACTGATCTGCTTATTGAGATGTGTGTGTGTGTCTGTCCTTCTCTCTCTCTCTTTCTAGTAATCTTCTCCACTGTTACTTGGTATGCCTGATTTTTGAAAGACTAGGATTGTTTTTTATTAAGAAACTAAAAAAAGCACTATATCAATTAGTCAATTGTTGTGGAAGCAGGCTGCTTATTTTAGTTTATTGTAGGAGTAAAATATGCAGTTAGGTCAGCAGAGACTAGCTAAGCCTTGTAAAGCTGCTTATGTTGTATTAGAGAACCTGTAAAGTAAGGGGAGGCTCATTATTTCTTATTCAAAGTTATTTCAGGAATGTCACTGTGAAGTGCAGAAGATCCCACTTCAGAAGAATCCCAAATATTTGGAAAAAAAAAGAAATTATCATTGCAAACAATAAAAAGATCTGTCAGTAGTACAACAGTGCCATACCTTGCTGTTTGAGGAAAAATATAAATACAGAATAAAGTGCCCCATTTCTAGAGAATCAAAGCTTTGTGTTCAAGCAGTGCTGTTAAAAGTGCACATTCTTCCTGTCAAGTCTCTGAATTCAGACAGATTTGGTTTTGATACATTGAAGTAATTCTTCTGTTGCCTTTGCCTTGTAATATCAATATGTTTTGGAAGCTGCCATCCAATCTGTTTAGAATAACTATTTAAAATCAATAAACAAATAATTTGATTGTGGCTGTAGTTAAGATGACTGATGGTGTGGCTTCCTAGAGTAAAGCTGTAGCCACTCACTGAGACACTCTAGTGTGTCAAAGGTTCTTTTGGTTGGAGCCTTTTTTAGTGTGGAGGGTTTTGTCTAGGAAGGTTGTCTGTGCTCAAGTAGGTGTTTATGCAAGGACTGCAGGGGTGACTTCATAACCCAGCTGGAGACAGCAAGTGAAAGCACAGAGCAGCTGGGTTATTACTGAAGGGTGCATGTGTAATTTAGGGAAAGCCATGTTTGTTTATGTGGTCTCAGATTTGGAGGATTCTTAACTAATTGAAGAATTATTTGTTTGAATCTTAACACATGGCATTCATTACTCTGCTGCAGTATTTGTGTGAAATCTGGAAATGGTGGGAAAAGAGTGCCTGTGTGTGGGTTAGTATCTATGGAGTTATGGCTACACCATGTAATGTGAAAGTTTTCCTTTGAAATGTGCATGAAGTCAGGTGCTCAGTCTTGGATATCTACTGTGTCTCAGGGCTTTCAAAGTGACTAATGGTTATAATTCTCCCCAAGAGTTTCCTAGTCAGAAACACCTTATGAGAGTCTGCAAAAGGTACTGAGCAGCTCTGCTCTGAAAGCCAGACTGGCCGCCAAGATCTTGGCCACAAGCATTTACAGTCACTGTTCCCTGCAACATCTAAGACAACACTGCTCAAAAAGTTGTTCTTGGGTCTTTCATGTACTGCCAATTGCTGAGGCTCAGTCATATATATGTAAATGTAAATATATGACAATTTCTCAGTTAGATCAGTGACTGGTTTTTACCCAAGCTGCAATCCTTTTTCTTTAAAAAAAAAGGTGAGCTAGAATTACTATCCTATATGACATGACTAAATGCTAAGTATTGATCCATTATTTTTTAAAAATTCATGAAATAAAAACACCCTGCAAACATTTAATTTATCCTGCTTCTGCACCCATGAACATTGGAAGACTATAGCCTGTAACTACATTTGAAAGAGTGCTCTTATCACATTGTCAAATCCACAGAGGACTGGGTCCCACTCAGCAGTTTTAATTTCATTTTTCATGGCCAAAACAATGGTGAGGGTTTATGAGATCTCCCACCAGTAATCTCTTGCAGAAAATAATCCTGTCCAAATAAAACTGTTCTTAGGACACTAAAGAAGGGGAAAGCTGAGGTAAGCTAGGGAATTGCATTAAGTGCATACATTGCCTATTTTGTGAAAATCAGTGCTGGAGGAGGATGCTTGTTCAGGATTCATTGCATGTCTGTTGTGACTCCATGTAAAAGCAAGAGTTAGATGGCAAGGTGAAGGAACATGGTGCTGGAGGTATCATCCTGTTAGTGAGACACGTAACCCTGGTCCAGCCCGTGTGCAGTCACAAGAGAAGGGTTGCCAGCTTGAGTGCTCAGAATTTCTGTTTGAGTAATTATGGTGTGCCTCCCCATCCTAAAGTTCCCCATGAAAATGTAACAAGTCCTAGTTCATTTAAGTCCTTGAGCAAATAATTATGTTGCTTGTCCATGTCACATTTTACTGTCTGTGAAGAGGTAGCAATATCTTTTAAGGCTTGCACTGGAATGCTGTCAGGGTGAATTTATTAATTTTGCTATGTACTTATGTATGGGCTGAATTGTATCAGTACCAAACAGAGGACTATAAATTTTTAAAGGGGTGGACACAGTATGTGTTTGCTACTGCTGAAAGCTGTATGTGTATTTTGGTTTGCTGGGTTGTCAAGAGGGCACACTATACCAGGATTAACATGGGTCACATCCCTAAATGCACTTCTGAACCTAATGAGTGACTAGCTAAACCTTAGATGCAGTATGATCTTTTATGGGTTTAGTATTTATTTATTTTTCCTGTTCTCTTTACAAGTGTGCTAAAAGCAAACAATCCATGGCAGTGAGTCACAGAGGCTAATGGTGTTTTGCACAGAAAATCCACAAGCTTTTTCAACTCCAATTATTTCTCTTTCACCTTCATTGAATTCATTGCTGGTGAAGGATGCTGGGTGAACAGTCCTAATGTCTGAAATGTTCTGACCACAGCTGTGTAAAAGCAGCAGTGACCTTCCTCAGCTTTGTGTTTCTGCTGAGAGGAAATGATAAGGCTGTTTCTTGCTAAGCACGGGCTTAATGCTACCAGCTCGACTCGTGCAGATTATCAAATAGTCTTCAGGTAGTAATGACCTTTGGTCATGGTGGACATGGGCCAGATCTAAACTAGCAAACTGTAAAAGGATCTATATCCCATTACCAAGCCACTATCTGGTCTGACTCATTAACATTTTAGTGGCAAAAGTTCAAATGAGTTATTTCATTAATAGTCATGAAACTAATTACATTGAAGTGCATCTGTCAGTGGTAAAGACAGCTGACTTCTATGCATCTGAATAAATTCAGTCTGTGGTAGGAAATGTTATTCTGCTTCTAAATGAGATAAATACATTGCAAATCATGAAGATGTATTAAAAAGGAGAATGTAGATGTGCCCTACATGTAGATGTGCTTGATGCTGCAGTTCCCTAATGCTGTCAGTTAATGAAGTGAATAATCAGAAGTGTGCTTGAGTAGAGGCGGGGTTTTGGGCAATATTTTGTGCCTCATTTCCTCCTACAGACACCAAAAAGTCTGCAAGATAATAAGGGTTATGGGGCAGGAGTGTTGTCACTGACAACCCTCACATTTGGTAAAACCAAATGCACCCCAGTATCAAGACTAGTTTTGATATAGAGAGACCTGGGTATAATGAGAGTGAGTCAGGGAGGAGAGAGGAAAGGGAAGTCTTACATCTGTTCCTCCTAAGTTTTGCCATTGGACAGCATTTCTCCACAAAAGAGACTCAAAAGCACAGGTAAGACTGTGGCCAGGCCTATTTTTGTAACACAGTCTTCTGTCTGTAAAATGGCACTGGCCTGTTCTGGGGTGAAGTAAAAAAGCTTGTGAGAAGAATATGAGCAGTAATCAGATTACACAGGCATTTAAAGTAGATGAACCACCCTTATGTAGTAATTATGGCCAGAAGTCAGCTGCATCTACCAACAGTCCACTGTTAGGAAAAGTACTGTGTGTGGGGAGTTGTTATTGTGAATCTGTCCATACTAACATGTCTTTATGTGTCTCATAATGCTGTGGCATTTTGCACAGGTTTGAGAAACTAGCAGAAAGATACAGTTTTCCCTCTTGGCTCTGTTGTCTCTGATTTTTGTGTTGTAAGCAGGCTCCAGCAAACTGTTGTGTACCAGGACATTACAGGAGGTGGGGGTCTCCAAAGTTTTAAGAAGATGATACAGACATAGAAAATATAATTACATATTTATTTTACTTCTGGATAACTAAATTGAGATACTTCAAGTGACCTACAGTAAAGTTCATGACGTGGCACTTTGATATGTAACATACATGCTGCATCCAGTAAGATGTTGTAAACCAAAGATGAAACTCAGTTACTTCTGCTCCTGGTAAGTTCTGGTTTTATTTCTGTTCTTCAGACCTACTCTAGAGAAACCTCCACGAGGGTAGATGTACAATGCAGATTCACAATGCAGACAACCTGGCACCAATGCAAATTACAGTCTTGTAGCAATGCCACAAATGTTAGTGAAATGAACTTTAGTGGACACAGCTGGGTTGTACAGGCCAAAGATTAATAGAAAAAGTGAAACTGGGTTTTTTCTTTAGTGGAGTGCAACTTGCACCTGCTTTATATGGAATGTTCTTCAGCAGCCTGGGAACTTCCAAAGCTTTTCTTGGGAAGAAGCTAAGCTGTAGTGGGACCAGGGATGATGCCACCTGTATGCAGTGAGTGGGAATCTTGCAAGGAAGCAGGAAGGCAAGCCTGCATTGATGTCTGTCCCCTTCTGACTCCCAGCTAATGCCTGTTGTAAGGATGTGGGGGCTGTAAATGGCTTGGACTGACTCCTGTGGTTGACCAACAGCAGGAGCATGGCCAGATGCGTAGTTCCGGCCTTGAGATACCTTTGTTTAATTCACTCTTGAAAGCCAGGCCGCGTGAATTTTTTTAGATGAAGAATAGTTTTTGAATTGTTTCTTTTTCACTTACTAAGCAATATAGATATAATCAACACACCCATGCAGGGAGTGGTAATCTTGCCAATCCAGTCAGGAAAAGGCAGAATAAAACACTTCAGAGGTACTGCAAGAAACCTCAGGGAAGGAGAATAGGCTTCAACACACTTTTGCCTGTGAATAAGTCACACAGAAAGAGAGATCACTGGAAGCTGCTAAGTCCCTTAAGAAAGTTTGATTAACCAAGAAAAAGCATCGGATAGGGACTTGGAGGACTAAGAAATAAAATAAGTTTGTAAAGCTGTTGAGTTTTGCTGTCTGACTTAGGGATGTCAATCAACAGGGTTCACCAATTAATATGCAATTTCTTCAAAGTGCTCTGAAATTTTAAGGAATTTCTCATTGATGCCCCTAAGCTTGCACCAGACCTAAGTGTTTCTTTGGCAGTCAGACAGAGGTGAAATCTTTTCTGGCTTCTGTGCAGTTTCACCACATTTTTTGGCAGTGTTTGGCATCCTCTGTCTGTTATTTCCCACTGGGCCTGTGCAGATAAAAAGGAAACAAATATGTTTGTTCTTTGACAGGCAGTAGAGCGGCTTTGCCTGCAGCATTTATGTTTGGCTTGGAGTTGCTGAGTTGTGTTTCTCAGATATAGAAATAGGTGCTTTCTGCCAGCTTATGCCTTAAGCAAGGGTTGTTCCCTACCCTCTCTTCCCAGTAAGTTGCACTAACTTAGAAGAGTTTCCAAAGCAGGGCAGTGAAGCTAGTGATGGGTCTAGAGGGTAAAGTCCCATGAGGAGCTGGGGTTGTGTAGCCTGGAGAAAAGGAAATGCAGGAGTGACCTTATCACACTCTACAGCTATGTGAAAGGAGGTTGAAGTGAGTTGTGGGGTGGTCTTTTTTCACAGAGTGATTTATGTTGGAAGGGACCCCTGGACATCATCTAGTCCAGCCTCCCTGTTCAAGCAGGGTCCCTTAGCACATGTTATTCAGTTGTGTCCAGATGGCTTTTAATATCTCCAGAGAAGAGACTCCAGAACCTCTCTGGGGGTTCAACCTGTTCCAGTGCTAAGTCACCCTCATAGTAAGGAAATTCTTTCTCAGATGGAACTTCCTTTCTTCCAATTCCTGCCCATTGCCTCTCATCCTGCTGCTTGGCACCACCAGGAGGGGTCTGGCTCTATCCTCTTTGCATCCTTCCCAAGTAACAGGTGATGGGACAAGAGGAAATGGCCTCAAGTTGTACCAGAAGAGGTTTTGGTTGGATATTAGGGAAAATGTCTTCACAGGAAGTGTTGACAGGCACTGGAGCAAGCTGCCTGCGGAGTAGTTGAGTCACTGTCTTTGGTGGACTTAAAAGTCATGTAGATGTCACACTTAGGGACATGTTTTAGAGGAGAACTTGGCAGTGCTAAGGTTCTATGATTCTATTTTTTCTTGGTACATGCATGGCTACAGCTAGAGAATTATGTGGAAAAGCACGTTTAGCACTGGGAGCAAACACCAGCTTGGTATTCCTTTGTCCACCCTTACAGGCTGATCAGTGCAGGTCTCTCTACATCACCTCAGCTGCCACCTGGGCTGACTTGAACTGAAGTGAGAGAGTGACTCATTTAATTCCCTGTCAGCCCTTTTGGCATTGGCTGCCACCATGGCTGAGCTGCCAAGTGCTGTCAGTGCAGTGCCATGCTGTCCTTAAGGAGAAACTACAAAAGACTTGTCAACATCTGTTGGTAAAAACTTCTAAGACTTACCAAGTCTTGAGTTCAGATAAATGTTGTTATCACTAAGAGCCAGGCTCCCTTTCTCTCTCCTTTCTGCACAAACAGTGTAGGGCCAAACCCTGAAACCACTGATCCAAACCAAACCAGACAAAAACGTGCTCTTACTACAAGTGACATATTTGCTAGGAATGGGCTGGCAAATAGTTTTCTGTTTAGTTCTCAGGAACACTGTTGTCAGCCCAGTCAATGCTGCACTGATGCAGCAAAGCATTTTGGTAAAACAAATAGAAGGAGGAATCTGTGCAGGGGTACTGCTCAGTAAGCTTTTTTGAGTAAGGGGTTTAAACATTTGGCTCTGAGTTGCCTTCTAAACTGGAGCCCTTTAAACTGTTTGTGTAGCTGCAGGGATCTGGAGTGTTGAGCAAAGCTGGGCTTGGCTTGGGGAGGTGTGGGAGCCTGTTCACTGGTAAATTGTAGTTCTTCACTGTTCTGGTGTGCTGGAGGCGAGCACACGGGGGAAGGGAAGCACAGGCCAGTAAAAGACTACATTTCTGCTATGAGTCAGCCCCAAAGGAATCCTAATTTTAATTTATTCGTTTTAGGTTGAGCTACCAGTTATTATCAGTGCAGCCAAAACCCCTGGGTCTGCAGAGCACTGCGCTGGAGGCAGACTTGATACCATGACAGGGACCACTTTGGGATCCTTGCTGATCCCACTGCCACTGCAGCCACTCCAGCTCATCTCAAGGTGCAGAGTAATGAGATTTTCTCAAGCCTTATCCCAGGACCTGGTCTCTGTGTCTGAGTGGTTTAGACAGCACTTGTCTTCAGGGGCCCTGGAGATAGAGACCATCCTTTGTCACTGGTCTACAAGGATGCAGAAGATGATGTAACAGATAGGCTGGCAGTCACTATATGGCTGTGCAAGACCAGATCTTTTTGTCTCTTAATGCTTGCAAACTTAGTTTTCCTTTCCTTCTTTCCTTCTCTAGATTTGCCTTCCTTGCTGATAGCTCTGCAGCTCTCCTGGGTATGCGGTTTGTAGGAAGTTTTCTGCCCAGAGGAGGGCTGTATATAATTTTTATGCTGCTGTACTGTGCAGGAGTCTCAGTCAGAGTTTCACTGTGTACATCTTGCTCAACAAGTCCCAGCCTTGCAGCCTGGGGGATTTGTGTTGGCAAAGTGCAAGTGCTGGAAGGCAAAGGAGAAGCTTTTGCAAATTAAAGGTGCTAGGCTTGCATGCTTCTGTTTGCAGAATGACTCTGTTGTAGGGTAGAGGTGAGACTTGTCTGCCACCTTTGTGCGTCACACCCAGCTGTACCCAGCAGCACTGAGCTTTTCCTCTCTTGGGTCTGTGTTCCCAGTGATCACTTTCAGCACAGTCATGCAGGAGGTGATTGGGTGCAGGCAGGAGTGCCCAAGCCCAGTTTAATTTTGTAAGGAACCTGAAGGGTCATGCAGCCCATCACCTAGTCTTTAATTATTTTTTTCCCCAAACTTGCCAAGCCCCATCTTTGAAGCAGGCAAACATTTTTGCACTTGGAAAGCAGAGTCTCCCAGAGTTTGGATGTCCTAATGCCTGAGAGTCATCTTCCTGCCTACACTTAGTGGTGGCTGGCGTCTGTGGGTTTGTTCTGCTGCCAGGAAAACTGAAGTGACTATGTACCTTCCTCACCTTCCCTCTTGCATGAGAGCAAACTCAACCTGCCAGGGTTTTTTAATAGACGTGAGTCAGGGGAGAGTTGTGTGAGCCTATGTAAGACATCTAAAGATACTTAAAAAAAATAATTAAAGCATGTGTGGTTAGTGCAGGCTGAGGAGCAAGATAATCCTTTAGACCTTGTCAGATCAGCCATCTACTTTGTCTGTTGTGATAGATTTGCCCAGCCCTCATGCTAGAAACTGTTTCTCACTGTTATTTTGTTAGTATTTATCACTGAATATGTATGCAGAAATCCTCAATCATTTAAGATGCTCGCTTGTTCCTCCTCTTCCTCCCAAACCAAAGAAGGCTGAAAAGTAAGACTGTACTTAAGCAGAAGCAGCAAAACCTTTTCCTAGTATTAAAAATGGAAACGTATTACAAAAAGCAGCTGCATTGTTTGTTTGTTTTTTCTTTTAATGCACAGAAGCATGTTTCCTTTTCATTTGTTAATTA
Source organism: Agelaius phoeniceus (assembly GCF_051311805.1). Taxonomy (NCBI): domain Eukaryota; kingdom Metazoa; phylum Chordata; class Aves; order Passeriformes; family Icteridae; genus Agelaius; species Agelaius phoeniceus. The sequence goes on from NC_135268.1 coordinate 26,788,801, forward strand.
CAAAAGAAAATTCACCAAGGAGAGTCTTGTTAAACAAGTCTGGCATTGAACAGGGAAAGAAAGCAAAGAAAAGGACCTGCCTTCACTCTGTAGCTGCTTGATCCAACTCACAGCCATGACCTGAATTTAGTTTCCTTCCAGCTTTTTGTTTCCACATTTTTCCTCCAGTTTTTTTGGTCCAGTATTGACAGCTCCAGGAAGGATGACAGAGCCCTATATTTTGCCCCCAGGCACCACATGGAAACGCTGATTTAGAAATTTAATCATCAGGTGTGGACTTATTTCATGCGACACACACTTGCTGCCCAGGGAGCCACAGGAGCAGTGATGCATGCCCATTGCTGGCAGGCAGCTGCAGGGACTTTAATTTCCCAACCTTCTCACTGCCTCTCTGATTTCCTCTTCCTCAGACCCATCAGAGACAAATACTTCCCCAGCCCATTTTACCTCTCTGTAAAATGTTTAATTTGGGAGAAGCTGAGATTTTTTTTTCCAGGCAGACTAAGAGGCAGTGGGTGTGGGAGAATTTGGGGTGAGCTCCCTTGCAGGTTACTGACCATGGAAACATCTCATGAAAAGCTTTTGACTAGTGAAAGGAAAGAACTGCAGCTCTAGGTCTAAAATTCTGCCTCCAGAGACACCATTCAGAAAGCTCATAAAGTTTGCTGGAAAACCAACTAAATAGTGGAGAAGCCTTCCTTTTGTGAAGGAGCCCTAGTCCAGGTGGGTTTGTGGAGCTTTGGATGCAGAGAGTTTTCCAAGAGTGCTCACTCTATCCAAAGTGCATTAGCATATAAGAATCAGCCATTCAGGGACATCAAGACATTATTCTGTTACTTTCCAGTTATATTAGCTGCAGGATTATTAGGTTTTGTACCAGGATTTTCACATTTTCATTTTGGCTGCAGGATGTATGCCAGAAGGGTGCTTTATGTCCACTCCAGTAGTTTAAACAACTGTATGGTTTAAAGTGTTTCAGTGTACAATGGTGAGGAAGAGAAGCAGCTGCTTGAGAATGTTTTTGCACTGTTGCTCTTTGGATCAGTGCAGTCACTAAATTCACATAGACACATTACCAGCTTTTTCTTGGTCTCAAGGAGCTCCCAAACCATTGCTCATTAACACATCCTGTCATCAATATGTTTTAGAAGGTCTAATGGAATTAATTCATGAGCCTTCTCAGAAAGACATCACCCTAGCACAGCCTGTGAGCACCAAACTTAGGCAAGTTGTTTGAATACAGTTTTACTCAAAGTTTGTGGTCTTTTTGTGAATGCAAATTTAGCACTGGGGTTAAGTTTCTATTACATGGAGCCACATTCTCAACTAGTTACCTCTTTTGTGAATAAATCCATTTTCTTTAATTAAGAGGCTCATTTAGCATGTTACCAGTAGTAGTATTATCAGTAGTATTTAAATTTTATCCGTGGTGCTGGTGTTATTTAACTGGAGTGAGTGAGGAGTAGAAGTGGGATTTGTTCTTCACACCAACCAAGCAAACAAGCACATGTGAGATATGAATAAAGTGTGTTATAGTGCTATAGGAAATTTGGTTTATATCAGCACATTGTTTAAATACCAAGATAGAAGAACAAGGAAGCACAGTCTGATTTAAGTGGTAAGGACTGGTACAGTTGTGACCAAAGTCTAGTTATGTCCATCATCTGGTTTGTAGCCATGCTAATAGCCTTGTTTTATTTAGAGCAAAAGCTACCGGGGTGGGGCAGGATGGGTGCAGTGGCAGCTGTAACACAGATCCAGCATTTTCCAGAAACGTGGATGAGAAGTTCAAAGCAGTGTTTATGAGAATTCAGTTCCCAAAAGAACAAACTTCTGCAACTAGAGGCTTGATATATTTTTGAACAAGTCACCAGAGTCCTATGAGATTGCTAAATGTCTAAGGCAGGGAGTTGCTGATTGTTTTTGCTGATAGGCAGGTGCAATGACTAAAACATAAACTGTAGGCTGAATTTAAAAAATTGCAATGAATCACAAACTAACTGTGCTTTTGCTTTGCCCAACCTGTTTTACCAATGGGACTGAAACTGCTAAACCAAAACTTTGAGCATGAATGTTGTTCCTTCTTGGCAAAAGACAGAGGACTCAATTATTTTTCTTCAGAGGTTTCTCTCTGTCACTTATCCCTCTGTGCTTGCTGTCACCTTGGTGATTCAGACTAGTGGGAAGGACCAGAATGAAGGGCTGCACTGGACATGTCCATGTGAGCTGGTGCACCCTGCACTGTGCTGACCATGGGGACACAGCAGCCTGGAGAGCCAAAGAAGCAAAGCAGAGCTTGAGCCTGAGACCATTGCTGCTGGCTGTCAGTGCAGGTACAGGCTGACTGCAACACAGCAGAACCACGGCCAGGGTGCAGGCAAACACAGGGGCATGTGTCTGTGTTGGTGGTCACTTGGGGGTGGTGCAGGTCCAGGTCTCTCAAATGTTTTTTAGTGAGCTGGAGTCCCAATGATCTGGAGAAATTGGATTAAGTAGAAAACCTCTTGCAATGGGGCAGAAGGGGAATCACTGGCATAGCTCCCTAAAATGTGAGTAAACTCTTTCCCCTTGGTGCTTTCAATTCCAAGACTATCTGCCTTTTGGAAAACAGGCTGGAGTGAAGTGTCAGTCCAGATGCAGAGTAATTGTGGAAGTCTCTAATACGCATTTATAGCATGCTTACACTCATAAATCTCAAAGCAAACTACAGCAACAGAAGAAGCAAAACCAAAAGCAGTAAACATTAGCAAACTGCCATTTGCTAGGGTATCATGGAAGTGGAAAAGCTTGTTGAATGCACAGCTGTGCAACTTTTTCTCCAGGCAGTTATGTTAGCTGGGTGGCATATGTGCAGTTGCGTTGATCATTACCAACCTCAAAGAGATAGCATTTACCTTCCCAAGGAGAGGCTCATAAAAGCAGGCTACTGTTAATGTGTACTTAATGCCCAGAAACTGGAGTGCCCCACCCCTGGAGAGTGTGGTAGGTGCTTGGATCATGCAGGTTTAGCAAGAAAGCATCAAATATTTCCTAGTTGCATGTGTGGGTTTTGTGATGGGGCCACCCAGTGCCTGGGTGTTGATTTTGTTCAGATGGTGGGCTCTGGTGGAAGAGTTGCAAAGCACTGGAGCACCTCAGGGCATCCCCTGAGAAAACACTGTCTTTGGAAAGATCACCTTCTTCCCCCTCTCTTGCCCACCAAATCCTGCATGCAGGGGCCAAGGGACTCTTGTATTCTGTTTGCAAAGGGAATAGAGCATCCTTGAATGAGATACTGATGCAAATGGGTTCATGTGTCATCTAATCATAGCATGAGAGAAACAGTGGGCAGATACAGGAGGCAGATTTACTGCTGACTTTACAACAGCCCCACGAAAGAAAAGTGTTAAGCATAGGTGATGAGAGTGGAGAGTATTCTACTATGGTAGCTGTGTGATACAGAAATTAATGTAGGACTAGCCTGGCTTTTGGCTGGAACAGATTTTTTTTAACCTCTTTATAGGCCACCCATAAGTTAGTAAACCTGCCATGGAGAGAAATTTGAGCAAAATCCACAAGTTACAGTTGTGTACAATCCAATGAAGAAAAGAACAGCAAATGGAATATATTAGGAGATGTAAAACAAATTTTGGTTATGTGACGTTTGAGAACAAACCAAGGTCAGGTAACTTAAATAAGTTCTTTACCTTCATGGGAGGCTGCTTCCTGTTTGAAAAGAATCTGAAGCAGGATCACTGATGTGTTAACAGCTCTCCTATTCATTTGCAATGATCTGGTTCTGCTTTTTGTCCCTTAGTGATTACAGCCATTGAATTTGGACTGCTGATATATGTGAATTGTTTAAAAATTTATTCATATTTATGCCCTTGCTTGCTCCATTTGTCTGCCTGTCCAGAAGAGCCAGATGTCAATCACCGCTCTCTCCTCATAATGCTCCTTTTCCTTCTCTAGGGTCAGCCACTTCCACCCTAGTCCAGATTCATCACCTTATTTGTCTGTGATTTCTTTCCTTTTGGCATCTGCTGTCTTTTAACAGGTCCCCTCTGAGCAAGATTCAGCACAGACTATGACAGGCAACTCTCTTTGTATATGTAACACTTTCATGTTACACTTCCTAATCCTTCAGTAACCTGGTCTTCTTACGCTGCCATGGAAAGTGAAATACGGCTAAGCAGTTTAGTATCCCATCTCATTAGGTGAGGGGGTGGCTGAGGGCAGAATGCAGTCAGTCAGAGCGTCGGGGCTGGAAGCAAAAAGAGACTCAGACTCTTGAGTTTGGGACAGCCAGTGGGTCCTGCCACCTGTTGAGAGAGACAGAGGGGCGTGTGCCAAGCCTGACGCTGCAGGCAGAGGTGGGAAGGCAGAACAAGCTGTCACAACCATATTGCTGACAGGATGGAGATAAGCTACATTAATGCCTTGTACTTTGTACTGCTTTGTGCACTCCTGCTGGTTTCTGCCAATTGTTTTGGACTTGTTCAGGACTGCAAGTGGGATGTCTGCAGGAAATGGCCATAAAACAGCCAGGCTGTGATATTTAGTTGAGGAACAGGGGTTGGTGATTGTACAGTGTACAGCTCTTGCAACATTCCTTTGTCCCGCTTTTTCCACTACAGGTATAGGAATGTCATCCTGCTTCTTAAATTTTGTCCACCTCAGATCCTGAAAATTCTGACAGTAATTAGAAAATTTCTTCCACTAGTTTATTGCTTGCAGTATTTCTCATGGTGTTTTATATACTCCTCAAAGACTTATTAGTTGGATTCAGGCCAGTTTGCCTCTACCTTTGCATTTGAAAAGGTCTGCTTTAAAGACACTGCCTTGACTGATTTCAAGTAAAACAATTCTGGATTTAATGGAGAAGCTATAGGTCACGGTCAATCACATGGGAATTGTGACAGGTTGAAAGTACCCGGAAATTTATTAGCAGATTATTCTGGGTATTGAAGCCTCCACTGGGAATGAAAAGCAAGAAACTCTTAAGTAGTAGTGAGGTTTAGTTCATGAAAATGCCATTTGGTAATGGCAATATAATCAGATAATGCTGCCTTCCCTGCCAGTGGACACATTGGACAAGTGGCAAAGCATTGTGCTGGAAGGAGGTAGCAGCATGTAAACCTGCCTCCTAGCTACTCCAAACTGCTTTCTATTGCAAGTTTTGAGCTCTGCTGAAACACCTTTCTATTTGTTCTGACCCAATTCCCAGTTGATTGAGAAGCAGAATGGCTGTTGGGCAAAGCTCTTTGTTTTTGAGAGGTAATTGAAAAGATTATGAAAAGATTGCCCCATTTTTTTCTGGATTTTGTCGGTTTCCAATTGGTCAAGAGTTAGGTCTGGCTTCACTGCACCATGTCCATTAGCATCCTTTATCACTTGCTCTCTCACCCATAGACAAAGGTCACATGTCCTTGAATTCTATTAGATTTACATCAAGCAGTCCTTGACATCATGCATCAAAAAGTACTGTGGGACCAGTCAGAGCAGGCAGTTGTTCTCAAGATGACCTGATTTTTCTTCAGTAGGCGATGCTGGAAGATATTCTTTTATTTGCTTCTCCACCAAAATGTCCTTTTTTATGAGTTCCATTTGCTGCCTTCTCTTCCACAGGTTGCCTGGACATTCAGAAAGTTTGAAAGCAAGGCATTTTATTCCACAGTTCCATTACTGCAATGTCACTGGTACCACTATCCCCTTCTAATCAAAGCTAGGCCACCAAATGATATTGCTGGCTTGCTCTCATCCATGTGTATGGCTTTAGGTCTTTTGGTGGTGAAGAAGAGTGGAGTAAGTGTATATCTGACATGGTTTAGGGTATGTGCCAGTTTAGAACTCCCACTAAAACCCATGCTCCTCTAACTCACTCCCCTCCTGGCCACTCCCCTGCTGCAGAGGAGAATTGGAGGCACGACAGGTTGAGATAAGAACAATTTACTGGAAAGAGCAATGAGAAGAGAAAACAAACAGTAGCAGCAGCTACTAATGACAGAGGGTATAGGAAAGGGAGGATTCACACACAAAACCCCCAGCAGCCAACAGGACTGGACAGCTCCCCCTGCCATGCTCAATTGACCAAAAAGAATGCCTTCTTCCCAGAAGAGACTCCCTTACCTCCAACCTCAGCAGTGACATGTGGTGGTACAGAATAACCTCTGGGTTCCAGCCATGCCCCCTCCTGGCTACTGCAAAATTAACCCTGTCCTGGCCAGACCCAGGACAGCATTCTAAATTATTATGCTTTTCAGGCATCCCCTTAGTTTGGTTTCCTCTAGGATAATTTAATGTTTTCTAGCACTGAAAAAGTTATATGGTGATGCTTTTTATAAGGTGATCAACAAGCTCTGGCTGTGAAGTCTTAATTGTGTATTACTTTTTGCTGTCCTGTTTCTGCCATTGCTCTCTGCTCTATGGGAAAATCATGCATGACTCCTTTGGCCAAGAACGCTCTCAGGGAAATCAGAACAGTTTTACTTGTTTGTGTTTTGCAATCCAATGACAGTTGTAGCAACATCATTTTCTGAGGCTGTATTGCAGAAGGCTGGAAGGGAGAAATGTCTGCTGGAATGTCTTTTAGGGCAGATAGAAAAATAACGCACTTGCTGCTTGCAACCCCTCCATTTTCCATGCTTCATCTTAAATGACTGCTTTTATTTTTACTTAAATATTTTTGGGATCCAACAGACACTTTCCCATAATAGTTACAAATTGCCTTTGCAGTGGTAGAGAGACATGAACTTGCCATTGTGGTGCTGAGGCTTTCTGCAGGTGCACAGGCAAAGGCATCTTCAGTAAAGTATTCTTATTGATCTGTTGGTTGAGTTGTGTTTTGTTCTGTTTAATAAACAAATATCTATTTGCTAAACAGTTTAAAAAAGCAGCACCTGTCTATATAAATAACATTTTGAGTTTCTTCAGGGATCTTCTTGGATTTGAAGGATTTACATTGACGTACTCCTTTAAGTGTAAAATTATGAAATGTCATAACCACTGATTAATTTGATCAGATAAAGCAGATCAAATGAGTAAGGCAGTTTGGAAATCTAGTTATTTTCAGCTATGTCTGTATGACATACCTCTATTAGCATCTTCATTAACTGCTTTCAGGTGAGAGGTAGGAACAAAAGAATGATTTCAACTGGGAAGGATGTAGGTTAGTAGTCCCGAAGTTCACTTGCAGTTGTGTTTACTAGCTCCAGGTTTTTATGGTGGAGGCCAGAGGTTTACATTTACATTGATGAAATTAAAAGTGAAAGAACTGTAGCTTTTCATCAGAGCTGCGGTGCCTTTGACCTACATTAGCTTCTCTGCTTTCTGCCATCTCTCCACCAACTGCCTGAAAGTCTCAGCAATGCCTGGAAATATCAAGTGGAATTGGGACACCCTGACTTGTCACCTGTTATAACCCCAAATCTTTGTCTTAAGAACTATGTATGTTGTCAGAGTGATATCAATGGATTTAGCAGAGGCTCCCAGTCAGGGAGTTTCTCTGACTACACTGAGCTTCTGTAAAGGCTCTTAACAGGGACAGGGATGGTCATCATTTTCCAGTAGGATCCTGTGGGGCTAGATTCAATTCTTGGCACTGGCCCTGTAAATCTTGGAGGGGGTTGTGCAAAAATGGTTTTTACCTATGATCAGTGTCAGTAACAGTGGGGTCAGATGCCATCCCTGGGATGTGGCCCATCCTTGGCATGTGTGGTGGCACTGAGGATGGGGTGGTGCAGGCTACGACTTGGGCTGAACCGTGTCACTTGGGATGCCAACTGGGTAGGAGGGTATGGTGTGGCTCACCCCAGTCACCCAACCCACTGGGCTGCAGCTTCCACTGTTGTCTGTGCCAGGTGGAAACTTCAGGGGTGGCTGTTGTCATGGCACACTCGCCTGCCAGCTTCACTGGGTGGGTCCCCCATCCACAGGTTAAGTGGAGGAAGTCCAGGGCAGAGCCAGAGATGAAGCTGATTTTCCTTCAGTGATAATTTCGGCAACTTCGTTTCAAAACCCAAAGTTTTGGAACTTGTTTTGGGGTCCTTTTCTGTAGTGCTTTCTATTTGAGAGGTTCTTTTCTCTTGTGACATGGCTTATATTTGGGATTGTAACTTTTTTACAAATTTATGGTTTGTTCCATCAAGCCTGTATGAGACTTACAAAGAACAGGGGACTATGCTTCAGAGCTGAGTTTGCCCCTTCTATCTGAAAAAATCCCCAAATTGTTCCTGAATTTTAACTTTGTTTTCCCACCCTTATGTTTTTCTTATATTTTCCCACTCACAGAGAAAACAACAAAAGTTTGCTGCTTTCTTTGTCCCTAGCTGCCCACATTTGAAGTGTGTGGCTATTACTCTCTAACACCTATGTTTTACAAACATGAGTATTACAAATTACTGGCAAACATTTCAACAAAACAGATGCAACCATCAGGGAGGTGCAGGACATGAGCCACCTTCCCCCATGCCCCCACACTTCCGTGCCCTTGTTTCTCCTCTCTGTAATTTTAGGGCTGTTGGCTGCCCTGCCAAGGCAGGAGTGGTTTCCTGCCCCTGGGTCAGACTGAATGCAGTGTGGGCAGAGGCTCAGGTGGGCACAGCCTCTTGCTCCCCTGGGACAGTGTTGTATTGCTCCAAATAGTTTAGCTCTTGCAAATTGGCTGGTGGTGAACTGGGGCTATCTCCACTGGACCAGAGCAGGCTATGAGCTGGTGATACACCACAAAAAAGTAGTTGCTCTGCTCTTCAGAGGTTGCTGCCCCTGTGGTTCTCACCTTTGGCACGCTGACCTGGGCAGTGGGGACCTGGGCTTCAGGCTGCCCCTCAGCTCAGCCACTGTCACTCATAGAGCCAGAGTGCATACACAAGTCTTCCTCATCTTCCATCCTTTTCAGCAATGTTGTGCTTGGTCCCACAGCAGTCCTCCTGTCAGCTTCCCAGCCCCATGTTTCTTTCCTTTGTGTGGGTTAAGGGGTGGGGACAGTGACACAGCTACATCTGGCAGTAATGACAGAATTGGGTGATGGGAGCAGCACCCCAGAGAGAAGGCACATGTGGGGGAATACCAGTCCCTGGCCCATGTGTGTTTCCAGGGCCCTGACTCCTCTTCCCTTGCTCTCAGACAGGAGAGAGGTGCCTGGAGAGTTGCTCCAGCCTTGGGGGAAGCACAGACTTGCACATCCAGCAGTACCTGTCACGAGAAGGCTGAATGGCCTTTGAGACACAGCCTTTAGGAATGAAGGGATCAGATGATTGGTATGAGATACGTCTGTGGTTACTCTCTGATAGCTTTTGACGTCAGAGACCATCATCAGTGAATCACCTACATGTCTGTGTGACTGTCATCACTGCTGTGCTAAATATAAATGTCAAAGGGTATTGAGCTGCAGGAATAAATCAGACTCTGTTGGCATGTGGGTATCAGACAGGTCTTCCTCTTCTGTGTGTCCTTCTCTCTCTATTATGAAGCTTCCCCTTCGTCAATGGGAAGCAGCTGCAGGAACTCAAATCTAAGCCAGGAGTACAGGTTATATTTTCATACACAGATCCACACATTGGATCTCTTCTTGCTGGTTCTGTCAAAATTGTATCAGTGAAGAGAGAGAGAAAGGTTTGCTTTGACAGTATTTTTGAGGTAGAAACACTGAGAGACTGAGAAGCATTTTCACACCCTTTTTTATACAGAATGTGTGATTTTTAAATAAGCACCAGAGAGAAAGTAACTTTGCCAAGGCTACCAGCCCTGCTGCCTGATCTGTGGACATGGGTATGTTGTGTGATTCACATGGGTTCAGGTTAAAGCTAGACTCTCAATTTAGCAGTTTCAATTATAAACACAAATTATTGTTGTTATTTTCTGTTGAAAGCTGGGAGAAAGCAGTAGGAAAATTCCCTTATAGCCAGACATTTCATATAGCCAGACATTATTTTCTTTATTTTTTCAGTAAATCTGGTTGGGTTTTTTTTACATCAATAAAATGGTGATGAAGAAGGCCAAGAGAAAAATGTCAGGAACCTGAAACTGCTTGTTTACTTTCAAGCAACACTCTGCTCTGGCAACTGCAGTGGGGTTTTTTTAACCTGTTGTGCTCCTTTTACAACAGATGAAGTGGTAGTGAATTTAAAAATGAGCCTTGAATGTGCAAAGTAAATACGTCTTGATTTAAAAAACCTTTAAAAATCCTATGGAATGTAGAAAGAGGGGGCTAACACCACTCTACTACTCCTTTACTGAAGGCTGTTATGCAGATAATCCTGTATTGCATGATAAAAGAGAGTTTAACAATCTGTGATAAGGTTGTCTTTTGGGCATTTCTGTAAGGACTTTCCTTAATGATTAAGGAAAATCCTGTGGAAATAGTCAATTTTATAGCACACACACATACACACACACACATATATATATCTGTTTCAGTTTACTCATTAATATCAGAGAACTCTACAATAATGACTCAGGCTGCTATTTTCAGGGGGGAAAAATGGCAACAGTGCATCTGGGCTTGAAACCACCTCCTTCAGCAGTAGTGCAATATTCAGGATTATTTCACTTTGCATCACAGACAGGGGGATGTCTCATGCTGCTGCACATGAGGCTCACCCTCAGGCTTTGGCCCCTAATTTTAGAATACTGTGGCAACGTTATATCTTACATTTTCAGCATTTTATAAATAAGTGCTTCTGTGGAAATTAGGATTTCTTAATCCTTAGCCATTTGTTTACAACTGCTTTCCTCTTTGGATTATTTGCTGTCCCTTCCCAGAGCTGTGTTTTCCTGCCTGAGGCTTGGGTGGCTGATCTCTTCTTGTCACTCCATGGTGCCTTGAGTGGGCATTCCTGTGTGGGTCTCCTTGGCTGGAAATGAGGAGAAGCTTTGTTTCTGTCTTTCTCTATCATTCTCAGTTTCTGCCTCCCTCTTCTCAGCTGTACTTTTCCTCTTTCCTGTCTCTGTTCCTCTGCCTCAGGCACACCCATGGATGCAGGAAGGATCCTTCCAGGGGCTCCAACACAGAAAGAACTTCAAGCCTCCTTGCCTTCCATGCTGTCCCAGCTTTATGTCCATCTCATGGCTGCCAGCTCCCATCATTTGCTGCCATGCTTACTGTTCATCCTTTCTCTTCTCTTTCTCACATCACATGTCCCAGCTTCTTCCTCTCCCTTTGCCTCATGACACAGCCATCTCTCTGCTACTGTCCTGGAAGATCTGTCCTACATCTTTAGCCCATAGCCCCTCTTGCCTCCCTCTCCTGTGGTAAGCCCGAATATAGCTGTTAATATGTTCTCCAGAAACCTATCAAGGGGGAAAGAGCTGGCAACTTTTGTCAGAGGAGCATGGAGTTGTATTCAGTACAGATAGTACTTAGTCCCTGAAGCCTGAAAATGTAGGAAGGTGGGAGACAACTGTGAGAAACAGAAATGCCAGAAAAATGTGGAGGATTTGGCAGCCCTGTCTTTATGTCTACTGTGTTATCCTGCAGAACAGAATTGAAGACAAACATATGAATGTGCTAACATTTAAGTTATTGATGCAAGTCTGTTACTGAATTACTTTGAGGAATTTTATTTTTTTTAGTTTCAAGGTTAATTTTTTTGGTCATTGTTCTGCTCTATTTAGTTTCTCTTCAGGTAATAGTTTTGAAAAGGTACATTACAGAACAACTCCAAACCTCTGTCTTTCAAAATGCTTGTTCAATATTGCTCTCCTTTGGCTAAAATCATACCAGACCTAATTGAATTCTGTCAGATTGCCATTGCTTGATGTCACTAGCCCAGCACCAGACTGTAGTGTGAACCTTTGGGAAAATCCATCATAAAAACACTAGTAGGAAACTGGTTAATACCAGTCTAATGGAGTTTATCAGATTATCTTAAGAGTACATACCTCTGCAACCCCTTTGTAACTCTGTCACCTGGACTGCCCAGTTCTTTTAACCATTGTTAGGCTGAAAAAATGGGGAAAATTCAAAGTTCTTTGAGTGCAAAAAGTAGCAGGGATCAAAACAGTGGATGATTTCAAGATCAGCCTAATCATTATTCAGTATTGTGCTTACCTCTGATGGGAGATAATACTACTGTGTCCCTCCTTGTCTGAAACTGCTTACAGATGCTCTCTGCAGTTCACATCATGTGTGCAGTCAAGTCTTGCCATGTCTACCTCTGCTGATACAAAGTTGCCACTGCTGATACAAAGCTGCATACTCTGGGAATACCATTTACCATCATTGTAAATAATGCTGTACTCATTACAAAGCTCTAAAGTGACCTAAAATTTATCTATTCTAATTACTGTAACATAACTATTGACCTCACTCAATAAACTGATTGAACTCACAAAAGATAGTTTCAGTAATAAGAAGCAAAATGAAGTGCTACTTGATGTAAATATATAGATTATCTGGCTCAGGAAGAAGTGAAGACAGACAGGACATAGACCTGAACTGCTAACTCATTCAGACAGCTTTTCTTGTCTTGAACTGGAACTGAAGTTGAATCATTACTTTGAAGTCTCGGCTGTGTTTGATCTAGAACTGAACTGTTTCCAACTTGCCTTTTGCAAAGTGTCTCTAGCTACTGCTCTTGAATCCTGACATCCTCCTGTGCCAGCCTGCATGGCCTGTGCTGTGTTGGCAGCTGCATGGCAGCACTGCATGGCAGTCTTTTCCCCTGCACTACTTGGGCTGTCATCCTGCTCTGCTCTCAGTTGCTTTGGAGATCAGTGCGAGACAGACCTCACCCATGCCCAGGGTGGCGTTGAGCTGGGCTTCACACTGCTGCTGAAAAGGCTGCAGAGGGAAGGAGTTGGGAATGCAGTCCAGACTCACACTAAGAGCCTGCTTCTATCTTTCAACCCGTAAATCTTCTGTAAACAGTTAGGTGGTTCAGTACGAGCAAGCTTGAGGTGGTTCATACTACCCAGACTGGCTAACAAATATTTACTGATCTCCAGCCAAGTTAAAGTGCAGTCATGCTTTCAAATTGGTGATTCTGTCCCTTCCCTGACCAGTGAAGTAAAAATAAATGGTTTTTTTCTGTATTATATGAATAAGGGCCGACACTTTGTCATTTTCAAACCCTGGTCATGATAACCATTGCCCTAGCAATTAGACCATCTCAATGCACAAGGTGAGAGGGTGCTGGCTCCTGGGTCTTCCTGAGGCTTTTGCCAGCATGGATGCTAAAGCTCACCCAGTGGATTACAGGCACTGGGTCCTCCTCTTCTCAGAGCATCAGGTGTATCTTCATGCAGTTACCTGCATTTTACAACACAGAGCTATAAATATATCAGTAGAAACAGAGTTTCTCAGTGGGCAGAAAATGGCATGCTGCAGAATGCTTACTGATACGCATCTGACTCTCTTGGGTTAGTTTTTACTTTGCTTTCAAACTTAAATAAAATTCAATTCATTTATCTTGATTGAAGGTTGCATTGAAGGTTCCAGTCAGATGTGCTACAGCTTTCTTAGTTTTTCTGAACCTTCCAGGAAGACCCTTGGCCATCGAGAGTCTCATGATCCATTACCAGGTGCCTTGAGGAGGCACACACACATGCTGTGCTGTGCCACACTGCTTGGCCCTCAGGACCATGCTGTGCTGGACAGATTCCTTGCCACAGGGTAACCTCAGCTGGCCAGTCACAATGGAAGAGCCCAGAGGTGGCATCTACTTGGTACCAGTAGTGACACCATGGCACATACTTGTTTTTCTCTTGAGGTGAAGCAACATACTGTCATTTGAACATCCAGTTGAAAATCCTGTGAAAAGTCTGAAGACCTCAGTATGGGTGAGCCTCTCTCCCAGTGGGAAGCCTGGGCAGTATGCCATGGCCTGATCATAGGCCTGTCTGCCACTGCTACCCTCCAGTGTCAGAAAGAACTAAAGGTCTTGTAGCCTGCTGCTGTCTTTTCAATCGCGTTAATGTAGTAGTTACCTTTCTTGAGAGCATTTGTCATTCTTGCTTGGTGTACAATGGGAGCCAGAAACTCCTGGTTCAAAACCATAGTCCATAGTTCCTATATTTGTGAATATAATGATAAATTATGTAGGGAAAATTCTATTTTTGAATAGATGCCCTTCCAGTTAGGCCACCATTAATGGTGTACATTATTAAGCCTTAGTCAGTATAATGTTGTGCTGTGTGGGAAGGAATCCCAGGCTTAGTCTATTTTAGACCTCTAATGGTTGATTAAAAATGAGTTATAGTAGCAGAGTTCAAATATTTGGTGATTATTGCTGAGCTGGACTACTATCAGGCAGTTTTAAAAATAAAATTCGCAATTTGAAGAGTATAATTGAAGTTCCTTTAGAGAGCTCTGCTTGACCTTTCAGCAAATGCACTGGATTTCCTGAAACAGCAGTCACAGGCAGGGCGATGCCACAGGGCAGTGCCAACCAGCATGGTCCTGCTGCTTGATGGGGCTGTTGACCTCTCCTTGCTGATCCTCTGCTTCTTGTGAGGCTCATCATGGTGGCTGCAGGGCTGATGATCTTTAAGTGTCTTTTTAGGGGAAACAGTGGGAAACTAAATTGCCACATAGGGAGGATCTTCCAGGAAACAAAAATTTGTATGAAAAAGATAAATGAGGCACAGAATGTGATCAGCTGGTTCAACTTCCAGCGGTGTTTTGCTTGCAGAAGGGTGTCTGGGCTCTGCCACATCTATTCTGTTCCTCACAGAAGTTCAGTCTTCTGAAGCTGGTGAAGAATGGGAGCCAAATTTGTCTGTCCTTTTCCAGAAGTTCCCCAGGGTCAGTTTTGCCTGCACCCAGCCCTGAGTGTGTGCAGGCATGTAGTTTCATACAGAAATGATAAGCTCAGCTGTGATGCAGAAATGTCTCAGAACGAGTTTCCTTTCAAGGAAGCATACAAGCCCTTAGCCATGATGTGACTCTGCTGTGTATCTAATATTAATTAAACATTTGACAAGTGTTTTTTGGTTTTGTTTTGCAGGAAGAAATCATTCCTGTTTTCAGCTCTGTACGCTGCCTTTATATTTGGTGGTCGGCACCTAATGAACAAACGAGCAAAGTTTGAGCTGAGGAAGCCGCTCGTGCTCTGGTCTTTGAGCCTCGCCGTCTTCAGGTAGGCACTTCCTCACACCACCTGCCTTTGACACCAGGCCCTGAAGAGGTTTGGGCTTCTTCACCTCCAGCAGCACTGCTAATGCAACAACAGGCTCACACAGAAGTGGCATTCCTTTGCTTCTGCTACTCAGGGTTGTTTCCTGATCCACTCCTTAACATTGAAATTATCTCCTTTGACTTAGCAGGTCATAGAGTGTTTGAAGAGGGGAGAAATCAATAACAAAGGTGAAAATACAGGAGGACATGAGAAAAAGCACTTACCATTGCAATACATTTACCATGCAAGCTACAAATGGCAATAAACACATGAAGATGTTAGTCTTGTCTCAGGTGCTAGTAGTATTATGTTTATGTGGTGTGTATATGTGGAATATTTAGTCGGGACTCTGATCCCCATTACAGTGAGGTAAAACAAAAGTCACTGCTTTGATGACAGGTAAATTAGACCACTGTAATTGATATCAGGAGCTGACTTCTGGTTATTCCATGACAAATTGCTTGTGACTGTAGCAAAAAGGTGGCTCCACAGGGAAAGGCTGTTTCTTAGTGATGCACATCTCTTGGCTGTGTGTTGACTCCATATTTAGTATGGGGAATGTCATGTTTGGATTGTTGGTAGTTGCTGAAGTCAAATTGGCCAATCTGAACTTCACTTTACATGCTTAATATGCTAATTTTTAATGATGCTGAAGATAAATGAATGAATGAATAAACAAATGGTAATAAAAATAGCCCTTACAACACATGATTTTTGGTACAAATTACTAGTAACAGTACACAGATGACCTTAGGACTATCCTTCATTTCAGGGACTATGGGGACTGTAAGTTAGAGCTCACTGAACAACATACAGACCATCCACAAACCATTATCAAACACTGCTACTTGTATCTTTCTAATTTCAATATAATACTTATTGATTAACATGTTTGCTTACTGACCAGGCATGAATGGCGCATTGGTTTTCACAGAATGGGAATAGTTTTTGCTGAGAGACTCTACAGAGTAAAATAAAGCAGGAATGGGGAAGTTTGGATTTTTTCATGGCTTTTCCTTTTGTTTTCCAAAATTGTATCACCTTGAAACTTTCCAAAACTCTGGAAGGGAAAACAAATTGCATTTCTAATAGCTAGCACATGCTAACAAAAGAACTTTAATTTGGCTTGGTTTTAATAGTTCATCAGCACATCAAAGAATATCTCAGAGCACACAAAACTTTTAGTGGTCTGGATAACTTTGAGAGCAAGTTCTAACACTGTGGAAATTTGTAATTTTCATTTGATTGCACTTGGTGCTGTATTTCTGGCTGTGTGTCTAACATCATTTTGCTTTAAGGTCCTGTAAGCAATTGTCATTGTTTGTTCCAGAAATGACTGAATCTCAGCAGCTGTTGAATTGAATCCTAGATGGCATTTCAGTTTTGGATCAGTTTGTAAAGTTGTTTGTAGCCAGCAGGATCCCAATTCTGATAGCACTTTCTTAATAAATGTGGACAGTAGGAACTAGCACAAAGCATTTGTAGTTTAATTCTCAATCTGAGGCAGGGAAGCGTGATTTTGGAACTTTCCTTTGCATAAGATGTCTAGGGAGAATTTAAAAATCATATTATTTTGAGATGTGGCTGACATTCACAGTGTGGGGTTCTGAAACAATTTCACTGGCTAATTTCCTCTCAAAATCTCAAGTAATTGATGCACTGATCAATGAATAGCATGAATTTACACTGCACTGCCTAGATGGACTTTGAAATCAACAGATTCATTACTTGCTGATTGGAGTTTCCCATCATAATCATATGAAGTAGCTAAAAACTTATGGCCAGCATGAGCTGCTGAGTGATGCTGGGTGATATAAAACTGTGGACTTCATGTTTTGAAGCTTCAAGCTGCCAGGATGAATCTGCCACAGAGAGCACCTCAGGGCAGGTGCTCAAGGAGAGCTCTGCTTGTGCAGATGAGAAGCATTGGCCAGAAGGGCACAGCTGGGAGAGGGATTCACAACTCCACAGTCTGCTTCCTCTGTCAGCTCAAATAGCACTACTCAGGGACAAGGGTTCCCAAAGCCCTGCAGAACTCACCCTTTCCTCTGTGTGTTAGGAAAAGAGACAGCAGAGTGGAGGGGATGTGTCAGATGTTTGGTCTGCACAGAAGCACTGTGCGTTTAACCTGCTGGATTTGCTATGGGCATCAGTTGATTATGAATATTATATGACTATGTTTTGCTCTTCTGAGGTGCTGAGTAGTGTGCAGAAGAGAGAAATAGGGAAAGGGGAAAACTGACCCCAAATGTTTGCAGTAAGACAGCATGAAACCTTTGTAGCTTCCATAGCTACAAAACCCATACAAAACCCTTGACTTCTTCCCTGGAAAACAGGAGAGGTGACAAAGAATTAATGAAGACATGAGAGAAAGTGATAGAAGTGTTCACTAGATAGAAGTGTTCACTAGAACATCCATTACCTGGTGCTTCAGCACCAGTGTCCTTTCTGGGGCCATTTGTCACAACCTTACTGACTGTCTCAGCAAGCAGCGCTTTAAGTGCTGTAAACTTGCCAAGTAACTTGGATTTGGTTTTTTTCTGGTTCCTGTTGTAACTAGGTGTTGTGTTTATATATGCTTGGTCTGAAAGGCATTCCAGCTTTCTCCAAAGGTTATTCAGGTACATTTAGAGGACTGGATACTTACTATGGATCCAGGAAAATGTTCCTTAAATTTCAAAATATTTCCTCTTTGGCTTTCAGTGATGCCAAAATGCTCTGACTTTTACAATACCTTGCAGAAATTCTAAGTAATGTATTTGTCTGCCATGAGTGGTTGTACTGAGGAAGAAAAACCTGCCTGGAGAGCCCTCAGTATTCTGCCTCAAGGTCAGTGTGAGGATTTTTTCTAGGCTCCTTGCTTATCTCCCTTTTAACACTCCTACCATTTTACCTGCTTCAAATATCCTCGGAAATAGTAACACTTAGCAGAGGCTGAAAAGATGTGTTTTGGGCTTTAAAAGAAAAGGAAATTGCCTGCCAGGCAATCACATGGTCCTTCTTCAGAAGGTATCCTGTATGCCCTCACTCTTGCCAAGATCATTTAAATGTGGTAGCTCCTACAGTAGCAAACTCGCCACGCTTATAAATAAACAAAACAATTACACCACCCTGCTGAGCTTGCTGAGCATTCAGGAGCCTGGTCAAGAGGGAGTTTTGTGTCAACACTGGCAGCCAGCAGGATTTCTGAGAGAAAAAGCAGCTTTATTTCCCTTTGAAAGCATTGACTAATTTTGAACATTTTGTCACTGAAAACTTCAGTAGGAGCAATGACAGTAAATCTTGCTTTTCATTTGGAAACCACTGTGAAAACATCATCTCCTGAAATCTTTGGCTGAGAAATCATTTTGAGATACTGGGCGTGCTGGGCTGGTTTGGTCTTTTGGTCCCTAGCAGGTTTGTTGACTTGTTTCAGTCATTGAAGATTTGTTCTGTTTTGTTTTGGTTTGTTTTCTACACTTTATTAAGTGTGTTTACCCAGCCTGGTTATGTACTGAGGTCACTGGGGAGCAGAACCATGTTGCTCTGTGGTAACAGGAACCTGCTGTTAGGCAGCTACACAAAACGTCCTTCTTCAGTCCCATAAGACCCCAAGGAAACCATTACTGTTTCACCTACAGAATTAAAGGGACAGTCAGTCCTGTATTTTTGAATATTTCTTGGGGGCAAAACACATCAAACCTGAATTGCCAGTTTTATATTTGTGACACTTTGAAGATAAAGTCGGGGCAATCCATCGAATGTTTTACTTGGAGTCTATCAAAGCTGAGGCCAGGACTCACAGAATACAAGTCATTAATTCATGTTTTCATTACATCTCAGATGGATTTTTGTAATTCCTTTTATAGGCCACAGAGCCTGTGTATGGGTAGCTTTTCTTTCAAGGAGCTTAAACGTGTTTGATCACCTCGTCTTCACAGAGGACAGCAGCATGGCACCATTTTCCTATGCATCCTTAAGGGGCTGACAACAGAAGTTTCAGGGTCAAGGCTCTAACTAATAATAGTAAAAGGTTGTCTTCCCTAGGGAGTGCTGTCACATCAATGCAGGAGGCAAGGAAGCTAAAGCATCTAACGTGATGCAATCATTTGTAGGCAGAGGCTAAGCTTGACTTTGGCTGCTGGGTGCAGTGAAAGGAAGAATATCTCTTCATCTAGGCAAGCCACACCACTATAATGCTCTTATCATCTCCTGAGATCACTTAGATTCTAATCCAAACCCAGCTGTGCATTGTAGCTGTGGTGGAAATGCGTAGATGTCAGTACAGGGTTTCTAAATGCCTTTCTCCCACTTTCTCTAAGCAGTAGAAATAGTATCAAATGTAGCTAAAAGGTTGCTACCTGCTTGCCACGGAGGTAACCAGAGCCTCAAAAGCAAAGTAATTCCCACAACAACAGGTGTTATAATTGAAAGACAAACCCCAAAAGACACACTAAAGGAAGGTGACTCACTTTGCCTTTACAGAACTGGTGTTGACTGATTTCCTACTGAAAGCACAGCAGCACGTGTAAAGGGGTTTGCAGCCACAGAGGGCTCCTGACAAGGGAATCCCAGACATGCCTTTATGTGAAGAGCTCAATTCTGAGCTGAATTAAACAGAAAACACAAAACATATCTTTAAAGAAAAGATTTCAGTTGCTTGGCTTTGTCACTCTGAAATACATTCTAGTTATCATGTGTGTAAGTAGGAAAATCAATTAAAGATGATTGAGATTTATGTCCCATTGTAAGGACTGCTGTTCACAGATACTTGCTGTGGAGATTTAAACACAATTTAATTTCATATGTTGCTGAGCAACCCATCAAAATCTTAAAATACTCTGAAATTTTATAAGGTCCTGACAGTACATTCAAAGAGAAAATTAATTACTGAAAAGAGGAATGTTTGCCAAATAACGTTGAAAATTAATAAGCACATTTAGGGTGAATTAATAATCTTCTCACTTATAAATTTAAAAGGAAGTTAATTCAAAGTGAAACATTCCCTATATTTGTAAAGCATTTGTTATACATATTCTCAGGACATTTCTCAGAACCCAAATCAGTAAAAGGTTTAATATACACCAACTTAACAATTTATTTCTATAGAACCATGTTCATCTTTACATACTTACCTGATTTTCTTGCATGACAGATAAAGACATCTTTTTAATTACCATTTTGGAGATGAAGTTGAATGTTGGGTGAAGAATAGAAATTCAGAATGATTGGAGAGAAGACAAAATTCCATTGGATAAGATTTAACAGTTTAAGAATAAAAGTTTTTTTTCCATAAGTTACTGTAATTCCAGTAGGAAAATAGAAACAGCATTGTGTAGAGTGAATTCATACAGTGCAAGACAACTGCTATCTGGCATTAAAAAAAACTTTGTAGAGGTGATAAAAATATAAAATAAACTGTCACAAAACAAAGAACTGTCAAGAAGATATATCTCCAATATCTACCTTATTTATTCTAACTAACCTTATTCCCAGGTTTGTAACTGATGTGGCAAAATACTGTGCCCATCTTCTAAAATCTCACCCCTTTGTTCACTCTGCTGTTACTCTTGTGGACTCCTGTGTCCATCAAAGTAATTTTGAATGTAAGCTGATTTTACTGTTTTTACCTACTCAGGCCTAATTAAAAGTAAACCAAGAAGTAACTGTGAGACCTGGCTGATTCTACTTTACAGGGGATATGGAAGGGGCTGTCTAAAAATTATTATGAGAAGTCTCTTCTCAGTGCTAAGCTGGGCCTCCTTTCTTTAAGACCTTTGCTTTTTCTCTGACTTAGCTTGCTTGCCTTTATTGCTGGAAAATGAACATCTTAGCAAAGTGAATTCAGTACATCATTTGAAAAACTGTTGTGCTCATTTTGCCCCCGTTCCTTCCCCTCTCTCACAATCAATGAGTGTGTTGACACTCAGTGTATCACCTTGAATTTCTTGTGAGTTCATCCTGTCCCAGCCCACAGGAGCCCTCACAGGTCACCCACCACCTAGCATGAATAATACCCAAAGCAAAGCTCCTGAGAGTGAAACTTTGCCTCTCAATTTTATACAGGGATCAGACTGAAGTGCACATTTGAAGAATAAAGAACATCTGTCTGGTGGCTTAAGTAGGGAACTGTACTAGAGAGAAAGTATATAATTAATTTAAAAGGAATCAATCAAATCCATCAATCAAATTCTCTGCCTGTGTGGCAGCACTTCTGCATTTTACTCAGCCTCAACACTTGGTTCATGAGCATGGTGAAAGGGCCTCCCCCATGCAGAAATCCCTGGGGAACTGTATCTCCATGTGTTTCCTTCTGAGTAAGTCTCTGACAGCTTGTGCTTGTTGGAGGCAGTGGGAATACAACACTGAGAGGTGTTAACTTGCATGACCTATCAAATCCAGCGCTTCCTCTGCAGCCAGGCTGCCAAGAAACCCTGCCAGAGCCAGCAGGGCTCGCACGCAGGGCTGGGCTGCGCACGGGCATCATCGGCCCGCGATTTAGCAGAGTCACAGTTTGGTCACAAGTTCAGCTTCTTCCAAACAAATGTGTCTCCTTGTGCCTGTACCATTCAGCATCCTCCCCCCAGGTTGTTGAATTTAAAAGAAAAATAAATTATTTGCCAGCTGTAGGCAAATCCCTGAGATGTGAACTTCTTTAGGTGCTTGCAGGAGCATCACCCCACTGAGGACAGAATGAAAAAGAAGATCAGTGGCTCCAGGCCAGCAATTGGTATTAAATTATGGATCTGAGCAGCTCATTACAATTGTATTATAACTTCTAGCTTCTTTAAGCCTCCTTTATTCTGTCAAATGCTAGTGTTTCCCTGTAACTTAGATTTTTCTTACTTTGTTATCTGCCAGTTTTACAGCTTTACTGATAGCTGGCTTCATTGGTTGGCTTGATTCTTTGCTAAATCTTTTACTTTATTACTGTTTGGCTTTATTTGCATAGGATAATTTCAAACTCCTGAATACATAAATTTCAGTGCTATACATGACAGTTACTCTGCCAACTTGATACTTTTGATCCTGTAAGTATCTTTAATTTATCCTGCAGAACTAGATAATGCCACTTTTTTGGATTATCATTTAAATCACTGCAATTCTGTACTTACTCAAAGATTGCCTTGAGATGATGTTGGATGCTGAGAATAATTTTCAGTAACAACACAGGAACAAGTGCAAATGCCCCTGATGCATTCATTAAGGACTGCTTAAGAGGCACACTGTGCTTATGAATCCTCATGGGCTACTTTAGAAATCCTCAGATGGACTCCTTAATTCCTATGAGATTTTGCACCAAACACGAGGCTTAAGTAGAAAATTGATTTTTTTTTTCCTTTCTAGTAATTGAGCCACAGTCCAAACTTGTTGAAATAAATATCCAAGAACTAGGAAATACTTCTTGGAAGAAAAATATCTCACTGATTATGCAGCCTTCACAGGGTGCCAGAGAATTTTAGCTACAGCAAAGTCCACTTATTATTTACTGATGGTATTGCTCAAGAAGTAACAACTTTAATCAGGAAATACTGTTCCTGCAAGTTCCCACCCTCCATGTGCTAGGTCACCAGGAAGCAATGTCAGGTAGCAGCACACTGAATGGGGTAAAACCAGGTGATAGGTAATTACTATTGATTAGCTTATAACTAACTCTTTGGAAATCAGAGGAGATGCAAGGATGAATGGTTAAAGCTGGAAAATTATTTTTCATTCTCTGTAAGAAAAGAGTTATGTGATTTGTGGCAGTGTGTGGGTACAAGAGTGTCCCTCTGGTGTTCCCTGGGCGATGATTGTGTGCAGCTGCCCTTCAGCCTGACCACTGCTCCCTGCTTATCTCTGCCAAAACCCAGCTGGCCTTGCACAGCTGCTGAGCACTCTGGGTAGGGCTCTCCATGCTAGAATAACTCTCTTCACTTTTGCCAGTGATCTTCCCCTCTGTTGCACAGACTACTGGTAGGGATCTACACCCCAGCTTTTTTTTTTTTTCAGCTGTGCTTTTTAGGCAGTGCAAGTTCTTCCACCAGCTCACAAAGCTTCACATATTGAGTTTTTGGTTTTGTGCTCTGCTCTTGGGATTGCCTGAATATAGCTATTCCAAAGGAAGGCATATCTGGAGAACCAAACTACATTTATTCAGGCTCCATGAGGAGAGACTGGAAGGTACCTGTGGTAGATTGATTTTTATCCACACATACAAATAAGCCTTACAAATAGTAGTTGCAGCAATTGGCAGAATTGTTGAGTTTGCCACTTTAGCAGGGGAGAGTCAGATGGATTTTCCTCTGCTGTTAATGTATTTAAAATCTCCAGATGACAGTGTCCATTGATCAGGAGCCCTGCAGAGATGTCACTCCTTGGTATGCTTAATGAGGTCCCTGAGGAGGGAAGGAAATAAGTTAGGTCTGGCTTTCCTTCCAGTTTTGTCAATAAAAAGGACAAAGAAATGGTTTGGGGAGCCAGGTGAGTTGTGACTAAGAAATCTGCCTACAAGAGGGAAGAGCTGAAGGGAGTGGCCCCATACTGAGGAATTTATTGCAAGAAGAAAAAAAAAGCTGATGCAGGATGCACAGTATCTGCCCTCACTTGGAAACCACAGAGCGAGCCATCACTTTGATAGACCTCATTACCTTCCCCAAAATTTATCACATGGGATCCTAACACCACCCAGGCGTGCATGCATATGCTTATGGGTCTGTATAGCTGTACACATGATATATTATTTCTTGGAGCCCTGTAAAATATTTGCACAATTTCTAAATCAGTCTGAGCTGGCCTGACTTCAGATTTTGGTCCCACCTGAAAACTCAATTGATTTGCATTGCAAAGCTTTCTAGAAATGCATCTGGATCACTACAGTAGACAGGTCTGAAAAGCAAGGCTTGTGTGCTTGGTTCAGTGGTAGGGGTCTTTTTTAGAAATGGAAGGGAAATTCTCTCAAATTTGCTTTGGGATTTTGATAGGACTGAGCCCAAACCTAAAAGTATGTGTGAGTTTATGCAACAAGAAATTTTCTGCCAAGAAGACTGATGATAACTGCAAAGATCAGCACAAGTTGTGCTCACACACATGGTTCTGAAAGCCAGAGAACCTCATTATAAAACACTTCCAGTGCTGCTAACCAGCAGGTTTTAGGATAAGAAAGCACCATTCTGTAAAAAAGTGTTATTCCTCATCTTCCCCTATTCCTACCTTTTTTTTTTTTAACTACTGTGGCTTGGACTTTGCCCTAAATGAGTCTCCTTCACCCTACAAGTCTGATAAAGGAGGACTGTGTGGGTGAACTGCAAGATTGACTTTTTCTCCTTCCCAGTTAGGAAATGGTCAGGGGCAGAGGCTGAGGAGCAACTGGGCTGCAAAACATCAGAAGGAAGGTTGAAGCTTGTTAAGTTCTTGGTGTGTTCATACCTTTTCATTTGTGTATGTTTTGGAGGGACCCATTTCTGTTATTCAGAGCAGTGGATTATAGAGATAAGAGTCTGTAATAAACATAATGGTACCTAATACAGCATTGGTACAGTTCCTGCTGTGCTCTCAACTGTAGCCTGTATATTTTTGAGCTTCTGAGTCACTCCTGGGATTTTCTGTCACCTTGTAAAGGAGCATATTTAAAACAAGATCCAGCAGAGATTCCAACCCTGTCTTGAGTTCCTTTTCAGTGACTTCCTAGAGCAGAGAGCTGCTCAGAGCACGGCACATTTGAACTCTCTAGTGCCAAGGCTGGCTGGAAGAGCTCCTACCTTTCCCAGTCTTTGTTTTCCCCACAATGAATGAGAGCAATGAAATCATGTCATTAAGAACTGGAGGAGAGACTGTTTTAGCTGCATCAGTCCAGGTACATGGCATGGCCCTGGAGCCAGCAAGAGCAGCACAGTGGGGTGGGCAGCAAGGCACTGCAGGCAGCACCTGCTTGTGGGCTGGGTGGAGGGGCTGGAGAGCTGCAGCAGGAGAGGGCTGGAGCTCACTGTGGGGTACATGGGTACAGGAGCTTAGAGCAGAGAGCAGCCACAGAGAGTGCCCATTGCTAGTAATCACATTCACCTCCCCAAGGAAAGCCAACATTTTCTAATAGTGCGTTCCCTCTCCGCTCTCAGCTGGAGAGGTAAAATTGCAAGTGGGAACAAAGGCATTAGTCATTGCAAGCTCTCAGGCAGTTTAGGAAGTTAAAGACATTTTCTAGTCGGAAACATTTGTGAAAATAGTGCTCTTAATTATAATGATTTAGTCATTTTATAGATACCTTGTAGCCTTTGAGACACACGGGATGAAGAGGATGGGTACTGTCTTCTTTTTAAAGAATGAGATTAACATAAGTGCTGTTAAATGGCTGTTACGTTAATTTTTGGAAAAGTGCTTTTAAAGGTGTTCAGTCACCATAAGAAAAAAGTGTATCATGGAACCAGGGTGCTTATTCCATTTTTTTTTCTTTTTCCTGCCTGTTGTAAGAGAATAAATTATAGTCACAAATTATTTTATATATAGGCTAGGCCTTGGAGGACACAGGCATGAGGGAGTTGTTCCTGTGTTTTTAATTATCTGCTGCAACTGAATTGTAGTAACTGAGCACATGGTTGTCTAAACACAGTTAATAAGGTGTTGTCTACACACAGTTAACGAGGGGTAAAATATAGTGGCAAAAACTTCCTTCTTTGTTTTGACAGTTTTACACTAAAATTGCTAGATATAGAATGAACATGTAAATAGTACCATAGTTCATCAGCACCAGAGAAAACTTGGTAACATTTTTTCACATCCGTGCCCAAAATTAGTTTTCTTAAAGGAAAATGTGAGAAAATTATAGCCAGTGTGATTTTTTTTTTCCCAGTGAAATGCAAACAATGTAGAGCAGAAGGGAGTTCAGCTTAGGTGCTCTGTAATGTTACAATGGTCCTAAATCCCAGACATACAAAAAGAAACATTGCAGTCCTCTGAAAGACTGAGATTGAAATAATCAGATTTTTTCATTTTACAGTGAAAGTTTAGGGTTCTGGTTTTGTCCATAGTTGACTCAATGGTTGTGTCTTCAAGCATTTCCTTCATAGATTTGGCTGGATAGCAGCCTTTTAGAAATGGATTTTCCACATACTCCATTGCTGATGAATAGGATTAAAACTCCATTTTTGTAGTTTTATCAATTGAAGGCATAAGTAAAGGAGAACAGGAGTTTTTAAGAATATTGGCATTGAATTTTCCACCTCACTTGTGTATCTGCTCATGTCACAAGCAGTTAAGCACCCCATCATGGATTCTGATCCATACCTGATTTTATTCTGGAGCTGAGTGGTGCAAAACAATGACAGTAGTTAAAACAGCTGCAAAACTTCCATAAGGGAGAAAATCCAAGTATTTTCTGCTACAGTTAAGGTCAGTTGCTGCAGTCTGGTCCTGTGCAAACTCAGGAGGTGTGACAGTGGGGAAGAGGTAGAAGCACGGAAACTCTTGAAACTCATTTCGTAGGTTCACATACTCTGTCACTTCTGTCCAGCTGTGTCAGGCCAAATCTACCCTGGTGTTTGCCTAATGTCCTTTCCTAAGGGAAAACAGAGGGAAGGCAAGGGTCTGACTGCCTCTGTGGAAGGCACATCTGGTGTTCAGGCTAGGTCAGAATGTTTTCAGCTGTTGGGTGTTTCTAGGACAGCACAGCTTTGTAAATTTGCACTGTGTGTCTCTGCACAGCACTCTGTATTTTTAGATCTTGAAAGTGTGCTGCCAAAATATCAAATGTACAAGCAATGAAGTGTTGTTAAGAGGTGTGCCAATAGCTTTTATGTCTATAAACTGTTTATCTTGAAAGGTATAGGTGTACCTTGAGTAATTAACATGAAGGACTCTGGACTTGAAGGTTTAGAGAGCAACTTCAAAAAGTTAAAAGAAAATCTGCAGTAGGTCAAAGGACTCTGAAGAAAATTCCTCCTAGTGGAGTGTGTTTACTGTTATTTCAGCTATACTGTTTTCAGTGATACAGAGTGAGGTCAGACCTCTTTCTCCTTACATCAAACAGACCTCATGGGTAGGGCAATGAACCACAGCTCACAGATTCACAGAATAACCTGAACTGGGAGAAATCCACAAGGGTCATCAAGTCTAACTCTTAAGTAAATGGCCCATACAGGGATTCAATCCACAGCCTTGGACTCATGAAGTTGCACATCATTTCTTGTCCCAACTCGGATACAGATTTTTGACAGGACAAGTAAAATTCAGTTTGCCTCACCTCTCTTTGAAATGGGTTTTATGCTTAACTACCTTACAAGGCTATCTCATAAGTAAAGTTCATAAAGTTCTGTGAGGAATTCCTACATAAAATGTTAAAGGCCTTGGAGATGTCAACACAGACAGAAGTCTGAAGGAAGTTACCTGAATAGACCCCAGCTCATGAACAGCTTTGTACCTAGCAGTTCTTCACGCAGGACTGTCTGACCTAAAGCAGTTGCTGGCCTGAATATTATTTAGGTTGGTAACTCTGGGACAGCCCAGGCTGGAGGTGGTAGGTCTTGGCTGTTGGAAAGCAGAGAAGACCAAGATTTTGGAATGGCAGAGAAAGGTCTGCTCTGTGGAGAGAAATGAGATGCTCTTTTCATCTGAAGTGGATTCAGTAAGGAGGCAGAGCCTTCTGGGGAGGTATCGGATCAGTTCTAGGAGGTAAAACAGAGAAGTGCTTTACAAATGTCTTAAAACAACAGTCTTTCTGCAGGATCAGGTCTCCCTCTTCATCACTAACCTTGGCATTGCTTGAAAGCCCTTTGGAAATGTTGAAAGACGATGAAACAACAGCCTAATTGCATTCATTTTGTTTGCCATTTCTTACAAAATAACAGTTGGGCTGAGTTCAGCAGCTGTGATTGGAACAAGTGTCTCTCTAGGATTTCTACATAACTCACTGTTAAGAAGTCCTATCTTTTAAATGCTTATAAAACACCTCAAAAATATTACATTTAGAGTTAAGAGTGACCAAATCCATACTCAGTACCATTCTTTTCAGACTTTTTTGTGAGTACTATATTGCTGTGTATCCTTCACGGACCAAGAGACTGATTAATTTTGTTTGGAAAGTTAAAAGCTCTCCCACAAACCTAGCAAAATATTTTTAATAACTAGGCACACACTTACAAAGCTGGTTCTTCTAGTCAGTTATTAATACAAATTAATATTTCATATAGACTGCCCTTGTGTCACATTGACCTTTTAGGATGTTGGGTGCCAGATCATTTTCTAGGCTGTTTTTTGTGATTTTCGAGGACTCATTATTTTGCAGTGACTTAACAACAGATCTCATTAACTCTGTGAAATCAAAATAAGAGCCATTAATGCCACGTAGGTCACTACGTGGAACAACAGTCAAATGATAGCTTTCAGTCATTGGTCACATTTAATTTGTGCTTAATGATCGGCTTTTCACCATACAGTACAAATATCATGATTTTGCAATCAAAGGTAAGTCTAAAGAAACCATATAATTTCTACACCAGTTTAAATACAGGAAGATCCAGGACTTACAGCAGTTCATGGAATTTATGTGACCTAAATTTTATTGAATACCATCAAGACAAACTACGACAGGAGTCACATCTGAGACCACATTTAGGTGGTCTGACAACCTTTTCGTGACACTATATATTAAGATTTTTGTGGGCATAATTGAATCATTCTCTCTTTTAGAAGATTTGTTCCATAGATTTTTTGTTCCAAGATATTTTCCTCTCTGGAAAATCCAATTTTTTTTTTTTTTTTTAAGTACTGCACCGTCACATATTGCACATTGTCCAGTGAAGTTCGTGCTGCTCCTCCCTTCCCCCTGCAGAGCTGGCCAGATGTGGACAAATATGTCCATCAGTGGAAAAAAGTCATAACAAGACGTAAGAGGTGATTCATTAAAAAAAAAAGAAGTGGAGGAACACCTACAATGAAATCTAACCAATCCACAAACACCCAAGAGCAGCTTGGATATCAGAAATCAGATCAAAACAATTGCAAATTCTGATGGGTTGTGTTGCCCCTTTGCCGTGTTCCTGCACACGTCAATCCCCCAGAAAGTGGGGCTCACAGAACCCACATTCTCTCAGTGATACCTGTAAACATGTGCCCATGGACACAACAAAAGTTTAAGGAAACTTAATTAGCTTTCCCAGCCTTGAAACAGGCTGGCACATCTGCCCACAAAAGTTTTTAGAGCAATAATCTTTGAATAAACACCCAGGCACCAGTAAAAGTCAGTAGGGTGTTGGTCCATAAGTCTGGTCAGCTCAAACCAGATTGTAGTGTATCCTTTCCTCATTTGTCATTACCCAGATAAATGCTTTAACCTGGACATTCCCTTTTGGTATTGCTCAACTTTAAAAAGAAGCTAGTCGCTCTATAGCCACATCCTGGGAGAACTGAAAAAAATGCAGTTCCTTTTTTTTTTTTTTTTTTGCAGATGATGAGGACAGACTCCCATAAGCATTCTGATTTAACAGCTAAAATTCTAAAATTTCATTTGACTGCCTTCTCTTTTTGCCATTAAGATTAGCAGTTTCACAGAGTACTCTGCTCCTAGGGGACCTGAAACTACCACAAAATAGAAAGACAGATTTTAGATTAGGAGCAGGCCAATGGTTCATTAAATCTTCCATCTTTCCCACTGGGCTGATAGTATAATCACCACAGCAATAGCAATACAGCAAGCACACTGTGATCTGACTACCCCACCTGTCTACACAGGTAATAGTTTAGGTTTATCTTTCTACAGTACAGCTGTAAATATATATTTAGTGTGTGGTTGCCATACAAATGCATATTCCCAGAACTCAGAATGCACAATGTGGTCGCCGTACAAATGCACATTCCCAGAATTGCCCTGTTTGCTAGGTAGGAACTGTCATCTACTTCCTCCCTGGAATAGGCCATTTCCCAGCACTGGTCTGCCAACTTTATCTCTAGTCACCTAGGAAAAAATAATACAAAACTTGAGAAAAACCCTTTCCTCTGCTGTTTGGCAAGTGCCCCCTTCAATGCCAGCATCCTCTGGGGGTGCCCCAGTGTCTATTGAGTCAGCCAAAACTACTGGTATTTCTCACATGGCCAAAGCAGGGTCTTATGGGAGACCAATAGAAATCTCCTACAAAAAGCTTAATTTCCAGCAACAAAATCTGTCAGTTTCTTAAGAAGTCTGTCACCTAGCCCTGTCTGCTGTGTTATTTTTGTGATGCACATCTTTGATGGGCTGGTACTGTGAGATTGCAGAATAAGTGAGTGATTGGAAAGAAGCTCTCCCTTACCAGGCAGAGAAGAAAAACTATAAGTACTTCCAGAGAACTGCAAAACAAACCTACCACTCACGTTGAAAATGCAAACTTGTTTTTAGAAATGAGTTAAAAGCACAGCAAGGGAACGACTGAATGACATGAGGTGTTCTTTGACATGGAGATGCACCCACCTTGGTACATGGTGCTTGGTAATACCAGGAGTTCCTGAGTTTCTGTACTCTTTTGACTACTGTCCAGTTGGGGACTTCAGCAGTGTTTTATGAAGCTGCATTTCTTTTCAGAGAGTTGTTTCTGATATGTGCTTCCTCCCTGCATTTTCCCAGCATTGGTTCATAGTTTGTGTGTGTTCTGTTGCTTGGCTAAGCACAGAAGGACTCTGCTGCCCCTTTGTACAGATACTGCTGCCTCCAGGTGTGCTTTTAGGACTGTCTTGCTGCTTGAACTGACAGACTGAGAGGTCACTGTACTTCCCACACTCCTGTGCTAAAGCAGTGCAACTCCTTCCTCTTTCCTGAGGATTGTGGGATTTAAATCAGAAGGGCACAGAAAGGCCATTTTATTATGTTATAACTCTTCAGCAGCAGAAGGAAAGCTCTGAATGACTGCCAAGGTACTGCTGCTGAACAGGAAGGTGAACATAGTTTGATTTTTCATGAAGGAAGATGTAGGAAGCTCCACATTCTTCACCTGCTGCCCTTTAGACATTTCAGAGTGCTGCCTCTGTAAATATTTCACATGCTAAAATAAAAAAAAAAAAAAGGAGAAAGAGTCAACAAACAACTAAAGAACCTGCTTCCCAGCTTTTCTTGCTGTTGTGGTACAAGCAGGCTGCAGTCAGTGTGGTCATCTCAGCTGCTTTCCCAGGATGCTGTCTGCTTGACGTGGCTTCCACAAAGGGGGACGTTGTGCTTTTTGCCATAGCCATGTGCTTCTAGGGCACAGACTTACCTGCCAGAACTCCTGTAAGTCACCATGACAGCAGGTGGGGGCAGAATTAATATTTTTTTCTCTTTTCCAGCTGGGCCTAAGGCTGGGAGCTGGAGCTGGAGCTGTGGGAGCTCTGTCTGGTTGGCTGGCTGGGTCACTGCTGGACCAGCCCAGCACACCCACAGCACACTGTAGTCCAACACCTCAGAGACTGGTTGAACCAGCTGGGCACTGCATGTACACTTTGCATGGTTTGTTTGGTTAAGTTTTTTTAAATCCAGAGCAGAGACTTTCCACTCTGTGATTATCCTTTAGGACATGTTGCTGTACTTCGTGCTGCGCTTCTAAATTTGTTCTTATTTGCAAGTCACATTCCCTGCTCAGTTCTGCAGTGTTGATCCTAGAGTGGAGTGTCCAGAAGTGTCAGGAGCCAAGTGCAGGGATGTGTCTCCATAGAAAGCAGGCCTAGCAAAAATGTGCAGTGACCTCCACTGTGAGGAGGAGCTGAGCCTGCTGCAATGCCATCTGGGGTTGGACTGAAGGCTTGAGGTACCTGCTACTCTTGTGGGCTTTTGACAAAAACACACTTCACTCCCTACTGGCAGGTAGGATGGAGACAGCAGAAAGTAGCAATAGTCTTCATACAATAACACCTGCATTGTCTACCCACCTCTCCAGCCAGCTCTCCAGCCCTTCTTAATTCTGCACATAACCCATACATGGGATGTGTTTTGAGGTCCTCTGAGTACTGGATTTCTGTGGCCAGGTTTTGGTATCAGGAGGACCATTCCTCATCCCTCTCCTCCCCTCGCCACTGGGGAAGAAGAGGTAGAGAATTCAGGAGTAAAGCTAAACCCAGGAAGAAGAGAAGATGGGGGGTGTTTTTAAGATTTAGCTTTTATTTCTCATTATGCTACTCTATTTTGATTGGTGATAAAGGAATTTCCCCAAGTTGACTCTGTTTTCCCCTTGATGATAACTGGTAAATGATCTCTTTTTGCCTTTATCCCAGCTCAGGAACCTTTTGATATATTTTCTCTCCCCTGTCCAGTTGTGGAGGAGATTGATAGAGCAGCTTTAGTGGCACCTGGCATGCAGCCAGGGTCAATCCACCAACCCCTGTTTGAAAACAAGTTTGAGACAGTAAAATATTTGTTTGTATTTTACTCATGGATATATTTTTATAATACTATGGAGACTAAAATATCAATTGGGCATTTTTTAACTTACCAGAGGAGGCACTGCCTGAAGGGAGGAGAATGTAGGGCACTCTGAGCCTGAGTAGATAAGAAAGCTGCATTAGATGATGCAGTTTCTGATCAGTCTCTCTAGTTGTAATTGTACAGACTGTAATTGTACAGTAATTCACTGCTACCTTATTTTGAAAATCCCTGCAGATGATTCCTACCAGACAGACTGCTTTGGTAAGCAGTTCATTTCAATACCTCACAAAAGCTACAGCAGAGAGCAGGGCAAGGACAGGATGAAGCAGAAGTGATTTACTGAGTAAGCAATGTCATCACTCTGCTGCACATCATGTCTTTGCAAGATACAAATTTGTTGGTTGATTTTACCTTACAGAACAAACAAGATTAAGTGGCAGAGGCACAGAAAGCAGGCTTATTTCTCTGGCTCCAAGACACATTTGCAGGCATGCATTAGATCTTTTTCAGTCTGGAGTGGCAGATACTTGTTGGCAAGGCAGTGTTTTGGCATGCAGCACTTCTCAAAAGCTTCTACCTGCTCATAGTGTCTATTTAGGTAATCAAATCAGTTACTTGGAGTTTGCTATCCTTCTTTGCATCAAGCCTTCCTTGGTGAATTATGTGAAAATGTAACTTGGTTTCTATTGAGAAAAAAAATACAGATTAGTTTGACTCACACTATGTAGAGCTGTAATTGGGGTCACTTCTAGAGTCATGGAACTAAAGGATGCCACCATCCTGAAGAATTGTAGAAAAGTGTGTGAGAGTGTGTGTGTGTGTGTGTGTGTGTGTGTGTGTGTGTGTGTGTGTGTGTGTTCCAAGGAGAGCTCTGCAGTATCTGCTAAATGGAAAGAAAGGCAGAATTACATCAATATAATATCAAAGACAGCAAAGGGACACTGTAATGCTCCCCAGGCAGAGACTCTGTGTCTCTGTTAGCAGTCTGAGTTAGATCCCTGGGTGTCCATACCAAATCACAGTTAGATCATTGTTTGCCTGCTGCTCCAACAAGTGTTCTTCTCATTTGCATTTGTGTTCATGGCACAGAATTTTCTTTAGTAGCAAACAATTTTTTAGAAAAGCAATACAGCTTCTTTATAGAGAAAGACATATTGCTTGCAGCTATTTGATTTCATTATTTAAAATTTCCTTTTCTCCCCCCATTTTAATGTCAGCACTGAGATACTTGCTAATGAGAGAAACCAGTGTATCATTAGGTATTCTGCCTGATCTTCCTCCACCCAGTTTTGCAACCACCCAAAACATAGGAGCAGGCAGCAGCATGCCCTGGCTAGCCTGAGGAGTTCACTGCCTGAGGAAGTGATCAGATCACATCTCTATCAGGATCTCTGGTCTTCTTCTGGGAATGAGAAATGCAGTTGCTGAGAAGAAAAAAAAAAAAAAAAAAAGGCAAGCTTTAAACACCAAAGAGAAGACACAGAATGAGTTGCACCTCATTTCAAAACTCCTCCTGCAGGTTTTGGCACTCTGCTGAGTTTAAATAACCAATGCCTGAAAGACGTGAGAAAAGTGTGCTGAGAGAACATTTCTGGGTGGAAACCACCCTATATGGAGAGAGGATGCACTGTGAGCTGTGTGGATGCTCAGAGCTCTGCACTGTCTCCTCTGCATGCAGGGGTGGGTGAACATGGGAGACTGCAGTGGCTCTCTTGCCTAAGCCTGGGAATGTGTGCATTGCTTTGGGCAATGCTAATGGGAAACCCAGACTCAGCTAAACTTTTTCAGCACACCTGGAAGCCACAGCAGGGTGATTTTTTACTTGCACATAGCACAAGAGGACTCATCTGGCAGCAGACCCGATGAGCAAATACCACTGTGCAAATAGCAGATAATAATAGTAGCTTTGTAAGTGCTCACAGTCGTCTGAATTTCTTGATGGTGCAGTGAAACCTCAGGCATCAGAAGGTAATGGTGCAGGAGCCAGGATGCAGCATACCTCTGTGGGTATGACCTGGCTGCAGAGCCCCATCTGTGATGCCACTGACAGCCCAAAGAGCAGCAGGCACTGTGGCACTCCACTGGGCTGCAGGTTCCATGCAGTGGACAGGGCAGAGCAAGCTGTATTGTTCCTTAGCAGCAGGCAGATTTTACTGGGTGTAGCAATGCTGCAGATTTGGAAATCTGAATACTCAGTGCATATTATATGTAAGTTAAGTAGCAGTTTTAATGTGCAGTAGGCTTGCTAGAACCATCTAGTCTGACCAAGAAGCATAAAAACTGCCATCAAACTCAGCTTTTGAGGCTGCCTGATGATTTAAAATGGCAGCTTTTTACAGAATACTGATTTTGCAAGAAAATGGCAAGTAACAGAGAACCTGCAACTTCAGAAGAACAGTTCCTTCTTTCACACACTTTGCATAAATGGTAGCTTGCATTACCCACATGTATTTATACACCAGTTTTAGGTGGCTTGTTTTGCCTGCTGCCATTTAACGACAGTGAGGCAGAGTGGGAACCAGGTTAGGTCAAGGTCACAAAGAAGTTAGAGGGGAAATAAGATGGAGCTGGGTAGAGGGATGAGGATGTATGATGTAGGCATAAAGTAAGATATACTCAACCCCTAGATAGATTGTGTCTGTCTTTGCTCTATTTCTTTTTGAAAGCTACTCCCTTCACCCAGTATTCATCACAACTTATGTGAGGCCTCCAAGCTACAGTAGTAGACAATGGGTAGGCATGTTCTTGCCATAAAACAATAGGCAAATCTCCTTCTGCAGAGCTCCTTGCTGGTGAGACAGAAGCCTTTGTTCCTGATATAAGCTGGATGTCAACCTATCCCCTCTGTAATTGCAGTAATTAATACTGTTACAAATCTGTTGAAGTTTCCCATTTACAGAACACTGTTATCTTGCATCTCACTTTGATGAGGTGAAGGTGCATCTGCTGTTTACAGCTGGATTTAACTACCTGTTTCCTCTGTTAGCAATGACCTGTTCAGGGATGAAGTCAAGCACGTGCACCAAAACAGTGGCTCTGACTGAGATTCCTCATCAAAATCTGTGTGCCTGGGTATGGCTCCTGTGGATGTAACAAATACAGGGAGAGATGAGAGGAAACTCTGAGGAAACCAGAAGAGTGAATTGGTCCTGATTATATTGCTAATACAACATTTTATCAACCCATTTCTTGTATTTTCCCAGCCATCAGTATCAAAACTCTACATGTTGATTTGAGCTGAAATAGAATGTTTTCCTGCTCCTGAAAGCTGAAGGATCATTCCTGTGGTAATGAAATAAAAAACACTGATGTTAGCATTCCAGACTTGCACCAGGAGATGTGGCTGCAGTCCAGTTTACAGGTTTGAGTTCAGAGTAACTTCCTAGAAGCCAGCAGAGCTTCTTCAACTTTCAAGCTGTCTCAAACTTATTATTTCAGCACAGTTATGGTCTTTTCCTCATAATGGTTTGAAGTGATGACATATAGATTTCAAATGTCCACTGACCTTTCCTAATTTTCTCTTTTTGTTTTAAAGTATATTCGGTGCTGTTCGAACTGGTGCTTACATGCTGTACATTTTGATGACCAAAGGCCTGAAACAGTCAGTGTGTGACCAGAGTTTTTACATTGGACCTGTCAGCAAATTCTGGGCATATGCATTCGTGCTAAGCAAAGCACCTGAACTAGGTGAGTACTCTCTCTCTTTCTCTCATATGCATTTGTGTATTTTGAGGGAAGAAATGTCCATGCAGACAGCACAAGAAGGGTCTCATCACTGTCAAAATCCCATTTAAGTCTCAGAAAAACTGAGTAAGCATAACCAAGCTCAAACTACATGTTTTAGCCCAGGAATAAACTGCAGTGATTATACACAGCAGTGTAGTCAAGAAGTAAAAGCAATCTGGTCCATACCTTTTCCTGAGCTACTTGCAGGCAAATAGGAGTGGCATAATTGGCAGTAACACCCCGTGGCTACACAAGTGGAGGGTGGGCTAGAGCAGCTGTGTCAGCAAGAAGCTTTGAGTCAGGCTCTGCCTCCATTCTGCAGCTTTCATTCCTTAATACACAACTAGGGGTACAGTCATGAGCAGTAAGGTGCTTCCTCCCTAGACTATGAAAGCTGTGGCTGCCTGCTTCCTCCAAGTAGAAACCAATTTCCCATAATATCCCTAGCTTTTCCAGTCTTGATTTTTGTAAACTTATATCTCTCCAGCAGTTTCTTGACAAGGGTACTTGCGATATCCATGTGAAAGCCATCTTGAAAGTCAGGCTTCATGTGTTCTCATCCATGGCTTATTAGTATAAGAAAGGATTGTTTTAATGGAAAGGAGCAGCCCTCCAGCTTTCATTTCAGAGGATGTCCTTATTAAACCCCAAAGGACTGCAGCTCTCACTGTGTTCAGGTGTACAGCAAAAATGAGACTTTACCTTTCAGCAGGTAATTTAATTCAGCAAATTAGGGGACAGCAATTCATCAGCATTAAAACTAGAATGAGACAGACACCAGTTGCCTTGCTGTGTCAGAATCCCTGGGTTTCCTGCTGCTTAAATTGTTGCAAACCCACAGAAATTTAGTTGTTAAAAATGGGGAACATCAGCTAGAACTGCACAGCAACAATAAATTGAACATATGATTACTTATTAAAATATGAGTCAACATCATGCAGTTAATGAAGCGAACAGCAGTGTTACAGTTTATTGCAGACCTTGTGAAGACAGTGCAGTTTTGCTTCCATCCATGACTAATATTCAGGACTTAGATTTCCTGGGATACTTACACACCAAACTAAGTCCCCAGGTTCAAATCTCAGGGATCCTTTTGGAAACACTGTGTGTATAACAGTGGAAAACAAGTAGCATACATATATATCCATAAATCTAATTGAGATGCTCATTGCAATATGAGAAGCAGACGGAAGAAAAAAAGCAAGAAAGATGAATAGTACTAACTTGTCTACAATAGTAAGATTGATTTGCAGAAAAGGAATGTTTCAACCCAAATTTCCTCTTGGAAGCATCTCTTTCAGTATGGTAAGTTGCATATGCAACAGCTTTTTTGTGTACTATCTCAAAAGGCTCTAGCGATTTTAACTAGGTTCAGTTTGCACTTAGACATTTGAGCCAGAGAACACTGTGCTGCTTCCTGTAGGTTTTCTGCTCTCTGTCAAGCTGCATTTCTCTTCCAGTCACAGTATATAATGGGCAGTCTCACAGTAAGAGACGCTACACCTACATCCACCTACCTCACCCCAGACTTTTGTGGATAATGTTTGCAGCAAAAGGCTACCAAGTACGCATATGGAGTTTTCAGATGGGGTTATCCATACAGGAAAATGTCAATGCATTGCTTTGCTAAAGATTGCATAGGGATTAGGAGCCAAACTAGATCTGAGGTGGATTTCATGCTCTAAAGTAGTGTATACTCCAGCAGCAGCAAAGGCAAGAGAAGGCAAGAGAGCACTGCATTAATTATGGAATTGTTTGATATGGTTTTCATTTCCTCCCTTTTTTTTTTTTTTTTTTTTTTTTGGTGTGTGTGTGTGTGTTTTGTTTTCATTACAGGTGATACAATATTCATTATTCTTAGGAAGCAGAAGCTCATCTTCTTACACTGGTACCATCACATTACAGTGTTACTTTACTCTTGGTACTCCTACAAGGACATGGTGGCTGGCGGGGGCTGGTTCATGACCATGAACTACGGAGTGCACGCCGTCATGTACTCCTACTATGCCTTGCGGGCCGCCGGCTTCCGGGTCTCGCGCAAGTTCGCCATGTTCATCACCCTGTCGCAGATCACTCAGATGCTGATCGGTTGCGTGATCAATTACCTGGTCTTCTCCTGGATGCAGCACGGCCAGTGCCATTCCCACGTGCAGAACATCATCTGGTCCTCTCTCATGTACCTCAGCTACTTTGTGCTCTTCTGCCATTTTTTCTTTGAGGCCTATATCGGCAAAACCAGAAAAGAAAGGAAGGTTGACTAGAGGTAGAAACGAGAAGCCATAGCTCAGGGTCATCAAGAAAAAACAAAATTATAAGAAAAAAAAAAGGCACAAGGAAACACATATATGTATGGTGCAGCTAAAACTTGGCAGCTTAGGGAAAGTTAGCTTGGTTTAACCCAGTAAGTTTATGATCCTATCATGGTGAGGACTCACTGAATTCTACTCTATCTCAAAGGACTGCTGATGAAAGACAACTTCCTTCTTGTACCTCTCTGCTCTAGAAAAGAAGGAGAAAAGAAGAGAAAATTCAAGAAAAAGAAAGAAAAAAAGAAAGAAGAAAAGAGAAATGGAATAATGTTAAGGGGGGAGAAAAAAGTACATTAAATAAGCAGTGTGTTTCCCCAAGGTGGAGGACAGACTTCTATTTAAAAAAAGAAAAAAGGTTTCTAAATCCTTTCTAATAATTTCTCTGCATTAAACAAAAAAAAAAAAAAAAAAGCAGAGGTGACAAAAAAAATCTGTCTATAATAACAAGATTGCAGAATTAAAATTTTCTCCATAGAAGGTTAATACCTTCAGCCAAAATGAAGCCCAAAAAGATGTTTCCTGCATGGAAACTGGCTGAACTCCACACTGTGGTTATGTATGGAAAAGAGAAGAGATTGATTTCTCTGCTATGTACTCTGCCAGGAGAGCAGATCTGGGATACAGAGTGACCTCCCTCAGAAGGTGGAAAGGAGCAGTATTTTTACAAGAGTTTAATGTGAAAAGATGCACTGTTGCAATACATATCTCAGAGAGTGCATTTCCAAGTGCATTTTTCAGTTAAAGGCAAGGAATTTCTGCAGCAGGATAAGTCATAGAGGGTTAAATCAATCAATATTTGCTAAATTACCAGGGGCTAATAGCGGAGGGATGTTCAGAAAGGAGAGGGAGACAACTCCCCTCGCAAGATTTTTAGGAATTATCCATTGCTCTTAATTTAGCCCGCAGCAACACCGAATTAAACGGGGGAAATCGGGAGAAATCGCAGTTAGCGAGAAGAGAGTGATTTATCTGCCCACTGGTTTCAGAACAGAGCCCTGTGGTACAATCTGGATTCTGTGTTTTTGCAGACACAAGGATGCCTGCCCGAGTCGGGAGAGGTGGCAGGACTGTGCGACATTGGGTATCACTGTGCTTCTGCATCTGCCTCCTGGGCAGTGCAAAGATGTTCAAAGTGCCCTCCTCTGGTCATGTGGAGATACTACTACAAAACATACCTGGAACAGGTTTTTCTTGAGATTTGTGTAGGAAAAAAATTAGTCTAAATGAAGTAATTTTGCTGCAACAGCTTGACTCTAAAGTCCAGAGAGAGTAATCTTTCATTAAATAAATATATCTCTGCAGAATCTGTACTGTAACATCAGACTGACCGCTTAAGAAGACACTCTTTCTTCTCTGAAGTCAGCTACAGATGTAAACAGAAATGTATTTCACTCTGAACCTTAGAGAGTTAGTTGAGAACAGCCATATTCTTTCAAAGACAAGTAGATTGCATTATCTGTGATATTCCAGTCCTTACAAAGCCAAATAAAATGTGTAAAAGTTCCTAGTATTTCAAAGACGCAAGTATGTAAACTTGATGTTAAATGTGTTAATGTAGTATTCTAAATTGTAACAGCTAGGTAGTTTAACTAAACAATTAGAAGAACTAGATCAACAAAATAGGGACTGCTGTTCTGCATAGAATATACACACACCTATAACTACACCCATATACACATTCTGTGAATTGTCAACAACAAAAAACAGCCCAGTGGCAGAGAATCACATTTCCTGGCTAATGCAAAAGATTGTCATTATCTTTCTTGCTTTGAGATTGTACAGTACAAAGGGGTTTCTTTAATTATGATTTTTAGCTTTAATTGTGCTGTCATTCATGAAACAGAGCTGCTTTAGTATCCTGTTAAGAGATGACAAGGGCTTTCGGTGTCTCATTATATACAAAAGAAAAACAAATAAAGTTACATTCCATATTATGTGAATGGTCTTACAAATCAAAGGCCTTTTCAGGCTCAAATCGTAATTATAACAAGCAGAAAATGAGTTTACATTTGTGTTATTTAAGTTATTGATGTGCTGACATTATTTTATGGTACAAACCATCGCAAAATGTGATATGCAGTAATGAAGCTATGATACTCATTAATAGGACTACTGTATACGTGGAAATATTAGACAAAACCAATTAAATGTGTAAAGCATTTTGTTATACAGCTTGGGAGTAGATAATTATAACGCTGAATAAGCCTTTTTCCTCATGTTTAATTTTGCCCTGGCTAAAAAGCAGGTTAAGAAGACCAGTAAAGAGTGGAAAAGGCAAAATAAAAGTTAACTGCAATTAGCTGATGAAGTGTTAGTAGGAGCCCACTATTGTGCCATTTAGAGCCTCAGTCCCATGTGTCTTAAGTCTCTCAGACAGAGCAAGAGGGGCTGGAAATGGTCCAGTGTCTGGAGCTGAAGCTGTAGCAGACCTCTTGGACTCTATGAGGTCAGTGGAGGCTCTGCTGTGCTTTGAACAGAGCCAGTGTGCCTGACTGCCTTTATCTGAGCAGAGGGGAAGGAGCCCTGCATATCTCCTGTGAATTTGAGGCTTATGGCTCATGACTCAAAACCTTTATTGATGGCAAGTGACATCACAGCATGGCAAGAATTTGCTGCCCAACTTTAACACAGGCATGAAACAGGGTGGGTTGCAAACAACAATCAACCCTCTTTCATACTCTGTTTTCCTTAATTGCATAGGATTAAACCCCCATATTTCTAGGTCCTGGATGGCAATGCTGGCAATGCCAACACTGATTTCAGCAGAGCAAGAAATTCACCTGCTCTTTCCCCATCTCCCAAAGCCCTCATGGGTACCTCTGCACCGTTCCCATGCCCAGTGCCCTCCCAGACAAGGCTGGCTGTGGGGGAGGCAGCTTCCCTGCTGCAGCTTCCCTGCTGCAGCTTCCCTGCTGCCTGGGAAGCGGCTCCAGTGCAGTCACCAGCCCGAGTGACCTCCTCAGCAGGCAGTGCAGATGCACCCCTGGTGTGCAGGAGAAGCTGAGCACCAAATGCAGGGGGCATACTGGCAGGTGACTGGGCTGCAGACAAGCACACTTGTAGGGGTGTGGCAGCAGGATCAGACATGTGTAAGGTACAGTGACAAATTAGGGAGCATTTGTTGTCACTCTGGGAGCTGGCTGTGACACTGCCATTTGCTTCAGGAAATTAGAACATCGCACACACATTTACACAGGTCCTATGGCCCTACTGTACCAGTGGGCTTTTCCTCTGAGGTTTTCCACTGGAGCCAAATGGCCTAACTGGCATTAAAGAATTTGACAAAAATATAAAATAGAGCTGACTCTGTTTTTCTTACTTTTCTTCCCCTGAAACATACATGCATCATATTTAGACATCATGTTTAATCCACTTGCAAATTCTTAAACACTGAGCTTGTCATGTAATGACACCTCAACAATACTCCTGCTGTTCCAACCTTTGAGCCACAAGATACAAACAGCTAATTGGGTCCTACTTATTTCCTCTGGCTTGAGTCTTGGCGTCATATTTTCAGATTTTTCTGTCTAGTACCAGAACTCTTTGTTCCCTAATTATTTTAAAGAAATGTGTAATTCTATTGTGTTCACACATGCCATGGGGAACTCAAACTTTATATAAATTTACCGAGGATTATAGGACCTGTGACAAGTGTGAGACATGCTAGAAATGCTGTTATGGGATCCACTGTTAAAAGTCAGGAAAGTTCCACTGTTGATGAGGTCACTCTACCAGGGTCAAAGTCTGTGTTTTATGTTTTGATGCAATAATCCAATGTACTGAAATAAAACCAGAAAGGTCAGTATGGATTTATGCTTAGGCAGCTGCCAGCAGAATTTGGCTCTTCCTTAAAACTACTTCTGTGTAGTGAACACTTTAAGGAAAATATTTTAAACTAGTTAGTGAAAGAACAAAAACTTGGATAATTCTGCAGCCTCCTTGAACTGTGCCTGTGATGAGAAGGAAACCCCTGGTTCTTACAGACCTTCTGTAACTCAGTCACAGATGATTTATGTCTGGGCTCACCGATAACACCCAACTAGGAGCAGCTGGCTCCAAAAGAGACCTCTCACCAGCACCTCACAGTAAAATGATTCGGGTTTTTTGCAAGATAAGGGCCAAAGTGTGCAAAAAGGAATCACTCAAAAGAGTCAGGCAAGGTAGCAGGAACGAAATATTGCGCGCAAGTTGCAGGAGAGACACAGAGGGAGATCTATTCCATATCCCAGGACAAAATATTTCCAGGGTGAGCACTCACTCCTTTCCAAGATGAGGAAAGGCAATGTGGAAGGAGGGTGGGCTGCACAGTGCCAGGTGCTCAGGATGGGGTGGCTGGTGGAATAAATCTTCCATGTAGGGGTCCCTCCTGCAGAAGTTAATTAGGCAGTTGCTCCCTGAATGCGAAGGTGGGTCTGTGGATTCGTTTGGAGGAACATCCATGGTTTGATAACTTGTTCAAATCCTGGGTGTACTTTATTTTTTTCATCTGAAAGTAAAAACTTGGGACATTTTAGTTGAAAATAATCGTACCTTAGGGTACAGGCAACATTCAGGTGGTTTCAGGCAACAAAGAGCATAAGAAACCAATTCTTGTGACCATGAAACAGCAGCCTTTGTAAGCAGTGCCAGATGCAATGCAGTGGTGCAATGCAGTGCAATGCAATGCTGTAATATCTCTAGGAGTCGTAGCCTATCATAACCTACTTCAGGACCAGAAGCAGAAGTACAGCATCTTTGTATAGAAACCATAAACTCAGACATAAGGTAATGAAGATTACTTTGATCAAGGAAGACATCAAAACCAATTTCAGACCATACTGCATAAGTTCAAGACTTGTTCCAATGCCTGCTTAAAGTGAGATTGTTGGTGAGATGTCCAATGACTTCGGGTAGCTTTGCTTCAGCCCACTGAGCCCAGTTGCAGAGGGTGATGTAAGACCTAAATTCCCTTTTTGCTTAGTGGTGACATGAACCATCTAGGGCATTACTCAGCTCTGACGTGGGTCTTCAGTCATATTTTCCAGGCCAGCATCAATGAGCCCTCTGCAAGGGAAGATTTGTAACTCAGAATTGTTGGTGGGTTTCCACTGTTTTATTTCAATACATTTTCCATTCCATTTATTTTATTAAAAGCAAGATAAAGGACAAGTCCCTGATCCTGCTATCATGAACGCTCCCTTGCAGCCAGTGCACCATACACAGGCTTTTGCTTACAGGGGTAAAGGCAGGACCAGGGTCTTGTTACTGACTTAATTTCTAGCAGAGCAAACACCACAGGGTAGGATTTGATTTCTTAAATTGAATCAACTGTACCAACACAAATAAGATTGGATCTGCACATTAACTTGACAGCTAAGGGTAACCAGGGCCCTCCCCAGGACATCATAATGTAAAATGCTGCATGAAGAGGGGTTAGAGTGTATTTCCCAATGGGTATAAAATAGTACTTCCCTGAAACAGTGACCTTCCTGAGAAATCTCCCTTCTGTCCAGTCCTGGACAGCTTCAAACAGGCCTGTCTGCTGAAAAAATGCAGCTCTGATTGACTTATCTGCTTTCTCAAAAGGGCCACTACATGCTTTAGGCTTTTTGGAGCCTTAAAGCTCAAGCTAGATTTATATTCAGAAAAAGAAAAACAACCTTAATATG
Organism: Agelaius phoeniceus; assembly: GCF_051311805.1. Taxonomy (NCBI): domain Eukaryota; kingdom Metazoa; phylum Chordata; class Aves; order Passeriformes; family Icteridae; genus Agelaius; species Agelaius phoeniceus. The sequence continues at coordinate 26,832,893 of NC_135268.1, forward strand.
TGTACAATAACTAGAAGAGAATAGTATGATAAATATCTTTATTTTACCATTTTCAAATGGCTATTTCATTACATAAAAGGAAGTTTTTATTTTTATTTTTGGGGGTATATTGATATTCCAAATAAATTTTAACTTTTGGTTCAAAATAAAATCTGTCTCTGTGTCTTATTAATCTGTAACATCCATTTTTTTCCTTTTTCAAGTCCATCTATTGAAAAAGAGGTCATTCTCCAGATGTGAAACTACAGCATGACTACTGTGTCACTTCCCAGCAGATCCCTACCAAGTTCATATTTTTGTGCACCACACAGAAGCATCACTTGTTTTTTTTTTCTTTTTGTGTGCATCACATCTGTGTGATGAGAGTGCATATCATACAGGTGTTTAAATGTCCTTACTGTACACACCTACATTTTGGAAATCCTAATCTTTGCATCTGTGGTAAGAAACAGAATCCCTGTCCACCATGGTAACACCTGTATGAGAGCAGAGCAGCCAGTGAGCCCTGCCAGCACTGTGCTGTTGTACCCATGGCACTGACTGCTCTGCAGCCTCTCTCACCAGCCACTCTCTGGACAATCCTGTGTCTGTTGTTCCCTGAACATCCCAGTTACCCATCCCTGCCAGCAGCATGGCTTGTGCAGACAGGCAGCCCTGCTGAGTGATGGACACAGCCAGCCCTGCTCTGCACAGCAAGAGCAGTTCATGGCTGGTTTTGCTCCTGCTCTTTTGGAGTTAAGCTAAAGCAGGCTGGAAAGGAAAAGCTTTGTTGCCCTGTATACACAATTCAATGAAGTGACTTGGCATCTGGCATCTATTGCAGGACTAATCAAAATCTGAGGCAAGATCCAAGGTGAAAAATGTTTGGGCTGCATCATCACCCTGCTGAACCCTCACCACTCCCCACTGCCTTCCAGCCCCACAGCAGTTTTCTGAGCAAAGACAGCAGAGGCTGGAGGCAGAGGGAGGAGGGTAAAGGAGTGGGAAGCCCTCAGTAGGGACACATGGGGATGTGAGAGACCCTGGTGACCTTCCTGAGGACTGGCTTGGGAATCAACCCAAGGAGCAGTCCGAAAATGAAACAGCAAGAAGAGGGAATTGCACATATGGACTGGGAAGTGCTGTCTACCATCTCCAGTATTATCACAGGGAGAGTGAAAGAGCAAATAATGTAGCAAAACAGAAGGTGGTTTACAAGGTAGGTGCAGCTCAATAACTGGTTCAATAACCAAGCAGAAAAAAAAAAAAAGCATTATGTGGGCAGTATAGGATTTCTTCAGGCTTATGGCAGAAACTACATTTTCTTTCCTCCAGCTCTCTATGCTTCTGACAAGTACCTGTGACACTGTCTATGCTGCCAAAAGTCAGCTCTTCTTTCTAGATTCTTCTGTCAAGCTGCTGTGGCTTGCAGTGAGCTTCTGCTTGGAAGTCCCCAGCAGAATTAGTCATCCTGGCATCCCACTAAACATGGGCTGCTGCTTACCCAGAAAGATGATATCAGGATGAAAGGAATTGTGTTGTGCTCGTCCTTCAGCACTGAGTGGACATGCAGGCATCCATCACCACGAGGCTCTAGCAGTGCTCTGTTTATTGCCATCCCAGCAAGAAGAAACATTTTCCTAAGCTGAGCATGTGCAGGAGCCCAGCCACAGTGGAGGGGAGCCGTGGAGCTGGAGCTGATGCTCTCCTGCCAGCTTGTGCAGGGAGCAAGGCACAGCCCCACCCTGGTCCATGCTCTGTCCCTCATGCACAGCAAGTGCCTTGGAGACAAAGCTGAAGCACTTCACAGAGTCCACATTAAGTCCATGCAAGCAAACACAGATTCTACAGTGATGCTGGACTTGGCCAAGAAGTTTCTTGAGTCTTTGCCACATTGCTTAATGTCAAAATGCTGAATAAACTTTCTTCATCCATTCTCCTCCAAGTAGCTTGGTGACCTCTGTGCTCCCTCAGAGTGATGTGCCCACAAAATCCCTGCCAGAAACCCCCACATAAATGCCTTCAGCTGTGCCTGCTCTGCCACCTTTCAGCCCTTTGGAGGCCTGAGAACTTGTCAGGCAGCAAACCCTCATTGCTGCTCTGTCAGAAGCTCACCAGAGAAGACTTAAAAGGGGTTATTTATAATGACTTTTACAGTGATGGAGCAGGCTCTGTTGCCTAAATTATTGATCTGGGGGAGACAGGTGAAGCCAGCTGAATTCTGCTGGGGGCACAGTGCTCTGTCTTGCCTCTCACCTACGCTGCTCTTCACATTTTCTCTCTGTTTCGCCAAGCCCCAGGTCCTGCTGCTTCAAGGATTTTGAGTCTGTCTGTTCAGCCCAGGCTGAAATCCATTGCTTTGTGTAACAGAGGATGACTTTTCTGTCCACCTGCTCCAGTCCCCATCCCAGTGTTGCCAGCTGCAGTTTGCAATCCAGTGCTCAAATCCTTTCTGCTGCTGTGCTCACGGTAATTCTTCATATTCTTCATGCATCACATCTCAGCTGCTGCCCCCCAGCACAGCTGGCACCTCCACAGAGTGGGTGATGAAGAAAATCTAACCACAGAAATGGCAGGAGGTGAAGGTACAATAAGGGAAACAGTAATAGAAAATACTGGTTTTTGAACATTAGAATAATTTCCTTTTGCTGAAAGGACCTTAAAGGTCACATGTAAAGGATTTTTTTGGGGTCAGTATTTTTTCCTTTTAAAATTTTACTAGAAATGCCAGGGATCTGATGTTTGTCCAATGCAATGCTGGCACTTGGATACAAATGGTGCCACTAGAACTGCTAAAAGCATTTAAACCCTTTTTCCTTAGTGTTTGTTAGACAGACAGCAAAATACAGTTAACAAAGACTTTGCTGTTCACCTCTTCTGCTTTCTCACTGCAGGTTTTCTTTCAACATGGCTTTATCCATGTAAGATAAGCTTATCCCACAGAGACTGATGGGCATTAAGGGTATCTGTCTGTAGGACAGGTAAGATCATGGCTATTTGGGGCTGTGCTGTCTGTTTGGGAATGTTTTTTCTGTTGTGTAATGGAGTCTTTGTCTAGGGAGATAAAAGCTGTTCAGGCCTGTTGTCACTTAAGAGTGGTAACACTCATCATTTATGCATTTCATGATGACAACTCTGTACCATTCCAGTATTTAATTCACAGCTATTGATGTCCATAGAGATTTAGGCTGGAAGGATGTTAAATCACTTCAAGCATATCTCATCAAACTGTTGCCTCAGGTGGAATTTTGCAAGCCCCAAGCAGAGATGGCCTCCTTTGTTCCACATGGCAATTGTTCCAAAGCTGGAGGGTGCATCTGCAGGTGAGCTGGGCCTGGCATCCTGCAGCTGTGAGAAATACCCACCCTGGGGGATCCCTGGCCCTGTCTGTGGGCAGTGAGTCTCCACAGAGGGGTGCCAGTGCTCCCAGGGAGCTTGGAGAAGGTCTGGTCAGCCTTGCACCACGGGCTGACACAAGGCACGGTCTGTGGGCTCCTCTTGGTGGGGTTTCTGCCCCTCAGCTTGGCCCAGGCAGCTGCTGGCTCAGGCTGGCAGGAGAGGACCTGGGCACAGCCAGGCAGAGTGCCTGGAGCTGGGAGATGCAGTCTGGGGGCGTGTGCCTGGTAATGAAAGTCATGCAAGGATAGCACTAATAACTTCACAGGGCTAATTTAAATCAGAAAAGGACAAAACATACAGGAAACTTGGCTTCTGAAAAACATCTGCTGCTTTTAGCTGATGGAACATTCAAGAGAAAACTGGGAAAAATCTCAAAGACTCCAGCTTAAGGTTTTGGTCTTATCTGAGGTCCTCTGTGAGCTTCCACCCTGCTTTTGCAGCCAGCCCTGTCAGTACAAAGCCATCCAATGTAATACACTGTGTGGGCCAGGAGAAAAATTTGCATGGGTTAAAGAGTTTTAAGTATGAACTACACCCAGGGAACAAAATTTCAGAGTATCTGCTCCTATGCAATATATGTCTCTTCAAGAGAACACCTTTGAGCTGCTATTTTCCCTGCTTTATCCCAGACTCATTTGAATTGAATCAGGACACCTGTTCCTTCGAGCAAGAGAAGAGCACAAGAAATGAGATGTAGCAGCTGGCCAGGACCATTGCATGCATGTAGAATGTTGGTGGCTTGTGTGGATCTGCATCCAGAGGCTGGGAACACCTGGCTTGCTCAGTGTGAGGAAACCATGCAGAAATCCCAAACAGGCAGCTACCATGGGCTTACACAGCCTGGGCACTGGGTCGCTCTCTCCCATGCAGCTGTGAGCACTTTTCACCTCCCTTCACTAAATTGCCCATCCCTGGTGCCCTGGGAGGTGGTGAGCACCATGCAGCAGCACTCTGACACTCAGGGACTGCTCACTTCTTGCACTGCTTTGACACAATAGTGTTTACTCCCTGCTCTGCCACCCCATGGTGTGGCCTCAGCATGTGCATGAGGCAAAGGGCTTTTCCCTGAGCAAAGGAAATTAATTTCTAGCAGGGAAGGAGGGAGCTGCTGTTTTAAGGCGGTGTGCTGTCCTGGAGGGCAGCAGAAATGCCACTGGCAGGTCCTGCATGCTGCCCATGGGACTGGTATGGGCTCCAGGCCACCACACAAAATGGCATGGCTGAGAGAGAGCAAGCTTGGCAAGGCCACTGCATGGGAGCCTCAGGAACAAAGACATCTCTGTCTTCTAAAATCATACAGCACCATGGGGAGGATTCAGTGAAGGAGCCAGCAAAAAACTGGACAACAAAAAGGCTCCTTTCCCATCCACCTCCCTCAGCAGGGTAATGCTTATGAACTTGAGGGTCTTAGGTTGGAAAACAAAAGCACTTAACTTCTAAAAAATTAACTTCAGATATAAAACAGAAAGAAAAAGTTGCTGGTATTTGAAAGAGGACAAACTGGTTGTCATCATTACCCAGCCAGGCTTCCCCAAGCCTGTCTTTTTTATAACTGCAGATACTGCACACCTGACCAAAAGCCTCTGCCACAGCTTGGCAATCCAGGACATGCTGTGATGTCTCTGGTCCATCAGCACAGCCTGAGCCACCTGCTGACCCCTGAGTCCCTGAGAGGCTGAGCAGCCCCTGAGCTGGGCTCCCTGCATGCCCAGGGCTGGTGGATGTGCAGTGCTCCTCGGCAGGGAGAGCTTTCCGCCCTTTAAAGAGGTGAACTTCAACCATGTACAGCTTCAGTAACTCCAAACTGTACAACTGTCTCTTGAAAATTCAATTGCTCTCAACTGTGTTGAGTCTTTTTTATATTCTTTCTTTCTTTTTTTTTTTTTTTTATTTCTTTCTCAAACTCCTTTGTGTAAAATAGTGGCAGTAAGAGGAGCCAGGAGCTAATTTTGCTGCTCAAATTCTGTGAACTCTAGAAAACTTATCAAAAGTATGTGTGTATTTATAGATATATAAAATACCAATATTTTAACTGCAAAGGTCTCATAGGTGAATATTTGATGTATAGAACTTCCTGGAGTCATTTTCTTAAAAGGCAGCAACTGATTTTTTTCTTAAAATCAGGAGATTTTTAAAAGAACATAAAACTTTCATTATGAATAACAGCTCACTGCTTGAAAGTATCCCATGCAAACTTTGAACTTGCAGTGTTACAAGCAGTGCTGTGCAATGGCAACCAACTGTAAAGCAAGTTTAGAGAATACAGTTTTGTTCCTGAGTGTGCCTTCAAAAAGGACTTGTATAACTCCATGTGCAGCATGCACTTGCCAGTCCTTCATGAATTCATTCTTCAGAGGGAAAGTTCTCAGCAGTCAAAACCCCACAGTGCTGGTCAGCTGCCTGCAGAGTGAAAAGTGTATATCAGACACCAGCAAGTTGGTAATTCTGCAGCTGACACTTTTTAATTTTGAAATTAAGCAATAATGCTTAAAGGAAATTGTTTTTTACTTGTACTGATAAGCTTAATCCTTCAGTATGGCAGACACTCTGGGTTTAAGATCTATAATGTATTTTTGTGGACCTTTTTTTTTTTGTAAATTGCTACCTGTTGTAATTCTACTCACAGCTGCTTGTTCCTGAGTCATCCCCTTCTGAGTTGGAATGAAGCACACAAATCACCTCTGGCTTTGTGTCCCTACTCTGGGCAAATCCTTCTCCTTGTACAGCTCCTCTCTAATACACTGGCAAGCCAAAAAGAGGAGAAAAGAGGGAAAGGGCATGAACTATTTTTCCAGAATGATGCCTGGTGAAACAGTGAAAGAGCCACTTTAAGCCACCACATGTCTGAGGAGACACTCACAGCCACTTTGTTGCTACCAATGCCAGGACTGCCAAAAGCTCAGGATGTCTGGGCACTTGGGTCCTCTCTGCTGCAAGAGTTAGAAAATGTGAGTCTCAGGTGTGGCCCCAAACAAACCACAGAAATGGAAGCACTAAGAATGACAGCAAGGAAAGGCTTTGCACATGCAGCAGCCCACAGAGATGTGACTGTGGTATTGTGATGTAGGGAACCAGTTCATTTACCAAACTCTCCATGTAGGGTTATTTCTATCCACTGCTTAATGACTGTCTGCTTGGTGAGATGCCTGCAAGTGCTTGGGGCTGGTCAGTTGTGAACCTGTTGTTAGCCACAATATGTTTGTTGATGAATTCTTTTCTTTCTATTTCTCCCCCTGGTAACACTGGGCTTAAGTGCAACTCTCAACATTGATGGTCCTGTTTTGTACTGAACCCAATCTTTACCCTCTCAATCTGTGTTAATTAGACAGGTAAAACTTCTATTTTTTACTTATTTTAAGATTGCCTGGGTAAGACAGACACCATCTGGGTAAGGCAGTAGTAGTCATTCTACATGTCTCCAGAATTTAAGCTACTTATTTAACTTCCTCAAAGTTCTTGTCAGGTCTACAAGATATTTCTTTATTTCATCATCTGTTACTCTTTTTTTTGGCATGCTCCAATTAGATGCCTTTCTCTGGTTCCAAAAAGCAAGATAAAGATAATATTATCCACCACCTTTCAAAATCCTTTACAAGAGCAGCAAACGTGAAACTTCCAGAAAAGAAACTTGCTTGCTATTTGGTTGAGCTGTTCCATAGCAATAGTCATAAATTGTGCAAGAGGAATACAAATAGTTCTTGCATTCACAAAGACTATTTATGCTCTTGAGCAATATATACCTTACAGGGATTACAGCTCAGTAGAGGGTGGAATAGTTAGAATAAAAAATCAAGTTAAACTATAGACCTTTAACTTTAGAAAGTAGCATCCAGCAAAGAATGACTCATCAGTTCTTTCTTTATGTCCACATTTACAGTTTGAGCTGAATACTGCTATAATTAAATGGGAAAGCTTCCAAAACAAACATAAAGATCCAGACAAACATATTTTTATATTTTAGCTGAAGGAAATCTCCTCATTGGTCATGTCAATGGTAGAATGGGAGCCAATGTTTTTCTTAAAAATAGATATTTCACCAGCAGGACTGTCATGAATTCTATGCTTTTGGGTAATTATTGCAGCAGGACCCTTGAACCTTGAAAACATTTTCAAAGACACAAAATTAAAATCTTGATGTCATAATTAGAGGGCAGGGGATTTGTGTGACCTACTCTCTAGGCATGAACCATCTTTTAACAAAATTCTTGGCACTCATTACTTTACTCATGTTTCTCATGGATACAAATGCCCTCACTTAGCCTGACAGCTCTCCATTTGGAGAGGAGTTAGAAGATGTGCACAAAAAATGCCTCAAAGAACCTCTCCTGATTGATGAGAGGCTGTGCTGGTGTTTCCAGTCTCTGCTCTGCAGTACAGAACTACCACAAAGCTACCTCTGTCCATCTGCAGACCCTCTACTGCTCTGCCTTTCTCTGTTTCTTCCAGTCCTCCCAAAGATGGGATGTGAGGATCAAAGACACTGTGGCTGTTGCAACCTGCCTGTTCACATGCTTAGCCAAGAGGGCAGTGGCTGCTGTGATCCTGCATTTGGATTGCACCTGACTGACCAGTGACTGCTGCTCTTCACAAGTTCCTTCTCTCCAGAGATGGTGTTTTAAGGGATGAGGGATTATTTACCTTCCTTCTACCAGCTGGACCTGGAAAAAAAAAAAGAATTTTTTTACCTTAAAAATTTCTGGAATCTGCCATATCAGGAAAAATACTTCCCAGCTTTCATCACAACCTCAGAGCCTAAGCTAGTAGGTTTTCAACTTTCTCAGCTTGAACTTTACAAGAAGCTGACTTTTGTTCTTGTGGTAACTCTTCTTCCCCTTCCTCTGGCACCAGGATTTAAAGGAAACTTCGAAAAAATTATCTTTGTTTAAAATTCAAGGAAAAACTGTCTCTACTCCTGCCTGGAACAAACTTTATTCCCATGAAGGAAGCCATCAAGTAGCTCCTTGCCAACAGAGTTTCCTTGCCAACAGAGAGTGTGACTGGGTGATCAGCTAACCAGAGGGGTGACAGATCTGTAGACAAAGGACTCACTTCAAACACAAAGTATGTGGAAGAAGTTGGCCTCCAAGATTTTTTTTCCCCTAAGTTGCTTTCCAATTGAGAAATACAATGCCCTTCCCAGCTTCAGCTTCCTTTTTGGCACACAGCATGGAGGTGAAAGCTCTGTGCCAGCCTTCCATCCCCTGTTGGCAGCACATGGATTGTGCTGACCTGGATGAGCAGGTGAACACGAGTGTGTGCCTTGGTGATTGGAGAGCTCTGCCTCTGGGTGCACTGCCTGCAAGCAGAGCCTGTGCCACCCAGTCCCTGGGCAGGGAGGGCAGGAGCAGCAGCATCTGGGCTCTTCACAGCTGTGAGGGTCACCATGGGCTAGAAAAATTGGTTTGATCAGCCATATTTCTTCTCCCTAGAAATACATTTTGCTACTGAACTCCAGGCTAAGAGCAGAGAGCACCAACCCTAAAAATCACAGCGTGCCTGGGCTTTTGCTGTTGCTGCTCAGGAGGAGAGGGAGTGGGTGCCCCAGCTGAGCCCTGGAGGTAGTTACTGTGGAGGATCAGGAGCCCAGGGCTTGCAGAGAGAGAGGGAAATGGAGTAGCTTGGGCAGGCCAGCCTGCAAGGGGAGACAAGCAAGCCCGTGCAGAAGCCTCTGGAGTAGGCATCAAATGGGCTTTTAGCTTGCCTGCCCTGATGTAATTTCTTACTCTGTCTCATCATACTCAGTCACAGATGGAGGAAAGAAGACTTCCTTAGGATCTGGAAAGGGATTGTCCCATGTTTGCATTTGTACAAACTTTCAAGTGTGTAAAGGGATTTCCATGTGAAAAGTCAGCCCTGATGGAAGAAAATATGGATACTCCAGGGAGCACAGCAGGGAAGAAGGAGTGTTTTCTCTCTTATGCTCCTTTTCTTCCTTCACATGTAAGCCTACCTGAGGTTTTCTGGATAGAATCTGAAGGAAAGGAAAAGAAATGAGTTTCCAGCAGGACTGGGTTTTGATGAAGCTGTCCTGAGAGGCAGTGGGTGAGATGCAATTCTGAGCACGTGTCCACCGTGCAGCCATGGCTCTCTGTGACCCATGAGCAAAGCTCACTGAAAGGCATATGCAAAAGCTGGGAGAGAAAATGACTGGCAGGGTACCTGACTGCTTAATGCTGCATAGCTTCCAGGGGAAAATACCTGTTTGACAACCCTCTCAGTCACTCTAATAAGGGGAAAAACCTCCTATTCACAAAAACTCCTGCTTTCTAAACAAGAGAGCTGAGATCAGGCAGGAGCTAGGAAGTGACTGCAAAGGAGTGAATAACAAATATCTGTGACAAGACATGTATCATGGGAAGAAAGTGAATGTCTCTGGGGCTTTCTTTAATCATCCACATAGGAAGCCCTCAAGAGGAGCTCAGGGGACATTACAAGAGAGAAGGAATCTTTCTTTTACTCTGCCATGGAAATTAAAAGTGAAAACCAGTGGATGATGTACGCTGCAGTTCTGGACTCCTGCCTTGCACAGCCTTGTGACCAATTGAAGGCTCTCCCCAGGAAAGGTGGGAAGCCCCCTCTGAGCTGCAGTGCAGCCACAGCCCTGCTCTGTTACAGCAGCACTATCAGTCATGCCAGTCTGACCTGTCTGAAATGCAAAAAAAAGCCCAAAAATAATTTGGATACTCCATGGGACACCAGCCTGAGTGTAGAGACCCTGCTAAAAGTAATGTGGGCCTGAAAAGTGACAGCTGCTCTTGTTTTCCACAAGTGCAAGACTCCTGAGTTTGCTAATCAGGCTGCTTCACTACCTAGTAAAACATCAGTCCCTTGAATAGAAATTTACAGACTTAAAATTAAAGAAAAAGTCATGTTACTCCCCCTGTCTGCAGACTTCTCTTAACAGAGTTTTCAGATGTTCTGCTGGAAGAAAATGGCTAACTAAACTGATTCCCTCTCTAAATCCTCATGTAACAGTACAAGGTGACAAGTGCTGAACATGAAAAATTCAGAGAACAGAACCAGGTAAGGGCTGGCTCAGTGCCACTTGTCCCACAGTTTCCCTAAGCACTTTTGATTTCCATTCTTTTACACACATTAACTAGCTGCTTCCTGCTGGATAGTTTAATTTGCTTCTAGGAAAACCAGAGAGAATTTGCAATGGAGAGGTTCACTCAGTAGCCTGGTGTATCTGGTTTTCCTGTGTAAATGGCCATAGTTCACATTCCTGCTCCCATAAAATATTTTGTATATAAAAGGGAATGCAGTAGCTGTGAAGAAAAGCTGCTCTGTTCACTTTCTCTTCAATTAGTGGACCTTGTCTGATTGATGAGCAGATGATAAGAATGCCTTCCCTTATCAATCCTGATATAAATCAAGGAGAGCAGGGTGTGGAAGCAGCCTTTCCCACACCTTTGGGAAAGCCCCACCCAGCTGCCAGGCTCTCACCTGCCCAATCACACCAAAGCCCTGTGCTGCCTTCCTTTGGCAGATGGGCCACACAGCTGGGAGTACCAGCAATTCCTCCCTGCTGGTGCCCCTGAGGAGCTGGATCACTGGCAGAGCTCTGGCATGGAGAGCACCCCTGGTGCCAGCCCAGCCAGCGTCCTTGGCCCATCAAGGAGAAGGGCAGTAGGACATGGAGAAACGTGGCCTCCTTACCCATAAGGGGACTGATAAAACCATTGTCCAGAGATAACCGTGGCTTTGTAATTTATTTGGCTGCATTCAGAGCACCAGAGGGACAAACAACTGCAAGCCAAGCTAACCTGTATCAGCTTAGAGCTGGCAGCATGGTGAAACACTCTCAGGTGTGTCAGACAGGTCCCTCCATGACTCCCACTAAATCTGTGCATTTCAGATGCACATTCTCACTCCCACCTGCTGTCCCTTTCCTCCTTGCTCCCTTCTCACTCCTCCTACCCCTTGGCCCAGGCAAGCAGAGCAGGGGATGATTGCACATGGATGGCAGATGGGTCAACCCAGCAGTTCTCTTCTTTCATCAGATGCATGAAACAACATTTCAGACATCACTCATGCTTTTGAGTTAATCTTCCAAACCTACAAACTAGCTAAGCCTGGGAGCTAGCCCCAGGGTTTTCTCTACATTAAATGTGGTGCTTATGTGATTTGGGGGAATGTTTGACAGAGTAGGAGGTGTTCACATAAATAATACAGGCCAGCCAGAAAGTCAGTGGGGAACTACTTGCCCAATGGCAAAGATGGCAGCATCCCCTTGAGAAGAGTCAGAAAATTAAATTGAGGCAAAAAGCTAATCTTGTTTCTATTCACTAGGACTAAGTACTCCAGTGTCACTTTCTTTCTTAAGAAAAATTTAAAGACTTCTTGATATTTCATCAATCAATGTTACACACAGCTGTTAATAAGGCCTTGGGAAGGTTTGTCCTTGAAGGAGCCACCCAGAAAGTCAGCAGCCCAAAGGGACAGAGCAGCCCTTAGGAAATGGTGAAGGCAGAAGTGGTCTAATCCTCTGGGACTGCAATCCTGCACAGCCAGTGGGAAGATGGATGCACTGAGGCTGGAACAAATGTGGGGACGGGCAGTGAGAGGAGCAAACAGAGGCTCTGACTGGGACTTGGCCTCCAAGTGAGCATGAGTTCATCTCACAGCAGGAAACCAACCAGCACAAATTGCTGTCCCGAGTTTCCATTGCTTTCCATAGCAGAGGTGAGCAGTTATGCAATGATGTAAGGAATTTTATCAGGATTAAGTAATTTTTTTCTGAATTGAGAGAGTGATCTTTGATCTTTCCCTCTGCAGAAAGGATCTGTACAAGCATGGTGAGCACGTGGCTAACAGGAATGGCTTGCATTGCTGTTAGCCAATACATCAGCCAGGAGACCAACCTCCTGAGAAGTTAAACACTTCATTTCTGCAGGTCTATGCTTTGCCACAAGAAGAAATGTCAGTATCAATATTTTTTGCTTCAACTCACAAAGCCAGGAGACCTCTCAGTATTTTCTTTCCTTCTCATTTTCCTTCTTCTCCTTTCTGAGGAGTCTTTGTCTGTCTCACACATCTTGCAATGTTGTTAAGGCCAGAACAAAGTAGAGCAAATCAATCATTTCTTCATCTTTAATGAGGTGATCAAGGAAAGAATGAACATACACAATCAAAGCAAAGTGGATGCTCAGAGCTTTCAACAAGACAGACTCTTGTTTGGGAATAGAAGCCCCTCTTTTCCTTTCTTATGATGTAGTTACTTATTTTACAGGAATCTGACATAAAGTATATTGAAGCAAATATATCTTTCCTAACAGCCTGACTACCATAGGGATTTTCAGCAGCTGCACTAAAAAAAACAAAGCACTATATTATTGATCCAAAAAAATTTGCTTTAAATGGCAATGCTAAAAACTGTCAAAAGAATCCTTTTTCTATGACAATTCACTCAATTGCAGTTTAGATTGTAAGAATCTTGCCAACGGAGAAAGATCAAAGAGCATTCCTAGAATTAAATTCACAGCATTAACTGGAGTATCTAGGTGTAAAACACAGCAAATTAGATGGTTTGTTATCCTTTTATTTTTAATCCAGAAAGAAACAGTGAAAAAGAGGCGGAGATCTGCCTCCTAGGCCTATCCACTCCCTTGCCATTACTCCTAGCAGGTGGGTATTGCTGTGGGAGTTTGGTGGGTGATCTGGGGCAGTGGTGAGGGGGGCTTCAATTTTAATCCAGCCAGGCAGCACCCAGCAACACCACCCTGCAGGGCTGCACCAGCTCAGCCAGGCTCTGGGCATGTATTCCTCAATTCTTCCTCTGCCAGGGCCGTTGCTCTCAGTGCCAGGCTGTGGGGCTTTGGTCAGAAGGGACCCTAGGCACACTTGAGATGCTGAAGATGCCTCGTGCCTGCACTGAGGTAGCATTTGCAAGCCTCAGCTAAGATGTAGGGCTGGTTGGGCTTTGCTACAAGGTGGTCAGGTCTGCAGTTGCCCAAATGTTGGCTGTCTGGTTTCATGGAAAACTTTGAGGGGAGGCCATTCTCACAGTTGCATCCTTTCAACACATTTTTTTTTACCCCTTGTCAGCACACCAAGACATAACACAGCCTGAGCTCTTCTCTTGATTCACTGTATAATTTTTCCCTTAGAGTATCAAACCACAGAAACAGCTTATAGGAAATCTTGGCAAAGTTATTCCCATTTGTCCAAAGGCAGTCACTACTCAGTGTGATAAAGAGCAAACAAGGATCAGTGGTTTGCTGCTCTCCCTAGGTTACAGATTAACTCTGAAATATTAACTATTTATGTATCAGATGAGATTTGATTTCTTTTTTTTTTATAGTGATCCACTTCCTTTAATTCTTTACAAAATTGTTCTGGGGATAGGTAGAAATTTTCAGGGGCAGCAATAACTTGTAATATTCCAGGGTCTTTCAATCAAAATGACTGGACACAGAAGAACATCTTGTTCCATTTTGACACATAATTTCAAAACTTTGTGAAATATCCCTCACAGAGCTTTTTCTGAAGCATGCAAATCACAGAACATCTCCTTCTCTGGGTGAAACTAATTCTGGTTTTAGACACAAACATGCACAAATATGCAAGTTGCCATTTGGCTCTTCATGTCATGGCATGTACAAAGGCTTTGGTGGGGGGGGGCATTTTTCTCCACTCACACTCATAAGCTAAAATGAAATCATGTTTCTTGATCCTGATTCCTGATTCACTCCTGATTCTTCATAAATCAGAAAGCCCCACAGTTTCAGTGATGCTGATTTGCAAATCCACCATTTTGAGGAAGGTCAGTCAGAAAGTTTTGTTCTAGAACAGATGTGTGGCTTGACTTTTGGGGCTCATCTATAACATTTCAAAGCATCCACAGGCTGAGTGAAGGATTTACAGCTCACACTGTCTCAAGGTGAGACAAAGGGTAGTGGGAAGAGGAGATGAGGACTGCAGTGTGTACTGCAGGCAAGGCTGTGGTGTAGTGTGGCCTCCACCCCTGGAAGTATTGAAGAATGTATTAGGAAGATACAATAAGATGACAGAATAAATATTTTTATAAAGGTAGTTGTTCTTATCCTGGAGCAGAAAGAATCAAGCAAGCTACTGGATTTCTTTTCAGCCCTGTTTGGCTATGATTTTTATTGCAACCCTCAATGGGTTTTCCTCAATTATTTTTTCCAAGCAAAGTATTTGCTAAGAAACATAAAACTCACAATTACCAAATTGTATGGTCAGTAGTAAAGCTGTAAGAGTTCACTTTCTAAACAGGAACAGATGGGCTTTATTCCAGAGGATTATGTATGACCAAGAAAGTGTACTTAACTTGCAGAAAAAGGCCAAAAGAAGTCCTCAAGCGGCTACTAGGCAAAATGGTATTAAAAGCATAATCAATCTTTCTGCCATATACAGCAAATTATAGAAAAACTGTAACTCTCTAAAAATCAACTTGTATTTTTCCAGTGGTCATCCTTGGCCAGTGATGGTGGCAGAATTTACATGGATTCTCAATAGCAAGGATTGGGGCTTAGGGGTCAAAAATGAAGCCATAAGCTCTACTTATTCACTGAGGCCCTGCTTGCATAAATAACCAATTTTTATTTCATGGGGTTTTAATTTTCCATGAGTAGGAATCTAACTTAACTATCAAACAAGACATGTCAGAGCCACAAATAGAGCTTTTGCTTTGTTAGAAAAGGGTCAATCAATTCTATCAATTCTAGGTGCTGCATGAATGTAATTCTAAAACATTTTGAGGTTTTATATAATTACTTTTTCCAAGATCATATCACTGCTCCTACTTTTCATCAGTGTGAGCATATTTTATAGCAATTTTTGAAGCATCCTATGACTGGGAAGGTGGAGTGACGACAGGGGAATGTTTTGGTAACAGACATAACAATACTGCACCAGATGAGTGGTCCAGGCACAAATAAAAATGGGAAACGTCTCCTGCACGGCAAATCTAATGCTACAAACCCACGGGTGTGTTTCCATGGGAGGTGCTTGCTGTAAGTGGATTCTGCTCAGGCTGCTGTTTCCTGCTGCTGTTTCCCGCTGCAGGAGCGCTCGCCCGGGCGCGCAGGGAGCTGCCCACGCCGGCCGCCTCTGCTCTGTGTGAAAGCCCCCTCTGCTGGGCCAGCCCGACATGGAAACAACGCAACATCGAACCGGCTGATCATCCCCAAAAATGATCCCAAAAATGGACAAGGCAGCAAGCCTCCTCCCCAAAAATGGACAAGGCAGCAAAGCAGTTCTCCATCCACCGTCCCTCCTGGAGGGAGCCCTTTCCCTGACTGATGCCATGCGAGTCACAGGAGTGGTTTTCTAAAATACAGCGTGCTTGGATGAACACACACCTTACCTGTCCCACGTGTAGGGTGCACACAAGGCCTTTGGTCCCAAATGTGGAGGACTCCTGAGCTTCAGGCTGTTTCCTGATATCCTGTAAGGCAGTTCTTACCTGGTTGAGGGCAATGCCATTCTCCAGGAGATGTTTTGTGCTGCCAATCCTTTCATCTTTATGGAGAGGATCCTCTTAATACTGAGGAACGTCTAAACTGGAAGAGATGTCAGAAGGTCGAAGAGTGAAACGAAACCAAAGGGTCCCAGTGAGGTGAGCAGGCTACTCTGATATGTTGAAGTCACTCAGCATCAGAGAAGTCCTGGAGCAAAAGTAAAGATTGTTATTATCCTTGACATGGTGTTAAAGAGTTATTTACTCTGGACAGAGAGAGCAACAAAGAAATGAATGTGTCGTACTCTGCTCTAATTTAGGTGACTGTTGTCTATGTCCCCTTCACTCAAGAGGCACTGGAGACAAAGGAACTCCAAGGCTACTTTTGATATATTCTCATTACTATCTGATTCTTTAGACCAGCACCATCATCATGAGCTGTCCATTTTCAGCTGGATCTTGACTCCAACAAAAGCTTCCCAACTGCCCCTTCTCCCTACTATTGCCACACCCAATATCTGAGCTGCACCCAGGGCTGACCCTGTCCAGGGTCAATAATGCATTAGGACATCAGTCAATATGGCTTTTGTCAATGAGCTGCTGCCTACAGCAGGAGTGCTTTTAACATGCAGGAGGGTGAAGAGCTGTGGGTGTTTGCTGGACAAAAGTCAAAAGACCAAAAGAGGTCAAAACTAACTTCACAGGTGTTGCAAAAGCAGGGGAAAAAATAAGGGAGGAAGACACAGCTTGGAGGGGAAGATATGAGGGACATGGCATGGATATTGACAAAAAACAAACAAACAAAAAAAAAATCTTTGGTGAAGGGAAGGCCATGAAAAAGCATGGCATATCATCAAGTGCAGGGACATACACCAAAGCTTGCCCAAATTGATCCCCGTTGAAGGCCAAAACAGAAAAGAAGGACTTAGGAACACTCTGGAATGGAGATAGCACCAAGGGAAATAAAATTGAAGGAAAAAAAATGGGAAATTAAGTGACTACAAGAAAATGGACAGGGATTACATCAGGTGCAGTGCAAAGGACCAAAAGAGGCCAAAAGTAACTTCACAGATGTTGCAAAAGCAGGGGGAAAATCAAGGAGGAAGACACAACTTGGATGATGCTGTTACTTCCTGACTTCATAATAAACCAAGTTATGCTGTTTTGTCAGTGTGAATTCTCCTGCCAGGCACTTCTGCTTAAGCAGGTAACAATGGCACAAATCTGTGGGTTCAGCATCTAGCCTGGCTGTAACAAAGTCATTTATACAACCTGTGTGGGGTTCCTTCTGGCATCTGGTGACAGGGGTTTCAGGTTTCAGAACTAACAAAATGGATTATCTTCACCATGCGGTGTTTTATAACACATGCTGAAAATGACATTTAACACAAGCTTGTAAGTGAGAGGCAGTGATGCAGCCACTCACTCTGCCTTGATGGAGACTAAACATGACAGCAACTCAAATAAACACAGGGACTATCATTAGTTTGCAATGAATCTCTCTCACACATGGCTTGCTGGAGCTGTGTGACAGCATCTCACAAAGACAAAAGAGAAATACCCCCAGTGAGCAGAGGAAAGAACTGGAGGGGAAAGGTCCACAAACCACTGAGAGGTGAGAGTAAAAAGCAGCTGAAACACATGACTGGGGAGAAAGGAGCCCTGTAATTTTGTGAGGACTCAAGTGAAAAGCATGTGAGCCAAGATACTCACGGAAAGGCTCGCAATTAAATTTTTGCAAATGGAGTAATTAGTAGAGCTTCAAATGTAACCAACATTTTCAGTGCAGATAAAAATGGCAGAGAGGCATTAAGAGGTGGTAGAAGAGAAACATAAGTGTGGAAGAGGTAGCATAGATTCATGGAAGAGTATCACAGGGTTGGAGAAGGAGCAGTCCATAAAGCTGTCCAAACTACTCACTGGGAATCAGCACACCTGGAAAGCAATGAAAATAAATAATGCTCATTTCTTTTGGAAAACACATTTTAAATCAGTATTTAATCTGAGCCCCCAAATTTAGACTTATTTTCTGGAACGTGTGTTCCATATGGGCAAACTGTGAGGTAATGACACCTTTCTGCCTCAAACATGCTTCTGTCATAGCACATCCTCTTCCTGGTTCCACCACCTGTAAAATGAGAATAGTAGTACTATCCTGCTCTATCAGACCTTCTCAAAGATAAATGCTCTGGTATTGTGAGGGCTCAGGTACAGTGGTGTCCTGAAGGAGATGAACACAGAGCAGGCTTAGCCTTCTGCTCCAAACATGAATATCCTACCCCTCTGAGCCAAAATAAGGGGCAGTGTTTGCTGCTTTGCTGTTGTAGTCACAGTCTGTTCCTGATGGCCAATCTTTGAACTCATGTGGGAATCAAACAGATCGGTAAAACCCACTTCAAAGTTTACTGTTAAAGTTCACCAAATTTTTGACAAAAACCCCCCCACAAATCTTGGTCAGCAGTGTTAGCTAACACAATATTTCCAAAGTTTCCTCTTTCAATCTCTTGAAACAGGAGACAATAGAAGTATCTGGCAGAAGAGGGTATGACCAAAGCTTTCACAATGCATCTCCTTGACATCCAGAGGTTTTGCTAAGGTCTGAAACAGTGCAGTTAACTTTACCCTTTTGTCTTCTCCTTCTCATTATGCACTCCACAAATTTCGTTCATTCAAGCCCTCCAAGCAATTTCTTGCTTGGACCAAGGTTGTGTCAAAGGGATCTCATCCCTAGTCATCATCTCAATTCAGCCATGTGGAAACGGCTCTTCTTCATTTCTGAGCTTCCACTTACTTGAAGTTTAAACCTCATAGTTACAGCTCTGTAACAACTCTGTAATTTTTGATCAGTTTAAATTTTCTCTTTCATCCACAACTGGAGCTGGAAAAACTGATTCTCAACAAATAATACATCCCATGACCTAAGACTCTCTTTCCATCTGCAGAATATCTGAGAACAATTGTTATTTTCTCGAATGTATTTTGTTTTCTACAACTGCCAAAAGAATTTTTTTGTTCTGTAAAACTCTGGTTGCAAACACCCTTCTGCAAACATCTATGCAACTGTTTAATTTACCAATTAGTTCAATAAGTAAATTCATAATTATCTACTAAGTCAGAGTGCAAAGAAATACTTAATGTTCCAGGCTGAGGTTTGCTCAGCTGTTACTTGCCATGTTTGGGACTGCTTCCAGCCCTTGGCTGAGAGAGCAAAAATAACTGTGTAGCTTATATGTATTTCTGTTTCACTGAACACTTGAATTTAGAGTTTGAATGCAGCTCCTCTCAGATATTCCAGATAAAGTTTTGTACCAGAGAACAGACAAAACCAGACATAAAGTACCTGCCAAAATTCACTCAAATGTTAATTCATAGCAAACATATTTTTGCAATACTGACTGTCAAGCACACTCCTATACACCCTCGGTGAGCAACAAGGAGTCTCACAGATAGTGCTAAGGTCAAAAGCTTTCTGATTAAATTACAGTGTTTATGGCCCCCTCCTTCAGAGAGAATAGGAAAGCTTGTTAACAGGTTCATAAATCCAGGTGTAAAGACTAACCCAGCCATCCAGGCCTATTTGTCATTACTGAATGTATATGTCTTTGGAAATTGGTGAATAACAACATTAGTGTTTACTGTTATGTGCTGAATGCAAATTGGAGTCATCTTTTCCCTTTATATTGCAGGATATATAATAAATCCTGAAAACCATCAGCATTCTTCTACAGCATGCTTCAAAAGAGCTTTTATTCTTCTGGGTCAGGTTGAACAGTTCCTGGATTCCTGATTATACTGAGTGGTGAGCAAAACTAACACAAGATGAAACCAGCTCTCTGTGTTAGCTTGCTGCAGAACTTGCCTTCACACTTATCTGAAGTGGCAGCCCCTCTGGGTATGCACTCCTTACTGCCCTTCATTTAAATGCTACAACTTCTTTTTTTAAATGCACTTCTTTTGAACAGAAGACTAAACAACTCTTATATCCTAATTTAATCCATGTAAAACCTCACATCTAAAAGGGTTGGACAATAAAATGAAGGAAGATGTTAACACTGAGTACAAATGCCCATAACCAGACTCCAGCACACAATTATCTTACAAATAAAAACTACATGACAAGCCTCCAATGTAGTTTAGAGCCTTGTTCCTGATTTTTCTACAAGATACTCTGAAAACCAGAGACACTGAACCCCTTGGCAATTTAAAGCTTGTTTTATCAGAGTTACAGTTAACTTCTGGTTATTCATGGACAGATTACCCAGGTTGCAGCTCAGCGGGCTCCTGCTTTCCCAAAAAAGTTCTTTGGCTACCACACAGAGCCCAGCACAAATCTTCAACTTTTCCTGCAGGAAAAGGAACCTCTTTCTAAATCAAACTCTCCAAATCCCCTTTTTCTTTTCCCAGTTACACATTTCTGTACAGAAATCAAATTCGTTCTTTATCTCTTTACCTTCATGTTTGCCATATTAAAACAATAGTTCTCATTTCTATTCCTTAAATGCATATTTTGTGAAACTTCTTCCCAATTTATAGTCTGGGGAGAATATAAAGCAAAGCAATGTAGATATTTTCTTTCCCAAAAAGGGAAAAAATGGCACAAATTCCCTAATATATTCAATGCTGTTGCTATGCATTTTCTCTAATATATAGTCATTATTGTCAAATTCTCCCAACATGTCCCCAGAAAGGTTTGATATGAGCTTTAGAAGAAACACCAAACAGGTTTTTAAGTACATACAAATTAGTTCACATCTTTGTTTGGTGGCACTGTCAGGCAGCAAGACAGGTTGGACTCTTAATAACATCTTATTTTACAGCTCCAAAGGAAACATAAGCTCCTTGGGCTGTCGACTTGCACTTGTGCATTTTGATAAGATCATTGCCAATACCAGGAACTGGGAAAGTGAAAGTGAAAACAAAGGACAAAACAATGTGTAGTGTAAAGCCAGTGAGGAGCTCACCTGAGATGCCCCAGCTTTGATGATGCTCCATCCATCTGCTGCCTTGGCACAATGTTTCTCATGCTCAAGCTGTCTACCAGGAGCTAGAAAACAAATAGACATCATCTCAATAACAGCAGTTCACAAATTATTTTCCTTCTGATTCCCCACATGGAAAACCACCTGCTGGAAGAGAGCCTGTACCATTCCCTTGCCCAACAGTTCCCACAGGCTGTGATCCTGCCCCAGGCAGCTCCTTCATACGCTTTGAGAAGTTGAAATGAGTTGGAGACCAGGTGGGCTCCACTTGGATTCAGGGAGCTGCTGCTGAACTCTGACTCTGCTCCTGCTCTGGTACATGTGTCCCTGGCATGGTCCAGGATCATGTTGTCCTGGTGATTCATGCAGGGACCTGGCAGAGGCTGTCACAGCTCCTTTCTCTCCTGCGCTTTGAGGTTTCCATCGCTTGGAAAAGAGGTGCCAGCAGAAGCAAGTGTCACTGAGTGATGGTGACACATTTGGCCAAGGCAAACAGGTGACCTGGGAATTGATCCCAGTTTAGACACAAATCCTGGTATCTTGCGTTATTTTTTTCCACCATGTCAATTTGTGGCAGCTCCCGCACAACCAGAAAATACTGAAAGCAATGAAAAGTGCACCAGGAGGTCTGCAGAAACAGCCAGACCTTTGAAAGTGTTTGGCATTTTTGCTTTAGGTGGAGGACACTGAGGACAAGGAGAGAGGGATAGAGGAGGGCTGATGCTGGCACCGTCCACAAGGATGCTGCTGAGCCCCAGGTGTCAGAATCCACCCAGCCTTAGTAAATGCAGCCACAGAGAAGAGCAGGTTGCACAGGTGGACCTAAGTGCCTTTCTGCACTCACAAAAATTACTCACTCTCCAAATGCCTCAGGTTTCCTGTTCAAAAATACAAATAATGTTTCTCTCCAGCCAGGATTCATTAAGACCAGTGAAACACTTAAGGGTTTGGATGGAAGTTTTTTCTCAATAAATATGGCCAATGATATTACACACTGAGCTATTATTCCTCTAAGAAACACAACTAAAATACATTAAGTGTTGTAGAAAGTTGTCTGGATGATCTGTATACTTCCAGGAGCTTCAGAATGGCTCAGAGAGCAAAGGCTATGAGATGGCTCTGCTCCATTAATGTAAGTCCTGCCCTTTAATTTTTGGTCTCACTTTTGTTGGGCAATTATATAATTTTTCCATGACAGCACTGGACAACCCAAGATTTTACTTTCTGGATTTTAAAAATAACAGTCCCATTTGCCAGAAGCCCCTTTATTATTGCATAGTATAGAAAACAGCAACCAGTAAATTTAAAAGGGTTCTTAGACACCTCATAGTAATAATTAGCATTTTACATCTCTTCTTATATTCAAAGCAACTTGCACAAGTTACCCAATTAATCCCAGCTCCTTGGGATTCTCTTGCCCCACTGCACTGGCCAGCTCCATGCCTGCCTGCATGGCTCAGCAGCCCCTGCCAGGAGGAGGATGGATGGTACAGCCCTGAGTGTGCTTCCCAGCTGCCTCCAGCCCACCTGGCCACCCGTGGTGTTCCACAGACCCCCTTTCCTAGCAGGCTTCTCCAAGCATGGCCACTTGCCAGAAGCTGCCCCTCTCTGGGCTGCAAAGCAGCTCTGTAGCAAAACTCAACAGCACTCTGCAGGACCCAGAGAAAGGGCAAACCCTTGTCCAAGCATCAAATTCAGCAAATAGGGCAGGATGGGGTCATGGTGCCATAACCCCAGATTATAGGTGAGGATGCCCCTGACAGCCAGCATTGAAGGTGTCTCCATGTGCTCAAAGCACTGGAGGAACTCCTGGCTCCCTCCAAGAGGCCCAGGACCTTGCTGTGGGATGAACCTGCAGTAAGGCATGATTCGAAATTCAGACCCTCTGAGACCACCCACAGTCTCCCCAAAGCTTTTGCCACTCTCCCCTACCACTAAACACAAAGTTTCTTTTCCTAATGCAAAATACTGTGATAAAGAGGTTAAGCCAAACAAAGCTCAAGTGTCCCTCCTGTCCTCTGTGGAGAGGGCACAAGTTTCTCCCTTCTTTCATCAAACAGACACCTTTGGACAGCTAAGTGGGTTAATGCACATGGCTGAACCATAGGACTGTCCACGTGGGAAAAGTGAAAGAAAAAGCCTTTAGCATAAACCTTGGCAAAGGAGGTTTTTTCCTGCCAGTGAAAACTTTGAATGTGTCCTACTGTCTTTCCTCAGTCCTCCATTTCACTGCCAAATTTGCATCAGTTTGAAGCACTGCTTCAAAATACTAGTAAAGTCACTGATCTCTGGTTGCATCTCTGCACTAAATACGCACAAGAGCTACAGAATTTTTAAAATACAAATTATTTCAATAACTGAATTGATAGTCCATTAAGGCCTAAATTATCTTTGATATTAACAGGATCACGGCTTCATGATATGATGATATGTGTTAATCTGTGATAAAGGTGCATGTTTTAATGACAGAGATCAGCTAAAGTAGTGGCAGCTTATCTCTGCTCTCTAAAGATTCCTTAAATATGGGTCCCTAGATCCCTATTTTATGTGTTCTCACATAAAGAGCACTGTGCTCTTTCACCTCCCTCTGCTTTAATCTTCTCACAGTCAGTGTAGTGTAGTACTGTGAGATTTTGGGGTGAAGGGGTTGTCAATGTTTGGACTTTTAAATTAAATCTAAGTAAACTTTTAATGTATTGCAATCTAGGAATATCTAAAAAGTTATTTAAATATCCTTGTTCATAAACAATTCAAGCTGCACTAAATTCAGACCCTAAGATTAAATCCTGGAATATTCCAGGGAGAGTTTCAGACTGGCTCTGTGAGCTGTCCTGCAGAGCAGATCCCAAACTCAGAGGCACAGGTTCTGTGTGCCCCAGTACACCAGCTGGTAGCAGCACCCCAAATACCCTGCAGACAATATTTCAGAGGTGAGCCAAATCCTAATGTAGGTTTGATGACATGGTGCCTCAATCACAGAAAGATTAAACTGCCTCCCTTGGTCCACCTCCAGAAGAAATGACCTTAGGTGCATTACAACAACTGCTCTTGGACAGACAGACTGAAGATAAATGTGCACACTGTTGAAATATTTTAAATAGTTTTTGCTCTTTTACTTACTAAAAATTTCTTTCTAAGTTAGTGCTTATGCAAACAGTTTTAAATTCCCTGCTCTTTTAGTTTTTCTCCAAACCAGCAGGAAAGAACTTGATTTGAAACACAAGATTTCATTTTCTCTTGCTTATGGCAGACTTACATTGTTTTAGTCTCCTTCCAATTCACTCTTCAAATTTTCATTTCTTGAGAGTGATTTTTTCTGAAGGTACAAATATGTCTGTTTAGAGAAACAAAATAATAGAATCATAGAATACACTGAGTTGGAATCAGTTTTTTGCCTTTCTCTCTCTTTTCCCCATTCTTTCTTCTCAATAGGCCAACCCAAACCCCTCAGCTTAGGGCTCTGAACCTGCCTGCAGCACCAGTGAAGGAGCTGCTGGCAGCACACAGAGCTGGACATCCACCTCTGCAAGGCTGAGCCCTCTCCAGCTCCTGGTGTTCCTCAGTCCAGTCTGGCCCTGGAGTGATGGATGGGGGCTGCCAGCAGCACAGCCCAGTCCCTCTCCTGGGGCTGAGCCCTCTTTCAGCAGGATGCTCAGCCCTGCTGTGCCCAGCCCCTTGGAGAGCTGTTGCTGCCAGCCAGGAGTCTCCCAGCTGAACCAGGCTTGTTTTTTAACAGGGCCTCACGTGTAACCCTAGAAAGTGCTTGTCAGCCCTCTCCTTGCTCACAGCATTTCGTGCCTCACACTTTCCTTCAGGGTGTTTCCAACTCCTTGTCACTGGTGGGAGGTGCAGCTGCATCACTTCAAGGGGCTGTTTACCAGACACCACGGGGCACTCTAGAGGAAAATCATGAAAATTTGATTTTTATAGCTCAAGAGCAGGTCTGTCCAACTAAAGCCTGATGGTAAGAGAGGACAAGGACATGCAAATGTACATTCAATGTGACATGGGGTTTACTTCCTGTACTCCTTTTGGTTGCCACGGATCTTTGCAAAGCAGAAAGGAGATGGATCAGGCCTGAAGGTACCATCCTGGTGTAACAGGTCCAATCTGGTTAACAGGAATTACCCACTTACAGCAGGTCTATACCAGCACAAGGATATTCAGCCTGCTGCTGCCTGTATTTCATATGATCTATAGATACACATTATATGCAGTTAATCGTGCTTACAAGAGCTTCATATTCATTACTCAGTGATATACAAAATATATGTCTTCATCTATTAAATCTTCCCTATCTGGAATTATTCCCCAGGGTACAATAGATAGTGAGTCAGCAGGCACAGATTTAATTATCAGTTTTTACTGTAAAATGATGATGTTTATTGATATCACTATCAGACAAATGAAGCAGATGCTAATCTGAGGTTAAGCTCCAGGAGGCGCCTAGCAGTCTGACCAAAGGGACTGATGTTCATCAGATAATAAAAGAGGAGACCTCCCTCCCTCCCTCCTCCCTCCAGAAGCCTGCACAGAGCTCACAGATATACAGTCTCCTGCAAATTCCTCCTAGCACAATTTCCAACTTCCTCTAACAAGCACTTGCCCCTCATTGCAAAGCATTCAGCCAGCTCTAGCAGACAGTTTAACCCAGCATCTTATTTTGCTTGCACAAGACCTTTGTGGCTGGATTTGATTTATTTTTTCCCCAGTATATCCTAAAGGGTGATGCCAGAGAAGTTGGAAACAGAAGTGAAGTGGTGACAAAGCTTCTGTGACATCACAGTTGTGAGCAGAGCCTGTCACTGATGCCCATCACACCAATGCCTGCCTTAAGTAAATCCATAGCAAGGTAAAACAGAGCTCCCAAGTTCAAATAGTACAATGTAATGGAAAAGGACCTTCTGTGGGGAAGGACAGGCTGACAAACAGCAGATTTCCATGGGTCTCAGAATGCCATCACTTTCTAGCGTTGAGTGCAATAATGTGACAGCCTATAAACTAATGAAAAATATGCTGGCAGCTGACACTCCCCAAAATATATTGATTTTTATTATTGGAACTTGCAAAATGACTGGTGAGCTGGTGCAAATGATCATTTTATAGGTATTTCAGTGGTACACTTCTTTCCTAGCAAGAACATATCTGTCAGCTTCAGTGAGAGATAAAACAAACCTCACATGATATCTTTTCTACACAGACATTCGTGCTGCATCCTACAGCAACCCCATAATTTTTATTTTTACCATTTGTGGATCAGCAAGGGAATTATTTGGCCATACCCTAATGGCCTAATTGCATTCAGATCTTTCTGTTTTGCTTTCAGATCCTACCCTGTTGCATTCAGATCTTTCTGTTCTGCTTTCAGCCCAGAAAAGGCATGGTCCAGCCTCATGCCCTGCCTGCCACAGCAGCTGGGTGATCTCCCTCTGGCCCTGGCTTTGGCTGACATGGACAAGTCTCTGGGCACAGGACTGCAGGCTTTGCAGGCTTTGCAGGCTTTGCACCAGAGCTGGTTATCTTGAGAGGTACAAACAAGAGACTCAGAAATAAAACACCTCATTGACCAACATCAAAGAGCAGTTGAGTGGTGAACCTGGAACCAGAACAGAGAGTTGCTGGATCACATTGATTCATGCAGTCCCTTAGGTCATTTTTGCACTGTTAAAGTCAGAAAGAGTTTGACAGAATGTGAAGATCCTCTCCTTGAGGTCCTGCTCTTAACACCATCCCAGCTTGATATCTGGTTGCAGGACCCTCAAAAAGTTGACAGTGGTATATGTTTAAGTTGATGTAAAAGGGTTGCTTTAAATTACTAGGAAGAGAGACTTAATACCCTAGAGACTAGCAGAGTTTATGAGATGGGGGAGCAATGATACTTTTTTTCAATTAAAAAGATAAAAAAAGGAGAGAGACCAACCTCTGGAATTTTAACATATGAGAAAAGATCATTTGCAAAAGAGTCACACTCAATCTCTGTGCCTAGCTGAAAGGAATTTGTGGTTTCATTTCAGGCCCTTTTGGACTGTTTTTCATGTCAAAATTACATGTTTGCTGTACTTTTTCATTCTTCCAAGACTTACTGAAACAAAGGAAACATTTGAATGAGATTTGAGACAACTTCTTTCTCACCTGTCAGAAAGGTAATCCCCAACCTTCAGATAAATGTGGGCATGTGGTTTCCAGTATTCTCACTCCATATGTCTTCACAAACACCAAATAGATCTAGAGTAAAAGGACAGGTTTTCCCCCCGCAGATCAAAAGGTTAAAGTGATGGACCTCGCCCAGGATGATCCAGACTTTCTTCCAAATAATGCCTTCATTTTCACTCCCTATAGAAATACAGAGTCCCTGGCACAGAAATTAGGAGAAAGATTGAAGGCACCAACCCATCCCAACTACTGACCTCAGCCACATCAGCAATTACTGGAACAAAAGCATTATGCCCAATTTAGGAATTGATCCCTACAGGTGAACCACTGCAATATTTTGACCACTGTAACTCTGAAATGAGGTAGATACTAAATTGTTGTTGTTTTGTCCTGACTCTCATCCCTAAAGAAAAATGGTGCTTAATGTTTTGTGTCAGCTCTCTTCCTCCAGCATTTTGGAGTAAGCACTATACACTAAACACTATAGCTCTAACATCTCCTGCTCACATGAAACCTTGTGGGTTTGAAATCTGCCTTCATGTGCTCATGTTCCCACTGGATTTGGGGAAATATCCATGAAAGCAGAGGGACGGACTCTGGCAAAAAAGCAAAAAGAAAAGGTGGACATAGAAAGCCATGCTTGCACCACACCACACCTCCATCCCCAGTTAAAGGGAAGCTTAGTCTTCACTCCTGGAATTTTTGCTTGTAGAGCTGTTACAGTCACAAATCACATCTCTTGGCACTCTGGCCACTGTTTATACAGTAGGTCCAGCCCTTGCCTTACCCCAGAGGCCAAAATTTCCTGTGCTATAAAATATAACACAGGGTTAAAACCTAGTGACAAGCTCAGGCAGCCTGGATGCAACCAAAGCCTCCTTGTTTCCAGTGTGAGCTCTTGGCTCTGGCACTGGCATGGACAGGCCAGGCAGGGAAAGCAGCAGCTGGATTGACAGCTGCCCAGCTGGCTCCACCACTCTCTGGCTGGGAGTGCATCCCTCAATACCTTTGCTTTTATTGCTACATGGCTGCACAGGCTGCCAGAACAAAAAAATAGTGGGAGAAAAATAAAGGGGGAAAAAAATGCTTTATATGGGATTTTTTCATTGGAGAAAGATGTGGATGTGCAACTAGTTCTTTCCAAGAAGGCAAACACTGAGCTGGACAAGACTTTATTTGAAACCCCATTAAAACACCAATACAACATTGAGCATGCAATACAGGAAAGGCTGTATGACACACTGTGGTGTTTCTCTCTGACATGAATGGACAGAAATTATACATAATGCAAATCCCTAAATGCTGACAGACATTTGCAAGAATGTTTACATTTATTTTTCATAGGCCAAAGAAATCAATCTCTTAGGATATCCCATGAGAGACTGCATTTGGCCCTGAAATACTGTCCTGGGAGAGTGATTTCTGTCTTCCATCTGACACATTTTACAGAGGGTATCAGCCTAGGGATTTGCACCTCAGCCGTGTCATGAGCAAAGAACTGCAATTGTTTCAATATGCTACACTGGGACATTTAAACATTGATATTGTGAGGCTCTACAATTCCCATTAGATTTGGTGTAAAGCACACATTTATGAAACAAAATATTTCTGTACTCACCCATAAAACTCTATGTTATAACAGTATTGAACATCTGGTTTGAATCAGAAGTCAGGAAATTCACTGTTCTAACTGGAACTCCAACCTTTCTTAAACTCATTGTGCTCAACTTCTGCAATTCAGATGTGAACAGGTTCTTTAAAAGTCTCACTGCCCCTACTGAAAGATAAGCACTGCAGGCATAAGGGTTTGGAATTAAATGACATTATCAGGGTCATTTCTGCTTTCTGGGTCTTTCTGAAGGAGCAGCTTGAACAGTGCTAGTAGTAAAGCAGAACAAAAAGACCACACAGAACATCATTGCTAACAGTCTACACAACGGGTTTATGTTGTGAAGCAGGCACATTTGAAGTCAACTTTCAAATCGAAACTCTATCTGAAAATGGTTTATTACTTTTAAAGATTCTGCTTAAATTAATTTAATGCTTCCTTTCTCTGAAATCTCATTAGGGAGTTTGCCAATAAAATACAATCGGGATTGAGAACAAAAATAATCTTTTTTTAATGAAAATATATTCTAAATAATTTTGTTCATGAGTGAATCAAAAATCCATAGATGGAAAGGAAATAAATGAGACCAATGCCCATAAATGAAGTGATGGAAATAATGTTGGACAAAGAGTTTTGACTGCACCATTTAATAATTTTCAATTGATCGGCTTTTCTAGTGAATAAATGAATTTTCATTTATGGGGTTTTTGTAAGTGTTCTGCAATATATCTGGTATTGTCTCATTCATTTCAGTCCTTGTTCTTGAGGTTTTCTCATCTCCTACAACTAAGTCATGATGTCAGCTACAAGTTTGGTTAAAAATTGGGCCCCAAAACCCTTCCTAAGAAAATAAATGGAGCATCTAAGTGTAGTTGAACCTTCAAAGGTTCCTTTCAGCTGTGATGCTACACATTCACATAACTCTTCTCTGAAGCTTAGCCAAACTCTTGTGATCTGCAAAGTTCTGCGAGAAAAAACTTTTCAAAAAAGCCTGAAGGGGCCAAAAAAAACCCTGCAAACCCCCCCTGAACATCTTGGAAGCTGCAGGACTGGAGCTGTGACTGGAAATCTTGCAGAGAATTAGCCAGCCTCTCCATTTTTTTGATTATAGATATTTATCAAGAGGGAGATGCTACCTCAAGCTCTCTATCACTTCTCAATCCAGCAGCCAAAAAGGCAAATCGTACCCTCACAATTATATTTACTTCTTAGAGTTTTAAAGAAATATGTATCATGCTGCTCAGAGCACTGGTAGTTGGATGCTGCTTTCACCTAACATCTGAAACACTGAAGCAATTCACTGCTGTGCCCCTTTCATCTGATAGGACAGAAAATAGTAGGGTACACATTTAAACTAACTCACAGTGTGGTAATGTAAAGATGGGAACACACAAACATACAGAAGAGCCTCAAAACATTGTACTAGAAATGGTAGTTTCACAAATGGAGATAACAGGAAAGACCTGTAAAGAAAAGTTTACATTAATTTATGTCACATTAGATATGATCTAGGTTTGCCTCAGGAAAGGCTGTTCTGATTAACCACTGCCTTTAACTACTGTTTCTTCATCCCCTCTGTCTCTTGGAGAGCATTTACAGAATAAAAAAGACTCCTATTAATTTTTATGATGAGGAGATTCAAAACCTGCCCGCCATTGTTATTTGTTTCCAGTCCTTGTGGGCATTTATTTGGCTTTTATGTTTTTGGAGAAGCACACTGTGGACTCCTGTTATCTGTGCACAGCATGCAGGATAAATGTAAATACTTAGTAGTGTACCAAATGTGACCCTTTGATTTTGCAGATGGGAAGCAGAGGAATACTACCCAAGTTACTAAGCTATCTAAATGTAAGGCTGAATGACCTGTAACAGAACAATAGGTGGTGAAAAAAAAGTAACAAAAACCAAACCAGAAGAAAAAATACACATTAAACTGGAAAAAGGTGAAATGTGAAATCTATCCCTTTTCTATAAACACATGTGGAAAGAATAACACCTAGCCGTTTTTATTCTTGGCTTCCCCCCGCCACCTCCTTTACATTCCAAGAGAAGATCTGCCAACTTTTGGCCATATCCCTTTCTGTGCTGTTGTTTGCCAGTATTAGTGCACTCTAGCACACATTCTTTCCTAAGACTTCAAACTGGAGCCATTTGTTAGGTCCAACTGTTTGAAGGACCCAGCCTCCCTTCCCTCCTGTGCCTGGAGCAGGCTGGGTGGTTCCCAGGCATGCACATCCCCCCTTTCCCAAGGCTGACGAGCCTGGCTTTGGCTGGGACCTCAACTGAAAGGGCTCCTGGACCAGCCTCCACAGAGTGTCACTGGAGACCAGAAATGCCTTGTGTCACTGGAGACCAGAAAACCTCTCCCCAACACATCCAAGTGCTCCTAATGCTCCCTTTGTCCCAAAGGATACACTGAGGCAAGCATACCTGTGCTCTGCTTGTTGAAGCTGCTCATGCAGGCCTCCAGGAGTTCTGCTCTGTAAAGCATTTGGAAAATCTTAGATCTGGGTCTGCTTAGCATTACATATATAAACAGAGGGTGGATTCACCTCTGCACTGCAGTTTAGCACAGTTTTAAGATTTGAGTTGGACTCTAAGGCTCTAAACAAAGGGCTGAGTTTTTACCAAGAGAAATTAATTAACATAATTTAAAATAAAATATTGAGTAGTTAGGGTGTACAGTACTCTCTCTTTGCACATAATAATGTGAGAAAGGGGTAAGACTCAAATCCCATGTAAAATTGTGCCAACACAAGATTTCCAAAGCTTCATCCACTTCAAACAGGTTTTAGTGTGTCCATGGAGAAGAAGGAAATATAAATCTCAATCAGCTTGATTCCAACCACACTGATTTGAATGTTAGCTTTGTTTATAAGAGTAGCCCTTCTGTTGGAATTTCTTTAAAGGATAAAAAACCCAAAACAGCTATCATACCAAGAGCTATTACAATATAGGCAATAATTCTTGTGTCCTGCTTTCTCTCCCTCCCTCCCCCCATCCCTCCCCTCTCTTTCTTCCTCTCTTTCTCTCCCTCTCACAATTTTTTTTCTTCTAGTGGAGAGGAAGCTTGCAAGGACCTGCTGAGTTGTTTGTCTGCTGTCATCCCTTGAGCAGTGGAGCAAGGAACAGATCCAAGAGCTCCTGAGTGCCCACAACCACTCTCTAAGGTAGCAGCATCCTCAGCCACACAGCCCTGGATTTGCATTTTGAGGGAACATTATACGGGATGCAGAAGAAGAGTAGTGAAACACTGGCTGGACAAAGACTTTAGGTTTGGTTTATTTTTACATTCAGCCACAAGGCAAGATCCAGATCCAGCTGCCTCAGCATTTGGTAGTGTTCAGCTCTAGGGTCAAGATTGCCTCTCCATTATGAAAGTGGGCCCAGGGTGTGTTTTGATGTACTTCCTACAATTCCTACAGATTATTAGGTATGAGAAAAGAGAAAAGAACTATTATTATTACAACATACAACAAGAAGTAGGGGGTGTTTTGTTATATATCTCTGTCTGCTGAAGGTGGTGTTTAGCACATTTCTGTGTTTAGGCCAACAAAACTCTCTTAGAGGTAAAAAAAACCATTGTATAGTGATTAAAGACATTGACAACTCCCAAAAAAATGGACAGTTAATACCATGTTTAGGTTCTCATTTAAGAGATTTTGCAGAGAAGAGTGTTACTTAAAACTAACTGCTGTTGACCATTGGAGAAATGAGGAAAGATACTATAATCTTATGCAATCCCAGTTTTGGTCTGTTCCCTTGACCTGGATTAACCTTTTTCCTTTTATCTGTATTTTAATTCCAAACACCTCGCTTAAATGCAACTGTATCCAGGTCTCAGCTAAAAGCTTTAATGAGCAACACTAGGGTCAGCGGAAATGTTTGAACTTTATTATTATTTCATACAAATGCTGTAGGGATCCCTGAATCTCCCACAGTTATTAGTTATTTTGGTCTCCAGTGAGATGTTCAGCATCTGGCTGCATTAGTTTATTGATTTCTTTTTTTAAATGGTTGTCTTTCAAGAGCCATTTAAAATACATGTTTCTTCTTCTTAACATACTTACACTGAACAAAGGCTGCACGGAACCGGGTCCTACTTTCTTTTGTAAAGAAGAAGTAAACAGCAAAATGGTCTTTATAATCTTAATGTAAATATTTCTATTTCTTTCTTTAGTGAAGAAATTATAAATTTATACATAGCACACTTCCAGCACTTCTACTACATTATGGTTAACTGCTCTTAATAGACTCATGAAATATCAACTGTGCATTCTTTCAATTTATTACATCACAATCAAATGTGTTATTTTGTGCAATCAATATTAACAAAGATCATGTCCATTTGAGTGTGCACTCTGTTTTATAGACTGAATGTAACACATAAATCTTGTTGTCTTTAGTCAATAGAGATCCCAGAGCAGCTAATTGTTTTATAAATTATTAAGGATTCTTTTCATTTTCTGCATCCTACTAATACCCAGGGAATTTATTACTGGACCAGCACTCCAGCTGTTCTGTGTCCAGTGTCTGCTCATATAAAAGTGAGTAATTCCCTTACATGGTGTCTTTTGACTTTCTTTTATAATCAATCCAAATTGGTTTGGATAAAGACCACATGGATGAGGTCAATATTGCAACGTGGATTGAAAACTGGCTGTCAGACAGGATCCCAAAAACCACAGTGAGCATACAGTGAGGATCAGGCTGGTAGGGACAGATTAGGGACAACAAGACTATCTCTGAACTGAAGCTCCAGCAATGTGTGTGGTATAAAACTGGGCACTTGGAAAGGTAACAGTGTATGCAGCAGTGAGTGTGAGCAAAAACAGTTCTAGGACTCAGATGTTCTTAAAACTACTCTTGGAGATGATATCCCAACTTCTTACCTGGAAAAAAGACAGTTGCCAGACTACAGGGTCTTGATCTATGAAGTCTAGATATTCCTTTCAGGCTTTGGGCTAGCTTCAGCTTGAACCTAAAATAATGGAAGAGCCACAACCGTCCTCTCCAAAGACAAAGTGGGCAAGCAGAAGATATTTTGGTTGTAGCACCTACAAGTGTTAACCTTGAGGAGGAAGAGGTGACAGCGGCCACAGACCCACTATAAAAGGATCCACTACTTCTGCATCTTTATACATGATTCTTGCAGCAGTTGCCTCAAAAGTCAGGTTCCAAAGTCTTGGAGTTGCAGGGTGTAAAGGATGCCTAGGTCTGGTTAGGAGGGATTAAGACTTTCCATGGGTCTGAACCTAGTCCACCTCGGTACTGAGGAGTGTCTGAAAGTTAATCCCATGATGAATGGTCTTCAAAAGTTAGCTGGTTCTGGTCCACATCAAAATCGGCATTAAACAGCAGTCTCAATAAAAGATCAGAGAAACATAAGCCAAATTAGGCTATCATCCTTGCAGATTGTGTTTGGGGTGCATTCCTGGCC
Source organism: Agelaius phoeniceus (assembly GCF_051311805.1). Classification (NCBI taxonomy): domain Eukaryota; kingdom Metazoa; phylum Chordata; class Aves; order Passeriformes; family Icteridae; genus Agelaius; species Agelaius phoeniceus. The sequence goes on from NC_135268.1 coordinate 26,866,876, forward strand.
TCTGGGGGAGGCTTCTAATGCCACTAACTTCTTTCCTTTTCACATGCACAGAGATAAAGATGGCCAGTTATCAGAGAGTGAAGCAATAACACCAAGCGTGTCCTGAAGACTAATGGAACGCTGTAGGCATTACCCTGAAGTAACATGAGATAAAATTACTCTCAATATGACAAAAACACGATATGTATTGAGAAGGAATAGGCTTCCCCTAACTAATCCCATTCTGAATAACTTTTCACTTTTTCCATAGTTTTTTTTTTTTTTTTTTTTTTTGGTGGGGGGTGGTGGGGAGGTGCAGGGGGGAGGTTTTCATTCTGGAAGAGATCAGCAAGATGAAAAAATTTTGCCTGAACAGATAAACCTCTGCAAAGCTGCAAGGAACTGAAAAAGAGATGTAAAAGTAGATGTGTCATGCAGTTGTATGGCTAGGAACCATTGCATCCTCTGTGTCCCTTATGAATGAACATGAGTCATTCCTCACTTGCTTACAGTGAAAATATAGCTTTAGAGGATTGAAATGCTAATTTCAATAAGGTCAAAATTTACTGAACGAAACAAAGTCACTTTACTCTTTAAAATGACCTATGGTTTTCTCACTTTGGACTTGTCAAGCTTTTCACCCAATGTGTTTCTGAATTCCTCTTTTACAGCTTAATATAACACAGGGTAATTTCATTTTAAAACGTCAGAGTACACCAGTAGGATTTAAGATCAATGCTAAGTTTGTTAGGTACACAGAAATTCTAATAATTTTAAAAAGCATTTTTGACAACAGAAGTTTAACCAAAAAAACTGAGCAACCTCCAGGATTCAACTATTTTACTTCAACCAATAAGCATGTAAATCCTGAACAGAACATCTTGGCAACAAATTAAAAAACATATCCTGAAGCCATGGATAATATTTCCAGATTAATAAGTAGCAACATTCCTAAGAGTAATTTAGATGTGAACAAAAAGTATTACATGGATTTTATTGGTTTATGGGAAGATATAAATAAAATATAAATGAAAACTTACCATATTCAAGGTGGAATCAAGGTGTGATCTGCAGCAGATAATCCTCATTAGCATAGATTCTCTGGCTGGAGAATAAGAAACCCATGATACCTGCACTTGCTGCACCAGCACAGTATAGACTGTGGCTGTATGAAACCAGAGGAGCTTTCAGCTTACCTGATGGGAGTCAGCTGAAACCAGAATTGTGCACTCTCATCTCTTAAAACAAGAGGGACACCAAGGATTTTTGTCTGGTATTTTTTAAAATTTTATTTTATAAATCAATAACTTTATAAACATACAAATAAACCAAATATATTATATTTGTGTTGAAATATCATTTCAAGTTTTTACACTAAAGATTATTTTGAGTTTAGAGCTGAGTTTAGGAAACATTTAAAACTCCAAACACTCTAATTACAAAACCATATCAGCTTGGTTTCCCTATCTTATTCTATTAAGAATATTATCAAATTTAAACTCAGATCCTTGGAAGGAAAGCAAAATAAAAAAAAATACCCAGGATAGAATAGCAAACTAATTTTTAAGGAGTCTGAAACATCTTTATTCAGGCAAGATTCAAAGTTACAAATCTTTATTTCTTTTGACTGGGGAAACTTCCAATGAAAAGTTGACTGTCACTCGACACAACACTTGCATTTTAAGCACACAAACATACTTCACCAGAGAAACTCAAAGTGCAAGGATCAAAGTCTTTTTACTGGGAAGATCTCATGGGAACAAAATGCTTTTTTGGACTGGGGCCTTTAGACCTGGACTCTCTTCACATTAAAATACAAAAGATCAGTAACTGAAAGACCAGGGAATCCAAACTAGATGCTTTGAACAATGTTAGTGAAATTAAACAATACCAAACTTAAAATCAAATCTATCAAATCCTAATGATTCAACACAGTTGTTGCCTGCTCCTGAGCACAGTTTAGTATGCCAACACCTCTCAACTATTTCTCTTTCTGTGGAAGTACCCTTGATACCATTCACACAAGAGAATGAGTCTTCACTGCTAGTAGTTCCTACTAAGCTTTGGAAATGAGTATTTTACAAGTTTGTTCTGAATCCAGAGTTGGTGTGGTTAGAAAACAGACTCAACAATTCAAAATCACTTTAGAAGTTAAATAAGTGACAACCCTCTACAAAACCAGGACTCAGTGTCATTATTGTTTCAACAACATAAAACAAAACTGACTTCACAAAGTTACTCCAGTGTGTAACTATTTTGGATAAGAGGTAAAAGCCTTTCATTACTCTTTTCCTTATTGGCCTACAGAGCTGGTAAAAAAAAAAAAAATTACAACATTCCCTACCTTTCTGGCAGGATTCAAAAAGAACCCAGAAAAGCAGAATAGTAAACACAGAAATTAGTAATATTTGCCACTATTATCCATCTTATGAATTACAAGGAGCATTAGTGGTGGGCACCATAGCAGAGTTTAAAGGTTACAACAGCAGGCTTCAAAAATGGAGGACTGAGAGATCCCCCACAAATAATAAAATCATTATTAGTAATTCAGCTGATGTTCAGGCATCTTCCAAAACATTATGAAAACAGCCTTAGGAAGTCAGGACAAGTTGGTGAAAGTCACTTGATATCACAGAATGCTCTGAGTTGGAAGGGACCCACAGGGATCATCAAGTCCAACTCTGAAGTGAAAGGCCCATATAGGGATTGAACCCCCAACCTTGGTGCTACCAGCACCAGGCTCTCACCTACTGACCTCATCTCTGTGTACTACAGAGCTTTGCAAGAAGCAAATAACCTGATAGGTGTTAGAAATCCAGTTACGAGAAAAAAATGGTTCAGTTTTCCAATTGTTCCCTCAGATTCCACAGGCAGCACAAATCAGTTGAGTGGAAGTCAGTCCAAACTGAGGTGGCTTTTTTGTGTTTTTGTCCCACTCCTCCGGGTCTTTTGGAACAGCAACTGGACTTCTGTCCTCACACTGAGTCCCATATAATGGACGAGGTTTTGGTGCCAGGCATACCTTGTAAGACAAGGACAGCTCCAGCACATGCCTCTCCACAGGGCCGAAATCAGACACAAACGCACTTCCTCAGCCCAGAAATAATCCTGTTATGCTCTGAAGGACCAGTGTAGGCTGGGAAAAAAATGGAGGAATCACCTTTCCCCTCAAATGCTGCCCATGATTAATAACATATGCCTGCAAACCATCCTCCAGTACACAAAATCTGAGAAATTCAAGATCCTATTTGGTGCTTGCTAGACACAAGAACATCTCAGGTGGAATCCAAGAAGTTGCACTGGTCTTTCAGCAGCACTGGGGAGAGGCATATAGTGTCTATAAAAATCTTTTAATAGTAAGAATATTTTGAACTAATTTTTCTGCTATATCCTCCATTCCTGTTTCTCTGCAGCTGTCCTTGTGTACCATTTTCTAGGCAGTTTCTAAACTCTGTGTGTGTAAAGATCACTACTTGCAACAAGCTCCCTTAGAAATACTTATCACTGATAAATCACCCACTTGACTCTCTTCCTCCCAGTGACCTTTTAGCAGGCAGTTAGTTGGCAGTGAGTACTCTATAAGTGATACTTATAGAGTACTCACGGCCAACATGTTCCTCACGGTAATTCCTCCAAGCAGAGATGACAGGGAAGGAGTGGCAAAAACTCTGTTTTGTTCTGAATAACGGTGGGGTTTTTATAAAGCAGGAAAAAAAAAGAATGTTGTTTCAGTGTTTGTGAGTTCCCATCCTTTGCTGACTTCTTCCTTTTCCCATTCAAACACAGACTGCCTCTAGTCTGGCTGCATCAGCAAGCTGGCTGGGGCAAGGTTGCAAGGCTCCCTTTCTGGCAGGGGATTGGGATGGGTGCTCCAGGGAGCCTGGGGAGGGCCCTTCGCCGCTGCCGTGGACTGGCGCGATTTCTCACCAACAGGACCCTCTTCTCGGTGGCCTTGCTCTTTCTCCTCTTCTGCCAAAGTCTCTGCTGCTTTGTCACATGTTACAGGCTGCTCTTCCTCTGGTGAAAACAGATATGTGTTACTGAAAGCCAGGTGAAAAGATTCACATTCATTTCCTGAAAGAAATGTAGTGGCAACCTTGAGAGAAGAAAGCTGTGAAACAATGCACAGAATCAGGTTCAATACCTGACAGAAGAACAAAAAACCAGGCAAAGTCAAGAACTTGTATCAGATTTTAAGAAATTACTTGTTTTAGGCTAGATTCATGGTTTTCTCTTTTAATACATAACAGAGAAAGGCATGCCAAGACTACCTGCCTGGAAAAATTAAAATCTCTGCTTTAAAGCCAAAAGATCATAGAATTATTTACTGACATGGCATAAGAACTTCCTTTAGCATGTTAAAAAAAATACCAGATTATTTACCCATCTTGTTGTCCAAGAGAGTGGAATCACTTCTGCTAAAATTTTAATGAAAAAATCAGACATCTGTCATGGGAAATTTCTGTTCCATACCTGCATCTGATAAAGCTGTAAATGAAAATAGAGTCTCCTAATGGGAAACATTAGTGTTCCTTTGCTACACAGTAAGGTTCTACACATGTTCGCAATATGAGTGCATCTAAGTAAATGTGAGGCACATTTTCTACTGATGAATAAAGTGACTACTCAGTGTATGCCTAAGGACAGGACTGGATATTCTGAAAATATCACAAGATGCCTGGATGTTTGTATCCTCAAACATTTGTATTTGCATATTTCTAAGTGGCTGAGGCAAACTGGCTTCTCTAGTAACTTCTGCAATTAGGAAGTATATATGGTAAATAAAAAAAAGTCTTAGGGTATTAGTCTTCTCCATCAGTTTTCACCATCTGAGCAATTAACAGATCCAGTTGCCACCTAGAAGGCAGTAGTTCCTAAAATTCAGAGTGGTTCAGCTGGTAATTTGAGGGCCATGGAGGGCCATTCTGTGCTTCTGTGCCACTTGCTGCCTCTAGACCAGTGATGAGAGGTGCATCTCCTCCATTCATCTCGTCTTAATTTAAGCACCAAACACTGCCAAAGCAGTCAAATACCTGGTTTAACACAAAAAGCAGAGCTGCAGTTGCTGCCACAGGGTGAAACCTGGACTCCTCACACCTTTCCAGTTTTCCTGCCTGAAGGAATAAGGGCTGTCAAAGTGTGCTGTTCAACAGACATCCACTCTCCAACAGTGTGATGGGCATAACTTCACCTGCAAACTCTGAAGGTCTATATATTAATGCAAACATCTAATATCACTCTATCACAAGAATCCTCTGGCTTGTTCTGTGTGAAAGCATTGTTGTAGTGTAGTTTTGCATGATTAATCTGCAAAATGTAGGACTGAGTGGTCTGTTCACATCAATAAAAACATAGGCTCTGCCAGAAAAAAAATCTGGGTTTTTCTGTCTCCTCTACCAGTCACTGCTACTGCTGGTACAAGGTGAGGAGAGATCTAATAAGGAAGGACATCCTACTCACCAGATTCTGAAGGACAGGCAAGATGAGGATCTGCTGTCTCACACTCAATTAGATCAACTGCTTTAGTCTCCAGAGAACTGTTACCCTCCTTAAAAACCGCAAACTGCAAATACATACAATATGCACAAAATATGCAGAGCCCAAATTAATAAAAAACGAATTGGTTTTCTGAAACCCAAGAGGCAAACTAAAAGGGCCACACACACCAACCACAGAACAGGGAAAAAGGTCATCCTGGCTTCTGGGATGACCCCTCCCCCTGCAGGTAATTAAACATTTGAGTTGATGACAGCCCCAGTCTTTCTTTGGAAAGCACACAGTCTCAGTCTAGCTAAGAACTGCTGTCTTGCTTGCAAATCAACATTTCCAATGGCAAGGACAAAAGTTCATGAAAATCAACCCTCTCCATAGTACTGAGGGCCATTTTAAAAGTATTAAAGATATCTGCAGGAATCTAGACATCAGGAAACGCTGTCAAACACAGGGAAGGAAGCAAGTCTCATTTCCTGGCTTTCAGCATCTCCTGCAGGATGTGGCTCCATCACGCCACAGTGACAGTGCAAGTCAGAAGATGAGACCCTCTGGGGGAACATGCTGAAAGAACCAGGGGTAAAATTGAAAAAAATGGGGTAGAGGAAAACAATGTGAAGCGCTATGATAAAATTGTACAGAGGGAAAGATGAAAAACCCTTAAAGGGGGAGGTTTAAAGAGCAGAGACAGGGAAGAAAACATCTGTAAATAAGATGTTCCAACCAAAGGACTGACAGATTCAGGGGTCCAGGCGGATAACTGGTGGATTTATGTGATTAGAATACACATGTAGCAGGTGCACCTATTTAGGCACCAGTTAATTTCTGTAAAATCAGTACTCTTACATCTGCTAACTCACATGTGACCAACCCCTGGCAGAGATACACACAGTTCTGAAAAATATATTTGACTGTACAAAGCAAAATGGTTGGTGGATGAAAAGTCTCAGAATAGCATCAAAATCCAGGCACATGCAGAAGTTTACCAAGGCTTACATATCAGCAGGAGTAACCCAGCCTGGCTTATGGAACTCTAACATGAATGAATAAAAATATGCAGGCATACCCTCAGCTAATTGCACCCTCACCTGGCAGAAAAGATGTAAAGGGAAAAGTGAATGATGCTTCATCAGTTTGTAGGTATAGTTTCAGTATCATGATACCTAACTTTTGATGTGTGTGATAGCGTAAAATCTTGTTATCCTCTGCATCAACCCAGACAGGCAAAAGCAAGTAAGTCTTTGCACTCTCTCTCAGCAGCCTCACAGATGAGCAGCAGCAGTGAGGACCACCAAATGAGTGGAATTCATGAGCTCCTTACAGTTACTGCATACACCAGACACAGTCCCAATATGAAGTCCTTTGTTAAGATCATTAACATTGTGTAGCTCAATAGTACCCAAAAACCCTAAAAGTTGAGCAGCTATAGTTTTCTGTCCCTGATGTAGTATAACCTTTTTTTTTTTACATAAAGCTCTGCAATAACCTCCTTGAAGGTAATTGCACAAATGGACAAGTTCCTGCAGCTTTTTGGCAGCTCTAGATGTTCTTACCTGCATGCATGCATGCATGAAGCCCTGCTGAACTTAACAATCAATGGCTACATCGGCACAGAGAAAATCACATGCATGAAACCACAGCAATCGTTACTGAGTAAGCACCAGCAATTAGCAAAGGGTCAGTGATTTCCTCTTCCAGTGTGCAACAAGCCATTGCAATAAATTACTTTATTAATGTATTCCATGTCTCCTGGTGCATAGTGAAATGTAACACAAATGTATAATAGAAGTAAGAGCTTGATTTGTTTTTGTTGATTCAGTCCATTGCTTAGCTGTTTAGTTACTTTATATTCAAGCAAAAGTGTCACTGGTGACCGGCATTAACTGCAGGGTCAGCAGAAGGTGGGGACAGAGCTGATGGGCTGCAGGCCTCATAGAGCTATGCTCCCTGGCAGTGAATTGTTCTCAGTCCTAACAAATGTTTCTGCTTTTCTCAACTTCAGGTATTTTACAAGCTATGGATTTTACTTCTGCTGTGCACAAATTATGGCATTGCCATGACTCAGCTCATTTGCTGTCCAATACCTGAAGGAAATGTGCTGATAATAAAATGTGCATAAGGGTATGCAGTTGACCAGCTAAGGAACAATATGCCACAACCAGGGTCAAGTCGACTCAGTACTACCAACACGTGTTTGACAATGTGCTTCAATGCCTACCCACTCACAAGTCCTGCCAGACGCTCTCACCAAATCACTTGCAAGGCCATTCTAAGAGTCTCAGACTGAGCACAGAAGCAGCCACAGATGCCAATTATGTCACTTGACAACTTCAAGTTCCAACTGCAATCACCCAGCAGTGTAATGTTATTCTAATGCCAGTCAGAATCAGATCCTTAAACCAGATTTTATAGGGCTAAAAACAGCTTCAAAAACGACAAGAGCCACAGGCCCGTACAACCAGACCATGTCGACATTCTTACCTACACCAGTGCAAAATTGGAACTTTATATATCCTACCAAGCTGCCTGATAAAATCCTGGTTATTTTTCTTTACAAGGCAGCAGCTTCTAATACAAGACATTTAATTTCATCAAGCCTCAAAATAGAGCTCAACATCTCATGTAGCACACACAATACTTGGCTTCCAAGAAGGCTTTTTTACAGAGGGCATACTTTCCTGTGAAAATAACTGTGTGATATGCCATGTCATCACATTGCCATTTCCTTAATTTAGAACACAGTTCCCCAACTGTTGTGTTCAAAGCTAACAATAACACTGGCTAATGGTTGCAATACATCCAGGCAGCTGTGAACTTTGAGGGATAACAATGAGGTAAGATGAACTAGGGTTCACAGCAAAGCGCTCGATGACTCTAGCAGTTATTTAATGTATTTAAGATGTGAATTATTTGATGGATAATCTCAAGTGGATCCCTAACACTCTTTGATCCTTCCTGATTCCCTCTCCACTCCACATTAATATGGTTACCAGAGAGTTGTTGCCAGTAGGTGTTACGCTCTCGTTGTCAGCGCGGCTGCTGGCAGCTCTTATCGCTTCTGCACAGAGATTCTTCTTATACAAATTCTGACTTCTGCAACAGAACAAAAGCTGAAGCCAATTATTTTGCTTTGAGAGGAACAGATGCTTTTTTCACACATTATTCTATCAGCATTCACAGAAGTACATATATTTTGTTTTCTCTCACTGGTTTGTGTATTGTATCCCTTACCACACAGTGGTTAAAACAAACAGCTTGTCAGAAAAAGAAGTCAGTAAGAAGTGCACAAATGCTTGTTCCAATGTGCCATCTGTAAAGGGTCATTCATTGGAATGAACAATAGGCCTCATAATTTTAACTAGAACCTTCCATTTTCTTACATTATTCTATTTATAATACATTTATCTTACAAAGATTTGTTTCAGCCAATGCAATGAAAAGTGTTTGTGGGCGAAACTCAGAAATAAAAAGCTGACTGTACTTTTGTACACTGTTGGTAGCTACAATTATGAAAGTCACTTTTGTATTCATCTGCATCATTTATGCAAAGCAACAGTTTCAGAAGTTTCTATGAAATAAACAAAGTGAAAGCCTCAAAAATTTGGAAATAAGCTCTTCCAGGAAAAATTCATGACCCGCAGAAATGGCTTTAGGGGAAAAAGCTATGAGTACAATCTGGAGCCAGAAAAGGTATGAATAATCAGCTCTAAGAGGCTACTTCCATAAATTCAAAGACTATTATTTTTGTAGTTAAACAGTAATCACTTATAAGGCAGTATTAAAAGCCCATATAGGCCCAAAGAAAAAAAATTATTTTACTTCTCTTGAGATCCAAATCAGTATATATTTATTCACTTTACAAACACATTTTTGCCCTTCTAAGCATCAGCTAAAAAAATTAATGTTATAGTCTTCAAATTCTGGAAGTCTGAGTTTATAACATCCTTTTGCTTGACCTATTTTAACTAAAATTTAGTAGATATTTACCAACAAAAATAGCAATTTTCCTTTTACTTAGGAACTTTCCTTTTATTTCTACATAGCTTTTATATACTAACTGAGAAAGTTCACATGGCACAATTATCATATATTGCTCCCTTCATGAAAATACAATGTAAATAAATTTTGCTTTGTGTGGTCTTTGCCAACTGAGGTGGAGAAATTGTAAGTGTTGAATCTATGCTTCAGGTTTGGCTTTTTTTTTTTTTTTTTTTTTTTTTTTTTTTGTGGAAAAGAGTTATTTCTTTTCTTTCCAAGAAAGATAAGAAATTTGGCATATTATACAGTCAGACTGCATAAACGTTACATTAAGAATCACCCAGTGCTCTTCAGCAGACAACAGTGATTGAACAAACAAACACAATTCTGCAGCACACTTGGCCTTCAGTTCCCACATTTTCAAATTGGCAGGTGTAGACCTCCAGCTTCATTTCCTTCAATTAAAAGGAGATTGGCATCTCCTTTTTGCAGGGGAAGAAACAGGACTATCAAAGACTTAATCGGTACATTTTGAAATACAGCAGATTATCTGAAAAAGTGGTATAGCAATTTCAACCCAAATACTGGTTCCCAGACTCCACTTAAATAGGGATTTTAGATCTGCAGTTTAATTTTGATCTGGTTATACTAGTAATTGCTGCAGTTCAAACTCAGTCAAGTGTGTAATTGAAAACCTGTTGTTGTGGTAAATAGTTATATTGATCAAAAGCATTTGGCAAGAAAGAAACATAAATCTGGGAGAAATTACAAAAGAGAGAGGAAGGGAAGAAATTTAATCCTTTCATACATTTAAACAAATCATATTCTGTCTATTTTTCATAAGACAATATATGAAATATATAAGAAATATAAGAATCTTGCAATTTTTCTGTTCTTTTTATATCCACTGATTGAAATCTGAACCCCAGGTTATGAGAAAAAAACAGGCTGCACTTAGCTTTAATTCTGGACCCCTATCACTAATTAATAGAAAATAAGAAATTTTGCTGCTTTCCTACTCTTGTGGACTAAATATGCCAAGAACCATTACATAAGAATGAAAAACACTAGCTTGCATAGTTAACTTCTTTTGTAGCTAAACTTTTTATGTCTAGGAGAATCTAATTTTAAAATTGACCTAAACCACAAACAAAAATCCTGCATTTAAATCAGCCTCTGAGAACAGCTGTCTGCCAAGGTCATGGCCAAAAGACTGTAGCTTAAATGCTTAATACTTTCCAGTCTAAGGGACACCAATGACATTTAATTTCACATCAGACTGGGTTCTTAAATAGTGACCGTTGGAATTCTTTTTGCCACAGGAAGAATCCCAAATCTGTGCAATTCATTACAGCCATGGAAAATGCCAGGGAGTACTTTTACAGCAGATGTGCTTAGACTCACTCCCCTGATTTTACTCTCTCTGCTGCCAGGAAAACTGTTTCCATGTTCACTGCTGGAAGCATCACTCTGTAAGTTTGCCTTGGGAAGGTTAGTAGGCAAAGAAATTTTCAGGTGGAATTCTACGCTCGTTGAATAGCTGGCAGAGAAGAGCATTTTCAATTTTGAAAATGTTTCCTATTATAGAGTAGGAAAGGGCTGCTAAACTAGTGCCTAGACCAACCCATTGGAATTTTCTTCAACTAGTTCCTATCTGGAGGTCTGGGAAGCACATGAGAGTTTCAGACACCTAGAGCTGTGAAGGAAAGGCAGGAAGAAGTAAACGACATGTTCCTGAGCTCTAGCAAGGTCTGTTCCCCTTCCCTCTAGACACATTTGCTCACTACCACCAAGGTGAGTTCTGCGGGCAAGGAACATGCCAGAACTCTCGGCATGATTCCCAGAGCCAGTGACTGAAAAGAAAAGACCAGGAGCTCCCCTCAGGTGAGGAGCAGCTCCCGTTCCGAGCCCCCGGCCCCTGTGAGGGCAGCAGCAGGAGGAGCAGGCCCGTGTGGGCAGCAGTACCTGCGGCGGAGGGCAGCCAGCGCGGCCAGCAGCAGCAGCAGCAGCAGCAGCGCCAGCCCGGCGGCCGCGCCCGCGGTGATGGCGATGCTCCGCACCTTCGCCCGCCCGGCGCGATGCTGCTCCCACCACTCCAGGTCGCTGAACTGGCAGCGCTCGCCCACGTAGCCCGTCACACAGCTGCCAAGGAAAGAGGGACACGAGGGACACTCTGAGCGGCGGCAGGGCACGGCCCCAGACCGTGCCACCCACCACCTCGCACCGATTCACCGCTGGTCACCACTACACAAACATCTGGCTCACTTTAGCATGGGGAAGACAAAATCATTTTAAGGGTATGTGGTTGAAACCTGTAGAAACCAGTATTAAAAGTCTTTTTATTTTTCTTATTTTCTCTCTCTCTCTTTTTTTTTTTTTTTTTTTTTTTTCTGTACTGTTATTTTTTAGTGGTCTTGAATTGCCTACAGAATTGTACAGAGAGGTTGTTATTACCAGATTCCTATGGGATAAAAAGTAGGAAAAAAAGTTTCTTAAATCCTGTAAATCCTGCTGTGTGATTAGTGTTTCCCTAGGATTTTCCATTAAACTTCTTTCAGCAGCAACCTTCCCTTTAAAGTAGGCAGGACAAGACCAACTTGTATTTTCAGAGAGACTTGATTAAGAGAATCAAGTTTTAATCTCAATCTTTACTGTAAAATTAAAGATGAATGAAAGTGTTTAAAAAACCCATGCATAAGAAATATCTTCATTTAGAAATATCTTCAAAACTTACTTTGAATATAAGCTTTTTCTGTACACAGTTTTTGTTTATTTGATTGGTTTTACCATTGTAAAACCCAGCACAAAAATATCCTATCGATGCATGAAACCCCCAAATCAAAATTACTAGAAAGTGAGAAATACATCAAAAAAATCATCTCAGCCTAGTTTTACTACACAAGGCAAGACATAAATAATAAATGGAAAAAAATGAAAAGTCTATTCAGTTCATAACCATCCCTCAGCAATGTAGGCTCAATTCATCGCAATTCTAATTTGTCTAATTTTACTCAAGTCCAAGAGCTAGTCAGATGAGAAAAATAAGCAGGATTTGACCTGCAGCAGCTTTTACCTAATGTCATGAAAACGTTATATCAGCATTCATTATTAAGTCAGGCACAAGCACTCTCATTCTGTTAAAATTTAGAATGTGTGTGTGCTGGAAGGCAGAAAAAATGCTAATTTTTTAATGTTAAATTACAATAAATTTCAAACATGCTGGCAGATCTACTTTCTAGTGTATGATCATTTATTAATTAAAATACAAATCATATTTGGTATGTGGTTTTTGCTGGATAACACTTTTCCATTCCTTCCCCTCTGTAGTTAATAAATCGGAGTCTACATGAATGAATGCTGCCATCTAGTGAGGATTCAGCGGGGACAGAATCCAGCAGCACCCACACACATATCCCAACACCATGGCTAAGCAAGGTTGCTCTTAAATTTTTTTACTGCTTCCATTTCCAATACTGAAAAATATGTACATTTCTATTCTCATTATGCACTAACACCTAACAAATAAAAGAAAAATAAATGTGATCTAATTTGAAAGTTCCGCAGGTTTAGACTCTTCTAAAGAAGAAACTTCCGAGGTGAAAATAGATGGTTTACTATGCCTCTAAAAGTTACGCTAAAAATTCAAACCCAGAGACAAGTACTTCAAAAAGTACCAGAGATGACCCTGAGTCTGTCTCCAGTAATGTCTTTGCCCAAGGGCTTTGCTGAGCTCAAGAGATCCACAGCACAAAGCATTGACTTCATTCCCACATATGCACATGAGACACATTCCTTTCATATTCCTGCTGGTACAGAGGTCTGTAGGCAGGGGAGACCACTCATCCTTCAAAATAGGAAAGCCTGAGACACAGAGAGAGATTTGCCTACCCTGGAACAGCATCCAGCCCCTGTACAGGTCCTCACTTACCACCTGTGACCCCAAGGGAGGAGGCAGGCATTGGATTTGTCCCATTGCAAAGATTTTATGCTTGATTTTGAAGAAAGATTCTGAGTACAGCTTCAAATATAATCAGGTTACACACTTAAATGCCAGCATTTAAAGTTTTGAAGAAATTATTACCCCATGGAACTAGGTTGTCACATTGACTAAGCCAAGGCTGACTTCTGAGGAGATGAGATTCTCCTTGATTTATCCCTACCTGCATTTGGGGAACCCAGAATTAGGCTTCACAAAAATATTGACAGGGTTAAAAATATCGACAGGGGAAGTAGGTTTCAAACTTGAGGTCTCATTGTAGCTCTCCCTGTTTTTAAGAGGGCAATTATATCCTACCCATTTCTGCCTTTCTGTAATGGAAGATTGCTCCCTGGCCCCAGTCAGAGAAGGCAAGACAGAGGTGTCCTCTTCCATCCCAGTGAATGCTACACATGAACAGCAAGGCCAGCAGGGAGGTGCAGTCAGGGGGACGTACAGGAGAGAGAGAAGGCACCTCTTTCAAGTCATTTAACAACTTATCACCCATTTCCAAAGTAAAGAATCAAGCGCTCAGGGAACAAATCCAATCCTACCATGAATTGCAATGGAGTGGCCATGCACTGAAAATTACACTGATGACTTACAGGAAAGAGGAGATTCAAACACGAGGGATGAGCAGATCATTCATGAACAAACTCTTCACTGCCTACAGTAAACTGAGGGTAGCATTCCAAGGGTGCCATTGTTCAGCAGAGAAAATACAAATTTCTGTACTTACTTGCAAGCATAGTCTTGCAGGTCAGAAACATAATTGCACACTCCACCATGGAGGCAGTATGACTCGTACGAGGGAGGACATCCTACAACATCACCTTGCACAGCCTTTGTAGTGTACTCACTGCTGACAGCAGCTGGGGGAACAGTAGATTCTGAAACAGAGAGTTTCAAAAGGACATCTCAAACTTTTGGCCTCATTGGTAACAATCTTATGAAAGAGTTCCAGAACTTCAAGGTACTAAACTAGGCAAAAATATCCAATTTCTATTAATTACTTGTTTTTTCCTATCTTCTTATGCTGTTATCAAACTTAGGCAAGCATAAATATAGATAAAATTATTAAATATGATATATTGATATGGAAATATTATTTATAAATATATAAATTATCGATTACTATTTATAAGTATTCTTGTTTCTATATTATTTATAATTTAATTTTATAAATATATATTAATATATTAATATTAATAGTGTTATTAGTATGATACAATAATATCTTAATATATTAATACAGTATATAAATATATACATATTTTAGATTTACAGTGAAAGACCTACAGTGATTAACTGAGTTCTGTGTGTTTACTTGTATGAGCCTAGCCCTGAAGAAAATGGGACCAACTGTCTAGGTACTTACTCTGAAATGATTTTTGCAATTTATTCAGCTTTGAAATATGGTAAATCTCTACTATGTATAAATCACCAGAGTGAGAGGCAGAGGTGAAGGGTGACTGTATTTCATGCACTTGGATCTCAGACTCAGAAGCTTTCACAAGAAACTTGTCATTCTTATGCAAATTGTTTCTACTCTGCTGCCATTCAGTTAATTGCACCTATGTGTGACAGCAGATCATATTTTTTACTGTTTCAGGCTAGTTCAGGTGCAGATAAGAGCATCACTGGGGGAGCAGGGAGCCCCGTGGTTCTGCCAAAGTGTTCTGCAGCCTGCTCTGAATCACACTTGCTGCCACCTACACACCTATCCAAACCAGCTGGTTTTAAAGGTAGCACTAATATCTCTGCACAGCATGACCACAGTGCAGACATGCCCCTACAGAAAAGGAGTGCTTTCATGCCTACTTGGATGCTACAACAAACCTGTAGGTCAGAACAAAACAGCTGCATGGCACAGAGTTTCTGGCAGCATGGATTGGCAGAGACACACCTGATCATTCTCATACGATTATGGGGTCAGTTCCATGACTCACACCAGTTTTATTGCAACATGACCTTCAATGACATTTGGGCTTTAAAATTTCATTTGCAGGAGAACTGCCATGGCAAAGAGCCTGAATAGAAAGGGATGAGTGATTATAGTGAACCCCAGGTGTGCATGCATTCAGCAAAGAAAATTTCATCTTGCTAAAAGAGCTTATTAGGCAAAGAGCTAAAACAGTGTGTTAACGTCTACAAAGACATGGGATCAGACTGACACATGAGGGACCTAGGAAACATTACTTCCAAGTCATGCATCATTTAAAATCATCATTTCCTGAGTGACACCTGAAACTACTGAAAGATTAAGTGACTGAAATGGGAGTGGAAATCCTGATAGGTGCTCTATTTAAGAAAGCTGTAATTTCCTTGTTTTTCTGAACAAACAGCTCTGTGTCAATGTCCCTCCATCATCAGAAAGCCACTCAATCTGGAGTAAAATTCACCCTGACCAAGTGGGCTGACACAGAGTAAAAGAATCAGTCACTCTCAATTTCAGAGAATGCTGCTACCTCACTGAGGCACCAAAATGAAGGTCAGATAGTCACTAGTGCTGAACTTTTAGCAGTTCCCTTCAGTAAATTGATAATCAGATTTTCTAAGGAATTTCAGAGCCCTTTTGAACAATTAGTGACTGGAACTGAAAGACAAGCTTATACTAAAGAATCAAATGGCACTTAAATCATGTGTATTTCCTCTGCTAGCCTTCTGAAGAAAAGTAACAGAAGGCATGGGGAGTTTGAAAAATGGCACTGACTGAAATTACCCTCAAAAAAATGTTCCAAGGAGCATTTACTTCTGCTGTAGATTGTAAATGACATTTGATAGATTTGTTGGTACATTTAGACAGTAAAAAATTTACATTGAACCTCAATGTAGATATTTCCTTACTAAGCTTGGATCTGTTCTCCTTAGTTCACTATAGAACAGCCTCCTAAAGGCAATGCTAAATGGATCCACAATCTGGTCAGGATGTTACTATACAGGGGTGCCTTAGTTTCCAGGTATAACAATTTATCTAAGGACACAGCTCTTAATTTAGGGCCACTTTGCTGTATTTGCTCACTCCATTTACTCACTGCAACCGTCGCCAGTTCCAGAAGCCTGATCAGCACACGAGCAAGTGAAGTTTCCTTCTGTATTTGTGCAGGTCATGTTCTCTCCACAGGTGTGGGACCCCGTCTTGCACTCATCAATATCTGTCACCCAAACAGTCTGCAGTTAGAAGAATGAAATGCCTCAGAGCATCGGCTAAAAGGGCAGCAGTAGCAGCACTGCTCTCCCCAGGCAGTGGGGAAAAACTCCAGAGACCTCTCCCTGTGCAAATATGCCTCCATGGAAAGCCTAATGGGAAAGCAACCAGCCTACTTCCTATAGCAAGAGCATGCTGTGCTGCTGCAGACACTCTCCACAGGGAGAAGGAGGGAAAGGCTTCCCCAAGAAATGTAACAAGTACAGCAGAGTTGAAGAGGAGACTTATTTGTACCAGATGCATTCTCCTGGCATTGCTAGTCCTAGCTTGCAGCCTGGATCTATATGTTGGCATTCTTGCAGAAGGGTTTCGGAGTGGGGAGCTGCCCGCCCCTGTACCACCCACCTAGTTCAGCCTAACAAGAGTTTAGGCAGAAGAAAAGTGTCTAGAAACCTACAGGTTTATTCAGTTTGTGTAAACACTTCACTAAGTGAGGTTCTCAGTGACTGTGAAGAGGCTCTCTGACTACAAGAGTTTCCAGGCTCAGAGACCATGTTAGGTTCATACACATCTCTCACCCCCATTCTGCTGCACACCCTCCTCCTGCCCCCACACCTTCTCTCCAAAGCCCATGGCAGCAGCTCCTGCCAGGCTGGCCACCTGCACCTTGCTAAGTGATGAAGCACCCCCCTCAAAGGTGAAACCTTTGGTTCACACAGCAGAGTTTGGGAGCTTTTGATTCATTTTATGACTGTCAGCAGAATAAATGTGACAGGTCTACTTCAGGGAATCACAGATCTGCTTCCCCAATTTTTGTGAAATGATTGCTTAAACTGCTTGGAATTTTTCTACAGTAAAATTAACACAATCTAGCTCAAAACAGTACAGAAAATTCAGAGCACTTAAAAGAAAGGGGGAGAGGAGGGGAATACAACTGCTGCAGCATATTTCACAAAATGTGATTTCACCAACACCATATGAACTCATTGTGTGTTATCACTGAGCATACCATCACGTTCCTGGACACTGTGCATGCATGCAGGCACTTACAACTGAAGCACAAAGTCACTTACCAGTTTCTGGCTTTCATAGTACATTTCAAGTCATCAAACACAAAATTAGTTTCAGTTATGTTTACATCTTAGTAATACTACATCTTTTATCAGCTGAGAATCTATTTTCTGGACTTAAAAGACTTCAGGAAAATAATAGACTGTTTGTCAGTGACAGTGGAAGGTACTACATCCTGAACAACTATTCCACAGTGCAGTGGTAAGTAAGACAGTAAAGCCCAGGGCTGCTTGAGGATTTGCCTTCTAGGTTGTGCTGGGTCAGCAAGAGGACCTTGTAACTTCTGCGTGCACTTCCATCTGCACTTCCAAACACCCTCAAAGACATGAGCTCTGCCTCTGACCCCTGCAGGCAAAAGGCCTTCTTGATGCTTCTGCCTCTGATACATTCCACATTCTACACATAATAATGATATTGTTTTTAATTTTTCAGTCATCCTAATCAGTGTTAAAGAACCAAGACCAGTAAAGATTATGTAAGAATTGGTTAAAACTTATTGGGCTTTGAGTTAGGCTATAAAGGAAAAAAGTAAAAGAAAAGGACAGAAGAGAAGGCAAGATTCTCATAAAGCTCTGAACAAACTGTGTGCTAGTCAAATACTGGAGAGAAAAAGCTTCCTGTTCATATTTACCACTAAAATGGATTAAGAATTTAAGAGACGTAGGGAATGAACTAAAGACCTGGCATTAGAGCTGGATGGGAAAATCAGTGGGTCTGATTATTAACAAGACTCTAAATGTACTCAAGTTGTCAGTGTCACACCTTGAACCTCATGCCTATTAAACAGACCTGGAATTATTTGATGAGTATTATGACACACTCAATACCTGCTTTCGTTTATATTCATGGCAACGATTTCCAATAAAGCTCTACTGCTTCACCTCCCCTTCCCTCCTCCTCTCTCTCTTTCTATAGCCACCAAGAAGAGTGCAAACACTGAGAGGAGATATTCACTGACAAGTACAAGCTTTGCATATTGATCAATTGCTGATGTTACCACTCTTCAAACAGGGAGGACGGCACCTACAGGGGCAGAAATGCCTCAGCCTTCCAGACAGGGCAGAGCCCTCCCACGTGCCCCTACCATAGCAATGGACTCCATCTCCAGTGTAGCCGCCCAGGCACTGGCAGACGTAGCCCCCCTCCGTGTTGATGCACTGGGACACGCTCCGGTTGCAGCCGTCCGTGCGTGCCGCGCACTCGTCCACGTCTGTGGGACACAGCAAGGGACAGGACACTGGGTCAGGAACCAGCACATCAGTCAGTACACTGGGACATCTGCACCACAGAGCTCCCTCGCACTCCGCTGTCACTTGGCAGTTGTGCACGTGAAGCAAATGGGAAGAGAAGGACTTTGTGGTCTTTTTTGGTATGAAGTTTGATGGGGGTGTTCTAAAATCCAAGAGAGTCAACAAAATGATATCACAAATATCATTTGCTTAAAGAAAAACTGTTCAGAGGAAATGATCTGATTCAAAACCAGCTTTATCTTATACAATCATATAATCTATTAAATTGGAAAAGATCTCTAAGAGCATTTAGCAACTTTGTTTTATAAAAGGATGCATAGGCTTAAAAAAAGAAAAAGTACTAGAGTGGAAAAAAATGTATGCTCATTGCAGCTTACAATTTTTTCCCTTTCCACAGCAACACATATTCTTCTGAGTCTTCACACTTAGCCACCAAGTGGCATTTTTTTTTCTGTTTCTAACACCTTCCTCTCTTGACCTTTGTGGGAGCAAAACAGTTATTTCATTTATGTTGCAAATAAGTCCAGAAACTTAAAGACCACCCTGAGCAATGTTTTGCATGGCTCTTAGAGTCTTTTTCTAGTGCTAGAAAGAAACTACTTTTTTATGCAAATATTACATCAGGAATACTAATTTTGAAGAGATTTCTTATGTCTAAATTATACATTAACTATAATGCCTATGGACTGAGCTTTTATAATTAGTCAAATTTTACAAATAAATACATTATACTTCTATTATCTGTGTTATTGCTTGTTAATATTAATAGGATTAACACTCATGGCTCAAGGGGAAAAAAGGCATGTGATAATTAGCCATTTCATCTCACATGCTTTCTGCTCATCATCCCTTTTATACTACTGACCTTTCTGTGATGCCTCACACAGCAGAGCTGCCAGTGTGAAAGGAGATAGATTTTCTTCCTCCCCCCCAGTCTACAATTTTTCAAACATTTATAATAATGTTTTTTATTACCATAGCATGATTTCCCCTTCCTGGTAAATCCTTTCAAACACTGGCACATGGCACCATCTTCCAGCAAAACACACTCTGCATTGACATAACATTCTAGGGCAGTGCAGTCATCTTCATCTATAGCATAAGCAAAACAAAAGAAAAACCACTAGATGTATTTGGAAATATCAAAGGAGGTAGTGTATATCTATATTACAGAAAACAAACTGAGAAAACCACAACATACAGTCAAAGTTTGAAACTTAGCTCTCCAGGATTAATAATGGCAAGCCAATACACTGCAGCTGTTCTCTTTGTCTAGATAGAGTTGACATGTCACTTAATATCAGGATTTCTGAATATTTTATTCAAAACATATTGCAAACGTTAATGATCTAGTGTCATCAAAGATATGTAGAATTCAATGGGCTTAATTTTAACTTTTTTTAAAGGAATGCAATATACTTAAAAACCTAAGGGAGAGACTTTCTCAAGTGTTCCAAATTAAAAATGTTTGTTCTCTAGACTATGATAATATTATCAATTTTTGTTGATTTAGCCAAGGAATAAAGACACAAACAAAAAAAAGCAGTCCTACCTGGAATAATTGCACAGACCCAAGTTCTTGTTAGAAGCTTAAGAGCATGAATACCATCAGTCTCAACAATGAACCTTTCTTTCTTTAAGGTCTATTACTTCTTTCTGCTCTATAAACCTGTTCAGAGCCTCAGAGTAAGCATAAGGAAGATAACCATCAGACTATACCTGATACCATGATTTCAGCAGTAAAAAAAATTATTTTCTGCTTTTCCCCATTGTCTGCATCCTTAAAAATCCCAGTGCTCCGTGTGCTCTGGAGCACAGTCTCTGGTGGTGGCATTGGTATTACCTCCTTGTGCACAGAGACACTTCCTGAAAAAGACAAGAAAAAAATGACATAGACTATTTAAATCTACTGAAATAGCCATCTGATTTTCAAATACTTCTGTATTTTCCAATAATCATGGTGGTTTCCTTCTAAAATAAGCATCAGTATCCTCCCAGACTAACCTGTTTCTGGCATCAAATTATTCCTAAAAGCACTCACTGGTGAGTTTTCTCAAATACAAAAGAGAAGAAATGTGATTCATTGCTCACAATAATTGTCAGCATTGCACACACTTTTTTCACTGCTAAAATGCCAAGGGAAGAATTACAGTGGTCAGACAACATCTGTTGCCTTGCTGTCCCAAGGACAGCATTTCCAGCATTTTCATTCTTCAGAGAAACCATCATTCCTTATTTTAGAGCAAGGTGAATTTTTCCAGTGCTCCCTGTCAGGATCCTCAAGGGTTTGAGGGAGGGCTTTTTGGGAGCTGGAGGACTGTACCTGCTGTTGAGTTGGAAGAATCCAGAGCACGACAGGATTTTCTGCCTTGAGTTTTCACAAATCCTGGATAGCACTTGCAGTGGACAATTCCAAAACTGTTTTCACAGATCTGATCACAGCCTCCATTCTCATAAAGGCAAGGATTTGCCCCTAATGAGGAAAACCAGGAAAATTAACAAGCTGCTTCTTCAGTAAACATCTCTGTTTAGATATGCAGAGTTGAAGCAGCTAGAATAAGGACAAAAACTAGGATTTAATTTTTTTTTTTATATAAAAACAAATGCACATAGTAAAGCGTAGATATTATCACCTAGACGCTGTGAGAAAAAGAGATTCATGTACTCTGTATCTAATGCATGTACCACATTTTTAAATTTTATTTCCTTTATTGTTTCTCCTTTGATATCTAGAGTCCTAATATTTCAAGGACATAAGGAACCTGTGATTACCTTCTCTCAATCCTGACCTATTGAATTACTCGTTTCTGCTTACAGGGGGATTGTTCCCAACAGAAAATCAAATTATTTGGTCAAAAACTAATAAATCTCACAAAATCTTTCCCCATGTCATTTTTTATTATTGGTGTGTTGGGAGGTGCTAATAGACTAGGATAAATAGGAATTAGAAGACTGTGGTAGCCTCATGGCAATTGATCAGCATCTATTCTTGGGCATGAACATAAATCTGTCAGCATTCCTGGGACACATGCCCAGATGATGCTTTCAATGAATGCCAGTCTGACTATGCAAGCTTTTTAAAGAGCCTATTTCTGAGAAGATAATCCTCTAGCCAGGGACATCTATTTTACTGGTATCAGTGAACAAGAGGAGGCTGGAAGGGAATGACTGCTGGATTTTTGCAGTGTACCTGGTTTCGCCAAAGGATGAGCTACAACCACTGATGAGGGTCTCAGCATGCTGCCTCGCAGACGTACCCTGTTTTGGCCGGTCTTCTTGTCCACCCTCACCAGTGATGGCCTAGCCCAGTCAGAAAACCACAGGTGGTCCTCAAACACCGCTACAGCAAAAGGCTGCCCTACAAAGACATGAGGTTTGTCATTTCCACGTCTGTAGAGCAGACACAAGAAACCCTGTAAAGGAAAGCATTATCTGCATATAGATCAACTTCTAACACAGGGACTTAGCCATAGCCTGTGCTCCCTTTGATTTCCCATGGGGAGGGATAAGTGTTCGTGCGCTGTCACTGACATGTTTTCTGAAAAATCCCTTCACCAGGATTTCTTCTCCTGGGAAGCTGAGAAGCCTCAGAGAAAAAGGAAAACAATATTATATCCTTTGCTCCTCCTGTGTTCTGCTGCTTTGGAATGCGGTTGGAGATTGTTTATCCAACAGGTGAATTGCTTTTACTTAATGACCAATCACCATCCAGCTGTGTTGGGACTCTGGAGAGAGTCACAGGTTTTTCATTAGTATCTTGTTAAGCCTTCTGTAAGTATCTTTTCTCTATTCTTTAGTATTGTTTTAGTATAGTATTCTTTAATATAATATAAGTACGTAAAATAATGAATCAGCCTTCTGAGAACATGGAGTCAGATTCTCAATTTCCCTTTCGTCCTGGGGACCCAGAAGATACCACAATGAGCAATGGACCACAGGCACAGGTTACTTGTGCTCTTAGCAAGGGAGGCTGGCACACTTGCCTGGCTCAGTTCACACTTTATACTTCTTATGGCTTCCAACCAGACCTAGTTCACAAGATGCTTCTACCTCAGACATCATCATTCCTTGAGGCAGCTTTGGGACCAGCCTTTCAGAACTAGAGTACCTCCCTCCTCTGCCACCACGTGGGCTGGCAGAGAGCTGCTGAGGTGCACAGCCCCTTCTGCAGCCTTCCCAGGGCAAGCAGGAAAGGAGCTCATGGCATATGCCATCCTGCACAAGCATCCTGTGCCAGGGCAGCCTGGGAGCTGCAGACACTGCAGCCACTGACTCCAAAGCTAGTGTGTGGCCTCTGCAAGTGCCAAAAGTACACACAAGTGCAATGCACAGGGGCATACAGCCAGCTAACATAAACCACAGGAGGCAATAGGTCATCCAGGTAACTTCCTCTCTTTTCACTGATGACAACAGGATCCTAGACATCAGCTTCAACCAGGCACCTAACAATTATAGGACTAACTGTAGCTGCAAGAAATTCCACCCCAAGTTCAGAGCACAGGAACTTTTCCTTGGTAGCACAATATTATCTGCACTAGGAAAACTCAGATCCCTAGTTTGACTTCCAGAGATAAGCTCGGCAATTCAGAATCCAAAGAGTAATTTCATATAAATAATGGCAGACATAAAGATCTTTGCAAAATGATTCTGACTCTTTTTAATCTCTCATGATAGAAAATTGTCATTAGTTCACCTGGGACTATGCATTTTTTCTATACACTCAGAAATCTCCCGCTTTCAAGGTAGTCTTTGGGCAAGCTTTTTGCAATGGAAGGTAAGAACACATGCTATTCTTCCATGGGTGTACACCTGGCTTCAGAGTGGATGCTTCCTGGCTGAAGCAGGTTTGCTTTGTTGTGGTCCTGAGAGCCTCAGTGGCACTGCACTCTCCCACTGCAGTCTGAGCCCCTCTGAAAGGTATGTTTTTTAAGTATATGATTTTTATGGTCTTTTTTGCTTCTTGATGTAGACCCCAACTAGATAGTGTTTCATTTCAGTAATGAAACTGGGATCCCAATCTTGTATTAGCTTAAAAAAAAAATCAAAGGCAAGCAAACAAGAAAACAACACAACAGATAACCAATACAGATAACCATTAGAACCTTGGGAAAGGAGTGTGTGTTGGTATATCTTAAATTCAACTCACAAATAAACTGAAAAAAACAGTCCTTTACAAAAAAATTTCTAAGACACTGTGTAAATGTTCTTTAGTGTTATTTGAAGAGTGTATTATTGGCATCTAACTACCTCCACTGACCCATGCTTAATCACTGATCTTGATTCTTACCTTTTCTTCCCATTAAATTTGAACAACTAGACCAAGATCTAGATACTGTCCCCAAACACCCAAACATTTCCTCACAGTTTTAGGATCTGTAGTTTGCACTATTCACAAACAGCACCCTGCTTTGTCCAGCACTTTATTAACCTCTTATTTTGCAAATACATTAAGGATTATAATCAGAAGTGTAGTGTCAGTCAGTGGAGACAGCAGGAACAGTGCAAATGCGACCCACTGCATAAACAAAAGTTATGGTTATGTTCTTCATTGCCTCGGGCAGGTTATTATGGGCTGTTGTACTTACAGCTGAAATGGGGTTAGGTGGAAGAGCAGAAATAATTTAACCTGTTTTGCATGCAGCTCTACTGAACGAGCTCTCAGTACAGGGGCACTAGAGGGAGCTGCTGTAATAAAAATTCATGTTACAGCAGAACATCTATGAAGAGGTGCCACCTTCCGTCCTCCAGTGTACAGCTGTTCAACAACAAAATCTGAATTCCAGTCTTCACTAGCAGCATTAGCAAATGATCAGGACATGCTTCTCTAAATTCATACCCCTACAGGCCTTCATCTCTTTTCACTTCCTTGCATACAGTTCATGTCCTTTTCTCTCACCTCCAAACAGCTCTATTGCTGCTCCTTTAACATAATCCATGTTTCTATAGTGCTCCTAGCTCTCCTTCTCTTTTTGCTCCCTGTAAGACACTGTCCCACTCCTTGTGGAGAAACAAAATGAAACTTGGATCAGATTTCAAGGTCCTCCTTTGTGGATCTGCCCCATTCCTGGAGGAGGCAGTTGCCGTGGGAGCAAAGGGAAGAGAGAAGAAGGCTGGAAATTACTAGGAAATTACTTCCTGAGCCTTTTGATGTCTTATAAACTGGAGAACACTTATTCCTCCAGGATCTCACTTTGGTCACCTCCAAAAGACTGGGAGGGTATCTGGCTTTGGTGATGAACACAAGTCTTCCCAGAGCACAGACTAGAACAGAGGCTGCTCGACAAAGTAACCGTAAGGTTACCCACAGCAGTCATGGCATTGAGCTATGAGTCCTCACTCTGCCCATGTTTTGTATGCACACCTACAAAATGGCCCCCAGAAAGATCCCATGATCAAAAGAAATCATCCTCTCTAGAAACTAACTTGTCATGTACAAGATTCTTAAACACATGTTTTACTTTAGACGTGGTACAACATCAGTTCCTTGTTGCCAACACCTCTGTTCTTTTGCTTCAGAACAGCACAGTTATGTGTCAAGCAGTAGAAAACTTAGCCATAAAAACTACCACCACACTGTAAAATCATTTTTCATTTGGTATCTATTGTGTGTTTAGAATCCTTCCAGTGCTCAATGCTGCAGATACAGGTTTGCTGCTCAAGGACCTTAACGACCTAGATTAATTCCCTTTCTTCTTCTGTCAATACAAATCACTGATGCAATAAACACAGCAAAACCTAAATTAAACTAAGCAGCCATGCATGGGAAAAGCAAACCACATTTTTTGTTCTTTTATTCTTTTATTCTTTTATTCTTTTCATTTTTCTATGAAGGCAGAAAGAAGGCATCGCACAAACCTCTCTGTGCAATGCAAAGTGACTCGTTAATGAAAGCAGAGAGTGTTAGAAAGAAATGCTTTTGCTAAAATTAATAAAAGTCAGCTGGATAACAAAATGAAGAACTCAAGTGCTGTCATTAACCTCAACATAGCATGGGATAAATAACACAGCAGCTGGCCAGTAGTTTTCATGCACATATGCAGACACACACACACACATGCACACGGACAACCAGCACTTGGTAATTATCAACCCCAAAGCCTCACCTACATCATTCTGTGCAAGAATTCGACGACCAGAACCATCCAGGTTAGCGCTCTCAACCACGGCCCGTTTAGCATCACACCAGTACACCTTGTCAGCCAAGTAGTCCAGAGCTATTCCACTGGGCCACAGCAGGCCAGTGCTGGCTATGACCCGGCGATCGAAGCCTTCCAACGAAGAGCTGCCAATCCGCGGGTTGACCCCCATGTCAGTCCAGAATAATCTCCTTCAGAAAACAAAATGAATACAGGCAGTCAGTAAGTAAATGTTTGTCCTCCTCTCCATGGAGTTCTTTCAAAGCAGAAAGGTCAGATCAGAGCAATGCAGCCCTGACTCACAGGAGAAAAAGTGCACACATCAAGTAAACATATTGGCTGCTCATCTTTCCACGCTTGCCATGAGACCCCAGGTGATTGCACTGAGACTTATGCAGAATCCTCACTCTGTTCACTGGCATGAAACCTTAGGAAAACAACTCCTCACTATGTTAACTGCCTATGTTAACTATGTTAACTAACTATGTTAACTGTTAACTCTTCATATCTGCTTTTTGATTTTCCATGTGACAGCTGATGGTGTTTTAGCAAACGCAGACAACAGAAAATTATGCATCAGCCAGACCCTATCTAAAGAGGGGTACAACAATAAACAAATGAAACTAAAATTACCCATTACCCATGAAAAACAAGCCAAAGTAGGAAGATTGTTTAAAAAAGATACACCAATATCAGGTTCAGAATCTTCTTCCTTTATTAAAATCAGGATTCTCAGGGTCTCCCTCTAGATTCCTGTGTGTTACTCACTGGGTGTTTAGCAGTTTTCAATGAACAGACAATGCTAGAAGGCAACTCAATATGGGGATAGCTATAATTGCAAATAATGTCTGAAGTTTGGGCTCATCTTCCCAGGTGCCAGTTGCCTCTGTCAGGTTTACTTAAATAACTCAGAGATTCACTTAGCTTTAGTTACACAAGCAGTTTTGCTCTAACTAATGCAAGGATCAGTATTTTCAAGAATTTTAATTGTGTTTCATATTCCTCTTTAATATTTCAACTACGGACATTGCCATAATGTCTGTTCATCCTTTCACCATTACCTTTCTAAAAAGTTAGGTTTTGATGATGTTTCCTCCTCCCTTTCCCCTTGCATGCTTTGCCTCTACCAATGATTCTAGAAAACAATCTGGCAGAACCTACCTTTCTTCAAAGTTTTCCTGCAAAATGTTTCTATAGCATTCGACCTCAACTGAAAGGTTCTTTCAGGTCTTTTATGGGCAGAGGCAAGCTAGCAAAACACCCTCCCCAAACCTGCTGCTTTCTGATTCATCAGTTATAGCAGGATGTGAGCATCAAAACAAAATTTAAAGGACCAGATTTAAAATTTTCCTACTATAAGCATACTGACTAAAAATCCATGGGACTTTGCCATTGATTGAAACAGCCAGAATTTCATCAAGAGTGTAAACACATGGGATCATTTCAACACTAGTTAAGAAGATAGAAGGTGCATTTAAAACAACAAATCTCCAGTACAGTAAATTAGGTTTAGTTTCCTCTGAAACTGAAACATGGACCAAAAAAAAGGCATTTTTGTAAGAACTGCTCATTAAAAGTGATTACCTTCTTCACACTACTAGATATGGAGCCATTAAAGTTTGTACTGAGGCACCTACAGCTGTCAGTGACCTCAGTTGCTCATGCTTATCTTTAGCTTAAACTGCATGTAGTATCATTAATGCTCCAACTTTCTTCTAAAATCTATATGAGAAATAAACATGTCCCAGCTCATGAAAGAAACCCTGCAATAAAACATTACAGTTCACACAGCCCTGTGAGGCAATGACTAATCCAGCACGAGACCAATGCATATTTTGACTGCCAAAAGGGCAAAGCTTGCACACTCATTTTTAAAAATCATCCACAAGCATTACATGATTTACTGTGTTTATCACTCCTTACTTAGCAAACGGGTGAATGGCAATCCCTCGGGGCTGGGAGAGATCCTCCCAGATGATCATTTTTCTTTGCATTCCATTCAGATTGCTCCTCTCAATGCAAACCTTCCTGCAACACAGAGAGCACTGTTAGGTCCTCCCTGCCATCTTTTTAATTGCCTTCTTGGGCTGAATGCACTAAGATTTTGCATTGCTTTAGTTTAGCTGTAATAAATCATTTCACAGTGACAGGAAGTAATCCTGCTGATGTGGGATGTCTAGTTGCTTTATCAACAAGTAATTCATGTTACAGCTTCATTATCTGGTCCAGGGCATGATGATAAAGTACCTGCTGGTCTGCAGAAGACATGAAGTTCTCCTTCTTTGGGTGAATAATGAATTGCAAGTATGATCACTAATAGATAAATGCTAGCTTTAAAAGGAGTCAGGAGGAAAACCAGCTCCTAACTGAATACCATTACCAAATGTATAGAGAATTTTTTAAAATAGTACTTTTACATAGCATTTTTCATCCAGAAATCAGTGGTCATTTTACATATTACATCTATTTTGCAGGAAATGATGAGGCTAAGGTTCTTAAGATTACTCATAAAATCCGTGGTCAAGTCAAGTATAGAATCTACATTGCCAATCTTTCAATTCACCTTTTTTCCAGAAAACTGATTTTATTGCTGCAATATTCATCTTGCCAAGCAAATATCAGCCTCTACCTGCAAGCAAACCTACAGCCTTCCATGCCTTTTTGAACCTTCAAAGAAAGGCCCCACAGAGATGGAAGGAGAAATACATTCCTGCAAATGTGGAATACAAACGGGTAAATGCAGTGGGTGAGAAGGAAGTTCCAGGTTCAAATTCTCATATTCTCCCTGAATATGTTCTGTCTTGTGGAGAGAAGCACCATAATCTCCCATTCCACAAGAAACATTGGCATATTTCTACAGCAGCTCAATCATATGACAATATTGTACCTAAAAGCAAGGAAGTGGACTAGCAGAATATTTAAAATGGAGAATGAGGGTGGTCTAAACACTCAAAATTACTTTTTACTGACTAACGAATTATGGATCATGTTGAAAGTTCATGACCACTCTTCAAGGTGTCTTCATTATCTGTTGTGATCTGAAACTGCCTTTTCATCAAAGGTCATTTTTGCTTCCCTCTGCATATAAGGTTAGGTATCAGCTGAAAGGTGGGCACATTGTCTGGCAGCGGTCATTCCTCTTTTATCAGAGATAATTGACAAAGACTCTCCAATAACATGATTCTAGCTGCCAACAATGCTGACTTCTGCCCAAAATGTACTCAATACCATAATAATCTTTTTTATCTTTTTTTCTTTTGTATAATATGTATGTATATACAAAGATATACCTATACACACCCACTCACATGCAGAGTATGTATATAAAAAACAGTGTAAGGAAACATATTCATGTACACATATGTATGCATGCAGTCCATGCTTTAGATTCCTTGCAACTGAGTCCAAATCCTTGCTTCTTGGAAAGACAAAGATAAAAACACAATACAGACTGCAAGTGAACTTCCATCATTTTAGTTTTACAGAACCTTCCAACTGTATATACTTGGGACTAAAACTACCCAATCAGAATGGGAAGCACTACTGAACTAGAGGGATATCTCAGCTATTTCTGCATCACCAGTCATTTATTCCAAATATTTAATGGCATGCTTCAGCATAAATGCCCTGTGTAGCATGTACCCTCTGTCTGTCCAGTACAATTTACGGTTAATCCAGTCCACAGCAAGGCCTTCAGGTGTATCCATAGCTCCATGAATAATCTTTTCACGATCTGAGCCATCCAGATTAGCTCGTTCTATCCATTTCAAGGCAGTGTGGGCAAAGTAAATCTGTGAATAAATAAGAGACAATGTGTCATTAGTTCTCATCTCACTCTACCTCCTCTGTCTAGTAACTCCATTTCGAAAACACCTTTTTCGTCTGGAAAATTCCCTAAACTGCTTATTCACAAAAGGCTGCACAGGTAACCTGTGATCCCTGATCAAATAAAAAGACACTTATCCTTCAACCAGGATGACTTCTACAGGCAGCTTGTGCTTAGCTGTAAATCCTGGTTGCCCTATATACAGCCCTCTGAATATCCTGTAGTTTTGTTTCAGCCAGCAGCTACTTCACATGAAGCACAGCTGAGGAAGCCAAAGTAGGAACAGGCAGAAAGAAGCATGTTGTCATTTCACTGGCTGCTCATGTTGAAAAGTGACAAGTGTGGAGAAGATAGCGGCACCCTATGTATATCAAGGAGCTGGGAAGGGGAAAAGGAGGTATAAAATTTACTTGTATTTTTTTCCACTTTTCTATCCTGCAGCTATCTTAATTTTTTGCTAGGTGTCTATTCTGTAAGGTTCCAACATTTCCAGAAGAGGTTTCTTAGTTTGAGGTCAAAAGTAAAGTTCTTTGCTGGTAGGGAAACCAGGTTTGCATTTTCCAAGGATGTGTAAATTTTATCTTGTATCCAAATACCAGAGGAGGCAAACATTGCATGGCACAACCATATCAAAAGTAGTGCTGAGGCTTTCTTTGGAAATGGTAACAGCAAAACAAATAACTTTGCTTTGATGCTGGCCATGAGGTCAAACAAAACAGGAGGGAGCCTCTAGCCTTAGCCCAGCTAATTCAACACCCTGGGAGCACAAAGGGGTGCTGCCTTGCCCCTGAGCTGACACAACCAGGCTCCTGCAGCCTGGCTGGCCCCTGCATGTCCCCCCACCTCTGTTCTGCCACCCAACACCACAGGAGGGGATCCCTGGTGCACACCAGAGTCCCTGGCACAGCTGATCCGCACTTGGCACAGCACAGGGCAACTGCTGCCTCTCCAGAAGGGCTCTATTTTGGGAGTAAGTGGAGATGTTCCAGGAGTGCCTGAAGTGCTCCTCCTGTAAATGCAGATCTGGTAACATTCACATTTGTTTGGCTGTGTCCCTCTGGGCCTTGAGGTGCTTCCAACAACTTAACTGAGCTCCTCATCAGCTTTCACTGTACCATCCAGTATTTCTTTGCAACACTTTTACAGTAGAAATAAGGCTCTCCATGGGAAAATATAACTGTCTGCCACAGAAGATTTAGCAAAGCACAGCTGAACTCCTATTCTTCCCAACTCTGCAGGCAAGGAGTAGGGCATTAGGATGTAGCCACAGACAAACAGGTCTTTATACAGATAAGATTCCTCTTTCCAACAGCACTTCTAGTATGTGAGGAGTGCATTTTGGAAGAGCAATAGACTCTGTGAGCATTCAGTAGTTTTGCTCAATAATACCAGGACACGGGAAATAATTCTTATTAAGATTACTCCAACATTTACTAGAGATCATACAGATTTAGCTGGATAGAATAAAAGATACTTTTGCTTGTACCACTACACAGTGAAGAAACTTGACAATATATTTCCAGAAAACAGCACTGCAGTCTTAATGGAGAAAACTCACACAAAAGTTCTTTAAAATTGAAATCATGCCTGAAGTGAATTTAGACATCGAAATTCTCTGCAAAGTATCATTTTCAATGTACAAAAAGGAAATAAATAAAGGATGAAACTCTTCAACTAATGTTTGGCAGCCTGTACCAGTTGTGCTCCTAGACAGGCAACAGAACAAGGAGCAGCATAATGCATAATCCAGATCACTGACAGAGGAAAGGTTAAGGCACATGAAAGCTCAATCCTTTTGTCCTTGCAACACTCCAGAATCCTCTCATTTTTAATGCCTTACCTTATTTTCCACCGGGTCAGAGTCCAGTGCTAAGACTACTCCCATCTGCCAGTCAAGTAAACTTGTGTAATCTGTTCCATCAAAACTGATCTGGCGGATATCTTGGCCATTTGCAAATAACAAAAATGGCTTAGGACCTGCCAATTAAAATTTGCCAGTGTGTTAATTGCACTAAGTTCAAAGTGATCTCTAACTTGCATTACTACCTAAGTAGCGTTGCAAGTAACAGTAAAAGACAAAATGGGGAACAGAAGCAAAAAGAAATTAGGGCAATTTTCCTACACTCCACTTGCCTAAGAAATTAAAGATAAATGTGAATATAAGTTTACAGCATCAGTCTCAACATTTCTGACTAAAGGAGCCACTAGTCCTGCTGCATTTCACACTGAGTGCCTTAGCCTCGAGGCAATCATCTCTCTACATTTCACAGTATCATCATAAATGCCAGAATAACTTGAATTTGCATATGGAGAAGTCTTTTGTAGTAAAAGCAAGAAAGATACCATTCTCAAAAAAACAAAAACAAAACATACAAATCAAAAGCTTTTTTTTCCTACTCTCCTTGGCAATTGCTTATACCTTGCTGATCACCAGAGTCTGTCCTTTTCTTAGAAAGAGCAGAAGGGTCTGGAATCCAAAAGTGCACATCAAACACTCAGCTTCCGGGGGCCAGAGGGGGAGAAATATCCTTATCTGGAAAGTCCTTTGCAGACTATTCCCTATCCTATTCACCAAGTGGACAGACTTCAGCCCCAGGTCTGTAACACTGGGCAGGAACTATGCCATATTTATGTGAAGGCACAAACCCATGTAGTGCAGGACAGGCCTCCACAGTATGGGAGCCCAGAGTGAAATGGTGAAGATGGATCACAGACTGAACTTTCTGTGAAGGAGACAGAACCACATACTGGTGCTTGTTCTGGTTTATTTCCAAAATAGGCTGTCTTTCCTAACAACTAATACTTCCCAAATTTCACAAAGTAACCTAAAAACAATGCAAGAAAGGGATCCCAGTTGATCCACCCTAAAGAACTCAAAAAGGATTTACTTTTATTGGCAGAAATATGCAGGCATACCAAGACACCCACCTATAGCAGTGCAGTGCTTTCTGTCTTGCTGAAGCTTATATCCAGGAAAACAAGCACACTCCCAGGAGGATGGGCTTAAGGAAGAGCATATCTGACTGCAGCCACCATTATCTGGAGATGTACAACCTTAAACAGAGCATTTGTAAAATTTTACTGTGCCGTTCTAAAAGAAAAATAAAATACAACAAAATCAGAGGTATAAGAGAATGGTTCACTCTGCTCAGGATTTCTACAGTGCAAATCATCTCAGTGACTGGTAGATTTACCAAAAGGCCTCCTGCTGAAAGCAGAAGACTAGAGAAGTGAAAACAAATTAGTAGCAACTTGTTCCAGAGTTTTGCTGAAAACTTAGAACACAGGATGCTGTGTTGTAACACAAAGTGGGAGGGTGGGATATGTAAAGAGAGAGGGTCTTTCATGTGTTTCAGGAAACTCTTCTCCCGTGCAAATCTCATCCCATCTACAACAAAGTAATAAATTTTGTCGGACTTTGCACTCTATTCAAAGAAACAGCAAATTAATGCAATTGTCTCCCCAGAAGTTAATTAGGCTAGGATGACAAATTGATACTTTCTAAGAAAACAAACCAAGATTTCATATAAAAAGAAACCATTCTTCTGTTATTTTTTTCTGTTATATTGTCAATACCTACATAAGCTAGCAAAACAGAAATAATGACTGAATCTATGTATAAAGTACAGTCCACGATATGAAAGGGATTAAAAGGGAAAGAGGATTTTTCACAGCATAAGGCTGTCAGTAATGGAGCTATCTTGACCCCTAAGACTGAAAAGATGCAGTTGAGAAGTTACAGTCCCTTGAATTTGGAAAATTGCTGAAGTGGGGAATGACAGATTGAGTGTAGCAGCTTCAAGTATTC
Organism: Agelaius phoeniceus; assembly: GCF_051311805.1. Taxonomy (NCBI): domain Eukaryota; kingdom Metazoa; phylum Chordata; class Aves; order Passeriformes; family Icteridae; genus Agelaius; species Agelaius phoeniceus. The sequence goes on from NC_135268.1 coordinate 26,900,538, forward strand.
TGACTGCACAAACTCCATTTGTGGCTAAGTTGGAGTGATTCTGAACATGGGGTGCATGACATCAATAAAATTATCACCCGAGCCTTAATGTTGTATATATATGTCCTCTCAAGTATAAATTTTAGATGTCTGCCACAGCAAAAATCTGAGACATGCCTTGATCTGTGCTGACAACAAAAGAACTTGGCCAGCAAATATTGGATGTTGCTGCTACTAAAAATCTATTAAAAAATGAAGATGAATGCTGCTCATGTCAGCACTCAAATCACCTTACATTCTATTATCTTGTACAATCATTTACAGCTGTTCAAAATGAGTGTAAAACGCCTTCATTCAATTCTGGCTCTTGGTGCCAAGAATAAACAGAGCCTGGCAGTGACTTCAGCTAAGAAAATTGTTCCTTACCTGTGCATGTTTTGCCATCCACTTTGAGCACAGATCCTTCTGGGCAATAGCAAACAGGGCCTTTAGATGTCTGAAGGCAGCCATGACTACATCCAGTGTCATTACTTGTACAGGTAATAAGCTCTACAGTAAGTTAAGGGGAAAAAAAATCCTAAATGATGATAAAAATTTTTACTAAGCCCCCAGTAAGAGATTTCAATACCTTCTTGAATAGCAAAAGAAGAAGAAGAAAAAAAAGTAGGGAAAATAAATATATAAATAAATATAATTGTGATGTTTAGAGTACAACACTTCTGCAATCTTTCTGTGGTTTGTTATGCTGTGTTTCTGTTTTGCTTTTCCAAATTTTTTCCACACGTCCTCCTAATTACAGCCCAGGAGAAAGCCAAAATTGCCGAGTCCTGAAGCCATTGTACTTATCAGGTATTAATTTCTCCAAAATACTCTGAGATTTGTTAGCACAATAGAAGTTCATTTTGAAAAATTTCTTTCTTGTACTTCATCAAAAATAGATCAGGTTCTAAAAACTACAAAGAGTCTATACTGAAAGAATAAGTATAAAAGACCAAGAGAATGAGGAAGAACTAATTTCCTACTACTCCAAGTATAAAAGAGCTAAGATCAATCAAAACAGGAGATGAACCTTCCAGAAACAAAACTATGTTCCTTAGTGTCAATTTTAGAAGTTATAAGGGCAAAAACACCTGAGGACTTGGCAAGAGCTTTCCTTTACTTGCTATTAGAAATATTGCAGTGCCAACGTTTTTTTTTTAGTATTTCTTTAATGCAGTTTCACAAGATGTGGTCCTTCCACCTTCTGCACTGCAGTACTCCATCTCTTTGTCCCAAGTCTAGTGCCATATGACTGGAACCAATGCAAGATTTCCACAGCTGCTTCTATGAATCAGCAGCACACTCTGGCCTAAATGGTGCATAGCTCCTGCAAATATTGCTTCTGTAGGAGAACTGCATTCTGGATTGGGGTGTGCCAACTGCTTCAGCACAGAGAATAGGGTCCAGAAAATTCCTTCTGACCAGAGCTTCTGGCTTTAGATGAAGAGCTTCATAAAGGACTTGGAGGACAAAGCATCAAAATCTCTGGCCAGCATTTGGACTTCTCATCTTGTGTGTGTCTCTCTCCCAGACTGCACAGTTGGTGAACATCTGCCTTGTGCTGCAGGTCACATTGTCCATCCTGCATCCCTAGCCTGTGCTAGAAAAACTTTATTTTCTATCTCATTTGAGCCACCCAAACTGCAGGCATACAGTTCAAGCTGGTCATCCAAAGCAGGATTGAGTTTCACAGCGTCTCAATGTTGTTTTGGATGCAAAATGATATCCCATCTCCCAGTAACCTCTGGCTGCAGCCCTCCCATAGTTCTTCTGCTGCAGTTGGCTGCCCTCTGCAGCTGTCACACACACCCTGGACCCCCACATTGGGTCACTGAATCTTGTTCCTGACTCCCTCTTAATAAAGAGGAAGAAGTGGCTCTTACAGAATCACAGAATATCCTGAGCTGGAAGGGGTCCATGGAGATCATCGAGTCCAACTCCTGGCCCTGCCCAGGGCTCTTGGAGTCTAAAATAGACTGACTGCTAGAGTCTGTTAGATTCTGTGGCTATATTTACTCTCCAGTAGTGATATTTAATATACCCTAGATCCTTATCCTGCCATGATCCACACAGAACTCATTGGTGTGCACTGGCACTCCTGCTTAGGCCTCATACCAATGTTTTATTTCAAATAAACAAAGTAGAGGGACCTTTTTCTATGCATAAGCTTCACTTCAAAAGTGACTGACAATATTCCAAGACCTCAAAACTTCGAAGCTTTTCACATTTTATGCTCTAGACTTACTTCAGAAAGGCTTAATTCATTTGTAGGCTGAGCATACACATTTAATTCCACTAATGTCATACATATTAGGAATGCTGTCAGCCCTGATCTGAAAATAAAATACATGATGCTGCGAGCTGCTCTTTCAGACTGGGCAAATTCCTTAGAGAGTGGGCCAAATTCAGAGACCACATTTAAAAATACATAACTGCTTATCCACCTGGAATGTGTCACTGGGCCTAATCTGAGAAGAGGTCTCTCTGGAGACATGACTTGTTTCTTTTTTCCTCCTCTGAAGAAGTGGACACAGTTTCTCACGTGTAACTTCTGCTTCCTTGAACACGACACCTGAAATCAGTTTGCTCACTTTAAGCCGATCCTGCTTACATAACATGGGATTGGAAGCAGCAATGCAATACACAAAACTTTCAGCAGTTCCAGTGTGAAATGAGGACTCTCTCCAACAGGATACTCCAAGTGTTTGTGTATTACAGCTCCTTACCATGGCATGTTTTCCTGTCAGGCAGCAGAACAAAGCCTCTTGGGCAGGTGCAGTAATAGGAGCCAGGGATGTTCACACAGCCTAAAGTGCAGCCGTGATTCCAGAAGCCACATTCATTAATGTCTGCAAAAAAAAAAAAAAAAAGATAATTTGTTGTGTCAGAAAAACCTCATCAGCCAATTTTAGGGAATAGATTAATGAAACAAAGTAATAGTCTGAAAAAGTACATCCTTTTTTTTTCATTCGTTTCACAAAAATGTGTTTCTTCTAATGAACCATAAGAAAACAAGTTTGCAGACCTCATTCAAATCAGTGTTAAAAACCTTCTAGCAAAATATACTTGTGCTCTGTGTGTCCAGCATAGGTGCCTAGAGGACTACCAAAAGATGCCTTTTCATACAGATTCCAGTGCCATTTAAATCCTGTGCACATCCAAAACATGTACATTAGACACAGTCTTAAAGCAAAAGTTCTTTTTAAAAATTTGGGTTCAACATGACTTAAGTAAAAGCCTCAAAACAGAAGTGTAATAAAAGCTGAAATTCAGAAATCAAACCTGAGAATTTCCTGAGAACTGGGAGGCTGATGCTCAGGCAAGTTTGTAAATCCTGTAAGCTAGGAATTCTGATGCCATTATGTCTTATAAATGAGCTAGTCATGTAGTGAAAGAGATGCTTTAAAAAGCATTTTGTTATGTATTATTAATAGAAATTTTAGATTTATAATAAAACAATCCAGATAAAAATATTTAGAAGCATGTTAAGTATTTCTGTCTTTTTTGAAATTATACTTCAGACAGACTTCTTGTTACTGGATTATTCCATGTTTCACCTTTGGTGGTACATCCAGTTTCATCCTTCTTTTAAAATTAAATTAGCACACATCAGCATTTCTACTTGTCTGAAGCTCCTTGCCTACTCAGACTGAATAGCATCTGTGACTCTTTCATAGGTCTTGTTTTAAACTATTTCAGACTTGGAAGGACACAAAACTGAAATGTCACACTGAAATTTTTAAAAGCTCATAGTAATTTTTCAAACTCAAGATACTAAGTGAAAGAACAGAAGAATTTTTTCATGTAATAGAATAAAGTGGATGAGAAATTCATGTATTACCTTCACAAAACTGTTTATTTCGACTTAAAATAAAGCCACTAGAACATTTACACCGATGAGTCCTTAAGTCTGGCCTGCAGATTCTTCTTCTGCACTTTTCTCTGTTCCAATCACAGATTCCTTTTTCTGAAAGAACAATTACAGTGTAAGTAGATTGGAGTTCTTCTCATATTAAACCTCCAGTAGAAAGATGGTAAGAGATGTATTCTCTTGTCAACATCTGCTTGCTCAACCAAGCTGAGGAACTTCTTATTAATGCAAAATAACTTCATTTCTTTCCTTTGGTAAAATCAGGCAAAAAGCAGTCACTGTAAAAAAGAAAGTACTTGGAGCACTAGGAGTAGGTATGTCCAAATGATCATTTTGAGCTCTATGTCAGCACAAGCAGATTTAGAGAGAACATGAACTAAGGGATGGTTTGGTTTGGGTCCATACCTAGAGTCACTATGAAAGGGAAAATTCAAGTTTCCTATACCCCCAGTCCTGCAAGTATTATATATTACTTTGTAAAACACTCAGAAATAAGAACAACAGAGAGGGAGCACACATGCAAAAAGGAGAGAAAAGAGAGATTTTTAAGACACAGCATACAAAGACTGTTGTTGTTATTGTTGTTATTGGAGTATCATTACCACATTATTACTCATATTATTTAACAAAAAAGATAATGGGAGATTTCAATGACCATGTGTTTCATTTGGGCAAAAGGTCCATTTGTCCCATTTCAGAGAATCTTTGTATTGGTGTGGCTCTATGAGAAATACAAGAATTATAAATGTTGAGTTCAAATTTCAGACTCAGAACCTTTCTTCAAAGGAAGAAGAAAGATATGCAGCACTCATTATTTTCTTTTTGTCTCCAAAATGGTAATTTTTGTTTGAACTGATGCTGCTGAATGTGGGTGTGCAGCCACACAAAATGCTGTCTTTGCCCTGGGCTGTGTGAGTAAGACATCAAGGGCTCGTAGAGGCAAAGAAATGAGTATGTGACCAACTTTCTTCTGCTGTTTCCCATTCACAATCTAAACTCCAAAAGATGGAAAACTGCATAATATTTAAGCTCCAAGTTTATTCTTCTGCCAGCCACAACAGAGAAAACATTGGCCCCTTGGTGGAAAGACAGATCACATCTATAAAATAATACATAATTTCCCAGACAGCTTGGCTACAGGCACAGACACCTTGCACATATTTGGTTAACTGGTTAAGTCTTCTCTAGCAAAGGTCATACCATTAAATCCAAAATTATGAATGGATGACTAGGTAGATATTATCTATGTTATTTAGCATGTTATCTTTCAAGAGGCTAGAATTTTGTGTGGTTTTAGGTGAGCCTCTTGTTTTGTAGAATTAATTTTAAATTGGACACAGTCTTTTTCTACTGCAACTGAATTGGGAACATAAAGTAATAGAGAGTCTAATCTTCAAATAAAGAACTCATTAGAAAAAACAAAAGTGTAAGTGCATGCAACCACAAAGAAACAGAATCCACAAACAAGACCACGTTCAAGGCTGCATCATATGCTTATCATTGTTTCTGATTTTTCTCCCCATAGTTGTACCATTATTGATCTAAGTGGTCTAAAAAGACCTAAGACACCTTGGAGTTACAGAATAAATAATAGAAGCTATAGTTTTGCCATTTGGACAATCTCTGGAAGATAATAATTCTTAACTAATATTAGAACTCTATGTAGCCATAACAATACAGAAAAACCCAATCACATTTCAAAGCTTAAAGAGAATGGGGACTAAATTATGAATCACAAAGTCTATAATGTAATATTTTCTGGAAGAACAGCATTACAAACCACTCTTACTAACTTATTTGTGTTTTGCAGGGTTTTTTCCCCTCCCATCACCTCTCTTACATGGAAATACATATACTCAGATATTAACCGATGCCTGCATTTTCTGTATTTCTGTAAAAAAATACAACACAATTTCTCAAAAAAAAAAAAAATTACAAGAGTACTGAATATCATTAATCTGTTAGGAAAGATATATTTTATGAGCCATTATTAAAAGTGACACACCAAAGTTGTTCTGTGGGGTTACAGCAAACCCGTAGATGAATGAATGCTCTTCTCTCTACTAATTGGCCCTGACCAATCCAAGGAAGTCATTTGAAAGAGAAATGGAAGAGGGAACCTGAGGAATTTAAGTAGCAAAGTAAATAATTCAAATGACAGTAAAAAAATCAAATCATATCAGTTGCACACTTCTCCTAAGTTCCCTTTTCATCTGAAGGAACTCACTAGTTATCTGCTTTAAAGAAGGCTTGATAATTCACAGCTGACACTACATTGTGATGTACATTTTCTTAGCTTGTACAGAGCATCCAATTAGTCTAGGTATGCTTTTATCTCCAGGTTTCTCTGTTGTAAGATCAGCTATAAATCTCATTTGAACTCCAGGCTCATTAGTCCTCCTTTCATCCCCGTTCTTGCATTGGATAAGCCAAGCAATGCACAAAGTCCAAAAGGTTCATCTGGATTCAGCTTCTTAAGCTTCTTTCTTTCTACTCCACCACTTCCCAGATATTTTACAAGAAGTTATTTGGAATTTTTTTTAAAAAGCCTACTGCTGACAACACTTCCTATAGTACAAAAATTTACTAAACATCTTGGAAATTTACATCCATTTGAAAACATTGGTAGGTCATATATTAATAAAACCAGAGAAAGCCCTTTTCCATGGAAAGAGAAATGCCAGAAAGCAGAATGCTCTGGTGGAAGAAGTGGAGTAAATCTTCTGAGAGAAGAATAAAGGCTAAGTGCGCACAGTCACTGAAATTAAGCTGCACATTCTTGCCTTAGTTCCTCTATGTGAGAGCACCAAATGTGTCAGTAGGAAAAAGTGCTTCCATTTGCCAGGACAACCATTTTTCCCAAAGTAAGGACAGATCAAGTATTGTCTCTGAATAGAGACTCCCTGTGCTTACAAGGGTAAGCTTGATTTCCAGGAGCACTATCTTCTGCATCTCAACACGTCTTGGCACGGCAAACAAAGCAAGTGAGGGGGAAAGTGCCTTTGAAGGTTTTGATTTTCCCACTCAGACCAGTCTTCAGAGGGCACAGACTGCATGGTACAGCTGTTGGCTGGCGTGAAGAAAGACAAAGCCTATTTTATAGTAGCTATTTAGGAATAGTTCAAAGATACATTTACAGTTTGATTTTTGTTCATATGAATTAAAACAAACACTATATTCTCCCCATGTTTTTTATACCTCTCTGAATCCATGGCTGTCTTCCCTTGGGAGCTGTGCAACCATTGCTTGACACACAAATGCCTCCACACTCTTTGCTTCATTACTCTTACCCAAGCAAAACTGGTGACAAAAGCTATTCCACTAAAGCAAGAATGTTCTGCTCCCCAGAGAGTAGGGGACAAGACATTATTTCCCTGGACATCCCCCACTACTGCCTCAGCAGGAATCCCCAAGGAAGGTGAACTATTGATAGCCAATTACCTTCATTTTTGGATTCACAGTGAAAGGCAGCGAGATGACCAACTCACACTGTGGGCTGCAATCGGTATCACTTAAAGAGGCAGGAGTCTCTTATCCTATGGTTGTTATAGCAGCTTCAAGACTGTCTAAGATCTGCTGAATTTTAATTGAATCATTTCACTGTGATGAGTGAGCAAAGCTGAGACATCCATTTGTAGAACATAATGTGTGCTTAAAATCCTTCGCTGCCATAATAGTCAGAGTTGTTTAGGTGTGCTTTAGACTAAAACTTCCAGAATGAAGCAGACATTTGGTGAGGATAATGTAGACAGAGGGTTAAAAATCTGTATGCTTTGTGCATTTAGCAGGAAAGCATAAAAATGTCTTTGTGTAAAGAAAGGCAAGAGAATGAGAAAGTCACATTTATTTGCATGTGTGTATACATTAATGAAACAAGCAGTTCATGCTTGGCATGCTTCTACCCTGATACTCAGCTGGAGCTGCACGCACCAAGTGGAACTGTGGACCACTGAAGTGGAAAAAAAAAACTTTTTCCTTCATTTCACTGAGGCCTGGAATTGTGCCAAAGACAATTCTTACTGCAGAGAATCAGAATGTATGGCATTATTATTCTCACGCATAGCAGCATTACATTTACTTACCCAAATCCTGAGAAGCAATCCTTGCACCTGGCTGCTTAAATGGATGTACTATTTTTATCTCCACTGGTGGGAAAAATGATGGTTTCAGGCTAATTGTGACTACAACATTTCCAGTATATTTGTTGGCTCTCCATATCATGCCAGACTTCAAGTCTGAGTAGTACAGGTGCTCAGCAAAGAGAGACATACCAAGCAATTGGTGTCTACAAGAGAAGATAGCAAAGTGGCACATTACATGATTCCTATATATTTACTCAGTCAAACATTTCAGTCAGGTTCACCTAAAAAATTACCTTTTTTAAAATATTGTGTATATATATATATATATATATACACACACACACTATAGTATCTTCTATATATGAGAATCAGAGAATCAGAAGAGGTGCAGAGACATTCCCAAAATAATTCAGCACTCATAATCCTGCTAATTTGCAAGAAATAGACACGAAATGGATAACCTGCATTTCTCACAGGTTTAATGATCTATTGGTCGGGACTGACTTAAATGGGAGAGAAATTCTAGGTGTGACCCTGCTTCTGGTGAATCCAGCAACCAAAATGGAAACTTGGTCTGTTCAAGGATGTAGGTCAGATAAGTTCCACTGTTTCCCAATATCCAGTGCCTGCTCTGACAATTCTGTCTGAGGATATCAGGGTGGAGATGGAGTGGCAGGAGTAAGGCACTCCTAAAACCCATCTTCTGCTGCTTCTCCTATCTCAGGAATGTAGTTTCCATTCTCTGGTCAGTTGTAGCAGCTAGCAGAAATCACAAAAGGGCCAAGTTTTAAATAAGAGAGAAATCAGAAAAATACTGGAAAAGGTATTTTTGTCTTCTGCTTTCCAGGAAAACATATTCCAGGTGGAAAAGAGAATCCAGATCCAGAATCCAGATCATCCAGGCAAAATTAATACTCCAGTGAACAACAACCAACACAATGGAGAAAGGGGAAAAAAGTAAGGAAAAATCCAAGCTGACTGCTGGCATTGCTGGGAGAAGCCAACTTTGTGTTCATCACATGAAAATGGTGGACCACATATTTAAATAAGCAGACTAGCAAAACTGATTTTTTCTCTACTGTCGGAAATCCCTTTTCCACACCTGGAGACCCAAGCATACTGAAAGACTCTGTGGTGACAGCCTTTTCCTGATCCCCTCAGTGGCCACCACTGGCACCTGAACCCCTGCACAGCACGAAGACCAGAAGGACATGGGTCTGAGAGCCCCCTCACTGGGCTCAGCACTGGCACTGGGGCAGGACAATTCTCTTGCACAGCACAGTTTTCACCACATCTGCTGATGCTTCTGGAGAGCCTGAGCACAGGGCCAAGCCTCCCCAGGCAGCAGCAAAGGAGGACAACAGGCTTAGATGAGGATGGAGTTCAGTCTCCTGAGCACAGCTCAGACACCTGAGATCACCCACTGTGACCTTGGATAAATCATTTAATCTCTCCTTTCAGCTCCTCTCTCTGCAGAAAAAGGCCACTAATAAATACTCAGAGAGGATTTCTAAGGATTAATTAGTTATCATTTGCTGAAAGCTTGGAAGATGGAGAGTGCTGAGTGGCAATTATTATCCTTATAACAGCGACATTTTTCCATTTTCCTATCATTAATGTTACATTTACAGTCACAGGCCATCTACATTATACTTTATACTCCTCATGTTGTGAACTGACCCAATAAAAGGGAGGATGAGGAAGCTTAATTGCATCCCTGAAATAAATGTTTTATTTCTGACAAGCTGAGGAAAACTCACCGGGCAGAATTTCTGAGGAAACGAACAGCTCCACCTTCATAGTCACATGATCCAATGTGGGAAATCTCTTTTCCGTGGTCATGTTGGATCCAGTAGAGCCTTGTGTCAACCAAATCTAGTGAGATGGCCTTTATTTTTTCTGTAGTTTTCAAAATATTTATCATATCACTTCCACTGAGGGACGCTCGGTGTATGCTGGAAACTGTACCATCTGAAGACAAGAATAACAGCCTGCAGGGAAGAGAGGCATGTTCAAAAAATAAAACAAAACAAAATACCCCGCAACAAACAAACCCTACATTTTCAAAATAAATCACATCACAGCTACACACTCTTTATTAAATTATTTACTTGCTCCCGTATACAGAGTTTCTCAGTGTGGTACTAGAGCGACGAGTACTGCTGGAGGTACTAGAAACTAGTATTACTAGAGGTAGTAGCAATTTCCCTCAAGTAGGTCAAGCAGGAATCAGCCCAGCTTAACCACAAGGCACTATTGTCTGTCTCTCTCTACTTTGTTCAGACATGCAGTCAAGGAAACTGGAATTACTTCTCAAATCTATGGGGAGCTCCTGCAAATTTGAGGAAAGGCAGGTCTGATGTCCAGGCCCTAAATCCCACAGAGATGGCAAGATTTCAAAGAGTATTAGCAACGCTACTATCATCAGAAAATTGTTTTATGTACAAGCAGCAGCAGTGGACTCAGAACCAATATTTGGAGATGCTAATAAAAAAGGGAAACAGCAGCAAACTGTCAGTTTTGACTTTTTCTTTTTTTTTTTTTTTTTCAGAAAATATACCAATTTTTGTTCTAAGTGTGCTGGGTCTGGAGCACAAGTGACTCCCAGCATTTGCAGGCATCATTCCCTTTGCTTCTCCAATACTGCTTTCCTACCCAGAAACTTTGCTGAAAGAGGGTAAATTGAGAATGGATATTAGGAAGAAATTCTTTACTGTGAGGGTGGTGAGGCACAGGAATAGGTTGCCCAGAGAAGCTGTAGATGCCCCCCACCCCTGGATCTGTTCAAGGCTGGTCAGATGGGACTTTGTGCGACCTGGTCTAGTAGAAGGTGTCCCTGTCCCTGCTGATTGGGTTGGAACTAAATGACGTTTAATGCCTCTTCTAACCCATTTCTATGATTCCATGAAACCACAGTCGTAGTAGTCTGCATATTTGGAGTCCATTTCAATGAAATTGCTGACGCCTTTAAAATTACCTTTGCTCAGCATCAATGGTAATCCTTGTGGGACGACCAACAGCTCTCAGAAGGACTCGGCGTTTCTTCCCATTCATGTCGGTTGCTTCTATGGTTCCTTTCTGCCTGTTGGCCCAGAGAATGTCTTGATTTATCCAGTCAATAGCAAATCCTGAAATGCCTTTGTCTATGTAACACAGTCTCTGTAAACAAGAAAAAATGAGTTGACAAGAGGAATCCTAATGACTACTCTAAATTTGGCTTTTGTTACAGGGAATAGAAGACCCAGCTGAAACTTTCCCGTTCATTCCTTTGCCTGCTTCATTTTCTTTCAGACCTGTAGCTATTTCTCTTTCTTTTTCTTTCATGACTTTCATTTAGTCTTTGTGCTTACACGTACCCCCTCTGAACTGAGTGGCTCCCTGCAAAAGGAGAAACTGTTCTGCACAGGAAATTATCTGGATTAATATTTAGCTACAACTTTTCGATTTGGCACACTATGAAGCATCCAGGCCTGTACTGTCACAGATGGAAGTTTCCTAACACAGTGCTGCTGGACCTAGATGCCTTAAAATCAGTGAAAATGTATGAGTGAAAACTCCACAGAGGTAAATGATACTGGCACTCTCTCTCAAACAAAACTCTCACAGCAATAAAGTTCAGCCTGTCTGCCCTTCCTAATCAGCCAGACACAATGAACTACACTGGTTTTTTTCTGAACGAAGAATAAAGTGCTAACAGCATTTATGCAACCTAGAAACCAACAAAAGGTTTGAGAAAAAATTAGTAGGAATTCAAGCACATTTTTCTCATAGCATTTGTGTCAGCTTGTGTTACAATAATCTTGAAGACAACGTTGTAATGCCAGAGAATAATCTATAACTGATAGAAGCATTAAAGTCTACAAAGCCTTAATTTGTTTGAATTCCCTCTCCTGCATTCACCTGATCCTGTATGTACTGAATGTGAATGCCAGTAAAACAGCCTGGGCTCAGGGTCAGAACCATTACAAGAACAAAAGCAAAGTGCTAATTGATGAACAGTAAAGGAAGAACTGTACCCAAGGAGTAGGTGGTTTCCACAGAGGGGTTTACACATTAACTGTGAGAATTCCAAAGAACTGATTACTTTACCTCTTGTTTTGTGCCATTTAGATTAATTCTTTGAAGTAGTCGCCTTTCAGAGTCTACCCAATACACTTTCTCTTCTATATAATGAAAATCCATAAGTGTTGATGGACCAGTATCAGAAACCAATCTTTCATGATTTGTCCCTTCAGTGTCAATTCTAAAGATGGCATTTCCATGGCTAAAAAGCAGGAATGGTGCTGGGTCTGGTGTGGAGAAAACAAAATGAGACCAATTAATTGATAATCATTGTAATTTTGCTGCATTAAATTCTCATCAGTTGCATACTAGTCAAAGAGAAAGTTCAAGATTTAGAAGTCTCATTTCTTAATAGCAACTTTCTAGGTGTATCACAGAAAACCAGTTATATGTAAATGGAATGGTCCTTTCACATTTGATGCTGAAAATTATGGCAAAAATCTGAGTTAGGAAACTGAAATGACAGTGGTTGTTACCACATATCCCAAACCACTACAGCCCAGTCAGAGGTCAGAACAACTGCTGCATGCTTGCCAACTGAGGTTGAAAGAAGTTTGCCATGGATGTGTCTCCAAGCTGAAGATGACTTCAAATTATTGTGCTATAGCAAGAATTTATCACAGAGAGGTAGCCTGGAACCTTCCTTTAACTATCAAAAAAGGGAAATTGAAGATCCCAAGACAGGAAAAATGAAGATACTGGAGACTGAGGAGGTTTCTTGTGCTGTAGAAGGCTGAAGGAAAACAAAAGATCTGTACTTAAAACTTTGACAGCTCAAAAGCAACAACTTCTTCCAGACAAAATCTCTATTTGTAACAAGCAAAGGGTAAGAATGTAACAGTAACTTTACATAAAATATGTTAAAATGAAAGGTGCTCCAATTATGCCCCATACTCCAGAAAACTAATTAAGGCTGAAAGTGATGAGCAGCTAGGATGATCCCAGTAGCCTTGATGCAACCTTAAAAAAAGGTATGGGAGTACAACTAGTATGGCAAAATAATTTGGGTTGATCCAGTTTTATTAAGTCCTCTTTGTTATTTTTAGGGTGTCACTGTAGAGTACAATTAAGATTGTACAAGGAACCTTGACTACAATTAGGAACCCTATTGTTCAAGGAACCCTAACTACCTTTCCAAACCACAAGGGTTTTCATTTAGGCTGTCTGTCAAGTGCATATAGGAAAGTAGTTCTTCTGTAACCAACATAATTTAACTTTCATTTTGAAAATAAACATGGGTATGTTGTTTGCTTTTTGGTTTGTTTATATATAATAACTTATTTTGGGCATCGAGTCTATTCTTTAATTTAATTTTAAACTAAAAAAAAGTACAGAACATAAATCCCACTGTGTTAGTAAGGTTGGAATTTTAGAACATGATGTTGCCTGAGACAACAGATCCTGGCATACAAGTAGTACTCAAACCAACTGACTTTGAAATGTAATTTTTTATATAGATCCAACAGGATGACAGCTTTCAAGCCTGTGTAATCAATTGCTGAATTATTCTACAATGAAGAAGCAACTTTCCATTCATTGGGAATAGATGCCATCAAAGATGCACTACCACCAGTTTTCTTACACATATACCTTTGAAAATTAAACTAGTTTTATTGACAAGGTTCACTTCTTTTGTTAACTAAATATCTTTACTATTAGAATGAAAACTGATACTTTAATCTCAACAAAAAGCTCTTCTACAAAATTGAGACAGATGCTTCACCTTCATAGTTGCAAGGTTGTTTAATTCTCCTTTCAAAGCAGAGGAATGAGTCAAATTTTGATTTCTCCAAGTGAAGAAAGTTCTGATGAGCACCCAAGATGTAATTTTGTCTTGTTCACATGGAAGATGGTCAGTACACTCTTTCTATGTTAGTAGAATATTTTGTATCTCAAATTTTAAAGCTATTACCTAATTATAACAGCTGCTTACAGGATTTTAATTACTCCCTTTTCCTGCTGCTACTTGAACTGCGCAACCCCATACAACAATGAACTTGCTTCATGTGAGTGCTAAATGAACATTGAAGAGTGGCCAGGCTGATTTATCTAAGGGATTTGACAGCTACTGCCTTCAGTCTTGCCAATTAGTTGACCAAGAAAACTTTGGTTTTCTCCTTTCCACTCTCTGAATTCCCTACCAGGTACCTGTGAATGAGGGCTCTAAATGGAACAAGAACCGAACAAAGCCAACTTTTGCTACAGAGGCACCAGTCAGATTTATAATTCAATTTTATCAGAGGTTTAATTACCAGGTAAACCATATCTGCACCAAAGATCTTCCTGCCTTTATAACATGAGGGTATTTCACCTTGTGTATCCCCCACAGAAGGGTTTATACCTGACTTAAGGGTTCCTTATCCTTCACAGGAGCTCTGTCACTTTCTGCAGTTACTATAAATGTTAGTAATAAAATGTTAAAAAGTTTAAGTATTCCAATATGAAGGAAAGATTGTTCTTTGAAGGATACCTGTGCACAAATATCACTGGGAAACAACACGTTGGTTTTCACTTCAGTTCAGGAGTGGAGAGTTTGCAGAGGAACTATGGATGTTTAGACAGGACCACAAAAAATCCAGTTTGGGTCTTTGTGAGTTACATGTTGCCGATAACTCTGATGATTCTAGGGCCTCTATTCTAAAATAATTGTGTTAATGACAGTTTGGGAGATCTACAGAATAATTTTGGTTATGTTCATGGTCCCAAAATCTACACACACAGGGACTCAAGTACAGCTCCCATTTCTTAGGTCAGAAACGTGCCTTGTCACATCCCATCTCTGCATTAGCAAGATAAATACTAGCCAAAAAATCCTAGCCAAAAAATAGAAAACTTGAGGTCCTGGATCAGAAGGGAGCTATGGTGTATCCCAGGCAGGAACCAAAGCCAAGCATTCAGGAAGTCAAAGTGGAGAGGTAAGAGATGAACTTCAGAGCACTCCCACCTCAAACTCTAGATGCAATATAGGATTAAGTTAATCAATAAAATCCAACTCTTTTTTTTTTTCCTGGGTAGCATCAGTTGAGGACAAAATGAGGTTTAATCAAAGGCTGTAACTGCGAATATTTTCCTCTTAGAAGAGCTAAAAGCTTTTAAATTTAAATGCACCTCCTGCATTTAAAAATCAATTTATACACTCATGTCAGAGGAAGGGAGAGAAATAACTCACAGTGGCACTTATGTTTTAATGGATGAAAACCAATGGATGAAAGCAAAAATAAGGGCTTCCTGCTTCTGATCTTACAGCACTGTCCCTAGAACCTAAACATACTGGGAAGACACCAAGGCCAGCAGACTGAAAGCAGCCAAGGTAGCAGAATCTTGTGCACTGCCAGGTCTTCTTGGAAGTAAGGATGGGATAAGAGAGTTTACAGTTTTAAACTGGCGGAGAGGGAAAATAGGAAGTAATTTTTAAGTTTAGTGGGTTTTTTTCATATGTTCATTCATCTTTCTACTACCATAGTTTACATTCTTCACCATCATTCTTCTGTGGCACCCATTTTTGGCCTTGCCTCTTACCCACACAGTAGCAGGTTTTTTGTCAGCAAACCAGAGAACCCCAGTCACTGACCAGTAGGGACCAGCAGGCCTGGTTCACTTTGAAAAGGAATGCTAACTGAATCTCTAAAGCCCGTTTTCAGTCATCAGAAATATCCTTACCATTCACATAGCAAGACTGCTTGTCAATATCCAAGGAGTAGCCAGGCAAACAGGAGCAGATGTACGACCCTGGAATATTGATACAGGTTTGGCCACAGGTTCCCAAACCACCTTCAAGGCACTCATCAATATCTGAAATAGGTATTTGAAAAAGATCAGGAAAATTCAGCTAGCAAAAGCAGCAAATAACAAGGAGAATGAATACCTTTGACAAACTTATCTAATAATAAGTTGTCACAAAATTTAATATCCCATCATTAAAAAATTAAGTGAGGATGACTACGTATTCCTTCATGCATTGGTTTTAGAGTTATGGGGGGATAATTTGTCATTGTCACATTAACAGTGATTTTGCAGGGTGTTGGGTCCTTATTTTGGGTTTTTTGATTGCCAAGGGAAATTACCTCTTTCCCTCATGTCTGGGCACTGGTCTCTAATTGCTCAAACACAGGGAACAGACTTGTCTTGATTTGTGTTATTATTTGCTATGCAAATGCAGCTTGCAGCTGCTTGCTTCTGTCTTTATCCCTTTTCCAACAGTAATAATTTTGCCAACAAATTAACAGATTTTGCAAAACAGCAAAGCAGAAAACAGATTGTCACAGCACCGAGGTCAACACTGAGCTCATTTTTGTTTGAGTCAAATCTCAAACAGACACACAAAGCACTAAAATTCCCACTGTATTCTGACAGAAACAAGCCCAAACCAAGGCACTGAGCAAATTAATTAGAAACTAGGCTTTTAACTGGTAGGTTAGGCTAGAAGGTTTAGGAATTGAAAGACGTTTGAAGTATTTATGGTGTTTTGTCAGGGCTTGAGGAAGTGACTATTAATTAAGTCCCAAACAAAGGAATCTGCTTAAAAAAATAAGTCTACCACTGAGGACTGTAGTTTATACTAAGGGGGAAAGAAATTTGCAGGACCATGGATAATTGTCCCACAAAATTGAGATAAATTTTAGTTCCTGCTGAAAACAAAAACATCTGATATTAACTTCCCAAGGTACTTGACATCACACAGTACCGTATGCTGCTATATTTCTTGTATATTTTCCTTCTTCAACTACTGTGTGATGGTTGTTCTAAGGAGTAGCTTTTTTCTTGCCCATGAGACTCGGCACATGCAGGAATGAAGGAATCAACACATTTTGTTTTAAAGAGATACATTTGAATAAGTCACTAAAGGATGTGGATTCACAACAAACTAGGTCTGTGTGTGTTATGTGAGAATTCCCTTAGTTTAAAGAACGACACCTTGACTACAAGGGACAGCAATTTAACAACTCACTAAAGACTTTGAAAGAAACTTTCTCAGCAACTCAGGGAGACCTAAGCAAGCATGTGGTTCTGCAAACCAGTCTCCTTTACTGCTTTAAGAAACTATGCTTAGAAAGAAGAGTTCCAAGGGGTTTCAAAGTACCAAAGGTGTTCAAAAAGAATGTCAATGCTTTTCAGCCACCTAATGTGTCTGTACCAACTAGGGAAGGCTTCCATAATGTTTACAGAGTTTTCCCACAAGTTCATGCTCCAAACAGTAGCTGAAGTAATTTGACAATGTATGAAATGTAATCAGAGCACATGCAACTGATTCTTGTTTGATTAGAAAGATAAAGCAGAAGCATTTTCAGCAATGTAATTCCATAAAGTACTCTAATTCCACCCCCCAATTTTCTCCAAACAATCAGCTTTCAGGAGCATATTTTCCCACAAGTACTAGGATTGTACATTCCATTCTCCACGGCATTAAAAGAGAAACTCTTCCAAATCCCCTCTAGGAAGGTTTGATGGGCTTAGAAGTGTGTTAATGTGCTACAGACACCATAGGCTCCAGGTCACCTCTAAAACAAGATACTCCTGGCAAACACTGCCTGGATGCCACTGACACTAAAGGGCTCTTTGATGGCCCAAGGGGAAGGGCTGTGATGACCTCAGCTCCTTGTCCAGCTGCTGTCAGAGTTAGACATAAACACTGTTTGCCACTCCCGCCCTGATGCACTGGTTATTAAATCAAGTAATTGGCTGACTAAGCTGGACACTTGACCTGATCCAGCCACCAGCACCACAGCAGGTGTGAGAATGTGTTGATAATGTAGTTTAGGTCTGTCAATATACTTTTATGACAGTAATAGCTTGCCAAATGAGCCTGAAGTTATTTCTCTGTGGAAATCACAAGTATGGGTGAAAAACACAGCTGTGTAGATATAGGATTACTAAAGAGAGAGGTTTTTTGATTAAGCAACACGAAGCACTGATGAGCTATTATTCAATCACAATAAAGAGCACATTAACTAAGAGGAAAAAATTTAGGCCTGGCCTATAGATTGCATCTGAAAGACTGCTTTCTCTGAGAAGGATTTGTGTTCATACTGAACACAAAGCTAACTTCTTAGCATGTTACTGGGCAAGAAAATTCAAATCACAACACAAATAAACACGGGAGAAATTAATGACTATGAGCACAACAAATGCTTTTCTATATGGCAGTGGTCAGACTATATTGGAATGCTGTTTGTATTTCTCAGATAAAGGTTGTTAAAGGATCATGAAAAATTAGAAAGTGTATTTCTAATAGGACAACAAGGATAGAAAGCCTGATTTGAAGGTAAAGAAAAGTGCCTTTCTATGAGAAATTCAAGAGCTCAGAATGCTTAAATTATCAGAAAGAAGCTTGGAAGAAGGATTAAGCACCACAAATTAATACCTTCACAAAGAAAATGTAGTAGATTTTCTAAAAGACACTATAATCTTTTTCAGGAACAATTTAACAAGCAGTAATAGCTGAGAACTAAAGCCAGGGAATTCAAATTCAGATATTAAATTCACATTTTAACAGGAAGGGTGAATCACTAAGGGAACTAGTTACCAGGGAAAACCCTGAAGGCAGTGAATATTCTAAAGTCAAGGTCATACTGGGAAGACATGCTTTTCCAAATACAGGTTACTGAGCAACAGACAAAGGTAAAAGGACAATGACCCTTTATTTCCAGGGGGGATTCTCCGGGTTTATATGAGTATACAAAACTGACTGTCCAAGAATGAGAACACTGATTGGTCAGGCTGCAGAAATTTACACTCTTTTCTCAGTAAAAGTACTTTAAGAGAAGATTTCATTGATGTCCATTTTCACCACCACCAAAATTCACACAGTAAAAGCAAATCCCATACATACTGAATACTGAAAAGCAAGCCATGGCTCCAGCTGAAGACTGGCTCTCGAGGAAGGAGAGCTGCCC
The DNA here is from genome assembly GCF_051311805.1 of Agelaius phoeniceus. Taxonomy (NCBI): domain Eukaryota; kingdom Metazoa; phylum Chordata; class Aves; order Passeriformes; family Icteridae; genus Agelaius; species Agelaius phoeniceus. The sequence continues at coordinate 26,919,464 of NC_135268.1, forward strand.
AATAACAGAGCAGGGGCCCAGGGGCACAGGCAGCTCATCCACTGGACAGTGGCCTTCCAGTGGTGAGCAGGAAGAGCCAAGAGACACAGTGTTATTGTGAAACAGGCCACAACACTGTGAATGTTTGGCTTTTATGGCTTTAACAATGGAAGAGGATCCTATGCTTATCACCCTCTTTTCATTGTTTAAAGTACAAAAAAAAAATCCAGGCAAAAAACCCAAATCGAACCGACCAATCAAGCAATCAAACCACCAACCCCAAAGTAAAATAGACCAAAAAAGGCTGGTTTTTAAGGTTTAGGAGAACTCAGTCAGAAAACCATCCATCAGGTGTAACTAGCAGTGCCTTCATCTGCACTTTTAGTGCCAAAGGAAAGCATGGATTTGCATCCTGTTGAAGCTGTTTTACGTGTCCTGGCAACCACATCCCCCAGTGGGAACTTTACCCTGTGAAAGAAATCAGCTTAGTGAACACAAAAGCTGTCTGCAGTGCCCTGACAGCCAGCCCTGAAAGGAAGAATGAGGTTCTGCTTAGTTCTCAAAGACTTCTTTATGCAAAAAATGCCTTGAGAATCAGCAAAAACGATGAATCATGTCATCACGATGTTGGCAGCTCTCAAAGACTTTGCATACAAATATACTACTTTATTGAGAGTCCTGAGAAAGGCTCTGCTTGCAGAAGGTTGAAGCATTAGTATGCCTGGCAAGGACACAGAGAAACCACAGTGAGCCAGAACTTGAATTTGATTATGGCCCCAAATTCATACATTATATACATAAAGTATACGTGCAGATACATACACTCAAATAACCTCATGCAAATCTAGTTCCTGGAGAGTTGGACTCGTGATTCATTCAATCAGCTGGGTCCAACCACCACCATAATCTTTTCAACAAGGCTTAACATGAAATTTCATCTGGGTGACAAAGAAAGGAACCCATCATTTTTATCTATTGTGTTTAAAGCATCCAGCTCAAAGAACAGAAGACAGCTAGAAATGGAAGAAGACACTCCGGCTATCAGCAGCTCAAAATGAAACAGATGATGCACAGTTCAGTATATTTTATCTCCAATTTTAAATGAGGCCTAAAATACAACCTGATCACTGACAAATTTTGAGAGGGTAGAGGTTGTGAAATGCTCATGTACCATGGTTAGAAATACAATATGAACACATTGAGGGCATTACAACTCCTGGTGTCCAGAGATGATCATGTCACAGATATGACACCAAGTGAGAACATATGATTTATTGAGTATAAAATCAAATCAAATTTAGAATTTAAATACAATTTAGAAAAGAGTTGCAGACATCTTGTAGAGAAAGGACAAAAAGATCCCCAGGAACAACAGCAACTCTTTTTTTTCCCTTTCTGTACTCCAATCTCAAGTGTTTGCTCACTAGAATCGAAAAAAAATTCTACCCTTGAAATCAATTTTATGTGAAATAAAGCCTATGTGTAAATTAGTAGCTACAAAACAGACCTCTACTTCCTGGATCATGCAACTTCCAACATATTATTGCTGGCTTGCCTTTCAAAGTTGGAGGCCATGAGGCATCATCAAATACTGTCCTCCAGCTCCCTTTACAATCAGATTTCAAATTAGGTACTAAAAAGTAGTCAGGGTTTTTTTAGAACAGAATACAAAATTAGTAACTGCTATTTTACAATGAGTTTTTTAATATTATTTACTGGCTCAGGAGTCTGCCCCTTAGCCCTCTTTAGTATTGGGCATCATGTGAGGGGTGATGCCATTTCTGTCTTTTCTTGTAACATATTTGCCTCCTTCCTATTTTGATCCAAGTTTTCATAGCTGAGGATAGTATTTCTCCACATTCAGCTGCATCCAGCTGAATGTGAATCTTCTCATGAATTGGTCTGTGGTTCAGACCCATGTTCAAGAATTCCTGACTACTATTTGGTAAAAATATTTACAAGCTCCTTTTTCCACATCAGTATAATAAGAAGTAAGCTAGCTGGAAAACAGCTACTGAAAACAAGGAAAAAACACAAATCCACTGCAGCTCTTCTGAAATACAGAGGGAAGTACAGGCATCTTATTAGGTTTATTCCTGTCATGACAGGGGTAGGGAGCGGTTGCCCATTTCATTGGCTCTTACTGCTCCTTATGAGATGCTTGCAAAGAAAGAAAGGAGAGTTAAAAAGGTTTTGGCATTTCATATTTCTCAGAATATACACAAGAAGTTTTAACAGTATGTCTTTAGAAGTATGGAGTAAAGTGAAGACAGGATTTAGATAATTAAGGGGAATTTAAAGATGTAAATCAAAGACTAATAACTTGATGTTCCTCATCTCAGTGGTAAGAGAGAGGTGAACAGGAAGAAAGAAAAGAGTAAAGCTTGACACACAGAAGGAAGCATGTGACCAAAAGAGCTGACCTACATAGCTGCAGTTGTCACCTTCTAATTGCAGGCTGTAGCTCTGTAGGGATGAGCAGCATGTTAGCCCTGTAGAAGTGACAAGGGCTCAGCAGTTAATGTCAGAAATGTCTTAAACTCAGATGTGCTGAGTTTAAGAACCTATGATCAGTCAAAACTTCAATGATATTGCCTTGTTTTGCCTTCTTCCAAGACTTTTTTACAATACTGTTTGGTATCTTAAAAATTATTATCTTTCTTCATTTTTCAAACTTACATAGTATTTAAAGTCAGCCCTGAAACCAAAGTACACTTCCAGTCTTGCAGTATCCAGAAGATAATATATTTACCTAGGGTAGCCAAGACTAACAGACATTAATATCTACTCTAGAATTGATAATTCAAGAGGCTGCTCTAGGCACTTCTTCAGACAAACATGGAAAACTTTTTCAGTCTTGAGTAGGGAAAGCATCTATGCACCATGAGAGAATAAAAAATACTGTTGTTAATGTGGTGTTTCAGGAGGGCACAAGGCAACTGATTCCAGCAGGTGTAGGCCCATCCTCTGGTACACGGTGTTAACCTTACATTGTCAAATATGTTACAAATCAAAGCCCTCCTGGGACCAACTATGCATGTGGTTTTTTCTTTGTAGCAATAATAGCTCCTCTGTAGGCCAGACTATTTTTTTTCAGAGGTAGAAGGTTCTATGTTTCCACTGGGGTCTACAAAACAGGAGTTATTGAAGGTGACTCATCCTCATAGCATGTTAAAATAAGCTATTAATTCAAGATGGTGTGTCAAAAATTGCAGAAGTGCTTCCAATTCTACCATAACTTGTCAATTTATTGATGCATTCATTCATCAGACTTGTTTAGCTCTGACCTTGTGATCTCTTCTCCCATACCTTTTTTCCTATAAGCCTTGCTGTTATGGGACTAACAGTGCCTCAGAAAGGTCCCTTCTCTCTTGTCATTACAAGTCAGGATTCAAATAATCTCTCTTAAAATAACTCCAAAATTATGTGAGACATTTGGCGTTAGATTTCATTATACTTCCACAGGATGAGGAGGTCTTTAATCTTTGAATATCTATAGAAATTAAAGGAACTAATTAAGGAGTGAGCTATTTAGCAATGTAAGAAGATGACCTAGGCCTTCGTCTTAAGCCGCAGTGTGGAAACCAGATCTAGAAAAGCCTACACACATTCCGGCATGTATCACTTGTGGCAGCTCACTAACAAAGAGCAGACACCTTCTCAATTCAGGGGAATCCTTATGGCTGGCAGGTTGCCACCACAGCCTCAGATGATGAAGAACATTTTGCAGTCGGTGTATCTATTACAGCTCGCCAAGAATGGTGGCCAAGCCACGATTCAGCTTGCTGTCATTGTTCACAGTGCAGTGGTATGGTCACATCTCCCACTCACCACTTTTATCCCCAGTATTACCTTCAAAGCCTGCCTCCAGCTTCCTGCCACTTGCTTCCACTGCACCCTCTGTCTCACATCATTACTGAACTAGAACATCACGCGTCTGGTCTTCTGCTCAGAGCACCAGTTGTCCAGGACACAGAGGAAAGAGAAAGGGAAATCCCTTACACCAAAGCATCCTGCAGTCTTACATTTCATGTCAAAATTTCACCTTTGCTTAATCCCCTGTAATCCAGTGGCCTGTAATTGAAAAATTACCATAATGCTTCTCATTTTTCGCTTACTCTGTGTCACATGGAATTGCTCAGAGTATGTCACAGTAACACCAACTCTTATGCAGGAGATTTCTTCTGCTGATATTTCTTGAAGAATTTGCTGAGCTACCAGCCAATCTGTTTCAGTGCTTTATCTAGAGCTCTTCTTTCATACAGCAGCTAATTTTCAACAGAAGAGACTTTATGCAGAGCTGGTTATGTCTTCATTAATGGAAGAGCATTATGCATCAATGTGCAAAATATGTCCACTGGGAAAAAAAAAAAGCCTTTGCAGCCTTTTGCATATTAATATTTAGAGTGGTGTTTTTAACTCATTGAACAGTAGCCAAGCAATTCCCTTCATCTCAGTAGGATTCTCCCATTATACACAAGCTCTTAACTGGGAAACCCAGTAATGCAGAAGCCATAGCTAATGGACATCCTAAAGGGCTCTTGGAAGCTAAGTACATGCTAGCAAATGGGATGGATCTATAGGAAAGGCTGTGTAAACAGCAACAGCTGCTAAGGATATGGCACACCCACTGCATGTATCTCAGCCTGAACTTACAGAGACCCAGGCCTAGGCTGGTCCCATGGACCAAATGGCCACCAACTGCAAAAAGAGGGAAGATGATCCCTACAGGGACACCCTCTGGTTCAAGTTTGCCTAAAGGGAGTCCAGTCTGTGCACTTTGAGAGTGCTTTTCAACATGAAGCAAACTTAGTAAGAGGTGGCAATATGGAGCTTAATTTCAGAAGTGTACTTTTCCTTTGAACTGAAGCATCAGGGTAGGAGCACTCTAGGTGTGTTTGGCTCTCAGATAAACCTTCAGTCAGGTTTACAATTTGTACACAAAAAATGTCTAGCTCCCCCCCCCCCCCCCTCAATTTGACAGCATTTAACATGCAGGCTTCTATTTTGTGCTTACGAGATGATATTTCTTGGCAGAAAGCACAGAGGAAGCACCTGTTACTGGATCACTAGAATCATGACAAGAACTGAGTCAGAGCCTCTGAAGCCCAAGGAATCTAAGGCAAAAGCATTAACTCCAAGTATCAGGAGCTGCTTGAATCCTTTCAGAGCATTTCCTCGTCTCCTAACTGCAAAGCTCACAACTTCATTGGTTCTGGATTTCTGGAAAAAATTGGACCTCAGGGTAGCAGGGGAGGGAGAAGGGTTCTGTCATCCTTTGTCTTACACTTTGTAAAGAATTGGAGCCTGCATTTTACGTGCTCCAAATCACTGGAGATGATTACAGGAATGTTGGAGTTGCACATTTCTCCCAGAGCTCTCTACCACAGTATTAAGCAACCTGCTATTCATGTATTGTATGAGATGCATTATTAGCATGAGCATACAGACCTATATGCAATAATAAGCATAGAAAAAATAGCTTTTTAAGTTATCTAGCCCACATCTAAATGCATACTAATACATAATCATTAAAACACTCTTCATATATGTATACAGAAATAAAAAATACACCTATACCCAAACTTTTCATATATTGAAGCATGAATACATGCATGCTCATGTACTGAAACTATGGAGACACTAAAGCTATGGTAGAGAACAGTTCATATCTCTTAATGATCATATGAAAACCTATTCTGCTTTCTGATAGTTAAACCGACAGACAAGTGCTGATTTCTGAAAGAAAAAAAAAAAAGGGTTCTATTCATTTTGAAATGCAACAGATATTGAGAAACTGATTTTTCAGTTCTGCCAGTACAATACACAAGCAATCTGTAAAAAAACTTTTCGAAAATTATAAAGCAAAATGAAGAGAATATAAATGCAGTTTTCTTCATCTGGGAATGTTCAGCAACTTACCTACACAAGCAGAGTTTTCAGGCTTTAATCTGTATCCATTAGGACAGTTCCAGTGCTGCAGAGCTGAGAGGCTTACAAAACCAATTTTAAAAACCACTGGCAAAAAAGCAACAAGGAAGAGAAACATAATCTTGAGGGGTTTTTTGAGCTGTCACTAGATAAAAACTAGCTTGTATTCAGTCATATCCAGGACAAGATGAGCATGTGTAATTCCAAAAGTTTTCTGCAATCTGTCACTTTAGACTCAGACATCTTATCACAATTTCAAGTTTTATCTTTGCCTTGCTTTTCTTGTCACTTTAGACCTTACTGTGTCTGACTACAACCTTGAAGAAATTCCTGGGAGATTTCTTCCCCACACACATCAGGGCTTTTTTCTCTCGCTCTTTCGTTTCTTTTTTTTTCTCTTTTGGAAGCCAAGTATGAAATGCCTGACACTCTTGCCACAAATTTAACACAGCTCAAAAGCCATGCTCGCAAGGATCACTTCAAATTTCCTTGCAACGAGGCTGCTGTTTAAATCTTTAAAGCAGAGAATTCAGAAAGCTCTTCAGCACAGGTCTCAGTGGAGTGCAGGGAGCGAAATCCCCAGGTACCGTCCTTCTCCGACACGCAGTTGTTTTTTACATCCAGACTTGGATGGACTCCTCTTTTCTTTTTAAAGCGCTGCTTGCCCCACCTCTTCTCTTTTTAGTACCACTTGAGTGAACCCTGTGTTTGCACATAGTAATGTGGTCAGTTCCTTACTACAGGGAACTGAGCCAGCATGCAGATATCCAGCCACCCATAATAAATACAGTCTCTTTAGAAAAGCAACGCCTCCTGCTTGAGAAGTACCTGCAGCTTGCCAGCTAAGTTTTTTCCACAGAGGTTGTAGGCAAATTTATTCAATTCCTGTTCATTCTCAATTAGTGCATTCCTCTTAATATCATCCTGTGTTTTACCACCAAAAACAAATTTTGTCATCAGAAAATTTCATGCAAAAATCAGGGGAAAAAAAAATCCCTCTGGTTTCTCTGATATATTTTTACTGGAAATCCAAATCAGCTTAAGGTCAAGATCCAGGGTATGTGTTTGTAAGTTTGGACTGAAACTCTCTCTATCAGGTCTGAATTTGGCCCTTATGCATTTCCAGAAGAATACCTGTTGTCAGAGACTGGAGTAATGTGTTCTGAGCCTGCATCACCCACAGATGTTGCAGACATTTATATGTACCCTGGTGCTGCACAAGGCTGCTGTCAGGGCGCAATGCTCTTTTACACCTGAGGTATAAAAAGTAGACAAATTCCAGATGCTCATAATTCTTCAGTATTGAAAAAAAATCTCCTTTTTCCCAGTCCTTCAGCCTAGACCAGCAAAGCTCTAAAACACAAGCATAAGTTTGTGCTTCTAAGATTTACTTTCAACAAAAGTGCTGAGATTTAAGCATGTGTTTAAATGGTTGACTGTGCCAGGCTTTGTTGAGCTAACTACTGTGAGGCAATCTGGTTCTGTCACTTTTTTTTTTCCTTTGATTTTATAAAATTTTATTTCTGTAGTGCTGTGCTGGAATGAATACTAACACAACAGCTGGATACAGCAGCAGCATCAGAAGGTACCTACAACTGCATGAGTTCTGCCTCTCCTCTCCTCAAATTTCTCTGAATCACTAAGAGTCCAGACTTGTACTGTCAGAAAACAGAATTAAAACCTTTTTATGAATTGAGCCACTCTCCATTAAAAGTAATGTTTCTTGGTGTTTCTGTCTCTGTGAAGGCACATTCTGGTCTCTCAATCTTCACTGCTACAGCCATGGCAATTAAATCCAGACTGACAAATGGAGCCACATTTCCATATACTCTGTTCAGAACCCAGTCTTTATCCCACATGCTATGCTATAAAATACAATAACAGTAATGTAAATTATGCAGGGCCAGACTCATGCCAAAGAGCATTTGCTTCTCCAAATAGTCCCTTGGAATACAAAAGGGCAAACAATGTGAAAGCACAGTATAAAGCCATCCCATCTAGGATTACAGGATCCTGCTCAGGAACTGTGGTATGTTCCACATGAACCTCTTTTACTAATTCTGCATTCATCAGTTCCTCCTCACACAATTTTCTTCACTGTTCAAGCTGGGAGCAAGCAACCCTGACAGTTTAAAAGGAATGTGTCACTTCTTTGTGAGCAGCCACCAGCAGAATGTTTGCCAGACCGTGAGGGTGGCCATCCCAGCACATCCCTGACCTCTTCCAGGGCAGACTCAGACAAACTTATTGAAGGAGACAGAGTGAATAAGCTCTCCCTTTCCTTTTAAAACCCAGAAACAATTTCTGTCTCACATTCTTTTCATCTCTCATTTACACACATTGTATTTTCTGAACACCTCCCTCAATCTTCCCCCACTGCTCCATTTCCATATTTGCCTTTACACAAAACACAGTCAAAGGCACACCGCAGAATTTCATTTTTTTCCCTCTAAATTAAATATGAATACAGAACTTTCTGACACGCCAATACCCCAACAACCTTTTCTGAAGGAACAGTTCACTTTAGCCAAGTAGAGACCAGTTAATAAATTTGTTAATTTTACCATTCTAGAAGTACAGGAATGGCTTAAAAACAGGAAGAAAAACACTTTAATATTGGATTTTTTAAAGTTTTTTTTAATTTTTTTTTTTTTTACTCTTAAACCCCAAATTTAACTTTGACCAGAGCTAGCTACCAAACCCACAGTATGATATGATGTGATCTAGGCCAAAGAAGGTAACTATCCATTTGGAAGTGGATAGAATCAACCACCTCCCCCTACAACAAACCATAAGCTGCTCAATAAAGTATTAAATTCATCAGGTTGTGCCACATCTATGCTTTTAAAGCATATGGTTTTTCACCAAGTGGTTCAGCATACTGCTCACAATAATTCCTTCACACCTGAAGTCATTAAGCATTTCAGAGGTTGTTCAAATAAGTTTCTAAAAAAACAAACAATTGTGCTCACCTTCAGGCATCAAGTACAGCAATATACTTTAGTCTGGCACTCATATGATAAATTAGACCAAATTAGCTCTACAGTCTAATTTGCAGGGGCCACTGCAGAATCAGTCCCAATGATCTTAAAATCATCCCAGTTCATCAAATGTGAAGAATTTAGTTGAATTTGACCTGCTGACTCAAAATATTTATGAACTAACAGCAAATAAGAATTTTATCCCTTTCTTTTGGAGTTCTCACTATCTTTGTGGGCTTTGGAAGTCTTTTTTTACCAAAGTTGGGAAAGATCATCTAGTAATTCAAGTACTGGGGGGCTTCTTGGCAAAGAGCTGCTGTAGTTCAAGGACAGTATATTCTGACTGTTTCTAAACTGTTGAGGAAACAGCCCTCCCTCAGCTTCCCATTATCTACATTGTATTAATTAACACATTGTTTAAGTCATATATTGGCTTTTATTCTTGCTCACTACACGTTGCACTAGCTTGTCAGCATTTGGACTTCTTTTTCTGTTAGCCTCTGAAAGGCTAATTCTGGCCTTTGGCATATTCTAATGTGGTTAAAGTTATATTTTTTAGTCAACATAGCCCAAATTACCACCAACACAGGCAAATTATTAAATGTGAATTCAGTGATGTAGCATAGGTAATGTGATGCAGCTATCTCTAGAACAAATAGCACAGAGCAGTGAGGAACATTCAGATCCCACAAAACAGATTCCAGAACCTCTCCAACGGCCCCAGAAAATCTGCCAGCCCCTGGGACAAGATGCTCATGTATGTGTCATTCTGTCACAAAAGGTATTGCCACCAGAGAATCAGCTGATTGACACAAGCAACTTTTGTGATGCTACTGGGGATTTCTCATAGTACTCAGAAAAAGCCACCCAACAATTGCCTAAGCCTGCCTTACACCTCCTTGCTGCAGCCTGACCTCAGGGTCAGTGTGGGGCTGGCTGACTGATCTCTGTGTTTCCTCTGACATGACAGTGCTTGATTCAGTACTGTTTTCAGCAGGTTCAGCCTGCATCATCTATAATTCTGACAAAAGGGACATTATGCAATGTCCCTTATTATGCCTGTCAGAGCAGAGAGAGGCCCAGCATGAGAGACTGGCATATTGCAGTGCTCTCTAAAAGCAAGAACGCCTGAAATCTCCTCCTGAGGTATGATGGCCATTCTGGCTTTGTCCTCAAGCATGCCACTCATCACTTCAACAGTTTGGAGATTATATTTGGCTCGCAGGATGTTTTAATTTAATTTACTAATAAAATTAATTAAATAGTGGGGCTTTAAATCATGAAAGTTTTTTGAAAACCAAGTGTTATTGTAAGTAATCTCTTTCCAGTTGTCTGTTGCACAGCAGCAATTATGACAAACATCTACTGGATTTTTTTGGGAGTTTGAGTACCATAATTTTTCTGCTGTGATTACATTTTTTTCCTACTACAAACTGATTCTAAGCAAAAGAAAAAGTTTAAATAATCTGTGTTTAAAGCATTCTGTTAACTATAGCTAATATTATATTTTTTAAAGCATTTTTGCATTTAACATTTTAACAGGCACTTTTCCCCAGCTGCTATACAGTAAATGCTTATTTCATCAGCTAGACCACACTGGAATCCACAGAAGGATCCAGAAAGAAAGTTAAATATACTTTCTCTCCTATCCTGACAGCCAGAACAAGAGTGAAACATTCTGGGGAAGCCACATAGCACATTACTGACTTATGACATTTATCAATGTTAGATGACTACTTCAGGCCTCCATGTTAACAGACATGAAGGAGTAGTTAAAATAGCATGTTGAAACAGTCAGTTGGCTCTCTGAGGTGGAAACAAAGCTGAAGATAAAGCAAGTCATTTTTTACCATGAATAACATCTTTCTTTGCAGCTTGCTATGTGAGAACATTTAACAAAGGATGTTAGTAACAGGTATGGCGTAAGTTCACTATCAGCGTTAAAAAATGTATCCTCTCTGTGTGTTTTGCTGTTTCCCTCCCAAGGATAGCTCTGTTTCCATCACAGCAAAATGATTTCCAGTACACATACTAGAAGAGCTGCTCTAACAGATCTCTCAGAACAAAGGCAGTGGCTGAAATCTAATTTCACTGATTTTTAGAGTTCCTGAGCACTCACCATTTACACTAATACCAGTAAGAGATTAGGAATTTATCTGTCAGTCCATACGCTCTTATTTCAAGTCCATCTATCACAGGTACTGTTACTTTTACTTTTTTTATCTTGTAAGTTCTGGCCTGGGGAGGTGAACAATTAAATTTAGTTTTTTATCAACTTTTTCTACCTCATTACAGACATTTTCAGATGGTTTATTCTTCTTATGACCATAGAGAATAAAGAGCAAGGAACATTTTGTAGTTTTGTTTCATAGTTGCCTTGCTGGCTATGTGGAACAGAATCACTGCACTTGCCAATCCAGTTCACTTTGTCCAATTAACTCCATTTTACCTGGTGCATCTGTAGCACCAGTTTGGCACATCTACACAAACCCACATCTGCATAAACTTACATCTGTCTAGCACGCCTCAAAGACAGAACCAAACAGGATGGACAATAAATAGGAGTAGAAGCATCAACAGGCATTGTTATAGTCAGCTTTCCACAGCAAAATGAAATTGTCTTGGATTCAGGACAATTCCAGTCTTGAATTGGAATTCAAGAGAGAATTGAGACCTTGCCAGGGCCCAGTACTGAGCTCCTGCAAGCAGGTTGCAGGACACTCCCAGGTGCTGTCACACTCAAACACTCTGCAGGAGGCAATGACATCCTGAGCATGTTGCAAGCCACATCCTCTTTGTGGAAGGTCATTATTCTCCTACAAATGCCCATGCTGCTGGTGTCAGAAGGATTCTCTGGTGAATTGGTGGGCAACCAAGAGCAGGTACAGTAAAACACACTTCTGGCTGCTGGGAATGTTCAGTTTTCCTACAATTCACAGAACAGGTTCAAGAGCTCTCTGGAAGCAACTTTTTCCTGATTAGTAGATCTTTGAGCATTGAGCATTTCCTGAAATATTTGCTCAGAGCCTGCTGAAAGGAAACTTGCACTTGGAAGTACAAGTTTTTGATGTAATGGCATTTCTTGTGTGAGACGATTTTATGGGTGCAATATAGAAGAAAAGCAAAATAATAAATAGGGTCAGACCCTACCGAGAGGGGCCAGAGTGGATTTCTTATACCAAATTGGGAAGCAGTTGGCACAGAGTGACCAGCAAGGGCTCTGCCACGCAGGAGGCAGCGTGACCTGACAGCACCTCAGGGAGCTGCAGGCAGGGCAGTGCCAGAGCCTCTCACAGACCCAAATGCCTCTGTGAGCCTGATATCCCAGGACTTGGCATCCAAACCCTGCAGCTACCAAACACACCCTGCTCGAGGCCACAGCTGCCAGCTCTCCATCTAAACAGGGACAAGGAGAGAAGAGCAATGGGGAAAAAGGCTGGGGCATTAAGCACAAGCAATAACCCACATTATATTTAGCTTTTAGATAATGGTTCTGTACTTCAAAGCTTTGAACAGATTCCATATTGCTGGTTGGAGTGTGAATATGGAAGCTCTGGGTCAGACTCCACTGAGAGTGGTGATTTTAGAAAGGGGAGAAACCATTCCTTGCAGCTGTCATTTTCCCTCTGGAGTCCTGTAAAACACTACTGCACTACAGGAATCCCCTGAGACTGCCTGCAGGAGTCAGGAATTGTATTATTTCTACAGTAGTTTTGAAGAAATTGAAACGACCTAACAAAGGCTTGGTCTCAGGGACTGAGCAGACAAATACTAAGAACTGTGCTAAGCATTAGGGATGGGAGAAAATCACTTTGCAACAGAGCAGCATAAAATAATTGTGTAAGGAACAAACAAACAGCAAGCAAAGTGCTCACTAACATTCACACACATTCTCACAGAATGTCTGCTTAGCTGCACACAACAAGCAATGTCTGTCCAACTGAAGGGCAAATGAACAGATTCCTGGAAGCTACAGCTGCCTCCTTTACAATTGCCAGTGTGTGCTGGCTGGCATAGCCTTACCTGACACCAGGCTAGGAAAAGCAGCAGTGAAATCAATCACAGTTAGGCTTTGCAAAATAAATGTCTATGGATGCATGGAGATGTGGATATGTGCTGTAACCATATGCAGAGGATATTAAAAGGTTCCTTCATTTCACCTACATCCCTGCCACAGGCTTGGATGGGTCAGGTAGTACTGAGTGATCCTGGCATACTGTGCAAATGGTCCAATACTTCCTTTTACATGAAGAAAGTTTATTTAACATATTTAATAATATTTAATAATTAAATAATTATTTATTTAATTTAACAGCTGTTATAAAGTACACTGAGACTCTTGCCTGTAAGGTAGTACTCAAAATTGCAAAGTAGTTGTTCATTTATTCCTGCTAAGATCACATAGAGAGAACAAACTCGGCCATAAAATACAAGGTAAAAGAGAAAATTAATTTGGATTTGTATATGAGTTGTATCAGAAATACAGTGGGGTTGGAAAGCACTGAAAACTTCTAAATATCACTTGCTATTCTCAGAATGCAATATATGTTTATTTCTATATGGAAAAGCACAGTAAAATACATTTCCTTCAAAGGAGGTATATTAATGTTTGTAGTGCTCTTGTACCATTGCAGTGTATAATAGAAACTTACCTTTTTCAAAGTGCAAGATAGATTTATTATAATAAAATTCCTATTAGTGCTATGAGAGCATTTTTGAGGGCCATTGCCCCACACACTATATTAAAAAATGCTCCACACTTTCAAGTCACTTCACAAACTACCAAATTAAAATTACTATAATAATGAACACAGTATCTAGCCCAAGATCACCATCTATAAGATGCAACCCAACCTATTACAGTATCTTTATCAAAAAATAGAGTATTTCAAGGCCATTCTGTATAATATTACAAGTGGGCATTAGGAAAATACTCTAAAAAGGAGCCCCCATGCAAATTCTCCTCAGCAAAGTGCATGGAGAAGGTTCCTGTACCTCTTGGGCAGTGCTTTGTAATTTAGCCATAGGTGCCCAGTTTTCCAAAATGAAATAAGACTCCAGTAAGGGGAGAGGGGCACAGGAAATCTATTCTGGGAGCCTGCGCTCTCAATGGTGAAGAGACTTCTCCATTTGTGCATTTGCATTTGGCTGCCTTATTTAGAGCTGGGCTGGCAGGCAAGGCAGAACATGTCAGAAGAAACCCCACCACACCAAAATATCTGGGGCAAACACCAAAATTCTGTTGCAATCTATGTATTGAGAGGGAGACTTATGGAAACGCCTACCTTATGTGTGCTGGCACAGAAGCCAAAGACACTCATCCCTGCTTACATTCCCAATGCTCACAGCCACTCACAGCTGCAAAATGTACTGACTAAGGGCAGGGGCTCTCCTCCAATGTTGCTGGATCACAAGCTTACCTTCACATTCCAGGATGAAATACCCAGAGTGACAGCTCTTCACTTTCAGACATGAAGGAGAAACTGATCCTGAGCTCACTGATACCAAATTCCCACTGATTACATAAAAAACACTGGACCAGACCTACCTTATGGAAATGACAGGTTCTTGTCTTGACCATCAGCACAGCTTAAAGAAGTACATTTCTATTTTATCCCTCAGAAATCAAAAGTGTTTAAGTCCTTTAGTAAGAGAATATCACTATCATATGCTCTCCAAGGCCCACTTAAGTATTATTTTTTTTAAAACAGGTATGGTTTAAATCAGGCCTGACATTAAGAAATAAGAAAAAAAATTGGAAAATATTTCTAATATATTAGAAAATAGTAGCAAGCATAGCAGTAAAAAAAAGAGGACAGTCTGATTAAGGCCTTGGGATATGGTTTTCATGTCATGCCCTTTTACACCTGTCCCAAACAACCAGGTGCTACTGCAGGAGAATAGGATATGGACATTTCCCAATCCTAAGTTTACAGGAGGTTCCACCAGCAAACACTCACTAGCAATTGGCATCAGTATTCCTTTTCCTCTACTGCCCAAAGCAGGCACCTCTTCACTTATATCAACAAAGAAATAACACCTTCAAAAATTATCAGTTAATAAAGATTATTCAAGGCATGGTGTTCCGTGGATCAAGCATGCAGCTACTACTAATGCTTTTATAATAAGATGAAGAACAATCTATTAAGTGCAGAAGCCTTCAAGAGAGGGAAGTCTTATAAGCAGTTAATGCTCAGTGGTTTGCCTGTACTGATGTTTGGCTATTGAGAACTCTTGCTACTGCTGCACCCAAATGAATAAATGACAACATTTATCTTTCACATCCCTCTGGTTTTACCAGGACTCATCAGACTAAACATATTGTGGAGACTAATGCACAAAGAGGAAAATACTGCCATATCTTAGCTTCATGTGTTTAACATAGACAGATTTACCATGCAAACTTACCTCTGAAATTGCCAGGATTTCTCCTCACTAACCAACTGAACTTTTCATAGAAGTAACGTAGTGCCTATTCAGTATCTGAATAAGTAAAGTCTTTTTGATGCAGCAAACTTCTTGGCAGTCAGTGCTCAGGCAATATTGTTAGGGCTTGAAATAATGTTCTGGAGACTGGAGTGCTGGACTCAAAGCAGTTTTCTGTGCTGGATTGCAGACTTACTGAGAAGCAGCATTTCCTCAACTAGAATTCAGCCTACACTAAAGAAGGACTTGGTGTGCTACATTGTGAGTGGCAGTCACTTTTCCTTTCTGCAGCATCATTTCTTACACAGTGGACGTGCTAAATTCTGTGAGTAGCAACTTAATGGCAGCTGGAAGCACTGTTTCTCGTAAACTGCTGAACTTTCACCTCCACATAAACAAAAAAGCACTCTTGCAGAAATGTGCTGGGCAGAACAGAGGTTGCTGATGGCTAGTAAGGCCAATTCAAAAAATCATGGAGAATTTTCATTTGTTTGCAGTCAGCAGTGATTATTTATCCACACCAGGTTCACACAGTGACCATTCAGTTGCACCTCCATGAGCCCATTACCCTGCTCAAAATCTCAGTCATCTCCAGTCTCCTCAATAAACAATTAGTCAGCCTCAGAGGCTTTTTTGGTACAGCGTTTTTTGGGATAGGTTTAAAATACATTAATAAGGGACATTTTATCTATTACTTTTTTATCAATACTGCAAGAGGCTTTCCCTCTACCTGACACATTGCTGAAGTTACCAAGATGTGGAAGCATATTCTGAACCTCTCAC
The DNA here is from genome assembly GCF_051311805.1 of Agelaius phoeniceus. Classification (NCBI taxonomy): domain Eukaryota; kingdom Metazoa; phylum Chordata; class Aves; order Passeriformes; family Icteridae; genus Agelaius; species Agelaius phoeniceus. Next base: position 26,935,564 of record NC_135268.1, read on the forward strand.
ACATCCCAAGCTCTCACCAGACACTCCTGCTATTTATGCCTGCTTATTCTTGGTGTCTGAGCACTGCCAGAAACAACGTGGGACAGTATTCATCTCACTGTAACTGGAGCACCGCCCCCCTAAATCTTGCACCACTGGCATTTGCTGAAATGGCTGTGGGCTCAGAAACATTGTCAAATGTCAGTTCCCAGGATGTTGTCAATAAATCATTTAGAGCATCTTTTCAGAACCTATTCCTGTGTTTTCTCTCCAGCCCACACAAGGATGGCATCATACAGTTCACAAAGAACATGGCCTTTTTACTCCAAGCATTCATCAGAGGAAGAAATCTCATCATTTCAGCTATATTTTTAGGTGGTGACATTTGATTTCAACTTCCTCCAGGCCTGTCCCCCTGCCCTTTTGATGAATCACAAGCTATTTGTACTGTAATGGGCTTCCTATTGTTAAAAAGTTTTGTTAATTCATTCTGCCCAGAACTAAAACTGGGAAGGATCAGAAAGATATGCAAGGTGTGTTTTGAATGTAACATATCTAATAAAAGTACATCACTTACATAGCTTATTTCTGTCTTCAGTTTCAGTATTCTACACAGTGAGACTGACAATCATTCAAGGAGCACTATCCAAGTTCATTCCAACTACCTTTCTAGCTGCCAGCTGTTATCAAACACTGGTCTAGCTTTTCCCACTCAACATGTGGCCCATCAAATTTTTACAGTTCAGTTAGATTCCATTGATGACAAAGGTGTCAATCTTGCACCTCCTTTCCTATGCAGACTCTTCTTCTGTCCTTCAGCCTAGGTTTTACCTATCCACAGGTCTTGTTGCAAAGCAGCTACCTCAGCCTCTGAATTGATATCAAATATAGTGGAAAAAATCACATACAACAATAGAGTCTTTTATCCCCCAGGTCAGATTTCTCTAAATTCTACTGAAGATCTTTCCTTTAACCATTACTGGAACTGGTGAATTGTTACGATTCTTTCTCCTCTCAGTTCTTGCCCATAAGTCAAACAATTGGAGGATGAGATCCTTCCACTCAGGGAACTGCATACTGTTCAGCAGAGTGTTTTTATTCTTTACTTTATCTTACTTGTGTGTTTTCTGTAGGAATCTCCCTTGCTTCTCATGCATTCCTCTCCACCACAGCCTTTTTGTTAGTTTAGAATCTGTGTTTGATCAGGTGCCAATTTAGTACTCAACTTCAAGGCAGACTTGCACATAGATAGTTACAATAAAAATTCTTGTTTCCTATTCCAGCCACAAAACTATCATTTATGTGTTCTGCTTATACTGAGCACCTTTCTAAATGTTAATCCAGCAATTCTGGGCTTTTCCAGGATTTTATTTCAAAAAGAGCAATTGTTTAGTATTATTCCTTTTTTTGGTACAACTTCTGGCTGATCACCCCTTAAAAGAATTTTCAGGACCATTCTTCTAGTTTCTTTATACAGGTCAATGAGCTTTAAGAATTACCCTTTTTTCTCTCACATCATTTGATTCAGATTTCATTTCTAAATCTCTGAATCTTCAGTAGTGAGAAACCAAAAACTTAATCACCTTGTGACCAGCCAAACTCTTGTCTCTGCCAGCCCACATTCAAGCATTCTCTAGTGTTAAATTATTATCAACAACACAAGAAAATGTCACTTTACATCAATGAACAAGGGACTTTATTACTTACCTCTCCTCATGAACTCCTGTTACAGTTTGAAAGAAATATTTCATATAGCTACTGGATACAATGTCTATTCAATCATTTTTCCTGACCAGAACAAAGACCATTCTTTTTCTGCCTTGTGAAAAATGCTTCTTTCCTTGTTTTTGCTGCTGATTACTCTATCCAAAGGGAATGTCTGCTCCTCTGTCAAAGAGTAAAGAATGCTCAAGCAAGGAACAAATAAACAGCACTTTTGTGTATGAAAATATGCCTCCACCATTCTAGAGAGTTCCTTTCCTCATGTTGAGAAGTAATTTAGCACAATCTTCTACTGAAAAATGCTATGCTCAGATTTTAGGCTGAAGCCAGAATGATTGACACAGAACTCCAGGAACTGAGTGCTTTGGAGATATTGATCCAGACACAACAGCAAACAGTACAATTGCAAGGTGCTGTGCCTAAGTTCATGTGGAAGTTAAATCACAGAGGGAGAAAGGGGACAAAATAAGATTACAGTAAGCAGCCAGCTACAGAGAATGGCAAATTAAATTTAGGATAGTATTACATTCTCTAATCCTCAGCTATGAAGCACGATGCTCAGAACAAACAGGAGTGTCACGATTCCTGTTTTCACATTCATGCTTCAGCAGGAGGAAATCCCTCCACCATGCCACTTCTGTGCCAGAGAACAAGAAACACCAAGCATATTCTTTTTTGGAGAATCAGTGAGAAACCAGAACAGGTCACTCAAGACCTGAGAGCATGCTCTGGAAAAACACCCACAGATAATGTCATTCCTGTGCAATCTGAAACAAGCCATGCACTGCAGGATTAGCTTAACATTGAAGAGGCTCTATGCAAAGAGAAAAATAACATTAAAAGAATAGTAACATTATTCTGACTTTAGTTTGCCATGCCATTTAGCTGCCTGTTTACTGTATGCTTATATTGCCTTCTTTCTCTCTCCATCATTTAACTTCCACATGATCTTAAACACAAGGGACTGGGCTATAAAACAAAAAAATATAATTGATCCAAGTTATTTTTGGAGTCTCAAGAAACTGGCCAGGTATTAGCAGGAAAAAATTCAAGACACATGACTCAGTAGTCCATCCAATCAGTCCATGGCACTAGATTTCATCATCATTAATTAAATCAGGTTCTTACAAAAACCAGTACTTATGAGTATTGGATTTATTTTCCTTTTTCTTCCACAAAGGTGTGACTGTTTTAGAGACTGGAAAATACTACAAAGTAGACTATACATAGTGTTTTGTTCCTCTTTTCCAAAACAATACTAAACTAGAAAGAATAAATGAGAGTCAAGCAAGAACCTGATCTAGAGATTTGTTAATGAATTTACTTTTTTGAGGATGCTAGAGGTTTTCTTCAACTGTATGTCTAAAGGAAGAAAAATACTAAAAAAAAGATAAGAACAACAAAGTATTCATTTACTTGACCAAACAAGCAACGTATTGAATTTAAACTAGAGTTGCACCAAATATACTAGTAATTGTCATTTTGGATTGTTCTTAATTTCCATCTAGTCCAGTAGCATTCTCAAGTGCCAGCAGCCTATACCAGAGGCCTTAGAAGAAACTGCTTGAACTTTTCAAAGATCATAACAAAAAAATAAAAACCAAAAACCAAAAAAAAAAAAAACAAAAAAAACAAAAAAAAAAAACAAAAACAAAAAAAAAAAACCTAAAGAAAAAAACCAAACTGGACCAAAAAAAAAACCAAAACCCAAGAAACCACAAATTCCTTTGCCTCCTCCTTAAAAAAGAAGATATTTCAGTAAAATATTTGACAGCTCGTCACACTTTAGAATAAAGTATTTTCTTGTCAGAGCCACTTCTGCAAATGTAAACATTCATACACTGTCAGTAAACTGGTATTCCATTATTATGAGAGGTTAGTTGTAGTTGTTTGCACAGTCAGCTCCTTTCATAATACTCTTAAGTCAATCAAGTGTCTTTCAGAAATACCAGACATGAAGTTAGAACAAATATACTTAAAATATATACCTGGCAGGTGCTATTCATCTTGCTGCAGCAATTTAACATTCTTCTTTAAAACACTAGGTTAGGATGTTATTTCATAAAAAATAGAAAATGGAGAAAAGTGCAGTTACTTCTATATTGGAAAATATTATATCCTTTTGTTCATAGCTGCTTTCTGCCTTTTTGATTGAAATTATTCCCATCTTGAACACCTATGAAAAATACAGCTTTGTTAAAATAAAAAAAGTCTTCATACAGGCTGTTTCAGACTGATATTTCAGCTTGATTTTCCTCTGTTTAGCAAGGGAGTCTTTCAGATATATAAAAATGACACATTATTTGTGCCTGCATTCTGAAGAGAACTCTGACCTCTTGAAATTCAGAATAAAAAAATTCAGTTATTTGTAAATAAAAAAGAAAGCATCTGTTCTATAGAGAACTTCTCATTTTCAACAAAGGAACGTGACAATGCTGACCTGGAGCTTTTGTGGCTTCCTATAACACCTAGAACAATGCAATGAATTCTGTGAGAGAAGGCATCCAGGTCAGCAGGCCTCCAATCTACACACATTTAGATATTTTTTTTAAAAGTTCATTTTGAAATTTCATCTGTTGTCATGAAGAAGATTCAAGTTTGTGTTTACCTCCCAGCCACAAATCTAACAAACTGGTTGTTTTTAAAACAAAGTCATAGATGAAGATGGATGATTGTAGTATATTATATCTTGGTTTCCGAGTCTCTCCAGAACTGCTGCTGATGCATGCCCCTCTTTTTTGCAATAGACTCACAAGCTGCCTGCTCATCCCTTTTCAGTTTAAAAGCAGTGCTCTCCAAAAACTCCTCACAACTTTCACAGGGGCACAGGCAGACTTCAAGACCAGCTTCAAGTGCATTCTTCAAATTCCCCCAGTGCCATTGTCCCACACTGCAATTTTATAGCTGCCCCCACCTTGTCACAATTGGGCATGTGTAGAGCTCCAATCATTGCAATAATCCAGCAGTATCTTCAGGCATCATTTTATAGCTACCTGTCTGCAGATGCCCCAGCACCCCTGCCACTCAAATGCAGAATTGCAATAAAGGACATTGTGGCACACAGTCACAGAATTCTCTAGGACATCACCGTTCCATGGTTTCTCAGGCTTTCTGTATTTTCTCCGAAAATTCATTTCTTTTCAGACTTCCTTTTGTCCATACAGTTACACTCATCACACATTGTCTAAAGCTATAAACAAAGATGAAAGGGTCAGGCATACACACTGCCTTGTACAAAAACATTTTTTTATTTTCACATGAAAACAACTTCTGGTTTACTTACTTCTTTGAAAAGGTATTGAGTTTGAAATGTCCTTTGTTTAGCCCCCTAGACATAGTCCAAGTGTGAATGCTTTTGCTATTACAGACATTGTCATGTTACACATTAAAGAGTTTTCTGTCTTAATTGCCTCCCTGAGAAAAGTATGAGACTCTGATGATGGTGCAAGGAATATAAAGCCTACTGTGAACAATGGCAAGGACTAAAATAGATGCACAGATGCCTTAAGTTTGGCTTAGTAAGTGCACATTGAAGCCAAGATTATGGTTTAATATGATAAAGTACTAAAAAGTATTATGATAAGTACTATGCTCACTAAAACACTAAGTAAAAATGAGGTTTACTTAGAATTCAGCTCACATTACTCAGTTATTTCATTAGTCATCCAGTTTTGACACATCCGTTGTAGGTAATGTATAAAAAGATGTCCAACCTTTTTGGGAAAAGCAGAATGAACTCAGAAAACAAAGTGCAAAATATATGCAAGGCGACACATAAACACAGGCTAAAATCTCTCTGCATTTTCCTACACAGATTATATTCCTCACTGCTCATACCAATGCTTGATCCAGTGCTGCATTTCAGAAGACATTATACAAATGATCATGGGTGACAAAATCTATCTAGCAATGGTTCCATCATTAACAACTGACAATATAAAAAATTACATCTGTTAGCAAAGTATTTCTTCAGCATTTTAATCAAACCCGTTCTGAGTGATATAGTGCAAACGTCTTTATTGTGTGATTTGCCCTTTGTGTCAAATTCCTGCCAAAATTCCCCAGCACATTTGGTGTTTTGACATGGATTACAGAAGCATGTTTGGATTATGTAACTCTTTTGTCACAAGAACCGTGGAAAAAATAAGGTATAACATGTTTTCTTGAAAGAACATGCTCTTGATAGTAAATTTCATCTTTGATACACTGATAGCCCATGTGGCCAGAGATTAATTTCTAACTTTATGACATGCTAATTCCACAAGGATTAGTCAAACCCAAAGGTTTAACATTCGCAAGTGAGCTCTCCCCAATGAACTGTGCACCATCTCAGTTTGATATATTGATGTATCACCTGCAAGTCAGGTGATATCACTTTTGAACTCCACAATTAGATTTAGAGCTTTGAAACCTGAAATCAAATGATCTACAGGAAAAAATGAAAAGTTAAAACAATTGTTCTCATTAACAAAAAAACATGGTATTTTTAATTGGAAACACCTTCAACAACTATCAACTATACTGTCTATGAGGAAAATAGAAGGCAAATATTAGAACACTTCAGGTCCTGCACAAACCTGCTTTGTCATTAACGTGTCAGATGAACCTTGGTTTTGACACACAGAGAATCTCTTTTCCCTAAAAAACCCTAAATTAAAAAAAAAAAAAACCTGCCAAAGTAAAATAGCTTAGAAAGATAAAACCATTTTCATTGCAATCAAAATTATTCATGGAAAAAGAAAAAAGACTGATTTTTAACCACACATACTTGTAACACAGAAAGGAACACCTAGGATAATTCTGAGCAGGCAAGCTAATTTTGCACTTTTGAACATCCCACCTGCTGCTTTATTACAGATCCCATAGTCTCAAATACTCATTCTACTAATCCTGGTCACTGGACACCATCGTGTAGGTGCTACAGAGATTTTTCAGTGTGTTCATTTCCTGCCATGATTTTGTGTCAGAGGCTTTTTGACACCTCTCACCAAGCTATGCCTTACAAGACAAGCTCATCAGCATTCCAGCAGGCAAAACTTCATCCTACATTAGTGACAATGAGAAATGCTACTGTTTTGAAGCTGACAAACTAAGCTTTGGTTTGTAGCTTAGAGTAATATTTCTCCCTCTGGAAAATGTCAATTCCCAGTTTCCTAGCAAAACAAACAGTTCCTCTAGGCATAGAATGGTCCAAGAAAACAACACAGCTGTAATTTTCAGGAAGAACTGCGGCTCACAATTCATACATACTTCTAAATATAATATCTGAACCTAGAACAACAAAAGTTCTCTTATTTATTTTAGGTGTTAAAAAAAAAGCAGCCTCAGAATAGACTATTCATTATTATCATTAACAGGCAATTCTGAATTCACTGTTACTATTAATTTCTGATTTTTAAACATGGGGAAGCACATTCACAATTAACTTTCACTATGCTCATTAAACTTCACATCCAACACGTCCCAAGGACAAAAACTCCTCTTACTGTATTTCAAAAGGTATTATATTACTGCAGTGTAGTACACAATACTGTGCAATATCTGTGTAATATATTTACATCTAAGAGTGTGTGTTGTATTACACAGTACCACAGAATTTTCTGTACAGAGGTTTCTGAAATTGAGGTATATAGACAGACACGTCCAAGTAAATTCTAAGGCTGAGATTTTGCAATAAGATCACCTGATGTAAGTTAACATAATTATCTAGTGTCTCTCAGTTACTTCAGGACACTAAAGAAGCTTCTTTGCCCTTTGCAATAACATCTGCAAAATGACAATAAGATGTGCATTGTACCTCTCAAGAGCCCATAAACTGTGACTTCTGTCTTGACTGGACTGAGAATTCTTCAACCCATGATACAAGAAAACTTCTATATTCAAATAAAGTTTTGATCACAATAGAAGTAGTTAAAACTGTTTTCCTATTATGTTGAAGGACATAGCTTCCAAGAAGATTGTGATTCATGTTTGATACATAGCACATCATGTGGTAAAATGAGAGAAGAGAAAACAGAATGTTTTAATAAACCAGAAAATATCTTTAACCATAGAGCCACTTCATGCTGTATTTTTCTTTGGAAGAACATCACTCCTTCACATCCAAAATCACAAACATAAAAAATAAGAAAATATACAGGCAACATTTTTCTTCTATTCCCCCTCCTACCCACCACCACCCAGTAAGACTCTATTACACCAGATAACATATTCTGACCACCATCTAGCATCAACTTGCTTCCCGACACAGCATCACCAGTTTGAATTAATTTTACCTATTATTTATTTCATCTCCACCCTCACCCATGTTCAGCACAGATACTCAGACCTGGAGCCCTCACTTTTGAAGGTCATTTGAGAATCCATGCTTGACCTAGAGCAAAGGAGAAGTCTTTCTGACTCATCCGTGTACCTTCGTGCCCAGAGCTGGTCTCCTGCACCCAGTGTTCGAGGCTTCAGCGACAATGTTTCAAATTGCACATAAGTCTCTTTTGCAAGTTCAGCTTCCTTTGCAGATTTTGGTTTCAAATGAAGTTTTAAAACTTTGTAGAGTAAGAAAAATATCAAAGGTAAAACAACCACACATGCTGCACTGCTGGCCACTATCAGAATGGAAAACTCAGAGCTGCTTTCATCATTTAACCCATCAGTGGAGAAAACAACACACTGCTCTTTTGTAGGTGGCACCCCTTTAGGTGAGACACATGCCATATATTGAGTACTAGGTTGCAAACCATCGATTGTGACTTTGTTTTTGTTAGAATCTGTGCTGAGAGGCAACATATCTTTCTCACCATACTTGGAGTATAACACAGTCACAGCAGAATTGCCTGTGGCATTGACAGTTTTCCAAGTTAAGGTCACTCTTTCATCAGATTCACTGATCACTCTTAGGTTCTTCACAGTAACACTTTGCTCAGCCATACCTGCTGTGCTCAATGAAGTATCCTCACCTTTCTTGCTTAACTCTCCAATCTGCTTTCTGTTTCCATTTGTCACTGCCTTCAAAACTTTCTTTCCATCTAGCATGAGCCTGGATTGCTTTCTTTCAGTAAATGTCACGCTGGTTGATCTTTCAGTGCTCACCAGAGCTGTGGTGGTCGATGTGATGGGAAGAGGTCTGGTTGTCCTCTCGGGTTCCTGCTTGGATTCCTCCTGAGTTGTATTCTGCCTCTCAGCCTCTGGCTTCCTCCCAAACTTCTGTGGTGACACAGTTGTAGTAACTACACCAACCACTGTGACAGTCACAGCAGCTTCTGACATTCCTGCCAAGTTCTTGGCTTTACATCTGTATTCTCCTGCGTCCTTGTATGAAATTCCTGTCAAGCTCATTATGGACCACCTGACACCCTCTCCAGGAGTTTCTTGAATTACTATGGGAAAATGCAAAGAGTAAAACATTATGAATTGGAAGTGAAGAGGAAGTAAACATTGTTAGAATACTTCTTACCTTTCTGCCAGAAGGAATTACATGTATGAAAATTTTAAAAATTAAACACAAGCAGTCAAAAAAACACAACAACAACAAAACCAAAACCAAACCAAATTTCCAAAATAAACTATGGAATTCCCAGCCATACTCTATTATTAAATAAAAGTGCTCAGCTTGGGTCAAAATGGAAATAAATATCTAGAGTAATTAGAATACAGTTTGCAATTTCACTAAGAAAAGCAAAACCACATAAAGTGAAATCGAATGTCTTAAGGCTGCTATTGACTCTTAAATACAAGACCCACTGACTTCCTGTGACACTTATCATGCTAGCCATTTAAAATTCTGTTGGAAATTTCCTTTGTCCTAAAATATTTCAGTTCTCTTATCTTCATCAGACCTATGATAACTGCTGACTAACTCACATTAGCAAGTAGCATTTTTTACATTTAAGTTACTGCATAAGTATCTGTCATAGCAGCTAGAATGATGTCAAACAATGATGCCTTGCATCATTTGCACACAGAAAACATGAATTTGGAAAATTTTATGTTTATAATGCTGAGTTTTAAGTTGCTCAGTTATGGCCTCACTGGCTTTTTTAACATGAACATTTTCAAACAGAAGTTCCAGCAAAAAAATCTCCTTTCTAGCTTCTGAGTTAGGGTCCAACTAACCCAAACTCCATTTCCCTTTATCCTTCCCCCACTTCATCCATTTCTCCCTTCCACACACATTGCTCTTGTAACAGACCAGATCCACAACCAAAACAGTCTGCTGGACATGGTAAGACCCAGAACTAGACAGAGAATTTTGTAACAGCTGTTGCACAGATACGATTGCCAGTTTGACGCAACACGTGGTCTGTTGTTACTCATTACAATGATCTCAAAGCACAAGCAACCCAACAATTCTTGGTTCTCCCATTTCCTATAAAAGAGCAGTTATACCTGTGTAGTTGACTGGAATATTGTCTGACCTATTCCAAGTGAGCTGTGGTGTTGGGTACCCCGTGGCATCACAGCGTAGCAGGACGTTGCTGCCCAGTGGGGAGGTGATTTTTGTTGCTGAGGTCATCACTGATGGTTTAAGACACTGCTCTAACTCAGCTCTCTGGAACAAGATTCCTGCCAGGCTCTCAGGTCCACTACATGAAACCAATGGATCAAGAAGTACAATGGAGGTGTCCACAATTTTGGAAAATTCAATTAGCTTTGAAATGCGACAGTCACAGAACCATGGATTGTCCTGAAAACCTGAGGCAAGAAGGGGAGTGGGGAAAGAAAAAAAAAGTTGTTAGTCAATATATGGATATTGTGACTACAGTATGACACATGACTATCACCAAATACAACCAAGAACAACCCTGGAACTATTATGAGCTAATCTTTTCTCTTTCAACTTGTTTTTTGTTCAGCTGATTGGTGGGAGAATATTCTCAGAGGTTAGGGAGAACAGTATGAGTGTTTTTGTTAAGCTAAAAAACTTCACAGAAGTCTACGGGAGCTTAGTGATGTGCTGGCATTACCTGTGCTTAACTTTGCTATTTATCTACCACATTTAAGACCACTTTGAAAAGATGTCTTAAGACTGATGATACATTTTCACCTGCCTGTGCCTCCTGGAAAGACAGCTTCTCTTTGCCCCGTGTCACTCTCCTCTCCTCTTAGTCCTTCTTTAGGCTCTTACAGCTTGACCTTCCCTGACTCTTTTTTCAATGCTTGAGGAGAATACAATGATTTAAGGGTTTAGAGCTTACACCAACATCTCTGCCCCTTGAGAAAAAGGGATAAAGGCTAAGGAGAAAAAGTTTTAGGCCACCAAAATTTTTATCTGGCTCTGAACTGCACCAATATTGTTAGAAGTTGGCTTCACTACAGCCTCTGAAATACATTCAAGAAGAATAACAGAAGAGTAGAAAATAGGAAGGACCACAAAACACCATAATGACTACAATATTTTTATGATGGCACACAAGAACCCTCTCTCTTCTGTCAGAGCCAATAACATTTGTTTCTTGCTTCCAGTATATTAATTAGAAGCTTTTCCCTCTTTGTGAATTTATGACGTTGGAAGAGAATAACCATTTCTGAGCAATGTCAGTCTAAATCCTCAGCTGGTATTGATTGCCCCACTATGTTGACTTTCATAGAGTAACAGTGACTTCACCAGGTACAATACGACACAGCATATCACTAAGGAGTTCAAGTGTTTTCCTGTTGGACTCATACTTTTGAATATGCCTTTCTCATTTTCTCCAAGTACTACTAATAAACAAATCTTATGGTCTGAAATAAGGGATGCAAGGACTCCTCACTACTGAGTTTACTGATCAGTACAATAAACAAGTCATATAAGTCAAACCAGTGTTAAAAGAAAAAAGAGCCCTGAACACCTGCAAATATTTTTCAGAGTGTAATTTTAAGAATCATCAAAACAGCTCTTGGAAAAATGATGGGTTGATCTGGAAAAACCTGCAGATGAAAGAATACATGAATATTTAACTACTTCTCCCTTTTATGACCAGACCAAGATTAGGTTATTTTAAGCACAATGGTAGTGATTGGTTAAAACTATGGTAAACCCCAATTAATCCCCGCTCTTTAAAACAACACTTGACCTGAAGAGATTCCATGACTTTGACATCACAATCCAATTTCACCCCTTCCAGACAGAAGAGATTTTACATCTATTCACTACTTATTTTTTGTGGTGAGCAGAGAAGGAGAAGTCAAAGGAAAGTGAGGAAAGCAGCAATCGCTTTTCCTCAAAAAATTCTCCAAAACATAAAAATTTTGCCTGTGAACTTCACACACATATTTATAAGGAGAAAAGATACTATCCAAGTGTTTTCTATATCTAGGTACATCAACTGCTTTTGCTCATAGAAATTCTGCTCAATCAGGCACATGTATGTAACTATTTGTGCTCATCTTTTCAATTAGGGAAGCTCTGTAGTCAGAGACAATACTCCGGTAATTTTCTTTTTCTTCTCATTTCTTGCAATTTTCCTCACTATGTTAAGAAATTTACTGCAGGAAAGGAAGCGGTTTATTCCTTTTTTTAACCTACTTGAAGCACTCAAAGCCTTTGAAATAGAACCAAAGAATGGTTACATTAGAAAAGACCTTTAAGACCATTAAGTCCAACTGCTAACCCAGCACTGCCAAGTCCAGTACTAAACCATGACCCTGAGGGCCACATTTACATGTCTTTTAAGTACCTCCAGGAATGGTGACTCCACCAGTTCCCTGAGATCCCTTTCAGTGAAGGAACTTTTCCTAATATATATACCTACACAGCTTTCATATTCTCCCAGTGTCCTGAAGAAAAGCCCGAGTCATTATGAAAGGTATCAGAAACTGACAAAATGAAAGGAATGATGAAGCAACAATGAACAGTCCTTAGATTGGACGGCTGTTAAGTCCAGCCTGAACACAGGTTTGACCATCTGATTGTAGGGCAGAAGAAGAGTTATGTCAGTCAGCCACTTCATCTTCCCCATCCATCATGCTTCCCGATGAAACTGCCTAAAGAAGCAGGATTTACACAAATATATATAATAGATACAGATATATTAGTTCCTTCCTTGCCCCCACAGCACAGCCCCTCAGTTTGTCTTGCCAATATCTGACAGTATTCACATTATTTCTAGCTATTGTAAATCATCAAGTTATGTGAATTCTCAAAATGAAAAGATGAAAGAACTATTGAGTTGGAAGCAAGAAAAAACACTGAATTTCATTATACTTCAGTTAGTGTTGAAGAGAACAGAAATATGAATGTAAACCTAGTTTCCAAGCTACAAGGGGCATTTTGAACTTCATTCAACAGTTTGTGCTGACAAGATGTTAGAAGTGAAAGCAAACACGTGAAATAATAAAGAAAAGGTTAAAAAGGGGGGCAGAATTGGAAAATTGAAAATATTAGGGAGCTTTAATAAAAGAAGTAATTTCTTAAGAAGCAAAAATTAAAATAATGATAAATCTCTGATGGTACATGTATTTGAGGAAAGAGAGTATCTTTTTAAACCCTGGATTCTTTTGTAGAAATATCAAGGCAGCTTGTTGATCTGAGAAAGAAATACTAGCCAAGGTAAAACAAACATTGATAAATATTTATGCACTGTGATATACCAATGCAGTACTATTTTAATATTAATTATTAATTATAAATTGCTCTAAAACCCTTTACTCTAGATTTAGTATATTTTATATTTACTCTCACATATGTATGCTTGCATGCACAATGGCAAACTTATGTATATGTGTGTCTGTGCATGCACATTTTTGTAGTCTCCTCAGTAAGCAGGGTTTCTCTGGGCTGTGTCAATATGGACTTTAGCTATGAGCAGAATTTCCTCTGTTAATCAGTAACCAGACTCAGACCATACCTTGTGTAACACACTGATTTTTAGTTGCTGCAAAATAGCAAGATGTAAACTATTCAAGTTTTGGGCTGACAGAAATACTCACCACAGCTTGGGCCAGCCTACCCCAGGCTCTTTCCAAGTGAACCTACACGTTTTGACCCATGGCTCTAAACAGTGAATTTCATATCCAACACTGTCACAGCATTTTCCCCACATGGCAATTGCTAAGGGAGTAGTTTCAGGAAAAGCAGTATCTACCCAGTGGCTCAGCTTAACAGGTGGGAGCCTGATGGACCTGCAGTATTCCAAATTTTTGGCACTTCTGCATGCAACAGAGGCAAGATCTCACACAACTGCCACTCTGTCAAATACTGGACTATTCTGTTCCTCTCAATGACTCACTAGAGTCCACCATACAGAAAAAGCTACTGCCATCATTCCTGCCAGAAATGTAAATCTCTGTACAGCAGCCAGTGCTGAAGTTTAGTTGTGATTTCGATCAAAGTATCAGGCTATGGCTCCAGAGGTAACCAAGAGGGCCAGAGGAATTCACACACTGGTCCTCCAGTCTTTTGCACTGTTTAATTTTCAGCTCGCTCCACAGCTCTGTTCTGAGCTGTTCCAAAGGGCACTTTCCAAGACAAAGCCAGACACGGGTCCAGGGACAGTTGGCACTCCAGGGGTTGCTCACTGAAAGGCTTGTGGATGAGACCACAGCAAGGATGGCTCTCTCTATCCTGTTGCTCCCCCCAAAGCAAATGCAGAGGGTTTTGCACCTCCAAACTATTCTGCATGTCTGTCAGCCCTTCAGGCATACGACATACCCCTGCTATTTCATATTCCAAAAGCATAGATGAATGATTTCCAATGCAATTCTCACATAACTTCAGGCAGGTTAGACTGAAGAAAAAACACCCCCATTCCCCGAATTACATTTGAGAGTCACTGCAGAGCCCACAGAAAACCAAGGGCTAAGTCTTACGAAATGTGGAACAGACAGCCAGCTTTAAAGAGAGCTGCCCCTAAACCGTGTGGGTAAGAGCCAGAGGGAGCCACTTGGCCAAAGGGCCAAGAATCCCCAAGCCTCTTTCATTTAGCATAGGGCACACACAGAGGAACATCATACAGTGGGAAGTAGTTAAAAAACCCAAACCTCTCAGTACAGAGATGATGAACTGGAATAAAGAGATGCTAACATGCCAGTCCTCTGTCAAAAGTAGCCTTTGGCTGCTCCAAGAGTCCTTGTAAACATGGGGAACCTGAACTTTCTCATACAAGCAACTGTCTTGATGCTCAGTCAAGACATTGAAGATAAAATTGCCTCCAGGTATTAAAAAATACATTTGCACAAACGTATGAGTTTAGGGCCTTGCTGGTTTTGATCTTGTTAATTACATGCACATGACAATCTTGTTTTACCAGAACCAGGAGAGAAGACAGCTCAAGTCAGAATTGATTATACTAATTAGAATCCAACTGCTGTGTTCCTGACTAGACAAAAACCGCATTTATTTACTGTGGTAAATGGGATTCAGCTTCCAGCAGAGTTCTGGCTGCAGTGATCATTCCATGTAGGTACACAGGTCAGGCTGAATGCTCCCCCAGAGAGTGGCTGGAGCGCATAGGACACTCTTGAGCATCAAAGTATGCAATTGCGGGCATCTCATTTTAAGAGAAACATTTTTTAAACCTAAAGGTGTCCAAAATGAACCAGTCACTATGGTAGAAAATGAAAGGAAAATAAAAACACCACATACAGCAAAAAAAAAAAAAAAAAAAGCCAAATCAAACAAATGAAAAAACCCAACAAAACCAAACCAAACAAAAAAAACCCCAACTCAAACAAAAACAACAAAAACCAACCAAACAAACAAACAAAAAGCCCACAAAAACTTCCACATTATATTAGAAGCTGGTGAAAGAAATTGTGTGGTTTGTTAGGATGGCAAACAGGGAAGGAAAACCTATGAAAGCTTGCTATAAGAGATGGTGATTAGATTTTTCTGTATGCCCATGCCCTGTAGGGACAAGAGGTAATCAGCTTAGTTTGCAGTAAGGGAGATTGAGGTTAGATATTAGGAGAAACTTTCTCACTACCCTGACAGACAGATAAGCACTGGAGGAGGTGCCCATAGAAGGCTCTGGGGTGGTCTGGCCACAGCTTTAAAGACAGCACTGACTTTACCAGAATGGCTCAGTTCCTCTGGACCTGTATTCCTGTAGGCTTGGTCCTTCCTGACCACATATCTCTGTGATCCCTATCTGTAGCTCAGAGGAGGAGGAGGAGATCTGTGGGATGCACTTCTTTCTCAGGCTCCAGCAAGCCCAGTGGAGAAAGGACGGCCATCAGAAAGGACGCACTAATACCAAATGGAATCTAAATAAATTTGTCAGAATAACCCATGACATAAAGAGCACTGCTCTTTCTAATCTCCAGAGAAAGGGGATGTTTTCTTATTCACTATAAAGTTTCTTATGTAGCAAGCACTGTCTGTCTGCACTGGGATAAACTCATAGGAAAACTATAATGTCCATGAAAAAAAAAAGAATTCAGCTAATTGATTCACAGCTTACCCAAGGTAAATTTACTCAATATAACACAAGGAAAGTACTGCCTGGCATTTTGTATTCTCAGGTGCAAATCTATAATGGCTGCACAGAGCCTCCCTTAGCACCTAACAGGAAAAAAAACAAAAGGAGAAGCAAGATTCTGTCTAAACCCAGTGTGTGTAACTCTCTGGAGGCCTGTGTTAAAACCCAGCTGTAGTTCATAATGAAAAATGGTCCAAATGTCACATCCAAAGCCTTCAAAGAACTCAATGCTGGCACCAGAGGGTTTGCCAGGACTACAGGAGGCTGGAAAAGTGCCTGCACCAAGGAAGCCTGCAGATGATTCCCAGAGTTAATGGGAGAGAAGAGTGTGTGTGATGGTTTAAGATTTTTTTGGTGGTTTTGTATTGGGGGTTATTTTATTTTCTCATTCCTTTAGTTTTGCCTGAAGTGGTGAGGGCTATGTAAGATAAGGAAACCAATTAATCTCTGGGACTCCCCCATGAGATCATGAAGATTAGATCTATCACAATCAGCTCCCACTTTACAGCCTCCTGTAGTCTTCATTGTGGGGACATGGAAAGGAGTACTGAGATGGACTTACTTTTACAGCTTTTAATATTTTTTTTTTTTAAAGCCTGAATAAACCAAAACCCTTTATCATGCAAGCCTACAGTTACCATATTTATGAAGCCATGCAGCCTACTTGCATCTATTAAATTACTTATATAAAATATGATCTGAATGAGAGTTTCAAGCTGCAGCTTCTGCTGTGAAACAAAGCAGCTAAACAAATGGACACTGAATACTGGGAGTTTACATCAAGAAATTGGAAATATTGGGCAGTACAATGCAGATCAGATCTTTACCAGTGCTTATAGAATTGCTGCAGTAGATACAGCCAGCTGGTTTTTCTCCCTTCCACCTGCTGCACTACAAACACATCAAATATGCACTTCTATGTAAACAGTGATAGAGAAGAACAGTATTGATAGAATTGTTCCAGCTTGAGACTGAAGAAGAGAAAGGAGTTACCCTGGCAAGACCTGGAATTGGAGATGAAGTGTCAGATAAAGCACAATGCCACAAACAGAACTGATGCAACTGCATGCTAGGGAAGGGGATCAAATTATGAAAAAAAACATTCTGACCAAATTATTCTTAAATACTTACCTTAGATACTAAAAAATAAAGTACCATGAACAAATAGGGATAATACTCTTATTTTCTCTCATATTCAATATGTAAATTGCAAAAAACTTGAGGATAATCAGTCAGCTTTAGAGTAATGCAAGGTCAGCAGAGGTCCCAGGGAGACCAGAGCTGCTCTCTTCTAAGCCACCAACACTATCTGCAGCATTGTGTCACAGGACAGGCTTTATAAGAGCATCAGCTCTAGCTGCACGCTTGGCTTGGGAGCCTCTGGAAAAAAGCAGTTGCAAATGGACAGGCTTACAGTTGCAAACACAAAGAAAGATGAGGGAAATGTCATCAGAAACACAATATAAGTCCTCTATTTATATAGCTACTGAATGGCCTGTATTCCTGCAATCTGGATTCTCATAGCTTTTACTTCAGTTTTATAGCTTTGAAGTAACAACACACATGGAGGTCACCATCTTCATTTTATGTTTTTTTGTTACCAGTAGAAAATAAATAAATGACCACTGAGCAAACCACAAGAGCAACCTGGGTAAAACCCCCTTTCCTGAATCCTAGGCTGGTCCCCCAACTGTTCTCACTTGGAAGTTAACATTCAGGTATATTTTGGTAAGGAATGAGATGGGCTGCTCAACATACCCAAGATTACTCTCTGTGTCACCAGAATGTCTGTGTTCTTGGACACGATAGCTCCTGAGAAGGGGGGCCAAATGTCCATGAGGTCTGATGGCAAGGTGGTCAGCTTGTTGCTGGATAGGTCCAGGTAGGTGAGGTTTCTCAGGAAGCGGCCAGCATCAGCGGGAATGCTGGTCAGCTTGTTGTTGTGGAGATCAAGAGTCCGTAAATTGGGCATCTCAGCCAGGGATTCCCAAGGGAAAGTTGAGAGCAGATTACCATCCAGCCTCAGCTCATGCAGCTGTTTCAAGTTATAGAAGCTGCTGATATCAATGTTGGCTACACAGTTGTAAGTGACCCACAGGTACTTGAGATCTACCAGGTAGTAAAAGGCTTCAGTCGGAATCCTTCGTATGACAGTTTTCTCTATACGAAGCTTTACAGTATCCACAGGAACATTCACAGGGATCTCATACATGTCAGGGTCATTACAGAGTACAGACCTAGCAACAGGGAAGGAAAAATAAAGAAAAAAAAGGAGGGGGAGAGACATATTTGCATTAATTTAGCAGAAATTTGAATTTCAGATTCAAAGATACAGAAAGCTGTAGCTTTCTGCAACACTACTACCAGAACGAAGAACACAGAATTCAAGAACAGTCCTCTGCCTTTAAAAGCTGAACAAACTCCACAAACATGGAGTCTCTAAAGACCAAAATAATACAAACCAGAACTGATCCTTTCACATAAAACCTAGATTTGCTTCATTCTAAAGTAGATAAGCACCACCCTCTATCCACCCCTCACTCTACTGACAACTGAAAGACAGAAGCCATTGTACAAGGAATAATACATGCATGCGTCTCAAGTGGGAAATGCATGCCCCTAATTAAAAATATTAAAATTCAAAATTAAGATTACTAATCTCTAATTTTTCTGTATGATGAGGAGGCAAAGTATTTTCCATACTTACCTTTTGGAATAGACTGAAAATTTAAAATATATCAAAGAAAATTCAGTAAAGAAGGGCTTTCTGGCCCTCTTGTTGATGTCTATGTACAAATTACTTGTTTTATAGAGATGAAAAGAACTTCTGCTCACAATGATTTCAGTGAAATGGGATTTCTTAGCATTTTCAGTTATTTGATTTCAGGAAACAATTTCTTTGGGCTATATTGTTTGCACATACTAGCTTGAAGGATCCCTTGCCTTCAATAAGTCTATCCTTAATTTTCTCCCTCTTTTCTCTAGATTATTCCTCTATTTTACTTTTTCCTCATGCAGCTTTATTCCAGATTGCCGGTGACAATAAATAGCAATGAGAAAGAGCATCTCCTAATACTGACACGACAATACCAGGTCACCACATTTCAAATTAACCTCCTTACTATCAAAAATTACATAATTTACTGCAGATTTAAAAAAAAAATAAGAAACTACTGTATTTATTTAACCAGAATCCTCTTACACTAGTTAACTAGTTTGTAGAAATAGAAAGGACATTGGAATAGTAGGAATGTCATGGAGCAGAAAGAAATTGCCTCCTGCAGAAAATGAAGATTTAGAGTAGCTATTTGCTAAGTACAAAGCCATAATCACCATCTGCTCCTGTTCAAGAATGCTGTTAGCCATTGAGTGCTAATGTAAAATATGCTTCATTGCAACTATGCTAGAAATAATTTCCAATGTCTGAGAATGTTATCTCCAATTTCTTCAACCCTTTTCCTTATAAATGGCCCTATATAACAAATAATAAAATATATACCTTGTTCCAGTGCCATCACTTCTGCCATGGTAAACGCAAGTGCATTGTGAAGGGCAAAAGCCATGAACTTCTTCAAAAAAACTCATTAGGAGGTAGAAGCAAATAAACAGATACATGGCTTCCTCCCAGAAGAACTGACATGAAGAAATGTGAAGGCTTTACTCCTCGGCATTCATGTGCAGTGTGCTACAAATGTGAATGCAGCCATCCATTTAGTAACAGCAGATTACAACAGATTAGCCCAGATCTGTGGTTGCTTAACCTTCAAATGTATCCTGAATGCCATCAGTTAAACCAGCTCACTCTTTACTCTGTCAGAACACACTGCTTCAAATCACATCCAGCCATGTTCCAAGGTTGTTTTAATGTGTAGATTGTAAAGTTAGTGTGTAATAAAATATCTCTTTTCCTCTCCTAAGAGGCAGTGCATATATTATACTGTCTATGAAGTGTTCCAAGGTTCCTGAAGGAAATCTAGTACACCATGAGGATATTGCATGGCATTTTCTTTAATACTGAAAATGGTAAATTAATAGGAAGCCTAGATTCCAGAGCTTTTAAAAAATCCCGTAAAAACAGGGTTTTGCCAAAAATACATATATGGTTTAAGTTTTCCACTGCAAAGCCAAACTGCATGTGCACACACACATAATAAATGAAGCTAAACCTATACAGTCATCTTTTTCACCCTGAACAAATCCATTGCTCATACTGACAAAGGTATTTCTTGAAAAACAAACATCAGACCTACATAAACATAAGACTGACTTAAAAGTCATGAGAAATTACCATAAATATTTACTCAGTTTTATGCACCACACAAGTGAGAAGATTTAGGGTACATTTTGTCATATTTTCAGGATTTGCTGTGCAGTCAAAAGCACTAGAAACATGCTACTCACAAAACAAAAGCTGTCTTTACTACAAATTAATTTGGTTCTACCAGTCAAATTTTTAAAAATATTTTAAATGTGCTGAAATTCCTTCAAAACCCTAAAACCTAATAAATGATTCTATGGGGTCAGTGTAGATATTTTGACAACATATTCATAGAAACAGAACTTTGCAAAGCATATCAACATGGACACTTGGTATGGACATATACCAAGTCATATAGCCATAGGGAAAATTCAGAATATTTGAAATCTGAAAAACTTTCAAGGGAACCTGGCAGAAAGTACCTCATGAAAGGAATTAATACATAAGAAAAATCTGGGGTTATTGAACCTAAGAACTTTGCAGTTCCATCTTTCCTGGCCCCTCTGTCACCTTGTCTAGCTCTGTAAAAGTCACAGTGGCCACTTTGCTACCCTTTTTTTTGGGGACAGACATACTGGACCAATAAACCTCACTCTCAAAAACTGAAGTCTTGGCAGGTTTTGTCTCCTTATCTTCTCTAAAAAGATTACTGTGACTAACACAAACCAGCTAGCTGGGAAAGATTATTATTCAAAAACAAATTGTCCAAAAGATGAATTAACTTGAACCCAGATTTCACTTCTTTCCATGCAACTTATGCAGGCAAATGACTGGAGTTCTGCGATGTCAGTGCACTTTGAGACACACTCATGGGCAAAGCATTGTTTATGGTTATCTCTTGCCTTGTCTGACATCGCACCATTGCCAGGATCGCCCTCCGAAACCTGCCAAGGGCAAAAAAGGGGAAACAGAAAGATCATTAGCTGGAGAACCAAAGAGAAGGGAAAAATTGGGTAAGATAGTCTCAACTATTACAATGGTTCTCAATTTTAGTAGAATGGACTTAATAAAAAACATGTATTTGAAATTCAAAAGGACCTGGGTCTTTTACACTTCCAGGTACAGGAGTGTAAAGCTAATTCATTTCTTAAATAGGGATCACAGCAGCTTTTGTTTATCCCAGGAGAGTGTACAGCCATAACAAAGATGAACTCACAGAATGGGAAAAAAACACAGATGTTTTTCCATTGACTCAGCAGGTATGTTCACCTAGGCAGAGATCACAGGCTCTGCTTGAAGGTTGGTAGCAGAGATGGGAAGAATGCCTCTTTGCAAAACACAGTCCTCAGTCAGAGGCACTGGCTTGATTAGAGCATTTGTTATGCTTGCTCAAATCAGAATAGGCTTAACCTATTTACTTTAATGAAAAAGGTCAATCCATCCTAATCCATTGGAATATGATACATCCCAAATCAAACACAAAAATCTACACCAGTTACATGTCACTAAGACCATACACTTTGGCCACAGTCAATAAAACCAGTTTATTACTGATGCAACCTAAATTCTGTACTGAATCCCCTTGAGAAAACACAAATGGGATTTTCAAAAGCTATGTTAGTACGCTCTCAAAAATATGTATCAATTCAGGATGTTGAGATAATGATCATAACAATTTACTTTAGGCTTTCCTGTCCAAAAGGTCATCTTCAGAAAATTAACAGCGCCGTACCATTTCCTCTTCACTAATCAGTTTGTCGTGTTTTACAGGTGATCCTTCTACACTCAGATGATATGCTAAAATCATGAAATAGACAAATTTCAGAAGACTTACTTTTTGTTTGCAATGACATAAATGCAGGGATTATAGAATGTGGAAGATTTTGCAAAGAGAGGAGCTATGATGGCCATTGCAGGAGAAATTTTCTTTGGGTCTCCAAAGGAAGACCATAAACACACAATAGAATATGGAGACCATGCCACCAAGAACATTATAATCATCACAACAGACATCTGTAAAACAAGAGGAACAGAT
Organism: Agelaius phoeniceus; assembly: GCF_051311805.1. NCBI lineage: Eukaryota > Metazoa > Chordata > Aves > Passeriformes > Icteridae > Agelaius > Agelaius phoeniceus. The sequence goes on from NC_135268.1 coordinate 26,957,894, forward strand.
ACATAACCAATATTATCTCAAGATGAAGACCACACAGCAAAACCTCATAATAAAAGCACATACACCTAGGTGAAAACAGAGCTATCCTGAATTAAATAAGATATAAACAAGCACACCTGACACATTCTGACAGTTAACGATGAAATCTTACTTTGGCGATTTAATAGCACACCTCACTGCATGGTGTCACTTCATTACATACAATATTCCTTCAAAATCAGCACTACTCATTATGTTAAATCTGCCCATCAGGAGTTTAAATTACCAGAGAGGACTTCACACATGAATTACGACCTCCATAACAAGTCACTCTGGGATGCTATTACAAACAAAAAATAAGAGCAGAGATAAAAATTTAAGCCAAATATTTGATTCAGCTGTTAATAAAAATGTTTCATAAGGCTTAATTATGGTATCATTAAATAAAAGAAAGCAAATGTTCTAGGACATATAGTTGAGGAACCCAGAAGTTTCTGCTTGGTTTAATGAAGCATTATAGACATGTTCAAGAATGATACACAGGAGGTATCTGAGCTGTCGTGTCTTCTCTGCCTGCAGAGAGAACAGCCTGGGCAGCTTGGGGCTCACGGCCCAGGACACCTGGACAGTGACAAACTAGGGGTAGTAGAGGGTAGGAGAGGTAATCAGCTGAGACAGACTTCTCTGGATTTTGTCAGGGACATGAATCAGCAGAGGAAACTCGAATGGAAATCTCAAATGAATCAAGAGGACAAAACAAACCACTAGAAAACCAACCATATCTGCAGGGCTGCATACACACAGGATTCCCTAGTGCTGCTCACCTACATCACTAGTTAGTCTTTCAGAGATGACCAAAATGAGAAACAAGAAATAAACAGCTACTTTGTATGAGCTGCTCTAGAGGACAATCAATACACAAGCAGTGACTCTCACAGAAGATCCCTATTTAAATGTAAACACAATACCAAAATGTAAGAAAGAACCCTTTCATTTAAAAGTTTGGTACATACAAAACTTAGAGGAGGCTAATTTTCAAAAAGCACATACTAGTCCAGTTCTAGACAAGGATATTGCTTAACTCTGAAGTATTTTTTTCTCTTTTTTTATTATAACTTAGTGTCTTCAACTGCAAAATAGGAAAAATGCATTTTCTTCACAAACATGAGTCTAAATTTTTAACTGAATCCTCAGTTTCAATTATTCTGAAAGTTCTTCACAAAAGTAAAACACAAATTACTCCTTTTAGGTAAAAATACTATTCCTCAGAACATAGCAATGAGAAAGTTTTCCAAGGAATGCTGTTTGCACTGATAAGTAATTCAAAAACATAGGTACATACTCTTCTGTCCAATCCTCTCTCACTTTTTCATCATGCCCAACCATAAATCACATCTTTACACAAAATCAAAGGAGCTGGTGAACTTCAAGATTTCTCAAGGACTTTTATACATTAAAAGAATGTCAACCTTCAAGGCAGGATATATCATTTCATGCCATAACTCACATTTGCTACTGCTTACATAAGAGATAAGCTCAACAGACTGAAAAGAACAAGGGACTGGAATTACACAGCTTGGGAGCTGGAAATGCACTCTCATTCCTAGGCCACGAGTTCAAGTGAGAGTCGACCAATCCATTTCAGACCAGACACATCTGTGAACCAAGCAGGAAGCCTAAGGACTCTGCAGACACAGAGTAAAAGTTCTCCTAAGGCACCTTGGAGGTACATTTCTAGGTAATGACAGAGGAGAGTGGCAAGGAAAATTCACAGTGTTCCCAGCCTTCAAAGCAGCTATTCATCTGGAGAGGATATTAGACCAAAAATAAAGAATTTAGTGTGGTAAGTCAAACTAAGAGTTTTCACCAAGGCTTAGTATCAGCTAATATTTAGTATAAAAGAAAAGGGGGAATGTAGGAAACTGAAATACTTAAAAGACTGCATCATCCCTTTGCAACTAGGACTTTAACACAAAGAACATGCTTAAAACAAAACATGCACTCATTTACCTTTGTCACATCTACTTGGTCAGACCAATCTATGTTAATGCTCTCCAGGCAGTTACTGCTGGCATATTGTTTCATTGTCCGGGAAACATTGTAATAACAGTAAAACATGACTGTTAAGGGCACAACAAAATTAACAGCAATTACACTCATTGTGTAGGAAATAAAGGACCTGATAAGACAGAAAAACAAAACAGAGTAACTTACAAATAGCCATCCAGGAAAAGTTACCAAAGAATTTGGTATTTTGATTTGATTTTGACATTTTGTAACAAGCTCTAAATAAAAAGGAAAATTTTCTTTAGCTATTTTTTTTAATTAGAAAGTACAAGTATTGAAGTTTTGAAGCATAACTCCTACGGGGTGTTTTGCTAGACTTACACTATGTTATTTTTATTGCTTTAAATTTTTGTTAAAAATTTTACTTCATACTTCAGAAAGAAGTTATGCTCCTACAGCAATGAATTAAACAATTTTAGACTCCAGTGAGCCAGCAAAGTTAAAAGAAAGCGTGAGGGGGAATCTTACGCATCATTTTTCCTCCAATTTACTGTGCACGTTGCTCCGGTGGGATCGGGAGCGTAGCTGGCCCAGCCTGCAGTAGGCATGGAAGACCAGAAGACTGCATTTATCCAAGCAGCAAGGATGAGAGTGGCATAGCTACGGGTGGTCATTCTTCTTCCTGCAGCCAAGCACAGACACAATTCTCATCTGCTGCTTCTTTCCAGTGTCAAACTAGAGTAACTGGTGGCTTCCAACAAGCACATAAAGAGTTTATATAGACCCTTTCCAGTCCCAAACACTGTTTCATTCTGCTGCCTGACATCTCAGTCCTTGCAGCCTTTCAAGGCACTTGAACACCATCACCCATTCCAACTCAGCATACAGGCAATACCTGATCCCAACCCCACGCCAAAAGCTTATTATGCAACACTGCATTCAAGTACATCCTTGGGAGATTGCAGGGGAGGAATTAACTGTTACAACACAGCTGCAACAGAGGAGAGAAAAACACCCAGGGGATGTTAATAGAGGGACACACCTGCTTGACAGAGGTCAAAACCTCACACAGCCAGAGGCTTTTTGTGTGCTTCACTGTATGGATGTGGCCCTCTAAAGACCGAATATGGCCATAAAAACACAATTTATAAAGAGAGTAACAGCCTAATGATTAATTTTTTACTTTAATGAGCAGTATGCCAACTAGGTAACTTACTTAACCAGGTACTGTAGGTTCAAGTTCTGCCCAGCACTGTAACTATGGAGTCATTAATGAGAAAACAATACAATCAAATCAGAATTTTATTCCTCCCAAGAGTGACTGAGTTTTCACCCTAAGTCAGTACCTATATCAGGCCTGCAAATGGTCAGGTAACGATCAACAGCAACGACAGTCAGCAAACCAATACTCGCCATCCCAAAAAAGATATTTAAGGCAGCATAGATCTGAAAATAAAACAAACAAGCAAGAAAACAATTTCTGAGAAATCTTTCAAAGATGGAAGCGCAAAGCTGTGTACTGAATCAACACAATTCAGCCACAGTTCTCTTCCGTAAGCAAGGTCTTAAAGGTCTTATTTCAATGCAGAAAATTTGAAATTTGAAGGCGGCTCATTAGAAAGTATACATTTCAAAAGCACCTGCTTGTGTGCACATTAGAAATCCTAAAGACAGCAGTCTCAAAATCAAAGAAACACTGTCCCTCAATAAGTAAATTTTGAGATTCAAAATTTGGAGGGATTTATTTCATGTTATCAATTTATGTTAAGGAAACCTGAGGAACATTTGGTCCATCAGAAAGAGTTACAGCTTTAGCAAACATGAGGTTCTGATTTATCACTCTTTCACCTGTTGTGATGATTTCACAGATGTGGCCCACTGATTTACCCCCTCAGGTTCCATTTTTAAGTGTGTCAGATCTTTTGCATAGAACAACACATGCTGCAACCCCAGCATGCTCCAAATGCATCTGCCTGGTCATCCCATAGGAAGCCTGACCAGGAAGGATGACTGGGAGGGCTGTGTTACCACTGGCACTCCAGTAATACAGAGCCCTGAGCCAGAGCACATGGCACCAGCAGTTATAACAGATGGCATTCAGCCATCTCAGATCACAGGAATCATTTGGTTTAGGTAGACATGAGCTGTGCTTCAAGTGGTCTTAACTCTCAAATCAGTGAGATCTCATCAACCTGAACACACCACAAGCCAATCCAGATCCAAAGATGTTAAAAGTGAGGCTTCCTGCCAAACAATGACTGAATTTTGACTGTGAAGGTAGTGTCTACTGAGGCAAGTGATGTCAGATTGTGATGAGCATCTGTTAGATAAATGTCCAAAATATTTGCCTTATGACACATTTTCAGTATATGCCTTCACATTACTACTCATATTCATGGGCAATTAAGACCAACAGTCTATCAATTATGTAAATTAAAATCACAATACACACTGAGCAAAGGCCACCATCTCTCTGCTATGGAAGTATATGTTTTTCAGTCAATCTACTCTTAAAAATAGGCAGCTCTTAAAAGTAGGCTAAATCTTTAATGGAGACCAAAAACCTTAGAGGCCTTCATTTTGGATATCCTATTAGTCCCATCCAAAAAGGACATGAATTTGCCAAGCAGAACTCACCAAGATCTGTCAAGCTCACCATCAAAACAGAAGTCACTATCAAAGTTTTTTAGCTCTCAGCAAAATCATAAACATGCCTGTGTTACTACAACCATCTTCATTTCAGGATTTGATTTTGTAGCCCTTCTTAAAGCTATTTTAAAATGCCTAGTCAATAGACATAAGGTTACACTTAAATGTTTCAGATTGTAAATATAAGCCTAAAGTGAAATTCACACAAAATACCATCTCCAGAAATTGCTGACATCACAGAACATCAGCTTCAGGTCCAGTCACATTCTGCATCTCTGCCTTATCTCTTAAAATAACACGAGGCAGAGCCATTACTTATTTCTCAGTTTGCTTTTAAGTGCTGAAACTTTCTCTCTAACTGAATTGCAATACCTGGCATCCAGTATATCCAAATTTCCAGCTTCCATGCAGGTCTGAGGCAGCAGACATGGGGTAACCAATGCCACTAACACCAATATCAGTAAAAGCCAAGTTGATAATAATTGCGTTGGTTGCTGTCCGAAGCTCTTTGTACTTAACAAAGATGCCTAACACAACAATGTTACTGAAAATGCTTATCACTCCTGTAAAAACAGAAAAAGGAAAACTTGACAAAAGGTACACACTAGCCAGCAATACACGTGCAGAAGAAAATGCAGCCTATTGTAATATCTAAGTCCCAAAAGAGATTTATTTTTAGTCAAATACAAGTTTGCAAAGAGGATAGACACCTGAAAAAGAGAAAAAAGCTTTTCCAATTAGGCAACCTTCACATGGATTCAGCCAACGAAACCTTTGATACAATGACAACAAGCAGAGCAGAAATTCAAATGCATCTAGGATTACACTTCAAACACTCTGGCCACCAAGTACAGTGCTGACCTCCATGGTAAAGAAGAATCCAGGTTGGTGACTGGTAAATAAGAGTTTTAAAAAAATTTATGCACCTGATCTAGAAGAAGGCCCCTGCCAACCCCTGAGATTCAGTAATTTTAAAATCAAATGAGGCAAAATCATAATTACCCCTCAGCTATCTCTCTTTTAACACCACCAAGGATGTTTGTTCTCAGGTGCAGGTCTGCTGTTGGAGGTCCAACATCTTTTGGCCCCACAGATGCCATCATCTATCATATTCATATACTCACACATTTCAGGAATGACACTGATCCTATGTGCTCCAAAAATTTAAATAAACAAGGAGCTGAGATCTGATCTGAAATGAACATTACAGTAAAAAAACCACATGCAGTGCTAGTTCTGTCAGCTCTCCTGTTGACAGATAGCATTTCATCTCTTGGGAGAAAGCAAAGGAGAATTACAAGTTTAATAATGCAGACTTCTTATGAGGCAAGTTTTAACAGATATTACAGCTACCAATAATGAAATCAGACATACAACAGGACTGTAAACTCGTATCCTCAGGATGAAGAAAAGATCCTTCTAGACACACTTAAATTTAATAATTCAGAGTCCAGCCTTAAAAGTAAGGGGGGGAGAGGGAAGGCAGTGAAAAACAGGGAAGAAAAAGTGGAACCTGTATTAATTAAAAATGTTATTATCACTAAAGTAAAATAATAATAGAGCAAAAAAAGAATTTTGTTTTGAAGAACAAAATATAAGACGAAAGACTGATTCCATCATGAACAAAGTGAGAAAAAACATGTAGATACAAGAAATTATCTGTTTCTGAGGAACAGGTCAAGCAAATGAATGAAGTTTCTCCAGGTAGCAGGTAAGCAGTGCCCATTAAAAGAGCATTGAAGCTGGTCAAAGTGCTGAAGCACAAATCTTGTGAGGAGCAGCTGAGGGAGCTGGGGTTGTTCAGCCTGGAGAAAAGGAGGGTCAAGGCAACCTTATTGTTCTCTACAACCACCTGAAAGGAAGTGAAGCCAGGTGGTGGTCAGTCTCTTCTCCCAGGAAACAAGTGACAGGATGAGAAGAAATGGCCTTAAGTTGCACCAGGGAAGAGTACTTTTGGATATTAGGAAAAATTTCTTCACTGAAAGGATTATCAAGTACTGGAACAGGCTGCCCATGGAAGTGGTTGAGTTGCCATCCCTTGGAATGTGTAGATATGGTGCTTAGGGACAGTTTAGGGTGGGACATGTCAATGTTGGGTACTAGCATCAAAGTAAAAAAAAAACAGGTACATGTATAACATGGAATTTACCTTTCCAGCTAGCATTTTAAAATTATACCAGAGCATTCACCACTACAAGCAGAAAGGCATCCATGAGGCAGCAGAGCTTGCTGCAGCCTGAGTATCCCTGCTGTCATTACAAAAATTAATACACTGACCAGTGTAATGCTTAACAATTAATTCCTTCCCAGAAAACAAGAGAGAAACACTTAAAGAGCAGCATAATGATGAACACTGCACCCAGACTTCATTCTAATTTTTACATTTCTGCTTATTAACAAGGCTTAAATCTTCCAGATGTGAAATTTGCTGTGGTAAGGCTGGTGCAAAGCAATCAATCATACTCTCAAATATTTTATGGACTTCATTGTCAAAAACATTTCTCATTAAGAAATTAAAGATTTAATTTCTCATTAAGAAAGTAAAGATTTATCAGATTCCCCAACTATAATTAGAAATAAAAAATTGAAAAAAACCTAAAACTGCAAAGTAATCCAACTTTTTTTTTCCCATGACATTTAATTTCCATGCAAGATTAAGAAAGAAGAGCTGGCTTGATTCTGGCTAATTCCATTGATACCCTGTGATCACCAATGATAGCTTTGATCCCAAACTGTTTGACCAGCTGGTCAAAACTATCTGAACATATCATCTTGTTACATACTACATAATCAATTTTAATAAAAATATAAGAGGTATATCTAGGCTTCCAATTCTTGGCAATTATTTATCTCTACAGCTTCTTAAGAAACCTACTGCTCTGTGTAGCTGTTCTAATAATTTCTCCAAAGACCTTAAATAAATGATTGTCTTTGCATCCAAAAATACCCACTTTTCCAGCACAGCAATTTGATACTCACCACTTCAGACATATATGCTAAATAAACTGCAACCATCAGCAATACTATTTCATATAAATTTTACAGTATTTTAAAATCTAACTACAACTTGGAAAAATTTGTGGTACAGTCAATGAATAAAGACTAAACTGTTTTGATTTTCCATAATAAAGGTATAGAAGGCCTGTTTTTAAACACAGTAGGTTTCGGTTTTGGTTAGCTGGATATTTCATTACTATGGCAGTCACTGCTTCAGAAAAGCACTACTGAAGAAGCTGTGGTTATATAATGAATAAGTTTTTAAGGGGAGAATAAGAATAATTTTATAATCATTCAAGTTTAGCCAAAGACCACAGCAGTCACAGGGATAAAACACGATGTAAAGCTTCACAGCGTGCTTTTCTAACACGTGTCATTGGTGAAAAATACAGCTGCAACTGGAATCTGCTCTTCTCTGATTAATGACCAGCTCCCTCCCTCTAAGTCACATTCCAACCCTTCCCCTTACATCCCCCTAACAGACACCCGCTCACATGCTCAGACTACACATCTATTACTACAAACATGTGGCCCAGGAGAAATCTCAAGATAGCTTCAAGCACATCACAGAAAAATGCAAGATGTGACAGCTATGCCCTATTTTTATCTATTTTGCAAGCTGGCAGAAACTAATTCTCACTCTCTTCTATAATTACATATCAACAAAATGTATTTTTTGAGACACAATGCTGCCTTCAAATATAGAGCAGAAAACTTAGAATCTGCACACTTCAAATGTTTCTGCACATTTCAGTCAGGCAGCTGATTGCTAACTTGTCAGTAAATATGAAGAAAAGCCATCAGACAGCTGTCTAACACAAAAAGAAATACCATCACTCTTACTGTACAAAATGAGCATTCAGATCTACAAGTTCTATTTTAAAAACTTATGCAACAATTTGCCAATGCCCATACCTGCTGTTATTAAGTAAGCTGCAACTATGTTGTGCTCAGTCTGTGTGAAGGCTGAATGAGCTTCATTGTCACTTTCTGAGGAATTGGATGAGTCATTCCAATGCATTGTCGCCTATCCTCTGAAATAATTCATCAAGAAGACGAACCACTACAAAACCTGTCAGGCAACTTCTTCCATTATTCAACAGACTCACTGAACAATTAAAAGAAGGGGGGGTAGGGAGGAGTTCCCCCCACCACTGACAGCTTCCAAGCATGATTTAATTGGACTAAAGTGGAAAGAAGTTTATGCTCCCAATCTATGCAAGAGATTGTTAATTAAAACAAAGAGCAGCACAGAACTGAGTAAATTTTGAACAGTGTGCTTAAACGTCATTCTTACTGCTAATGAGATTAACTGTCACATGCCCCCAAACTTTTTCCCCTCAAACCTCTTGTGCAATGCTTTGGAAACCTCAACAAAAGTTGACTCAGTTAAATCAACCATCAGCCTGGTTGGAACTAATTCCCATCATCACGCAAAGCACAAAAACCTGCAGTACAGCATGGAGAGACAAATGTCAGTTTCCTTAAAAACAGAATACATTTACTCTAAAGCCCATCCCTTCAAATCTTTAAAGACTTACTTCTTCAAGGTTCTTTGTTTGATTTAAACTCTGACAAAGACACAAGAAAAATACATTCCAGTATTTTCCTAAGTGAAGCATGACTTCCAGAAAACTCAGCTGCTACATCTCTAAAATAGCCTGGTCTATAGAAAACAGTAGTTGAATATGCCTCCCTCTCCTAAACACAATATATGTGAGCTTACGTTGGGCAAAATTTTCAAAGCATCTAACTGGACATTCTTCAAAGATCTGAGCAGCAAAAGCTCTGTTTTCTTCCCTCCAATGATAAGGTACCAGCACACCAAAGCAAAGTCTCTTAAAAACCCTGCATAAATAATAGTCACCATAAGTCCTTGCCCAAAGGACTCACCCAGAGCATCAGAAAGCAACTGTTCCCCCTCAGTCATACAGTGTTTGCCTTCAGTCAGTATTCATACTGGGTGTAAAAGTGACAAAGATGAGCACCAGTGGTTCTTCAGTTGTATGTGATAGGTGAAGCAGGTCCCAGGCTAGGGCTGTGCCTTCTGAGCAGCAATAAGGGTGCAGTGACACAGGAATACAGTCGTGCCATGGAAAGTATACCTGAAGAGCTCTCTCTTCTCTAACCTGTGAAATACTCACAGAGCATTCCCTCCCACTCCTCAGTTCTCCACAACAAACATCCTGCATCTTTCTTTTGAATATAAAGGTAAGAAAATTTTTACATAAACTTGTGCAGTCACAGCATTTAGTCATCATTACCACACACAATCTCACATCATAATCCTGCGAGCACATATTTCCTTCAATGCCCCACATCTACACTCACAGCTCTCAGGGTGTTTGTCTTATCACAGTATTTTTCCTGTCAGAAGAGGATTAGGCAGGAACAGAGTGGGAGGGCTCTGAAAGGAAAGATGATCTGTTTGGCAATGAAGCCACTTTCCTTGTGCAACACTGTTGTGCCCTGAAAGATTTGGCATGGCAATAATTTGATATCTTCGCTTTCCTCCTCTGACACTTTGGCAAGATTTTCAAAAGCACCTCAGATCTTGCAGCTTCCAGAAGAAGTCAGAGCTTGCAATGTTGAATGTCTCAAAAAAGCAAACCATTACTATTTTTACTCAGATAGGATTCCAGATGTACAGTAGCAATTAACAAAAGAAATTTTATATTTGTTGATTTAAATACAACTTTCTAATACATGCAGTCCCTCCTATGTACCAATTGTTTCTGTCTCTTCTCAAATTTGACTAATTTTACAGCAACTAGAATTGACAGAGAAAAGTCAAAACTAAAGGCAGACATCATCAAAAGTATTCTTTTTCTGCAACACTGTAGTTCATAAAATAAAGTCAAAAAGATAAAACAGGAAATTAAATATTGAAGTAGAAAAATAATTTACAGCTTCTAAGCCAGATAAAATATGTCTTATCACATTGCTTATTACTTCTAGTATAAGAAGACAAAATCCAAAACCTCAGGATGTTTTTATCCTTCAATAACATAGCATTACAGGTGTCAGAGGGGCACCTTATAAAGTGATGCTTTTCCTTCCTATCTGTCCCATATCAGTAGCAAAATTTAACTTCTATTAAAATCCATTCTTCAATTTGCAGGTCTCTCTATATATATGTGGGGCAATGCAATGAGAGGTTTAGCAAGCTGCTTTCAGTTATGTGTAAAATATGTATCAATGCATGAACAATGTGAGTAGAGAAACATACCTTTTGCATTAAAAATAAATAAATTGGAAACGAAAACCAACCCCAAACCTCTTCCTGTTTCCAGTAACCCTGCTATAAATCCATCCCAAACCCAAACCCTCCCATGTTTACTATGCCCTCCACCATTGGAGGGCCCTCTAAGGCAAAACGTCCCTTTAACCTTTTCCAAAACTGATGCAAATGGTTCAAACCTCAAGGAAAACAAATGAATACTTCTTTCTCCTCATTCTCAAAGACTTTTTCTAGACTTAAACTGTTGGTTAGAAAAGTTTCACTCTATAGAGATTTTCAGCTGACAGCCCTGAAAGATGCATGACCCCACTAAGATTTTTACTTGCCATACATCACACAATAGCTATACTTTTTTTTAAAACAATGCTCTTCCTTGCCAAGACAATGCTTTACACAACTGCAAATTACTTTGCACCAGTCTATGTGCAACAGTCCAGCATTTCTTCAGGCAAACATCCACATGTACAAGTCAGTGCCAGAGAAAATCCTTCCCGTTCTACAGCTGCCAGTGGTGCAGACTTACATTAAAATATCCCAATTATTTTCTGCACTTCATCAAATTTCTGTAAATAATATAGCAAATCTCTGAACTACATTGAGCCATCCTATACCAGCATCTGCAGAAAACACAAGGAAAATAAACAACTCCACAAGGAATGAAGGGCCACTAAAGCCATTCTCATTAGGTAACAATTTAAGCCTTATAATACACCATCATGTACTACCCTCTGTTTAAGGAGGATTTGGATCCCAAGAAGAAAAAAAAAAAAAAAAATCCAAAATTTTGCTGTGGCATGGACAAAAGGCTCCAGGTCTTCTAAATACTTACAGTCAATCTGATCCTAGTGATGCACCTGGTGTCAGTTTCAAAATCAGCTCAAAGTCAGAGCCTACAGCTGGGTCAAACACTGCCATGGGAGTGGAGGAGGACACAGGTAGGTGACACCACTACTGCTGTGTACTGAGCTGCTCTGAAGCCCACCTGAGCTTCAAAGGAATTTCCAGGACAGCAACCTGTCTTGTGCTGCTGGAGCAGGTGGCAGATGAGAAGCTATTTACACGGTTCAGCTATGTGCTTCAAGGGCTACCAGAAAGGGGAATATAAGTACAGGGAACAACAAACTGTCATCCAGAGCCTACAGTAACACCTTACCCCCACTCCCCTCACTTCAGATTGCACTCTGACTTTTCTTGCCCAGACACTGCCAACTACTTGAAATTTGCCATTTCTGCCAACACACCTATTTCTGTCACAGTACCTGTGAGCCCCTCTCCTATTCTCTGCAGCAGCAGAGTATCTGTAATTATGCACATACATAAATCCAGAACATTTCACTTACTAAGATCAGGAGCACTGTGACAGACTCACAGATAGAATCTGAATTAGAAGTTCAAGACTGAGAGAAAGGTGTCATTAAATTAGAGAACATCTTAGTTCATTACAGCGTTACACTGCAGACAAGACATCTTCAGTTTTTTGAGACTGAATTTTAATCTGTTACTGTTAGCACCTTACTTATATTAGGAGGGCAGGGTTACACCATGGCACAGAGAAGACAACACAGAACAGGGACTTAATGTGCCTTGCAAATCCCCCCTTCCCCAGAATGGAAAATTAAAAAAAGGCATCATCATATGGCAAACACATCCAGACAGATTCCTCGTATGTTATGTTCTTCCATCCTAAGAACATCCTACAACCTCCGTGGAGATCTAAGATTTCTCTGGAGATTTGCATAAAATCCCAACAGCATTGTTTGTATGCATAGGCCATGCCATAATGCTCCCTTCCCTATATCCAAGAGGGCAATCTTTCCTCCAGAGCTGCAATGGATATTGCTGTTTAGCCCCTCTGCACACAGAGGTCAGAGCCTTTGCTTTGCCCTTGCAGCGCCTGAGGCTGACTCACTGCTCCATCTGCTGAGGGACTCGGCACACTCGCCTGCTCCTGGGCTGCCAGGCCACACTGCTGCAGCCAAACACTGCCTGTCACACCCTGCACTCCACAGGCCATGGCAGGAGCCTTCTGACACCCTGGCAAAAAGCATGTCCCTAAAGAATAGCAAAGAGCAGCACGGATTTGGGTGTAACAGTGAGGACTGTGTTATGTTAGTCTTTCAAAGTCAGAACAGTAAGGAAAGAGTATCTGAGCCAGCTGCCACTATTGAAGCGTCAGTGAGGAAACCCAGCACAGCAGAGGAACCAGCTACAAACATGACAGAAGTACTGACACTGCAGGTGCACTTGGTTTGTGTCGTTCAGCTGCAATGTGGAATGCCCAAAATGCAATTACTTGCAAAGAATTTAGATAAAAGGCAATTTTACAAAGCCTCAAATCAAAGCCCTGAGGCACTTAGGCCTAGCACTGCACAGCAACAGAAGCCTAATGATTCTCAGTTCTGGATTTAACTGACCTGGCTAAAGCCAGGCTTGTAGCAATACCAGGGGATAAAAACCATGGAATCCCTCATTTCCTGGGGTTAAAAGCAGAGTCAGGTTCTTCTCACAAAAGCAGACCTAGCAGAAATAAAATGTTCTGTGTTTTGTTTTTTTAAGCTGAAAATAATTTTTATCTATTATCCTTTGCAGCATCTATTCACATTTAAATGAATTCTTTACTATCTGTTTTTCCACTCTTTCAAGTTTTGTTTGACACTATTAGAAGTAATGGTCACATTTGTTAAAACATGCAGCAACTGTCCAATCCTGGTACTGAAAGATTACCTGCTGCCTTTGTTAAGCAGGAAGCTAACTAAACTGCCTGTTACTGCATTCATCAACTAAAAAGCATAAGAGTGCAATCAATTCTGAAAGGAACTTTTTTCACGCTGAACAAGATGTTCAAAATACTTGCACATACATTATTCTACAGACCCCTTTTGAAAACTGCTTGGTAGGAGAGTCTGTGAAGAGACTCCTGGCTCCAGCTGAAAGAAATCCAGGAAGTTCTATTTTCACCTATTTTAATTCCAAAGTTCCAGGACAGAGGCACCCTTGTCTCCTCCATCCTTAGGAAGACACAGTCCCTATCTTTCCAACAACCCTCATTATGCATCCATTTAAAGAGACCAGACCCATGCAGACCTTGTCCTGCCTTTCTAAGCAATACATAACTGAAAGCATTGTGTGCAGAGGAGCCCTATGATGAACTATTTAATCTCAGCTTTACACAAACCCAGAGCACCACAGAGGTGCAGTACCAGGACATCAAAACCTCAAGAGAAACGGGCTAATGGGGAGATGCAGGGCCAATAAAAAACCCTTAGCATTTTAATATCAGTGTAATTAGATACCATTAGATGCCTGAAGTATAGTATTAATCTTGTCTTGTTCATTAGACAGCACCTTCTAAGAGGACCACATCTTAATGCCTTTGGTTTTCATTAATATTTATACAGAAAAATTCACAAAATATACTCTACTCTCTTATCTCTTATGCATTATTATGCATTAAAAAGTTATCAACACAAAAGTTTGAAATTTAATTTATAAAAAAAGGTTCACAAAGGTTGTTTAAACGGCATGTCCATTTCAGAGCAGCCCAGATTCAATATAAAAGGAGGATGAGAACCAAGGATCATTCATGCACAAGTTCACACTGAAGTATGTGCATGCAGTGAACCTGTAGGGTCTTTTGAAAACCCATTTCAACTGATTGTTTACTCCCAACTCCAACATGGAGTTAAGCACTGACTGCACTGCTTGTCAGAAACAAACAGTTTAAGAATAACATCAATTTGTGGCTCAGTTAGAAAAGTTTACACATATTCTGAGCAATCTTCAGCTCTTCACCGGGGGCTACACTCTCCTCATGCGTCCATCAACAGTCATGAAGTGTAAAAATAATTGTCATTTGTAGCTTCAAGTTCTTTATAAAAAGATTTTCAAGGTCCTTTACATAAATTTTGCATGGTTCTTTGCTTCTGCAGATGACATGATAAGACAATGAGGAGATACTCATGGCTCCATTTTTAATGTCCTCTTCCTATTTTAGGAGAAAAGAAAAATACATCAAACAATTCTTATCTTAGTTGTGTTTAAAGCAAATTCTATACATAACATTGAATTAATTGATAGAATAAAATGCAAAAACCTAATGTGATTTTACACATGCATCAACAAATGCAGAGTACTGTGCTTCACTTTAAACTACCATGATGCACAGAAATGTCTTGCATAGAACTATAAACATCTATCAGACATTAAAAAAACTATAAGACTAAAAACTCTAAGACATTAAAAATCACAACATTCTGTTAATATTTACAAGCTTTAAATTATTTTAATAGTTACAAGCTTTTTAATATTTACAAGCTTTTTTTTTTTTTAGGAGCTATTCTTATTATGGAAAGGTAAAAACCCCACACTCACCCCGAAAGCCTCCTCCACCACCTCTTCCTCCTCTGAATCCTCCTCCTCCTCCTCCTCCGCCTCTTCCTCCTCTGAATCCTCCTCCTCTTCCTCCACCTCTGCCTCCTCCAAATCCTCCTAAACAAAAGAAAGAAATTACCCTTTGAGGAGCATGTAAATTCTTGGTTATGTACAACAATTCATTCATAGACAGCTTATGAAATGAAATGAACAACAACAAAAAACCAGAAACTGTCAATTGCTGGACAGTTACCAGGTCAATTACTAGTAGCCTGCTTCTTCTTGGGACCATCTGGAGCGTTTTAGGTATTGCTTAATATCTGATGTACCATGTCCAAAATACTAAAGAGACTGCAAAAAATTACATACATTAACCAGTAATTCATTACAACCATTAGTAATTATTATCTATTAATTGCAACTCAATGTTAAACCAAACAAACCAAACCACTTCGAAACACTTGTGCCTTGCTGTAAAAGGGCAGGGCATGGAAAAGAGGCAAGAAACTGTGATGAAAGAAGAGATAAACTTCAGCTTTAACTGAGGTGTTCAAAAAGCTTTCTGTTGTTATAAATCAGCATTCCCTCCTCCCTATGCTTTGGAGTTATTATTTAGCCAGTCTCACCACCTGAAAGGTATCTCTGCCTTTTCTGTAAAGTCAAGCAGAAACATTTTTATTTGCAATACAGCTGTTGATATTCAAGTACTCACCAGCAGCTTTAGAAAACAAAACACAAATACTCCACAGAACAAATGACCAAAGCAACCCATGGCTTCTCAAGTAGCTCCATCAAGTAACCCATCTCAAGTAACCCATCTCAAGTAACTCCAACATCCTGCAGCTTTCATTCTTGTGATCTTACCTCTACCACCGCCTCTTCCTCCCCCACGTCCACCACCACGTCCTCCTCTACCACCTCCTCTGGGAGCACCTTTTTCTCCAGGGGGCCTTGGCAAAAACCTCTGAAGAGGCAGCAGCTTTGCTGGATCAATGTAAAACTGCAGGAAGAGAATTCCATTAAGCTTTCAAAATTCCAAGACTAAAAAGCACATTAATATCTCCCTTTACAAATATCCACAATTTCGTCTTATCCCATTATGTCAAACTGTCCTCTGCAAAAAGCCAAAGAGAGAAAGCACAGAAGAAGTAAACCCCAGAATTAAAAAGCTGCCAAAATATAGGTGATATTTGTGTGATTTTGTTGCATCTTTTCTCATGGGGCAAAGAAAAGGAGTAATGTGGCAAACACAGAACTGGAAAGGACAAGGAACTTAATTCCTATGTTTACATAGGATAATCTGCTTTTAAAGTTATTAAAAACTTAATAAAGCTTTTATTACCTGCTGACAAATTAGACTTAGCTAACTGATGATATTCAGTAAAATTTTGTTATTGAGATTGACTTACCTTTTGCATTTTTTTAAATGAAGAGGCTTTCATGTTCTCAGACAGTTTCACTGAAAAATACTGTTGGTTTCCTTAAGGAGCATTGCAGTAATAAAATATGCAAAACTGTGATTTTGATCAGTCCATGGAAGGAACATTCAGACATTTTCTAAGTTAGTATTTTATAAATTCAGCTAAATTTCATCACAATTGTAATTAAAGGTGATTTAAACTTGCACATTTTACTTCACATTTTATGTGGGAGAGGAAATTGCGCGTAGCCAGGGACTGGTGCTCAACCAACCAACACAGGCTGAGTCTTAGCTGGGTTATTCCCCCAGCTATCCTGCTTTTGTCATGGATTCTGTCCATCTGGCAGTGACAACAAAATGTACCCAGTGTCTGTGTGTCAAGCTGGCTCTGCCAGAGATGTCCTGGCACATCCCACTTTTATGGGCAGGAAAAGTAATAAATGGGACAATGAGCCACAAGACATCTTAGTATAAATTCACTTTATAATTAAATAATGTGCTGGAGCATGAGCAAGGTCCCCTAACACACAAAAAAAAACCCAAAAGCCCTTAATCCACCTATGTTATGGCTTATTAACCTATAGCAGAAAATTTGGTCAGTTAACCAGAACCTTTAGCAGAAAATTTGGTCAGTTAGCCAGAAAAAGCAACAAGCTGAACCACCATGGATCCAAAACACATCATCAGTACGGCTAAAGAGTGAAAATCCCTGACTGACTTCATGTACTCTGTCATACCAAAAAAGCTCTAAGACAGGCACTTAATGTGAATGAAGCACCTACAGCTGCAGCAAGACTCACATATAACTGGTAGCCAAACCCTGAACTATTTTAAAATCCTAGAGAAATTCCATTTCATATAAAATCAATTTTTAAAAAACAAATATTGTAAATCACACATTTTTTGGAAGGATACAAAGTCTCTCAGCTGTCCAAATATTTCATCCACTTTGCCAATCTGCTCCTTATTATCCAGGTACACTGGGGCATTGAAATAAGGCACCTTGTTTTCTTCTGTTTTACATTTACAAACTATGTCATCTTCACAGGGATGCATGAACTCTCCCAGCACTGAAATAAAGAACAAACAAGCTAAAGGAGTGGAGCAGACAATCTAAGCAAAATAATAAATGAAGTTTCTCCATGTAACTTACAAACTACCCTTTCTGGAGGGCCCTGGTCATATCCTCCTCTGTTGAAGCCTCCTCTTCCACCTCCCCGTCCAAAGCCACCTCGCCCGCCGCGGTTGAAGCCGCCTCTGTCACCACCACCTCCTCCGCGGTTAAAGCCACCTCCTCTTCCTCCTCCACCTCCTCTTCCTCCTCCACCTCCTCTTCCACGAAAAGACATTCTCTAATGTTTCCTGCATTGTGAACAAAAAAAAAATCAGTTGTTTAAGATATGAAAGGTGCCTGCCATTTGATTTGCTGTACAAATCGCAGTCTCCTGTCAGCCTGGTTTGTTAATGTAATGGTTTATCCTTTTCAATCCTTACTAAAAACATGCTGGCCTATGAAAAATCAAGTTTGCACCTAGGATGTCATCCTCTGCAACATCCAACTGCAAAAAGTGACTAGAAGTGATCAGCTAGTCATCTTTCACTCATCTGTATAAAGATGCCACATCTGATGGCAGTCCCCAGCCTGACAAGTGGCACAAAGTCAGAATATCATAGAATGGTTTGGGTTGGAAGGGATCCTAAAGGTCAAACCCTCTGTGTGCAGGGACACCTTCCACAGGCTGCTCAGGGCCCCATCCAGCCTGGCCTTGGGATGGGGAATCCACAGTTTCCCTGGGCAACCTGTTCCACTGCCTCACCCCTCTCACAGTAACGAACTTCTTTCTCATATCCTATCTGAACCCGCCCTCTTTCAGTTTAAAACTGTCTTCTCTTATTCTACCACTATGTGCCCTTGTGAAAAGTCCCTCTAGAGTTCTGCTGTAGCCTCCTTCAGGCACTAAAATCTTCCCAAGCCTTCTCTTCTCCAGGCTGAACAATCCCCACTCTCAGCCTGACTGCAGAGGAGAGGTGCTCCAGCCCTGTGACCACCTTTGTGGCCTCCTCTGGGTCTGCTCCAAAAACTCCTTTCTTTTCTGTGCTGGGCACCCCAGAGCTGATGCAGCCCTGCAGGTGGGATCCCACCAGAGCAGAGCAGAGCAGAGCAGAGCAGAGCAGAACAGAATCCCCTCCCTGCCCTGCTGCCCACACTGCTCTGGATGCAGCCCAGGACAGGTTTGGCTCTCTGATCTGTGAGTGCCCATGGCTGGGTCAGGTCCATCCTGTCACCCACCTGTACCCCAAGCCCTTCTGGGCAGGGCTGCACTCCCTCTGTCCATCCCCCCCCCAGCCCGTGTTGGTACCACGGGTCGTCCCGACCCTTCCTCTCGGCCCCGTTAAACCTCGGGAGGTTCCCTCGGGAGGCCGAACTGCTCGGGCTCGGCCGCACTGGGCGCGCACCCGCAGCGCCTCACAGGGCCCTGGGACGCGGCCTGCAGCCAGGGCGGGGGGACCCCAGCTCCCGGGGCCATTCCCTGAGGGATGACGGACGGACAGACGGACACGGCAGCGCGAGACGTACCTGCACGTGCGCGCCGCGCCCGCCCGGAAACACCCGCGCTGCCGCAAACCGGGCTACCTGCCGTAAGTGAAAGGGCGCCTGCCGGCCGACAGTGTCGCAAAGGGCTCTCCATTCCCGGTAATGGCGGCGCGCCGGGAGCGAGCGTGCCGCGCTCCTGAGGGATGGGCGGGACAGCCACGGAGGGCTCGGCATAGATACACACCCCGGGTGTAACAGCGCTGATCCTAACAACGCCGTAACCCGTCACTCATCAACGCCTACAACCAGGGCAGCCGGGGCCAGGCATCGATTGGACTCCTCTGCGCTAAATGCAATCCCAACAAGCGCTTCCTTTTAATCATTTACTTCAAGCGCTTTGCTTTTGTTATCTCGCCATCCACTTCCAATAAAACCAGTTAAAGCAGGCTCTTTTGGAGAGATCAGATTTATCGGTTAATAGTTGAGGATCCTGTACTTTATTTCTAAATACACTTGAAAATGTTTTTCTAACGGTTAAAAATTAAACCCAGATCTAACAGCTGACATTCAAAAGAATCCCAGCCAGAGGAATTTGTCTAGGAAGAGAAATAAAATTTCATCATGCGAATGCTCCCCATTTGCTTGGTTTTCTTGTGTCTCTTTTGTCTTTGTGGATCAGAGGTAAGATATGTTTTATTGTGCTAGCAGTAATTTTTTAAAACGTTTAATAAACAGTTTATTGTTATAAAAGCAAAGCAAATTGATTTTTTAAAAAAGTTCCTTTCATAGTATTTGTGCTTCATACATTTGTTTCAGCCCAGCCTGAATGTTTGAAGTTTGCTATTTCTCTTTAATGCTTTGATTCTATCTGGGGCTTATGCTAATAGGTTTCTGGAAAAGATTTTAATCAGGATCCTATCCTAAAACAAATTTGCAAGTATAGCTGACCACAGAAAGGTGCTGCAATTTTCCACACCTTTTTTTCAGAAATGGGATTGCAGTCTTGTAATATAGCAGCATGGTATTCTCCTACTGCCAGGAGGTTTCCTGAGGATTTTGTCTGGGCAGAAGTGTCCAGGAAAGCCAATCTGGGCTGGGCATTCAGCACAACCCAAGTCTTTCAAAGAAGTTCTGAGATAAAAATCAGCACCTGCTGTTCTCCTTGAGGAGGAACACCTAGCACAACATGGGAGTTGTGCCAAGGCGGATCTGGCTCACAGTTTGGATCCTACTGACCCAAGAAGAGCAGGAAGAATTTAGTAAGATTATACAGCCGTGAAAAGGACAGGTATTGGATTGAATTCTGCCCCAGCTACATCCTCCCTGACTTTACTGTGGGCAGGATTTCTTCATGAGAACTTTAAACTTCAGCTCTATTGATCCAGTTGACACAGTCAAAGCTGATAAATCACATTTGAGGACTAATGTTTTTCTCCCATTTTTACACAGAGGCCATCCATATATATTTTCCATGTTCAAAGATTCATCCTACCCACAGATCTTAGTAAGCAAAAGCACTCAGCCAGCACTGAAGCCAGCAGAGAGCTGCACAAACACAGGTGCCACTCACCCAGAGGCCATCAGAGGGAGGGTCACAGTCTGTACCTGCAGTCCAGTGATGACCAGCAGCCACCCTGCAAACCCACTGCTGTGCAAGACACAGGAAAAACGCTGAGGAGGATAAGCACTTAAGTTCAAATTGCTTTTGGATACTTGTTAAGGTACTTGAGGTACCTGTTACATGAGCAGTCACATGGACTCTGGAAAACAAATAATTTAATTATAGATTCATTTGCTAGTAAGTAATTAATAAATATTTACACATGATATTGAAATCCAAAGTCAACCAGGCCAATAAAACAAATCTTAGGAATAAAAAAAAACCAAATTGCTATTTTTCTCTTTCTCTGGTGCTTAAATTTCTTTATGTTTTAATCTGCTTACTGTCCCATTGCTGGGATGTGTTATAAACCAGTGCCTTTAGAAAGGTTTATAGTCTGCTGTGCACTTCAGCTGATGTTTGAAAAGTAAAGGGTATAAAGTTTGTGGGAGATCAGTAAGACTGAAGATCACACCAGGTAAATAATCCAAAAAGAAAAAAGGAGTTCAGAAAAAGTGAGAGAGATGAGGTGGCCAAAGACAAGGGAATAAACTCTATAAATGTTATTTAGAAAGTTCTGATTAGATAGGAAAAGGCTTATAAATGGACACTTTGCTGAGGTCAATGAAGGGATCTGCAAAACTCTTGGTACAGTCCCTAATCTTGCTTTCATTTAAAATATTTTTTGTAGCAGCATTTATTATTTTTTCAGCACCATCTAATGCTGAAGAAAACCACTTTCCACAGGTTAAACTTGCCCAGCCAGCTGAGCAAGACAACTACCTCATAGAAGAATGCTTGGGCAACAAATACACCCACAAGTCCTGTAAGAAAGTTTTTTGTCACCCATGGGAACGATGTGTGGAGGGAAAGTGCCTGTGCAAGCTTCCCTACCAGTGCCCAAAGAACGGCTCTGCAGTTTGTTCCAACAGAGGGAAGAACTTCCGTACCTACTGTCAGCTGAAGAGCTATGAGTGCCAGCAGCCCAAAGCAAAGTTTCTGCACAGGGGACCGTGCAAGCCTGAAGGTATTCACACCTCCTTTTCCAAAATCTATCCATCAGGGGTGGCTGAGGAGATGCTTACACTATCTACAGAAAGTCTGTTAGTTTTCTTGCACTAGTGACAGCATGAAACAGAAAATGAAAAGTCACACACCCAGGTCACCCTGCTGCTGGTTTTGCTACACAGACTGCTGCAGGCATTTTGCAACACAGGTAATAGAAGTAGGATGTGGCCCTCTCACTCCAAGTATTACTGGTTGGTTACCAAAATTCCCTAAAGAAGGTCATTATACTAAAATGCAACCTGTTCTTGGTAGATCTTCAAGTACTCTTATGGACCCATTACCCTCATTTGTCCTTAAACTGTCATATTCTGAGAAATTAGCAGGCTCAAAGACACAAAGTCAACCCTCAGAACTAATTCAGGAATAATTCCTGAAGCCTCTGATTCCCAGTCTTCTGCTCTTTCCATATGAACTTTGGCAGTAAATACAAAACTAATCCTGATTTGCTTTTGTGCTGTCTTTCCACTAGATACATCTATATAATATGATTTTGTTTGGGGATTTTTTTTTTCATTTCTCTCTTTTTTATTTTTTAAGAAACATTTTCAGTCTCTCTGGGTCATGGAGATTCAAGTTTGCTTCGAGTAAAACCCGTGAATCACAAAGAGGACAGTTTTGTGTGTGCTAGTGAATGGACTATGAATGAAGCAAATGTGGCTTGCAGGCACCTTGGCTTTGAATTGTAAGTTTGGGAAATTTATCTCTGGATAACTGCAGGGCATCTGAAAAAGTAGTGATGTTTACAGAAGTGTCAGTCACAGCCAACAGTTAAGACAGAAAACTCATGAACGATGTATTGGCTACAATATTCTGATAAAACTTCCTAAACTGACACCTGAGAGTGAAAGCCAGAACACAGATTTCTGTGTTCTGTTACAGGCTACAACTATACAAACCATAACTGTTTTGCTTTAAAATAAAGATGAAGACCAGTGTGGAGGGGTTCCCTCAGGCCTGTGTTAGGGAAAATGCATGGATGGACCACTCCCAAGTAGCTGTGAGCAATGATCTGTGTGCAGAGAAAGGTTTCTCAGGACAGATGACAACAGGGTACAGCTCTGTTTTGCCACTTGCATTAGCCAGACTAACAAGGAGCAGAACATGGGGTTTTTCCTTCACCCCTGCTGCCACTGCTTGCTCTGGCTCCAGGGATGGCTGAAGTCACACACAGCCATCTTTGTTCTTTTTCCCATGACCACAATCATAACCCAAGTTGTGTATTCAGCTCCTTATAGAGTCACCTCTGTATCCTGTACATAATAATTTACACCTAGAATGTAACATAACTTAGGTAGCGTTGCCTTCCCAACCTTACCAGGAAAAAAAACCAAAACACAAACCATAAAAAAAAGTCCCCAGAAAACTAAAGCTGCTATTGCAGTGCCTCTCTAGGTGAGAAGCAAGTGTTTCCTAGTCCTGATCAGTGTATCTTCAGATAGCAGAGAGGGGTTTGCCCTGGACAGAGCATTCAGCCATGGAGTCTCATTGAAAGCCTCCCTAGTTACTTATTTACTTGAGCCATATTTCTTTAAAGTAGGGGATCATACACTGTTAGGAGAATACTGCTCAGGTAAAACCAAGAAAGATAAAATTTATCAATCCCAGCCTTGCAGTGGCCTGAGCTTGCTCAGTATTCAGTGGTTTGGATGGGACCAAGGATAGCTGACCCCATGCAGGATGGTTCCCAAATTATGGCTCACCCATGTACACACAGAGACAGAGGTCTGAGCTTACAGGTTCTGCTACATAAGGGGACTTTTCTATCCATCGTGATACACAGTGACTTTCATAGACCTACATATGCATTTGGGGACAGCAGCCTGCAAAAATTAGCACTTCTTCCAAAGTAAACATCTCCTGTTTATGCCTAGACAACTCCAGTTGCTAGTCTGCTCTTTTTCTTAGCCATGACCAAAATTCTTTGACACTGAGGAAAATTGTGTAACTTCTAAATAATAAAAGCAGTGGACAATCCATTGTGAAATTAAATAATTTGTTGTTATTATCTTCACAGAGGTGCTGAATCTTACCAAGTCACTTCCAGCATCACAGAATCTGCCTTAAATTCATTAAACTGTCTGCAAATAAGTTGCAGGGGCCTAGAGACAAGTCTTGCTGAATGTCACATAGAGATGAAATCAAGAGATAGTAATGAGGGACTGGTTGTTAGCCTGCAGTGCCATGAAAATCTCAGAGGTTAGTAGATCTTTTTAGTTTAATATCTATTTGGTGTTTTTACATTTTAAGTATATTTTAAATAATGAGGACCGAGTTTGCTGAACTCTCAGCCACAGAAAACCCACACTGAAACCTTTTGATCACTTTAAATCATCATTTTGTAGATTTTAAGACAATTGAGGCAATCTGGAGTCAAGACCGTCTTGAATTTTCAAGTTTGAAAAATCACTGCTGTCCCCAAAGTATTTTTACAGATATAAGGGAAATTTATTTCATCCATGGTTCTGTTTGTTCCACTATCCCTTCCAAGGGTATCAAGGTATATTGTATCCCATGACTCTTACCTCTCCTGGCTTAACTGGTGAGGAGACAGGTGACAATGTGGTGCTCACTGTTTGAGAAACATCAATTAGCACACCACTAGCACCGCAGCCAGACAAACATGACTACAGTGGGAAACTGCTGGTGTCTTCTGTGGGGGTTTCAGGACTCCTCAGTTTCTCACTGTAAAGGGGGAATCAAAGCCTTGTTTAGAATTCCAACAGCTTTTCATTCCATGTAGGGAGCTTTCTTTGGCACTGGTGAGCATAGCCTGAGATGCTGCTGACTGGAGGAAGTGCTACGAATCATCTCATTTTTTCTTACAAAAGCAGTTATTCACAGACTCTTGATGAGTTCTTTCTAGAGGAGGAACCTCCATCATCCTAGTCCCTTGAATCATTTATAGTGGGTTTGAATTGATCATTTCTGGTTTAGTCCTCACCAGTCCTTTCATTAGAAGAAATTAAATTCCCTTTTGCCAGGCTAATTTGGAGGAAGAAAATGAGTGGTCATGCTGAAACCCTGGTGAAAAGCAACCAAAGCAATAAAAAATTCTTCCTATTTACCTGACTGGGCCCCAGCATACCTACTGCTGATGGGCCAAACTGCTGACAGAATCCAACATGCAGGCAGGGCATTTCCCTGGGCAATTATGAACCTACAGTCAATTCCACACTAACTTCATTTTCATCTTGATGAACAGTTTGTTCAGATGGGGAGTTTCACTGTGTCAACAAGAAGTGCATTTCTCTGAATAAAACCTGTGATGGGATCAATGACTGTGGAGACCTGAGTGATGAACTGTGCTGTAGAGGTAACAATTTCCTCTGTCAGGTGTTTCAAAATAATTTCAGCAGAAATCCACCCACAAAGAATTTTTACAGTGATGTAACAGCTAAATTCTCTTTTCCATTAAGTCACTACATTAAACAAATCTGACCATAATGTAGACATAGGCAAGTGCAAAAAGCAGGCATTAAATACCATTTTGAAGCAGACAAGTGATCTCTTGAGAATCTGGATTTCTTCAGAGAATGAGAAAATACAATGAGATAATTTAGGAGGCTGTTAAATATTGATACAAAAAATTAGTCCTGATAGCATGAAAATGTACTTTTACTTGGAAAAAACCAATAGTTATTAAACAAAGACACTGGTTTTCCAATGAACTATCTTTAAACCAAAGTAAGATCTCCCTTAAATGTGTTACTAATGCAAGATCATCCATGGAACATCTGTGATGATTTCCTGGCATACTGCTTGTTCATGAGCAGTCACTCCTTTAGCATCTGCAATTCCAGCTGTAAAAATTCTGATTAGAAATGAGGAATGGATCTAGCATGATTTGAATGCAGGAGAATACTTTCAAAATTTGTGTTTCAGGTGCCAAATGCTAATGTGGGTGACAAATCCCATCGTTATCCCTCCATAACCTTAATTTTGTAGTGTTGCAATTGTAAGTAATTTTAATGAGATAATTGTGGAAACACGGTCACAGTAATTTTAGAACAAAAATAATAAATACCTGTGATTTCATATATTTAGTGGACATGTATTTGGACTCCACATGACAAAAATAGTGCTGTTTCAGCTGAATGGGCTGAAAACAATGCTTCCTGAAATCAAAATAAGTATTTCAACTGAGTTCAGTGGTCTTTGAATCATCTTGGGGTATCTGGATACTTTTAGAGAACTATCTTATTTTCTATTAAAGACAAATACCTTAAATAGAAGATTGACATAAGATTTTAAATTAGCTCAAAAGACCCTGCCATGAATTCATGCACTGCTTTGCTTCTGATTACATTCAAAGGGATCACAAAATTTAAAAGGAAGGGGGTTCTCAAGTTCATAATACTTTTTCATATAACCAAGAATTTTAGAAGAGGTACATTACTTCATCCAGTGTTTTCCTGTCAGGACTTTTGATTCCTAACCCTGCATTTAGGCATTTAGCTCATTCAACCAAAAATCAGCTTGATCTCTGATTTGGAGGGTGGGATTTGGCACAAGCATCATCAGTTCCTCATTTGAGGTGATCAGTAATGCTGGCAAAATTGGAGATCTTTTGACTGAGGTTGAGTGTGGACATTTTTATGGATGAAACTGGTATGGTGTGACACCAAGTCTAGCAGTGCTGCAGTGGTAACAGAGATATACATTTTTCAAATCTTACAGTTCCAAGATTTTAAAGTGAGGAAAGCCAAGTATTCATTTTGTTTAGATGCACAGAGCCTGCTTTTGTAATCTCTTTAGTAAGAAGCAGGTCCCCTGTAACATGGATATACATTTGGTTTAGATTGTAAAAAGCTCCCTGACAGTGTGAGGTTGCTGAACCAAATCATCCTGTGATTTGCATTTGTAATTCTCCTGTGTTACAGAGTGCAGAGAAAACAGTTTCCACTGCCGGTCAAACGTCTGTATTCCAAATAAGAGTGTCTGCAACAAAGAAATTGACTGCCTCACAGGAGAGGATGAAGCTGGAGCTACCTGTGCAGGTCTTCTGAAAGATGATTTTGTTTCTTTCATTCAGCTCAATTTTAACTAGAGGCCACACAAGACATATTACTATTTTATTTATTATGCAAGAACCAGTCTTCCCAATATTATGTTACGCATAATAGGAAGAAAAGGTCATAGAATTTTCTCTCCTTTCTTTCTGGAAAGACCTGACAAGAAAACAAAAGGAAGGAAGAAACAGGTGATGTTTTGGGAAGCTTAAGGCAGATTATGTCTTTTCTTTATGTGGCCAGCTATCATACTGGTATCCCCTAAGAAAGTGTAAGAAACAGGAATACTTTCCTCACAAATGAGGAATTCAACAAGCTTGTCAATATAATAATTCTTCTGTGCTTTTCCCCTCTCTGTTGAAAAGATTATGTTTTGTTTGAAAATTAGAATGTTTTCCTTGTTCTCGAGAGAGACAAAGTCTAAGGCCAAAAAAATAAAAACTACTGGTAAATGGCAGGTAAACTGAACTCTAAATGTAAACATTACTGTAAGTGACATGAGAACAGACACAATGCTCAGCCCCCATACAGGGACTGCATTCAATGGGCACTTTGTTTGAATGAAAGCTGACAAACCAGATTCAGCAAGCATTTAATTTACCTCTCATGCTGAATATTCTCCCTTACCCTATTAAAGGAGGAACACAGTACCCATCATCATAATCTAAATTGGGGGGGAAAGACCAAATAAAAACCTGTTACTTAATGCTCCTTTGAGTTTTAGAAAGTTTCAATAGGTCACCAGGGCAGGAGGAGAAATTTTAGTTGTTTCTGGTGGAGGAGAATGGGACATCTTATTTCACAAATAAAAAAGGGCAGTTTCTAAGGGTTCCCTGGCAGAAGGGGTCCCTAGGCTTGGAGAGTGAGTAGATGTTGTGTAGTTATGAGTGAGTATCTGCTGGCTGCTGGTCATTTGTAGGCTGAGGCAGCCAAACAGTGCCCGGCAGGAAGGGAAAGGGGAAAAGGAGGGGGAAGGGAAAGAGCAGGCACCAGCCTGGAGAGTATTGCTCTCCATGAGAACAGTATGCCCTTATGCATTTAAAATGTGTTCCATCATTGTGGCACACGCACATATATTCAAGTAAATGTTTGCTGATAATTTAAATATTTTGTTAATACTACAGGCAAAGAAGAAGGTGCTGAAAATAACAGTATGGATAAAGGTAAGTGTAATTAGCCCTCCATAATCACCAGTATACCCCCTTATTAGTGACTTTCTAGCTACCAGCCAGCTGCTCAGATCTAGAACACTCAGATATTCTGACTTTGTAATTTACTAATATATACTCTGGGACTTACTGTTCGGCTCACTTTTCACTGACTTCAGGAATGCCATAATAATTCATCCTAGCTGAGGACATACATCTGCATGTTTTGGCAACTGGTAAACTCTCAGCTGAGGTAAACTCTCAGCAAACCTGGGGGAACATCCTTAAATTATTTGCCTGAATGCACGCAGCATTGAAAAATGGAGAGAAGTGATGTGATGCTCAGGCACAAGCAATTTTGAAAGCAAAACCAGATGCCAATATTTTTGGTCTTTGTTTTCCTGCTATTTCAGCTACTGGCATATTCACAGCACTCAAATTTTAGCAAGAATGTATACCTGAATTCTGAAATACATTTTTCCTTTTTGTTAAAGAAAGAAAAATGCTAAAGACACTTCTTCCCCAAGTGCACTGTGGTATTAGGAATCACACACTAACTCGACGGAAAAGAATTGTAGGTGGAGAGATTGCTGGAAAGGTAAAAAAACCAACTTTACCAGATATGAGTTCATTCAGCATTGATTTAAATGGGCATTATTTTCCTTCTGTTAAAGTTATGGAAATAACAAAACCAGCTACAATGCTTATGTCATGTTTTGCAGCAGTAGTGGCATTGCACTGAATGTAAGTAAAGAGAAGCACAGTTTATAAAGTAAAATATGGACTTACAAAATTAAGCATTGAAGTACAAATAGACACTGACAATTACTCAGAGAAATGATTAATACTACAGCCAAAAATAACAATTCTGGCAAAATGGAGTTAAACTTTGTGGCTTTGAAACAGAATATAACAAAAATGTATTCAAACCATGTGAGGTCCTCCATCTGTTTTTCTGACTACAAGGGGTTTCATGACTAAAAGCTGGAGGTAAAGATATATTGCACAAAGTCAGAATATTGAATAAAATTACTGAATTTTTGTATATATATCCTTTGTATCTGATGTAACTTCTGGATAGCACATATTTTATTAAAATCAGATGTTTTTCCCTTTATGCCCTAAAAGTTGTACAATTGTAATGATTTCTCATTATTTGTGTTTGTTGATTGAATAGGGTGAATTTCCTTGGCAAGTGGCAATTAAAGACACCAGCAATGAAGGTTCCACAGTGTACTGTGGAGGGGTTTATATTGGTGGCTGTTGGGTTCTGACTGCTGCTCACTGTGTCAGGTAAAAAGAATTCATTCTGAAATTCTTTCTGCAAGGCAGAAAAATTGATTTGGATACTGCTGCCCTTCTCAGCTACGTGTTTGTTAATTTCCATTTGTCTGTTGAATAGATCATTTGAAACACTGACTCACCCACATTAAGGATGAGGAAGATTCAGAGCAAACAGAGCATTTTGACAGTGAATAGAAAGATAAAAAGTTAACTATGAGTTTGAAGAGACATGGCATACTTCAGTCAGATAGCAGCAGGCAGGAAAAGGTTCATTGTAACCACTCTGCTTGAAGTTAAATACAACAGATCTCTTCTCCATCTCTACCTTGTGGAAGTCCAGGATCTGTTCCCAGAGAATGTCCCTGGGGTTATATATTCCCCAGAACAAGCCAAGAGCAGACGTGCACCATTTGCCATTCCCATCCACATCTGCTCACATCTCCTCTTTTATCAGAGGAGCAAAAATACCTGCTTTATGTTTGTCACAACACTAAACAGAGCCCAGTTTTAACATAATTTTTTGTATTAGTTGCAGTACTCACCATGTGTCATCTGCCTTGAATTGCTACACTTCAGAAAATCTGGGCATTAAGTCCAGAAAGAAAATATATGCATCTAATATGGATTTTAATTCTATAAAAACTTCAATAAAATGCAACACTTAACAGCTTTAAACCAAATGTAAGGCTTGTGTTTATTTCACTGCTTTTTTCCAGGGCAAATCGGGTCCATCTCTACCTTGTCTGGGTTGGAATGTTGAACACAATAGCCTATGACAAAGAGACAAATACTTTCAAACTAAACCAAGTGATAATTCATGAAAATTACAATGCAACAACATATGAAAATGACATTGCTCTGCTGGAGCTGAAAGGTTCTGGGCATGGAGAATGCTCCCTGGAAGAGAACAGCATACCTGCCTGTGTCCCCTGGTCAGAGTACATGTTTAAGACTGGTGACAGATGCAAGATTTCTGGATGGGGACTAGAGAAAGGTATTTGCTTTAGTGCTCACTTCAGGAATGTATTATTTGTACAACTAATTTCCTAATTGGGGTGAGCTTTCATTTTGAAAAGGCTGAAAAACAGTTGTGCACAAAGTACTCAGAAGAGGCTGAGTACAGAAAATGTAGGTTGTGGTTTGGCACTCAGGTATCACTGTTAGGTTCTCTTTTCTGTACTGCTTCTTCTGCTGTTTCAGCTACTTTGTAGATTGATATGGAAGACACACCTGGATGAAAACTACCCTAGAAGTAAGAAATTTACCTTTTGTCCATCTAATAGTTCTGTCAGCTGAGGAGACCTGTCAAGGGCATGTAACAGATGCTGTTTGGTAGCTCAGAGGGGCCCATAGTCACAGCCTGTCCTCTGTCCCCTTCCCAACAGGATCTGAGCTGCAGCCAGCAGTCATGAAACTCAGCACATCCCGTCTCTGCCATGCTTGGGTTCAGCCCAGAAAGCTTGCACAGAGACAAATATAATCATACTTTCAAAGATTTGGGAAGCATTTGTTTTGTATCACAGTGTTACAGTGTGGTGTTGGAGCTACCACATACTGGTTGGGAGGTTTCTCCTCTCCATACTCAGTAGCATCCACCCAGCAAATGCAAAGTTGGGAATTGCTAGCAAATGGACAGAGAACAAAACAGAGCATCTCTTTAGACTTGTGGATACATACCTCGCTCATATCTTCAGTAACTGCTCCATAAAGATAGAGCAGAGTTGGAAAAAAGGTAATAAGGATGAATCACAGCCACATCTCCAATTGTTTTTTGTTCACAAAAAACAATGTACCCATTCCAAGGTCCTGGAAACCTTCATAGGGAAAACACAGGAAAAAAGCCCCGCGGAACACAAGGAAATGGAAAGGGTGAAAATGTCACAAAATGAAAGCACTGTAGTTTACACTGCAACTAAACCACTCTGTTTTTATTTTGAAATATATGGCCAATGCACTGTAATTCACATGGGGTAAATATTAGTGGCAGTTTAAGGCTTCTGGTTTATAAGACTGAAGATAATATTCTGTAAATAAGTAAATAACTAACTTTCAAATTATTATATTAAATGTCTCTAATGTGTACTTGTAATTTTAAATTTTGAATTTTTTTCCTAGGTTACACAAAACAATTTATCCTCAAGTGGGGAAATGTTAATTTATTTCACAATTGTTCTGAATTGTATCCAGGACGATTTTTTAAAAAAATGGCATGTGCAGGTAAGCATCAATTTTCTTATTATAATTTCTCTACTACCAAGCTCTCCGTTTAGGCCAGACCTACGGGCTGGGAATCTTCTAGACTTAAGAAAGACAATAAATAAACTACCACAATATCACTGTTGGCTACATTCCAGCCACTGGAGCCTGTGGCATCCACCATTTTACACTTATTTGTAAACAGAGTTCAGATAACAGCATGACAAGTTTCTGTAATTATTTGGGCAAATTTCTGCATGTAATTTGAGTTATGTTTTCTAAATACAAAAGCACTTTACAGCCTACTGAATGTCCAACCTTTAATGTATTTAATTCTGATTCAGCAATATATTTAAGCAAATTCCTGTCCTAGAACACACAGCCCTGTTGAGTAGAATTCATCTGTTTAGACATTTGCCTCTACCACACTGCATGCCAGGAAAATACAATTAACTTTTCAAACTTAGATTAGTCTGTCCAGGAAACTGGTTGTCACTCCTAGTATTAAAATGAGGATTTTTGAATACACATTATTGCTTCTCAAGTGACAAAATGTATTGCCAAATACATGACAAAAAGAGCAGTGAGTATTCAACTCACAGGGCAGGTGGTTTCAACTGTTTATTAAATCAAAAAGTGAAGACAATCTTTAAGCAAACTACTCAACAAGAAAATTAAAACCAGATATAAAAGCAAAATAATTTTTGATAAATTCAGGATGTCATCTGTAAGATACTGGATTTATTTACTGCACCAGTTCTAAAACTTATATCCCTTTTCTTCAATATATTTCAAGTCATCATACTTTACCATGAGGGGACAATGACAGTACCACATCAGAAAGGGGATGCAAATAAAAACTTTAAAATAAAGGGCTGGTACTCACACTAGTTAGTAATACAAGCAAGTATTAATTAAACTGATGAAAGGCAATAAATTCTTGTTTCATAGGATTAGTAATCCTAACTCTGAACAATTTACATAACTCTTTCTCAGTAAGGTACAGATTCAAGAAAGAGCTTTTTAAAAGCTTAGGGACTTGTGCTTTGTCTTTGTGCTTCCTTCATACTAGGACAGTCAGTCAAGCAGGAAAGTGTAGCAAGGGTGTTAGAAATTAATTAACTTTTACTGAGTATATAGGTAAAAACCATAAATCATATTCTAGCTCTGTAGCAACATTTCTGCTTATATCACAACCATCTTGATTCTTTTTTTTTCATGAACACTGGGTTTGCTGACCTGCAAATAAGTAGGTTTGTGAAGCACAAAGGGCACTGGATCCTGCACACCTGTGCCTCAGGGCTGCTACCTGGTGTTGCTAAAGGTCCTCACTGAGACCAACCATGCAGTGGGGGCACTTGGAGACAGCTGCTCTCCCTCCCATCCCAGGATTCATCTGCCCACCTGTTTTCATAAAGATGGTAAAGAGAATAATTGAACAGATGACTCTGGACAATGGATTACTGGGTAGAGAGGACACCAAAGGCAGACACAGAGGTGTACACACATTATGGTATCTTCACTTCCAAAGGAATCAGTGCACAGATCTTTATACCTCGTTCCATTTCTATGGGCTATTTTTTACAGTAGGCAATGTGGCTGAATTCCTCTCTATTGCACTGCATAAAACAAGACTGATGAAAAAGCAAATAGGAATTTGGGCTAGCCACAAGTATAAAGAGAAGCCCTGCACCTGAAATGAGAAGTAACAGACTTGAAGAGGTTCAGAATCTTCTTTACTGGTGACCATTAGGGAAACACCTGTCAGGAAGAGACACAGACCTGAAAAATCCCCTGAGCTCTGCCTTGTGTGCCAGCTTGTACCTTCACTTACTTTTGCTTTTTATTTCCTCTTCAGGTACTTACGATGGCTCCACAGACAGCTGTAAAGGCGATTCAGGAGGCCCCCTGGTGTGCTTTGATGCAGAAGACGTGGCCTACGTGTGGGGCATTGTGAGCTGGGGTGAGAACTGTGGCGAGCCTGGTCACCCTGGTGTGTACACACAAGTTGCCAGCTATTTCGACTGGATTAGCCACCATGTATCAAGGGGTCTCATTTCACGGTACAATATCTGAAGCTCAGAAAATTCAATGCTTCCTTCATATCACCTATGCAAAAATAGTCCTTTTCCATAATCAGCTGTCACATAACTTAGCAACAATCAGTACAAATCTTCAAGGAATGTATTTTGAAAATTCTTAACACTCTCTGAATATCACATTTTTGCAGAGCCTGTGGGAAGAGAATTTTACAGGCACAAGCCCACTGCAAAGGTCTCTAATAAAAGCAGATATTAAAATATTTTTTCTTGTAATATTGGTTTTTTTTCACTTTTCACATTGCATTTCAGTTGCTGTTGTTTATTTAGCTAAAAGGGATAATGATACTGGAAGCAGTAGTTGGAAAATGCACTGGCAATATGTGAACGTCACAGAAAGGACAGCAGCCAGTCTGCTTTAAAGAACTTACATCATCTCAAGGTCTAAGTCACCAGAAACCCTCAGCAGGCTGCCTGGCCTGGCACTTGATTCCTTAGGATTATTGCAGAAGAAGACTTCAGCCCATCTATTAATCAACAGATTGGCTATGACCATGAGATTTGTTGTAATGCAACAATTACTCAAATAATAAATCTCCTTGGTAGTTTTTCCATCTACAAACTCAGACAATTAATATCTAGTCAATATATATCATATGATCATCTAGCCTGGGGCAATTTTTGTAGCTCTTAAGTTTTATTAATTTAACAGTAGCTGGTCACAAACAACAAAGGAATTTTGAAACTTAAATCTTCAACTTAAATCAAAAGCATCTTTACATCTTAAGATCTCTGTGTATGTATTTATATTTCAGGTATCCAACAAACTCTCAACACCAAGCAGAGTTTTACTCTACACACTATCACACACTCTAAGTGCATCTGTATTCTTATACATTTTTATATAGCAATATAAATATGTAAAAAGACAATACCTTATACACATAGATTTAATTCTACAAAACCATGTAGCAGATACAAAGTTAGACTTCTTGCTGTCATAAAAAAACCACCAGGCTATTATACACAATACCTTCCCATTCAGCAAGAGCTGCTCACAAAAAGTGTGCACAAATTCTTTTTGAAGCAGTAGAATTTGATTTGTGGATTGGTACCCTCAACACAAAGCTCACATAGCTCCAGCCAGTTGTATGAAAGTGATCAATAGCTTTAGAACATTTTTCACTGTATTCTAATGACAAATACTTTCAATATCTATTTCACTTTATTTCTCTAAATTAACCTGCTGAATAAATTGCATATGTTCACACAACACAGTTGTTGTGGTGCTATTTCTTCTATAATTCAGCACAGTCTGACAACAACAATTTTTACATTTTCATTGACTTTTCTTCATCTTCCAGACTTGTAAAAACCCCACATCAGCATGACTCTGTCATGTAAAGATCAGTCACCAAAATAACTAAAGTAAGGGCATGAATTCCTTCTCTTAAGAAACACACACACCCTCAAAAAAATTTGCTATTTAGGAAAGCATTTTAGTACATTCCTACACAGAAATTATTTTGCTGAATCAGGGTCTTGGTAAAGAAAGCCTATAAAGGAAAACGCTGGACAGATATACAGAGAGCTCCCTCTTTTGTTTGACTTAATTTTTGTGTGAAGAACTTTTCCCATCAATTTCATTAGGTAAGTACACATTACATTAAATGCTGAGGTTTGGAAAAAAAAAACCACAAAAAAAAAAAAAAAAAAAAGTAGAATATGTATCCTTATGCCCTGTCTGTTCTGAAAGTCTCTCGGTACTCATTTCATTTCTGGTTCTTCTTTACATTTAACTTTAGCCCTGAAGCCAAATATTACTGTTTTCTGAAGGATTCCATACAACATCACACAGAGTTTTCATTACAAAAATTAAAACAATTTTCACATGGTTCCAATTCAGTTAATCTGTGAAGCTTCTATCATTTAGATATAATTTTTTCTTAAAATTCTGAAAACCAAACACGGTTCTTAGTAAGCAAGTTCATTCTGGTCTGATTTTTCTTTTGAACAAATCAAGACTGGACTTTTACCGTTTAACAGATACACTTTCATTTCGCTCCGCTTCACAACCCCGCCTTGCACTTTTGGCGATGTCACGAGAACCACTCATGTACAAACACGGCCGGGTCAGTTTCCTTCCCACCCAACATCGTCACAAAATTCGGTACCTCCGGGGGCAGCGCCGAGCTGCCAGGTACCAGGGCAGGTCCCGCTTGTCGCTGCCCCGGTTCGGAGGGCCGCGCACGGCACAGGGGACAGGGCTGAGGGGACACGGCAGAGGGGACATGGCACAGGGCTGAGGGGACAGGGCACAGGGCACAGGGTACAGGGCTGAGGGCACAGGGGACAGGGCACAGAGGACACGGGGACACGGCACAGGGTACAGGGCTGAGGGGGACAGGGCACAGAGGACACGGCACAGGGTGCAGGGCTGAGGGCACAGGGGACAGGGCACAGAGGACACGGCACAGGGTACAGGGCTGAGGGGGACAGGGGACAGGGCACAGAGGACACGGGGACACGGCACAGGGTACAGGGCTGAGGGGTACAGGGCACAGAGGACACGGCACAGGGCGCAGGGCTGAGGGCACACAGCAGAGGGGTCACGGAGCGCTCCGCGGCGCTGCCCTGAGGCCCCTCCCCGCGGGCGGGCGCACGGGCGGGGCCGCGGGGACCATGGCGGCCCTGGTGGCGGTGACGGCGGTGGCAGCGGGCCGGGCCGGGCGGGCGGCGGAGGAGAAGGCAGCGGCTTAGCGGGCTCGGCATGGCCCCGGCCCGGCTGTCGCTGCTGCCCCCGCTGCTGCTGCTGGTGGCGGCCTGCGCCTGGCGGCCGGCGCGGGGCCAGGAGGCGCCGCAGACCCCGGACTGGCGGATGACGCTGAAGACGATCCGCAATGGCGTGCACAAGATCGACATGTACCTGAACGCGGCCCTGGACCTGCTGGGCGGCGAGGACGGGCTCTGCCAGTACAAGTGCAGCGACGGTGAGCGGGGCTGGGGCGCGACCCTTGTCCCGGGCAGGGCGGCCCAGCGCCGCTCCCGGGCAAACCCCGCTGAGTTCTCCCGGCGTGCTTTCCTGTAAATAAATACGTGTATGAACCGCGGCGAGCGAGCTCCTGCACGTGTATGTGTGTTTAAATACGTGTGTAACGTGTACGGAGCATGTGTACACGTAAGCTGTTCTCGTAAGGCGACTTTTAAGTAGCTCCTTTTAAACGTCTCCAAGACGTTTCCCTCGGGGAAAGGCTTATTACTGTCAAATATGTAGCCGATGTGTCCAGGGAAAAACCCTGGAGTGAGAAGAGTTACTCTCTCCCGGCTGGTTATTTATGAGCACTCCTGAGCACTCCGTTTGGGACAGAAAAGCTTATTAACTCTGAGCTATGGAACATGTTGTTTCGAAGTGACGCTTGCACAGCAGGTTTTAATGGCAGCCGCGTTTGCCGGAGGAAGGAATGCATCCTGCTCTAAGTGTCCTGCTGCTACCAGCAGAGGACATCTGTGATCTGCGCTTCCTCCCTGCGCTTCAGCTGCCTGATTTACCTGAACTATAATTGAGGCAGCTCAAGGTGGCATGACCTGGTAGATGACGATGGTTATTATTATCATAATCATCATTGTTATTATTATATTAGACTGTTATTATTAGGATGAGCCTGCTCGAGCAGGGCATTTGGACCAGATGACTCACTGTGGTGCCTTTCAGCCTGACCCATTCTGTGATTGCCTCCCGTGCTGTGCCCATCCCCAGTGCCAGGCAGGCGATGCTCCAGAAATGGGATTTCTTTCCAGGCTTTTCACTGGCGCCTCAAGAGCACCCCAGAATGGGAGGCTGGCATAGCCTGTCGTGCTGGGATCACATCACTCCAGTTTACTGTGTCAGGTTATTTGTTAAGTCAGGAAATGAGTCTGATGGTGACACCCTGGCTGGCTCTACAAGAGTGGCCAGGACACTGTGACATTTACACTCTGTACTGAAGTATGCATCTTTCAAATGGGTTTTTTCCCTATTACATTTAACTGTGGCTTCAGATTGTTTCCACTACTGAAATGAACGGGAGGGTCATTTTTCAAATTAACTACACAGTCTTTCTTAACTTGGGATGCAGAATTCCTTGGTTTGCTGCACTAGTGAGTGTTCAGGGAGATGTGAGTTTAGCAGTCTCTACTAATTCAAATTCTATTAATGTTAAAGCTGTAGAAATAAAAATGATGTTTCATCCCAGTTAAGATAAAAAAATCAGAGAACTACTGTTGGTTGCATATAGAGCATAGAAGTATTAATGAATTTACACTAAAGTACTCTGTTAATACACTCCTACATATTGCATACTTAACCAACACATGGATTTCAGTAATTTTTTTTTTTTTAACATAGGAAGCAAACATTTTCACTTGCTCAGGTGCCTTGTCCCCCTTTCTAAAAAAAATTGCTTAGTACCCCTAAGTTGTCATTTGGAAAGAATTGTTGATATGCAGGTGCCTGAATATATGTTTAAGTTAAAAATACAACTGATACTGTCTTGAGCCAAACAAATGTCTGTGGTGAGTTTTAAAACCACTAAAATCTTGTGCAAAAAAATCTTATTTGAGACATGACAAATTCCGTTTTTCAGGATCAAGGCCCGTTCCTCGCTACGGATATAAACCATCACCACCAAATGGCTGTGGATCCCCTCTGTTTGGAGTTCAGGTAAGTATTTCCATTTTGGGGCTTCTTTGTGTGTCTTTCATACATCAGCTTTCCTCAATATAATGACTTTTTCCATTCCCCCTTCTGAGACAGCATCCATATACAAGGTCCTTGTTCTTATCAGCTCCTAACACATGCTCTGGTAACAACATATGGGAAGTGTTAGTATTGTAAATGAACCTAGCATAAACATTTTCAAAGATTACAAGCATAAAATGTAACGATGATAAACTTCTTGGGTTTTGAGTGTTTGGTTTAGTGTTTTGTTTGCACAGTCTTGGAAGCATTGCATAACTGCAGCTGTAGCCGTGTGAGAGTGGAGGGTTTGGCTATGACTCTTGCTGTTCTGACTGACACTAACCCTTTTTCCTTAATGCTACAAAGAAAATAGGAGTCAGCTTCTTATCCTCCAGCTTTGGGACTTTCTTTTTTCCCCCAACTCTGCCCATCCAACACCCCAAGAGTGTAGGCTGGGGCTAGGCAAGAGGCTGGGTGGGGACACAGCTGGGCAGCAGACTACACTGAACAGAGAGGTGTTCCATACTGTACAGTGGTGCCCAGCAATAAAAACTGGAGCACTGGGAGAAGGTGGGGAGGGGGTCATTGCAGAGCTGTGTGTGACTTCCAGGTGGCTGTTGCTCAGAGATGGGCTTGGTATCCCCTCTGCTTTGAAATGTGCTGAATGCTTTTTGCACTGCTTATTTTGGGATATTTTTTTAATTCATCTACTGTGTACAGTATTACACAAGTACACATTATATTAAATGCTGAGGCTGCAAATAAAAAAACCCCCAAAACCCAGTAGAATATGCATCTTTATGCTCTGTCTGTTCGGAAAGTCTCTCAGTTCTCTTTCCATTTCCAGTTCTTCTTTACATTTAACTTTAGCCCTGAAGCCAAATATTACTGTTTTCTGAGGGATTCCACACCACATCAGAGTTGTCATTACAAAAATTAAAACAATTTTCACATGGTTCCAGTTCAGTTCATCCGTGAAGCATCTAGCATTTAGATATTTTTTTTAAATTTTTAATTAAAACTGTTTAACTCAACAATTAAACTAATTTTAATCTAAAAACTAAATTTAAACTAATTTAAAATGAATTTAAATTCTAAAATTGTGTACTGTGTACTACTTCTTTGATTCATCTACTAAACTGTCTTTATCTTAACCCATCCCATTAGTTTTTAACTGTTACAGTCTGTCCATAGGCTGTATTTTCCTTATGCTGGAATACCAATGGAGGTGTGTGTGTGTTTTCTTCACAGTTTGACATCGGTATCCCTTCAATGACAAAGTGCTGCAATCACCATGACAGATGCTATGATACTTGTGGCAATAACAAAAATGATTGTGATGAGCAGTTTCAGACCTGCCTCTCAAAAATTTGCAGAGATGTGCAGAAAACGCTTGGAATCTCAGAGAGTGTCCAGGGTAAGTGTGAAAAAGCCTTTATTTTTTTTTTCAAGTTTGACCTGAGCTTAACTTGGCAAAGAATCTTTGTGCAGTGCAGCAAGGCCACATTTCCATAAGCTGATGGAAGATGCTTTGTTCTGTCCTTCTGCTGTGCAGCCCAGATGCTTGTACAACAGAGCAGTGACACAGCACAGGAAAATTATCAGGGTTAAAACTAACTTCGAATTAAGGTTAGTTTTAACTTTAGGGGAAAAATAATGCTGCCCATCTGGGAGTGTGAATATTGGAATAGAACTTGATCAAAGTGCATGTATAATTCTTGCATTTACTGTAACAGCTGTAGGATGACTGTTCTGCTGGGTGATTTCTAAACTTCTATGCCTGATTGCTAGTAAACTGTAGGAAAATATAGAATCTTTCCCTGTATGAAATAAGGTATTAAAATAATAAACAGTCATAGTGGAAGTAGTTAATGCTGTCCCCTGGTGAATAAATGTTAGGTTTCTCAGTAACAGGCCATATGATATTTCTTCTGGTTATTGGCCTGCATCTGATGGATACATGACATAACCACTTTTTAACTTGGACAATGTCACTTTCACAGTAAATACTCCCACTGAGAGCAGTAAGTTTTTAGAACAATCTTGTGTTTGAACTTCTCAAATTTATCTAACTGTAAATAAATCATCATGTTAGTCTTCAGTGTCAGAACTGGTCAATATTTGTTCAATTCTGTTGAGCTGATGTTAAAGATAGCAATCTCTGCATAAACTGGGATGCAGAGAGTGAGAAGGTAAACCAGCTCTTTCATCTTCCAAGATTCAGTATGTTTCCAACACAGAAAACATTCCATATGCAATGAATTTTCATTTTGTTTGGCATATAAAAAATCTTTAATCAAAACTTAAATCACTCTGTGTTGGTTCAGTCTTTCATTTGACAATCTGTTTGCTTTGCCCAGAGAAAATTGCTTCTTTCTTAGAGTCATTCTCAGTTTGACAGAGTTTTCTCCTGTTAGTTTTATATTCCACTCAAAGAGTACTTTTAACTGAACTCTTCTTTGCTTGCAGCTTGTGAATCGACCGTTCAGCTGCTGTTTGATGCAGTTATACATTTAGGATGCAAACCATACCTGGACAGCCAGAGAGCTGCTTGTATGTGTCATTACGAGGGTAAGACAGATCTCTGAGAGAAGACACCGAGATCTCGTGGTGTAGAACAAAACTGAAGATCCAGCCAAAAGGAAGCAAGGCTTTGGTTACAAACTTCCTGCTTTTCAGACAATGATACATTAAACACTGACATGAATTTACTGATTTGAAGATCGCTACAATATCCTCATTCATGTAAAAAAGAAACAAGTCGTCCTTCTCTCCATTTTATGCCAGAAGCTTGGGAACTGAAATTGCTTTCCTTTGGTGTATGTTCACCTAGGGCGTGCCGTTATAAAATGCTGGTGCCATTTTAATGTTCCCAAGAAGACTCCATAGTGGGGACATCACAGGCACCAAAGAGTTACATTGAATTCTCAGGTGATCTTTAATACAGGTCAGATTTTAGGTTTGCTAGCAGTTGAAGCATCTGATGGGTTCAACAGGAGAGTGTGTTGTGTGTACCAATATGAAACATCTTACATAGCCTGTACCTGCGTGTTTCTGCTGCAACTGCCTTGAGTTCTCTCCCATGTATGTGGTCCTGCAGGTTTGTTGTTAAAAAACCAGGAAAACGCCCCAAGCCAATGTACATGCACTACATATTTCTACCTGATTCTATATCAATGCCTTACTTCTGCAGCACTTTTCAGATCAAATACGTTGATCCTTTTAAGGGCTGTCCAGTAAAATGAACAGTTTGCAGCCTAAGGATATACTTTTGATTTGACAGAATGGTGAAATGTAGTTTCTATGTTATTTTTAAAAAATTCATCAAATGTCTGTTTTTGAATAAAACATTTTGTGTTGTGTATTATATGCACGGAAAGGATATATGTTGATTTATATTTCTGTTGTGGCACAACTTGGCTACTGTATTCATCTTTGCTTTCATTTAGTCTGTTCTGATGAAAACTAAAACTAAGTTCCACAGTTAAGATCAGTGTGCCCAAAAAACTTATTTAAGATTCCCTCTGTGAGGCTGATGGATATATGAGCCTGTACTTCTGTCACTTGTTCCCTCTATGACTTCTCTAGCTAAAATCACCTGATGTCTGAATTATTTGGGGTTTGCTCTCTGTACTTATTGCTTATCTACAGGTGTCAGTCCTTAGTTAAGTTCTGCATTAGGTCCTCTGTTAGAAAGATAATGATTTGTTTTCATTAAAAAGCAATTTGCTTTAAATATTCACAGGAGAGGAATGAAAATTAGAATATTACATCTGTGAACAGGCAGTAGAAATTAAATGCATAAAATTCACTGGACTATAGAGTATAATGTGATATAATTTTGTGTGTTTTTTCTTTACCAGTTGTGGTTTTGGTTTGTTTGTCACTAGAGCTTAGTGTACATGACAGTGAATGTAAGGGCTTCATAAACAAAAAGTTTCTGTTAAAGTTCTTTGGTCGTACCTCAAGGTTTCTTTTCTTATTTGTGGATATGAAATAGCACTAAAAGAGAAGTATTACTGTAGAGCTTTGCAAAACTTTGCTAGATGAACTTGTACTTCTCCTAACTTTGGTGAGAGAAGTATTACTGTAGAGCTTTGCAAAACTTTGCTAGATGAACTTGTACTTCTCCTAACTTTGGTGAGAGAAGTATTACTGTAAAGCTTTATGAAACTTTGCTGGATGAACTTGTATTTCCCCTAACTTTGGTGACATTCATTTTCTACCACAGAATTGAAACAATTCTGTGTTACCCTGGCATTCCATGGTTGTAGCCCTAAAAATCTTTTTAACATTAAAGCAGGGAATGTTAATGGCATTGTTTCAAATGACAGAAGTACCACAATGAGTTCAAACCACTAATTCAAGTAGATGACTTGCTGAGTTCTGTACAGATGGGCTTAAACTAGGTGCTTAAATTAATGCATATCCTGGGTTTGGATGGGATGGTTATTTTTCTTCCTAGTTGCTGATGCAGTGCTGTGTTTTGGATACAGTGTGAGAATAATGGTGGTAACACTTCGATGATTTAGTTGTTGCTGAGCAGTGCTTACCTTAAATCCAGGACTTCCCAGTTTACCATACTCCATCAGCGAGGAGGTGCACAAGAAGCTGGAAGGAAGCATGGCCAGGACAGCTGACCCAAACTGCCCAAAGGTATATTTCACACCATAGAGCATCACCTCCAGTATATAAAAAGGGGGGAGTTTATATCCTGATCAGCCAGAAGGCATCAACTGCTGCTTGGGGACTGGACAGCAACTGGGGACTGGACAGTTGGTGAGCAACTGAATAGTGTGTCACTTGTCTGTCGTGGGGTCTATACGTCTTCTTTCTCTTTATCCTTTCCATTTTTATTATTATTTTTGTTTAATTTATTTCAGTTACTGAAGTGTTCTTACCTAAACCCATGAGTTTCACTTTTTCTGATTCTCCTTCTCGCCATCCCGTGTGTGTGTGTGTCTGTGTGTGCACACACTTATATACTTAGTCACTGGCTGGGGTTAAACCACGAACAACACAGAAAATTTTCACTGTTGGAAAGAGCTGGGTTTTGTTCCCTCCTGTGCTGATGTGTAATTATACCATGAAAGTCTCCTGGAGTTTCTTTCAAACCACATAAAACACTAAAAGAGCTTTAATACTTCTGGATAGCACTTTGATAGTTCTGCTTGCAAACCACAGGAGGCATTTCACTTCTTCCAGGTAGTCTTTACTTCGCACAAGCTTTTCCTGTAGCAGAAATCCTTGATAGAGTTGCCTGCAAGTTATACAAAATGCATTTTGCAGACCATAGCCCTAAGATAAAGGCTAGTTATCACCCCTAGGATCAATCATACCATTTAAGAACTTACATATTTATAAATATATGCAAAAATGTAATGCTTGTCCTGGTTGTGGCAGTTAATGTTTTCCTTAGCAGCTGATACAATGCTGTGTTTTGGTTTGAGGATGAGAGGAATGTTGTTAAAGCACAGCTTCTCCGCTGCCCTGCCAGCAAGGAGGCTGATGTGCACAAGGATTTTGGGAGCAGACCCCAGCTGACTCAAGGAATATCCCATATGGAATCATGCTGAACAATAAAACTGGGGGGAGTTGGCCAGGGAAGGGCACTGATCACTCCTTGACTGGCTGGGCATCGATCAGTGGGCAGTGAGCAACTGTACTGTGTGTCACTCACCTTGTATATCCTTTCGTTAGTATTCCCCCCCCTTTTCTGTCCCGTTAAACTGTCTTTACCTTTTTTTCTGATTTTCTTCCTCATCCCACTGGAGGAAGTGAGTGAACAGCTCCATGCTAGATTAAAGCATAACAATACTATAGATAGCAGCTCATTTAACTCAATACTGCATGTTTTTGTGTAGTCAGTAATGCTGTACAGCAGTGTGTCCACAATCAAACTTCCTTCTTCAGACTGCAGTTCTGATCTATCCATAATGCTTTTTCCAAAAAATACCCACCTACAATCTGGAAGTGTTTCTAAACCTATAGGCACATCTCACATAATAAAACTTTCATGCATTACAATGAGCTGGAAACGCACACCAGCCCAGTGCTACCTCGGGCTGCACACTGTGATCAAGTCACTGGTGACCCAACACAGTGGCTGAGCCTGCTCTCAGCCTCCAGCAAAACAGAGCAGAAGAAAACTCTGTCTTACAAGGATCTAAGCAAACTGTTGGACTGAGGAACGTCGCTGACAGAGTCCTGGATTTCGGTTCTGCAAATGCAGAACTTCACACGGGAGTCTGGCTGCCAGTGGGTTTCGGGGGCAGCTCTAGAATGAGCTGTGAGAGCTGGGATCTGCAGTTGCCAAAAAATGAATCTGTTTGGTAGAAGTCTAAATGTTACCCAGTATAAGATGCAAACTTTGTGATAGTGTCATGTTCTAACTAAAGTTTGCACAAAGACAATTGAAACAAAGTTCTATCTTGATCTAACTGCCTACTGACAGTCTGAGGGTAACAGGTCTGAACAAGACAAAAACAAGGAAAGGCAGTTAAAAACACCCCATAGCTCCTTTAATCAAAGGGAGACATCTTGTCTGAAATTTTTACCCATGCAAGAAGCCAGAGTAAAACTAGACTGGATAAAAACTATAATTCCACTCTAAATCTGCTTCTTTTTTTTGTGCTTGTAGCAGCACTCTCCTGAGTGCACATTCATATCTGAGTTTCATATCTAAAAGTAGGCTAGATAAAAAAATCGGATCCCTCTAGGGTATAATCTGTAAAGCT
Source organism: Agelaius phoeniceus (assembly GCF_051311805.1). Taxonomy (NCBI): domain Eukaryota; kingdom Metazoa; phylum Chordata; class Aves; order Passeriformes; family Icteridae; genus Agelaius; species Agelaius phoeniceus. Next base: position 27,002,892 of record NC_135268.1, read on the forward strand.
CTTATACAGAAGAATGGGGTTTGTCACTGGCATTGGTTTAGAAACTTGTTTGTTATGCAATTGATCAGTGAGCGGTAAGTACCACATAATTCCCGGTCGGGAATACTCGTTAAGACACCTGGGCACTCTCGTCAATACCTTGTCCCTCGCCTCACAGTTCCAAAATCATCAAAGAGAACTGAAGGGAAAACAGAGCAAAGCTGCAGAATGATCCACACATCCAAACCTCCCAAAGGTAGCGTGTGGGTGCCCGAATGGAAAAGGACTTTGAGGAACAGGAGCCGTACAGGAAAGAAAACACGATGGACCTGAAATGGGAATTTGAGTAGAATTTTGAAAAATCCACACTAAGTGAATACGGGAGGCTCTCACCATATTTCAGGACGCTGGTTTTGTACAAGCCGGTGCGGTTACTCGACCACGGTCTCTGAGAACCAGCCCAGGAGCACAGGAAACACAGAACTTTAACACAGCACCCTTGGGCTTTTCCGCGGGAACAAAAGGCGAGGGGGCGGAGCGACCAGGGGAAGGCTAGGAAGAGAAAGAGAGGGGAAGGCTTGGAAGAGGAAGAGCAGGCAGTGCTTGCCTGCGCTCGGTTCGGTTCGTGTCGGTGTGCAGCCGGTGCCTCGGTTCACGGCGATGTCGGGCTCGGAGCGGCAGCCGCAGGCGGGTGCGTGTGCGGAGGGGACGCGGTGGGGAAGGGCCGGGAAGGGCCGGGCCGCGCCGCTTGGGGCTCCTGCCGGAGGCAGAGCGAACGGGAGCGGGACGGGGAATGTCTGTGAGGGGCCGGGGGCAGCCGGGCTGCCCGGCCGGGGCGCCTGAGCTTCCCACAGAGGGGGAGCGCTGCACCCAGGGCGCTGCCGGCGCTCACGGAGAGCCGGAGCTTTGCTTCTGTCCTCCTTTCTGTGAAAAACACGGTCACTCTCCGTGAAAATGAAAAAAATTAATAAAGGACAATAGGAAACAAGGACCATAGAGCAAAGGTTATTACAGCCGGGTGCATCTTCGCCCTCAGGCAAGGCCACACTTATCTTCGGGGATGCTCCCTATATCAGCCATTACCTCTATTGCATCAGCCTGTAACAGATTCAATGCAATTTTTATGGAATTCAATTCAGTTATGCATGGTAAACTTTCCTTTATGCATAGTAAAGTTTCCTTTTTAGTTTACATATTCCAAGAACTATTTAATTTGGGTCTGCCTTTTTAGAGCATGCGGATTCCTTGGCTGTGGTTTTAATCCATGCTTAACACCTCCAGTTTTTGGGCCTTGGTCCACACTGTCTTCAGATGGTGAATGCCAAATGTTGGCATGTAGCAGGTGTCTTCTTCATATGTTCATTGGATGTTATCCCATCCAAGCAGGCATTTTAACACAAGCATACTTATATCAGCTATTTCACTAAGTTTAATTAACAACAGAAATAAAAACTATGTAACAAAGTTACTTTAACACTACTCATCTAAAATCCATTTTAATATTTGTGAAAAGCCAATATTATAATGTGTATCTATAACATTTCCTTCTGGAGGAGGAGGAAAGGAACGTTCGGGAAGGTGGGAGGTGAAGGATGGCCAACAAGGAAATGGATTTGCAATAAATCCAGGGCACGCCACGCAAGGGGAAAACCCCTCTGGCTTCCCAGCACAGCCTCGGGACAGGGAAAGTGGGGAAGGTTCTCGGCGTGTAACTGGAGGGCAGGAGAAGTCAAGGCAGTAAAACTTGGGCTGGGTCCCCAGAGATGCAGCCAGGCTTAAAGGGGCTTCTTTTTTGTGCCATTTGGTTGTTTCTAAGGGCCTTGCCCTTTGTAGTCTTGATGGTAGATCTGTTGAGATGGAAACGCATCCAGGGATAGACTCTGTGAGATTCCAGTGTAACCTAGTGCATACCTGATTTTTGATTACTTTAAAGCAATCAGTGTTCATGAAATTAATGACAAGTAGTCCTGTTGGTCTCAATTAGATTTTAGAACAAACTTGTTCCTGTGTGAGACAAACAGAAAACTTTTCATAAATCATGATAATTCATATAGTGTTTATGTGAATGAAGCTGCGATACGAGAGGGACAATGAAAAACCAAAGACTAGGAAGTTACTAAACAGGATTAAATTAACAGGAATTTTTTTTTCCTAGGTTCCTGTAGCCCAGGAATTCTAGTCCTCCTGTGTCTACATTTTCTGTCTTAAAGTTTGATGACTATAAAATTTTATTATCTGTTTCATGGGGAGGGGGGATCACAAGAACTTTTGTCCTCTATCAAGATATAGCTATGTTAGTTTTGCAAAAGGCATTAATAACATTTGAAAAATAGATGTGAAAAGCTAGTATTGTATGTGCAAAGTAGTTTGCAAAATACATGTACATGTGACTCTTCTTATAATTGCAGGCCATGTCCAGCTGGATAGCAGACCTATATTACCCACCACAGGTACAGTGTCATATACAGTTCTCATAACGTGGTAGTTAGTCTGTACCAGTAGTAGTAGTGATTTAGTACACCACTGAGATGCTTAAGTAAGAGGAACAAGGACTTTAGCCTAACCATCTGCAAGTCTGTAGTTCTGCACACTCCCGAGATGTGCACGTTCTTTGTTGTTCCCACACTGTTACTTTTATGTCCCTTCTGTACTGGAGGTACTTAAAGTCTCTATAGTTCAGCAGAAGAAAAGGTTTAAGTCTTGCATTTTTTCAGTTGTCAATAGCTGTTACACTATCTACTGTGACTCATGCTGCATCCAACCTCAAAGAGAATGCTCAGCTTTGTATTAGCAGCATGACTGAAAGAAAAGAAACACCGATGTATTTTTAAGTTATGTAAAATTTTTACTATTGAGTTAGAGTCTCGTTAAAAAAATACACCAAGCTAGTTTTATAAAATCATCATCTCTGAATATGTTTATATAGGTACAGATACACAGACAGATAGAAAATATTCATGTCTTGACCACCTGAAATTCAGACTGCTGGAGTCAGAACTTCCAGAACAGCCTCCAAAAGCTGTGGGTACAGACAAACACTAATGAGGCTGTTTACCTGCATGCCTGCTTACCTGATGTGTGATTGAGCTTTTGGTTCACACGAACAGCTAAACTTTAAGGCTGGATGCATAATTTCAAATTGGTTTTGTTTGTTTTTAATGAATGAGTTTGTGGCTAAATAACTTTTTGATTTCTCTAACAGATGGAAATGAGAACATCACAGAAGTAGATGCACTCAATATAAGGTAAAGTTCTGGTGGCAGTGACAGATGTCCCAAGGGACTTGGGAGGTCAGTGAGGGTTTTCTGATTTTTGTTAAGAATTGGATAGAATTATTTGATTCAACTCCACCCACTTACAAAACATGTTTGTAGTTTTAGCTATACCAGCTGCAGATGTGAAGGCATGTGGAAGGGACTATGAGGAGTGTTCTCTTTATTGTAGGCAATGTGCAAGTACCATCACATTCTAAGGAGCCACTGGACAGACTAAGTGTTAGATTGTAGCACAGGAACTTATTCCTCTGGAAGGACGGGAAATGGACCATGGAACAGTGATTCCATAAAAGCCCTGAAAACAGTAAACCACCTGCCTGATAACTTTGCCTTATCCATACAGCTGAGTAGAGAAAGAACTATTTAGGGAATTATCCCAAATGGTCATTCGCAGGATCCAATGACCAAACTGTCCAAAATCCCTACTAGCCATGCACCTAGCCAAATCCTAAGGAAGAGAAATTGACAAAATCTGAAAAAATTCTGGTACAGGTAAAATTGTTCATAATTACAAGGCTAAAATTTATAATCTTTGCATTTCATCATGTTTGGTACTCAGAAGGGGAACAATGTTATAAAGCACCCAACTTCTCTTATTGGTTATCCAGCCAACATTGTAGAACCTCCCTGACTTTGAGCAGTCATCCTAAATTCCTGTTCTCTGTCTGAATTCTTGTGTGTATGTTACAAAAACATGTTTCATTAAGGGGATTCTCATAACAAAGTGGAAAAGCAAAGACAGTCTACGGGTAATGATGTTAATTTTGCTGTGAAACAAAAGCATTTGCCAGTGAAACTCTGATCTTCAACATCTGCAGACAAATATTCTAAACAACTTTCTCCTGTAATTGCACCAAACCTGAATATTCCATATCATGAAAGAAAGTATTAACATGGCAAAAATGACAGCTCTGACCAGAGCCAGTCCTAGGGCAGCATGACCTGGAGTGTCATTCCATGTACCTCAAATTCTGGATCTGTCTGTTGCCAGCATTGTTGCTAGAAGTGTTTCAGTTTCTGTTTTCTGCACCAGTAACTACAAAAGCAGAAAAATTGTCTGCTTCATCCTTCTAAGTACAGCCATGTCAACACTTAGGATCTTTTGGGTCCAAGTGTTGGCATGACTGTGGCTCCACAGCCAAGTCCAGAGTGTGCTGTCACACATCCTATGCTGTGTTTTGCTCATAAACCAATACAATTGCAGAATGCTACTCCCAAACACACAGGTATTCTATGTGTTTGCTGCCATGATAAAGTCCTCTGCTTCCAAGTAGAGGACTTTATCATGGTCAGCCATTTATTCTGTCCTTAAAAAACTTCTGTCCTTCAGGAGTTTGTGGGCTGGTTGCAGGAAACTTAGATGAATTTGTCAACTTAAACTTGTCATATTAAATTGTCATTGCTTTCATTTCATTAGGGTAAATAACAAACATTTGTTCTCCTTTTGCAAGATACACTTAGCACCTCATCCCCAGTTTATAGTCTATTGATTACAATGCAGCACTTGATTTACTTAGAAAAACTTGATGTGAATCACAGACAGCTACAATTCCAAGTAAGTGCATGTGTCCTGTGCAATTATGTTAGTATTTATAACATAAATATGTAACATGGAAAATTTGAGCCATGTCTGAAATGCACCATTATGTGCCTTAACTAATGAAACAGTCTCATTTACCAAGAATGTTTTCCATCTGTGGCAGCAGACAATCACGTGATCTTGAAGAGCAGTACAAAATGGACCATAAAAGAAGAGGAGTTGCATTAATCTTCAATCATGAGCACTTTTTTTGGCAATTAAACCTGCCCGACAGACGTGGGACTATGGTAGACAGAATTAATCTGAATCGCACGTAAGAAACTTGGTTGCTCCACTAACCCTTAAAAAATCTGAATTTTAGAAATTGTGGTCAAATTAAGAAGTTATCTAAATCTCCTGTTTAAGTAAAGACCCAAAGATTTTGCAGACATAGCACCAATGCAACTTGAGTGAAGAAAGCTCTAATTAAAAAGCTTCAAGGCACATTTTTTTTAGGTCACAGAAACTGCTGGCACAAGAAGTCCTGTGAGTTGAGTGAGTCCAGAGTTTTCTTTGGACAAACTCTTTGAAGTAACTTTAGGTGTTAGACCTCTACTTGACACCAGTTTGAATTCAAAATCAACTTTAGTAGTTTTGTTCATAAATAATGCACAAGAAAGTTAATTCCCCCACAGGGAAAGAAACTGAGTTGGTAGCAATTGATATATAATTTGAGCAATATTTTTACTAATACTGATCTATTCTAACAATAGTTTGACAGACCTTGGGTTTGAAGTCAGAGTTTTTGATGACCTGAAAGCAAAAGATGTGCAGAAGAGAATTGATGAAGGTAAGAGACTGTGTGTTAGTTATGTCTATTGCAGCAGAATTCCCAGATACCTTTTTTCCAATCTCTCCATCTTACTTAAAATAAATTGTTGTACACAAGGAATTTAACATTAGAAGGATTTAAAGGTTAGACTGAAAATTATTTTATTGCAATGTATGAGAAGCTTCAGTGAGAGAACTAATTAAGTCACAAAAAGCTGAAAGATGGTATGTAGAGCTGGGAGAAGATAATTATATTCTTCTTTTTATGATTACTGCCCCTTCAGCCAGGCTCAATCAATGCACCTTGAAATCCTTACAGTATGGCTTTTCCTGAAAATGGTATCCATTTGAAAAAGGACTGACTGGGGATTCAATGATATGATACAAATGTATGATGTTTTTTAGACCTGAATAAGAGTGTTTCATCATTTAAACACCACTTGACTATTTCAGCCTCTAAGGAGGACCACAGCGATGCTGACTGCTTTGTGTGTGTGTTCCTGAGCCACGGTGAGGATGAACACATTTATGCCTATGATGAAAAAATCAAAATTCAGACAATGACAGACATGTTCAGAGGAGACAAGTGCCAGAGTTTGGTAGGAAAACCAAAGATATTTATCATTCAGGTAAGATGTCTGTTTCTGAATTCAGTGAAGTTAACTTGTGTCTTCCTGCAATAGATGTCAGTTTTCCTGATGCAGTCTTTCCACAAGGCATTTAAGACGAGGATTCTTCTCTTTTTATTAGAAACCCCAATGTATACTACTGTTAATATTATTACAGCTGTATTTAATAAGTAATTTTACAAAAAGAAACACAAACCCATGTCAGATCTACTGTCAGTGTTTTTTACAGCCTCAGCTCAGTTCCTATTGGTCACACTTCACAGCCCAAGGCTAAGCTGATAAACTATCTACCCTTTGTATCTTCATTACTTCCTTCCAGGCAAGTCCCTTTACTTGATCCTCAGTGAAGTTGGGTTTTGTGTTTGGCTTTTTTGTCTGTTTCCTTTTTTTTTGTGGGGCTTTTTGGTTGGTTGGTTTTTGTGGTGGTAGTGATTTTCAGTTGTTGTTGTTGTTGGTTGGCTGGTTTTTTTGTCTATGACCTATACTTGGCATCTCTGTAGAATCCAAAGAATCAAATTAAGGCTTTATTGTCTCAGAAACACTGTCTGTGCTAAGTGGTCAGACAAAGACCATATGTAACCTCCTGTTCCTTCCCTTGGTTCATGGGAGAATGAAAGTTGGGAGGTACCTCAGGAAGGCTCTGGTCCAGCCTCCTGTTCAAAGCAGAGTTATGGGGTCAGGCCAGGTCATGCAGGGCTTTATCCCATCTTTATCCAGATCACAATAGCAAACTCATATATGAACCTGGACTTCAGCAGACTGTAATTGTACCAGTTTACAGAATAATTCTAAGTATTACCTTTTTTCTTCCCAAATGCAAGCTTCCTCAGGGTTGCTGCAAGAAGCAGTATATTGTTAATTCACCTTTCATTAGAACTCATTCAGATTTCCTTTTTTTTTTTAACCTGGTGCCAAAGATAGAAAAAATATTTTCATATTTCAATTTTAAGGTCAAAGTAATACTTGGAAACACTTATATACTCATCAAAAAGCTAATTAACTTAGTTCATCAGCTGAGTTATTTTCCAGCACAACTGGCATAGCAATTACCTCTGGAAACCAGAAACATCAAGATGAAACTTTATCACTGTAAAGAAAATTCTTTGTGTTTTCTCTTTTAGTGGTAGTTCTGAAATAATGCTCCTTTGTATCTTTTGAGTGTGTTCTCACCTTGTTATCCTCCATGTGTAGCCTTTCTGCTCCACTGACAATAGTGGGATCACTACTGACTTCTCACAAAAAACCTTTCCTCAACAAACACACTTGAGGCTGCACTAAGCAGAAGTATAACAGCTTGTAATGATGGCTGTGCTTCAGAGCAGTAATTCAGCACTGCCTTGCCGCCAAGGGAGGCAATTCTTCCTCTCTGCTCAGCAGTGGTGAGGCTGCCTCTGAAGTATTGTGTCCAGTCCTGAGTTCCCCAGTTCAAGACAAATACAGACTTACTGGAGTGAGTCCTGCAAAGGGCCACAGAGATCATTAGGGGACTCTGGAGCATGTTTGATATGAGGAGAGGCTAAGAGAGCTGGACTGTTCAGCTTGGAGGAGATGGCTCAGGGGAATCTTAGCAATGTTCTGAACAGCTGGTGGGAGGGAATAAGAGGGAGACAGGCTCTTTTCAGTGGTACCCAAATGACAGGTTAAGAGGCAACTGGAACAAATGAAAACACAAAATTTCACCTCAACACAAGAAAACACTTTTTTTACTGTGAGATTGGTCAAACACTGGAAAAGGTCACCCATACAGACTGTGGAGTCTCCACTTATGGAGATCCTCAAAAGCTGACTGGACATAGTCCTGGACAACATGCTGTAGCTAACACTGCTTGAGTCAGGAGGTTGGACTAGATGATCTCAAGAGATCCCTTCCAGTCTTAGTGATTCTGAGATCATCTTCAAGCTTTCAATGGACTTTGTCCCCAACATTTTAAGTGACAGAGAAATAAATGTGTCTTTCTGAAGGCAGAGCCATGGTAATGGGGCACACCTAGCTGAACAGAAGTGCCTCTGGTTAGTGTCAGAATTTAACAGTGAGCTTGGTAGGGGTGCACACATAACACCACTTCTCACCAACAGGCCTGTCGAGGTAATCAACATGATGATGCAGTCATTGCTCATGATGCAATAGACAGCAGGGAATCCCCTGACAATATGACCGAAGTGGATGCAGCTACTGTCTTTACTCTGCCTGCTGGTGCAGACTTTATCATGTGCTACTCTGTGGCGCAAGGTGAGTTCCAGTATTTTACATCCAGTGTCTGATACTTCACTCTAACAACCCTGAACATGTCTTCATTTTGCAGTCCAAAAAATGAGAACAGTTCCATGTAAATCTGATTCATATGTCTGATAAGTAGCAACTTGTCTGGGAAAGAATGTTATGTGCTAGAGATGAAATGAAAGTAAATTATCAAGGTGCGTTAAATTTGCCAAACAAAAGCACTGTCATCATTCTTGAGGCTGAGCTACCTCCCGACAGCCAACATCCATCTCTTTTCCAGGATTCTGCTGGCTTATAAATTTCCCTGCACTACATGGCTGTTCTCTCCAGTCCCCCATGTATGTTGTCCTCAGTCCCATCTGCTCTCTTAGGAAGTAGAGGTGCAGTCCTGTAAGCTACCAGTCCCTGAATCATGTTCCTCTTAGCTGAGCACCACAAGTGGTACCAAAGCCATTTCCCATCTACAATTTGCAGTGTAACTGGCAAAGTAAGATTTACACCCATTAGTAATTCCTTATAGATGGTAGCTAGCAAACAGTGAGTCTCATAAATATTTTTCCAAGAGGTTATCAGTACTTACATTTGGATCTAATTTTATGTTCTTTTTCTACTCTAGGCTACTATTCTCATCGTGACATTGTAAATGGCTCCTGGTACATCCAAGATTTGTGTGAGACCCTTAGGAAGCACGGATCTTCCGGGGAGTTCACAGAACTTCTTACTGTTGTTAACAGGAAAGTATCACATCGCAGAGTGGGTATGTGCAGAGACATTAATGCTATAGGGAAAAAACAGATTCCTTCTTTTGCCTCAATGTTAACTAAAAAATTGTATTTTCATCCAAAATCTAAGTAGATTATTTAGCAGTGATGACCATTACTATTACCTGCTGTAGAGCAAAGAATACCATCTTTGTTGAGGAGATGTAATATTCTACAAGATTTTCTGTAAAATCACTAGGATCAAACATTACAATCTGCATGCCTAATAGTTTCTAAAATCTTGAAGCAGTCTTAAAACTAGAATTATACCAGGGAATTCATCTCAGGGAATATGGGAAAAGTTGACTGGGGTCAAACTATTAGAAGGTACTCAGATTTTATTGAAATTGTTGCTTGGAATTGAAATCAATTGAAATTTATTTTTTTCCTAGAAGTGTCTTGCTTGATTGCCATCTAACTATGGCACATTTTACTCCTTCCAAAACATTTTTAGTGTTCTGTTAGATTAACTTGTCTTGCTCCTAGAGCACAGCTTACAGGGAACATGGTGTTCAGGGCATCTTTATAAATTTGTGGACAGCAGAATCCACAACTTATGTAGCTTTATATGGCTTTTTAGACATTGTTTAATTTTCTTGCCACACTAAAAAGGAACTTAATTCCTTGGGTACAACTATAGCATTAATATAGGATTAATCAAATATGGTTGATTAATAAAAAGTTTCCTTTTACTTGAATATAACTAATACTTGAGGCACAATTACAGTTTTCTGGTGCTTTACATCCTCAGGAGAAAAACAGCAGTAATGAGAAGAGACCACGTACAGTTTGCTCAGGGTGAGCTTGCCTTGTCTGTATCTCTAAAGCTAATGCTGCTGAACATCTCTAGGCAGCTCTACAAAATATAACATATGCAAACCTTCATACTTCAGGCCTTTGAGTTGCATCAGGCCTCCTCTTGGCCCTGGAGAAGATCAGCCATACCTCTGACCATGGCGCCGAAAGTGATGGTGCATGGTCACCACAGGATTGTTACTGCTGCAGTAGTTGTGGTGCTGACTTGAACCAAATATTTCTTTGTTTTTTAAGGTTATTAATTGTCCCTCTGAGGGACAACAGAGAACTCAATCTGAGCAAAGTGTCTTATTCCACTTTCCTGGGGAAAAAATAATTGGTTTACTGGTTCTGCTTTAGTTAAGTCTTTCCATATACAACGTTCTAAGTCATAAATGCTGTATCTTACTACACCTGCTTTTAAACAGGTGTATAAATCATGTATGTTTGAATGTTTTGATAAATTCTTTCAGTACAATGCAACAGTGAAACATAAATGATTTTGTAGCAAGTTTGAGATGCCTTACTTTTCCAGCACTAATCCACTTTCCTGGGGAAAAAATAATTGGTTTACTGGTTCTGCTTCTGTTAAATCTTTCCATATACCATGTTCTGTCATAAATGCTGTATCTTACTACACCTGCTTTTAAATGTTGTATGAATCATGCACGTTTGAATGTTTTAATAAATTCTTTCAATAAAATGCAACAGTGAAACAAATGATTTTATAGCAAGTTTGAGATACCTTACTTTTCCAGCACTATTTACTAAGAAAGCTTAATTGTCATGCTAATCTAACTTGACCTATGGTGTCACAAGCAGTCAATGCACAGACCAGGGAAAAAGAAGCAGTAACTTTAGGAAAAGAATCTTTACTACTCCATACAGAAGTTAATTATCCTATGAGCTACTGTTGTGTTACAGTAAATGGTACTAAAAGGGCTGTCCTTGTTTGTTCTTTTACCAACAGTAAGAATGCCCCCATTGTACTAATGAGATTTGACAAATATTTAGAAGAACTTTGCTTTAGCAGTTTCTTCAAAGAAAAAAGAAAAAACCCAAACAAGCAAAACAAACCCAAACCAAAGTAACATCAAGTAACCAAATATTTTTAAAGCTATTTATTGCAACTTTTAAAACTTCAGTGGTAAAAATACCCAGGTGCTATGGAGTAACTGAATGTTCATATCAGCTTTGAAAGGGCATCTCCAAAACCAAAGTCAGTCCTTGTCAGTGATTTCCTGGATGGGAAGCTTCAGGTGCAGAGGTTGGCGCAGACGCCTTAGGGATTCTTCTGCCTGCCAATGAAAGAGAGAGGGAGAGTTCACCCTTCTGCAGCCTCTGTTTTCTCCTCTTTCGCACATGCACCGTCTTTCTTTTCTCAGAAGGCACTGGTCTTAGGCAAGGAACCAAACCAATCAAACGGAGGATGCTGAACACTGACAGACCTGCTCAACTCATGCAGTCTCCAGAGAGGAGCATGAACCCTGCCCATCAACCCGCTCACCCACACCCCAAAGTACTGTTTTCCTGAAATGACAATTTAAAAATCCATACCCCCAGGCCACCGAAAAAGCATCAAACACTATCATTGTGTCAATTACGGCACATGAAATTACACCCTGAACTACAGGTTTTGAGCTAAAGTTAGAGGTAATTTCTATTTTCTTTTATGAGACATTGAACACAGGGCTGTCAAGATGGGATGGAGGAATAATAATTGAGGAGTGAGAGATCTGCTACAACTATTTCAAGAAGGCCACCAAATTTCTCCTGTGTGTACATACCACCTTTTCCATCCAGTCACCCATATTCTGTAAATCTTAAGTCTTTTACCTACAGAACAAAGGCTATGTTGTCAAATGCCAAACACTCTGCAAGGCAATCTCCTTCCAAGGAAGGGAGGAGATTGGCCTAACACTGCAGTGCGGCAAACATACTGTGCCCAAAATAAATGCAGCTGTTGTATTAAATGGCCAAAAATGCAACATTAATTAGAGTATGCAAAAAATAGATGTCATGCTGATAAACTGATTTGTTTTAAATTAAATTCATGAAGGTCTCCCTTTCTGATGACCTACAGAAGTAGTTTATACATCAAAGGCAAATATTGTATGATTAGCTGAACAGCTGAAACTGGCCAATAAGCAATACAGAGTTTTGATCATAAGCCTTGAGGTCAATTTTCTGTTAGCTGAAAGTTTACTGAAGAAGTCTTAAGCCAGAAGCTGCATCATTATTGAAGGACTGCACTTAAATACCTCTGCTAGGTCGTCTTTGAGCTTGTTGTATCGTTCCACATTAAACCGCTGCTTTTTGGATTTGCGGTAGAAGTAGTGGAGGAACTGCCTGTCCTTAGCATGAGGATAAATGTAGTCCTGTGGAAGGAAGGAGGACATGGATTTGTGGTTAGCAAGGAAACTGAGTAGAGGTCAGCAGTTAGAAACTCAGCCTCTTTCAGGAAGAGTTACCTTGTCCAGCACCTATATATGTTTTGTAAAGAGGCTCCATATGAAATTCTGCTCTTAGGGGGGACCATAAGGGCTTTTTAAACACATAGGAGGAGTCACTTCTATCATGTCTGAAGGGATTTTCAGTTATAATAAAGACGCGGTGTGATCTTCATGACTGGAGCCACCTCAGCCGATGGAGTCTACTTCCAAGGAGTAAGAGAAAATTCAGGAACTACTTCTTAAGGACTTATCTGAAAGTCTTAAGCAATGGCACAGGCAGATGTTCAAAAAAGCCAAGTAGTAATCTCTTTAGCTACTCACAAAAAGTAGGAATGGCTTAGCTCTTCTTAAAAACCAGTCAGAGGAGTAAAACTCACATTCTGAGCCAGCTCTTCATAAAAACAGATACATCTCCCCCTTTAACTGAAGGAATCTAATGTCCCACATGGTCTATAGATCTACTGGTATAATAGAAGAAAGTCCTGGTTACTCTTCCACATACTTCAAAAAAGAGTTTTGCATCATAGAAAGTTCAACATCAAGATGTCCACTTTGAGAGTAAAGTACAGAGCTAAAACAGGAAAAAGAAACATTTCTCAAAGTCTTAACGGGATTTTAGAACAAGTCTGTATTGTGAAGCTAAGTTAAGATCTGAGTAAACCTTTTGCTTCTACACAATGCCTGCCTCATTTCAGCTGTCCTACATTTACCTCTATTCATTCTAAGTCATGGAAAAGCAGCCTGATTATGAAGAGTGGAGCAATAATATTTTTTCAGGCACTATATATATTTCAGTAATACAACTGCCAGCGTTCCACACAGTTTGGTACCCTGCACTGTATATATATATATATATATATATATATGTATATATACAAACTTCAGCAAATAAAAACTACTGTTGGAGTGATTTGCAGCATTCACAAACTGGCAAAGCACTATCAGTGGCTCTTCCATTACTGCAGTGAGCAAGGTGCCATTTACTACGCAAAGTGATCTACAAACATTTTAAAGGAGAGACTTCTTTCCTCACCTTTCATTCCCTAGGTTATGAACTCTTACCAACAGTAGTTATGCTCAGTAGCTGGCCTGCAGTTCATGTGCAGCAGTACCTGCTTGATTCTGCTTGTTGTAATGTTTGTATCCAGCTGCATTAGGAATCAAACAAGTCCCTGTCTGATGGCAAGGTCACTTAATGAGTTCTGTTTTCATCAGAGCTCAAACATTGTGATTCACAGACTCAGTTTTCCTCCTTTTCCATAATCCAGACATTCAGAGGACCAGGACTCACTCACCTGCTTGGTAAGAACGAAGTAGGCGTAGAAGGCCATGGCACTGCCGTAGGTGATGAAGTACGTGACTGGCTCCATGATGTCCCACGAGTACACCCACCATGTGAGCCACGCCAGCGCTCCCCCCTGAGTTGACATCAGGGCTAGGCCGACCCATAAAAGCCTGGAGGTTTTTGCATCTGCACTGTCCATGATTCTGGCTTTCATCTGAAGAAAAGAAATGCAGAAACCTGTTCAAATAAACCTGAGTGCTCCTCTGATGAGCAGCTCCTGAACTATGTTTTCACCCTCTGGGCCAATTCCTTTCTCAGGATCCTTTACCAACACCTCTTACTGACTTACCCTGTTGAGAAAATAAAAGCACTGAAGTCCAAGGGCAACCAGATCTTCTTACCATTGTGCACCACGAATTCCTGCTATTAATCTCCCCTTTGCTCTACTAGGGATCTATGTCTGATTTCCATTTTCCATTCCAGGCAGTTCTGGGTAACACTGAGGCTGGCCCTCATAAAGCAGGAGTCCTCTTGTCCCCTAAACTAAGCCATGGATGGCAACCCTACTACTGTTGTTTTTGCTGTCATGGGTATTCAGAACTCATAAAGCAACAGGTGACTTCCAATGACATTTCAACAAATGGCCTTTCAATCTCAATACTTGCCATGTTGATGAGAGTTTTTTCTGGGTGTTGTGGTTTCTACCCGATTAAGGTCCACAACAGGAAAAAAAAGGAACTGAATTGAAAATAATTTGCATTCTACCTGAGTTGGCTTCATTTGCATAAGAAACAGAACAGACACACCCTAGCCATTCATGCTGATTTTCTTCTGTCACAGGACTTACTTCTGATGAAAGGAAAAACTTTTGAGTTTAAAAAAAAGTATCCCCACTTTCCAACCTGTTCAAGAGGAAGTAGCTCTCCTTTCAGATGGTCCAGTTTCTGTAGCAATTCTCTCTCTTTCCTGATCTGGTGATCTTCTAAATGTAGAGCCACAAACAGTCTGTGAACCAAGGATTTGATATCTTCCATTTCAGTAGCATGCTCACTACTCAGCTTATCTGAAAAGAAAATATTTGTCATATAAACCATTTCAAGAATACACCCTTCTTCATTCTCTCCCCACCTCCAACCCCAAAAGCAGGACCATCCAAAGGTAAAAAGACAAAGCCAAAGAGAAACACCTTTCTCCCAGGTCCCAGTTTTCTGAGACTTCCCATGCCCTTCACTAAATGAAGTGAGATGATCAGTTATTAAGGATTGCTCTTACCTTTTACAGGAGGTGACACACTGTATGCTGTGTTGTTGATAACAAGCTTAAAGTCATTCATCAATAAGACCTCCATTAAGGTTGCATGAGAGACCTTGCTGCCATCTGCAGAAGAAAGATTTCAGTTCTAGATCACTTACCATGAGGAGCTTTAAACATTAGCAGATAACCCCGCAGAAAAGTGCTGGGTTTCTTCACTAATAATGTTTGGAAGCAACTCTACTTTTAGAACTAGTAGCAAATACTAAACAGTCAGGAGGAACAGAGGGTGTGATTCTTGGGGCTGTCCTGTGCAGGGAATGGAGTTGAACTTGAATGCTCTGGAGAACCCTTTTCTACTTTTTTTTTTTTTTTTTTTTTAAATGCAGAAATTTACATTAATGGTACTTCACAAATTTTACATGCAGATTTACAGCTCCTACCAAAAAGGAGCTCTGGATTAGTTAGCAGGAACTACTACTCATGTAACTGTGGCTGCCAGAAGCACACTGGGGTTCAGATGGCCCAAGAGCCCCCAGAGCCACACACCACTGCTGCTGGACACATCACTGTGGCAAGAGGGTTTGAAAAGCCATGGAGCAGCTGCCCCACTGTAGCTGTTTGAGATGATTCTCCTTTTCTATAGACAAAAAGGACACCTTCCCCTGCCCTTGCCAAGGGCTAAGCAGCTTTACTCCCAAGATGAATAACCAAACAGGCTACAAAATGCCAAGATTTTTGTATGTAGATATTTGTCACAGTGCGTCCTGCCTTAGCTCCTCCACCTGTCCTCACACATCCACTACAGAAAGGCTCCCCAGCCAACCCCACATCTGCAATTATTTGTTCACCAGAACCCTCTCCTCAGGCCCCATCTGATGACACTTAGACTACTGAACTCTGCAGGCAAACGCCCCAGCTGGCTCACCTGCCCACTCTGTGTGGGTAGCAAAGCAAACTCAGAAGTTGATCACTTTCAATCCAAAATTGTAATGTGCCTATCCACTCGTTCCTTTTTTCTTTTCCAGTGTAATAAAACATCAAGGCTCATTTGCACGCACATTATTAAGGTGACATTTATAATTCTTTCTATAACATTTAAGGGAAAAATGCTCTTCAAAAGAAGTGTCAAGGCAGGCTCTTTGTTCTAGATGTTCTGAATACACCAGGGATTTACTAACCTGTGCAATCTTATATTAACTGAAAAGAAGTCTTGAGGAAAGGGAGGTATTTTATTTTAGAAAATTCCTCTCAGGCTTTAAGCAAAGGCTACTTTGTAGCCTTCTGTACCTAAACACGAGTGTTCCAATGTGGACAAAGGGTCATTTTTCTGTCTACAAAAGGTTTGCAGGATGAAAATCAAATCTACAGATAATGAAAACGAGTCATCATACACAGCACTGATGACTTCAGTTAAGATTAGGTTTCATTTAACGGTTAAATGACACAGAAGTGTGTCTACACTAAATCAAGGCTTCATAATTTTTCCTTAATAATTAATGTTTAAGTTCAACTTTCAGTACTTGACCAATAGTTTCTCTTTACAGTATCAGTTTCCTAATAAATTAAACATCTCAGCTGTTCTATAACATTACAATTGTCCGGCACTTGACAAATACAGAGCAGAGAATTATTCTGAGTCAGTGTTTTAATCTAAGTATTCCCAAATCAGAGGGGATGGGGGTGTGTTTAAACAGATAGATGACGTAAAAACAACTCAAATTCATCTCCACTTTGGAATCCACTGCCTGTCCATGCCAAAAATGCCAGACTTGTAGGTTTC
This sequence comes from Agelaius phoeniceus, assembly GCF_051311805.1. Taxonomy (NCBI): domain Eukaryota; kingdom Metazoa; phylum Chordata; class Aves; order Passeriformes; family Icteridae; genus Agelaius; species Agelaius phoeniceus. Next base: position 27,019,674 of record NC_135268.1, read on the forward strand.
TTACAGGAATTACCTCATGCTTCACAAAGGACCCATGTTTGCACTGAAGCAGGAATAGTTAGCTTTTGCTGACATAGCAGAGAGGAAAGCAATCCAGCAGTGAATCCCAAACACTCCTGTCCTGGATGTCTGCACAACAGCAGTACCCAAAGGTTAACTGCTGCCAGCACAAGTTCTGCCCCACCCCACTAAGAAATCCTTCGTAGGGAAAAAAATTCTGTGTTAAGGGGAAGGCCAGCTGCTTACAACAACCATTTCTTACAGTGGCTTCTGAAGATAAAGAGTCTTTTAGGAAATTATCTTCAAGAGGATTTTCTATTTTTGCTCCCTAGCAGACACTGTCAAAACAAAGCAAAACAGGACCAAAAAAACCCAACCCCAAAGCTCGGGTGTACACGAAGCTCCTGAAGCTCAAGTCCACACTGGGATCCACACAGATCACATCTCCATTGCTCCAGAGGATATCAATAAATTGTTCTGTGGAGTATTTTACTGTTTTACTAAATGTGCCCACAAAGGAAAGCAAAGCAGCTCCTCTTAGGTCTGTGGCTTCCTGACCTTCTGGGAACATCCATCTATTTTCAGTTTCTTTAAAAGCCCCTGCAGCCCTCTGTAAGTATCAACCAGAAAGAAAAGAATGTTATGAATCCACCCAGCTATGAAACCAGACCAGCTTCCATTGACACCATCCTTTATTCTGCTTATGTGTTACCCGCTGTTAAATAAAATTTTATGTAGAAATGCAGGTATCCTTATTTTTCTTTCTTTTGAGGGGTGTGAGTGGGGGAAGGGGAGGAATAGATGCTTTTAATTAGCCAAATTCAAGTGCCTATTCTACCAGATTCAGACAAAAAAACCTACATCCCAATTCTACTTTTAAGATTGAATCCTTCTCTAGTACCAGGGGAGGGGTTGCAAGAACACTGCCAAAATACAGACCAAGTTTTCTTGGAGGTAAAATGGAGAATAGGGTTAATTCAATATTAGTTTTATCAATGGGCAAACCAAAGAGACAAAATAGAAGAGAACAGTGAGCAAAGCTTGAGAAAATTATCTGAAGACCTGGGACAATGGGATAAACAGGATATCACAAGGAGGAAAGACCACACCAATGCTAAAATACCAGTTATCCTTTGACCCTAGCAATCAGTTTCCTTTCAACCCAAGGGGCCTGAAATAGTGTACTCTAGCTGATACATGAAATCTCCTCAATGTCTTAAAAATATGTCCTTTACTATTGCACACATTATCTGGCTGCTTAGCTCTTGAGCTTTTCATACACAAGTTTGTATTGTAGTAAGGCAAACGGATTCTTTTAGCTCCTAGTAACACTAGAGAACTGGCAGGGTTCTTTTTCATTCAATAGCCTGACAGGTTGTCTTTTAAGAATGATCATGAATTATCATGAGGAGCTTTAAACATTAGCAGATAACCCTGCAGAAAAGTGCTGGTCTTCTTCTGGCTTCTTAATGTTTGGAAGCAAGGACATGGAAAGAAAGATTGAAAAAGGTAATAGAGGACACTACTGGGATAAAATAAGAGTTCCAGCAATAGATCCAATTCTGTATTTTTAATCAGCAACAGTGCTAAACCTGATGGAGGACTGAACTTATGCTCCAGAAGAGAAGTACAGTCCATTTGAAAAGGAATGCATTTACTTCAGGGAATAACAGAAATACAAGATACCTGTTGCAAAGACTTCAGCTCTCCCAATTCCTTTATCTTCTCTTTGCACATCCTGCAGGAATGCTCCTACAGTGGTCACTACTGGCTTGACAGTGAACTGACAGCGTTCATTTCTTGTGGGCAGCATAAGAGTTATCACAGGAAGACCATGTCTGTAATTAATAGTTACTTCTAGGGGGGGGAAAAAGAAAACTAAGTGAAAAAGTTGCATTGTATATTCTAGTTTAATGTAAAGCTGCTTTTAAAACACAGGATAAACAAGAAAAATTACACAAAACATTTCCAGATTTTAAAAAATGAATATAGTATTTCTATTTCTGGAAGATATATATAAAACCATGCACATAATGTGACCTCATAGACTCTCATAAAATAAATACAAAGCTTGTTGACACCGACGGGAAGGGGGAAAAGTTGCAGTGAAAGCTTACCATCAGATGGCACCAGCGTGCTGTAAGGTGCTCCTTCCCGGCCCCTCCAGCCTCCGGGGCGCCTCCAGAGCCCCACCTGCAGCACGGACACAAGGGAACTTGCCTTAGAATAGTCAGGATGCAAAGTGTACCTGGTTAAAGGCAGCACCCAGCCTGTTGACGGTGATCTGCTGCCGTGTGATCTGACATCAGAGGTGTCTGCCTGAAGAAAAACCCCTTAGTTGGCAATTCTATGAAAAAGGTGAAACCATCCTTACAGAAAGCATGATTTATGCTAAAGGTATTATGGTATTATTGGTATGGATAGAAAAACTTTTTGTCTATTGTGGTTTAGTTAACTCAAGGAAAAAAGAGTAGGGGAATAAAGAAAGGAAAAAAATTTGTAGTGTTTCTGAAGTGCTTCATGCAACTCTTGCAACAAAACCTCTCCTCTGCCCACAGAACAGTCTCTTGAGAAACCTCTACCTCGTGGTGCCTAAAGGCAGAATTCCACAGTGTAACTTCCAACAGAGGGCATGGCTTCAGAGAAACTCGCTGCTGAGTCATGAACAACAATCACAAATAAAACAATAAAGGCCTGAGGTCACTGCCTCTGCCCTGGGACAGCAACGACAGCGACAGCGGGCTTTTGAACCTGCAGGGTTACATGCCAAAGCTCGCCCCTTCCAGAGCTACTGGGGAGAACCATCGGTCCACTTCAACACAGTCCTATCAAAACACAAACAAACTGCTCTGATTAGACCCAGTACTTAAAGCTGTCCACCCAGGCTGTGGAAGGTGCAATGTCCTTTGCACCCACAGCTAATCCCCCTGCACAAGGAGAGGGACAGTTTTATTGCAGCGATTCCACAGAGCAGATGTTATTGCTATAAACTAAGAGTAACAGGTAAAAGAAGGGAAATCACATCCCTGACCAAGCTGGTTACAAAAACCACACATGGGCTGGACCAAGGTCTGGGATTTGAAATATGAGAGCTGGGGAAGGTGGAAAACAATGTGGAGAGAGATGATAAGGATCAATTTTCCTCCAGTGAGCTTTATAGCTCATCTTTCTGAAGGCCAAAACATTTCACAGCCTGCAAGATAATGTTCTTTGACAAGGCAGGAAAACAAAACTGTAAATGCACAAGGCTCTGGCTATTCAATATGCCAAACACTGCTCACCACATTCACATGATTTATTTGTTTTTAAAGAAAGACAGCCTTGGCGGTCTGGATAGGGACATGCTATTAGGTTAAATAAAAAAAGTCATCTATAAATGAATCTGTGTTTTCAAAGATGCTGACAATGCCCTAACTTTTTACCTAGAACAAACACTTTTCAGGATTTAAAGAAAGTAAGTAATTCTGAGCGTTTTCAACACTGAGAAATTTGTGTGTTGTAATGATCAGTGATCAAAGACAGTCAGAAACCTAGACCAAACAGCAGGATATCTTAAACACAGAAGTACTGCTCAAAGAAAGGCAGAGAGCAGGAGCACGGGGATGCTGCCAGCCCCCCAGAGGTAAGGATGCATCTGTTTCTTGAGCAGAGCAAGAGACCTCCACGGGAGCAGGGCAGGACACAGCCCAGCTCACCAGCTCTCATCCCATTTGCAGGGGGCACCTGCACCCACAAAACATTTAGGAACACACAGCCTGGAGCAGGGAGACAGCGCTCAGAACAGGATCTGCTTTGGAACAGCACACAGGAAAACTCAACAGCTTTGGACACAACAGCAACTCGTTTCTTCATGGGGATATAAAGGGATAATAAGGAACTAATTTTATTACAGACACTTAATGTGTAACTTTGCAATCAGTATCTAGATACTGATCATCCAATGTGCCCCAGGCAATGAACTGCACCCTGCCTGTATTTGAAGGTTACCCAAATTCCCAAAAAAAAGGAATTAATTATATTCTTATAGAAGAAACAATTCAACAATTAATGCAAATTAAATATATTAACATATCAATTTAAAATACTTATTAAATCACATGTATTGAAATAAGATCTTTACAGTACTTCATTCTATTATTCTTTAGATTTGACATTACTATTCATCATCCACTGAAAGAATCTCTATATACTGGAGCTGTTTTGGTTTTTTTTTTAAATTGTGTCTAAATGCAGAGTATCCCTTAAAATCACATGCAAAGAATAAGAAAAGTAAAAGCCACAGAGCCATGGAGTTGAACTAATTTCCAAATAATTAACTCTTTCATATTAGCTCTAGGTTGATGAATTGGGAAGCATGAAGGGCTGGGTTAACTTTCTCCCTCTGTTTCCAGATTTAAATCTCTGCTTTGAGTGAAGTTATTAAACCATTAGCTTGTGCCCTACAGCCAAATCATTGTGCTCCTTTTGAGATGCTTGGAATGACCCCTATCCTACCTCTGGAAAAGAAATGTTAGTCAGCAAGCATAGCAGCTACAAGACTTGAACTATGGGACCAAAACGGAGAGACTGCCCTCACAACAACATCAGTGAGAGCTGAAACAGGAATGTGTGCCCTGAATTAACTGCATCACAAGCCTTGAGATACTGTAAGGAGCACAGCCTACTACTGGCAACTCTTCTATATGCCAGTTGTGCCTCTGGGCTAATTCTTCTAACCTCACAAAGGCTAAGCAAGCTACTCTACAGCTTTCTGCAACTTGCACACACATGCAGCAGGACACCTGGCTAAAACACCTCTGACACAACCACAATTATGTTCAGGAGTCAAAGGCTGATGAACAGCATTTAACTGTGAAACACCCCTTCTCCCTCAGCTAAACCTGCAAATTGATATATAATGCAAAATACATGGGAGCAGCAGCTGGCCTCATCGCTTAACTCCGTTCAAGGCATGGACTCTCCTGGGAGTGAAAACTCTTAAGAATTTAAGGCATAGAGTGTTAATTATGATAAAAATAATCCAACATATTCTGTTAAAAATACCAGTTGGTATAAACCAGAAAATATACATACAATGTAAAGACATATTTCCTCTGTTAAGGGCACCTCTGGTCTCTAACAGCAGAGAATTTGCCACTGTTAAAAGTCAAGAGTGGAAATTTCAACATTTTTCTGGTGGTTTACAGCAAAGTTTTAGGGACTTATGCAGCATCATAACTGAGCTGGAAAACCAGGCAGCCAGACATGACAAGTGGGAGAGACTGGAATAGAAATACTGTATTTGTCACTTTTGAGAGTGGCAAATGACTGAACCTCCATACACTGCAGTTTCTGGAGCTAGCAGTTCCAAATAATCTACCTCTTATGATTTTGAGTGATTGTTCCCACAAACTTAAAACTCAAATTCACTTGTGACAAGTTATGTCTAAAAAAATTGGTCTCATTACCAGTATATGAGGTGACAAAGCCACTGATCTTGCTCAGCACCACATATGCAAATAGTAACCTCATCAGGAACCATAACTTCTGTTCTGTAGAACATTATAATGTGGGTGGGAAGAGAGAGAGAATAGAAATAAAATATTTTTCACACAAGAAAGTCATCTTGAATATGGAATTCTACAAAAAGTTGTTATAAGGACACTTTCTGAATTATTGTTTACTTAATTTTGACCTACCATACCAAAATATTGTAATAAATCTTTTTTATTGTATTGTTCAAATTATATTGAATCAAAATGCAGTTAGCCAGGAATAATATTTTTGAAATTTTTGTCTTTGCTTATATGCATCTTGGAAGAGATGGTCATTTTTGTTTGTTATTTCAACAGCAATAAAAATGTAACTCTTCTTCAACATTCCAGTCCCCAATAATTTCCACTTATTAGAAAAAGCAACCAAAAACGAATCAGCTCAACTCTGTCTGCCCTTTTCCTGAAGGGACATGCAATACTACAAAGTGAAATACTATATTCCTTCAATGTGAGATCCTTTTGAGACTGCCTCAAGTCAAACTCATGGGTAGTCCTCACAAAAAATAATGCAGACTCTATGTGAATGGTCTCCCACATTTAATTTCCTTCTCTCTGAGGCAATGATAAGAATCTGATATGGAAAAGCACAATAATAAAGTGCCCTACTCCACAAACACAAGCATTTTACTCTTAATTACACTGCAGCAAAACACATTCTAATTAAAACATATCTTGCAGTGTGCTTTTCCATAGTGATGTAGTGCTACAGACAGAAGAGGAGAGCTCAGTTATCTCCTGGAGTCCTTGTCCAACACCTAGTACAGCTCCCTCACACAGCTACTGAAGAGGATTGCAGGAAAGGAAGAGGAAGAGACAATTCATGGGGAAAACTAGTAGCTGCAATGCCTAAGAATGAATTTTGGGGCCTTTTTTCCCCCTGAGTGTCACCAGACAAGCCAACATTCTCAGCATCCATCGCCGTCCTCGCGTGCTGATCTCACCCAGTTTGTGAAGCAGAGTGCAGGACAAGTCACCTTCCTGGATGCTGCCTGCTTGCAAGGGCAGGAGAATCATGAGGGCAGGCAGGTATGTGTTAGCCACCATTCAGTGAAGGCATGTGCTATAAATAGCTATGTATATTTTCCATAGTGACTTACATGTTTTTCTGACAAACACACTTAAAATGAGGGATGAATGATGTCGGCTCCCGTCTGATTCTTTGAGGGAAACCAACTGAGATTAATTAATTAGGGACTAACTATCTGTAGTTTCAGAATAATCTACAGACATTTCAGAATGGCTTAAAACCAAGGGAAAGGAGGAAAAAAAGCAAGTGCAGCCACAGTCTACTGAGCTTGCAGATCATACACAGCCAAGCTAACCAAAAATGAATCATTGTTCCGATCAAGTTTACAAGAAGCACACATAAGGTATTTCCCTTTTTAAAATGAGTCACTAAGACCATTTTGGAGATATCTGCTATTAGATTTCTGTGCTGATTTTGTAAGCAATCCTATATGATCAGGAAAGTAAGACATATGGAGCCCTAACAACCGCCTACAATCATCTTACAAGTGCCCATTTGAGATACAGACAATTTCTTTTTTACTAACTTTTCATTTGTCTCTTCTTACACCTATAGGGTTGTCATTGTTTCTTTGCTGGTCCCAAAACTGATTCACATGATCATGCAACAACAGCCTCAAAGAAAACAGCAGCTTCAGAGCACATCACTCAGATTTAGCCATTGCTCAGATTTCTGGAAGCCCAGTTTAAATTAAACAAACAAAATCCTTGCAACAGACACATCACTCATTCTGTCAAAACACCCCTATACCAATACACCAGTTTCAGCCAGGGAAGATACTTCTGACACCTGGAAGTGTTCAAGACAAATTTCTCTTTCCTAAATAAAAAAAAATAAATTATTTTTCCTGAGAGACAGCTTTCCTGTCTGAAAAGGGCCATGCAGTGAATAATACCTTTTCCCAGCTGTTCCACAAGGCACTGTAGAAACTACACTGCATCATTTATATTTCAATCTTTCAATGTAGTTAATTCAAAACCTGCAATATTTTTAACCCCTTCCTCAGTGTAAATCACCTTTAAAAGAAGTAGCCAGCAGGTCTCTTCCAGCAAAGCAGCAGAGCAGTAGCTTCAACATGAGTAGGTACGTTCCAGTGATCGTAGCAAGAAGAAGAAGCAAGAGCAATAAAGGATTCATATGGCTTTTCCTTAAAACTCACTTCCCTTACAGCATTGTTAAAACCCAATAAAAGAGCCCAAGCTATCAAAATTTTGGTTTCATGTGCCTGTTATTTTTTGTGCCTTTATCATCCCCGCTGATCTTTCATTTCCTGCTTCTGCTCAGATTCCAAGAACAGCTGCCACCAGTTTTAATCAGCCAAACATTACCAATGACCAAAATGACAGCTATGATAAGAAGTAGTACATTGAGGCAACTGGCCACCAAGAACTTCTTTTATGAAGGTCCAGCAGGTCAAACCCACCACTGGAGACTCTCCCACTGGGCAGGTGTGCATCCTCCAGCTGCACTGTGCTCCCTCACTACTCTCCTTTATGCTCTCTCACCCACTCCCTGCCCAAATTCTCCCTGCCCTCATGCACACCCCAATCCACTGGGTGCATGCACACTGGGGAGAGAATCCATTGTCCAACAGGGGCAGAGGTCCTTCTTCCTGAGATGTATCTCACTGAGGTCATCTGACTCTGGTACTCCAGGCACCTGTGGATGCAGAGCTCTAGGGAAGCACCAGGATTTGCATCCACATCTGTTGTACAAGCCACAAAAACAGATGCTGATAAAACTGACATTTAAACCAGGCTGAAATTAAGCCTCACCCTCCTTTAACCAAAAGTATGATTTCAGTAACTCCTCACTGCAAGGAAGCAACACCAGAAGTGCTGAGATGAGAAGGATGAACATCAGCTGACAGCATCTGCCTGCAGCGTCTTCTGGGGACTACTCTGAAGGTACAGACATTCCCCCTTTTCAAAACAAGCTGATCTCCAAACCAGTGTAAAAACAGACCTAAAACCAAGACAGCCCTGCAGGTCAAGTGCATTTTTAGAAGCAACACCATTGTGTCTTATTATTTTATCAAACCTTTTTCTTCTCTTTCTACAAAGAAAAGCAAATCTTCAATATCTTCTGAGTCTAAAGTTTTACATTATTGGAAATATTGCACCTTCATCCAGTTTCAATGAAGTCTGCTTGTCTGAAGCTGCTGTTCTTCCCAATCTACTTCATTTTCAGAGGGAAAGACAGGATGCAACACTTAAAAGGTAGTTTGCAAATCAGACAGGGCTAAGAATTTGAGAGGGAGGGATTATAGAATGAAAATGTATTTGTGCTTTATCAAAAGCAAAAACAAGCCTACATCCAAGAGCTGTACCATCTGTTCCCCGAAACAGTCTAGGTCAAAATATTAATGTGTCAGCACAGACAGGATTTTTAATTTGCCCCACAGAACAGATCTTTGCTCTTGTGTTGTGCCTTTTGGGAAGGCATCCTGATCTGTGAAATGCTGGAAAACTTTAGAAGTAACAAGAGTGACTCTGTTTTCAGAAATACACTTTTATTAAATAGGAAAATGGGCTTGCTGCATATTTTCTTACAGAGGTCTTAGAAAGACTGTATCTTAATGTACACAGCTGCTTTCATGTTTCTTAAAAGGAAAAAAAAATTGCTCAAACTCTTCTCTAGGAATAACATTAATTGTTCAAATTGCCAGACAAGAAAAACCTTGTTTAAATTTCAGCTGAAATGAGATAACAAGAGACACAAGGATGCAAAGCTAGATGAATACACTTACATGTTTATCAAAGTTACAGCCAAGTCTTCCTTTTCTCCCACAGAACTTTTCAGATTGAAAGCATTGAGCAGGAAAAAGATGATGTAACTCAGAAAATGGAACTGCTTGTCAACATTTTCATTTATAATGGACATTTCTATTTATAACATATATAACCCTGTTCCTCCTCCCCACAACTCAACAGAATTGGGTTTTTATATACCTACAAGGATGTACTTCTCTTTCAGGGGCATTCTTTCCCCAGGCTTTTCTTTACTCAAATGCAGATTTCAAAAGCCTTAAGGCATTTATGGTTTGGCTAATAAAGAAGAGACTGCTTGGAAAGTTTGACTGACTCAAGGCTTAGAATTAGTATCTGATAGATGTGAGTGAAAAGTCAGTGAGAATTACCAGCAGTGACAGATTTCACCCAGATTTTCAGCAAGCTTTCTAGCAGGTAACACACTCCAGAATTGCTCCACTAAACAGATCTTGGAAAGGGAACCAGCTGAGCAGCTGCTGAAACGCTCCAGGCAAGAAAAGATCTCCCTCTGTTCAACTGTATCACCTTTTTTCTTCTACTCCCTGAAAACTTAACTGCACTATTCTGTAAAATAGCAGAGAAACTTTGCTCTCTTGAAGAGCATTTCCCATAGCTAGCAATTTCTCCTGCCCAAACACTATCACCCCAAAGGCAGAACTTTTTCTGGCAATGCAGACTGTTAATTATTATTTGGAGGGGGAGGAAAATGTTAGGGATCAAATCTAAGACAACGGAGGACAGTAACAGTCCACGTCTAGCTTAGTCACACCTAGATTTGCTTTAAATTATACTGGGACTATCTGTTGTTGCACTATTAGAGAGGTGTCTCCTTTTTCTCCTGCCACAACAATTCCAGAAACGCGCTGTCTATATCATTATTCTAAAATAGCACATCATGTATTGATGGTTTTAGAAACCATCATCTTTTTTTTTCTCTAAAGGTCTGCAATAAGACTAGTCCAAACACTTAAGAACTCATGATTTTTGCAGGCAGCTGTAAATAGATACCTATCCAAAGGGAAAACACATATTTCTTCTGATTTCTCATCTAAAAAACAACAAAAAAGTAGGAGCAGAACAACAAAACAACTGACAGACTAGATCAAATGAGATGTTCTTTCTCTCTTAGTAGCTGGCATTAGGATGTAGATATAGTGATCTGTATCCTTTATAACAGAGAGTTATGAATCAATTCCAAAATGGAACTTAGTTTATATTCCAGCTTTATATGCTGCTGCACTCCTGTGGATGCTCAAATTACTTGCAGAGAGTACAGAACACACTTTTTACCCTTGTTACAAAGTAACCCAAGAAAACAAAGGCACAAGAACTGAAGTAAACAGAGAATCATAATACTTCCCCTTTTGATAGTTTCTAATGAATAATGTTTTTTAAAAGTGTCTAGGGCAGACACTGTAAGAACAACCACAGTGAGCAACCAACTGCAAACTTAACATCATAACTTCATAGAAACTTTAACAGGCAGTGTCAGAAACCACAGAACCTAACAGCAGAAACATAAATTAAAAAATCAGACAAAACCAAAGGAAGTAAACATTTCTAAGGAATAAGATCAAAGGGGCAACTACAAACTCACCAGTTTCAAGAGCTTCCAGCCTTCATACACACTTTGCAGAGAAGTTACAACAAACTGGGTTTAGCAAGACCAACACCTTGCAGAAGACAACAACTTCATTCAAAGTCCTTATCAGAAATCTCCATTAACAGTTTTAAAACCACAAAACTCATCTAGCAGGCAAGCTTAAAACCATCTATTTGTTTTCTTGAAAGAGAGCTCTGCTGGGAGAAGTAGCTTCAAGAGCACTCCTGACAGAAAAGTTGCCACAGCAGAGGTACCTAGAAGATCCAACCACTGTGGCATGAAACACAAACGTGCTGCCAGGAGTGCAAAGGCCTCACTGGCCCAACAGTTCAGCAAAGGTCCCAATGAGCATATATGCTCCTGGCACTTCATGACTTGTGTCTAAGGACCCATCACTCCCAAATACTTGTGGACAGAGGTCTCAACATTGCCATTCCCAAAGAGACACACCAAAATGTTGTCAGATGTCAAAAAGGAAACATTTTTGCTTTATTTTTTAATTTTCTTTAATTATTTTATTTTTTAATTTTCTTTAATTTTGGAAATCTATGTTCTCCCACTACCATTCAAGAAGTTTTTTAATCTAAAACTGTCAAATGGCTGTGGCTTTGGCGATACTTCCGTTTTTCAGCTGTTTGCATCAATGTTTTAAAACCATAATTTAGCTGAACCAGTGACTGAGTGAACTCATTTGCAACACCAAATCCATCATAAACAGATTTTTACCTTCTTCCTGCAGGAGTAAAAGCATAAAGCATACAGACAGCAATGAAATTTTGAAATCAACAACCAATACTGGTTGCGATACCCTGAGCTATTGTTCTGACCTTCAGTTTTACTGTGTAGAACATGCTTGCATATTTATCCCTTTCTACAGAGCGGGCAGAGCAAATAAAAAATGAAGTTTTCCTGTAGAGGTTTCTAGTGCTTTTTTCTAAAGCTTACTATCACAAGAAAAACAATCACAAGCAGTACAGAAGATGAAAGGCTCTGTGTGCCCTGGATGGACCAGAGCCTGTGTTCCAATGTGCCTGCTGTGCCTCCCAGAGGGGAAGTGAGCAAAACTGCATGGGAGCTGCTCCCTTTTCACCCAGAGCCTTTGAACTCCAGCCAATTAAGAGCTGTTCTATTTCCTCTTCCTCTACTAATGCACTCAGGACATGTATCTGAAAGATTGATGCAATAGACAGGGCAAGAATCTGGATCTTCTGAATGCAAGGTTTACCATGCGTTTTTAGGATTTTATCACTACAGCAAACAAGAATTCGATGCCACACAGAGCAAGCAGGTAGTGGCCCAAAGCTGTTGCTCTTTTTCTCCTCAAGCCTACACTAACACCAATATATATATATTGGATGCAGTTATCTTGTCTTTCAACCTAAGCAGATTGCTGTAACAATCTGATTGTAAGGCAGAACCTCTTACCCAGCTCCATCTTTGGGATACATTTAAATGCAGGTGCCATCTGTGACTCAGACTGCTGCAGAGAGCAGAATCTCTGGCCTGCAGCACTGACAGAAGTCATGGTGGCAAGTTTCCTCTAAGGTACCTCCAATAAATCCTCTCAGGCTGTTAGTCAATAAAGTTAAAGCAGAGTTTTGTCCCTAGTCTTGCTCCTAATTGAGTGGAAGCATCTTATTCAGGGAATAAGAGGAAATAGAGGAAAACTCTAATATAAGATAAATAAATCCCACAGAATACTCTACATCAGGTTGAAATGTAGCCTCTACTCCAGAACAAGCCATAACACTGTCCCAGAAAATGAATTACATGAATTATTATAAATGGTCACTCTGTTTATCTTCACCTCCCTCCCAACATGCACCCAAACTCACACAGGAATTCTACGTAAAGTCCAATTTCAAATAACTTAGAATTGTGGGGTTTGACATACACATCATTAATGCTTTACTACTCAGAGCAAGCAATACTACATACTTGCATTCCATGGACCTGAAAACTGCTCAGTTCTTAATCTTGGAATTTTAACACAGGATCACTGGAAAATTAAAGTTATTCCTTCCCTCTGTTACACAAATGTGTAAAAGCAAAGAGATTTCCTAACAGGAAAATATTCTGCCACTATATTTTGACATTAAGCACCAAAGAATATCAAGTTCATCTTATTTTGTAAAGCATTATATATATCCAGTTTATGAAGGGGAAAAAAAAAAAAGGTTGGGGAAGCCAACAGGTGTTCTAACATTTTGCATCAAATTTCTCTTGAAATAGCAGAGAAATTCATCCCTAAAACACTAACACAGAGGGACAATGTGTATTTTTGATACATCAACCAAACCACTTACTGGAAAGCTATTAATTGTAAATTGAGAAAAAAAAAGTATATAAAATAGAATTCAAAATTACACTTAGTCCTTAAAAATTATGGATCCTGTTTCTCCCTTGTATCAGCTTTGATCTGAAGGAAGATGTAGAGTACAGGTTTGTATCAGAAGCTGCAAGAACTCCTTGTTCTGAAGAAATCTGAAGTGTCTTCACAGCACTAACAGCTTTTAAATCCCATTAGCAAGGCAGCTCTGTGTTACCTATCTCATTAACTGGAACTTCTGAATTTCCAAGTGACCTAGTATTGTCCAGGTGAAGTTTCTCAGTTCATCAGGGGCAACTCAAAGCCTTACTAACTCTGGCAAAAGAAGAATAGGAAAAAGCCCCTATAATTAATGTCCCACCTGAAGGTAGGAGTATTATGCAGAGTTATGAATGACCTGGTTTGGTTTTGGGCTTTTTTTGGTAGTGTGGTTTCCTAGAGGAAGGAGAAACACAATCACACCACATGTCTGTCTACCAAAGTCAGTTTCCAGTAAGATTTAAGATCATTTAATTATGCAGTTTACCAGCCACTCAGTCAGAAACAGTTAACAAGTGCTCAAAGATCCAACAGCCTGCATTGCCTCTACTGGGACATACGATACTTTAGCCCATTAGGGATGTTAATTTTAAATTAAATATGATTAGAGAGGCTACTCAAAAGTGACATTTAATATCTGCTCGCTCCAGACAGCACACTTGTCACCCTGCACCACTAAAACAAGAGGAAGGAGCAATGCTCTTCAGGAGCAAGGCTGAGCTATTCCACCTTGGTGTGTTTACCCAGTACCTTCTAACAACAATTGATTTGTACGTAAAATAGTTTTAACTTGTTTTTCTGTGCATGTTGAAAAGTACCCCCAACCAAACAAAAAAACATCTTCCACCCTATCAATGAGGGAAGACTCATCTCCCACAGAGGTCAGCAGGTCAGCAGCAGGGTGGCCTGCACCATGGGCACTGGAGCACTGCAGATATTGCTGTGTGGAGTTCCTGCTCTCCCACAAAGCCTGAGAGCTGGCAGGGTAAGGGCACTGTGGGCACCATATTCAAAGACATGCCCTTCTTGAAATAATCAAGTTATAACAAAGGTGTTGTCAGAAACATGGAAAAGATGTGCAACCTACACTGAGAAACCACTCTTGTGTAGGAAAATGGCTTAATAAACTGCCTAATACATTTTTTGTCTTTCCTGCACTTTTCAGGCTTTTTTTCCCCAGAGTTCTTTTACAAGCTCTTCCCAGTCTAATCTGCCTGTGGACAAGAATAGCACAGACTGTTCCAAGAGTCTATTATAGGAGTATATCTTTCATACCTCAGCAAAGGTACCAACTGTAACATCCATAAGAGTGAAAGAACCATGCTAACATATTCTCTGCCATTTTACAGTACAGCAATTATCTTCCTGCTGCCAATGCAAGGAGGTGAGCTGGAAGTCAGACCAAGTGGTAATTCTGGTTTGTCTCACTGTCTAGACTTGGCAAAGGCATTCACATCCAAGTTTTAAGGTAGAGCAGTACCCTCAAGGTGTTTCACACTTGAGATGTTTAAGCCTGGCATCAAGCACCCTAAAGTTACCACACACATCAACCTCAGTCTCACATGCCTTCCAACTGAGCACTCCAAATCTGCATGCACATCATAAAATGTTGGGGTTTTCAGTTTCTAAACTTTACCTCCACACTGAAATACAGCTGTTAGACTTCCAGCAGACCACATAGCCAGCCATAACTTCCATAACATAATCTGTAACACATATCACTGAATGGTTGGACATGATGATCTTGGATGTCTTTTTCAACCTGAATGCTTCTGTGAGGATGAGATTTAACAAGTTCTGTCTCATGGGTTTTGGCTTAGGACAGAGCAGGTTGTAGCACACATAACTAGAGATTCCCATATGGACCCTTACAGGAATTTGTACAACATTCATTACCTAAAATGCTTCTCTTTCCTTGGGGCCCGCAGCACTCATGGGACAAAGAGATTCATTCGACTGGAAGTGTACAATGGTGCATCATATTTTCATATCAGTGAGAGGTACACAGAGTACTTTATGCACAGCTAATGCCTAGCTGAGGGGAACTGCAGGATGAAAAACAATGAAAGGTCTAGCTGCAAATGCCTATCACAAACAATGCTGGTGACTTCAGAGGATACACCAGAGAGCAGAGGACAAATGGAATGCAGATGTACTGGTACTCCTCAGTACGACTGAGAGTGCCACAACAGCACTAGCAATATCTGAATTCATTCTTCCTCTTTTTTTGCCCCACATTTAAAATGCCATGAATAAAACTTACTTTTTTAGTTAAGGTTGAAACCTCAACAGCCGACAGGGACACAGATTAATTTGTTCCAGTAGTGCCCGAAAAAACCCCAACCAATGTCTTTGCAGTAATAAAAACTGAATGCAATCAAATATCTGATTTGATCAGCTAAACAACACACCAGAACAGCAAAGAACTCTGGCTGTTGTCAGTTTTTATCTTCCCCCATTTTTATTAGAAAAAGAATTGTGAATAAGTCTCACAATACATTAATAACATTTCTATATTTCCTGTACACAACTGCAGCCAAGACTACTTAGGACAAAACCTTATTTAAACTGCATTTACACTATTTCAGCTTAGGGTTCTCAAAAGCAACCAAAGCAAGCACAGAAAGGCAGGTACACTTATTTCCACAAAAATATACTAGTTGGAGAGGAAGAACCTTTTTGTTTGGTATGGGGACATTTTGCTCTCCTGGTCAGCTATTAAATATAGCTCAGCAATCAAAACAGCAGCACAGATCAGCAAACACACCCCAAGATATTAAGGCCAGAACAGACCAGAGAGGCTGATCTTATCTGATGTGCTGCACATGTACAGCATGGCAATTTCTTCACAAAGGTCAGCCTAAGCTGGAATTCCATTTTGTTCCCCAGAAAGCATTTTTGCCTTGATTTAAAGATTTTAATAGAGGGATGTTGTGGATTCTCCATAAATCAGAGATGACAATAATGAACTAACATAATCAAAAAAGGCCAGGTGCTATATTTTTCTTCTATGAATTGAGCCAGTTGATCTGTAGTGTTTAACCTGCTTAGATTAACAACTCTCTAGCCTCATAAATGTCTCCTGTTTTTAGGTATCTGCAGATTACAAGAAGCTACTTAGACTGATAATCTTCAGAGTTTTGTTGTAAAGTATCTTTTTTTTCACTCTTGAAACAATTCTTGCAGTTTCTTTAAAGAACGCTCAAAACTTTCCAGTTTTCCAGCATTCCGAATTCCAGACTCACTAATGCTACATTGGGAGACTAATACTCCTAACTCACAGTACCCTCCCCATACTCACCTGCCCCAAAATCTTTTGAATACAACCCTACAATGGGGTTCAAATCACTATCCTCATGCCTCTTTCACAACAGCCACTTTATGGGACATACCTATCATTTATGTTCTCTGTTTCCAGATGGTGGAACTTAATTTTTACATCCTATAATTTTCTTTTACTTTTTTTTTAAACTGTATTGAAACAACACTACTGGGTTTGGTAGCTTACTAGAAAACCTTGGACATGTTACTGCACTTCAAAGATGGAAATAAGGACACTTAACCTAACTTCTGCTCACCTTTACATATTATACAGGATACAAAAGAATCAATTCCAGCAAGGACACACAGTTTCCTATCAGTGACCTATCCATTAATCAGCAAAGCAACAGGTAAAACACATTGTTTGGGTAATCTGTATATTTTACCTGTAATAGTATTTTGCTCTAGACACCGAGGATACTAAACCATAAACATTGGCAGTGTAAGAGCTCTTACACAGTCACACCAAACATGTGGCAGCACTGCATTCTGTTTTTGTGCCATCCTGTTTACAAATTCAAGACATACATTTTAGGAGTTTACAGTTTAAAAAAGTTAGTAATTGGTATGCTGGGAGCCCAGTTAGGCCTTACTTGCTCCCACCTCCAGTTTGTCAGACTTCAGAATTTGAAATGAATTATTGCACCTTTCACAGCATCAGAGATACTCCTTCACAAAAAGGAGGAAGACAGCTTTCAAGTCAATATTACAAGGACAATTGGCTTCAAGGATATAAATTAAAGATGAAATGCAACAGACACAGCAGCAAAAGGTTTCACACCATGCAAACATAATGACTGCTCAAGAATCCCTTGCAATCAGAAAGAAAACACTTCTTTCTTATGGTCAAGCTGACCTGCCATCTCATACCTCTGTTACATTATGTGTGATTACCCATTTTCTTACAAAACTGTCCAGAAGTCAGAGCTCAGCTTTTGTCAAACAGTGAATAGCTGAATTTCTTTCTGTTTTCAAATACCAAGCTGTCAGCTACAGGCAATTTCCAAGCTCATCAGTAAAATGTCTTTAGCACCATAATTTAAAAAAAACCCTCACTTTTGTTTCATAATTAACATCCTACAAGTAAAAGCAGTGCAATCCCCTGTACATGAAAAGAATCAGAAGTAAACCATTTACTCTCTTCAAAGAACTTAACGACTCAATTATTTTTCCAAGACAAGGCAGGCAAAGTCTAAAGCTCACTGTTATCTCTAGAAGATTAAAGTAACAAATCAAAGAATACTTATTCTTTATCATTCTTTATAATCATTATCCAGAGCTTCATCTCATTGTTAAAGGTAAATGACAGGCCACATTGTAGAGACTCATGCTCCTGTTCTGCCTAGAGCCAAGATAGGCCAATCCAAACCCTGAGCTATGGGAAAATGATATCAGAGGCACTTCTACAGCTATTTCATACCTATATATAGAGAGAGATCTACATCTATCTCTATATAAATAAACATATATATATATATATATGTCTTCCCGTCCATATCTTAAATTAGAAAAGCCTGAAAACCAGGTGGATTTTGGTCAGTGAACTCCCCAGTTCACTTCAGATTTCTCTTCCGGTAAGGAACAAAAATATTTTGGCCTGATTCAACTTGATCTATTTCTATTTTGCTGCTAAACCATGCTCGTTATTTTCAGAACATTAACATTTGCATTGCATCCTCACTATCTGGAATCTGTAACTCCTGGAAATGTGGCATCCAGTTTTCCAAAAGTAGCACAGCATTATTCTTACCAACCAGGAATACATACACAGACATTAAGGCTACATTCATGGATCTCCCAAAGGGCTTTAGTACCCTAAAGATTACATTTTTTCTTTAAAGGAGGTCTCTTACACACTCATCAGGGTGCTGAACAACTGCATATTGGGAGACATTCATCACATATCCCACCACTCATCCAAATCCATCTGACCATGGTCATCAAAACGCTCAATTGACAAAAGGAAGAAAACAATCTCAACCCTTGGAGCTCCTGAACCTGCAAACAAATTTCCACTCAGTCTTGAGAGATGGCAGGCACACAGGCAGTCCTTGCATTACCAACTGGGCCCCACTGACACTTCCCACCCTCAGCTCAACATGGCATATCCTGTGGGCATGGGTGACTAGGGGAGTACCTGCAGAGAAATATAGCCTTGTTAGGTCTGTGAGCCATCCAACTTGGATGGCTTGTCCTGTGCAACTTATCATCACATCATTACAGGCTACCTGAATAGAAACATCAAGAAAAGCTGTTAAGGGATCTTTTAGCTCTGTATCAGTTTTGCACATACCTTAAATTTACACAGGACAGAGAGCTCCCACCAGGCAAGACTCACATTTTCTGGTGTTCCAGAGCAATTCAGCCCAAAAAAAGCGACACTTCAGTGAGGGCATGGTAGACAGAAAAGGGAAGGGAGTTGCTGTAGCTATAAAATGGCTCAAGCCTTCACAACATGTTACAGATCTAAAGGTACAAAACTGAGGTACATTGCTCCAGCAATGGTGTTTGGATTTTCTGTACTGTTTAAGACTATCACAGGGCAAATGTGACCAGCATCACAACACCAACCTACAGCACCACAGCTTGCTGCTTTTCTCTCCACAGCCCCTTCTGTACCTTAGCCTTGCCTCCACACCATTCCTGTAGTGACACCTCCCTCTCACTCTCAATTTGCATTTTAATAACCCAGAGAGCCCACCTATATTTTGCTATCACCTAAATTTTACAGGTACTCTGTACAGTCTGGATTTACTCTAACAGTGCCTGGGATGTCAATAAAAATAAACTGCAAATTGTGGGGTTAGTTTCTTTGTTTCTAGACTTAACATTTGACTCTTAAGAGCAATCCAAGGTGGGCAGACCCTCTGAAATAAGGGTAAGCAACCTTTCTGCTGGAGCTCTGCAGGGCAGGATGGACAGATGCCTGGGGCAGGAAAAGAAAGGCTTCAAGGAAGCTGTTGGGAGCACTGCTGCCAATCTTCAGTAGTCCTGCAACTCTCAGTTCACCTGGTGGTGCTCACAAACATAGTTCCATCTCTCCACACTCTCTCAGAATACTTTTATCCCAGATGAGACCATTTCCACATCATGTTCCTATTATCAGGATCATGAAAGCCAAGCAGGTAAGTACAATAGCACCACTTCCCTTCACTTTCTTAATCTAAAAAGTAGACCCATGTTTAAGAAATCAGATAGGAAACAGCTGACCTCAACTGCTGTGTTTCCAGTTGTTGGTACTTACTCAATTTTATTATTAACATGATAATCTCTTTTGAAAAATTTAAAAAATGAGATTCAACCTGCAGACCACGGAGTCAGGCAGTTAAGCTGTAGCAATTCACCCACCACCAGGTATTTTTTATAATACATGTTGTAAGTAATTAGTCTACTTACTTTTTCTTTTTCTTTCTCCAAAGAAAAATACCATGAAAAGCAATAGCCAGATGACAGATTTGGACATATCAAAATTCTTTAAAAACCACAAATGCATTTTGCATATAATGCATTTCTCAGAAATGATACAAAATGCAAATGGTACTGAAATTTCTTAAGTGAAATGCTTCAGCCCAGAAGCTGCCTGCCACTTCTCTGATAGCTATTTCTTTGTCGTTATCAGGTAAGTTGTTTTGACAGTTTCACTTCTGTGTTGACTATAAATCTGTGAACATTTCATGGATGACTGAACTGGAACAACTATCAACAATATCCATCAGCTTGGAGCATGAAGATTTAGCCATGGTCCAATAGCTAACTGCAAACCTGTATGAGTCAAAGTGCTGAAAACCTGTATTTATTTTACACTGTGTAATTCATTTGGATTTTATAAAGTAACTGTAAACTACCTGACTAAATTAACAATGTATTTCATGAGCTGCATTTAAACAAAAAGGAGACAGCTCAAATGTAGAAAAGAGGAAGGAAGAGCTTTCTGAAAATTAAACTGGAACAAGAGCAAAAACTCTTACAGGTCTCCACGGAGTGCTGTTTCCTTACACCAAACCATTAGCTTTAATTCATGTTGCTGTTTAGTTCCTGCCATGGAAAAAGTCACACTCCTGTCTCAGTACAGGCGATGCCTGAGGAGCAGCTGCTCTGGTAGCTCCTGCACTTCCAGCCTGTGACAGAGAGCAGCTGATAGATTCCTGCCAAGGAATGATAAAGGAGTGCCCTTAGACAACCCTCTGCAGCTCCTCACTCCACATTCTCTGAAAGATGCCTCTGCTTGAACAGCCTGACCCTACGTGGCAATCACAGCTGGCATCTGAAATATGAGATGGAACGAGCACCTGGCATCTTGGTCCTTTCCACGGCTTTATTTGCAACTGCTGGGTGTTCAGGCACAGACAGCAAAGAGCACCTCTGCACAGGACATAACAGCTGCCAGTATCTGCAGCTCAACAACACAGCAGGGAGCCTGCCAAAAGATGTTTTAGAAAAAACTGCTTTGCAGAACAGGGGAAGGTTGGAGGCAGGAAATATATTCTTATCTTTAGAGAACTTCCAGCTAATTTGATTATATGTCTCTGTTTCACAGTATAATTGACTATCTCTAAATCTCAGACAAGTGCTGCAGGCAGGGAAGAACAATTAACTTCTTTATGAGCTTTGAAAAACCAACACAGTTTAAATAATTTAGGCTACTTAAAAATTAACTGCAAAGGATGAGAAGAGAGTGAGGAGTTTGTCAGGTTTATGTATCAGCATTTGTCTGTAGGACCTAAGACAGCACAGTTAACTCTAGATGAACACTAGATTCAAATAACGCTGACAGCTCCTGTGACTAACGACATGGGATGAAGCCAGGCTCAACAGATACCTCTAATCACCCTCAAAAGACAAGATATTCATTGCTACATATTTACTAGATATCCATCTAGGAAGCCACACACAGGATACTCCCAAGTTTCCTTTTCAGACATAGCCCCAACTACATGCAGAGTTCTTTTTTTTGGTGTATGTGCTTATACCTCTCATGCTTGTTAGATTTATGAACCCCAACATCCACTGCTTAGGCAAGTTATACAATTTTAATTCTTACATTTTTCCTCATAAATTAATCTATACAGCTCCTACCAATTTACTGCTTCAGAGTTCTCTTCAAAGACCACTGTCTTTATAACATGAACACTAACATAATATTTCAACTCCTGTAGTACCAACACTCTTCTTCCCTTGTTCCCTGAAACAATTCCTCCTACACATGCAACACAACTATACTGACATTTCCTACCACCCTAGCATATTCACAGGGATTCCTCACTTAAAACCTTTATTCAGGAGTGCCAAAATTCAGTGGGTTTCCTCACAAGGAGATGGGGAAGAGCATGGCAAAGGTTTTACATTCCTCTTTTTCTTTTGACCAGCAATTTTTTGTCTAGTGCTGAGATAATGCCAAGTGAAATGGAGTATCAAGTGACTTCAAGTTTAATTTATTACAACAAAAATTACAAAATAAACCCTATGTTAATCTCAATAAATAATAATCTCACTTTTTAGGTGTCTTTCAGATTCTCTCTCAACTTCTATGCCATTTGATTTCAGTGGGACACAAAAGGAATTTACAGTTATTAATCTCTTTTATCAAATGGCTCTGTTTTCAGCACCAGTGAGACAGCACAGCCTGGAAAAAAACCAAAACTGTCAGCCACTTCAGAAATCATCTTGTGTTCTGCCTTTGCAAAACATAAGGTACACATAAGCACAGTCTCTCTATTCAGCAGCAGCTGCAGGGTGATGTTGGCAGCTGTGTTAAGGCAAAGCAAGTGTTGCTCCACTGCTGCTGCTCTTCCCCTTCCATGTAACACAGATTCTGGTCCTCTGCAGGCACATTAAGGACTGCAGTCCAGAGGGAAAAGCCAGAGTGACCATAAGGGGGGCTGGGAAGGAGGACAACATCAAATGAAGCCATCAAACTCAGGACCATACCTGCAAAAGTCATGTATGACACAGAGAGAGGCCTTGAGTGATCAACGCAAATTCAAAACTTGGCCCTATACCAGCCACTGTGAAGAAAATGATCTCTACCCCACATGAAACCAGCTGTGCTACACCAACTCTATAGCTCAAGCAGAAACTTGTTTTCTGGTGATTCTCAATAAATACTCAATGTATTCTAGTTTCTTTCTTAAAGGAACTGGACATTAACTGTTCTTGCTCAAGAAGCAGGACACTTTGCAGCCACTTCCCTGGGAACCTATGATCCATGCATGGTTTATTACCTCATTACAGCAATGGCTGAAGAAAAATGAGACTCTAAGAGCTGTCTGCTGCTGGTAAATATTTAACTACCAGAGCCACGCCAACAGACTTCTCAGCTTGATTCTCCTTTAATTTACTTCAGAATCATGCTTTCCTCATCCCTTATGGCCTGAAGCAGAGAGTGTATCATATTTAGCACCTTTCTCCCCAAGGATGTGAACAAAGCCTACTAATACATTACGATAGCATTTACTCTGAAATGAACTTCAGTCACTCCTATATCTTCAGATAAAGAATCATCTGAATGTTTGCTCTACACTTGTTGCTTTATGAGCTTCAGCTTTACAGATAAGAAAACTTTTCCCAACTTTAACAGAGGGAGAGAACCATGCTTAGCCTCAGAAATTGTTTGAAGGAGACAGAGGGGTGGCATTTCACAGTTATGGATGAAGTGTTGTCCAGCTGGGCATAGACCAGGGTGAGGAAGGGCAGATGTGGAAAAAGTCATCAGGCAATTCCAGGGCCCAGTAGCTAGAGGAAAGACAAGTACCCAGCGCAGAGCAGCTGCAACCTTTCCACCATTCTGAGGATGCAAGACAAGTCCTGGCCACTCTCTGTTCCAGCTTCCAGGCCCACAGCTCCTCCACACAGCAAGAACTGCAGGAACAAGGCACCTCCTTCTCTAAGGAGTTTGAATGAGAGTGGCTGTCATTCCAACTATCACTTCTCCCTCTTCTCTCTCTCTTTTTTATCTCTTCAGCCTGTTAGAATTACACTTAGCATATCCAGATGTCCTTAGGAAAAAGAGTCAGTTGAATCCTCTAAAGCTCTGGTACTCAGGTCAGCATTCAAAACTGAAAGGAAATCACTGAAGCAGCTCACAGAAAAAAACAGCCAGTAAAAAAACCCTAAAGCTGGAGTCACAGCATCCTAACTAATATGTAAATCTATTTGTTAAGAAAATTGACTACATTCATAAGGATTAGAATGCTACACAGGCATCAGATCCAAAGGGCCAATAGGAAATACACTTCTGAACACATCTGTGAGTCCAAGCAACATTGCAATTTCTTTTTATGCCTTTTATGTGCCACTGCAAAGATAGTGTTAGCGTTCAGAAACACAATCACAAGAGTGATTATATGTTGGTGCTTTTATTAAGAGCTCTGGGTGTCAGGGGTATTCAACCCAAATCTGACTCCGACCATACATTCAGGATGAACATCTTTTATATTCTATTGTTATATAACTTTCATGTTAATTATTAAACTTATATTGTTCTATTGTATACATAGATTTCAGCCAAGCATGGCTTCTCGTGGCTCCCCCTTAAATTTCTAACATAGTTTCTCATGATTCTTCTTATGATTATACAATTATATTTAATTACTAAACAATCATCACATCTAACAATTGTATCATTTATCATACTGCTTAAGCAGGTGCAATGATCTGGCAAAACACAAAGCCTAACATTTTCAGAGTCTATCTTTAACATTTTCCAGGGCTCCACTATCAATAGGACAAAGCAGGTATCTTTCATAGCTCTGATTTTCAGCAAAAAGCTCTAGTTAGACTGTTTTCAGCAGAGAAAAGTTGATAGCTTTAGTTTTTTTAATGAGGATTTCAAAGATCATTTATTTCTGTAATTCCAGCTCAACTGTCACCAGCACAATTATAAGAAGAGTAATGCCAGGACTGCACTCCCAAATATACCTTCAGATCTATGGCAAGCAGCAGGTCTCATTATTATACCAGCTGCTTTATTTCTGTATTCCACTAAAAATATGAGACTCACACAGCAGGCATTTTATGAGCATGAGTTAAATTTGCTTTAGCATTACTAACAACAAAACAGATGATTATGTTGCATTTGGCAAGGAAAAACAGCTTCCAGTTTGACCTCTGTCCCTTCTACAAAGTAGACATCAGCATCCCATGGTGCTGGTGCCATCAGAAGTGCTATGGCTAGTGCTGCAGGCCATGCTGGCAGGCTGGTACTGGGCCAACATCCCAGTGCATCCAGAGTCCCCATCAGCCCCCAGCTCCTCACTCACACGGCTCTGCACTGAACAGAAACTGAGAGCCACTACCACATGTAGGGGCAAGATATTGCCAATTAACTGGCTGGCAGCATCCCTCTTCTTTGAGAGACAGCACCTCTGGCTTCCACTAAGCACCCATCAGAATTCTTAACCTCTGCCTTAGAAAAAGACAATTTGACTTGCCAGAAGAAAACCTGACATGCTATTCTTGACAAGCTGCTCACCTGGATTCACAGCATCGCTGAATAGATGTGGTTATAGTGTCCAGCTGGCTGAACAGCGCATTTAGCTCTTGCCTCTGTAATTAAGAACTTAAAGATGCAGTTATGTATTTTTAAAATGTTTTCACATTAGCTCTGCTAAGGCACTGTAAGCATTAAAAAGCACTTACTGATATAGCTATCATCAGGAAACATCTCTGCAAAGACAAAGGGTATATTTCTGTGTGAGTGTCTTAGCTATTACTGCTGGCTCAGAAGTATCTAATTAAAAAAATCCACTAAACTTTTTTTCCCCATTAATTAAAGTCATTAGCTGCAATACAGAAAATGATAAATGAATAGACATGGAATACGTTTCCCAGAGAAGCTATGGATGCCCCATCCCTGGAAGTGTTCAAGGCCAGGCTGGATGGGGCTCTGAGCAACCTGGTCTAGTGGAAGGTGTCACTGTCCATGTCACAGGAGTCAGAATTAGATGATCCTTGAGGTCCCTACCAACCCAAACCATTATATGAATCTATGATGATAATATGCTATTCTAAGTAATTTAAGCTTAGAACTTTCAAAGTAAACAAATAATGTCTCCTGCTTGTCAAAGTGGCCACAAAAAAGATTTGTAGTATAGTTATAGCAGCAAAGCCTCTTAGTAAAGCAATAGTTCATATGTACAAAACAGGTAAATAATTACACTGATTGTTTTTCCTTCAAACTAAGATTAACACCAGTTCCTTGGCTTTTTTCCAAATCTAGGACTTTGAGTGTTTGTTACATGTTTCAAAAGGTATAAATTTCACATTTTTTTATTTATAATAAATCATGCTAGTACAATTTATTGACTTCTGTTATGTAGGAGAGGCTGAACACTAAAATTGAAAGTATTTTTAATTTTTGAATGAGACCAAAAATACTTTGACAGAAAATACCTGAAAAAATACCAAAGCAATAATCAAACTTCCTTTATTGTAAAATCCATTTGATGCTGAAACCCATTCCCTTCTGAAAAAACACCATTCACATTCAGTCAAGTCAATCTTTAACTTAGGTCATTACTGCTGACCAAGTTAAAAAATCAAATTAAAAAAGTCCAATCCCAAAGAGTAAAATATATCCATTGGCAAGTCATTGACACACACACACTCCAAATCTATTTATGTCAGCCCTTCTGTCATTGCTTGTTTACAGGATAAGAATCTCAGTTTTTATAAAAGAATGTATTATCCTTTGATTGTGAAAGATCTTGGAAAAAACCCCACTATTCAAATTGACCTCAAAGGATCAAATCTCAGTGGAAGGCAAGTACAAAGAACCACAGTATTTTATTTAGCAGATAAGTGCCTAAAGTTTCTGAGAAGCTATGACATTAAAGAAAAATACGCACACACAAAATATTCAAGGAGCTGTTTGCCATCAAGTGACTGAAAAGGACACAGACAACATCCATTGGCAGAAATAGAGAGGAAAAAGGTTTCTGTACCTTATAACCTGCTGTGGTTCAGACTTTTTTTTTTTTTGTTTCTGTTACCTTGGAAATTTGTCACTTGGACAAAAAGCTGCATCCTGAGGCAAGAGCCTCAAACAAGCTCTGGCTCACTGCTCCCCAGCCAGTGACTAGGTGCACATACATGCCCCCCACACAACACAGAAGGGTTTCTGGTCCAGGTGCACCATCACACTGAGAGGCTGCACACTGCTTCCAGGTTCACAGCTAGCCTCTCCATATGGACAGCTTTTTCTGGATATTGCAGCCCACTCAGAGCAAGACACAATGAAAAGCATAATCATGCCCACAGAGCCCAATCTGCATATCCAAGACCATCTGCAATACAAAAGCAGATACCCAGGACTATTCCATCTCACCATTCTTCTCAGCAAAATGGAGAAAATGGCATTAGCCAGGCTCTCAGACTGTCTTGTTGCTTTGTTGTCAGGAAGAAAGACAGTGGGAGCTGACCTGAGTTCCCCACAGCCACACAGTAAAAGGATCCTTGTAAATCTTTCTCACATTATAAAACTTCTTGAGAAGAATGCAATCTGCAGAAGCTACAGCAACATATTGAGTCCTAAGGGCCTTTATTATGAGCATTTTCCCAGAGTAAAAAATATTGTCTGGATGACTTATTAAAAGTCTACAAAATTAGAAAAAATACTTATCAACAAAAAGTAAGGAATAGAGACTCATAACCACCTTGGCAACATGTCACCTTGGAAGAAAGTACAAGGGAAAATCAAAGTCTCTTTGATACCACAGAATTTCAGTGAGATACAGTTTCTCAGTGTTCCAGTTCCAAGAAAGAGGATTTGATATGGATAAATAAACATTATAAAAACCTCTTTCCTCACCTGAGACTGATAAGTATCTGTAGGTTGTTTCCTCCTTATGTTTATTTTCTTTTACTCTCTGAATGAGTGAAACTCAGTTTAAGCCCTATTGCCATGTTTACATGTTGCTGCTGCAGGCTCTGAGGCAACATGCAAACACTACTGAAATTTAAACAAAAGTATTAAGTAACACTATCAAAAATAACTTAAACAAGAAGGGATAGTCTGAATAGTTAGTTCTGCACTGGTCAGGGGTTATAAATACCACAAAGTGCATGTTACAGTAGACAGAGCACATACTACAACCAACCAGCAAAAACGTAGGTGAACTGCTCAGTAAATATTGATAGTCTGGGCTAAACATAAGAGTCCATTAATTCTGTGTTTTTACAACTGCCTTGGAGTAAGCGTTGTTCCACATTTCTCTCTCTCTGAATATGTGCTGTTTGGCTTCAAACATATTTCCCTCAAGTCACACACACACTGGATTTTTCTGCTTCCATCAGTGCAGGGCAGACAGGGAGAGGAGTATGAAAGCAGGGAACAAAACCAAAGTTCCTCCAACTGCAGCTTCCCCCTGAAGAGGATCCCTTGAGAACACCAAAAGCACATCATGACCCCAGCACAGGCTGGGCAAGCAGCACTGCAGGGGTGTCACCTCACCCCTGAGCAAGGCTCTGAGCTGCCCTGGAGTGAAAGAGCAGTGAGGTGCCTGGAGCAGGAGCTGGAGGCACACTGAGGGCCAGCTGCAGTGGGCTGGGCTGTTCCTGTGGGCAGCAATGCTAAGTGTGATAAACTGGCATAGGGATTTTTTTTTAATTTTAAATGACACACACTTTAACTTCTACAACAGCAAGGGAGGCCCTATGACACCAGCAGACAACTGATTTAAATAGAATATGCGACCTGCCAGCCCAGTTTTGAGTCTGGCTGCAGATAAAATAAAAAAACAGCAGATAAGGTGGATCCCCTGTCAGCTCCAGGCCTAGGAATAGCTGCTGGCTGACTCCCAGAACTTTGCACTGCTTGTGCATATGGAGTATTTCAAATTTGTGCCATGGAAATACATTATTATTATTATTGTCTTGCACACTTGCAGGTAAGATTAACTTGTGCCACAGCAGCATGCACTGACCTATGAAGCAGCACATTGCTCCCAGTTCCTTCTAGTGGGTCTTGCTGGTCTGACTGCTGCCACAGGGTGCTGTGTAATTTTCTTAAGAGTTCAAGTCCTTGAGCTGGGGAATTGCTCACCCAAAATCTAGAATCAGAGGCACCACAAAGGTCAAAAGCAGTATCTAGGGGCTTGAATTCTAAATGTCATATGACATTCAAAGTTTTTAGCAGTATATCAATACTCTACATGGGCTTTTTTTTTTAACCTGTTAATAGCTTTTGATAGCTTCTACCTTATTATGTACCTTTATGCAGTTACTTCTTTTATTAGTTATGAGTATTCCTAAGTTCCACAAAATCTTTTTTATCACACATCAAGAAAAGAATTAACTACTGATACTTAATGCCAAGTGAGACAAGAAGAGCTGTAATTGTTAGCAGTAGAGAATCCGGTTACAAGGTCTTTCTTCCCAACAACCCAGAGCTGTATTTGTATTAGAATACCAGTGAGATCACAGTTTTCATCTGCTGCCTCAGTGGGATCCCCCAAAACAGTCACATCCCTGTTCATGAGAAAAGCTGACATGGCTATTCCAGAAGGAGAAGTAACCAGGAACTCACAAGGAAACAAGCTACAGATTGTGCAGCATTCTGAAATGCTGAAGAATGGCACCACTGTGAGGGTTTGCACAGATTAGAGTTGGATCAGGGTCTGATCTATAGCAAAATAGATGCATTTTACACTTCCACTGCCATGCAGAACAGCTTGGGGTCAATACTCCAAGGAGCATGCATGGTTCAATAGGTATAACTCAGTTTTACAGCCTGGGTTATTTGACATCTCTTTAAATTACTCCAGCTCAGTTGTATTTCCAGTGTGCTTAAAGCCACAGGGCACTGCACGACCAAGCCTGAAACATCAGCCTTCAAACTGCAATCTTCTAAGTATGCCTGATTTTATTTTACCAGAAAGACTACAAACACTGAGTACACACCTTCAGCTTCTGACAGAAGCACACAGATGTAAGTATAAATTATATTTTTATATCCTTTGGCTTATCAAACTCTATGGCATCAGATAAATAATGTTACTGAAAATCACTATAATAAAAAATACTGAAGAATGATCTCACACTCAAGAGATTAAAATGGAAAAAATGACAGACAATTCAGTACAGAAAATTTCAGTCCCTGCACATGAAATTTGGACTAGCCTCAGCTCTGCAAAAAATAATAGTGTTACCTGTCTCACAAAAAAACCCCTTTTGACTGAAATCCACTGCAGCTACCTGAGAAAGTGTACCAGTCAGAACTGACTGCAAAAGATGCTGCTGTGGTACCAATGCCTGGGAACATATTCTGGAAGAATCTTGTCTCAAAATTTTTATTATAATTTTCTTTGTTTAAGTGAATTTCAACTCATCCTACAGCAGGTCATTTCCCAAGTCAACCGAGGGCAAAATCCCCAGGAACCTCCCCATTTTCAGCCCTCACTGCCTCTGTGTGGGGCACCTTTAGCAAGGCTTAAGCCTTGCAGTATTACAGTAAACAGATTATGGCTTTAAAACACTTTTCAAAACCAACCTTTGGCAAACTGCCAAAAGGTGTGCCACAAACACATGTAACCTGATGCCTTAATAGTTCAGGACCCATCTGGAAGCAGTTTTTGGGAAAGCACTTGTAGAAACCCAGGATATTGCCAGCAGCACCTAAGATT
Source organism: Agelaius phoeniceus (assembly GCF_051311805.1). Taxonomy (NCBI): domain Eukaryota; kingdom Metazoa; phylum Chordata; class Aves; order Passeriformes; family Icteridae; genus Agelaius; species Agelaius phoeniceus. The sequence goes on from NC_135268.1 coordinate 27,049,917, forward strand.
AAAAGAGAATGCATGAACTAAAAGCAAAGTCCCATCTAACAGTCCCATCTAAAATGATTCAACCCTATACTGTATTTAGTTACTGAGCACAAAAGCTCCTCACCTAAGAGCTCCAAGGACTTGATTCAGTTTTCCTGTTTCAACACAGCTGTGGCCATCCAGCAGACAAATGAAAATGGGAAGGCAGGAAAGACCTACTCACCCTCTGGCTGCAGAAAAAAGTGATTGTTCAAGATCACTATTTGCTGTGTCTGCATTCCCTCCCTTCCCAAATTTAAGAGACTTCCTGCCTTTAGTTAAAAATACTAGCATGTGTATTGCTCTGGAAAAGTATTTACAGAGCTGCGGGAAGTCCTGATCTCAGCGTGAACTTTAAAAACTGAGTCTGTCTTTTAAGGAACTGGCAGCTTCCTGGTAGTTTTATCTGGAATTTTCAAATTCTGAAAAGCTGGATTGAGAGGAGGAGAGGGGCCAATAAATTGAAATGTATCCACTGAGAAGCGAAGATAAGCTCCTCACTTTGCCATTTCATAAATATCTCTTCTACCTAAAGCACATCAGCTATGCAGATCAGATACACAGCTCTTACAATACAACTGTGAAAAGCAGCTGCCTTTAAGTTCCAACTGTTTCATCTATGTTAAAAGTGTCAAGTATTTACCTGAGCCACTGATCAAGATCCTTGACTTCCAACATTTAGCTGGCTCAGTATCACCAGCCTTAGGTCCAGCATTCAGGTCAGCAAGACCACTAACTTCAGCTTCTCACATAGCATTTCTTTATTACAGATATATAGCTTCTATTTGGTTTATATTTTTGTATTGTAAAGAATTCTTTAAGCTTATTTCCTTGTCTAGGGAAGGGCAGAGACAGTATCTGTAGGAAACAAAGCTGAACTACTTTGTGGTTATGCACTGGGCTTGCCACCTTCTCAAAACACTTTTAGACAGTCCAGGCCATCTTTACTGCAATTAACCTGTTAAAATCACATACCTCAGGCTAGCCAAAACCTGTGCCCCACTCCCAGATGAATCACCACCTCAGTTCCCAGCCTCTGCCTAGCTCAGCCTGGAGATTATCCCACTGCTACTGCCACCCTCCCTCCATCCCTGTGCATCAGGGGCCACAGCTACAAACCCACCCCCGTGCTAGGTCTGCCCCTGGATCAGGAACCCTGTGCTGGCCATGTCCTCCCTGAGGGACTCCAGCCTACAGGGGCTGGCTGGGGAGCACCTCAGGCCACAAAGGCTCCTAGAAGAGTGAAAATGCTTCTGTGCCTCAGGGGCCTGGCACCTTTATGCTTCTATTTAGAGCAAACACATAAAGGTGTTTTACAAAAGCATTCCTACCACAGACAGCACAGTGGAAAATGCTCACAGCTGTGCAGTCACAGGCAGAGAGCAGCTGGTTCAAACAGCAAGTACAGAGTATAAATAACAAACAGTTTTCATGAGAAGGTGCAGAGAGGGTCAGGTCAGGCCCTAGAAAAGGGAAACCTCGAACAAACCCATAGGAATGTTGTTCTGTGAACAGTACGGCACAAGCACTTCAAGCACAACCAGCGACCACACTGCACAAATAACACTCATCTTGGAGCAGAAGACTGGAACAGGTTGCCCACAGAGGCTGTGGACTCTCCCTCACTGGAGACATTCAAGAACCATCTGGATGCAATTCTGAGCCATGTGCTCAAGAATGTCCCTTGTTGAGCAAGGAGGCTGGACCAGATGACCCCCTGTGGTACCTTCCAACCTTTAACATTCTGTGATCTTTCCTCACCACAGCACTCTGGCCAAAGTGATATCCTTGTGATATATGGAGTTTGATTTGCCAGGAAGAAAAGCAATGTAATTTTTCTTCCACTCTGGCAAACATACAATACACTTAAGGATGCTTCTGTGATCTCTAAATCAATTTGTAGTCTCTTTAGTTTTAGGTAACAATGGAAGATGCTGGGAAGCTGAAACTGCTGTCTACTTTGCAGATAAACAAAATACTTCTTAAAAGAAGACAGTTTATTTCTCTCCATCTGACAGGAATGTGAGGACTGAAGTAATTTTGATCAAAAATGACGAGATAGTAAATGTGAAAACAACTGCTTCAAAACTGTTTTCAAGTTGTTCTAAATCTGAAGGAAAAAAGTAAATTATATCTTGCCTGTGTGTAACGTACTCAATTTTTCTGTCCCTTTGAAGATGCACTGCCTGTGCTCATGATGATAAATTCAACTTTGCTAAAGGTATAAATGTCACATTTATAGAGTAAACATCTTTCTTCCATTTCCATTTGAAGAAGTACTGAGTATTTCCTGATCACTAAGGGGAGGTTGTGCTTGCCAGTCCTCATCACACAGGCACAAAGCCTTTTGTTTATCCATGCCCTGACTGCTGACAGCTGACAGTGGCCGGCCTACACCCAGCCTCACTTGAACAAAGGAGAATTAGTTCATCCTTAGTAGGCAGGCAGCCAAACAATGTTCATTTTAACTTCTCTTCTTCAGCTGCTGTGCTACAGAGTCATTCTGACATGAGGGATTTATTTCCCTAGCAATGGACCTGATCTTCAGAGTACAGATCCATGCTTTCCCAACATCTGGATGGCAGGAATTTCTAGGGAGCCAGGACTCAGGCATGAGCTGAGAATGGAACATGTACAACAAATAACCTGCAGGCCTGAAAATTGTCCTTCTCCCAAGCTCCCTATGCAAGTTCACAGAACAGTTAACTTCAATTCTTTGCTGGGCTGCTTAGATCTGCTCTGAGATACAGAAACAACAAAGGGAGTCATCATATGAATGGCAGAAATGACCTTATAAAAAGCCACCTCTTTCCTATGCAAACCTAATGACCAGGCTATTATTCAGTATCCTGAGAACAAGACAGAGAATGAGACAGAAACACAGAGAACCTGCCTCTCCCTTTCATCTTTCTCAAAAAGAGCAAAAGAGATAAGAAACCAACCCAGAGCAAGAGCTGCTGATACATGCCCTTAACAGACACTTAGTTAACATCATATTATAAAAAGGCACAGAAGTGACCATGAAACATCTCAGAAGAGTTTAGTGCCTTCTCAGATGTAGGGACTTCCCTACCATGAGCCACCCAATGAGAAATTCACCTTTGATGCTGTTTTCTAAGAACATCTTCAGGATGAAGATGATCCTAAAGAGAGCAAGCCCAACTCAAGCACAGCTACTCCACTCATTTTTCTTCAATCATTCTGCCTCAGTGGCAAGGGGGAACTGAATATTTTGCTGTTTAACTAGATATTGAGAACAGGTGTGCTGTTTGCTTCCTCTCTGATGCCAAAAGTCTCACAGTGTAAGGAGGACTTCCAGAGGAGAAAGCCTCAGTACAAAAAAAGCAAAAACCAAAACACAAACAAACATCTCTATTTCACTTTCCCTCTTCTCCTATCCCTTCAGAAATTAAGATATTATAAACTCTAGGACAAGGTCTACATTTTTGCCCTATAAGCTTTCAAACACCAAAATGTAAAAAAAAAAAAAAAAAAAAAAAAAAAAATCGAAAGTGCCTCGTATTCTCATATTCAACTTTGTTGACAAACAAGGTTTGTCAACAGCCTTAAGTGCTCAGCACTTTAGTGATTTGTGGTAAATCTTCAGAGCATCTCAGACACTTGCAAAGCAATTTTCTCAGACATCCTCTAGAGGTTTAGTATTATTTTTTTTGCAGGTATAAAGATTGTGGGTGAAGTCTTTTAGCACACTTGCTAAGAGCACTCAAAGGAACAGCGCCAGACTTAGCTTCATCTCATGAGCAACAAAAAAATTACAATTACAGCATTGTTTGTATGATCACAGCATCCACTGCAAATGAAATCACAGCATCATTTTCTGTCATCTATTTTACTAATCATGGAGCACACAATACAGGTGGGTCACATGACTATTTCTATCCCCATTCTAAATTAAATACTTTTTGAAAGTCACTATCAACAGGAAGTCATATAAATTTTCATTTTCATTTACAACAAACCTATTGAATATATTTGAAGTAATGCACTTCTCAAACTTTGGGAAGCACAGTCTGTACTCTACACTCCTATATCATGTATGAGAAAGCTCTTCAAGAAATCTGTTTAAAAATTACACAGATTTTGCTATGGACAATAATGTTAGACCAGCATTTCAGTTTTCTTTACATTTCCTGCAGTACCACACAGCCTTGACTTAGCACACAAAAGCTCTAACTTCCTTAGCCTTGTGATGCTAAAGAAAATGACAACATTCTTTCCAGCCTTCCCAGAGCTGGTTTTCATTTCCTTTCCTTAGGAACTGCCATATTCACACAAACACCAAAGACACACATCTGCTGACACTCAGATTAGGCAAAAAAAGCAACACTGTGCAAGAAAAGCTGATTTGATCTACACATTTCAATTAGCTGCTTTTATGTCAATTGCCCCACTGGAAAACAACACCAAGAATTTGAAGTCTCACTGCTGATGTGTGTTTCAAACCCTGAGTGAGGCTGGTTTTTAGAAATTTCCCAAACCTCTAAGGCAATGAGTGTCTTGCAGGTAATTGTATGTGCACATACAAGAGTATCTCACAGCCTGTATGTAACTACAGCATTTGGACTGGGGAGAGAAGGCACAGCAAAACAGTTCATGTGAGTATCTGCAGAAGTACAAAGAGAGATTAATTTCTGTGCTATGTATCACATCTCTCCCCAAAAGTGTATTTATCAGGGAAAATAGAGCCATCTCCCAGCTGCCAGACAAGAAGAGACAACAGCAAATGTCTAGCAGCCATTCCCAATGCCACCCTGTTATTCTGGCACAGACATAGCAGTAAAGTCAAAAAAATGAACTTGCTGAGACGGGAAAATTTTTTGCAACAGAAGCACCAGAGATCTTCTAAATAGGTTTTTCTAAGACATTCAGAAATTAGTATTTGAAAGAGTGAACAGTGCTCCCATAAAGAAACAATTCAGCAGTTTTTGTTTTTGTTCATATATGCCGGTATGAGCAGGAGGTTTCTGTTTAGGAAAGAAGATTTGGATCAACAAGCTAACTTTTGTTGCACCAGGCTTTCAAAGCAGAGGAAAGACAAGGGAAAACACGCCCAGTGGCCATAAATTACTCCCAGTTCTTGGCTCCAATTAGATATCAATTGCTGAAAATAAAAAGTAGGGACTCAAACCACATTTCTGTGAAATATTTGGCTGCACAAGACATTCAATGACAATCTGCTCCTCTGTACTTGCCTGGGATGTCCTGGGGTTGCTGTTTGTCAGAATATCTTAGAAATCCCAGCAGTAGGTCATATGCAAAAGAGAAGGAGGCAAAATTAAAAACCTCCATGGAAATATCCTGTGGCTATTAAGGACCCATTCAGATCCTTGCTGTATAAAACTGACGGACAAACTGGACAGGTGTAATGCTAGGAGAATTATGGTGATTTGAGAGTAAGAATTACTATAAAAACTAACAGGAAGGAGAGGAAAAAAGTTCAAGCTAGTCTGAGGAACTGGGTAGTCAAAAACTTACCAGCTGAAAGCATTGAAAAAAATATTTTTTGACAGATATGGATGACGTTGGGAACTGACCAAAAAAAGCACCCCAAAACAAAACCCTCACTACTCTGCTTTTTGCAGATAAACCCAATGACTCTCCTACTGGCTGCAGTTTGCAGCTAGGAAGAAAATTTCCCTCAGCAACAAGCATATGCAATATCCCAATCAAGGAAGAAAATAAATCCATAATGTTTTTCACAGAAACCTTTGCAATTTGCTCTTGCCAGCTTACACACGATCTTTCCCCTTGCCAATATATTCCAGAGGCACAGTTTTAAGAGAATTTTGCACATAGAAATGGAATGCATTCTGAATTAATGATGCTAAATAAAGGTACATTTTTAAAACAATTCATGTTTTGCCATTTTACTTCCCTCACTAATACCTGCTCAAAGCAAGCCCTGCCTTTTGCAGAGGAAATGTCACAATTCCAGCACCTTCACACAGGACAGAAACAGTTTCAGCACGACACAGGGCTATGTGACTGCAAAGAAACCTGGTTTTAAGCTAAGAAAAACCCTGTAACCCAGACTTCTTCATTTTCCATGGTTGCCACCCATCCTGAGCGATGCAGGCATGCTGGTAAAGATCTCCATAGCACAGACTAAACTAGATATTTCACTTACGTGAATGGCCATAAAAAGAAACACAATTTTAGACCAGAAGGATTCACCACTATAGAGAAACTAACTAGGACCATCTGAAACAAAAAAAAAAAAAATTAAGTCCAGTCCCTTCAATGTTTCCTGGCTTAGAAGGTTTATGAATTAAAAAAAAAAAAAAAAAAAACCAAAAACCACCAACAAAACCCCCAGCAATAAAAAACCTCGATTCTGTGTTAACAAATGCATTCTCCACTGAGATATGGTGAGGGGAGATGTTCCTCACAGAGAGCAGTGCAAGCAGGGCATTTCTTTCAGCGTGAGCTGCAGGAGTTAAAACATGCAAGTCAAGAGGAAGCAAAAGAGCTGGCAACCTTTAGGCTTTACCACATGCAAAATAACTGCAGAATTACAAATCTGGGACTCTAGCAAAATGAACTGCAGCCTTTGGGGAACAAAATTATGTGTAATAAGAATGCCTGGCCAAAGAATACAGTATAATATGCTTCAATTATTTTGAAAAACTGCCTATGCTGGTAAGCCTTTTTCTCTTTTGCACATAGCCTGCTGTCCAGATTTCTCACACATTCTTGTCAAAGCATCAATCCCAAAACATCTCAGGCAGCTAGAGCCTGTCTAACAACTAACCACTTTAAATACAGAAAGACCCACCTAACCAAAACTTCAATTTTACAACATGCAGAATTTGTATAAGCATCCCTCCGAAAGGCAAAGCAGCTAATGACAGCTTTAGGAAGAGCTGTAGTTCTCATTTAGAAGTGGAGCTGAGAAGCTAATGATTAAGGATACAGCTCCTTAGGACAGCAATCCCTGCTGTAATCTTGTAAACCTGAAAAAATTACATTGAATTAGCAATAATGGCTTATCTCCACAGCTGTGTATTTATTAGCCAAAAACACAGCACACAAACACACTGTGCATTCACACACCTGCCCATCAACACCTGAGTACTTGCAGTATGTGATGACCAAGTGCACATCCTACAACCTGGGGTAGTTACTGAAATACCACCTCCAGCTTTAGGAGTGGAAACTCCAGTCAAGGCCCCAAAAGGCACATGAGCAGACTGATTCCCATCACAAAACACAGCATGAAGCAAGCTGCAGAGACCATAAAAAGTATTGTATATTAATTTGTTCCAAACATTTCCACTTATTAAATAAACCAAATCTTGTATTAAATACTTCTCCCAATTAGATTTTTTCTTAACATTACAACATCTCTGCTTCACCTATTTGATGCAAGAATTTAATTCCCAATGCATGTCACTGTCGTCCCATCCCACAAAGTAACAGACACGACCATTTTTTGCTCTTTCTTATTATGACAGTGGTGCCAAAGTAAGAGCTTTTCCTCCTCCACCTCCTCCTTCTCCTCTCATTTTTGGTGTCTCTTCTTAAAGCTTTATCAGCTTTCAGTCTCGATTTAGAGCCTGAGAAAAGCACGAAGCTTGTCTGCAAAGCAGTACCCTGGAGAAGTCAGAGGTGGCAAACTGAATAGGTAGTGTCAGTGTGAGCTGAATGACAGTGTAAACGCTCTCAGCCAGGTAAAAGGTGTTTTCAGCACCCCCTGCTAAGACCTCAGAAGATTAAGGAGGCTAAGTCAAATATTTATCTTAAATTCCCTACTTAGATGTCCTCGTATACAGCCATGAGAAAGCAAAGAAGGGCTATTCGCATTAAGTGATGTGGGGCAAATTAATGCAATGGAATTTTTTAATAGGCTTTTCGAATAGTTTGAGAAAAAAAAATATTGGGGAAAAGTAGAAAGTTCATTTCGTACAACTCCACTCCACCCACTGCCGCAGGTTTTGAGACACAGGCTTTGAGGGTTGTGGAAGCTGCTCAGTAAGAAGCGCCAGCTCGCCCTGGACTTCCTTCTGTCACACACACCCACACCCCAGCAACTTCCTTGCTATGGGAGGGCCCCGGACACAGGGACGGGTTCTGTCCTGTTCCATCACAGCAGTATTTCCAGACATACACACGGCATATCTATTGTTAAGAACTTTTAAAAAAGAATTGAACTGCCTCCTCTCCCAGCAATTAGGAGTCGCTCAGGACTCTTAATATCACACCACGCGCCAGCAGATCTTTAAACCCATCGTGCGTCTGTTTGCCTTTATTGTTCCTAATCACAGAACTCTGGGACTTCTGAAAGCCCGGAGAAGCTCAAGGCAGGAGGACTTCAGCACTTCACCCACAGGGCAGCAGCACCGCGACAGCCCGCAAGCGAAACTTTTGTGCACTGGCGTTTTACTCCTCGCTGTTTACAGAGCAGCCCGTGAGTCACCCGGGGCAGAGCCCCCGGCTCCTGCCGCCCGTGAGTCACCGCGCCCCGCCGGGCACGGCCCGGGGCGAGCAGGGGGAGCGCTGGAGCCCCGGAGCCCGAGGGGCCCCAGCCCGGCCGGGGGAACACCTGCCCCAGGTCCCCAAGTTCCGTCCCCCTGCGCCCCCGCCGCACCCCGGGGCAGAGGCGGGCGAGGCGCCAGCAGCCGTGAGGGGCAATTCCGCCTCTTCCCGCCTCTGTTCCGCGGGGATCCTCGCCCGCTCCCCGTCTTACCTGAGGCGCCGAGGGCGGCGAGCAGCCATCCCGCCTGCCCAGCAGCCCCGGGAGCTGCCGCCTGCCGCTGCGCAGCGCCCTGCCCAGCCCCGCCAGCATGGTCCCACACCTCCGCCTGCTCCTGCCCCGGCGGGCTCCGGCCCCTGCGGCCTGAGCCTCGGGCCGGGCAGCGCCGCTGCCGCGCTGGGCGTGGGCGAACCCGAGCGCAGGGAGGGAGGGCGGCTCCGCTGGCGGCCGGGGCGGTGTGTGCGCCTTCCCTCGGCCCCTTCCCGCCCGCCGCCGGAGGGGCCGGGCCGGGCTGTGCCGCTCCCGCCGTCCCGCGGCTCGGGCGGTCCCCGGCGGCGGCGATGCGCTGCTGCCCCGCCGGGAGCTGCTCTCGGCCCGCCGTGCCCAGCGCACCGCCCTTTGCTCACAGGTGCTGGCACCCCTCCTCCGCGTCGTTCTTCTTATAACTGAAACAGGTTTTCTATTAAAAAATACTGAAATGGGCATTAATGCCTGTCTTACCAGAACATATGGCTCTTCTGTCGCCGAGTATTGCCTTTTTTATTTTTTTCGAGGAACGGGACTACCCGCTGCTCCTGGGTCTCAGTGAAATAAACACATTCAGGTGCCACAGAAACGAACAGCAAAGCAACGGAGCACGCTCTCGTAGTTAGTTTCTGTCAGAGTTTTGTTTACAGCAGTAGAGCAATTAGCAAGGCTCAGTGTTTTCCTATTCAGTCATTTGTTGGCTATCACCTCCATGCCCGCAAGCACAGGTTTTCGTGTTCAGTACAAACTGCTGAAGCACATTGGACCCTCGGCACTGCATCAGGGAAACGTACCGGGAAGCTTTGTTGTATTCCTCTGCTTTCTCCACCCTTGATGGTGTTCCTCCAAAGCAATGCTGCACAAAACAAAACTTTCCCTGAGGATGAGGAAAGGATCTTAGAAAATGGGCTGCGGTAGAGCTGAAAGTGTCACCGTCGTGGAAAAACTCTGCAACTGCACCCTTGATGGCTCAAGGGGACTAAATAAGTCCCCACTTGCGTTCATCTTCTGAGCTCTGGAACAGAAACTTCCAACAGCTCAGACCTGAGGTCACGTAGACATTCACTCACATTTCAGGGCCACTGTGATCTATTAAAATGAATGTGATCCCAGGAAACATTAGAAGAGCAGCTGTGCTCTTAGCAGGCAGTGACTCCCAAAGGCATCAATTTGTGATACAATCACTATTGGTATTTACTGTAGCAAAAATTATCTGTTTTTTTATTTTTTAGTAATTTCCCTTTACAAAACTAAGAGTTAATTTCTCAACCTTATGTACCTTATTACATAATTTATATTAGGATCCATAAAGTTCCCAAAGGTGAAATAAGGATTAAATTGTTAGCTATATTAATTCAAGATGTAATATTTATGGTTTTATCAAGCAAAGGTAATTAGGCCATGGCAACTGGCTTTCTTTTTTTTTATTTTTTAATACTTCTACCACATAATGATGGGTTTATCAAAGTTATTTTCTTTGGAGAGGAAAAACAATGTCAGCACTAGAAGACATAATTTAATTTTGGTTATTGTTCAATGCTGTATTTATTTTTTGTACTTTTGTTTAAAATGTTGATAAGGAACAAAGAAGCACTGATGCTCACAGCAACTTGTGGATGTTAACTTATGGAGCGGACTGGGAACCAAGGCTTATGTTTTTATATACAGGCAGGAGAATTAAGAGAATATTAGTTTTAAATAAGACTTTGATGCTTTGAAAAGCCTATCCTAAATTTACTTTTCACACCTGTGCAAGTGTCTCATGAGGCAACTCCTGCTTTTCTGGCTAAGCAACATGTTTTGTGTCTTACAGTTTCCACTGTAAATACTCCCTGTTCACTGTAACTTACTTGGGTTTTTTAAAACTATATCTCAAAATGCATTTTCTTGTAGTTCAGGTCTAAATTAATGTCATATACAACCAACACTTGACAAAGAAAACTTTACATAAAATTATCATTGTATTTATCTGTTCATAGCCAGTGAATACCATACAAATAAAAATTGCTGTGAAACATCACTGTGGGCACAGACACCATTAAAATCCCTATACAATGGAGTGAAAGGCAATGTTTCTTGAGTGTAACTGCTAAAACAGGGCCTCAGCCTGGAGCGTGTTCAAGTGGGATAACTTTTAGAATGACTTGCTAGTTCCCAAATTTTTGCCTGTTCCCCTCTCCCCCCGATGCTTACAGTAGTTGGTAACAAGAAGTTAAATTATATTAACCTGCAACTATCTTTAAAGGAGTTTTCTTGTTCTGTGAGGTGCAGATTCATCTCTTCTCTTCTGGTATCTATGTGCTCTGCCTATAAGAAGCAGCACTTCAAGGGAAGTGACTTAGGCATGCACAGCATCAGGGTTCTCTTCATACCACGCAGAGCACATAACTGACCTCAGATCCAATAAGAAAATTACCAGGAAAGCAAGCAGATTATTACAGACTCAAGACTTATGTTTCAAGTTATATTCTCAGGGATAATTTTTAAAGACAAAGCTGTTAACTAAAAGCCAGAGGGAGTTCTAGGGAAGCCTGAAGCTAAGGGGGAATAAGAGGGACGCTGGTGCTTCCAAGTGGAGAGGAGTCTGTCTTGTAAGTTTCATAAATTTCAAAATAAACTTTAAGATACGACAGAAGGACACAAATAACCTTCTGAATTAAAAAAAAAGTTTTTCCTGTGCCAAATAGCAAGCCAAGAAGAGAGTCCTAACATGCCTCACCAACTGGATTGTCAGAAACACATGCCTGCAAGAGCAGAGATCTCCACCCTCACCACAGGGAGGAACGTGACTGAAGGTGATGTGCATTATATTTCAAATATATACAGAAAGAAAAGGCACACAGACTAATTACAGGGTGATCTCCTTCATTAGCCAGCTACAGAAGTCCAATGACAAATTGGATCAGGACCCCAATTACAGGATGATGTTCCCACCACTCACTGAAACAAATATGATCAGATATAACTTCAGCCATGATTACAGGGAAGCCAGAGCCCTTTTCCTTATCCTCTGGCTTGTTTTGTTCATCACAGTTCTTAAAATGCTTCTGTTTTTTGTTCATGGGTACTTTTCCAGAGCTGGTGGGTAAGGGAGAGATAGCAGAAAAAAATCTGATGACAAGACTTAAAAGTCCCCCAACAATACCAAACCCACAGCAGAAAGTTTGAAGCTCTCCCTCTAAGGCAGTTCTATTCTATTCTATTCTATTCTATTCTATTCTATTCTATTCTATTCTATTCTATTCTATTCTATTCTATTCTATTCTATCCTATTCTCCTTCAGTGAGCAGGATTCAGCATACTCCCAGGACAAACTTTTCCAATGCCTCTTACTTGAAAACCAACAGCTACAGGTTTTTCTTTTCAACTCTGGCACAATACAGTTCAAAACAGAACATGTAGTGACATAGAATAAAATCCTGAGATACCATCCAAACAACAACATGTCTATACTCAGATTTATCCTGCATAAAGTTGCTGCAAAATCTTTCCTCTTCAGCAGCAAATATGAGGTAAGATCTCAAGCCTTGCTTGCAGAACTCCATGTAAGGTCTTTACAAGTCATTAGTAAACAGCCTGAATTTCTCCAAAAGTCTCAAGACTGAAACCCAAACTCCTGTATTTTCATAAAGAGGGGGGCACTTCTGGACATGGTACCACCAATGTGCCATTCAGTGTAAAGACAAGACTTTTTCACCAGGGGAAAATTATGTTCTCTCCCATGGCACAGAGCAAAGAATCTCTCTTCAAGGTATAAAAGAAGAGTTCATTGCAAAACATTACTGTGGCCAGTATTAATATACTAGTCCTCCTGCTCTATTAAAGAAAGAGTGAGATGAGACCTATCACCGCCCAGCATAGAACACAAACAAAAGGTCTGTATTTTTTATAGAGCAGGGGATCATGCCAGTAAGATTTCCTAAATAAACTGCTGGAAGGCATGATATCACATAGGAAAATACCTGGGCTCCAGTTACAGAGAGAAATTCTTACTCAAGGCAGAAGTGCTTAGAAGTGAAGGCTCATAAAATACACTTTTATTACAGAGTTGCCAGGCTGTCTAAATAGTACTGGAGTATTAAGTCAGTACAGCAGAGACCCAAGTCACAATTAAAGGGAGATGGCATCATTTGCAATCATAGCTTTTTCCTCCCTCTTCTGAGTATTTTTACTGTGTGTCCCCTTTTATTTAGACTTTCTGCTATGCTTCCTCTGGCTTGTAAATGTATCTTTGAAGTGGTTGCATGGCTGTGGATGGAGGGAGCTGGTGGGATAGTGGGGAGATAGGGCAGAACGTCCCCTTTGGCTGCCACTGCAGAGGGAAATCAGCCTAATCTGCCTCAGGAGCCACAGCTCCAGGAAGAAACACACAACAAACATGCCAGAAAGATATGGGTGGAGATCTCCCATTTCGAGTTTCAGCTCTGGAGCCATTCCAGGCCCAGCTTGTGCTCAAGGCATCTGTCATCAGACAGCAGCAGCACGATGGAAAAGTTCAGCTGTTTCCTTTTCCCTGGCTAAACTGCAAAGCAGAGCTTTGGCTGTTTCCAGGCCCGGCTCCTTCTGCACCAGTGCCACAGAGACAGAGCTCAAGTCTTTAGCTTGGCACCTGCAGTATCAAAGAGATCACAGAAAGTGGTTTTCCCCACTCAGGCAGCCTTAATGACCTACACTACACCTGAAGACTGATGGCTTAAAACGTGAGAACAGGCAAATTTAATGTCATCAGTGCTGGATAGGAAACAACAACTGTTCAGAATAGAGCACAATCCTTGTGGTTAGGGCTCCTCAGTGAAACCTCTGCCTAAGCATTCCATGCTAGGAACTGGGAGTGGTAATAGCTATGCACAGGTCGACACACACCACTCAAATACACGGAACATGGAAGCATGGGGAAAAAGGGGAACTGAAAGAAACACTTCACAGTCCAAACCTGCAAATAGCAGTAACAAATGACTCCTCAAAGTAAACATTCATTATACCAGAGAAAGTAATGCACAGCCACAGCAGCATTTTCTTTTTGTTAGTTTGCATTAAGTCTTTTCACACTAATCATTACAAATGACCACCAGAGCTGAGCTCAAACTCCAGAAGTCACAAGCATTTTCAGTCTGAAAATTCTGACATCCTGTTTTATGCAAATACTCAGGGATCTGAGTATCCACTCCAAGCCCCATCCCTTCCCAGGACATTGAACTCCATCTGCCTGTTCTGCAGAGCATATTTGTGCAATTGTTTCAAGGGTTTTTGTAGTAATATTCTTGTTTGGTTAACAGTCCTCCCTCCCTTCAACGTGGTATAATGTTGTCTACCCTGTTAACTGTTTTAGGCTGAGGAAGAAAGGCTGCCAGAAGCATAGCAATGTGTTTGAGAGAAGGCTGACTCCTAAGATATTTTACATTTGATTCACGTAAAATTCACAAGCTGAAGCTGAAGGACATTCCTAGAAGTTCTAACTCCTGCTTCAAGAGGTCTTGCAGTCACACCTGGACCTTTTCCTTTTCTACAACATGCAGTTTCTACACATACCTACAAGATTTCAGTAACTTACAGGGTTTCTTTTAAGGAAAGTGCTAAATTTTGAAGGAGCTGAAAAAGTCTTTCTCCAGTTTTAGTAAACTGCCACTGAGGAGGGCTGAGAGTTCACAGGTTTCTATTTTGGGGGGTGATTTTTGGTTGGTTTCTTGGTCTTTTTTTTTTTTTTTTTTTTGGTTGGGTTATTTTTTGGTTTGGTTTGGGGGTGTTTTTGTTGTTGTTAGGTTGGGGTTTTTTGTTTTAAATTTCTCCATGAAGCTAACACAGAACTTAACTTATTTCTTATAACACAAGCATACTTGCTTATTTAAAGACAACAGTATTACTGGTTAACCAAGTTTGTGGTATAAAAATTCAGGATGAAAAAGAGTAGAAAAGGGAAAAGGCTGGTGATACCCACCTTCATGTAAATCAGTTCATGCAATTTGTGATAGCTTGCATAGTAACCAGGCACTTATGTCAAGTATAATCCTAAGAGGTGGTGTGGAAGGACAAATGAACATGCCATCAGAAATTTAAACACACTGAGAAACTGAAAGCCACAGAAGGCAAATTAAGTAGAAGACCTAAGAGGGTACTAAAGAAAGAAAACTATAGAGTAGCTTGCTACCTCCTGTTGTCCCCAGTTCAGGAAGCTACAGAACATTTGGAATCTTTCAGAAAAAAGGAAAAATTATAATTTTCTCCACAAGTAATTATATTGCAGAACCACCCATTAGAAGAAATTACTCAGTCTAAGGTCAACAATACTCGGTTACTCTGATAAGCAAAACTGCTGACAGGGTTTTACATATGCAGCTGATCAGGTGGAGATGCATCTCAGGGTAGGAGAACTCACACACGAGGGATTTCTCATGTTTCACCCCGACCATCGGATACCAGTCACTCCTACAGGAGACAGGATGCTGGGGCAGGCGGATGGGCAGTGCTGCTTGGTGATCCAGCTGCAGCCTGACACGGCTGGAGCAGCTGCCAGACCCGTCAGGCTGCTTTTCCCAGGGCTGTGTCCCTCCTGCAGACCCGATCCCGCCGCACTGCTGGAGATGCCAGAGTCCACCTTGCACAGGCAGTTTCCACTCTTCCTCCAGGAACTTCAAAAGTTCCAAAACATGTTTGGAAGGCTGAAAGATTTCATGCTTGCTCTCCAAGAATAAATTACACTTTCATGTACGTGGTTTAGTAATTTGAAATAATGGCTTGGATGAGGGAAAAGGGAATACTTGCAAACTCAAATGGCTTTTTATTTTGAATGAACATATAAGGCACTGTGAAATACAGCCAGATTGTAAGAAATGCCTAAACATCACCGGGATAGGGAAGCACCAATCTTTCTGCGTGTGCTCAGTAAGCTGGATGAGGACATCCAGCACATATACCAGTGATTCCAGTTTTACTTCTGGCCTCTCTTAAGCTCTACTTCAGATAATGAAGGCATCATATTCTGCTGCTGAAAAGAGCTGAAAGAATTCCTTAGCTACAGATGACTTCTGTATGTTTTATTCCTTTTTTTTTCCTTTCCCTTCACCATTAGGTCATCAGGTAGTTTTTAGTAGAATTTTGTATTCATTGAAGCTGAGACTTGAAGCCTGCAGAACTTTTTGAAAGCATTGTATCTAAAGAAGTTACTAAAAGAAGAAAGTATTTTCCTAAATATTACTTTCTCCACCCAAATGATGATCTAACATGAAATAATTTGTTAATTTTTAAAATATATTTTCAAACAATATGAGAATAACATTTCCTTTGGTTAGCAGATTACCAAGATGGCTAATTATCACCAACTATTTCTCATACTTGAGGATTTTTATGCCAATAAACACTTTACTCGAGAATTCCACAAGGCCAAAGTTTCCCCTTTGCAAGTGGAAACTTTCTACTCACATTGATAAAAGAAGTATTACACTTCTTGCTAATCAAACAGTATTTCCTTCCAACACTCTTGACCTTTGTAAAATTGACACTATTCTTTTAATGGTAGCATGATTAAGGGTGTAATTGGAGATCTGTATTTGATGATGCCTCTAGGGCAGGGTTCTCTTAACATCTGAAAAAAATAAAATAAAAGCCTCAAATGTAGCTTTAAGTAAATAAAAACCAGAAAATCACAAAGGTAAACAGGTGCAAGAAAATGAAATTTTAATCCTTTCTCGTTTAAAAAAAATATTTAATAGGTTGTGAAATACTTGCAGGAGTTCTGCCACTTCCCCTATTTATCTTCTGCAGAAGTGTGCACAGACTGAAATCCTGTGCATGACTGGTACAGCTAATTAGGCAGCTCCTTTTGCTAAGGTCTGCCAAAGGAAAGTAAGAAGAAATTCTGTGTAATATCTACTTTTTCCTAGTTATCAAAACTGTAAAGGAAAAGATATCAAAGGCCCTGCAAGTGGATTGAAGCATAAAATGAAGAAAGACCTATTATGTAGTTATTTGAATTGTCATTGTTGTTGCAATAATCTTTTACATGATGGTAATCATGTGAGAATTCTCTTGATACACTCCAAAAAGCAGAAATGCCTTTGGATTTTTCCATTGACAAGAATCATCAGTATCTCATGAGGAAAAATAAAATATTCTCAAAAGAGACTTCAATCCCAGTTTTTTGCAAAAGCTGTAACCACACTTTTCCAGATTCCTGAATTTGAATATGACATAACATCAGTTTAAGTAAAGACATGGAAGACTGCTAGAAATTGTTTTCTTTTTTTTTAATTCTAGAGGCTGAGAGATAAAGAAATTGCATCAATAAATCATTACAGTTTGCCCATTTCCTTTAAAATTCCCAACACAAGTCTACCAAAGATCCTGGTATGCTAAAAATCAGAAGTATTTGCGATTCTAATTATATTCTACCTCCTTTATGGAAAGCTGAGATACAACAGGGATGTAAAACCCTCTCACACTTTTTTAGAACTGAATAAACTACCAGAAAATACTATATAAAAATTTAACATGTATTAAAATATAAAAAACTGCTTTTAAACAGAACATAATTTAAGCAATTTTTACATAGTAACAGATACATATTTGGAGTATTGCATCAGTTCATTGCCAGCTAAGCCTCAGACCTCCCCATTCCCCACACTGGCTACTGAATTTCTGCAGGGTTACATCCTGCCTGCAGAGACAAATACAGTCCAAAACTTCCAACTGCAGAAAGCAGTGACTGAGGTTTTAATTAGTTCCTCATTTATCCACTTGTGTCCCATACCTTGAAATTTCATAATAAAATTCTTAAAATCTACCTGGTGTGAAAAAACTTGACTCCACATTTAGTATTATTGAAGAGCTCTTGGCTCTCAGGATTACAAACAACTGATTTTGGCTTTTTACGAACACCAGCCATGACAAAACCATCTTTTCAGTATCTGACACAATTTACAGAAAGCCAAGGCAAAACAAAATTACCTGCCCCGGTCATCTTTTCTTCACTGCCACGAGAAGAGCTACGCCAAGATTAATAAATAGATTTCTAATAAGCTTAAGAACAAAATAAAGAATTGAGTTCAATAACACTTCTTAGGGAGCTGCATCACATGTCCTACCATTGTAAGAGCTTCATGGGCTCTAATTTCTCCCACAAGAACTTCCATACTGCTTCCTAGGTAAAAGACATATAAGATGTTGCATTGTAAACATGAAAGGGATCCCCACTGTCAGTATTTAAAATATTGAACATTTGAACTGACCACCCAAAGTGACTTACTTAGCTGGGGCTGGGAAACATCTTCCCTGGGAAATCTTAAATTTCTAATGAAACAGATATGCTTTATATTATGCAGTGTGGAAGACACTTAGGGAAAAGTTCCATTCCTAGAACGGCTAGAGAGCTACTTTGGGCAGTTCAGCATTTTATTAAAGCAGATACAAAAGTATATCTTTTATCTCTTCTCCCAAACCTTCCTTAAGTAGGCAATAAGCCTTGTTGAGCTTCACAGTACTTCCCCTGGTGGGATTAATCTTCAATCTGTATCTTCTGCTACAGTGGCGAGATCCAAGCCACTGTAAGAGAAATTGTCTGAGTTGGAAGGGACCAAGGCTTATCTGGTCTGACACCCCTCCTCAAGCAGGCTCATCCCAAGACACATGGCACAGGATTGCATCCAGATCCAGATGGCTTTTGAATTTTTTCCAGTAAAGGAGACTCACCAGCCACTCTGGGCAATCTGTTCCAGTGCTCAGCCACCTGCACAGTAAAGAAGTTCTTCCTCATGCTCAGGTGGAACTTTCTGTGCATCAGTTTCTGCCTGGTGCCTCTTGTCCTACTGCTGTGCATCACTGAGCAGAGCCTGGCTCCATCCCCTTCACACCTTCCCTTCAGATGCTTATAAACACTGAAGTCCCCTCTCTGTTGTCTCTTCTCAAGGCTGAACAGACCCAGCTCCCTCAGCCTTTCCTTTTGAGAGATGCTCCAGTCCCCTCATCGCCCTTGTGGCCTCTGCTGGACCTGCCCCAGGAGCTCCATGTCCCTCTTGTGCTGAGGAGCCCAGAACTGGACACAGCACTCCAGATGTGCCTCACCAGGGCTGGGCAGAAGGGCAGGATCACATCCCTCAACCTGCTGGCAACGCTCTTCCCAATGCACCCCAGGATGCCATTGGCCTTCTTGGTCACAAGGACACCACCAGGCTCATGGAAGGCTTGCTGTGTACCAGGACACCCCGGTCCTTCTCAGAGAGATACTCTTGCCATGCCTACAGATACTCTATTGATCAAAAGACTGAAACCAGTACCCTGAATCCTGAGATATTTCAAATTCAAGGTATTTCCATGAGACTATCTTGTTAAAAATTTAAACCAAAAATCAGTCAGAATGGAGATATGCTCTATAATTAATAAAAAAAATAACTATATTCTCTGTGCTGTGTAATAATTTTACTGAACAAATAGCTCTAAAGATGTATTTTTCATAATTTTTATATACAAAAACTATACTAGAAGAATAAAGCTTTAAGAAATGATTTTACAGAATATGTTGCAATTAATCATGGCATAATGTGTTCCCAGATATCAACACCAAACTCACAAATCAGAAGCATCTTCATGGAGCATTTGAAATGTTAACATGCTCTTCTCATCTTCACAAGTACAAATGATTTTTAAGATGCCCCACTCTTCAGCAGCACTTAGCTTTCACCCAATGCACATTACTTTACAAACAAGCACTGAAATCCTGAAGGTCTGATTTCGGGACAACATTCAGCATTGCCTCAGATGTTTATTACATGATAAATTAATTTACTAAATGGAAAGTTTCTCTTATGTAATTCTTTGGGTAACTTAAACACATTTAGTTAAGGACAACACACAAATATAAGGTATCTTCTCCAAACAATGAGTTTGTGCTAACATGCAGAGTAACACTACTGGCGCAATTTAACTGTTGTAGCTTTTAAAGCATTTGCAAACCATAGCTAGTACATCTTCTCCTTGAATATTTGATTCAGGGGCTATAGCAGTTAAAATACAATGTTAGCATTTTCAAGGCTACATTAAATTAAAATGTAATCATACTAATCATAATTTACTTTTTTGTACCTAATTATTCCATTTTAGTCACATTTCATTAAACCAAACAGATAAAGTTCAGAAAACTAAGTATGATTGATTGTGCTTTATGAATTAATTCTAATGTGTCTCTAAAAAAAAGGCCGAAGAAAACCATCCCAAATTCAGCAAACTGAAAAAATCTGTCATTAATCTATTAAAAAGCCCAAACCCTTGAGTTACCAAAACATTAACAAGAAAAAAGTTTCTGAAATATGCAAGTGTGATTACATTTTGAATTTTGTCATTTTAAAGCCTTTACTTTCACTGATGTAATGTAATTAATTTTTACATCCCTTCTTGTTCTTCCTTAGATCACAGCAGAATTCAAATCTACAAGTGTGAGTGATTACCCACACTTACTCTAAATGGCAGACAACACAAGTTACAGAAACCTGGACCAAGACTACAGCAGTTATAGAATGCAAAACAAGGTTAACAGATATGCCTTCTTTAGGATAATACATTAGAAGGGGTTTAGGAACTCTGTATCAAAACTCATTTCAGGTTATGTGGTGTTTTCTCCTCCCTTCCACAGGTCTGTGAAGTAAGGTGGTAAACATGTTTTCTTCAATATTCAGTTTGGTAAGAGTTTAGCGGGAAAATGATTATAGTTGCATAAATATAAAACCACATGATAAAGCAAAATATTTTAATTAGTAAGCCAATCATAAATAAATTCACCTAAAATTAACAGAAGCAGCAGCTATATTCCTTCTACATTGATACTTTTATCATGTTTGAATAGTCAACTTCATTGTCTAGCCTGGGACAGAACAATTCATCATCATCGAGCACTCAACAATTCTGCACAATGAGCTAGGTCTTTTTTTAGTTACATTTTTTACATTTTCTTTACAAATGTAATACCTATGTACATTATATATTTTATTTCTACAATTGATTTACTTTACTGAAACTCTACAACTTTCACAGGGAATTTGCTGAAGTCTTTAGCAAGTATGAACCATTCCTTTTAAAAAGAAATTCATATAAACAACCAACATACATCACTGCCCTTTGACATCTCTGTTAAGGATTTGGATCTGGAAAGGCTACTATAACAAATGTAAGAAAAAAGGCTTTACCTAATTGTACATTTTGTTAAGAAATATCATCCCACATAGCTACATAAATTCACCAGCTTGCAATAAACAGAGCACCATACTGCTGCACAACTGGAAACGTGTACAAACCAATTTTAAAGTTTACTAGTGAAACAGCTTCATCACTTGTAGCACTTTTAGACTGAAGGAAATCTGCAAAATTCTTTTGGAAATGTATACTCCTTTAGCTGTAGAGCTTCCAAAACAGTGCTGGTCACTGTATATTGTGAAGAACAAGCATCCACCTCTGTAACTTCCCATATGGTTCTCTTGGCCCATGCTTCTGTCTGAAGTCAGACTTTTTCCTCTACCTCTTCCTTGGTCACTTACAAATCTGCTGTTGAATATTAAGTAGGAATTCATAATACGAGAAAGCTGCTTCTGTCCGATCCTCAATTAAATGCTGAAAAAAATCTGTTTTGGCAGGGTTCTCATCTCTGAAAGAAGAAGGGAAGGTACTGAGCAAAATCAAACTTTGAGCAAAAGAATCCACTGCAAATTCAGAAGGATAAGTTCTAATAAATTGCTGACTGTCTGTCATTTGGAATATAAATTCAGTCCAAAGAGATTACAATTGCAAATAATCCAAAATCTAGAAAAATGACTTGAAGTTTGCAATACACTATCAAACAACAGAATCTTTTGAAGTATATGAAATGGTAGAAAATCAGGTGAAATACAGCACTTAGAATATCTTGTAGAAACACAAAAAAGGAAATTTAAAAATTATTTTGTTTTTGAAGCTAACAAATATGCTGGTGGCAATTAAAAAAATGCAAAAACTACATCTCTGTTTACATGTAATCTCAATCCCCTCCCCAGACTTTCTTCCTTATCAACAGAATAGAAAAGGTAACATGTCAAAGACCTGGTATCCAAAATTGTTGCCCCATAAAAATTTGCTGGGACACAGCCCTGTCTTTCACTGCTGTGCAGCATGCAGCAAAGCTCTCCTACTTATTATGGCCTATCAGAAATTCCTACAACTCAAGCAGCAGCTGCAATGCCAACAGCTCAAGACCTTCAGTCCTATATTTCAGTATCATTTCTCTGAGCAAGTCATCATACTCTCTAAAAAGTGATCTCCTGCCCAGCTCAGTAAAACAAGTACTCTGCAAGTGAAATGTAATCTCAAGTATAAACATTTTATAGAATTTAAATCTCCTTAAGCAAGACATAGCTTGAAAAGGCTTCAGAACTTGGCTCATCTATCAGCTGCTGTCCTGTAGATCTCAGTAAGAAATACATCCAATTATTAAACCATCTACTGACAACTGACTTTACTTGAATCTTTTTTATACACATATAATCAAATTATAAAAGCTATACTAGAAACTAAACTGGTTAACACCATTGATCATGAGGACATCCACTGAGGTTTAATATATTCCTAATGAATATATGCAATTAATTCCTACCCATAAAACTATGAGCAACTGAATTTGCACTAGATTCAAAGAAAACCTTTCTCACTAGATAGTTTTATAAACAGCATTTTATCAGTTGGGAAGGTGATGTTATTCAGTTTCTTCCAAGACAGACACACTCACTTTTTGTAAGTCTTAATTAGAAATTATAAATACAAGTTGCTAGTAACAACTCAGTGCATAACAGAAATACTTACTTTATTACTTGAAGAACTGGACTTAAAGGTCTACTGTCTCTAAGCCAAGATATAAAAGATCGTGTCCTTTCTGAAGAAGGTGCATCCACCTCAGGAAGCTGTGTCTGGTTGAAGGTAATTGAAAGAAACCATCACCTTTTATTATTGAAACTATTTTAAAAAAACAGATCCTGAAAGCTGTAACATAACTCAAGCCACAATCTCTGTTAAGAAGTTACAAACCATGATTTTACATACACAGATTTTTTTTTCAGCTTAAAGGACAATACTTCATAGTATCTGTGGTGCACTGCTATCTAGGAAGGAGTACATCTTTAACTTCTAAACATCTTTAACTTTTAAAAACACAGTTTAGTTTATTGTGTTTTAAGTGTAAGAGATTTTAGATAGCAAAGTCTTCTTTTCAAAATGCTGCTTTTGCAGTCTTCTTGCCTGTATCTTCTGTCAATCAAATTTCTACACGTTGCACTTTGCATCACTGAAGAAACAAGAAGTAAAATCTGAATTTTATGTAAATATCAATGGAAAGATGCTACTGGACTACTTGGCTAGGGAATGAGCTGAAAAAATAGATTTAAAAGGGTTAAGGAATTCACTCAGATAAATGTATCACCTCTTCAGCCAATACAACACTTAAAGACAATTAACGTGACCTAAAGGAATTTATTTCAGTTAAAGTAGTTCCACTGCTACCTTTGTAGAATGAGGGCATAACTTAAAAGCAAAGATAACTTTATGTAAGTTTTTTTCTCATTTTCATCATAACAGATGCTATATAACCATAAAAAAATTATCATCCTTCCTTTATCTAAGTTCCTCTCAAAAACTCTATTAACCAGCTGGTCATAGGGGACAGTTCTAAATTGCTGATACATGCAAAATACAAAACTCTGAACAAGCAGTCCAGTGTTATAGGTAGTCTTATAACTTACCACTCTTAACCTGTTCTTGTTACTTTCCTTCTTGATACTACGCAACTGTAAGCAGAAAACAGCTACCTATGTGTTTCTATGCTATCATTTTTGGTACTATTTGGATATAACCATTTGATTCTGAACTTTCCTAGAGTGTCTTAAAAGGGTCCATCATCCTTGTTGATATTATGGAATCACTACTAACTGAAGAGGAGACTTCTCTTTAATTGCTGTTTCACACACTACACAACAGGTACAGGTTATAACATAAAAACCCCTCCATCAAAACACACATCCGAGGAGGGGTCTGTGATGTTCTAAGAGCTGAAAGTTTCTCTTTTTACCACTGAGTCAAGGCTTGAAATCTTGAATGAGTAAAACTTAACTCATACCGTTACTTACAGGTCTGTTGTGTCATACCACAGATTTGGTATCTTATCAGGTTCAGAGAACACAAGCCTTCTGAAAACTATGTTATCAATGAACTAACTCTAATCTTAATTATTAACACATCTGAATAGGTAATTTTTGTATTCATCCTGTGAAATTACTTCCTATTCTTGTGAATGCACATGTACTTCCACCGAAATATTAAAAGCAGTTATGTTATAGAGCAACTGTTTGGCATTTCATGAATGATGAAATTTACATGTTTACATTCTTTCCTTGAAAATATCTGATAACTTCTATCTGGCTCCTATGAAGCGGACAAGAGGTTAGAAGGTACCTAATTAGGAAAAACCCCAACCTAACTCATAGTTATATAATTAAAAACTGAAAATGCAGAAATAAATAGATTAAATGCACATTCCAAGTGTAAGCAGTTTACAGGTCAGCTCATTAAAATGCCTACCATTTTCTGTGGCACTGATGCATAATTCGGGTATCCAAGGACATCTTTTATGAAGTTGTTATCACAGTTTTTTCCAATCCAAAGGTAAAAAATCTGTAAGGTGTCAGAATCAGTTTTAGAAAAGGCCCTGCATACATTTTAGAGAAATAGGCAAGTGGGGATGCAATAGGAATAATCCCAGAATAGTAAATTCCATGCAAATTAAGCACTTGAATGTTCCAGTTGTAATTCATACATACATGTCTATATTCATAAGTAAGTGTGTAAATAATCAGTACCTTTGAAAAACTTAGAGTAAGGTCATTAAATATAAAAAATATGTATAGGTAGAATTCAAATACTGAAAAAATGATGTTGCAGGGCACATTTATAATGGAACAGTCAATGCAGTAACTTCCCATGTTACCTCCTTAAATGAAACCCCTCAAATTATCTGAAGTCACACCACTCTGTTGGTTACTGCACTCTGGTTTCCCAATCTAAACAAGCTGTAGCAAAGCACCAATTATAAAAGCTTATTGTAGTAATTATTTCAGAGGTTGGAGACAAAAGCTGGTTTTACATTGACACTCAGCCCTGAAGTGATTCAAGGTTAAAAGAACCTTCTAGACTGCCACTGGGTAGCATGCTTTATCCAATGGAGTGTGTTTTAGTGCAATTTCGAGGAATGCCTTTAAATAAAATCTGTAGATACAGTTTGTCTCCAATTCCCTCTCACTTGCAACTCTTACATAACACAGGCCACAAATCATAAACCCACTCTTTGTGCATATCTGAGAACATTCCTGCATCAAGTGTTTTGCTAAATCCTTTAGTATGTGCAATTTAAAAGCCATTAAAAGAAATTCTGGAAAATAAAAATACATTAATTCCATAAAAAAAAGTCATTGTGTGAACTCTTGATATATTTTGACCAGTATTGCATGAAAAAAATCAACCTCTAGAGCCTCAAGGATAAATATAGCCTCAGATCAAAATATGAAAGCTTTTCACTGGAACACAGATTACTGTCAGGTTACCTGGAATGCTGATTCACAACACTGTTTTTGCTGAAAGATGACTGGTTTTAATAACACAGCAGGCACTGCTTTTTGGTCTTCTTTTTCTCCTTAGGAAATTTTTTTAAAAAGGAATGTGTAAAATTTTAACTTACTGAACCACAATCCATAAGAAAAGCTCCTTCTCTTGTCAACTTCTCTGCAGACAACTTCTGAAGGGGTGGCTGAGGAACAACTCTGTCATTTACATGTATTGTACTCTGCAACAAAAACCCAATACTCAATAACACTAGAATTTTACCCTTAAAGGAAAACAAAACAGGAAAAACACTGATAATCTCTAGCAAAATTCTGAGGATTCTCATATAACAAAATACTATGTTAAGCCTAAAATGATTATGTACATCAAACAGTTCTATAATGTTACTTATTCTGAGGGCTACCTTAATACCTAAAAAATAATAATGCAGGTTAATTTAAGACACTTATGTAACATTTTTGATGGTACACATGTCAGAATTTCAAAATAATTACTACTAGTGACTAAAGTTTTCTACAAACAACCTCTGGGTTTTTCCCACTGCATTCAATTTCACTAGAAATGTTGCAAGAGCAGAAAACCATAAAATTCTACTCCCTGTAAGGAAGGGTTCCATGTATTATTGCATTCAATTAACAGGAAGTCCCCTGATTTAAGATCCTGCATGAAGTGATCCTTGGGTTTGTCCACAGAGCCCTATGACTGATCTGATTAAAGAATCTGGCTGTTTGCACTAACTATTAAAAAACACCCTGTCTTTCTCCCCAGCAATAAAACAAACAAAAACAATAATAAAAAAATCCCCATGTACACAACCCCCTGGCTCAGTATTTTCGTATTAAAGTTGCCTCTTCCTCCAATACAAAAACAGGCCAGATATCTCAAGAATCTCCGAGGCATTCTGCAAATAATATAAGGGAAAAATACTCTACTGACTAAGCACATGCCCATGTAGTATAAGATTATTTTAAAAAAATCACTGCTTAAAAAATTTCATACCATAATGCCATAGATTAACAGCTTTTGGGGATTTAGACATAGTGATGAAAATCAAGCTACTGAATTACACCTGGGGAAGTTCCAGGCTTTACTCAATACTTTCAAGAATCAAGTGTTAAAAGAAAACTAGCAAAAATATTTTAAAGGAATTCTGTAATATTTTAAAAATATTTTAAAATTTAAATTTTATTTTAATTTTTTTTTTTAAATTCACAGAATTTTTTAAAGAAACAAGACATTTAAGAGCAGCCTTTGTCACAAATACTTTAAACTGAAGTAGTACTAAATGGCAGAGTAGCATTCTGTTGCGATTTAAAATCTGGTTTGCCAAATAATTTCAGTAGGTAAAATAAGCCCCATTTTTGTATTATTGTACTCCAAATAACTGATCTGAAAACCTTTGCTAATAAAACTGGATCTCCTAAAGACACAGCGGATTCTTTACAGCACAAGCACACTTAACACAGTGTTTCAACTTAAGTGCCACAAGAAGAACTTTACAAGGCTGGCTGAAGTTGGCATCTCTGAGACTGGTAGGGGTGGAACATAAAATGAATAACTCCACTGAAGAACACTGAGTTTAGACTCACCTATTTGAGTTTATGAAATACCTTAAAAGAAACTTGAGGACTACAAATAGCTCAGAGGTTGTGCTGAACAGAATAATACAATACCACTGCCAGTGAAACTATTCAGTTTACCCTATAACCTTGTATCACTTAGAAGCAAACTCTTACATATACTTTTTCAAAACCAGGGACTAAAAAACTCATAAAATCTTACTTATAAAACCCCTTATTTTTGCTATTATAACTGACTTTGTCCTTAAATAAAACCCCATCTTGCTTTTTACTATAAAAAAATGCATCCTTTTCCTAGGCTACGTCTGTAGAAGAGGAAATAATAAAAAACCTGGTTTTGAACATGAAGTACTTTCTCAGTCTGATCACAACCATCTAGAAGTAAAATTCTGTTTTATCCACTTCAGTCTGAAAAACCACTGGAAGGTTGTTATTGCAAGCAACTATATCTAATTTCTGTATATAAAACCTTGAATCATCCATCAGATCAGATCTACTACACCCACTTACCTCAGACAATTCTAAATTATAAAAACACACTGAAAATGTCTCCCATACATACAATATCTTTACTTTCTTTATATGACAAAAAATTATGGCATTACTGTAGTCATTGAAACAAGATGAAGTAAAACTACAGTTCGGCTCATACCACACTACCGTACATGCAACTCAAAACTTGAAAATAATGTTTCTCTTGATTTTTTATAACTTAGAGGAAATGCTCCATTTGTATTACAATAACAACATAAAATTACTGCAGCACAGTACCAAGTTTAATGGGCCATTAAAAGTAGGAAATGCTATTACCAGGCTTCATACATTACCTCATCAGTCAACTTGTCTATTCTGTACAAGTTGGGATGAATCATCTTCATCAAATGAACAAGAGGCTGGCTCTTCATCTGGCACATTGCATAGACACGATCATCCAAGCGGGTACTTGTGCCTGTTCTGAAGGCTTTCTGCAAGAGAACATTACTACTCAAACAAATCCTGTATTTTATGTCACATGTAGGAGTGCAGTTCAGAGTTTTCAAAGTGTCAAGCAAAGGCGGCAGAGCTTTTGTAAAGAAATGTATCTTATTGGTATAATCTTAATCATAGAGTTTGAGCAAGATTTTTAAAACATAATCTAGCCCCTCCTTATTGATGAAGGGGAACAAATTTCTCCCTCACTTTGTCTAAAATTTGCACGCAACTGGACCAGCATTTCTCATTTTTATTCTTGACAAGTGACACTGGCCTGTGAAACTCACAAGTGCAAGCTAGCACAGGAAAGATACGAGGTAAGCAGAGTTCAGGCAAGGTACATACGTGCAGACTC
Source organism: Agelaius phoeniceus (assembly GCF_051311805.1). Lineage (NCBI taxonomy): Eukaryota > Metazoa > Chordata > Aves > Passeriformes > Icteridae > Agelaius > Agelaius phoeniceus. Next base: position 27,078,196 of record NC_135268.1, read on the forward strand.
TGACGTTATAGTAGTAAGAATTCAATGTTAAGGAAAAGTTTTGGAATGGAAACATACTTTCATGTTTTACAGGAGAAACCAGACTCCTAGGGGATAAATTTATCTTTTAACTATCTCCTACTGAATTTTTCAGATCTCCTTTAGAAGCAACTGGTAACACAATTGCTGTGAGAAGCAACACAATGAATTAAACATGATATGCTACTCAATGGAGAACATTCTTATAATCAAAGTTCATATTCAATTCTACAACAAAGCTAAGGACATCACTCCTTCTTGACTGCCACAAGCATTTTGATTTTGGTTTCTCTATATCCCATTTTTTGTTATTGCTAATAAAGATGATAATAAAAAATCCAAACCTAAGCAACTTTTCCCAGCCACTCTTATTTCTGTCTTTTACACAGATCTCAATAATAAATTGTCTGCGTTTTCCCCCACCATTAACTGCATTTGTCAGGCAAGTATAAAAAATCATAATCAGTATATTAGAGACTGAAGTAATCACTAAGCCAAAGAAAATAAATTATTATATGCTTAGATCTCTTACAAGACTTATATAAAGGTTTATTCATCATAAGAGAACCAAGAACTGTCAGACATGAAAAACTTTAAGCAGTGAGATTTATTCAACAAAACCCTGCAGGAAGCTGTCTCTTTTTAAGTATGATGTTCAGTAATCCAAACAAAGATATCATTAAAAAATAATAATAAAAAAGTAGTAACTACTTCTATGTGAACTTTCAACTACATCACTTGAGTTTCTATAATAAGTTTTACTGTATTTCCATGGAAACTCATTTTTCTTCTTGGGAATTTAAAGGACAAAAAATATGTATTGGAAAATTCTTGTTTCTGACTTCATAAAATAAAAATGAAGAAGTACTAATAAGCAGTTTCCAACAACCTTTATGATCTACACTAATGAGCTGCCAAAATCTGAGAAATGCTGATTGTAAACTATTTATTTATTTTAACTGTAAAGCAATATAAGACAGAACAAAAGAAATTCAAAATCAAGTAAACTAATAAAAGGTTCAGACATTAACAATTTAAAATAAGCCACTATGGTAATCCTCTACAATAAAGTTTAGTTGGCATAAAGATGGTAATCCAATTTCCATAATTTTAGAGAAGTGCAGACATTGCTTGATCTAGGACTGAAGAATTCCTCAAATGGAACAACGAACTAAACATCAAACACTAATTCACTAGATCATACATACCTGTTTGAGAAGAGCTAAAATATAGAGTGGGAAGAGCTTGAGGGAATTTGGTGCTATCAGCATGGACTGCTGCAGATTTGAGGCAGTTGCCATGTATGCTGCCAAGGAGTCCACCACAGCATTGACTAAGGCATCTCTTGCATCTGCAAGGCTGGATGAAACTGAGCGATCCACAGCTGGGGGGAAGAAGGAGGGAAGAAGTTACCAGACATGGCCTCACTCATTCTCTTGAACTTTGAAAATTTGAGCTGTGCTTCTGGGTTATGTTTTTAGACTAAAAAATTCCCCAAACCACGTCTGCAGTCCTAATTTTTTTTAGGAGTAAATTAGATGACTGTCCATACAGAAACTTACTTTCATAATGCTCAAAGATATTGTGTAGCTAATTTTGGCTCCCTGGTTTGTACTCTTGGAGAATTAAAAGGAAATTTTAAAGCAATCATACATAGTTAAGTCTAAATATAAATTTAAACCTTATACAAACAACTTAGCTATTGTTGAAATGCTGTTGCCCAACTTTCAAGGTAAGACCTGCAGCAATAATTTTGATTTTTTTTCCCCCCTCACATAAGAAATTTCTTCCATTACTTCAGTGACATAATAGTGATTACTATAAATGCTGCTTCATTTTTCTCTGCTGAGCATGGGCTGCAAATCCTTTGGTGGGAGGAAGCCACCTGCTGGACTGAATGTGCATTTAAGAGGAGATCACAGAATGGTTTGGGTTAGAAGGGACCTTAAAGATCATCTAGTTCCAATCCCAGAAGACACAGAATTACAATTTACTTCTCCTAACTGATTTCAATATTAATATACAATATAGAACATGTTAAAATGCTCTACAGTGTCATACACATTTAACAGGAGAGATCAGTCTATGACTTATGACCCACAATTAAGGGATAAGTAAGAATCCTCAGCCCTGCAACAACAGAAGGATAGAAAACCAATACCTCAGTTACACTGCTGTCAGAAATTCTCTTTTAGTCTCCAGCAACTCACTAAACTGAATCCCTGCTTCTTAAGTAATCCTAGAATGCCTAAGTTTGAGTGAACAACAATGATAATGATGATTAAAAAATGAGAGTTTTGATCCAAGTGTGCTATGATTCTTTGTCCTTTACTAACCTCCAGAGAACAAAGTAAGAAGGCTCTTTTTAAAAGACTAAAGTCCACTAATATTCAGAACAAGGAGTGTTTCAGTTCACAATTTCAGTATTAATTTGGTTTTGTCGTCTTTTGCACACACAGCATGTTGCACTCCAACCTTTTCTAATAATATCCAGGCTTCATTCACTACTTCATTTAAACGGCTGGCAAAATTAGGAACATGCCAAAAAGCATGTGAATCTTCCTGGCCTGTACTCACCCATGTTTGCTAAGAGGCACACAACTGCTTGTACATCTGCTCCTGCATACACATCAGACAGGGAACTCACTACGGGCAAGCAAAGTGTGTGCACTCGAATTCGACGCTCACCTAAGAGAAATCAGTGGAAATCATTTTGCATTCTCTCCTGGTAGAAGTAAACAAATTCAGTCATTAGAGCATCTCCTCCCATTTAAGATGTACCCATTCTAGAAAACATACCAGTCAAGAAATTGCTGCAATACAATACTGTCTCCCTGTCTCAACCTGTTAAAATTCTACTCTAAAGCAGCACAAATTGATAACACAAACTAGCGACTTCCACAGTAAGTAAGTGTCTTTGATCCTACAAATGAAGTACACTGACATCCATCCCAGAATTTTGTGGCATCTTCTACCATAGAAATTAGCTGCTATTCTTTATGTTCACCCAGTGTAGTAATTGCAGCTTGATCCAATCTATCACAGGTCTGTGTGTTTGGACAAAGTGCCTGCCAAACATGTTACTGCTTGTAACAATGGTCAGACTTTTAAGTAAAAAAGTCTTGCTGAATCAGCACTATGTACAAATGCAGATGAAATTTTCACTTTAAAACAGTGTTTATAAGGATTTCCATTATGTGATTAACTGCCAAGTAGGCTTACTAGCTCTGACAAGATTCTTTTAGTGTATAGAACACAACAAAAGGCTGTGGAACTAACTTTACAAGCATTACACCATAAAAAGAAACAAAAACCCCAGTGACCAATTAATTTCAATTTATTTACCTTTACTGGAAGTATACAAAAGAGCTGTTTGAAAACAAACCAAAGATGTGTCAGTCAGACTTTCCTCTATAGACATTTGTACTGCAAATCCAGCATCAGGATTGACATTGGCAAGGGACAGTAAATCAGTAGATCGTACAAAAAAATTCCCATGGAAAGTGTGTATTGAAAGACCTAGAATCAGATTAAATATTCAGAGTGAGGTTAAAACAGCATGGAAAACTCTCACCAATAACTAAAACCCCAGCCCTCAAGCTAAGGCTGAAGAAAAGAGTAAAAATTCTATCATGTATAAGCAATTACATGAATCTTTAGACATTTCAGCATGATCCTGTAGAGCTCATGTTCAATTCTGAACACTCCAAAGTGAATGATGCCCTTACACTACACGTATCAACTTATAGAGAGATGGTACTATCAACTAAAAAAACCAAAAAAATCAAACACCAAAAGCTAACTTAACATAAAGAAGGTAACTCTTTTACTCTTCAAAGAAAGAAAAATAACATTGAATTTAATGTTGCTAAAGACTTAGCACATTCAAAATGGTTGCTAACACATTTACACCAACAGTTCCATAGGAATCAGTATTTAAGACACACCTTTTGTACATCTTATGCGCATAACTGCTTCAAATCCAATCTTTCTTGTAAGGTATCTTTTCAGGTCTTTTTGCAACTTTTCAGCCTGAGCAGGATTATGGCTATGATGGAAAGATGGATAGTAATAGATGCATCCAGCAGAATACTTGGACATGCAAGCTGTGAAGGAAGGAAAGAGACAAGTAAAAAGTAAAACTGTAACATGAAATCAGGACATAAAAATTGTGTCCAGACTTCCACAAGTAACATCTACCTTCATCTTCTCAGTATCACCCACATCAGAAAGACAATGAGAACTGTCTGAGACCCAGGCAAGTGAAGAGAGAAATGAATCATCCCAACACATAATGACCTAATTATACACCAAGCTCAATAAGCATCCTACATTTCGCAGCTAAGACTGAAATGCTTGCAGAAATATCTAATGGTGTAGAGGTAAAATTAAGTGTTTGTACAGAGACAAATCTTGGATAATTTATCAAAGGATGAAAACTCTGTTCTACCCCCATAATTAAACTTCATTTATTCCTTGCCACGTTTCTGTTTCCTGTTCTTGAGCAGGAGAATACTTCTCATTTAAAACTTTGAAACCTTAGAATAAAATGTCTGATACTACCAATGTAATATTTCTGTTCTTTACTTCCATCAACTTCAAGGTCAATTCCTTTGCAACATGAGCTGCAATTATACAAGTGCTAAAATATTTACATGACTTTAGAATTCCTGAGGTAGCCTGTGCTTCTAAAGAGAGACAACAGTGCAGAAAGAGTGAATCATGTACTCCTTACCAAGAGAAGCTAGATCAGAATATTGTGAACTTAAGAGAAATAAATCCACAGCAGTCTGCTGGCCGGAGCAGTCCAGTGCCAACTTCTTATAAAAGTCTGTTGCTGGACCAAGATGCTGGACCACCTTTAGTAAATAAATCATACAGAGAGGAGTTATGACAACAGTCATGCTTCTTAGACTTCATGGACCAAAAGAAATACTCTTCAGCAGCATCTGAGTAACTGAGTCACAAATATTTGCAGCTTCTTTTGCTTGCCAAGGAAAATTAAGGACCAAAGGCCAAAGATAGCTCATGCACTTCAAAACAAGTAATACCACACATCCATGTATAAAGTAGGGATCTTAAATGCATAAACATCGACATCATTAAAATTTAGTTAATTGCTATAAATGAAGACGAAGCAATTGATCTGCAGAACTATGCAAGTCAGAAAGACATGGCCAGTCCTTAGTCTTTTGAAATGAATAGTAAGGGAAGTTTTTTACCTTTGTGCTTGACCTTTGATTGGGATCCTCTCTGGAATGCAAAAGCCCCGCTCCCAAAGATGGTAACTGAGTTTGAAACACAGAGATCCGACCACCCGTTGGAGACATCAGCTTAAATGCAGCCTGAAGAGCAGGGCCCAGTGCACTGTGTGTTTCTCTTGTATTGGTGAACATGTTTGGTAACGCATTCAATAGATCTTTTATCAGCTGCAGAACAGATTGAAAGGTGTTTGATGAGATTCTGCAAGCTTGAGATTTTCTGTTGTTTCCAAAAAGCTGTACTGCCACGACTGAAGTGGCAGAATCGGTACCAACTATTTCAGTTCTATTTTAACACACTAAGGAAAACAAAGTTGCAATTTTAAAAGCTATGATGTATCAATTAAACATTTCCAAAATGAAAAATTACCATTGGAACTACATATTATGAAGATTAAGTTTGAATTCAAAGTTTAACAGGAACATCTGTTTTGAATATTTAACACCTTAAATTTAATGATGTATTTTGAGCAATCATACCTCTTTGCTTTCATGGAGATTTACAAGTAAACTATCTGGTGTAGGTAAGAAAATATCTGTGGAGAGAATAGAAAAAAAATTTATTAAAGAAAAAATAACACTAAAATAGAACAAAACATTTCATTGCCCACTGCTACAAACACCATGAAAAGTCTACTTTTCTAATGTGTGTGCTACAGCTAAATATTACTTGCAGATAAGTAAATTATATGCAGATGAAAGTGTCTTAGAATAATACAGTCCATACAAAGCTTGTCTGATTCAAAGCAAAGTTAACTATTGAATTTCACACTTCAAACATCACCTACTCTGTAGTTGGTGCAAGACTATTTTTCAAAAAATATTCTCATTCAATAACATTGACCTAATACCAAATACTTAAGAGATTCCAATCTTTGTTCTGGGGAAAAGAAAAAAATAATAGGTTCTCAGAAATTCAGCTTCCATTTTCTTTTTACTTACCATCAATATCTGAGACAATCAGCATCTGAGGCTGTGATAAACCTTCTTGCAAGTTGTAAAACTGAACAGTGCTGTCAAACGTTATGAACCCTATTCTTGTTCTTGAATCTCCAGGCAGCCTGAAGCATAAAAAAAAAAAACAACTATTAAGCCCTAAATCTCTCTCTCAAGACATACAGACACTCAGGGCTCCTGCTGATGTTAGAAGAAACTCAGTTCATGTGTAAAGAAGTGAAGGGAGAACATAAGAAGGGAGATCTAAAACACAAATACAATCAATACTTCCTCACCATTTTCTGAAAAGCTGGGGTAATGATGCAGTTTAGAAGACCAAGTGTTACAGATAAGCATTCACTAATATATTGATGCTTTGTTCCACAAGAGAGCTTACTAAGTTCATTTAAACATTAGACTGACATATGAAAGAAGGCAGCCTTCTCAGTTCTTTAATAGAAAACAGTGCATTCTGCCCTTTCCTGATCCAGAACCCCCATTTACTAATGTAGTTACAGAGTACTTACAGCTCTAAACCAAAACCCAATGTCTGTGCAATGCAACATATTTATTTCTTATGTGGACCATATTTCAGTGTATGGCATAATACAAAATTAAAGACTACAGGGTATTTCTCAAGTAAAATATAAAAAACATCATGAAGTGCTGAAAACCATGACAGTGACCAAGAGCAATAGAGGCAAATATTGTTGTTACCATCCGGGTATATAAATGAGGTGGATGCACTGATTCTCCTGTGGACTTAGCATGGGATTTTATGAATTTTCCTAAAATAATCAAGCATGTTTCTGAGATTCTGTTGATAAAATAGCCATAAAAAACTGAACAAATAAAGACTGAACCAAAAAATGGAAGCAAAGATTGTTAGTGTATATGTTGGCTTCTTCATGAGAAAACCAAGTTCACCAAGAAAAAGGTAGACAGAAATTTTCAAGGCAAGGCCTCCACAGGATTAGTTGTCAAAAGGCATGAGCACAGTGAAGCACTCATTAACCCTCACTCAAAATGCACAATCCCAGGAACAATCCCATACATGCTGTCCCAGTGCAAAAATAAAAACACAGAAACTGGCACAGGTTAACTGTGATCTAAAAAAACCAAACTTGCAACACAGTTCACCCAGGCAGTCTTACTTCCATGGTTACAATGTTTCAGTTTGCAGCACCTCAGACCTCTTAGCACAAAAACCATATCATTTAACTGTTGTAATTTATTATTTTTGTTGGTCTTGGCAAGGGGAAAGAATGAAATTTAAAAATCTTTGTACAATTAACATGTTGTTAGAAATTACAGCTAAATATTCCTTGCTGATAAGTAATTAAATTATATGCAGATACACATGCAGGGAAGGAATTCCAGGCAATGGAACTTCTGCCCTTTAGGGACAGAATATTTAGACACTTTAAAATTTCCTTCAAAATTTTTAGTTACAATTTTTCATAACAAAAATGTTAGCTGATTTGATAAGGTTATTTATACTCTTACTTGTCTAGGTTTTCCAGCAATGACTGGCAGAGTATTGTCAAATATCCAGCCTCCACTGCATTATGAGACACATCTAAAACAAATAAATATACCGCAGGCTGAGGAGGACGAAGCTACAAAGTAAAAAAAAAATTAAAAAACACTCAAAAATCATATTCAAAGAAATATTAAAAGATTAGTCATTAGAAAGGGAAGAAGGAAAAGGGAACACTTCGAAAAATGCAAGGTATACATTATGCAATAAAGGTAATTTACTAAGCAATATGCAGATAGACTTAATCACAATCCCCAGTGGTTAATAACTGTCATTTGTTATAAACATAAAATGTTATACTTCAGGGGGAAAAAAAGATAGTTTAGTCCCTCCTGCCAACAGTCAATTCAAACATGACGAAAGATACCAACTTCTATCTTTTAAATTCCATTGTTCTTTCAGTACATGGGCAATGTGATCCATGAACTAGGGTTAAAGCATTCTACCCACACCCTTCCCCCAGCTATGTACCAAGCTGTTTATTCACTGTAAAACGTCTGCCACAATGTTTCAATTCAAAGACAAGAGAATAATTAATTTTTGCTGCTGCTAGAAATGTCATTATGAAGTAGGCCTTTTCCCAGGCAGACAAGACCACCATCCCAGCACTTGTAAGATGACTCCTAATAAGAACATTTCTTCACAATTACTAACTAGAAACTTGAAGTTGAATTAATTTGCTCATTATTCTATTACTGGTCTTTCAAAATATCCTCAAAATGAGGGAGAAAGACAGAAATCACACTGCATCGGATTGAAATCTGACTGTGCTATATTAAACTACACTGAATGACAACACACATTCAATTAGCTTTAACTCAAAATCTTCTGACTGTTTACATCAGCCAAAACTCAAATGTGAATTAAACTATTCCTTGGTATTAAGAAAAGCTTCCAGTGATGTGTATTAATGGTAAATTAATACACACCACTGGATCAATATGAAACATTAATTTCAAGGACTATTATATTAATATGCAGTTGTTGTTGAAGTTACTATGAAAACTTTTTCTTACCATGTAGTCTGAAGAAGCAATGAATTCCACTGTAGAATTTTGCACCTCTGGCCGTTTGTGAGGCTCTCCATAAGACCGTGTCAGAGGATTATACATAAATTCTTCAGGAACTATTAAAAAAAATTCCCCCCCCCCAAATACAGATTATATTTTTATCAGAAAATAAAAACCATTGCAGCTAAATGCAAAGTAATGTGGACACACTTCAACTGCAATAGCAAAAAATTTACATTAAGAATACATAAAAAAGGAATATTTCAAATATCTCAAGCATATCTTTAACATCAAAGTTCAGTAATTGGAAAGAAAATTTATATATTTTAAACAACAACAGATCCCCAGCTATAAAACAGCAATGCAAGCAGAGCATTTCACAACAAAGCAGCAATCTGTACTGCTTCTCATAACCTCTGGCCTGGATTGTAGCTGTCATCATGTTTCCATCTGCATATTGCAACAGCAGTCAGTGGGATTAGCTGATTTCATTAGACAAGGAATCAGCATATTAGGAATACATTTTCTTCATGTCCACAAAGATTACAAAACAATCTTCTGCTTCAAGAAAAAGCACAACACATCTGCCTTAAGATGCTTTTCAAAATCTCTGGATCATAAGGCCATTGTCACTGTAGTTTATGTTTTAATCTAAAATATTCCACGGACTGATAAAATGCAAATACTTGAAAGAGATTCTATAAATGCAAGCATCTCCTGCTCCAGTCACTTACCATCATTAACTCTATAGCACAGGTTGCATTTCCACCGCCTCTGATCGATGAAAGAAACAAAAGGGTTGATGTAAGTCCTGCAGGATCTGCATCTCACTATTGTGCTTGATGTTATTACTGGCAATTGCTAGAAAGGAAACAATGAAAAGCTGTCACAAAGGTATGCAGTATATTTTATGGAAATAATCTCTGTACTACAGTTCATAAAAGCTTTGTGAGACTTCATTTTCTATCATCTTTCCTTTTAGCTCTTTAGTTCAATTTCATAGAGTAATTATGATGTCTATTAAAACAATCTCCTCCTAAAACAAAAAAAAAATTAACACTTAATTATTGTCTTAATATAGCCTCAAAATCAAAGATGTAGTAAGATCTCAAATGAAACTACTTTAAATTACAACTACTGTGGCAAAAGGAATTATGAAAGGACAGCTTTAGAGTGGCTCTACAAGAAATATGATGGACAGCAAATCTTACACGAAGAACACACAACTAATAAAAATAAGTTGTACCAGACAGTTATTCACATTTTTACATAAATGCTAATAAATTACATTGAGAGGAGTTGCTTGACATGAATGAAAGAATGAAGCTTATGAATATAGCTTCAATCTTATATTGTGTTTATGTTCTATTGAAAGCAAGTATCAGGCCAGTCACACATTCAAACCAAGCATTCTCCTCAGGAGAGCTCTGTGAACACCTTTTCAAGATGTATCTGACCGTTGTGAGCCCAACACACAGACTGGCAATTCTTCAGACCCACAGGCAAGCAAAGACTTCCAACAAAAAAAAAATAAACTTGAAGGGCTTCTTCCTTATGCATTCCAATGAAGTAGCAATTTCAAGGCTTTTTTTTGCTCTCCTCCTCTCTAAGTTACAGACAATTTTTTATACTTCTGTTAAAATACTTCTTAAAGTACTTCTTAAAGTACTTCTTAAAGTACAAATGCATATATAAAACAAACACACACACACAAAAAAAAGCAAAATACTTTACCGTCAGGTCCCTGAAGGGATGCAGCAACAAACCCAAAGGAAGCTTAGCTTTGTTTAACAAAGCCTGTGTCTGTGGAATATTTGTCAATGTACATCGAAATGAGCTGAAAGAAAATAAGAACATAATGTTAAAATGAAATTTTAGGAGATGTTGAAAACATTGTGTTAACACCTGATTTTAAAGAACTTAGAAATGTAAGAAATCCTATGTTTAACAAAGATGATTTAATTTAAAAAAATACAGAAATATTTTTTAAAAGGCTTTGTAAGGAAACAAACAAAAAATACACCCCTGCTCTGCAGTTTAGTAGTTCAGCAATGCAAGTATACCAAAACCAACTAAGAGACAGAATTGTTTTAGGTACAACAGTCAATCAAAACTATGTATTCTTCTGTTCATTATAAAGATTTTTCCAGTGAACCAAGAGAGTATTTACCTAGTACTCAGAATGTCATATTTATATAAGAAAACAGTAGAAAAGGATCCCAAATACTGGGAGAGTCAAAAGCTTTTGTTCTGTGTAACATGAAGGGACACTAAAAAAGCCCAATGCACAAATAGTGCCGTCAAAAGTGTTCCACATGTAGGAATCATTTTCAGGCCTTCAGTTTTCTGATTTCTGTTTTCTGGTGGAACCATGCACTGTCACAGGAATAAGGCTGCTGAGTCACTTTAAGGCAATGACGAATACTTATTTTGGAATTACAAATAAAATATTTGGAGAAAAGCACTTTCTATTGTACTTAGCTGCACTTGGGATAGTTGATAATACTACTTAATGTTAATTAGAAGTAAATGATACCTGATTGCAGAATTATCATAGTAAAATATACCCACAAATTATTAAGTGTATTCAGGCATAATCATAATGCTTTTGTGGAAAAAATCCTGTCCAATATTACAAAGTACTCTATGAAACATACTGTGTAATATTAAGGTGTTTATTAAAATATCTTTTTTTAAATGGATAAAAAGGTGAAGATACAGGAAAATTATTAAAATACTAATAAACTAGCTACTGTAACTAGCTACTCACTGCATATAATATATTCTGATGGTAGGACAGTTACAATATTTGCGTAATGATTCAGAGGTTAAACATTTTCAGTTAAAAGGGGTTTTATTAGTTCATCTTTAAGATTCAAAGTTAGGAGTCAGCTGAGACACTTTTTGACATTTTAAATAATTATTGCCCACTAAAAAATATAAGACACTGTCCAAGACACAGTAAACTTACTCTGGACTGCAGTTTAATTTCCTAAGATCAGAATTCAAGTTAGGCACGGGTGCTGGAACTGAAGACACCGGTAAAATATTTCTATCGTGTGTAAGGTTTACTGGTCTCAAGCTTTCTGGCTGCTGAGAATGCTGTAGACTTAATCCTCCTAAGGAAGAGGACAGCTGGTTCACACCTGGATATTGCTGTAAAGTTAAGAGCATGACAAACAGGTAAACATACAATCGTGTTTAAATAACAACCTTCAATCTTCCTTAGTGCCCTCCCTTCCAGACACGTATTTGAAAAAGATACAGCAGCAATTAGTATCAAACCCAAACAAACAAAAGGAGTGTTGTACTGTAGAAATTTAAAAATGCTGCAACAAATGTGACACACCTTCCAAATGTGTATCATAGGACAAAATTCAAGTTCATTACACAAATCAACACTGGAAGTCACACATAATCCTTCCATCTCTTCAGGCATAAGAAAACAAGTTACTAAAAAGTCTGACACAATTTCTCTCCCACTCTGCTCTGCAATTTAACTTTTGTTACAATCAACTTATCCAAGTTACAGACACTGACTTTAAATATTTATTTTTAAATTAAAACAAAACACCATAGAAGAGGAGAAAAGGTTAGGTTGGAAGGCACCTTTGAGGTCTGAAAGTCTAATCCCTTGCTCAAACAAGGCTAACTTAAAAGTTAGCTTAGGTTGCTCATATAGAGCCAGCTAAGTTTTCAAAATATCTAAGGATTGACAATTTCACAGCACAATCTGTTCTAGTGCTTCCCCACTCCCATCCTGAAGCATTTTCTCCTTATATGTGCAACCTGAATTCACTTGAAGCAACTGCTGTTCCTTTACTGTGTGCTACTGAAAGAGCCTAGCTTCATGTCACGTTACAGTAAAGATGAAGCCAATCCTTTCAATTTAAAAAAAAATAAATTAAATGAAACACCTCTTCCAAGTCACATTTTACATTATGCCTGTGACAGTGAGAGCCTTACTGGATGTTACATGCAGTAAGGAATTTTGATCACCTACCACAGCAGTTTCACTGTCTTTGCCAGCTGGCCCTTACTTCAGAGAGCAGGATTTGTGTATCAGTATGTTTCTTTTTCTAGACCCCTTCACACATACATTCCTCTGCACTTCTTCAGCATTTGTGTCTTGCCTCAGTACCCGGCTCTTCTTCTGCCACTGTTCTAAGGGGATTCATGTGTACAACAGGAATCAGGTGATTGGATACAATTTCTTGGGTGTTTGGAGCTATCTTTATGAGGAAAACAGAGCAGATGCAGGCAGCCTGCTCCAGTATACACAGCCAGCAAAAGTTCTACAGAGCGCTTTTATCTGGACCCTATGCCATGCATTGCTCATAAGGTGATTTAATGCTTGACATCACAGCCTATAGCAATGCCCTGATATATGCTGATCAAGTATTTCCTTATGCTTCTTCATTGTTTCCTATCAATAATCTTCAGCTCTTTCAAACATCAAACCTTAACACTGGGGAGTTTGCTAATAACTGGTGAAGCAAACTTTTTAAGCTTAACTACTTGGAGGCACACTTAAAACTTTCCTTCAAAAGCCTTCCAGTAAGTTCAGAACCAGAGCTATGACATCAATATTACAGCTAATGTTTATTCTCTCAGAAATTATAAAAAGATGAAAATAGAGGGGAAATACATCACACAGAAAAGGGTTTTCCCAGGAATTTACTTCATGAACTAATTTTTGAATTAAAAATACAAGCCTGTGTATAGTGCTGAAAACCAGAATGGTGTCCTGGATTACTGGGCTGCACAGGAGTAGGTGGTGTTGCATTTTGGTAGCCTGGCTGCAGTGCTGGATATCCATAACCAAAGGGCTTAGAAGCTTTTGATGCTTGCAGGACTGATGGAGAGGGAACTGGGCTGCCAGTCACAGAACGTGTCTCTGGAAAGACAAAAGAAATGCCACAGGTATTGAATATAGTTATTATCTCCTTCTTAATTTAAATGTAAACTCCTAAATGCGTCAAAACAACATTGCTATTTGTAAGTTTTTCATTATCCATCAAGTTCTTTTTCTGCACTGAAAAAAGGAATATAAAAGAAAGATTACTTCAAGAATTTTCACAAAGACAGTGTGTATGGAAGATGACCAGGGACTTGTGTCACTACAAACAAAATGTTACTTTACAAAAAGTAAAAAAATAGAACCACATTTTATTCCAATATATACATTGGATATAAACCACAAATGAGACCATTCATGCTTATTCTCCTCTCCACTTCTGAAAACTGTCATAGCATGACTAGAATCATTCTATGATTACTTCATAGATTACTAGTAAAAGCTGTGCCTACAGTTAGAGAATGGCTCCACTGGCTCAGCCTTATGTTTGGACAGCATTCATGAATTGTAGAGGAGAAATAAAGCATGGTCTCTTTTGAAGTTTTAACCTGATGCAAGTTTCTCTTGTATATGCCTGCAGCACAGCTTAGTTCTGCTATTTTTCAAGGTCAAACTGAAAGTAATCCACAGTGAACGTAACAGCTATAAAGAGATCAAAGTACTCTTTCAAAATGTCTACAGATATGAGCTAAGTTTCAGAAGAATTTAAGCTTGGTGAACTGGGAAAAGTGCAAGCAAAGGAACAAAGCATTCAAGAAACCAACTGCCAAGAAACTGTTTGTCATGAACACTCCACAAGGGAAAAAACCCCAATAAAACAGTAAAAAAAACTGCAACAGATTTAAGAAACCTAATGTTGACTGTTTATCTTTAAAAAAAAGGAACAAGTTATTTTTAGGATATGGTTTCAGCAGAACCAAAATGGTTAGTTATTAGGCCAGAGGGTACAGAATTTGTAGTCCTGCTAGACTCTATGTGGATAACAATACCAGCTTTCTAACCGAGAGAGATCTCACTTTAATCAGGAACCCATCAAACTATGGCAAACTACTGTGACACTCCCAGGGGCCAGAACAAGGCAAAGGAGCCAGGAGGGGGTAGGGCCTCCAAATTAATCCAATTATTCATTTTAAATAGTGGCTAAAGTACTTTGAATAGCATCTTTTCCTCTTGTTCTCAATATGGCAGCTCTACAGATTTCAAGACCAAGGTAGTCAGCCAGTAGGTTCATTTAGAACCAACCTGACAGTCCTGATATTTTTAGAGCTAAGAGTAAGCAAAACAGCAGACATTTTCTTTAAATGAAGAAAAGTAAAAGACAATAACTTGATCCAAGCATCTCTGCAAGCTGATATTGTTGGTCTCCCAAAACTTCTGTGATGTGTAAGCAACTATTATCAGCTCCTAATGTCAACGACACAATCAGGCATACAGCATAATCTAGAAAAAAGATGCTGCTTTCACACTTAGCAGATTTTCAGCACTACCCTCAATACTACAATGGAAAGTATGACTTATGATTCAGGGAAGTTTTATTAAATGGTTATATGAACTTCAGTGTTAAAACTGTGAGAAATTATTTTAAAAGACATGTATGTTTCCTCTGATGATTTCCCCTGTTCCTTTCATAGGCACTACCCTTCATCTACTTGTTAATTAACAATAAAAAAGACCAGAAACAATAAAAACTGACATTTATGTACTGGAATAAATAATTCAAAACAAACTGCTTACCTGGATAGCCACCTCCTTCCAGAGCATCATAATTGTTCAGAACAGGAGAGGCACTGCTTGTAGTAGAGGAACTATCAAGTGCTGGGGGAGGAAAATAGTTTAACTTTAGGGATATCAGAAATAGCAAACTTTTGATAAATAAAAGACTGAGATTTTTTTTTTCTGAAACCTTTTATAAGAAACTGTCAAGAAAAATCCTGGGAAAAAACCCCACACTTCAGCCCTAAGACTTGAAAACTATTACCACTGTAAAGAGGAGAGAGAGAAAATATAATCAGCAAGATACCAGAAACAAACAAGCACATGCCCAACAAACAGCAAGAAAGATCAATGGCAAAAAGACAACAACAATGAAAAAAGTTGTTTTTTGAAATAAAAAAAAAAATTTTCTATTAAACCAGAAGTTCTTTCTAGACTGTATCAACTGAGGCCATGCACATTTTAAAAACAGTCCATTCACGACCTTCTTCACAAGTGCAGGCAACAGAAGATTCCTATCATCTTCAGAGTGATTATCCACCTTCAAGCCAAACTGACAAGGATTTAATTCTTCCCTCCTTTCTGTAGCATTCTAATTCACAGCTAGCTTTCTTAGTCTAAAGATTCTATTTTCCATTATCATTGACAAGAGTCCGAACTTCAGTTGGTATAAACAATTACTCTTGGCTCAGCCTAAAGTAGCTGAGTAAAAAGCAACTATGCAAAAATAAGTACCAAAAGTTAACTAGGGAGATATAAAAAAGCACAATGAGCACAGACATAGCTGTTAGGACTGAAGACTCAATTGCTTAATTTTTAGTTCAACCTATGCACAGATCTTGAAAATCTTATTGTAAAATATCTGGCAAACAAAGAATTATTTTAAAACATCTCTGCCAATGCGATTTCACGCACATTTACTTCCAATGAAAAAAGGGCCAAGAAGATTAAAGGTATCTTCCCTTTAAAACACACCAAGCCATGAAGTGTGATAGAAAAAAAAGTGTCTATTTAAGAATTGAGAAAAAAACAAAAGAAAATTGTATATATAATTTTTGTGGCAGAAAAGACTGAAAAGATTCACTGATACCGTTCTACTCGGAAGGATCAACCTTGACCACACATCCCATTGCAAAGCTGAAAGTATTTCAAGGGAGAACTTCAATGGTGGAACATTTGAGGCTCCCAAGTGAAGAGACTCTGCATATGAAAACCTAACATCACTGACATTTGGGACACAGAAATACCATGGCACCATCCTGACACTACAGATAATTCTTGAGCATTTTGCCTTTAAAGCATTCAACTAAGAGATAGAAGAGCAATTTAAAAATCCGTAAGACTAACAATAATATATT
Source organism: Agelaius phoeniceus (assembly GCF_051311805.1). NCBI lineage: Eukaryota > Metazoa > Chordata > Aves > Passeriformes > Icteridae > Agelaius > Agelaius phoeniceus. The sequence continues at coordinate 27,094,890 of NC_135268.1, forward strand.
ATTTAAAGGAAAATTTAATTCTGTGACATTCACACAATCTTAATTTTCAGATTTTCACTGTAAATTTTCTTTTTTTTTTTAATCCTGGAGGTTACTAAAAAACATAATTTCAAGATTTTATTTTCTGTTCTAGAAGCTGAAGGAATCAAGATTCATGACGTTTTTTACCCTGATGAGGATTAGGGCTTTTAAACCTTTGCTAAGGCTTACTACAGAAAAGTCAAAATATACTTTTGTTAGGTCAACAAAACAGTTGAGAAGTTACACAAACACAAGCAACCAGATTTCCTGCACCTATTCTTCATAAAACCACTGTGACAGTCTGAGCCAGAAATTTGTCTACTGAAATCTGTTAAGGATTTGCATTAGCTCCTGCTGACAGGGCATAAAACAGTACGTGCTTATTAATGAGACAGCCTTCGTATGGAACCTGGACACCCTTTCACTCTTTTCTGTAACATGAATTTAAATGCAAGGCTACAGGTTTTAGTAAAGTAAAGAACTTGAGAAAGAATGATGGTAGGGAGTATGAAACTTTGTTTAGGGAACAAAGGAAGGAGAAAAACGTTACAATTGATAAAAAACCCAATGAACATCATTTGGACAGAAACCTTGGCATGCAAACCCAACATACTGTTCTTAATTATGACTTGGATGTCATCATTGGTTTGTTCCACTCTTCACAGAATCATTATGAGTACACTACACTGTTTTCACAGTATTGTAGGTGATGATTTCATTATTTTATTTAAACTGGCACTGTTTTTTTTTTTCTGACAACATGCATCATAAATCTAAAGAAAAAAGCTACAATAGTTTCCTATTCCAAATCAATATTAAAAGCCAGCAGTACAAGGTATGTGCTGCCACTTCCATCTATCAACAAGGGTTGTAGTCTCATGTTTATCTTGAAAAAGCTTTTCATACTGGTACCACTCATTCAGCCAGTAAAGATATGCTCAAGTTCCAAAAGAAAAGGTTACCAAAATTGAAGAAACTAAACTGGTGAGAAACATTAAACTCACAAATCCGGATCATTCTGACAAAACAGGCAAAATGCAACCAAGTATATAACGCCTCAACCAATTTAACAAGAAAAAAAAAATAAACAAACTTTTAAAGTTTTCTACAAAGCAAGCAGATTAACACTGAACCTGTGAACCTGACCATTGGGACATACACCTTTAGAAGGAGAAAAAAATCAGCACCGATTAATTTACTGTCCTAAAAAGCACACCTAGAACCTCTCAATGTTTACTACCTTAATTGTATGAGTTCCTTAGGCATAAAATGAGAAACAAGGTAAACACTGTTAAATGTAATGATACAAATGGCATCTGGTAGCTTAACCTGAACAACTATCAGTGTAAGTTCTACTGCTAGTTATCTCCAGTTAAAACTCACTGCAAGTCAAAACACTAAAAATATGGGAGTCTTGCAAGTTGTAAATGTTACTTTGTTAGATTCATAAAACATCTGATATTAACATGACAAAAAAGGACCTATTTGTTGGTCACTACAGAAATCCTTTTTTTTACTATACTAGTAACAGCTGGGAAATCTCAAGCTGAAGAGTCAGGGTGATGCTTTGTCTTAAAGAAATAAAAAGTTTCAGGGGATGGAAATATGGGGAAAACCTTGAGTAGGAAGAGAACAAGATACTGGTGTAAAGCTAAAGCCAACCTGCTTCCTCATCCTCCTCATCCTCTTCCTCATCATCTGAACTTGATGACAAGGGAGCTGGTGCAGAGCTAGCTTGATTATTAACATATCCACCATACTGCATGCCTGTGAATTGGAAAGCACAAACATCAGAGTCAGACAGACAGGAAAGACGAGAAACGGAATCACAAATCATTGCATTAAAAGTGAGAGAAATCAGCTGTTCCAGAGAAAATCCCAGCATGCAGCAAGTTAAATCTACAACCCTAGAAGCAGTTATTAGTGGGCTAGTTCAGTAAAATATTAGAAGCACATGGAAGTTAGCAGATAATTTCATATGCATGTATGTGCATGTGTACCAGGAAATTAACAACACAGACTTCCTACCTATCTTTTTAATACCGGTTTATCCAGTGGAGTACTTTCATAAATTAATACACAGAAATAAAGGAATTGTTTCCACATAAATTCAATTATGTTATGAAAACCTTTAGTATTAACTTTTGCTTGGCACACCTGTCCCTCTTAAGACAAGAATAATTCATATTGGAATTCTGTCAGAAATGAATGAAAAATACTGCTGTTGCCACATGCAAGAGTACAAACACACATACAGAGAGCACAACACCATCAGGGAAATTAAAGCTAGGTAAGCCTGAAAATTTGGGTTGTCTTATATTTACATGAGTGTCTAAATTCGGGCTCATAAGCACATGATTGTACCATGCACTTCTAGTATCTGGTGACAGTGCAGCAACTGTTACTGCTGTCACCTCCACAGCACAACCTATTAGGGATTTTTTTAGTTTTTTTGTTTGCTTTTACAATATCTACTCTAAACATATGTGAGCAATACACAAAAGCACCACAAACACACCATTTCAAAACAGAGTAAAGCATGCAGCAATGGCTTATAATTAATTTCCTGCATTAGTTGTTATTGATGCATTTTCAGCATCTTCAAGAAATCTTACATTTCTCTTGTGACAAGGCAGGGTTAGCAAGGATTTTAAATATGCTTCTAGTCAGGCAGTGACATGCTAAATAAATGCAAGTAATCACTGCTTCTCTCTTATCAATCTAATGGATTGCTATGACAAGAAAATATCCTAAGTATTCAAAACTCTTCAAATATTTGGGAATTTGAGGTTCTATCCCTCTGTAGAAGTACTGTGGCACCAATGAACAGGATTCTTTATTTTAATACTATAAAGCATTATAGAAGTGTTGTGTTATGTATAATCTGAAACCATTATGGTAACTAATAATATGCCCATCCATGACTTCAATCAACTGTATCAACCTTTATTTTATTTAAAATATGGTCTATAAATGCTGTTAGTTTCATGGCTCTTTCAAAAAGGGTTAGCAGATGGACCCAAGAGGAGCATTTTAATTTAACTTTAAAAACACCAACAGAATCAAGGTGAAGACTATCTATTCAAATATTGGAAGTAAAAAGAAAACAAAGCAAAACTATATAATAATGTTCTTGAGAAGGCGAACTTTCATAGAAGACTGGTGCAAGAAAAGATTGGCATTATATTCTTTTATCTAGGGCATTAATACTTGTACAATTCCAATCAAATTCCTCTGTAATTCAAGCAGTCACAACAATGAATGAAAAATCATCCCAAGTGCCACTGAGTAGATTCGGTGCTTCAGTTTTCCCATACTGTTAAAACACAGGGCTAATTTGAGTAATCTCTAGTCCCATCTTTTATAAATTTACTGAATGCATTTGGGAAGGAGAATACAAGAAAATCATTATCTGTGCAAGAACAGACTATGTCTTTTCTCGGGCCTGGGAGAACTACTGAGGGATAAAACAGAACTGCATTACTGTGAAAGAGGGAAAAACCCTCTACCTTAAAATAACTAACATGCAAGTAAAAGGGTTAGAAGTCAGGATGACAAGAACGACTGCACTGTAACAGCAAGAACCAAAGCAAAAGTAGATGTGCCCAGTGTGAGAAGTAAAGAGTATAAAGACATCAAGTACATGGATAAGAAGAAAGAAAGGATATCTACCTGGAAAGTGCATGCCAATGCAAAAATTCCAAGCATACACAGATGAGAGAAAAGGACTGGATTACTCATTACTGGTCACATGCATTAAGGATGCAGGTGTTCAGAAAGAAAAGGAAGAAAAGAGATTGAAAAATAGCCACACAGAAGTTTAGGAATCATGAATTATGTCACTATGAATGCTGTGAAGACTGGGCTGGTTTGATTCTTAGCAGCCTTATGAGTTTGCATAGATTTATTTTCATTGCCAGCAGTACTACAGATTTCTGCCTTTGAGACTGTGCTGTGCTAGTACAACTGTCCAGACAAAAAAAAAAACCAACAAACCTCTGGAGAATAGATCTGGCTGAAAAATAACATAGTTTAAAAAGTTATTGTCAGGTGGAAAAGTCTCCCTTTCTAGTTCACTATTGGCCCAGCAATGCCAATAGTAGGCCAACACAGGGGAGAAAGCAATTGAGGGCAGAAATGGGTGGCTGCAGACAGCAATTCCAAGTGCCATCATGTGCCTAATCATGTTTTCTGTTGTGACAGCTCAGTTCTGCTTAGTATCTTTTACAGATTTGATAATGGTGCTAAAATCTCCCACTTTTAAAACTGCAAAAACCAATTTTGAAATCATTATTTATTTTGAGTCATGTTATTCCATAAATCTGGCCTAAAATGCAACCACATAATTGAAATCATCACAAATTTCTTAGACTGGAAATTTCTAAACCCTGCAAGCAGTGTACCTGTGATATAATAATATTGCACTCAAAGGCTTTATCCCACTATAATTTACAGACACCTAGAAATGTATGTGGCAGGACACAGAAGATAAATTGGGATAACAACATATTTGCCTGTGAAATAAACAAACTATTTCAGTATTTTAAGTTCAATCACACTCACCATAAAAGCCTTTCAAACATAAAGTGCACATGAAATTTGGACAGATAGTTATGTAAGATTAAATAGGCTTCAATACATTTTAAGGTTTTTGTCCTGTGGAAGATAATCAAGTAAGCAATTAGAATTTTTTAGTTTTTATAGGAATGCCCCAAGAGGAGCCTAAAACAATGAAATCCTTTTCAAAAATTAATTCAAACTGGGTTTTTTCAGAATGCTTTCATGTAGACAATGGTATTCTATAATTTAAAAAAAAAATTTAAAAAACCCAGTCCATCTGATTACTGCAGCTGAAACATACCTGGAATTCTAACCCAGGCAAATATTTAGTACATGTGTTCTGGTTTTTCAGTAGGTTCACTTCCACAAATAGTTACCACACTTAATTTTTGATAAAAAAGTTGTTGATAAAAAAAGCAAGGGTACATTATTTATTTCAGACTCCTCAAACAAAACTAGAGAAGAGTTTGAAGTCTTCCAATGGTCATAAAAGCATCATCTGAACATAGAAACTTATGTGTGATGACATGTAAAAAGATAAAATTACAGCAATAAAAACTCCTGACAACTTATCTTTATACTGCCAACATACTGCTGTTTTTAGAATGTGCTCATTCAGCTACTTACTGCATTCACCTTCACTTAGTGGAAGCATTTGAATTTAGGGAAGTTCAGCAGCCACTGAACTGATCTATAGCTGCTGTACCAGGTGTTCACACATTTCACAGGAATCACTTCCAGAACACACACATTGCACATCAAGGCAATCACAGTTAAAGAGCTGAAATCCTTTTTCTCATTAAAAACATGGTTCGCAATTTCTTTGGAAAAGGAAGCAACACTTTCTAGTAAGCACACCTACAACACAAAGTCTATCTAGCACCAAAATCAACTATAAAACTGTGCAAGGGCCACAGTTCCAAAAATTGACATACTTTCTTTAAAATGATACGCTGTACATAGGACTTTACAGCAGTGAAGGTTTTTTTTCCTCTAATAGATATAGAAATGATTGATGAACAACTTGTAATCTGCATTCTACCAGAAAAAGAGGAAAAGGGGTACTTTAGTTATTTATGTCAGAGGATTCTGTAATTTAAGAATAAAAAAATACTCTGTGATAATCACACACCATGGGGTTGGCCAAATATTTTGAACACTAGAGATACCATATTGTTCTGACGAAATTAATGCTTACTTCCACCCCTCAGGCAGAGTTCTTCATCCATAAGAATTTAAAATTCTGAAATTGCTAAGAGAAAACGTGGCCAAAATAAAAAAAAAAATCATGCAGTCAATTAGATTTGGAATACTAGATACAGAAACATGTAATAATCAAGAGGCAAGTCAAAATAGTGTAAAGTATAATTTAACTGAAGGCAGTGTCAAGGCAGTGTAAAGTTTAATTTAACTGAAGAAGGCTCAAGAGCCAATTGATTCTTTGTCAAGGTGCTGCCAACATCAGAATAGGAAGGAGCTTATACAAACACAGGTTTTCCCACAAGAATTCTTGCAGCAGCTTTCCATGGGCACTTACAGCTAGGCAGTTAAGAAAACAATTCTACCAGTTTGAACTTAATCCTCAAACTCACTGTTTCCACAAACAAGCAGGTTTCTAGTTTACACTTCATTTTTCAATACAGACTAATTACAAGCTAATTTTAAAACCTTCCTCTAGAAAATTAAAGTAGTGAGCAGTTTTTCAGAATAAGGGAACTAAAAGAAGGTTTTTTTGAGCAAGAGACATGTAAGACTGCCAACAAGACATATAAGCCAGAGGCAACAACACGTGGACAAAGGAAATCAAACACAAAGAGAATCTAAAACCAAGGTGACATAAAGCACCACCACTTAGGGAGCCTGATGAGACGCCAGAGATGTGCTCCAGTCAAACATAGAAAAGCAGCTGTAAAAATACCAGCATTCATGTGTGCATGTGGAATACAGCAAAAGCCTGTAGTGTGACTTCCCATTCCCTTTTAGTACCTTCCTGAAGGGCCAGCTCTGGTGACTGTGTAACAGATGGTGAAGATGGTGGCTTTGAAGACAGGCTTGGAGCAGGTGACCTTACTGACGACATCACAGCAGAGGCAGCAGATGTTCCAACTCCAGGCTTGGTAAATGGAACATTCTGGCTCACTGAGGGCACGGGCTGTGAAGAATCAATGCCACCTGAAAACAACAGCAGAAAGCAGGAACCCTTTGTATGTACTTGCACAGACAATTACACAGCACAGGCAATCACACTTGATTCCACAGTAACTACAAAAAACAATACAGTACTTCAAAGAGAGATGCTTTCAAACAAGTATCTGTGGAAAGATTGGTTGTTTTAAAAAATTCAATACTTTCAGTGCTAAAACTCCATTATAATGAACAAATTGCTCTGACAACAGCAAAAAAAAAAAAAAACAAAAAAAACAAGCATGATGCAGTACAAGCAAGACTAAGCTAGCTGAAGCTTCTTTTTGACAACATCCCCACAATGCTGTGCTTTTATAAGTTACTGTTCCCAGGTAAGTGGAATGTAGTCCACCTGAAATACATCCTTCAACATTCTTCATGGGAGGAAATCTTGTGCAGTAGAAGACCAGTAGTATGCCACCCTTGCAGTGCTGCCACTTTGCAATATGGGTATTCAGTTATGAGACTCATATTCCAAGCAATCTGTTTCAATCAACCCTGAGTATTCCACAAAACTTCTGATGTGTTTTAGACATCTGGACTAGATATAATCTGCTTAAAAAAAGTCAGATTAATGTTCTGAGAGATGTAACATAGTCCAGCTGAAATTCCAATCAGACAAGGACAACATAATTTCAATTAAGTTAGCTCTCAACTAAGGGGTGCTCTTTGCTTATAAATTGAGAAAATCTGTATTATGATTCTTTCTAAAAAAACCCTGACCAACCAAGCTGTTAAAAAGAAGAGAAAGGAAATGGTTTTACCAAAAGTTCTCAGTAAACAAACACAGAAATTAAGCAAGAGCAAAATTCTCCATTTGTAGAGTACTTGTTGAAGTTACCAAATTTGCTAAAGGATGCAGAGGTAATATTAACTTTGCATCTTCTGCACATATAGCTGTGTAGATCATACAGTCCCTGAACTTCTCCTTAAATAATGGAGGTGATATCTCAAAGAACTTCATGGGCAAGTTGAGGTTTCCTTTAGGGGGTGAAAAAGAAGAGGCAGCTTAAAATGATCCTTCCGTTTTTATTATTTACAGTCAAAATTTACAGCACACATCCTTATTATCTTTTATATATTTTTCAATTTTAAAATCTGATGTTGAGCATACACGCAGCTTTTTGCAAGTCTTATCAAAATGGAACTGATGTCTTTTTCCAATGAACATACAGAGCATTTTTTTACTGCAGTGGACTTGCTATAATCTTTGTTTCTACACAGTATCCTGCGGATTGCCCATGGGAGCTTCAGAACCTGTCAGCAGGAATGTTCTTACTACAGCAGCTTCCTCAAGCAAGACATGCAAGATGACAAGGGAAGTTCTCTGCCACATCCACGTGCTCATCAAGCACTGCTGTAGAGAGTGGTAAATGCTGCAATGTCAGTGTCACGTGCTCAAAGCCAAAACCAATTTACACCTGGATTAGATGAAGATGTAATACCTTCCTGCCAAGTACTAATATCTATTCTCAAGCAAAGGTTATCCAATTACCTTCAAAATTACGTGAATCCTTTAAATGCATTGTAAAATAAATGTTTCTAAACTCTGAAAAATAAAACATATTTTTTCATTGTACAAAAATCCAATCTGCAAAATCAAATGCCAAACTTTATTTGGTGACTCCACAAAGGTTTTAAATGCTGTAAGCAACCAAGACCAAAGGAATCACTTGAACAAAATTAACATTTAAAACCACATTTCCTCACCTTCAGTGTGTACTGAAGATTTTCCTTCATGCCTCTCAACCATGAACAACTCATGCACTAACAATATTCAAGCATAATGATCTACAGCTAAAAGGCATGTTACAGAAAGAATCTGCAGAATTGGGCAAATTAGCATTGTAATTAATCATTTTTCCCTATACATCATCACAAAGTTGTAATTTAGTGTCTAACTGGAGACCTAGAGGTCATAGTTTAAAAGTATCACCACAGTTCCTCAAAATTTCAGAGGACATGCGAGAATTATCTTTCTTGAGTTGCTTCATCTGTGGTCTTAATTTCCTGCCCTCAAAACCCCAAAACCCCCTGCACCCAACATAACACAATTTCTAAGGAGAGAGGCACCACCTCCCTGCAGCCTGTTTTCCAACATCATCCTTTGCCCTGACTTTCAGTACTGGCTGCAGTCCCTCCCTTTTTTCAAGCACACCTATATTAGCAGATTTACAGGATTATAGCCTACATTCCTAGGAACTGGGGCAGCAAGGACTTTACATCCTGATCTGACATAAGGGGAAGTATGTGCGTGAGATAATGAAATTAGAGTGTCTCCTGCTCAAGCAGACTGTCCATAGCAGGATGCAAAGAAGCCCATGCCATACACCCACAGGAGCTCTCCAGCTCCCTCTCCTCACAGAGGAATCCAGTAAAATTCAGGCATCTGGCTGACATCCACGCTAACTTGAAAAGCACCAAGAATAATCAGAGTGCTACGATTTAAGCTGAAATAAACTGGAAAAACATTTAAGAAAGCTACTGACCTAGAAAGACAAAAAACCGAAATAATACAAAGTATGGAATTTACATAGCATAACACTCCTGAACAGATTTTTACCAAGACTGTTCTGCTGAAGTACAGATTTTAAAGATAGAAGAGGGTGATTTTGCAGGGTTAAACTAGTTTAAACCTCCAAGGAGAAAAATCTTGAATTAGAGATATTTATATTCTACTTTATTTATACTTCCTAAAGCAAAAAAATTATTCTCACTGGCTATTATTCACCAAGAGCAGTCAACTACCAGCAAAAAAAAAAAAAAAAATCCTCTTAAAACAAATCTGGTTTCTTCTAGTGAAATCTTAGCATACTTGCTGAAAATACTTCAGCTATTTCAGAAAGGGGCTGTTGAAGTCTTATGAAAATACTTTGATACTTTGTTGCAGTTCCATGTCCTTAGTACTTAACATACAGAAGAGATTTGATCTTAGTAAATTCAACATGCTGAAGGCTTTTCAAGGCTATACATAAAACTGGATGTTTAAAGAAACCAATTCAAGTCCAGTGGTGACAACTTTTTTGATTCAAGTAAAAAACAATTCAGTAATCAAACAACTTCTGAAAAACTCTCACCAGCCTAAGTTTCCTGAGTAAGTCCTGTTTGGACACACAGATTTTATCAACACATCATTTTACATAAAGGATTCATCTTCATCACAGAGAGCTTTCAGTGCTGACTGTACAAAACTGCTTTGGAAAAATACGCTAAAACTGCAGCATCTTATCTGACTGTCTGCAATTTGCTTATTTATAATTTAAAGATTGTAAGGGCATCTCTCACAGCACAGGGGCAATGACGGCAAACTCTTATTGGCACCCTGACAAAGAGGAGGATACTGTATCTAAGTTTCTTTACACAAACAGTCATAGAAAGCACACTTATGAATTTCAGTAAATCTTTCTTTTTTCAAGTAGTTTAGCAAAAAACTATGCATAGAACAGATGGCAACTGTTTCCCATCATTGCTTCTTCCCGAAGAAAGCAGGGAGGATGAAATACTCAGAAAGTTTCCTTCCAACAGATCATTCATTATTTCCTTACGCTCCTTTTCTATTGCGTTCAGACACTTTCCAAGGATGTACAGGAATTGGCAAATAATTTTCAAAATCCAACTCCTTTTCTTAAAGGCTGAAAACAAATAGAATATTATCTATAAAATGACTCCATCTGAGAACAGTAAGACTGCACTGGGAAATTTAGAAAGCATCTCAGCATCTCAAAACCAAACCAGTTATGCCAGGATCAAACGATTACTATAATTACTTTACAATTTAATTATTATGCATTTATTTGTAATTATTTATGTAATTATTTTACTATTGGGGTGTTGTAGCAATTGGATTTTTAATATATTTTAGCTAAGATGTTGAATTCTAGATTAAAAGAAATCAGATATCATTGGAGGCAATTTGTTTAGCCCAAGACACCAAAAATGGTTTAAATTGTGTTTAAGGTTTAGTACTAAAATTGTCCAGTTCCTCCTTCAGCCTTGCTATCAGCTGTTATGTTTATCTGCTTTTCTTAGTCAGGAAATACCGAGGTTGAACCAGAATTCAGGGGAAAGACAAAAAAAATATTTTGCAGATAAATCACTTCCAGAAACCTGTGCACTATGCAATGAAGCAGAGGGCATGCTTCTATCAGCAGCTTTACAAGCCCAGAAAGAGCCTGCATGTGGTGTAACTATTGAGGCCTACAGTCCAGCAAACCAACCAAGGACTGCAGCATTACCCAAGTACAACTGAAACAGTGGATCAGTGTTTATTTTCATAACTGCAAAGTGAGTATCCATGACACAGCATTATGACAGCCAAATCTATCATTAGTTCTTTGAAATCCGAGTGTAATATTACTAGTTTTTATTGAGGCCATATACTAACTCAATCACCCCCTTAAGGGCAGCATTGAATGGTTCAAAAATAAAAATTATTGCTCATATTTCTCTTCACTGTCTGGTCAGCTCCACTGTTCCACCTTTAAAACAGCTGCTCATTGCAAAACAATTGCTATGAACAAATCACTTCAAGACACCTCTACAGGAAAGAAAATTAACAAGCATCGGAATTAAAAACTTCTGTAAATAAAACAGTAACAGTTTGAAAAAAAAGAAAAAGTTGTTTTCATATGCCTACTTCATATTGTGCTATTCTGGAAAGACACCTGCATTCTGTCAAGTCCAGCTGCACATTCTGCACTGAACAGAGTCAACGTTTTGGCCAGTCCTTGAAAGAATCCATTTTTATGCACAACCATGAAATGCTGGTAACTTCAGGAGCTTTTCAAAGTGCTCCCTATATTTCTTTTTTTAAATGATATTTTGTTTCATGGTTTGAAAATACTGGAGAAAATTACACAGAGCATTCATCAGTACAAAATTCTAATCTACTAATATTAAACGACACTCTACATCCTAGTCTTGGGAGGGGGGAGGAAACTAATATTGAAACTAAATTCAAACTGTGGATTGAATGAGCTTCATTTAAGCTTAACTGCTTTTCCCAAAAAAAAAAGCTTTACCAAACCCATGTTCTTTCTTAAGTCCTTGGTTTAAGAAAATCTCAGATACTAGGACTCCAAACACAGATTCAACTTTACACTATAATCTGAAGTATCTAGCATTAAAAAGGAAACCTACAGTTATGTAACATCTGTCTTTAGTAGAGAAAGCAAGCTGTAGTTTGGCACTGCTTACAAGTCAAAACTGCATGAAGTCAGGAAATTCCCAGTTTAGACAGAAAATCAGATCAAATCCTGCACAGACTATTGCTCTCTCCTCTGCAGAGCAAGATATTTCATTGTGAAGGTACTCCCACATCTCCAGTCTCTTCCATGCTTCCTGCTAAGTATTACCCCATGAACTGGTACTCAGTTTTCCTATGAAACAGAAGCTGAAAGGACCAAGGAGGACTGAGTGTACTTGCCCTCAATGGCACCTTCACAACCTTATAGCTACATACATACTAAAACCATCAAGTTGTTGCTTGCAAAAATCAGCTACAACTTCCTCTTTCAAATGTTTATCAAAAATATTAATGAAAAAGCCCCAACTGACTTGGAATCCATGTAGGGTTCCACGCGTTTCCTGAACTTTGTGGGAAAATGCACGTGTTTATTAAGATCCAATTATTACAATTATTACAGAGATACCTCTTCCTGAATTATGGTGCAAACAAGTCCATATGCCAAAGTCAACAATATGAATTTTATCTAACAGTAAATGTGAAGAGAGAGAGAGAGAGAGAGAGAATAAAATAGAAAGAGATAAGAGAAAGGGAGTGAAAAGTGACAGATTAAGATCCATCAAGAGACAACACGTAGACAAGAAAAATACCTCAAATCCTGCAGGCACTGCCAGGCTGAGAATGAAACATGCTCCCACATCATTGGGAAATGCCCAGTTGTGCAGGATACAAGAATTGAAAGGCACAATTACATATGTGAAATATTATCAAAGAAAGCAAAAAAGCAAGATTGGACAGTATTTCAGGAACCACATACAAGAGATGACAGCAATGAGTTATACAAACCAGACTTAATTTTTGTGAAGGAAATTCAAGCATTCAAGGTGGATGTGACTGTGTAATGCAAGTGTACTGACACATCCTTAGAAGAGGCCACAGTAGAAAAAGTGAACAAATACCAACATCATCACAAACACATCTAGGAACTCACAGCTGTGGCAGACATCATATTTGTGAGTGTTCTCTGCAGAGTGCAGGGGAAATGGTATCACAGAAACTTCTGAGAGACCTGGGTCACTCCAAGTCAAGGCAGGAGAAGACAGCCCAGGCCCTGGCCTCAGAGCACTCTGCACATCTGCAGATAGTGTGTGTCTGTGTGTCTGTGTGTAAAGCATGTGCAGTTGTATCGCCTTAGCACCAATAAAGCTTCAGTGAATACCAGTGGTGCTGGGCAGCCACAAGCCAGCTGACACCAGGTGTGGACAGCACATGGGGATGACAATGGACTCAACATGAGATGTCTCATACCATCCAAATGGGACTAAGTTCTACTCATTTTCACTGAGGTGGGCAGGCCACCTATGCTTAGCATGGAAAAGCAATAAGTACAAATTATATGTGTTGGATAAATAGAAATCTGGAGATCCAGACAGTTAGTCCTCTTCTTCTGGTCTTCTTGGTGGTAGGGGACCCACACAACAGACCTCAATGGGTTAATTATGTTCAGGTGTACATGGGAACTCCAAGCACTTTCCCTTGGATGCAGGCAGGGGAGTTTTACACTGTTTTTTGCAATACTGTTGCACCACTGCGGATCATGCCCACTCCTTTGGAAATTGAGTCTGGGAGCATTTCGGGGGACTTGGATGGTTTTGACCTCTTTTAATGCACAAAGCTGCCTCTCATGTCAGCGCACTTGGGTCAGTTATGCCCCATCAGAAGGGATGAACATGCTCAGGCTTACGTGTGACAGTTGTGCAAGGAAGGCCAATTGGCATGATAAAAAGTACCAGCCTGCCTCCACAGGGCCTGCTTCTTACCTGACTCAAGATCCAGCCTGTAGCATCTGGCAGTGGGTGTTCACTGTCTGGTGTGGATTGATTTCCCATCACACACCACACCCCCATAAACTCTCCTCCTACTCCCGGGGAAAAGTGTGCAAACCTGGCCTCAGCAAAGCACCCTGCTGCCTCCACAAATGGCTGATTGTTTTGAGTCATTACCACTAACATTTCAGTCTCTCACAGGGTCACTAAGGCAAAATTTAAAGAAACAACAACCATGACTTAGAGAAATTCTCCAGCCAGAAAAGAAAAAAGTATCATTGTGAATAACAGACATATTTCAGAAATTACATATTCCTTCAGAACTGCATGAAAAAGCTCCCTTCTGAGGCCACTCACATGAAAACCACACAAATAAATGTGTGTACAACCATCCCCTAAATAGTGAATTTTTCTGTATTTCTCAATAGAACCAAATAGCAGCTATTGTGAGGAATGTGGTAACCAAATTAGAAAAGCTACAAGAATGAGTGACAGAACTCAAAATTACATTAGAGAATTCCACACAGTGAACACAAACAAGCCAACAAGAGCACATGATTACTTATGTTTCGCAGACAAATCTGGCGGTTCACAATCTTTCAAGTAACACCATACCTGTATTTATTTGGTTGTTTACTTTAGGAACCGATCCAGTGAGATTCCTGCTGAGGTTGTCTTGCACAGCCTGAGCAGATGAAACAGTTGATAATGTTGTATTGTATCCCACGGGAACGTGCTGTTGAAGGGAATGAGGTACTGATGTACTCTGGCTAGAAAATGCATTTGTCTCTTTGAACTGTCCAACAGCAGGTAGACTCTGAGAGGTAAATGTCTGCCCATACACACCTCCAGCAGCCACGGGAGGATAGGAAACATTAGGATACATGGCACCAGAAACCACGGGCATAGCGTAGTGATCAGAATTAAGGGGAAATCCCTGAGATGCAACTGAAGAGCTGACAGAAGTGCTGTAGTGATTATCAAATGCTGAATATGACTGCTGAGCACTCACATGCAAGTAGGATGCAGATGATACTGCTCCTTGAACAGGTCTGTCACTGGAGACCCCTGAATGGGGAGGAGCGTTGTTGTACAACTGATGTGACTCCTGTGCATTCAACACGTTGCTACCCACAGATGTCATAACATTTTGTGCTGGTGCTGAATAGTAACCAGGGTAGTAACTGGCTCTGTACTGATTCTCCAGATGTGAAGCAGCAGCTTTATTGGGCACTTGGGAATAGTGTCCTGAAGGCGCACTGTAGTTTGGAAGATGTGAGCCATAGCCAGAGGGGAACTGCATCTGACTCTGCATAGGACCTGAAATGAAGAGAAAACATCACATGTATTAATTAAAGGGGCATCTGCTAGAAGTGCCAATGGACTCTGAATTTGAACTAACAAACAACTGCTTTCTTCTTTTCTATTTTTGAGTTTGATTCTCATCAACAGAGAGAGAATAAACCAAGTATAATGCATATAAACACTATTTGACGGAATTTGCAAATACACAAAGAAGAAGCAGAAAAACGGACTGCTTCCATTCTTGAAAAAGGTTTCCATGCCAAGATTGTTTGCCTCTTGTTTGTATTTTGAATATTTTAAAAGTTTATAGGAGGTTAATACTTAAAAAAATAGTGAGCAACCATAAGCACCAAACTGGTATTTGTAAGTGTTTGAACCACCTGAATCTGGAAACTGAAAAGCTGCAGTGAAATCAGTATGTCCATACGTAACAATATAAGTACTCTTCTTTACAAGTCTTCGATACAGTGACCAAGATAAAGAGTTGCAGGACAGTTATATTTGTCTTCTATGTCCTTATGTATTATGCTTTCAGAAAAACTGATTTTTTTTAAATGAAACTACAGAGTATTTGACAAGGTACATCATTTTTATTTACTGTCTGATACTCACATCAGGTGTAAGAGATGTTGGTATCAGAGAAACTGACCTCTGGTACCACTGCCATTGGCTGTGCAACATTAGAGGTTAATTATATACTGGCCCAGCAAGGGTCAAACAAGTACTTGCCTGCTAGAGACCAAATGTTAACTATGTCCAAAGGGATTGTCTCAGCCAACTGCTCAATGGGAAATCTCAAAGTTCTTCCTCATGTCCCATTCCTTAACCCTGTTTTTGTTTTTAGTGAACTACAGATGCTTTTGAGTGGATAACTTGTTTTCTTAGAAATCCCACACCCTATAGCTTACATCACACAGAATGACTACAGTGTTATTTCCCACTCCCTGGCCAATAAAAACATAAACACAGCACTGGCCCACTCACAAATTAAATGGCAGCTGAGGTAATAATGAATAGTTGATTCCCCTGCTAATATTTACAATTATTACAAAACTTAAGCATTACTTCTCTTGTCTTGAAATTCTGAAAAATCACTGTTCTCCAAGCAACCTCTAGATGTCCTATGATTAACTTGCAAGGCAATTTTAATAATGAATTTGTTAACAGACCCCTAAAAGCAAGGAACATACTGCCCAAAATTGCTTTCTGGTAAAATTAAAAATGCCCTTTCATAACTGAAAGGAAGTTGAGCAGAAGAGAAAGAAGCTAAAAAATTGCAGAACAGTAACTTGGACTGCTGGATGAAAAGACAGACAGGCACTTGGGGGAAAAGCATAAAGAGCTTAAAAAAAATTATCTCAAGTTTTGAAGAGAGCATGTATGAGCTATGCTTCTGATTCACCTACTTCTTGAAAAAGTGGGAGCTGCTGTACAGAGCTGCATAGCATTTTCTCCTTTAAAGGAAAATGATTTTGGGTTAGCAAGCCATTAACAGCTACATGAACTTTGCCAGACTTTTGACCTGCTTTTTAAAGTCTGAAAAAGCAAACCCAAAGATACAGCAATAATTTATATGTGTCAAGGTTTATGGCTTTAAGCAGCTATGCCACCTAATGTGGCAAGAAAAGATATTTTATTTGAAAATAAAATGTGCATCTATTCTACTGATATATGCAGATTTAACTAACTGAGCAGATGTAACTTAGAAACTGGTTTAGGAGCACCTGCCTCCTAAATGAAATGCTGCATATCAAATAATCTACTGCAGTCTTCTAGTATCTAGCTCTTGTTTCAAAATACACACCATAAACTGAGATTAAATTACCAATACAAGATATCAGTCTCTACATGATAGAATGCAGAGTTCTTTTTATTCACATTTTTTAAGCAGAAACATTTACAAACACACATGAAAACCTCACTAAGACAGACAACATTTGAAAAATTATATTGATTTCAAGCTGCAGGTCCTTTGAAAGCAAGTTTTACAATTATAGATGAAAGATTATTCTCACTATCTGAAGTGAGTTTTTTGTCCATTTTATTACAAAGAATGTGAGTGGAAAGTAATTTTTATATTGCAATTAGTAGCTGAAGCTACGAATGGTGACTACATAATCTGACAGTTTTCAACACTGGAAATCAAAATACGTCTTCAGTGTCATTTCAAAATCTGGTTAATTGCACAATCAGTCCCAATGTCTCAGGTATTCCACCTTTCCAAAACACCTGAAAAAATACCTCAAAAAATTCCATAAAGGAGCTGAAACACCTGCTGTGTGCAGCTGAGGTTATCTCTTAAAACATCATCTCTGTAACAAAAGCAGTGCACCTCTCCTTCTACGAACAAATTAATACTTATTATATAAAGCATGCAATTATATAAAGTTACAATGTGTAACTACACAGACATTAACAGGTGAACCCCAAAAAATCCTCTTTTTTTTAATGGAGGGGAGAGCCACAATGCAAAAAAACTCCAAACTCCTACAAAAAAATAAAAGAAGCAGTGCTATGGCTATACCACCATGTGAATTAGTAAAGTTTTGCTTGCTAATGTCATGTTTGGTTTTTATGGCCACACATTCCCTCAGCAGTATAATTCAGCCATCTGCCATATACCCTACCTACATGGAATCTATGGATGCTACAGCACCACACTGCCTTTCTATCCAAATCCACCTGTGAGCTTTCCAAAACTTCTAACACCCCTTTACCCACCTCCAGAGCAGACTCCCACAGCCTCCTCACACGTCCTTTCCCCCATGGGCAGGGGCAGCACCACTGCCCCTTGTTTACTGCTGGCAAACAAACCAGCAGATCAAGCAATGCTGAACCCTCACTGCAGCTCAGCCACAGAACTGCTGTCTCCTCCTTCAGGAGGATTCACACAGCTTCCCATTGTCACCAAATATTCAGAGATTTCCCATCTTTCACATCTCTGCTCTCTTTGTTAAATTGACCAAAGCTATCCCCAGTCTGAGGAGGCATGAAAAACAAGACTAAACAAGACAATAGTGAAAATTTTGCTTCCAAATGCCAGCAGAAATACCAATGGCAGCCTCACAAACCAGCTGCAGACAGCACCAGACAAAACTCTTCTAAAGAGTCATGGGAATATAAAACAATTATCCTCTCAGTGCTTCACTTCAATACATTAAATTGTTAGAGCTGAAGTCCCCCATCACTACTGAAGAAATCATCCTGAGTACTGATTTAACAAGAACCATTTTGTTATGCTGCAATTAGGAAATAGGTCATTTTCCACTTAGATACAAAGCCACTTTAAGACTAAAAAAAAAGCTTCCCAAACTTGTAAGAAAGGAGGAAGAAAAAAATACCATACACAGAAGAAGTTAATTTTCAAAACTCAACAAAACAATCACGCTTAAATTTAACAAAAACTGAAGTCTCCAAGGATCTCAAATGGACTTGGTCATTGAACCAGGCAAAATTCACTAATAACAAACCTGAACATCCTTTTAAATATCATTCTATGTACAACAGGCTGCTTGCTTTCTGCAAAAAGCACTCTCTTTCATTAGATGGCAGCAACTACATAGTTTTACCTTAAAAATTCACATCTCGCCAAATTAAAACCCAGAGGACTCTAAAGGAAGACATACACCAGTGTCTTCTTTCAGCCAATATAGAAACAGCTCAAGTCACATCAGGATCTTACACTTAAACTCGACTCCAATGACATAAAATTAAATTTCAAAAGCAGTGACAATCCGGTTCATGAAATTTAGTTTCTATTACACAGTACAGAACTTTCCACTGGTATTTTTCTATTGCTATTCCCCTCTATTTCCATCAAAAAAACCCCAAAACCTCAAATCCTGTGTTGTAACTTCAGGAGATTAGTACTCAGACAACAGATAGATCAATCAAAAATTTTTGGAATGCCATTTCTAGATGTCACAAAACGAAAAATTCAGGGTTATTGACTAAAGTCATCAAAGACATCTAAAGGAACACAAAAACCAAACTTATGCAATAAACATTTAAGGCTGTTATTGAACAGTGTATACATTTCTCAGAATTAAAGAGAGTCTTGCAGAAAATAACTGGTCTATGCCCTGGTTTTACACAAGCTGTTTCTACCAATATTAGCAGCAACATGGAGTTAATTAATTAAAACAACAAATAGTAACGATGGCTCTTTAAAATTATTAAACTAAGAACATAAAGAGAAGATAGGATGACAGCTTCTATTTGTTTCTGCAAAACACTTCCAGGTTACTCATGCTGTAGCAGCTGTATCCTGATAATGGCATGTTTTTTTTACTAAAAGCCACGTAAAATGGCATTTTCTGAACAATTTTTACAACCCCAGCATCACAATACCAGTTTGGATACAAATGAGGCATCAGTATCTCCTTAAAACCTAGCATTTAATTACCTTTATTTTCTTCAGTGACTGCCTCAACATGTACTGTATAGGCATTTAAGTGCTTAGCACTGAACTACCCCTTCGGACACGAGAAAAGCTCACAATTCTCACGTAAAAAATTCTACCCTGCACAGAAAACACACCTGTGCAGAAAATAGCATGACTACAAAAGATTTAACAGTATGAGCTAGAACTCCATGCAAATAAGAGGCCAAATTTAGATACCAAACCAATATTGCACAAATAAAATTATTATATAGGGATTTTGAAGAGTTAACGTGGTGTGTCAATAAAGAACTGATTTTATAGCGCACCAATTTAAAAATGCGGAAGTGTACACTCCTTACTTTCATTCATACTACAGTCAGTCTCACTACCTCTCTGCCTGAAATGGGCGTCAATATTTTGTGACTTCAAACTATTCTGCCTTTGTTTTTCAGTGACCCACATTTCACTGGTCTGATGTTCCCTGTTCAGCTCAAATCCCAAGATCCAGTTGTGTGAACGCCTTACCCACCCACTACTTTTAAGTTCATACATAGCCTACAAAGTGACTACTCTCCCCTAATACGCGATTTTCTGCCCATTCTCACGCACCAGCCAGCATCGAGGCCTGGAGGTGCCTCGGCCTCCGGAGCTTTCCTGAAACGCCACAAACAGGCGCCACAACACCGGGCAGATCCAAACCCGCCAGGAGATAAAGGTGCGGATCCCCCCTCCCTCCCTCGCCCCTTCAGGAAGCGGGAGAGGCTGCCCCTTCTCAAGTTCTCTCCGTACGCAGCCGCGGGGCCCGCACCTTCCCCAAGCAGCTCCGCGGGTCCCGCTGCCTTTCAGCGAAGGCTCCGCTGCGTGCCGGATCCTCGGGCCCGCGCCCGCCCCCGGGAGGCAGGAACAGCGCGCAGGCCCCGGCACCCACGGGGGCCTCACCCCCGCGGGAGCGCCGCGGCTCGTCCCGGGGACCCCGCGGGCCTCTCCCCGCCCGCCCGGGCCCCGCGCAGCTCCCTCACCGTTCTGGCAGCGCGGCGCGCCGCTCGCAGGGGCCGCGGCCTCCAGGGAGCTGCCGGGCCCGCCCGGGGAAAACGCGGCGGCGGCGGCTGCGGGCCGCGGCGGCAGCCCGGCGGGCGCGGACATGGCTCCTCGCAGCGCTTCTTCACTGCGCCCCGCTCCCGCCTGCTCCTCTCCTTCCTCCTCCGCCTCCTCCTCCGCCGCCCCGATCCGCAGCCGGGGCCGAGAGAGGCCGGGAACCGCGGGAGGGCCCGAGCGCCGCGCGCGCCGTCGCGGCCCCGAGCGCCGCCGCCTACAGCGCCCCCCGGCGGCCGCTCCGCCGTGAGGCCGCGCCCCGGCCGGGAGGGTGGGCTGAGCAGGGAGGGCAGGCTGAGCAGGGAGGGACGGGCCGGGCAGCACAGCCGGGCCTCGCGTCCCGCGAGGGATTCGTCTCACCCGGTCCCAGCGGGAACGGCCCGTGTGGCGGGGACAAACCGCCCGGGCCGCTCAGGCTGTGTGTGGCGGGGCTCTATGCCTTATGTGTGACTCCGTGGGCAGGCCGAGGCAGGGTGAGGAGAGGCTGGAGGGATGTGATCCTGCCCCTCTGCTCGGCCTCATCTGGCGTGTGGTGTTCGGTTCTGGGCTCCTCAGCACAAGAGAGGCATAGAGCTCCGGGAGTGGAGGCCAACAAAGATGATGAGGGGCTGGAGCATCACTTGCCAGGAATGGCTGAGGAAAGCTAGGCTTGTTAAACCTGGAAGAGAGACAACTGAGGGAGGATTTTGTCAATACATATCTAAATATACATCTCTATAGTGTATAAATACCTAAAGTGGGGGTGCCAAGAGGATGGAGCCAGGCTCTTCTCCGTGATGCCAAACAATAGGACACAAGGCAACGGGCTGAAACTGATGCACGGAAGTTCCACCTGAACATGAGGAAGAACTTTATAGTGACTGTGCACTGGAGCAGATTGCTCAGAGAGGTTGTGGGGTTCTCTCTCACTTGACTGTCTTGAGATGCTCAAGAAGCATCTGGACGCAATCCTCTGCCATGTGATCTGGGCTGACCCTGCTTGAGCAGGGAGGTTGGACCACATGAGCCACTCTGGTCCCTTTCAATCTCACTGATTCTGTGAGGCTGCTCCATGTCCCTGCCTCAGGGCACAGACATGTACATATGCAATACATACACCTGTCCTTATTTTGCCTGAGACATTTTTGTCTGTATAGATCATATATGCTATTTTTGGTATAAATGTACCCTGGAACACACAGAGAGGTAATGTGTATTGCACAAGAGAAAAGGCCTCACAAGGTGAGGTGAGGTGAAAGCTCTCCCTCTGTAATTATTCTTGTACAGACAGAAAAGCCTTAGTGCGATGGGGTGAGCTGAGGCAAGGCTTTTCTTTCAGTGCTAGGAGGGCTCACTGCATTCTGTCTGTCTCCAGTGTGGATATATGCTATCTATAGAGACAGGCCTTCACAAGAAATGGCAAAGAGAGATAAGGCAAGACTTTTCACTCTCTGTGGAGAATATATACTTCATATTCTCAAAGCAGGAAGGCAAGTATTGGAGAGCCTCTGCCATGGTTTAACCTCATCCAGCAACTGAGCATCACACAGCCCCTTCTCCCACCCCCACCCTCCATCCGGCTGCAATGGGGAAGAGAATCATAATTGTAAAAGTGAGGAAACTCCTGGGTTGAGATAAAGTCTGTTAAATAGCTAAAGCAAAAGCTGTGCACACAAGGAAAGCAAAGCAAGGAATTCCTTCACCACTTGCCGTGGTCAGGCAGGTGTTCAGGCACCTCCAGGAAAGCAGGGCTCCATCAGATGTAAGGGTTATTTGGAAGGCAAACTCCATTACTCTGAATATGCCTCCCTCCCTTCTTCTCCCTCACCCAGCTCTATGTGCTGAGCACACCACCACAAGGTATGGAATATCCCTTGGGTGAGTTGGAATCAGCTGCCCCAGTTGTGTCCCCTCCCAGCTGGTGCTTGCCCAGCTCCCTTGCTGGTGGGTTGGTGTGAGAGGCAGAAAAGACCTTGACACTGTATAAGCACTGCTCAGCAGTAGTGAAAACATCTCTGTTTTATGAGCCCTGTTTGCAGCAAAAAGCCAAAACATAGTCCACACCAGCTGCTACGAAATAAATGAACTCTATCCCCTGCCAAAACCAGAACATCCTTCCCTGTTGGCTGCCGTTGACAAAGGATTTCTGTTCAGTTTATCACCTTCCACAGTCTAAACCACACACTAAACCATATTAATTTTGACTGTTTGTCTGTCTTGATCACCTATCTATCGCCTATCATTCACTCAGACACTAATCAAGACTGGGTTAATTGCTCAGGTTATTGAATTAATTATGCAAAAAGTCAAAAGCACTATAATATACTGGTGATTTATATTGTCAACACTAAATCCAACGACACTGAGTCACCTTTACTTTTTGCATACATTGACCAGTCCCTTCCCTGTGTGTTTGCTGTTCTTCCTACTGCTTATTATGCATGTCTGTCCTTAAGTACTTTTTAAATTACTTTGCCTTTATGCTTAGCATATGGCCCAGCTCTGACTGTTACAATTATTACAAAGCATGCAGGGCATCTTTTAATACTGCAGGAGCTGACTGTATTGGAATCTTTCTCAGCCTTCACACCCTATCAGACTATGTAGAGGTGTCTTGTACAGGCCTCTATTAGTTCTTGGATTGTAGATCCATATCAGAAAGAAAGAGTTTCTTCTCCATGACCTGATAAGCTAGGGCAAGAAATAATGGGCTCAAAATGCAGCAATGTTCAGGTAAGCTATTAAGAAATAAACCTTCTTAGGATACTAAAGGACTAAGTGGCATGGGAATGGTGTGACATTGCTGTAATAGAAGGAATCTTAGCAGGGGTTACACAAACATTTTGAGAATCTGACTGTCAACCAGCAAGTGACCTCCTGAAGTCCTTTCAGGGCTGTACTGGACTGACAGGGTTAACAAATTCTGTGGTTAAAGTTGTTCTTCCTTCGTTGTTACCCATGTTTTCCCTTCCTTGTAACCCATACTCTGTCCTACACAAAGTACTTCTGAGAAATGATTGCATGACAGCAAAATATTTCAGATATCTGGACAAGCAGTTGATTTGTCTTTTCATTCTCAGTGCTCTTTGAGAGGGTGTGTAACTGCTTCCTTGTACTACAACTATATTTTGTGACAGCATGCAGCACATATGAATCTGTGTTTTGACAAAGGTTTTTCCTTTCCAAAGTCTCATTTCTCTAACCCCTAGTACTGTGAAACCATAAATATATCCTATATCACAATCTTTGAAAATTACACATCAATTTAGGATCAAGCAGAAGTAGTTAGAGATCATTGTGCTAAAAGCAAGAGGAGGCAACTGGGAATTTACCCATTTTTTGAATGCTATTACAAAACCTTTTACATGGCTTGATCAATTCTTTTCTACAAACAACAATGACACTGTGGTTAAACCATTATTTCCTAGGAAATCCAGATGAGTTGGCAGCCAGAGCACAATCCCCTAATGGAAATTCACCATAAAATCAGACCCATTAATTTTGTTTTCCTCATTCATAATGAATCTGAAAGCATTAGCAAGAAATGAGTATTCATGTCTGCTTTTTATGCTACCATGCAACAAATAACAGTGGAGCTGTGTCACCTAGGCCATTGCTTCCACCTAGTCTAGCAACAAGCTTATTATAGGAGTAATAAATTCTTTGGCCAGTTGATGAAACTTAATTACTAATAGAGATATTTTGACCTTTGTTGGACACAAAAAAGTCCCTCTGCCATTTGGGTTTGCAGAACAAATGTGAATGTGCATCTTGTTACCCCTAACCTGGTAAATGAGGCATTAAATTTCCAAACCTAGAAAAAAAAGGTAATTTTTATGTGGAGGAAAACCTAGGAAAATCATTATAAACTGAGTGAGAAATAATTTTGAACTTTAGCATAACTAAGCCAAGTTTCTTCCGCTTTGTCACACGCTTCAGAAGGAGAACGACAAAATTAGGTGCTTTTATAACCTCGATCAACAAAATATAGCTGTGGGTCACTCTGTCTTACTAATAAATTTTAAATTATTGTCTTGTATTTCTAACAGGAACTGGACCACTAGGGTACAAAGTAATAAGGCTTCACATTTCCACAATAAGGGTCTCCAATTGTGTTAATATCATTTTGTTTGTGTAGGTTGCCTCTAGTCACTGCAGTGTGATTGCCTTCCAGAATGAGAGCGGCAAATCCAGACTCTTGATGTCACTGTGAAGTGTGCCTCTGCTTGGGTGACCTCTGCATCTGGCTGACAGATAAATCCCTGCATCCACTGGGTGAGAGCTATGCTATACTTCATTTGCAGCTGGCTAATTAGCAGAAGAGGCCCCAGGGTAGTCATGCTCTGCTTAAAATAAAAATCTTTCAAACTTCTAAAACATACTGGAGTACAAGATATCAGATGTGATGCTGCTCAGTTTTCTTACACATGTACAGATTTACTTTCCATGCAGTTTATTTTATTAATTATCCAGATAACTCCAGAGGAGCTTTGTATCTCAGCAGTGAGAATGTTTGTCTGCCTGAAGCAGTTGGCATGCATTCTGGCTAGGTACACAAGACTGAACTGTGCTTAATTTTTGTGAGGGTTTTTTTTCTTTTTCTTTTTTTTTTGCCTTTCCGCTTTTTTTTTTTTTTCCCCTGGAATATTTATATCTGGAATGGAAAAGGTTCAAAAAAGCAGCAGGATCTACCTGGCTGTGGTTTCACCAGCTCTAACTAAATCTTACATATGCATACTCTTTTTGGACATCGTGTTTCCCAATCACTATACAACTTATAGGATAAAGGGGTCTGTGATTATCAACACAACAGTGGTGACCCAGCTATTTTTGACTACATTGGCATCAACAACAGCCTAATTGTCATCATCTTAGGGTGGCTGTAAATGATGTGAAATAATTATTTATCTCTTTGCTGGACCAAGGCAATGAGCTCTGCTAACTGCTACAGCTGATAGTTGCTGGTGATGGGTGTTGTCTCTGCTCATACTCTAGTCCATAATTTCCACGATACCTTTTCATATCTGGATATATGACATAAGTTCTCACTTAAATTGGTACTCCTGATTGGCAATTGTGCCTGGTAAGCCTCTTGAGTATAGAGTGTAAACAAACATATACGTCTGTATCTAGGCTTGTAATATTCCTGGGTGGTTTCATCAGCAGCAAACTTCAGTCTATGGCAACAGTACTTAGAAATCACCAGGCAAGCTACCACCAGGCAAGCTGCCTCAACTCTATCCTGAGATCTAAATATTTTCATGAAATTATGTTCCAAGGGAAACTCTAGCTGCAAGCTTTCATGTGACCTTGGAGCACAGCTAAACAAAAGCAAGACCGTCTGGGAAATTTCTGCAGCTGATGTGCCACATCCCAGCTGTACAGGCATAGTGATGCTGTGATCCAAACGGGCTGAGTTTAAGCTCATGAAGCCCTTTCAGTTTTCAGCTATCAAAGTTTTATGATTTTCCAGTAATTTTTATAAGGCCTGTAAAACTAATAAACTCCTGAAAGATTTTACTCTCTGGCAGTTTCATATTTTATAGTTTTCCATTAAGAGGGAACAGTGACTCATCTAAACCACTGGAGCTGCCTTCTTCTTCCTGTGGCTCCAGATGTAATACTTGCGCCTAAAGCAAATCTTGCCTTTACTTCTACGAGAGAATTGTGCTCCATATATGGGAACTTATGTCCAAAAATAGTTTTCCTGGATGTGTACATGTGATCCCCCATGTATCTTTTTTTAATATAATCAGTAAGAAACCAACAGACCCAACTAGAAGACTTAGTTCCTCCTCTGCATTATCTGACTGCACAGGCTTCACTGTTTATGTCCATCACAGGTCCTGAGGAGCTCACATGGTAACAACCTTGGCTTCAAAGGAATTCTCACATGAACGATGGCAATGAGATAGGCTCATGTGAACTGTGGATCAAACCATCCAAAACTAAACTAGAAGATAAATAAATGATTGAAGCACACTTAAAAGTCCCATGCTGAGGATTAGCAGCTTAATGCTGTAAACCTCAAGGATTTTGCAGTAGCACTTCATAAACTCTGGGGTTTTGTGTACATTTGAAACAACATAAAAAGCTGGAATTGTATCTGTCCTTATCTGAAGAGACTGCTGCCCTCTGAAACGAATTGAAAAATTCCTCTCACAATATTTGGCAGTATTTGGGAAGCTCGTCATCCAATTAAATATCATGGACAGAGGCCGACCAAGGCCAGATTCTGCACTGACTGCCTTTGCCCTCTCGTGAGCCCAGCTGGAGGAGGCACATGAAGCTCTGCACTGGTAGCAAAAAACATTGCTCAAAGGCATTACATGAAGTGACATATTTTCCTCTACACCACTACCCCATCAAGTACCACTTATTTAAGGTCAGGCTACTTTCATGAGTAGCAGTGCGTTGTCTTCAGCCAAGGGAACCTGGAGAGTGATTTTAAAAGTGCAGAAGAATAAATAAATATAATTAATGAAAAACTTACTGATTGAGCCATATAACATTATATGCATGGAAAAAAATTAAACAGCGATGCTTAGTTTCATTTTCAAGCACAAGCTAAGTAATAGCATTCATGGAGAAAGACATGTTTACCTATAAACTTTTCAGATGTGTAAACTGCTTATCTGAAAAAATGCTTCTGGGCTTATAGGTGCTCTGACTGCCTTACCACTTAGTCCTACTTTGAGCTTTTTTGAATGCTGGCTTTTTACTGTTTGTAGCTTGTTCCCAGCTGTTGCCTCCTAATTTAATTTCATTTTTCATAGTGGGTGAAATTCACGTTTTATTTTTGTGAAATGACTTCCATTGAAATAAGTGTTGGCATTCTAATTTCAAATCCTCTGAAACAGAGGGAAGTGGGTGAGCACTTCTGTTTAGCACATCTTTTACTAAGACTGCAATATTTTTGACCTCATAACATGAAATTATAAAAGTACCAATAAAAGTCAATGACTTGCTTTCAGTAATAAAGTACTTACACCTAAATATTTTTTCTAACATAGAATGTAAATTTTCATGCACAAAGATCAACTTACTTTTGGTGTGATGCTTTTGCTTTAAAAAGAAGTGAAAGTAGGTCTCTGCTACCTTATCTTTTTAGAGCAGCTGGTGCTGTGTGGTTTCACTTTGTACGAGAAATACTGCAGATTCAAATCACACCTGCAGGAACCATTTTGTTTACAAAAGAACAAGTAGCACAATTTTTGTGCATTATTTTGTAAGGCAAACTATTTTTCTGTGGATGGTTGCTAGGACTTGTAACAACAAGACATTGCTGCTTCTTAGTCCATGGTGACAAACATGTCCATTTTTCTCCTCCTCTGTCCTCTATCAAGTTGCTTTCATTGTAACTGAGGTCCCAGTTTGGGACTGGCTCTACAAGTAGATGAAAATTTGCTGAAAAATTATTTACTTAGCTGCAAACAAGACAGCTCTGGCCTGACAGCACTTAGAAATGTGACTGAATATTTTCAGTTCCAAAAGCACTTTCTTTAGCATTGTGCCTGCTGTGTAATGCAGTATAAGGAAAGGTGATGAAAGGAATGGTATCATATGAAATGCAACTCAATGGTTCATACTGAGTTCAGATCCCCTCACCTTTTTCTCCCTGATGTCAAAAAACCTTTTTTTGTCATATCAATGTGACTCAAAAGATCTGTTTGTTTCTTTGCATTTTGGCCAAATTATCAGACCAGCCATTTTCTTGAATCCCTTTTAGTATTTAAACAAGTCTGCTTCAGAAATATATGTCCAATGTTAACCATGTGTCTAAGTGCCCTCTAAATTAAGGATGTTAAGCAAATGTCTGAATATGTACCTGTGTAGTTTCTGAGGACAGAAACCAGAAAATTTTTCTGCCAGAAAAATCAACTGGACAGGCCCCATTCCCTGAGTTTGCTTGTTCCTAAGACTGGAGGATTATGTTTTTAGGAGATAAATTAACCCGGTATGTTCTGAGGTCTGTGAAAGTGGGAGTAATCGCATTTGCCCCTGAGAGGCTGGAGCTGTTCAGGAAGCAGCAAAAAAGAGTGGTTTTTTTCTTTCCAGCTCTAGGCTAGACTTGAACAGGGCAACTGGGGCTAAACTTAGCTTTCCTGTTCAAAATTTCATGCTGTTAACTTCCAATAGCTTTGACAACTTCTGTTGCTCTTGTAGCACAGTGTTTAGTTTTACACACCAGTGTTGTGTCACAAGAACAAAACCTCTATGTTCATAGGGGTGAAGAAAGCAGAGAAATTGAGGGATATCTTTACCCTACTCCTTAGAGACCCATCAGCAGCTGAGAAACTGTGCTCAAAGATTTTATTTTACTATTCCTGAAGTAAACACATTCATGAAGAGATCTGGTCAAGCTCTGTGTGGACCATAAATAAACTGCCCTCTGAGAATAGTTTTTTCATTTCCCAGATGCAGGAGCTGTTACCAACATGGATTTTGGTAGCTCTGGACATGAATCTATCCCCAGGATTTACATTTAATGTGCTGAGGTCATTAGTTCTTAAGGATTTAAATTACAAAATGTATTGATTTTCAACAAATGGCAGAGAATAATACTAAAATTAGGAAAAAAAATAAAGCTGATAGTTTGTTTTCAGAATTTAAAAGAGAATATGCGGTTTACTGATTTTTTTTTCCTTTCAATTAGCATATAGAATGTCAGAAGTAGTGTACAATATGGCAGGATTACTGACAATCATAAAAGAGGAGAACTGGTAGGATGTCCCAAATT
Source organism: Agelaius phoeniceus (assembly GCF_051311805.1). Taxonomy (NCBI): domain Eukaryota; kingdom Metazoa; phylum Chordata; class Aves; order Passeriformes; family Icteridae; genus Agelaius; species Agelaius phoeniceus. Next base: position 27,124,166 of record NC_135268.1, read on the forward strand.
TGAAATAACATTTGAACTGAAGCAACATCACCAGTGAAACTGCTTACTAATTGTATATAAGGGTTTTTATTTGCCTAGTTTGACAGGTTGCACAATACTTCAGAAAAAAAGGATTGCCCTGCAATCTCTGCAGCCACCTCCTTCCACTTCATAAAGACTCCTTGAAGTGGAAGGAGAGAGAAGGAAGAGAGATAATCCTGCTCCCATTTTCCTGCACTGCATTCTTTGGGCTTTAAGGAAAAACAAGAGAACCATTTCAGATTTAGGTTTAGATGGAATTTACTTACCTAGAAGAATACAATACAGGTGGGGAGACAGGCAGAGAGGATAAAGAGCTTTTGTCACTTTAACATATCAACATTTAACGTTTCTAACTCTTACTTCAGACTGAGGAGACAGTTATTTTCAGGACTTTTTCATTTTTGAATTCTACTTTTTAAGGAGCACCAACAGCCAGTGCTTTTGAAGATTTCATCCCCTTGTTCTTCAAGAGTGCTTAGTCTTTCTGGATGCAATGGAAAAAGCATTTTAGCTGCCTTTTCTACTTTACAGTGAAATCAGTTTACATTTTTCCCCCAACACCCTTCATCTTCTATGTCTTTTTATATCGATCAGTAAAAAAAACCCAACAAACCAAACAAACCAAACAAACAAGCAAACCAACTTTTAAATGTAAATGGAGAATGTTTTGAGGTTCACATATTTGGCTCCAATTGTCTGGCCAATGACTTTAAGCTGTGTTGTTCTTCCAGGCTGCAAGACTCTTGAGACAAGGCCTGTGTCTCCCCCCAGGTACTGTAAATGTCAATCACACAGAGAGTGCTCAATAAATGAATAATTATAGTTTTCTTACTGCAGTATGATGTTTCCCTTGCCAGAGATATTACAGTGGAGCCAAGATCAAAACCCATATGAAAAAAAGTACTGTGATTTATCTGTGCAGGAAACCGTGCAAGACTGCATTCCTGCACAATTTCAATGTTACTTCTCTGCTTCTTTTTTGACCTCTGGAGATTGAATGCTTAGTCTGTTTTAATGTTCTTCAGCAGGCTTCAGAGAAAACAATACCAAAGCTCTAAACATTTGCAGATTGCGGTATTGCAAGCATGGATATAATGACCAGGATTAGCAATTACTTCAGTGGGCAAGTATCTTTCCAAATAATTGACTTTGCTTGACTCTGGAAAGTCCCGAAACATGTGCCTGACATTTAATCTTGACTTCAACAGGAGCTAAGAGGGTGTTTAAGCTGCTCTGTATAGTAACTGTCTCTTGAATATGGACTTTTTGGGCTGTGCCCAGCAGTGGCAGTGGCCACAGGGAATGCATGGGTGTCCAGTGGCTCAGAGGATTCCCCCCATCTTGTGAGTGTTGGACACACCGTGCTTGGTTCTGCACTCACTGATGGACCCAGCTCCAGCCTGCTAGCTACAGATTAGAGCTGCAATGTTAACAGCATCTCTAATCTCTCTGCCACTTCTTGTGTACTGAAACCCTATGCATCTCTCTGTCCCATCTACAGAAAGTACCAAAGTATTCCCCCAATCCCTTGTAAATTGTTTACTGTCTGGAAACTACCCTCAGTACTTCTTTAACTTCATGCAGCACTTTTCCCAGATAAAGTGGCAGTACACTCTTCATTATTAACTGCTCAGAAAGCAAGCAGACACCTTTGTCATTTAATCTGTTAAAAGTCAAGAATTCGGTAGTGTTGCACTGGTATAAGTTAGCACAAAATTAGATGAGATAGCAGATTCAAGCCTTGAAGAAACTCTTCCTACAGAGGACCCTTGGACAGGGCTGTTCAGTAAAGCCCACCCTGCCTCTTCCAGCAGAAAGGATTATAACGCTCTCATTGTCAGGTCCTGTAACTCCGGGGAAGCCCACACTTCCACCAAGGTAAATACTGCATTTTATTATGAACACCTGGTTCCAGCTGATTCCTTTTATTGCATAAGCACCCGGAAATGCAGTGAAACGGTGGGAAACAAATTTCCCTCCCTGCTGCCTTTCCCACGCAGCAAAGGCAGGACGGCCACTAGGAGATGCTGCTGCACGCAGAATGGGAATGCACCCGGCACCGCGGGAGACAAAAACCAGGGAAAGAAATACTTCAGTCCAGACTAAGCCACAGCACATTTTTTTTCCTTTCTTTTTCTTTTTTTTTCTTTTCTTTTTTTTTTTTTCTTTTTTTCTTTAAGGCATCTAGAGGGGAAATCTGAGACAGAAATATGTACAAGATTTGTTGTGTTGAGTGAAACAGTAGCTCACAGTTTGCAGTAATTTGTGAGGACTACTTTAGCACTTAAAAAAGGTATTGCCTCTTGGTTTGATATAAATTACTAACCCAGGAATTTGCCTCTCTGATCTAGAGTAATGACTGCTGGGATTTGGGTAACAAAAATGTCTGTGTCTCTGTATGTGGAAGACTTTAGCCCACTCGATAATATGACTTCAACATATATTGACAAAAACCTTCCAGGATAAAATGAAATTAAAATTCAGGGATGTAATTAAACAGAGAAATTAGAAATGCACCTGGGATTCAAGTAAGGGGATTTTCTATGTCTAGGAAGAAACCTGATAAGTTTAATGGTAATTCCAGTTCAAAACTAAGGTGTTAGAAAAGCTTTTTACTGGAGCTCTGCTGAAGGTCTTCCAAAATATGAAGAGTAACTGAAAACTCCATTTCTGTGTTTATATTTGCTTGTCACTGTAGCAGAACTCCAGCTGGCATGTGGCTTTATCACCCTGCACAGTGACTGGGGATGCTGTGAATGCTTATGTTGGTCATTTGCCATCAGATAGTATTGTTTTCTGCTGGCTTGTGATGATTGCTGCCATAAAATGAAGAATGTGAAAATTAGTAAAACAAAGTCAAATTTGTATTGTCTTCTGGCAACATAAATGGTTATTCATCTGCAGGGAGCCCACATATCACTAATGATCTTTCTCTGTGCCTTTCTTGACATATTCACTCAACTTTGGGAATTTTTGTGAAGATTTTTAAATCTTTTTTAGTTTTGCTCATGGGTGTTTGAGGGATGGGTGGGAGAAGGGATTCTTTTTAGGAGTATTTTGGACATTTAAGTTGCTCCGATTCTCTTGACCCTATTTTATAAAATAAGATTAATGTCTTCATACTTGTGTGTTTATTTTTAGATACCCTGTTTCCATATTTAGTAAATGCAGTTCTCAGTATTGCAGAAAAAGAGGCCATTTATTTGTGTATCTAAATATATAGAATTATAAGTCCAGAATAGTGTATAAATAAGTATCTCAATTCCCAGGCAGGCTCAACTCTCTGTGCAGTTAGCTCCCCCCTCACCCTCCCTGTGGGTATTCCACATTGTGCTCCTAAACCAAATGTATACAGTGCCATTTTAGGGGACATTCTCCAGTGACTTCCTCCACACAGCTTCCATCACTGCTGCTGCCAGCTCCCACTCGTTGCCTCTGCTGAAGGCAGGCCTGGCAGCTGCATCTGTGGGAAACAGGGCATTGGTCCATGACGAAACTGGCAGCACGAGAGGCAGGGGTGAGATGTGGGGAGTTGGGGTCTGAAGTTCCAGGGAAGATGGAAATCAATTTGGTAAAATCTCATGCTGTGTGACACATTTGGTATTTTTTGTGTGGGTCAGCAGTAATCAGGTGTTACAGCACAACTCCAGGTCAGCTTGTCAATAAGCCAACTGTAATTCTGGGAGGCTTTGCAGGGAGAAGACAGGGAGGTAAATATATACCGAAAGGATAAAGTAACTTTGAATTTAAATGACTAAGCTGAAAAACTTTTTCTTGAGCAGAAAGTTTATGCTGATAAGTCCTAAGCTTCCAGGAAAAGTAGGCCTTGTAGAACAGGGAGCATAATGAAGAATAGTTTATTTTTTGCTATTTCCATTTTATAAGGTTTGCAGATATTTCTTGTGTGAGAATGTACTTGTGAGGCTTCAAAGTGTTCTTATGTGAAATATAAATATTTCCCTTTTTGTTTTTGCCTTAAAAACTGGTTGGAAGCTTGTGCTGTTTTCTTCAGCTGTTCCACTGGCACGACCCTGCTGAAAGGTCTGCCATCAAAATTTCATCCTGGATTATATCAGTTCCTGGTTGCTTTTTGGGAGAAAGGAAAAGGGCTGATCTTAAGATACATATAGACTTTGCAAACAGACTGGGTCCTTCTACAGGCAGCACAAAGTCTACTTTAGGCTCAAATTGCTGATATTACTTTACCATAAAGTGGGTGCAGATGTTATTGGTGAGCAGGAACATTGGAAGCCTTTCAAAGGAAATGTACTTAGGGAGGGATTTGAAGGAGGAAGTGGTGGGAGCTTTTCACGTGAGAGGTTATGATGAAATGTTTATACTTCATCCATAAATGACAGGATGACATTCAGAACTGTGTCACCAAACAAATCACAGGATATTTGATCTGCAAGTGTCAAACCTGAAAAGTCCCCTGGCTGCTTGTGAGAATTTCACAGAGAATTCTTATAGAAGTTAATCTTGAATATTTGGTCTCCTTTGGAAGAAGGATTAACAGTGCTCCTAGGAGCATCAAAGTAGAAGACCTACTCAGTTGGACAGGAATCTTGATTAACCAGTCTACAGTCACAGAGAGTGAGAAAGAAACTAAAGACAGTGGTTGATGCCAATGCTGATCTTCTTGCAGAGAGGTCATTTATGTTAGATGACCATGTTATATGAAGCCTTTTGTTTGAAATTAATTTCAAAGATACCACTAGGGAGATGAGGACCCCTTTAATGTGAAGATGATAGTATTTCCAATGCTCATCAGAGCAATCAGGAACTTCTTGGAGCTGAGTTTGGACAATTTTCCTTTTCCTTATAGAAGTATGAAAGCACTACTTTAAACTTTCTTAAAAGTGCATGTTTCCCTAGGGATTAATTAGCAAAATAAAAATACACAGCCTGATTGAAGGAATAAAATAAAATGTAAGAGGAAGTAAGGAATTGGAACAGTTAACTGAAGACTCTGGTCAAATCCATTCTTCCCTACTTTCCCATGTTCCACTGTTTACTTTAACTGTACCCCACCACAATGTTCAGTTCAGTGTGCATAAATTTATAGGGAGTCTCTTCTCTATTTTTAATACACAGATGTATCTAAACAAATTTTCACAGAAGGAGGAATTTGTTCTTACAAACACTTTTAACATTAATAGAAGCCGTACTTCCTTGTCCTTTGATTGCCCTGAGGCTCTCCAGATGGGGTCAGATCCTTGTCTCCTATCAGTTTTCTAGTGACCACTCAGCCAAGTGAGTTAGTGCAGGCTCATGCAAACAGGACAACTTTGGGACTGGGCCTTTTGGTTCTCTGCATGTACCCTGCTGTGTTGATGATTAGTCTTTTTAAAATCAGGAGAGATAAGTGCAGTAAGTTCTGCTAGCACAGCCAAGTTTTGTATAGACATTGGGTGATCCACTCGTCTTAAATCACTGCCTGATTTTTTCAATTGCTCAGAAGCCAAACCCAGAAATTAACTATCTATGGCCAAAATATTTTTCTTCCTAAAAAAGTCAAACATATGCAGATTTGTGGCACTTTGTGCTGTTATGATTTTAAGGTGATGTCTTCTGAGCAGCTGCCATTTCTCATTGCTGTCAGAGCAGACCAGTACTTCAGACTGTTGCTGCTGGCACTGTGCCTTGTTGCAGAAATAGTTTATTTGTATAGGTTTTTGATTCTTCATGTGTTGGAGACCTAATGCATTTTATTCATTCTTCTTCTGTCTGAAGGTAGCCAGTTCTCATTCTCCTTTTATAGACTGCATGTAGATAACAGCTACCAACTGCTCTCGTGGAATGAGGACGAGGGTTTGTAGTAATTCTCTGCTCTGTTAGTGCAAAGAGCTCTCTGGGTCTGTGCCAGCTTCTTCAGTGCTATCCCACTGTGATCATCCCATCACTTGTGTTTCAGATCCCTCACTTGTCTCTCCTTCGCTGTATAATTCTATGCACTTGCTTTCCAGTGAGCTCTCTCAACAACATGACACCAAGGAGTGAAGCTAACACCCTCCATGCTGGGGATTTTTAGAAAGACTTGAAAGAGCCTCTCCTGCTTTGGCAGACTGGCATCTGAAAAGAGAGAATGTTGGCAGCTTGCTCTCGCTCTGCAGAAAGTAGCTTAATCTCTTAATTTTTATGCCTTTTACAGTCTCACGTGTACGGAGTTTAACTTCCTTTCTTGGTGGAATAGATTAAGAGCTGTTGATTAGGCAGAGACTGCATCACAGCTGGTTGAAAATCCAAGGTCAAGATTTTCAAAACGTTGAGGAAGATGAATAAGCAGTGTACTTCCTTTGCAATTGTCTGAGCTGCTGGAGCACAGAATGTGTGTAATTTGGGCCATTTATTCGCATTCCCAAATATGACCTTTTGAGCTAACTTTAGGTATTTCTGAAAAAAAATCTTGGCCAACTGTCAACAACATAATCAACAAGCAGAGAAGCTACTTCTAAGTAGACCACCCTGAAATAGTTCTGCTTTTGCTGGCAATTTATATTATTCCCCCCTGGATCTCTCCCTTGAGCAGAATATCCGGTTGGATTTATTGTGGCTTCACCACAAATATGGTAGCAAAGTTCCCTCTAAATTTTCTCATGAGGAAGAAATCAGATACAAATGAGAAAATAAGGTGTTAGAGATAGCATACAGCTTGTTTATAACCTTTTTCTTGAAAGAAAACACCTTCCACCATATTTAAGCCTTACTTTTTGGATTCTTTATCCTGCAGGATCAGTAAATCTCTGCTAGGCAAAGCTATTAATAAAGAATCAATAACGTATATTCTGGCCCTGCACAGAGAATTTGGAAAGCGGTGTATCTCAGTTGCAGTGGACAGAAAAAATATTTTTAGAGGATATTTAGACTTCTGTGTTACAGCTGGAAGCTGCTTACCTTCTTATATGAAAGACAGAGGAGCACTGAATTCCTAGCAAACCCACAGGAAACAGTAGAGATGTTTCTGATGCTTTAGAGCAGAGGTGCTCCAATGGGCACTCTGGCATGGGTCAGGATTTTAAGCACAGCTTGCCCAGACCTCACTGAGTCTCAAACTGACACGTGGGAAACTTTTTGGTATTATTGGTATTTATTGCCAGACCTTACAGGTCTCCCAGGGGGCAGCTGCAGTTCACTGGCTCAGCCCCCAGCTGTGGAGGTGACATGTGGTACTTTTTCAGGAACCAATCCTCAGTAAAAGTAACAACTGGCCTTGAGCCTCCCCTGTTTGGGGACCCTTCCTGTGGGTCACAGTTGGGAATGTACCATTATTAGTTTCTCAAGGGTCACGAAGAATTGTACCATTTTGTTAAATGGTGATAGGTTTTGTAGATCAGATCCTAAAATTAAATTTAAACTTTATCTTCCAAAGGTTTAAACCAGCAGTGGACTATTCGCTTTTGGATGAGTATCATGCAGAGGCATTAGTATTAAGTGTTGAGGGGCATTACACAACCTTTTCTTTGCTGCTGGATGGGGAGTCTATATTAAATAAAGCCTGTGATGGAAAAGTTGAGAGTTAAATGGTATTTGGTGCTGACACTGAAGAAATAATTAATGAAAGCAAGCAGGTATGCAAAGAAAACTTTAATAAATCTCATGATAATGAAGTTTAGTATCAACAACATTCATATTCATACATATATACTCTATGAGCCTCTAGTGTTAACCCCCCACAGACAGAAAAGAAATTAACTAATAGAATGTGAGGAATCAGTTTCAGTACTAATCACAATTGCACCTCAGGTGCAAAATACCTTAAAAATAGACATATGTGGGAAAAACAGTGTTATTTGCACTAAATATTTTACAGTAGTGCATGTGAAAAAAATAATTACTTTGTGCTGTAAAGATAGGTGAGTTTAACGAGAAAATCACATAAAATATTGCCTTCAATTAAACTGGTATTCCACATCCATGTACAACTTATTTTGTCAACTGCTTTTTACCTTTCATCTAGCCTCTGATTAAATAAGAATCCATTTTGGTGTCTTTTGCATCCACAAAGCATCAAATCTGAATTTACTTCACAATTTTGTACTTGTTTATTTTGTACTGATTTACAGCTTAGTTATAAATAGCAGGCCCTTTTTTGTCCCTATTTATTTCAGTTCAAATATTGCGGTGGGTGTTGCAGGTTCCCACCACTCTTGGCACTCTACATGCAGAAAACAGAGAAGGATCTTTGCAGGAATGCATATCCCATGTAGGACACTTCTGCTAATGTGATTCAGGTGCACGTATCCATAAGACAGAAGTGTAAGAGAAGGGAAGACATTCTCTTGGCTGATGGGCTTTATCAGCTTGGTAGGACCGTGGTGGTTTCCCACCTTGTTAAATTGTTAGCTGGTCTTTGAAAGGAATGCATACTCATCATTCCAGAGGTTGTAGGAGAAAAAGAGGGACCTGGATTGTCTCATAATGAGGAGCAGTGCAGGGATCAGGGTGAACTATTGAGGCACAACTTTGTGTCAAGTCAGCAGACACATTTGGCTGAGGCAGTATTCTAAATTCACAGTTGGCTACAGATTATTTGTGAGCCTTGCTCCAAAGACTGAAAATACCAAAAGGCTCCTGAATAAAACATATCTGGAGAAGAACTGTTCAGGATACTTGTTGCTGTTTGGTTCAAGGACACATTATTAATAGGTCATTGCTTCATTTTCTGGTATAGGCAATGGCTTTCTTGGAGGCATTTCTATTTGCATCCCCTCTAGGACCACAATTTTTCCTTAGAGAATGTTTGCTTAGTTTTAAATCTAAGCAAGAACAAAATACATTGAAATTGTAGACCTGCTAGAAGGAGTCATCTATTTCTTATTTTCAGGGAGTTGGGCTCACTTAGGGCAGGTCTGAATTGGTTTTGTGAATCTAGGAATCAGATGGATTTAGAGATACTTTATTTTGCTTAAGTTCTCCCTACAAGACAGTTTTTACCATCTTTAGATAAGATCTTTGTATGGAATAAATTTCATTCCTACCTAAATTAATTTAGATTTCAATTTGTTAGCATTTTCTTGTTTTGAGTATAAATCAGAGAAATTAATTAATCAGTATTAATTTTCTGTTTCCCAGCACCATAGGTAGCTGTAACACAACAGTGGGACAATGAATGGCTAATTCCCTGCAGTTTCTTGAGATGCCAGGGCTACGTTGTAATCTCCTCAAGGTTTAACATGCATTTACTAACAGCCTAAGTTCTAGCCACAGAGGATATGATTAAAAAGTGCTGAAAGAAATGTTGATATTTAATTTCCTTTACATTAGCAGTGGCATTCCAAAAAGAAATAAGAGTTTAGAAATTGAACAAGTGAAAGGGAGAGTTGGGGAAAAGCTTCAGTTTTCTACTGTGCATTTGATTTTACTTAAGAGAACATGATTTACTTATGCATGAGGAGTGAGAAGGCAGTGGTACCTCTCTGCAGGATCCTGGAGGAATTGTGCCCTGTTCCTGGGTATGTCATTGCCAGAAGAGTCAGTGGCAAACTCATTGTATTGTTTTTCTCTGAGATGTCTCCAGTTGTGGTCTGAAGAAAGCTTGGCTAAGCAGTAGGCAACATGATATCCACATATGTTAGCCGAAGCAGTAAAAGCTGATAGGAATGAGTTAATACAGCAGGGGTGGATAATGTAGGTGAAATTGAGGTCTCTGGTTTGTGACCCCTGTCAGAGTTGACAGTGGCAGCTAAATCCTAGCTGCCCCAGCTGGCTGACCTACCTTTTTTTTTTTAAGGTTGCTGCTCCTGTGGCAGAAGTGATGGAGCTGCTGTACCTGCTCCTCAGAAGCAGTTCACTGCTCAGTATTTTGCCATCAACTAAAACCAGTAGTACTTTACATTGATATATTGTGCACTGTGACATCAGTGGAGCTGATGTGTTGCCTGCTATGCTATCTCTGCCATTGGAGTAGCCAGTTTTTGACAAAGGGACAGAGAAGATTTAATGAGTAGCAAACTTTCTGGATGTTATTGTTATACATGCTGGGAACTGTGTACCATAGTACTAAACTAGGAAAATGTAAACTCTAGGAAGAGGGGAAATATAAATTCCTTATTACTGCCACATTAGAATATTACAGCAGTCTTATATTTTCACAAGGTTGCCTACTGTCTTTGACTTGGAACTGTAGCTTCACAGACTGAAATTTTATAGTGGAATTCCACCTGAATCTTGGTTTCCAAAGGCAACTGGCAAGGCTCTTAATTTATCAGACTCTGCCATTTGCTTGACTTCATCACAGAGTTCACAGTATTTTGCAAGGATACCAAATGCAGGTCCTAGCTCCAAAGGGAGCAATAAACAATCAGACCATGACACACAATTAAATCAAGGGATGGATGCAAGTCTTTTTCAACAGCATGGTAGATAGCTTGCCACAACCGTATTACCAGAATGAGAAATTCTGTGGCTGGAGAGGAGCTCAAGCAAGCTCAGGAGGGAATGACCTGACCCTTCCAAACTAGAGATTAACCATTTCAAGAAGACCGTCTGAAGACACGTTGTCTGAGAGATGCAATAAAAAGATGGGACCCCAGGTCAGAGCAGGACAAAAGATCACAGAAAAAATATGACTTGCATTTCTTGTACCTATGTTTCATAAAGCTCTAGGGATCCCAGAAGCTGAAGACTCCACAAGAGAATGAACACTGTTTTCCCTTCACCCTCAGGAAGTAGGACAGAAAGTACCTCCTTGTAATCCTTCCTATGAGAGTGATTCTCCACTTTTGGTCAGTGGAGACCCAGAAGAAAAAGCAAATAAGGTTAGGTAGCAGAGAGGGGGTGAGACCCACAGTAGTCACAATGCTCTGAACTGCTGCCTAAGCATGGAAGTTATTTTACATTGCTTGGAAGTGTACAGAGATTTTACCAGTGCTGTTTGCTGCCTTTGAAATTGAGCAAGACTAAACTAAAAGCAGAATATGTGAAATCAGGTCCAATATGCAGAACGACTGGGGTTAGTGTGGGAAAGCTAAATATAGACAGTGCCTCTAATCAGAGTTGGAAGGCCAGGAATGGAGCAGTATGGCACACAAGATGCAGAAAGACATTCAATTAACCTTAATCCAAATGCAAGGTTTCAGTCTGTGCTGCTGTGCTGGCTGAGCGTGTGCGTCAAAGTACCCATGATATTTTGGCGAGGGCATTGCAATCTGTTGAGATTTTCACAGCCCACATCTAAAATCTATTTTTAGACTTCAGCTCTTAAAGGAGAAAAAAATAAGGGCAAGCTAGGATAATTTTCTAAGAAAGTCTTAGAAAAATACTTATTTCAATGCTGACAACCTTAATGGCCAGTAACGGATGAGCTACAAACCCCGGAAAATGGGGCTTGTAATGGAAACTGCAATTCAACCATGTAATGATAGCATTGCAGATGGGATACAGCAACACACAGCTATCCCCTGCCTGACTGAACTGGCTGTCTCAGAGTTCTGAGGAACTTACCCACTCTGTACCCATCCACTCTGAGCTGGAAGGGGATCAGCAAACATCTCCTTACATGATAAGCTTAAAAAATAGCAGCATATTGAGTAATATCATGGCTGCTTTCAGGCCTGGAAATAGGAGAAGGACATTTGGAATAGACTGTAGATAGCTGGCAAACTGAGGAATAGCTTGCTAGGAGAGAGGAGAAAGGAAAGAGTAAAGAAGCATCACTTCAGTGGCTTAAACCATGCCCATAAAAAAAGGGACAGATGTTTCCTATTGGAGCATCCCCTTATAAAACAGCTTCATCCCTGCAAAGCAGCATACTGCAGCTTCTATATATAACTGCAGAGTAACACAGCATGGCTGAGGGTTTACAGAAGCTTGTTTACTTGAAAAACATTAGGGACAAAATCAGATAGCTAGGAGCAGGTGGGATGTCTCCTGATAAGCACCCAATATTTCCATGTACAGCAGCACACTGGTTTTGTCTGCCTTCACAGAAGTGCTGTTACATTCCTGCAGCCAGTGGTGGTTGTCAGTTTGGATTGCTACTTTTTGCATTTCTGTAAAAGCATCCAGAAGGTTGAGCTTTAGGCCATCCAAGGCCAGATAATTGAGGGCTAATGTAGTCTCCATATCCTTAAGTCTGTTTCCATGCACAAGTGCATTATGGTGTTTCATTACCAGATCATATAACAGTGTGATGTGACAATGTGACATACTATTCAGCAAAACAGGAAATGTTGAGAAACCTTTCTGTGTTATTCACATCAGCAGCTTTCAATAAAAAAAGTGGCATGCCCTCCATGATGGAATGAGTACAGATGCATTAGTATTCCTCATAGAGCATCACTCTTGTCATTATGGTAATGACAGATTTTGCATGCTTAACCTATCACTCATAAAAAGAGTATGTTTGTTTCCATAGATCCAGATTGTTCTCCCCCCACATGTACTCAAGTAAGTGAGACAATTCCAGGATTAAGGGTCTCAGTAATGTCAGTAGGATTAAAGCGAACATTTTTCAGAAGTGACTGGGATTTGTTAAAAGCCTCTTTCTTTAAAGTGTTATTTTTGATGCATTCCAACAAGCCCATGTTTTCACCAGGTTCATTACATACTGCAGTGCCTCAGCTGCAGAATCTGGATTCAGATTCATAGCTGGACCAAAATCTCAGGTCTTCTGCCCTTCACAGAAACAAGATAATTTGTTTTATGACAGCCAGACTCCCTAGGAGCAGGACTTAATGTCAGGAGATAAGGACTCCTTTTCCAGATATACTCTCAGGTACATCATTTCACTTGTATTTCAGTTTCACCATTTCTGACAAAGAGGTTAAATAAACTTTTTTATGTGGTGAAAGAGAATCATATCTGTAGGATACATAAAGCATATTAGCATATAAAGCATATTAGCATATAAAGCATATTAGCATATAAATTCAAAGTGTTATTTGATAATATAAAATATTACAGTTCAGAAAAAAAATTCCTTGAGGACACTCTCCCAACCTTATAAAAAAGTCCGGACTTACTTGTTTCACAAGCATTCCCATTCAACCCTTGTTAACAATTTCTGCCCACGAGGTCGCACAGGCAGCCCAGTCCCAATAGGGCACCAGCATTTGGAAAAGCTTTCCCTGACTGTAGTTGGCTGGAAGTGCCCCTTGCTGGAAAAGCACGGCTGTGCAGTCAGGAGGGGCAGGGGATGGTGCTTGCCAGGGTGTGAATTTGCAGCACATTATCTGCTCTCCATTAACTCCCCGAGTAGCAAATGTGTCATTGTGCTCACAGGAGTGTTCTTAGCACAGATTAAGACTATCCACACAGGAGGCTAGTGTGGAGTAACTAGGGCTGTATAAATTCACATCTTAGCTTAGCTGGTACTGTAGACAACCTGCTGTCTACCCACCTACTTATCTTGTGTTCTTGCAATACTACTTTTCTTCAATTGCCTAACTTCTGAATATGATTGTGGACCTATCTTCCTTTTTGTCCTTGAGAGTCATTTGTTGCATGCTGCCCACCAGGCAAACCTTCAGTTCCTGCAGCTGCCCTCACGTGTAGTACCAATGGTCTCTGAGCCCTCAGCGCTAGGCTGAAAAGTGGATGCTGTAGGCTGAAAGCTCAGCTTAAACCCACTGCCATATTTCCAGCTGCAGCTGGTATTCTCTCTGTGGCCTTCCTCCTCCATCCTCCACAACCAGCTTCATCTTTGTCCTCCTCCTCTGCAGCTCTTTGTAGCTGGCTTGTTTAGAGCTGTTTGAGAAACACAAAGTCTTAATGCAATCTAAGCGTGAACTCACTGATCCCATATTCCTAAAGCAGCATGCTCAGGGGACCACATGGAACTGTGCCTGATCAGAACTGTTATGATTTAGTTGCTCATTTTATAATAAACTCAACAATTCTAAATTGTCCACACTCCTTTGGCTGGATATAAAGCTAATAATTGCAGCCCAGAAATGCTGTAAACTTCCCTTTAGCACCTGCTCTGCCTCACTGCTGGCTTTGATGCTGTTGCTCAGGCTGGTTGCCTGGTGGTTGCATGGTAAGCTGCTTGGGACAGGATTGATGTCCTTTATACTTCATCAGGGGCTGGGAGAATGGGGGACCCCTATCCTGTTACACGGGGCATAGCCGCAGCACAAGTGATGGTGATGGTGATTACAGCTGACAACTGAAATAAACGGTGCTCTGCAGACCTTGTCCACTTCAGCTGCATTACATGGAAGGGCAGAGAACACAGCCAATGCTGAAAGCTAGGATGAAACTGGTAGTGCTACAGTTGTGTTTTCCCTCCCCTTTTCACAACCAGATTACACACTTTATTAAGAACATTTTCCTGCATGCTTCGCGTTATTCCTTTGCCCTCAATGGTGAAGGAATGCTTGCAAGTGCAAGCCTTTTCTACACTTTTCTACAGCTTTTCTACACTTTCTGTCTTTCTCTCTTGCTAAAGTGTGTGGGACTCAATGCCTAATCCATACAATTTCTAGGGCATGCTACTTGAAGAGAATACACCATTATTAATAGAGGACATCACCAAAATGCTTGAACAATGCCCCATTGTGAGGGTGGAGAGAGGTTGTTGATGGTTCAGCTCCAAGCCTTGAATTCCCTCTGCTAACCCTGCAACTGACCCTTGGGAACCTTTTCGCCTTTCCTGCTTCCCCTGTCTTTTCCTGAAGAGTCTTTGTTGCCTTTCTGTTAATAAAGTTCCTTGGTGCACTCATTTGCATGGTGATTTGCACTTCCAGCTCACAGATAATCAATAGTCAGGAAATTGCTTGAGTTCCAGAAATAATAAATAATAGCCAGGAGACCTTAAATATTGTATTTAAGGATGTGCTTTGCAGAAGAGAAAGAAGACTGTTCCCATCTGCTCCCAGCTTCTGCACTGAACCTCTTTCAAATACAGAGTTATTAATTCAGTAAGTGGGAAATTCTCCTCAAAATCCTCTCTGAAAGCTTGATGAGGTGTATGCCCACTTCCCTGTAACTCAGGCAGGATTCTAACCTTTTATCACAAGGCCATCATAAATAATGGATTTTAGGGTAAGTTGGAATCATTGCTAGGAAGTCTTACTGCTCCCCAACCACAGATGGAAAGCTCTTTCAGATGGACACCTTGTACTGATTTCCTTGCTGAAAACATTCATAAATGTGGATTTTGGCTTCCTACCCAGGGCTTTGAATAAATTGCCCTTATAAAATCTCTCCTCCCCTCACTGAGAGGTTTTTTCCTCTTCCAAAGCTACCAGTGTCTCAATGCAAGTAAGTTTAGCCAGGATGTTCCTCAGAGCATATATTTTGAAGAGGGTGTAGCTACTTCTCACTTTTGACCCTGCAAGCCTGCACTCAGGCACTAAGATTACAAGCTTACTCAAAGTCAGCTTTTAAATATCCAAGTGAAAAGTGTGTGTGTGATGATGGTTCCGAGTTTCTGGTTAGGTCGAGTAGGTAAGATTTATGATGGTCTTCAGTTTTCATTTCCATGTTTCAAGTAAACACTTATTACTAGTTTTGTAAACAATGTGATGAATAAATGTGTTTCTGATCTTCAGCAACTTTAATTTCTTTGATAATATTGGCTTTTAATTTATTTATTTATTTTAAAAATAAGTATAAGCAGATTAACTACTGCCAGTGTGAATGTTTGGATTTATTGATTTGACAGTTTAACATTGACCTCCTGTCTTGGTCAATATTTGCCTAGGAGGTTATTAAATCTTAGTATCTTTTAAAAATGTCAGTATATATATGGTAACTAGAACATAAGAAAATTGCAATGCTAGAAGTTTTATTAACCAATAATAGAAGTTTGGTAAAACTAATTATTTTCAGGTTAAATTCAAATTAATCAAACCACTGGGCTGCTTTTTTAAGAGTGGTCAAGCATCTTGACCTGCAATTTAGAGATGCTTAGTTTCAATTTATCTGAGTTTAATAAAGGAAAGCATGAGTTGGGGGGAGAAGAAACAACTAAGACGTTTGATTTATAGTGGAATAAAACATTTTGTTTAACCACAGATTAATATATTTGTTTGGATGTGGAAGAAAAGCCAACTGAAGGAACAAAAAGAAAACTACAACTCTTTTCCTCTCACTTCAGCTAACAAACAGAAAAAGTCATGCTCTGAGCAGTGCTTGTTATTGCATTTGCTATATTTCACTGGACATATCAGGAAATTTCTCTTCATTATGGCAGTCTAATTTAGATTTTAGGAAAACAGGGGTGAAAAAAGACAGACAAACATTTATCTCCAGGGAGGAAACAACTGATTCAGCTGCAGCCAGCTGTTTCCATACATTTAGCAGAGTGCATTCCTCCAGGGCTCCCACTCTGCTGACCTATTAAAGGTGAGTGCAAGTAGCTTCTCAAGGTGTTATCTTTCCAGGCTAGACACAAGACTGTTAACAACATGAAAAAGGGAAATAGTTTCCCTTTTTCTCATTGCTGGAGGACTTGTTTTCCTCCTTCTAACAGGTTTCTCGCAGCTCTGTCACTTAATAATAAAAGGAGATGGCACTGGTCCCCATCAAACATTCTTCCCATTTCTCTGGGCATAGGTATTTAACAAAAAGGAATGTTCCTCTAAAGTTTTGCCCAGCTCTTCTCTGAATTACTGCAGGATGGCTCATGCCATTCCACAGCTGTTGTCTTGTTTACATAGCATGGTTTAAATGGACATTCCCATCATGGGACATATGGAGCATGGATGTTACATACTGCATTCTAGAATAAGGCTAGTTAAATCCCATTTTTATGGCTTGAGTTTTCAAGTCCCTGGGAGACTTTGCGGCAGGAGACTGACAGGAGGGACAGGTGTATCGTGGCTTCAGCCTGGTGACAAGTTTTCACATTCAGCTGCATTCTTCCAGCAGCAAAGGGCCGAGCAGCTGGCAGCCCCCAGGCCTCCTTGCCTCTGCAGGAATGCCTGTGGCAGGGAGAAGAATGTGCTGCTCCCTGCTCCATCACGCAGCCGCATTGCAGGCGGGCACGGCTGCTGATCCTGCTCCTCAGGTGAGGCCTCCCTGGGATGCAGCCTCTGTTACCCTCATTTACCCTGGATGGGGGCCTGGGCTCCTTACCTGGAGAGATGCTGAGCATTTTTAGGCAGTGAGCAGGTCTCATAACAAAGAATATGCAAAAAATAGGGCTTGCTGAAATCAGATCTCTTTTTGCAAACGTTTTCAAGTTTGGAAAATGACTGAAAACTAGATATAGTTTATCATGTTTCCTTGTTTGCTTAAATGGAGATTTTAATAGGAATATTAATTAAATTGTACAAGTTTTTGCAGGATACAGTGTGAAAAGGGTTCTTCTGAAGCCCATTCTGCCTGTGAGCAAGGTAAGTCCAGTGGGATTCCTAGATCCTTCATGTGCCTACCTTAGGAAGCTCTTTTGAGGAATAGGTGTATAACACAAATGAAAAAGCCCAAAAACAAATAAAGAGAGGGCTTCTTTTGGTTGCATGGCATCTAAGGGCAACTAGATATGAAGCAAAGGGCTAAATTATACTTTGAACTACATGGGTATGCTATGGAGGAAAGTACATCCTCTCCACTCCCTCTCTCCCCCATGTTGCATCCCTCATGGTCTGCAGAAATGTTTCTGAAATGTTCTGAAATTCTGAAATGTTTTAGAAATGTAGCTGGCACTGCTGGCCAGGTTGAGAAGTTTCTGTAGAAGCATAAAGCTGGGGTCAGCAGGCTGGGCATACGTACTGGCTACCTTGGCAGAGGGGGCATGGGGAAGGCTCCCTGCAAGGCTCTTCCCCCATTTTTCACGCAGGCTGTCCCTCCTCCTTCTCTTGTGCACATTTGTGGTGCCATGGTAGTGGGCAGGATGAAGTACTGCACCAGATCCCTATCCTAACTGTTCAGGCTATGAACCCAGCCATTGGAAAAATAGCCCAGAAAAAGCAGGAAGCAGTCAGCGTCTTTGGTTGTAAAAGAGGAATGGTGTGAGAATCAGGGTGAAGTTCCAGCCCCACACCCCATCACATCAGCTATAGCCGGCAGGCAAGCACTCTGTGGAGCCTTTCCTTGCAAGATGTGTTACGGGTATTTCTGCATCCAAGCTATTTCCTCTTTTTTGTTTTCGCCTTTGAAGGTCACTGTAAGGGTGAGCTGCGTCATTGCACAGCTCAGGAAAGGCAGGTGCTACAATTGCCTAGTCTAAAAAACCAGGCAAGAGCATTAGCTCTTTTGCAAGGAGAGCAAGCATCTGGAATCTTTCTCCTTTCACAGTAATCCCATTTGCTGTGAAATGATTGAACTCAGATCCCTGACTTTTCCTTGAAGACTATCTACAAGTACCAGCCAGCTGATCTGCAGCAATCTAGGGGGTAGGGGATATAAAAAATCCCCTTCCTCCTACCCTCCTCCAAAATCATATTCTCTCCCTCCCAGTAGCAGCAGCAGCATCGAGGGATGCATCCAGGCCGTGGCAGGGAGGACAAGGCGGGTGTGGAGCTGCGGTGTTGCCTGGTAACCACCTGCAGGGAGCACGGAGAGCACGGACAGGCGCTGGGGCCGTGGTGCCGCATCTCTCACACAAATGGGTGCCCGTGGTGCCGCATCTCTCCACAAATGGGTGCCCGTGGTGCCGCATCTCTCACACAAATGGTGCCTCACAGCTGGCCTGAGCACCAGCAGCGCTCGACGTGGGCCCCTCCTGCGCAGCAGCTTCGCGCTGGTCGCAGCGTTTGAGAAGTTTGGCTCCTTTTCTCGTCTCTGCAATTGATGTTGTGCCCTTCGAGCGTGGCTTCAAGTACATAAGCGTGATGCAAGCCTAGTCTGCACAGATGGATAAGGATCTGACCCTCAACACCATGGCAGAAGGGCTCAATGGCACAAGAACTCATTTATTTATGAAAACATTCCTATTTGGTTATATTTATAATATAACTTTTTATGATGTTCTGAGAGTCTGTTATGTGATATACTTAAAATACATTTTGGGATTCTGACATATTTGGATTTGGTCAGATGTGGAGCTTGGCTCCAGATCAGAATCTCACTTACATTAAATCTAGTTGTGGTATGAAACCCTAGAACTAGGATTTGTATTCAAACTAAACAATACTAGAATCCTACAAGCAGTTCCTGTAAGAGCTCAGCTATATTTGGTGGCTACCTGAGCAGCTGAGGGTTTAAATAAAGCCTGTACTGCTTCTCAACTTTTACCAGCATGATCAGCAGTCTTGTTAAAAAGAAAAAAGAAATGAGGCTTATTTTTGAAACCTAAATGAAATATAGACTTCTCAAAAAAAAAAAAAAAAAGGAAAATGTAATTATTCTTTCTCTAATTATTTGTAATTATTCTTTCTAAGACTTTCTTTTCCCTATAATTTTCTTAGCAATGTATGAGCCAACAACTTAAGGGGAAGAGAAAAGATGACCAAAGCAACGTGAAATATCATGTATTTGATGGTGTTGAACACTGATACTAAATTCGTAACTTTGCACATTACTGGCTTAAAACTCAGAAGGAAAATCCAAACCAAAATCAGAATGTAGCAGAACATTTATTTTGGCACACTGAACATAGAGGCACATATTTCAAACAGCTTGCAGAGGAAGAGTCACACCTTTAAAAAACAAAGCCTGTGTTCACACCTCACTTGTGAAAACTGGACCTAAAAGTAATATAATGGTTTCACTACATTAAGCATTCTACAGCACATGGAGCCATCAAGAACTTCCTTAGTTCCTGGAAACTCCTACCTATTTAAGACCTGTTCCTTGCCATGATCCCTGCAAAGATGCAGGTCAGGATCATGGGTGCTCCTGACACAGCACTGGCACTGTACAGGCTTCAGGGGCTTTCTCCCTGGTTTCATACCCAGCCACATCATCCCATTTTGTTCCAGCAAGGAGGCATTCAGCCTTGTGCACCCAGATTGTCACTGGAACATGGTAATGGAAGGTAATCAGGCAATTCACTTGAAAAGCACACTCCTGGTCTGGGCTAGACCATTAATGTCTGCCCAGCCTGGTGGGGCAGCAGCTGCTGAGCACCTCTTATTGTCACCTCTTATTGTAGGCAGGGGTACAGCCCAAAGGTGCCCCTTTCTGTCTGTGCCTCTCTGCTGGTGATCTGCTAACACAGTAAAACCTTAATTGGTTCCTGCCTTCCTGCCTTCCCTCTCTGTGCTCAGTGCCACTGTACATACTGACATGTTGGCAAAGCTCTGCATGTGCCTATGAAGCACAGCAGGCAGCATGGAAATGCTCCGTGCTCTTTTTGACAATTATGTCATTTTATTTAATAGTGCATTGACCAAAGGCTCCCCTGGATGTTGGAGATAATCCCCCAATATTCCAGCCTGGTGAATGAGGAGTCATTTTGTTTTCTCCTGGTGCTGCACCCCACGAGTGTCTTCTTCCCAGTCTGAGCTCCTCACAATGGCCAGTAGGTCAGGCATGACAAGGCTCTGCATAATGTTCAGACAAACCCAACCCCTGTGCCTCCTGATGTGCAAGAGGTGCCTGCCTGCCTTAGTAAATGTGTTTGTGGTATCAGCAGCAGTGAGAACAGAAGGTAAATCACCTGTTTAGCCAATGGAAAGAATTCAAAAAGCACAAATGTGGCAGGTCTTCATTAAAAAGGGATGAGACTGTCTCTAAATCTTCAAAACACATAAAACTAATTTATTTTCAAATTCACTAATGGTCTGAGACTTCAGTACTCACATTTTCAAACTCTTCTGAGATCTTGACGACAAGAATTCTTTCCCCTCTCTGAAGGAGCTGCCACCCATGGTGCTGTCTTGCAGAAAAGGACCAGAGGAAAGGGTTTCACTCTGAGACATTCCCAGATTTCTGGCTACACAGTCCTGCTCAATAGTGAAGAAAGCACACCCAGAAGAAAAATAAAGACATGAACAAAAGCCTAAAGAGGAAGCCCATGGCATGAGTGATTGTGTATTTTGACTTGAGGAGGAGTAGCAGAGGCCAGGGACAAGTCAGCATGTTGGCATGAGGTGATGGCTCAGAAAGCTGCTTCCAGAGTCAGTTTTTGGTGGGCTGCCACGCTGCGTGGCTGCAGTGCTTGGGTGCTGCTGGGCCCTGCTTGCTGCAGAGGAGCTGCCTGCAGCAGAGAGCCCAGGCAGGGGCAGCCCTGCAGCACAGCCCTGCAGCTGCACAATGTCAGCCAAAGCTCTTACGTTGTTGAGCCACTGTTAACCGGAGAGAGGAAAAATATAAAAAAATAGTAAAAAGCAAACAGTAATGTCATGATTCCCCTCTCAGCACTGGGACTATTACTGGTGTCCCTGTGTATGGCTCACGCAGCCCCTTTATTTTGTACACCTATGAAGTGCTGTCTTCAAAGATAGGGTCCATGTTCTCTCTCATCCTCCAGTGTGTAACTTTTCCAGATGGAATGATACTTTATTAAGCAGTCCTTCATTAGCCTATCTGCTACTTCTCTCACCTGGGAAATAAAGGTTAATTGGCCATGTGCAATTACTGATTCATATCACAGGCACATGAGATAGCTGGGATTAACTAACAATCATTGCAAAAAATGGCAATGACTATGCTAGAAATGCCTTGTAATCCTCACACAAAACTAGAAATTGTGACCAGCATACTACCCGGGTAACTGCAAACTGTTCAGCTATTCTGACATTTCTGGAAGCTAGCTACATGCAACCAAACGAGTCATATATGATAAATTGTAACATCCTCAAAGTCTCAAGTGTTAAGTGCCTTATTTCCAAGATTTCTAAGCTACGGTTCATATATGCCCAGATTGTTTTCCTTTAAAGCTAAATTTCATGCAGGTGACCTATCCTCCTCCTCCTCCTGGGTATTCTGTTCCTCTTTGTTAGCAATTCGTACTAGAAAAAAGACATTTTTAGTCCAGAGCAGATTTCCAACTCATTTAACAGTTCATTGTTGGATAATGGAAAAACAATTTAATCAAAGGCTGGAGCTAAATGGTTCATCTGAGTACAGAAATGCTGTTTATTATTTTGGAGCTATGTAGAAATGGCACTTGATGGCTCATGCTACCATTTCAAGAAGGAAACAGAACACGAAACTGGGTATTAACCCCTCATTCTGCCTGCCACAAGCAGCATCCCTGCCCATGGACTGAGACTGAACTTCACAGGAAAACACTTCCTTTCCCAAAAGGACCCACATGAAGCCATCTACTCCAGCAGGGCTGCCCAACCCTACAGCCCACAGCACTTTTCCGTCAATGCTAGAGCTGTAACTTGTGAAGTACTTAAGGATTAAAGACACTGTGGGGAAAAAAAAGGGTTGTATTTTTCAAGCTCAAAGAAGGCTAATAAATAAATGAATCTTTATAGGAGTCTTAGAACATCATATGGCTTCAGGCAAGTACATGTTCCTTTTCAGATCAAAACAGAGGGGAAGCATTTTTGGTCTCTGAATGAAAATGGGTTTGGAGAGGAAGCAAACAGCATCTCTTAAATGAAGTGAAAAAGAAAACAGCACAAAGAGCCATATGCCTGGCATCCTTGAGGGTCCTCAAGAGGAGAGGGAGTGAGTCGTGGTAGAAGAGTGAGATGTGGTCTACCCTTGTGTAGACAGGGAAATAAGCAAACAGCTTCAAGATGTAAAAAATGCCAAAGAAATAAAATAGGTACATTAAAACAGGTGTTAAAGAAGATTATCTTCCCTCAACACATTCCCTGAAATCCTATTTAATATTAATGGGACTTGAATATGCAGCTCATGGGGAAAGAACAGTGACCTTTGTGGCCTTAAATAGGATCCTACAAAATTCACATCAGCACAAGAGGTAGACAAGACAAGTTGCTTAAATGCTAAAGAAATGCAGACTTCAGATGCACAGAATAAGCCATTGGGAAAACAAAATAAGATCAATGAAACAGAGGAAATAAAGAGTTGATGTGAGAGTCATACCCTAAATTCAGGTAACTTCTTTGCCTTTGGCAGATCTCATTGGCCTGTGGCCATGCCATTTAGGTATGTGGCCCACAAGGAGCTCCTGCCAACAGATAGCTGTGAACACATCCCTTTGCAGCAGCACATCACTGTTTCATACAGCCACTATCACAACAGGTCAAGAGACAGCACTGCAAACGTTTGTACAATCCTTCTCAAAGTGTTCAGGAAGATGTAACAGGTCTGTCTTCAATGGGGGTTTGGCAGTAGAGCTCTGCATAGACCTACAGAGCTTGGATGGGCTGGCATTGCAGCTGCAGCTGGAAAGGGGACAAACTGCTGGGAAGAAGGATGGTGTCTCTGAGCTAAGGGGAAGATGAGACAAGCCTTTCATTGGGGGAGGATCACAGGAGCCACAAGAGAAAACAGTGAAGTTGTGACATAAACACAGAGGGTGATTTTGATGGGTCCCAGCTCCTGACTGTAATAAATCAGTACATGCTAGCATCAAATCTGGAAGAAGCAACATTCGGGCAGACTCCTTTGAAGAGCTGATTGCACCAACGTGCTGTGATTCAAAAGGGTATGAATGGCAGCAGCAGTAAGCCTGCCCACAGCTTATCTGCAAATCTGCATTTCTTTGTCAATATATCTTCTCAAATGAGCTTCTAGTGAAAAAAAAACAAGAACAAAAAACAAAACTCAAACAAACCAGCCTTCAGATGAAGGCACTAGGGCAGCATGCAGCTCCCCTGAGAAGCAGAGCAGGAGTTTGATTATGGTTGAGTGTTGAGGAGCAACTAGACTGCAGCACAGCTGCAGCCTAACCCTAACCCCAACCCTAACCCTAAGCAAGAAGCTGAAAAGGCCCTTGTACTCTCATATTGGTCCAAGAAACTTTACATCACAGTTGTAGCTCATGAAGTTTTACTGCTGATTTATGGTATAGTTTCAGAACTCTTCACTCTTTTATAAGTGCATGGGAATTTCCTATAAATACAGATTGAGAAGAAGGCTTTGGAGTGCTTTTTACACATTGTAATCACATAGAAGCATGCTATCACTTGCAAAAAACCCAAAAAAATGTTCCTTCTTTCTATGTGTGTATATATATTTATATATATCCCCCATTTTATTTTAAGCATATGGGCTGGTATTCCTGTGGGTAAACCACCTAAAAATTAGTTCCAGAACAGACACATTAATGGAGACTCAAATAACTAAAATGTAAAGTACAGCTGAGGAAACCTTGGCAGCAAAATATTCGAGCATCGCCAGAAAAAGTAGATTCCTACCTTACAGCCAAATTTCATTACCTTTTGATGACCAATACTACCAGTTTGCTTTGGTCTTAGAAACTTTAATGTTCTGGAGATTAGGTATCATTGCTTCCAGTTGTAACACGCTGAAGTGTGATGCTGTGAGACTTCACTGGTAGAGCTGGGGTCAGCTGAGCCCGATGCCTGGCTGGGGCATTTCCCAGATGCTCCTGGGTGGTTGCAATGGGTCTGTCAGGAGCAGCACAGCCTGCCAGCACTGCTCCTGTGGGCACTGCTGACACTATGCTGCTTCCAGTCTCCCCATGTGGCACAGGGCTGACAGGTGCTTGCTCACAGCCATTAAAGATTCCAGGAGGCATTTTATAGGTGAGTGAGCTGTGGATGCCTCTTTGCTGGTTTCCTGCAGGAAGCTGCTCTGATGCTGGATTTTATATTCATCACAAAGTTCATTGGAAAAGGTATCTTCACTTCCTTTCTGATCTTTTTGCAAAGCATCTGCTATGTTTCATGCAGGCTACAGCTGATTTCTTTGGAAGGGAGTGATTCCTACATAGGATTTACACATGACAACAGCAGGCAGAGAGAGCATTGAGAGGCAGGCTTAATCCTCAGCTGTGCTCCAGCTGATATCAAAGAGCTTTTATATTTAATAAGTCTCAAGCACTTAAAATCACAGAGGACAGACAAGTACAGAAAAATACAGCAGAACCAAAGTATCCTCAAGGGCAAGATGAAACAGAAAATTAAGAGTCCATGATTTCTTAAATGAGTCCACATTCAATAAAAATGAAGAATTATACACAGATCATCCTGCTGTTTCAGGAGGATAGTTTATCTAAATATGATGTCAGGCAAAAACCACTGGAGCACTGATGTTGAGTAGGTATGTGTCAGAAAGCAGACATACAAGTAAATACCCTGGGAGAAGACTTCTCCCCAAACCTTTTTCCCTCTCTTTGATTCAGGAGGCTGAACCCCAAAAATAATAGATCTTTCTCCAGAGAGCCTTTCTGTGCTCTGCTACTCTGCTCACCCACCTGGCCTTCCACATCAAGCAGAAAATAGTTCAGTTGCAGTGATCAAAACATTCCCTTTCCTGCCTCACTGGGGGAATGCTACTCCTGAAGCCCACTGGGGTTGTTTCTGTCCCTCTAACACAAGGATGGTTTTCATTTTGGACTTATGCTGTTATTAACCAGAAACATCAGAAAGACATGTTTTTAGAGGTTTTAACCAACCCAGAACAAAGCTCTCAGCTGGAAGACACTCTTTCTTAAGTCCATATAACACTTTCTTGCTACAAGACAATCACAGCCCTGTGTGCAGGGAAATCTCTGCCCACATGTGAGAGGCACCATCTTCATCTTAAGATCTGCTGAGCCCAATCAAGATGTCTTCATCATGTCCTCCAGTTAGCTGGTAAAATACAAGCTTTAAAGTTACTATATCTGCTCACAGTCCCTGTATATATGAATATCAAGTCTTTTATGCCCCTCTGCTTTTTCATCCATCTACCCCCCCCATCAAAGCCTGTCCATTCTCTTCTCTCTGTCCTACTTCTGCTCCATCAAGAAACAGCCTTTAGGAGCATTGTCCTTAACACTAAAAGGTTGTAGTAAATGTTGTTTCTTCATACTTTCCTCATTGTTGCTTTCTGCAATGCTAATGTTTTAATCTAATGTAGGGTTACCACTCTCCCCCAGCTTTCTCCTCTATCAGCCCTCACCAATACTCACATTTGCTGTTGATCTCGTATGAGCAGTTGCCAATATATTCCTGCTCACCTATGAAGGCAGGGTCTCAGAACTCCCTGAGAGACTGAGACAGAGAGAGCATTTAACTTACATGTAACTTTCAGTTGACTGCTTTTGACAGTGCAATCTTGGAAAGTTAGAGGAGCAGGAAAGTTGGTGTGACATCTAAACAGACATCTATAATGCAGCAGTGCAACTTTCTGGAAAGTGTACATGTGGAGGGCTCTGGGTGAGAAAGAAGTATAGCAGGGCTGTGGAAAATGGAAGCCCTGCAGAAGAGCTCCAGGACTGAGGAGCATGAGTTATACCTAGGATGGTAAATTGAGACATTACCTAATAGTCCCTCTCTCCCTTATGACTAGGTTAGACCTCCATAGCCAGAATTATCATCAAAGACTTAAATTTTCTTACAGGCACAGAAAATAGGGAAGACAAAGTAGTTTTACTTTACCTTTGGCATAAAAATAATACAAGTAGTGTAAAGAATATGACAGCTACAAGAAGTCTATGACAGCAATTTGAGGAATCTATGCCCCTGAACGATTCAGTAAAGGCTCTGGCAGCTGGGGGCCTGATGGAGCTGAGATGATGCAGACACAAGGCTGGGACCTGTAATCCCAAGCAGCCGGGCGATTTTATTGTGCTTATTCTTGTGAAATCTACAGGAGATCTATGGATTCTTTAGCTGATAGTATCTCCTGACTGGCCTCCTTTATCTCTCTACTCACAGCAAGGAAAAATGTCCTAAATGTTTGTGATAAGACACTTTCAGACACTTTTCTAACCATCAGCTTAATTGTTTAGCTCTGCAGCTCTCAGAGGCTGTGCTCAGATATCCCAAATCTGTAATTTTCGTAATAACTTAAATTTTGTCTAGGTATTGCAGCTATCTTATCCCAACCTCCTTCTCTGATCATTTCACATGGAAGAGATCACAGTGCTGTTGATAGATGGAAAGACATGAGAAAGAGACCTCTAACACTGATTTTTGGAATCAGCCTCAATGGTTGACCATCCCGTTCCCTACAAAACACCCTTTAAAGTCTTTTACCATTTTGTAGCCTTCAAGGAATTGAGATTTCCACCCCCCCCCCCACTCCTTTCTCTCTGTAGAGAGAAAGAGAAGCCTAGAGAGTCACCAAGCCAGGAGCTCTGGAAAGCCTGCTGACCATCTCCTTGTGCTCCCACTCTGCAGAGTGGCAGATTGAAGCTCATTGCAAAGAGAGGGAAAGTGGGTGATCTGGCAGCTGGCAGTTTGGTGGTGATAAAAGGTGTGAAAAAACCAGGATGTCACCTCAAAACCTCTGAAAAAGAAGTGAAATCCATGAGAGACACTTCTTTTACACCTCATAGTAGTAACCCTGTTGTGTAGGTTTTGTCATGCATTTGCAGGCATCTTTAGATTTATTTCGTTCTGATCCAGAGAAGATAAGCAGTTATTTTGCAGATGTTAATAAGCCTTTAAGATAAGGATTTTCTGTTTGTTTGTTTGTTTGCTTGTTTGCTTGTTGGTTTTGTGTTTGGGTTTTTTCCCCCCATGATGCAGTTGGGCTTTTTTTTCTTACCAGGAAAGGAGATACTATATACAACTGATCTCAGCATGATCAGGAAAGAAAGGTTTTTTGTTTGGCCATTTTGCATGAGTAAGCAATAATTTCCCAGCAAACTTTATGTCCTTCAAAAGTGCATTAAAATTTTCAGCAGATAATGGCAGAGCATTTTGAAAATGTACTTGGATAACTGTGGAGGGGACCACCACTGTTGAATTTGTCGAATTAGGGATTAGCTCTGAAAAAAGTAACAAAATTGTGATTTATGTTGATCCAAGTTTGGTCTGTTTGAATTTTTTGTATTTTATCCAGAATCTACCTTCTGACTGAATTCTGTTTGTCCTCAGAAGAGCAGGATAAATTTGCCTAAGTCATCCTTTATTTAAAAAGTTATTTCAACATTGAATTCTGTAACACATGAAACCAAATCTCAAATTAAAATTAGTTTTCAGACTTCCCTTTTATCATACAATAGCTCTGAGAGTTATGACAGAGAATTTGTGCTTAGAGCACTGACTTTTTCACAATTTGCTGAATGATATGGTGCTTTTTTCCTGTGATGTGACTGTCTGGGGAGGTAATAGTGAGCATGTAGACATCTGTTCCCAGATCTCACTGAAATAATGAGAGATTCAACAACCAATTAGAAAAGACAAATCTTCTGAGCCCACCACTGCCTTCTTCAGGTCTAGCAACATAAAACAGAAACCTCCAGAAGTGTCATGGACATCCTAGTAGGGATTTTCATTTGATAGCATCATAGTAATTTGGTTAAAGAGAAAGAAACACACAGCCCTGAGCAGAATTGTGAATGACAATGTAAAATGATGCACTGATCGTCAGATAATGCAGTTCTTATAAGAAGGAATTTTATTCCAGGTAAATTATTCATAATATACTAATTCCAAATTGTGTGGGGAGGGGAGGGGGAAATCACCAGACTTTATCTGTCTTTAAGTCACTTGGAAGACACCATTCACTGAACGATGATTTCCTGCTGCAACAACCTCCTTCACCCTCTTAAAATTCCTTTAGAGATTTTAATTCTGTTTGCTTCCTGACACCTTCATTTTAATTTGGCAATCAGACCTTCCTCTTTCTGTTTTCTGCCTTTTCTTATTCCTACTTGCTTGTTCCACAAGAATCTTGTCCATCTTTGACCCAAGTCTGTAGAATTTAGAAGCTGTCTGTAGAAGCTTCCACCTGTTTCAAGCATATAAATCATTGACAGGACTTATAGAAATGTTAGTTTATCTGCATTATAATGGTTCTATCTTTGCCAGTATCCTGCAGGAACAGGATTACATTTCTTGTAGCTGTGTTGGGACATAAAAATATGCTCAGAGTTACTGCTGCCTTTTTCAGAGGTGGTTTCCACTGGGATCACTCAGCAGTTTACTCATTATTGCAATAATTTCTTGGAGAAAAAAACCTCAACAAGCTCTTCTTAAATGTAACTGCTTCTGCAGACAAGAAATTTGGAATTAACAAGGTGAAGAGAATTTCTCTGCTGCATAATTAGCTTTTTGTGTTGGATTCATCTTGTCCCTTGTGTTGGCATTTTTACACCCTCCAAATACTCCAGCACATGTGAAAGTTTACTTCCATGACTAACCTATTGATTTGGATCAGACTACAGACATGAGTGAAGTTATGTGTTAATATAGGACTTTGCAGGCTCAGAAACTCTTAGTACAAACTTTGTCCTCCCAGCCTTTCACCACAACCCAGGAATTCCAGTGGTGTTCATTCATACACAAACAGATCGGGGAACCAAGGGATATTAATTGGCCTGGAGCCAGGGCAAGGAGGTTTTTTTTTTTTTTTTTTGTCTGTCTGAGGTTCTCAGGTCTGGTCTCCTTGTCCCAGTTTCTGATGATGGCTCTCCATTCAGTAAAATTCTTGCCAGAGCTTCCCAAGAATCAGCTGCATTTTAAAGCAAGTTTTTGAATCTATGAAAAATGTAAGACAGTTGATTTATCTGTTATGAAGTGTTTTCTAACACATTCACGTTAATTTTAGTAAAGAATGACATACAGGGTTTGAATTTTGTCTTGAATCAGTTTGTAGGTCTAGGAGAGCTGGTTTCATCATGTTGAAAAAGGAAATGCTGTGAAATATATTAAAATCCAGATGTAAGGTTTTGGGGGTTTTTTCTTATTTTTTTATTTTTAATATCAGGTTTGCCAAAATACCATTAAGGTTATGAAACTAATAAACTAAATCCTATGCTCATGTGACTCAATTGCCTCTAGTCAGAAGATAAGTCAGACTTAAAAATCCAAATATATGAAGTGTTTGTACAGTAGATGTGAAATGAGTATATCTAAGTATTGAATCACGAGCAAGTGTTATCCATCTGCTAAGTATATTAATGTACTGCATCATGTATACTGTAATGTGCTTATATTAAATTTAAAGTGACAGAAGGCAATCAATTTGGATATTTGAAAGCAAAAGGCTTTTCCAACTTTCGTCCCAAAACAGTGAAGTAAGTTGTTTTTCTGGTGATTCTGAGCTATCTTGGCAGATATTATGAGCAGGTCGATGAGAAATACCATACTACCTAACCTGCCAGAGAGCTAAGAAGTGAGAGAAGTGTTGGATTCTTCCTCCACCTTGCATTTTCCTTATATAAGTATACAAAAATTGAGTTAAATCTCATTTAGGGTGCAAGATGCACTCCAATCTGAAGGCAGGAGAGAGCAGGAGAGAGATGAATGGAGGAAGAAGCAGAATGCAGATACAATTTGGCTCCACATAGAATGAATAATATATAAGCTCCGTTTGAAAGTGGGAACCTTTGCAGAAGAAAGGTTTGCATAACCATTATTAACCATTTGAGTGTTTATCTTTGTGTGTGTTGCCTCAGCTCTAACTCCAGGTCCTAGACTCCAGTCCCTATTTGTATTTACTCCCTGCCTTCTGCCTTTCCTGATCATATGTGCAATATATATCACAAATTGAACATGGCTTGTTGTTTCAGCAGATGAATGCTTGTTTTTCACACATCTGTTTTAGTCACAAGTTTATGTTGTATCTGGTAAAGAAATCCAGTAATGGACTGTGGATTGGTCAGCCAGAAGACATCATGCTGTAGACATAAAAATATGGAAAGAACTCCAGACACTAGTCCTGCCTGGTGGAAAACTGTTATCTGCTAACACCATCCACATCTTCAAACACAGACCCATGAAATGCAAACAGTAGCATCTCGTGTCAATATCTTTGGCCTGGTCATATACAAGATCTGCTGAAATGTGGCCTTTAGAGATTTGAATCTTCAAAGCCAGAGCACTTCTCTTTTGATGGGAAATGTGGCTGCCTTAGGTCTTTGTGCATGAGCTCTTCAAGCAGACCTTACTTAAAATTCTCCTCCTTTTGCTACTGTTTGAGTTGGAGTGCTGCAGATTTGCCATTTCTTACACTCCACCTGTATGTGTCAATGGCCAGCTCAAAATACCTGGTGTACAGGTAATATTTCAAGCTGCTGTATTCTGGCTGTCAGATACAAAATAGGTTTTTAAAGCATTTAAAGTTTTTTGTAACCTAAACTTGCATGTTATGTCTTAAATGTGACCAGCAACATCTGAGGTAAGGTTCCTGGCAGCAAGCAGTTAAATTACTGCTTGTCCATATGAAGCACTGTCTGATTTACTCCTGAAATAGAAGTTTAACTCGTTAAACCAAGTTACTCCCTCTAATTCAAGACCTATAAATCTTCACCAATAAAAAAGCTTAAAAATATAGTGGCTTTTTTTAAGATAGAGAGGGAAAAAAAAAAGAAACCCTGTTCTTTCATTGCATGGATAGCATTCTCAAAAGTGCTACAGCAATCTGGTTTTAATCTTAGTTATGATCCTAAGTAGATGCCTTCTTGACTCTGGCATCATCATGGCTGCAAAATAAGAAGCAGGCTCACTGGCACTGAGCATATGCATGTCCTGGATTTGCTCTGCCTCCCGCTTGTGGAAAGCTGGCAAAAGCAGCAAACGCTGTGCCCTAACACTTTTTTCCTCTGGTTGATTGTGTTTAGATGGGACAAGCATACTGCAAAGCTGCTGCTTGTCCACTTGATGGTAT
The DNA here is from genome assembly GCF_051311805.1 of Agelaius phoeniceus. Lineage (NCBI taxonomy): Eukaryota > Metazoa > Chordata > Aves > Passeriformes > Icteridae > Agelaius > Agelaius phoeniceus. The sequence goes on from NC_135268.1 coordinate 27,155,675, forward strand.
CAAGTAACTGAGCATGGGAGGGTATGGCTGCTTTAATGCTCTCAACTCAGGCAGACGTGATCAGAGATTTTTATAACAGGTAAAACATCTGTGTTATGTTCTTCGCCTACACAAACAACTCCTGTGCTAGATTTAATCAGACTGTGCATAATATAGCTTGCTGCTTGGATTCTGCAGTCCAGTCCAGTCTGTTCTGGACCAACCTTGCTGTGAAGTGGATAAATAATGACTCTGTCGGGAAAATCACCATGGTTTTGCTGCAAGCAGATGACACTGCTAATTTGCATTTTCAAAAACTCTTTTCTCTATTTCTAGGTGAAAACACATTAGGGAAAAAGCTATGGGAAATAATTTGTTCTCTAACTCTCCCATTATCAAGTAATTTCTAAGCATTTAAACAAACTTTTAGCTGACATCTTTCTGAGAACCAAGCTTTAGCAAAAAGAAAAATATAACTTTAAGCTGGGGCAAGGAGGAAGACCTGACACTGGTCTTTCTCCTCTTGCTCTTCTTCATCATTTTTCCCCTTGTCTGAGGATATGTTTGAGCAGACCCATGTACACATGAGCATGAGCCTAATCTCTTTTCAGAGCTGAGACCAGGCAGGGCTAGCTTTTCTCCCACTTGTATAGAACTATAGCTAGCCATTGTGAGAAAATGCATGGAAACAATTTCTTGGATATTTTTGAGTTCTGCTTTCCCAGCTTGGACTTTGATTCTAGTTTGGCAGATTTTTCTATTTGTCCCTGACAGAAAAAAGACAGGTTTCCCATCATACCCTTTCAGAATAAAAAACATCTAGCATGGGATTGCTATTCAGTAGGAAAATGGCTTTGCACTGTGACCCGTAGAAACATGGTGATCTGGCTCATTTGGCAACCTTTTTGATGGCAAGTACGTGCAAATCTAATGTAACAAGGGGACTTTCTGTGTCAGGCTATTAAATTTCAGATGTAGAATATGCCTTGCCTGAAAAGAACGGATGGCATGATGCTGGGACAGAAAGATGCTTGGGCAGAAAGATTGCATCATTTGGCCAAGCAAAACACTGAGCCACGTCACACTGACCTATGGGTATGTGGTTGTCTGTGCCCCATGTGGAGGATATCTGTACCTGCCCTGAAATAAGAATAGCTGATGCCAGGAGGAGATGCCACCCAGTTGCACACCACAAGTGAGGCAGTGCAGCTGTGAGGCAGCAGCGGGCTGTGGGCAGCCATCCTGCTCCCCGCCGTGCCTCGCTAACCCCCTGCAGAAAATGGCAATCATATCCTGAGGGTTTGCAGGGTTACTTTGCTGGATGTCACCACGAGCAGGGGTGAGTAATGGTGCTGGCTACTAACAACAGGGGGTAATGTGAAGCGCTGGAGCTGGCGCCAATGGCTCCCAGCACCTCGTGTGCTGCCAGCCACTCTGGTATGAGCCTGGGCACTGCTCAGACCATACTCGGGGAGCCCATGCTGAGCGCCAAATAAGAGCATGTCGCTATTACTTATTTTCTGCTGTCAGTTTATTAATTCCAAATACTATTTCAACTTCTTATTGCCGACAGATAGTCTGTGAGCAAGTCCTTGTTTTGAAAAGTGCAGTTGTTATTCCCAAGTCTTGACCATAAGGTATGTGCTGCTTGGTGGAATTTGTTTGTAAACTCTCCCTTGCAACCCTCAACTGCTTATTGTGAAGAAACTATCACCTAGGGCTATGTAATCATGGTTTCTTCTCTCTCACTAGAGTACACAAAACTTTTTGTTTAGAAAGAAGAGACAAATGATGAAGAATAAATGACTAGCTATGAACTTCTGGTACACTTCATTAAAAGTCTAAGTAATTAGACTGAAACCCACAGAGCTTTTTGGATACATGTTTTCATGGCAGTTGTGACTGCTTGAATACTTGGGAAACAATAGGTAATAAAACTGCACAAATATGATTCCATAAGGAAATTTGATCCACAGTGTAAACCAACACTTTTGGTCGTGTCTGAGAAGTGCCATAGTTGGACAAATCTCTTTTTCATCACATATCTTGTAAGTAGTCAGTATTCACATAAATAAACGCCAAACTGGGTGAGCTATGTGTTCTTTCAACATCTGGTCCCGCTTTTAGAAGTTTCTCTGGTTCAAAAAGTGCACCCAATACAAGAAATGTCAGACAAAAGTGCCTTATAGGAGATGTACTGCAGTAATGCCAAGGTGAGAACCAAACTACAGCAGGTCAATGCAGCATTTGGGCAGTAAGAGGCAGAGAGGAAAGGACCAGAAACCACCAAGCTTCCCATCAGTTCTTTGGATGTTGATGCTCCTTTTCTAGTCTACCAAAGCAGGCACAATGAAAACTTCACAGTGTGCATGGAATAGTGAAGAAGTAACTTGATAAATAAACAAGCAGAAAGAAAACTGGCTAAAATTAAACCTTCATACAATAGGAAGTTAGTGCAGGCTGCTTCTTTGGAAGTGAGCCCTCACGTCGCCTGCCTGCGACGGTGAGTTACACACGTTTATCCTCCACACTCTAAAAAAAGCACGGGACAACGGAGCACTCCCGTGCTTTATGCCCGCACCGTGGGCATGACAGCCCAGCCATAAACCGCCGTAAATTCACTCGGTGTTCCGGAGCTGCCCCGGCGCGGCCAGCCGCCCCTTGCAGCCCCCTCCTCGGTACCATCCGGCGTGGGAGCCCGTCCTGAGGCCCCTGCGACCCTCGCCCTCCTAATTTGTGAGTCTGATGTCCAGCACGCCGTGCATGCATTATGCAAAGAGAGCCCCCGCGGCCCGCAGGCCGCCCCTCCGCCTAGGTGAATAAATTATGCCGATGAGGGCGGGGATGCGGGGCGGCGGCTCCGCGGCTGACAGCGGGGCAGCGCGGGCTGCCTGCCGCCTGCGGGCTTCCCCGCCTGGCGCGGCGCGGCTGCTGGGCGCCGGCAGGCAGGTGGAGCGGGAGCAACAAGTCCTCCGGCGGCGGCAGCGGGGAGGGGAGCGGGAGGCGGAGGGGGGGCGCTTCCCGCCCCGCGCCTGAAAACCTCTCTGACAAGTGGCAAAGCGCTCGCAGAGCACGCTGCTCCCTCCGAAGGGCGGCTGGAAGCCGCGGGGGCACGCCTCGCACCCAGCCCTGCTGCCGGCTTGTGGCTCGCCGCCCCCGCCTCCCGCCGCCGCCTCTGCCGCGGGGTGGGTCGCGACCCGCTGCCGGCGGTGCGCGGTGCGGTGCGGGCTGCGGAGCGCCGCCGCTTCGCCTTCAAAGTGTGTCAGCCGGCTGCGGGCTTTGCTTCTACTTGCCGCGGTTTTTTTTTTCTTCTTCTTTTAAATAACTGTTTTGCCGTTTCGTTATTTATTTTCCCCCTACTTCGTTGCTGTTATTTTTGTTATCGTTGTTTGTAAACTAATTGCCTCCATGGGGGGCGGAGGAAAGGAAATCAAAGCTGCCGCAGCTGAAGGGTGTGCGAGCACGCTGGGGAAGAGCCGAGGAGCCGCAGGACAGGATGGCAGCGGGAAGCCCAGCGGCAGCGGGAAGCCCGGCCTCGGGAAGCCCGGCTGCGGCGGGGACCGCTGCCCGCGGCGGGCCGGGCCGGTCGGCTCCGCGCTGGCCGCGCTCCTCTCGGCGCTGGCCGCGGCCTCCTGCGTCTACCTGGGGGTACGGACCAGCGACCTCCAGGCCAGGGTCGCGGCTATCGAAGGCGCCCGAGGGGGCTTCTCTGCCGCCGCCCCGCTCCCGCCGCTGCCCGGCTTTTCCTTGGAGCAGCTGAACGCGATGATGCAGGAGAAAGTGGAGCGACTTCTCGCCCAGGTGTGCGGGACGGGGGTGGCCGCTGCGTGCGGTGTGCGTGTGGGGGGCATGGGGGATGCTTGGGGCGGGGAGCGGCCGAGGCCATAGAAGGGTGCCCGGGGCGAGCTGCTCGGGTGGGAGGGTGAAGCGGGAAAGTGAGCCCGGAACCCCAGGGGGCGGCGGGGCCGGAGGGGGAGCGGGCCGGGGGCGCCCCGGGGTGCTGGAGCGGCGGGCTGGGGATCGGGGGGAGCCCTGCTGAGGCGCTTTGCTCATGGGTGACTTGCGGCCGTCCCTGCGCCTCTGCACCGCGCGTGTGGAGCCGGCGGAAAGAGCGGGGTCACTTGGGCGGCCGTGCGAGAGCCCCCAGGTGTCGGGCTTGGCGTTGTCCCTGTGGGGTGCTGAGGTCACTGAGACACCTTAGGCCGGGTCCAAGCCCAGGAGCCGCCGCTGGTTGCGCAGCCCCTGGCATAGCGGTAAATTCCAGAGTGCGGCCGCGGTCGGGAACGCTGCCTGTGGCGGGCGAGCTCCTTGCCAAGTGCCCGCCCTCATGTTGCTTCTCTCGCCCCCAGAAATCCTACGAGCACTTGGCAAAAATACGAGTAGCGAGAGAAGCGGCTCCAGAGTGCAACTGCCCACCAGGTAACAGACACAGCTCGGGAATCTCCTCTCGGAGGCTTGTAACTCTGGGCTGTTTGGTGTCCCACGTTTTTGAAATACACCTAAATCAGGTCCAGGGGATGCCTCTTCAATCAACAGCTGTTCCTTGGGTGCAAAAGATGTAATTGCAGTGAAACCAGAAAATGACTGGTTGTCGCTGTCGCCCTAGATTGGAATTAATGCTAATGAAAACCACTCATTAGGCTGGATGTTGCCAAACAAGAACACTTATGAAGACGTTAATAATCCACTCTAACAGCTGAAATATATTCTGTCTTAAATGGGGTAGTACTGAATCAAGGCACTGTGTACTCAACTTGAGAAGTGGAGCAAAAGCCCCTAGCAAAAATATTGAACGATTTATAACATGGATTGAAATAGGTGGAGGGTCTGTTGCAAGTTAGCAGTAATATATACATGAGCCTTTTACAGTGTTGTTTTTCTGTAGTCTTAGTGGAAAGCAGTTTCCCTAGGAAGGAATTGCAGGTTTTTCCTACTGAAGGTTCAAAACTATGTGTGTTTGTGCAGGGATATCACTTGACTTTGGAAATGGGCCCTTCTAATACTGCACAGTTGTTTGTACATTCACACTGCAATATTTCTGTGGTCTTTGTGCTCCTTTGTGGTAGTCTGATAACTGTCAGTGTTGTTTCAGCTTTATAAACTTCTTCTAAACTATATCCAAGTTCATCTAGCATCTTAGAAGTTAAGAAAATAATGCCAGTGTTTCACAAGGGAATGTAGGAGTTTGAGCATCCTCTGTGATGAGGTACACTAGATGCAGTGGATGCTTTGCATGTCCTCTCACTCTGTTTGAAAACCCATCTCTTTTACAGGTGGAATAGCGACTGTCAACAGGACTTAAGCTGATAATGCTTGCCAGCAGGATGTGTGATAGTACTGGTGTATAAGGAAGGAGCTTTCCTAGTTTAGGATTCAATTTCTGCCAAACTGATCAGTCTGAAGGGACTGCTGAATCTCAGTGTTAAAGCTGCCTACAGTGGTTGGTACTCTATTTTTGTGATGATACAGCTGAGAACAGATTACTTGCTTGCTGGTATTGGAGTTGCCACAGCTATCATGGGAAGGGCAATATATGTGACCAGGACTGTTTTAAAAGAGTGCATAGAATTACTCAACTCCCAGTTAGTTTTGGTAAGGAACCCTGGTTTCCTGCTGTAGTATATATGTATATATATATATTTCTCTAAGGCTAACATAAGCAAACTGATCTTATTTTTTCTGTTGCTTAACTGCAGTGAATTACAAGATGCAAGTTTGTGCGCAGAAAAGAGAGTTACTCATCATGTTTGCAGTGGTGCATTCTGTGAGCCTGAAATTATGTTTAATTTGATGCTAAGCTCTTTCCCTCTTTCTTCTTCCTTGTTTAAATCCATCTGTTATCATATTTTCACTTACTGTTTTCCTACTAAAGGTCAATATCTACTTTTCATGATTGGTGTTATATGCTGCTTTACTTGTTCACTACCACTAGAGCTCCACATTATACCAATTTTTATCTGAACTTTTTTTCTTAAGTACGTGTTTTCAAATAGATAATGAGCAACAGAATATTTCTCACATGCATTGTAAAAATCCTTGCTACATGAGAGTCAAAGCGATTTGGGGAACTTATACAAGGGAGCAAGTTTTATAAGACCAGGAAAACTTACATGAATCATTACAAAGTAAAAAAAAAAAAAAAAGTTGCAGAGAGGAGGGATTAGAAATGTGATATGGAGCTTTTCACCTCTTGGTAGCTGTTTCAATTTGGAAGCAAGTTTTGTAGTGACTGAAAGATGTTGCCATGTGGTAGCCTCATTTTGCAGTTGATGCTCTCATGCTTGTTGCCAGTGGACAGGTGTCTACCTCAAAATGGAATCATCTTGGGAGCCTTGTCTGAGAGAGCAGGGGCTGAGTGGCACCACCACCTGAGGACACTGCCTTCCTAACTGCAGGCATTAGGCAGAGCAGGAGGGGATAGAGGAAATAAATTGTTGCTTCTTCATTTGGTTCCCTCTTGAGAACTCCTTTTTGGCTGCACAGAATGGGCTTTTGTTTTAATCCTTAATGTTGCTGTTACAAACAGTTATGTTTAAAAAGGTATTTGGTTTAATAGGAAAAGTGTCATGGTACATCAGTGGTTTTTCTGTTGCCTGTTATTTGCAAAGCCAAAGAGTCCATTGCTTCTTTCTCACATGGTTCCCTTTTGCTTCTGTATTTTGCTCAACTTCTTTGTTTCTTTCTTGTGTATCTGTAATAATAGAATACATGTCTGTTAGAGATGACTTTGGAAGGCCTTCATGGTAGAGAGGTGATTTTTTAAATGTCTCTGTGCTGTTGGAGAAGGTCACCACTGAATGGCCACCAGGACAGTTTCCCTCATCCTTCTCTTCAAAGAGGAATAAAGATTATTTAAAAGTAGGTTACATTGTTCTCTGCCAAAAGAAGAGAAGGAAGCTCAATCTGCAGACAGGAGGGTGAGAATGTGGCCTCTGGTTCAAGATTAAAGTTATGCAACTGGCATAGATGTGATTAGCTTGAGATTTTCATCCCCTTTTGCCTCTCTGTGGTTGGAACCTGCACATTCAAAGTGGGTTTGAATGGCTCAGTTACCTATTGGAAGCCAGATTCACAAGCTCACAGCTTGCAGGGCAGTCTACATGTGGCTCCTTTTAATTCAGTGGTAGCCTTCAAATTCATCTAGTGTGAAGAGTGATCACATTTCTCTTTGAAAACTTTATTTTCACTAAATGTGATGTTTCTTGTTCTTTAGTTCTATTTTCTTATGAAAGAAACAAGATGTGGGGTGATGAGAGTTTTGGTTTTAACTCTGTGCGACTAAAACCAGATACCAAAGATTTTGTAAATATTTTAAAAATTACAATAGCAAGCATTCTTTCTCTTCTTAAAGCAGAGTAATAAAGTTTGAAAAGTAAATTTGTGCTGACATTCCTCTTAAATTACCTCAGCTCTAATAAGAGTGCCAGTGTAAATCTTGTGCTTTTAGCTGGTGCTGCAGTCACTGCTGGTAGTTGGCCTTTTGCACATAGGACTGGGAGGCAGATTGAGTGGCTGAAATAATTTTAAGCATAATAAATTAATTTTCATTTTCCAGGTGTATTTTTTATTTTAAGTTGATGTTTTTCTACTTTAAAAGATGAAGAGAAAATGTAGGTGTGTAGATATTTATTTCATACTTCTAAATCTTCCTCTAAGTGGCTGTGGGAGCATAATCAGCTCTTATGAGGAACAGTCCAGCACCATGCTGGGTACTTCTTACTAAGTGCCAAGAATTACACAGTTGTGGGAAGAGTAACACATACAGAAAGCACAGGGATACTCCTCATTCAACAGAATTTAAAGAATTTTTTTTTGCAGATTCTTTCAGATTTTCCTCATCCCAATGTCATTCACATGTGAATGTACCTGTAGACTTTAACAGAAATGGACATATGCTTATATGTTTTAATGATCTGATCCTTTATATATTGGAAGTGTCAAGTTCTGACACTTGCAGTTCTGTGCCATGATGTCTCATTGTGTAAGTGGTCCTCAGAGCCTGCTCTGGAGTCACATAAAATTGACAGGAGTAGGAATCAAATCTGGTAGTACAAGAAGTTCAAGCTTTCTCAGCAGGAAGGCTGGCAGGTGATTATATATGTCCCTTTTGACCAGGGACCAGTTTTAGGAAGCAATTACCTTTTTTTTTTTCCATCTTCTATTTTTAGGTAGACCTTTATAGTGAATTTATTCCTTAAAAGAACACATTTCTTTAGTTCTGCATTGACAAAGTATAAGCTACATAGGAGATGTATTTGACTGTATAGCTATACAACACAGGATGTATGAATGTTCACTATAACGTGCATATAAAGTTACGGGGTCTGTAGGTTTTGAGATTTGTTTTGGGGTTTTTTTTCCTTCCCCAGAACATTAGCTGAACTTCAGTGTTGGATACTTGCCAAAGTTGACTGGAAATTTGCTTTTGTTTTTCTTCAGTTCCACAGGTAATGTTTCTTTGTTCTTTCTCTTGTATATTTCCCATCAGGAAACATACAATTTTCTTCCTCTTGTGACTTCAGGGCCTTCATGGACTCTTTCCCTTTCTGTAGCTTCAAACTCTTTCCACAGATGCTCTGGTCATTCTTTCTTAGCCAGTCATTCTTTCTTCTATTTTGTGCTGTTTTTGTGATCATGCCATCTTGGTTCTCTGTTCCAGTCCTAGAGAGCTTTATGGTTTGGCATTTGAAGTACCTCCAATTTCCCAATGCAATTTGCTGCCATCAGGTTTGTTTCAGTGTAGTTGCATATGTATAAACCTGTTCATTCAGGATGAAATGCCGTAAGCAAGGGTGGTTTTTTTGAGGGAATATAGAATACCAGTTGGTCTTTTTCTTGGTTATGGTAGTTCCAGTGCAAAAACTGTGTCCTACAGCTACAGTTCTTCAGTGGATGATGAATCTGCTATATATATATTTTGATAGCAGCACGGATAGCAAAAATCAGTGTATTTTCTTAGAGTCCCAGTGCTATTTTTGTTGTCTTAAGCATCTAATCTTTGTTTTGACATGCAATGCAAGTACAATTTAGGTGCTCTTTCTTATTTCCACAAGGACTGTTCCCTGGAGCATTTCAATTAGTGAGACTGAAAGAATGGAGGAGAAAGCAATTTTCAGGATTAAAAGAATCACGAAATAGGTATCAGCAGGATATTACTCTTTTAAATTTTTTTTTTATTATGCTTACAGTGAAGCAGTCCTGGAAAGAAAGACTGAAGAGGTAAAGAAAGAAAAGAGGAGCTGACTTATGTGTTTACCAGTAGCGAGACCCAAGAGAAAATGTAGATATATATAAAAAGTATCCAAAGTGAATTTTTTCCTGTTACTGAAAATTTCAGAGTGTGCTGTCTTAACCTAGCTCCCAGCACTACTTACTTCTGCCATCTCTGTATCATCTATTTGCTGAATGCAGTGCTCAGCTCTAATTTTGTAATTTTTCTGACAGGTCTCTGAGTCTCCCTTTCATACCTTCAGTGGTTTGATATTTTTCATTTCAGTTTCTAGATCAAGATGCTTATTGATGTGCAGCAGCATGCGACCTTCTGGGTAGTCTATCTTCTTTGGATGACTGCTTAAAGATAGTTTCCTCCCCACAAAATAGCTAAATATATATTTTATTGGCTAAGGGGTGACCTTTTAATTCCCTTCCCTCTGGGCAAGGAAGTAGGGTGTGCAGCATGATGAATGAAACACAGTGTGGCTCAGAAGGGAACTGATTGACAGCGGACTGCACCAGATTTCTCTCCTTTGTAATATTATTGATCTCAGGATCTCAGCAGTGCGGTAGCAAAGGTTGGTTTGATTGCAAAAGTGTTATTAACAAAAGGTTTTTCTATGACTTGAGTTGAATAAATTCAGACTCGTAGAGTTATTTCAATCTAGGCACATTAGTGCAGATAAACAAGCCTTCCTTCTAACTGTTCTTACCATGTATGAAGTTAATATTATATATTAATATATAAAATATTAATATATATATTCTTATATGTGTCATATAAAATATATATTAATATATCTTATATATAACACATATAAGAATATATAATATATAATATTAATATATATATTCTAATATAATATTAATATATATATTCTTATATGTGTTCTTATGCTTCCTTATTTGTGGCACTGGTCCATCTCAAACTGCTGAGGTGTCAAAGCACTTGAAGTACTGTGAGTGTTGCAGTGGGAGAAGTGGCTGTTAAGCCCATTTCTGGAATAATGCTTGTATAGTGTATAGCTTTAATAGTGTCTGTGGTAATTAGGTTTTGGTTTTTCTTGTTGTCTTTCTTAAATTGGGAAATATATGCATCTGTTTCCTTAAAGGGTCTCTAAAGCTTGTATAACTGAGTTCTGTTTAGCTATACCTACCCCCTGTCCTTTTCCTTAAAGGTTAGTGAGTTCTTGGAAGTGTACTTTCAGAACAGCACTGATAAACCTGCTTTCCAGCACTCATCTTCTTTCTCACTTCCTTCTAAATTTACTGGCTGCAGCTTACCTGCCTGTTTTGTCTATACTTAGTACAGGAAAAAAACCAGCTAAATCTGAAAACAGCATGACTGACAGAAGCTGTTTTTATAGGGCCTTTTAGGTTACCAAATAAAATCATGTAACTAATGTGTTCAAGTTAGCCACCTGGTGAAATCATCCATCACACTTTAATGCACACCGACCTTGAGTCATGTTGCTAACTGCAGCCTCTTCAGGGAAGGCTGGTCGACAAAGAGCACCTTTCCCCTTCATCGTTTCAGTTGATTTCCTAAGTCAGCCACAAAAAAGGAAATCTGTCTGCTTACTTAAACTACAAATAGGAAGTAAGAAGGCATAGAATAACAGGCTGAGAGAAACACTTCTCTCTCAATACAGCTAAAGCTGCAGCTAGAAGATACACACACACAGAGCAGTGAACATGATGCTGAAGGCTTGTTGTTTGGAAACTTGTGGACTCTCATGTTTTTACAGGTTAGACTTACAGTAGAACAGGGCCTGCTTAAATTTGTCTGCTTGGGACTTTTAATGAGATTAAGTTAAGCAGAACCAGCTGTTTGTAAGAGCTTAATCAAAATAAATGTCAGGACAAATTTTCAGAACAGAGTGTCCAACTTGAACGTGCAAGTTTTTTTATATCCCTTTCATGTAAATACTGGCTTTTTTTGCCCCTGTAGATTTGAGCAGCTTCAGAAGTGCTGGTCAGGTTGATACTCCAGGAGATCATCTGATGCACGCTATTGGTCTCTGAAGGAGATGTATCTAGGCCATCATTGTCAAGTGTTTCCTTCCAGGTGGTTCACAACTCAAGTGTGTAGTCATTCATGACTCAACAAGTTGTTTGATCTGCCTTAATTTTGTAAATAAGTGCTGCAGCCTCATGTAAACAGTCTCCTTAGCTAAAAATAAGTTCTGCTCTGTAAATAGGTGAACATAGAGTGCAAGGAATTGCTAGTGCATAGGTGTGCCTTAGCTAAAATAATCTAGTATTGAAATATTTCCATAGATTACCTAGTTTTTAGCAGGCAGACTACAATTTCCTTGTTTGTGAAGCAAACCACTTGTTCCATCTGTTGTGCTGATGAAGAAAACCTGATCATTGTGCTCTCCTTAAAACAGCTATCAAAATATGTTAGAAGACAGTCGTGTCTGTGATGTATCCTGTAAAGCTTACTGTGTCTGATCCTCCCCTGCTCTTTTTTTAGTGGGGTTGGAGTTGTACTAAAACTGTTTCTTGTTTATCTGTGCAGATGTATGTTTATAGAAGGAGGCATTTACATGTAGTTGTGAGTTTTGCATGCATGTTTGCATGTAACTGTTTCTTCTTATGCTGTGAAAGGTTTGAAACAGATGATGATGGTAATGCCTTTTAACTTCTTTGAAGAATTAGGAAGTTACTACACAGCTATCTAAATTTTTTTGCTAGACAGAAATATATGTTCTTATAATTACCAAAGATAGCAAGACAGCCATTTGTAAGGCAAAGAAACAATAAATGGAATGAAGAAAGAGTGTAATAACAGAGGTGATAAAACTGGGATATTAGTTTCTATTTTAGAATCTTTGAAAATTAGTTCAGTTTTTTCAGTGACTTCTGCTTAGACATGCTCAACCAAGAAGCAATGCAAATTTTAAGTAATAATATTTTAATCTGCACTGTCTTAAAATTTGTCAGGCAGTTGACAAATATGAAGCAAGTATAGATTTTGTTTTGTAAGGTCATAGATGAAGTGCATTTAGTTCAGTTTAGGTTAGTTAGCCATTATAATTATTTTAGTTTGGTTACGCATGAATATAATCTTGTAATTAATATATTGGGTAAGTATATTAGAAAACTTTGAATGATTTGTGTATTTTTTTAGGTGCTTAGGAATTAAAGTTGGGGTTTTGGGAATATGACTTGCAATTTTTTTTCATAGATGTTTACCTTTGGTGATGTATTTTGGTTGGGGTTATAGAGGAGGGTGGATCACAGATTAACAGGTTCTTGGGAGGCTGTAAAGAAGACTGTACATGAAATAATGATGGACTCTTTATGAGTCTCTCTAAGTAGCTTCCCCTCCCCTTCTGTGGCTCTTCTACAAGTTGGGAAGTATTGAGGAGAAGGATGTCAAATGATCTTTCTATTTGAACCCTGGTCCTCCTTTTAATGCAGTACACAGGACTGTATACCAGTGCATATATTTAGCAGTATGATGGTTTTGGTAGTTTGTCACACTCTGTCCTATCTTGGACACACAGCGGGCTGCCTGCTAAGTCACAGTGCCACAGTGTACAGCACAGCTCGCCTCAGCAAGGAAAACCTGCATAAAACCAGGTGGTTGATCCACTGCTTTCTGCTGGCTGAAGTAACAGACTCGTGCCAGGTACGGCTTCAGTCTCTTGGTACCTGGGATGTGCTTCCCTGATCAGCAAAGATTTGTGAGAGCTGAGTGTTTTCCTTGTCTCCTTTTCTTTGTGTTTTTGTTTTGTTCTTAAACAAGAAGTTCATGAACTTGGCCCTCTCTACCCTTTTAAATAGTTTTAGTACTCTTAGGAGTAAAAGCTGTAAATATAATGGAAGAAAGACTGCAGAAAATAAGACTTAAAACTTTGCTATTCTACTATTTGCAGTTTATGCAAGAATAAGAATACCCCCCCCCCATTTATTTTCCTCCCATTGGAGTATTTTTAATATTCCTTCTCCGAATATAAAAGCACAGAAAAAATCATACAACAAGTATATGTTAAAGATTTAGGTTATGAATTAGGTTTCTTAGATGAGTGTAGTCTCTTTCTCAGCACACTGTGCTTAAGATTGTGCTGGAAAACTGCTATTTAAAAAATCTTTATAAAATTGGGTGTGGGGAGAAGTGAGGCCTGTGTTTGAGGAACACAGAAGAAATTTTGAAAACAGGAAATTATATTGAAAATTGGAGACCAAAATACCTTATCAGAGGTGTGGCTGCCATTGCAGCGGTGACAGATTTGTGTATCTGAAAGCAGAACAGCATCCTGTAACTTGAAGGACACTAACTGAACACTCTAAAAAGATATTTATGGTTAAGGTCATAGCGGGCTACAAAGGTCTTGCTTGTGCTGGTAGTACTAGTTTTGTTGCTAGGAAATCATGTGGGGTTTCTTATGTATCAGTGCCTCAGCTGGATGATGGTAGGGTCCTCGCAGAGGACTGCAGTGCTGAGAGTCAAAGTGTATGCCTCTTAAGTTGAGGAGGTATTTCCTTCAGCTGGAACTTCCAATAATCTCTTAAGAATATGAGAACCAGCTGCTTGAAGGCACTTCTCCTCTTCCTCCCCACCCTGTGCCCTTAGTCTCTGAGTAAGCTCCTGTTCAGATTCCCTTGATCTTAGAGGAAGCCTTGATACCTGAGCATAGGGGTATGGCCACAAGAGATTAAAAGGATAAACTCCATAGCCTGTGTATTAATATTTTCTTCTCCAGTCACAGAGCTTACATCCAGATGGTGCCCACTGGCATTGCTGTGACAAATACTGTTCAGTGTTGGCTGGAGAGTCTCTGTACCATCAGCTCTTCTGGTGCTTTTTATCAAATGCTCCTTTAGTGTTTTCAGTGCCACTGCTGATCTGCAGGTTACTGCCAATTGAAGGGAGACACGTGTTGAGAGCTATCACTTCAGCTTGACATAGAGGTGATTAATGTACTATTTCTTTAATTCCCTTCACCTTTCAGACAGGATAGCCTTCTCAGTAAAAATACTTTCTGGGTACTAATTTGGTCCTTGTAGCAGGAAATGTGCTGTGTGCACACAGACTCAAGTGTAGACCAAAGTGGGGTCATTGTTAAGGTGATCTTTATGGCAGTGGTGAGCTTGAACTCAGGTTTTATTTGTTCTCTGTCCTGGTAGATGCTTGGTAGTTGTTTGTGTCAGCTAATAATAAGCTGCTCAGGAAATGACTTTAGTTGGCAGTGTTAAAAATGGCTGCTCAGGAAATGGCTTTAGTTGGCACTTAAAAATGCAGTGTTATCACAGAAATGGATCATGGCGTGTGCTGTAGCTATCTATGTGTGTTTATGAAGACATTTCTGTTCAGTGAGGATCATCTTGAATATGTTTCCCAAGTGGTTCCTAGGAGTAGACACACTGAATACTGATGAATCAGAGAGAGTGAAAAATGCAGTGGTATGGCATCAGTTTCAAAGGAACCGGTGCTTGGACAGCCATTGTCAATACTTACTTAGAGTTGGTGTCTTTGTAATGATGACAGCCATGTTTGTAGAAGGCTGGAAAGGTTTCTCTGTGTGAAGATGAAGTGTTTTTCCAATGCAGCAAGGATGTAAGTGCACTGTATTTCTTTAATGTAGGGAGACTAATCTTAAGGGAGATTAATATTTAAGTCTGACCGTTGTCGATTTCACTTTAGGACAGGTCTGTGTAATTCCTTAGTTTGAATTCTATACTGAGCCATATCCTAATGTGTGGTAGAAAGACTTTATCACATTCAATTAAGAGGCTGCACATAAGCCATTACAGTGGCCAATTAAAAGAAGTGTGAGCCTTGAAAACTGAACCACCAACAATAACGGAAATAGAGCAAGACTGAAATCTTCACCTTTTTTATCTCTTAAAATTGGTTTGCTGCTACAAGGTGGTATTTTTATGTATTTCAAGCAATTAAAGTCCACTTTAGGATAAAAAGGAGAAATTAATCTGTTTTCAATGTGTAGTGTAAGAACTGAAACATTCTGGAAAAAAGCTCTCACACAACAAGTTTAAAGCAATGCACCTTAGAGGAAATAGTGTGCTTAGTGAATTAGAGCAGGGAAAACGAAGTAGTTGTTCTGTATTATGACTATATTCCTGTACAGGACTGTTAGGGTGGGATAGAAGTCTTCATATTTGAGAGTTCTTGCATCTGTAAAGTATGATGGATGTAAATACAGTAACAAAAGTGTGCAAATGGCATAGTAGTCATAATTTTGAATAAAGTTACTGTCTACAGGAGTAGAGGTTTGGTTCCAATACATTGCTTGCCTCTGCTTTCTGATTTTTGTAACCAGCTACTCTGCTCCATTTTGATCCATATGACAGGACATAATCTGGAGTCATCAAATGAACATAGTTGTAAAAACAAACTTGTGACTATAGAAACCTTCTGGGGACTTTCTTAGAGAATGTCTACCTGTTCAATTAAAGAGAATCTGCAGGGATGGGTTATTTTGAAATAAAAACAATGTCAGCTCAAATCACCTATATATAGAAGTAACTGCTTCTGCTACCACAATTTCTGATATCCAAACAGCATTTTACTTTTATCTGAAGGTTGGTGAAAAGAGGCTTTTAACTAATACTCTGACAGTAATCAGACCTGATATGGACATGTACATTGCTTCAGGCACATTAATAATCCCAAAGATTTTAACTGTAATCATTAGTTACTCTGGAATCTGAGAGCAAAGTGTGGCCTCAGTGTTGTTTTTTGGTTGTTTGTTTTTTTTTTTTTTTGGGTGTTATTTTTTTGTTTGTTTGGTTTGTTTGTGTTTTTGTTTTGTTTTTGTTTTTTAATTTTTTTTTTGCCTTTGGTTTTTTGGGAATGCCTGTTTATGTATGCAGCCATTGCCATCGACTTTAGCTTTGATATATAGTTATTTTCCATGATACAAATAGTATTTTTTATTCATTTGCCATTCAGTTTATTGTTTAGTCTTTTCAGTCTCTGAGCAAGAACATTATGTCTGTATCTATTTCTAGGAATACTGAACTAGTTTTGTAATACTGTAAGAATTCTGGCTGCACTTGGAGACAATCTGAATAGCAAAATTTATTAAACTTAGTTATTTGCATGGAGAAATTACATATTCTTGCATCTTAATTCATAGTTCACAGACCAAGGAGTGTTGTTCTGAAGATTGTTTATTGCTTGAAGTGATTAGATAAAACCAGTAAAAATTGTACAGAAGTGTTCAGAATTTCAGTTCTGAGGGATAGGAAAGAAAGACCACTATATACAGCTGGACCTTCATTTTAGTTTCCTTACCAACATGACTGAAGTCTGCATATGCATATGTGTTTCTACTCAAATAGATTTTCATACTTGAGTGAGGGGTGGTTCAAGGCAGTCTGTTCTTTTCACTCAGTGAGCTAGATCTCCTATTCTCCACTTTGCTGATGCTGTGCTTGAAAAGTCATTATTTGCTTAATGCAAATGTTCCCTTTTTTTTTTAAGCTGAACAATCTAAGTGGCACCAGCATCTCCTTATAAAGCTTACCCTTGAGACTTCTCACTATTCTGTCCTCTGGACACTCAGATAGTCTGATGTCCTGTTGAGGTGCCCCAGGCTGCAGACATCCCTGTGGTGAGGCCACAGCAGTGCAGTGTTGAGTGAGGCAGTTGGTAGTGAGGTACCTGGTTTGTTTATAGAGATAATGAAGAAGAATTAAGAACCGACACAATCAAAAGAGAAGAAATAGTAAAAAAATCATCTAATGTTTCTTCTGTGCAGTTTTTCTCTGTAGCATCTGGGAGGGGTTAACTTAGGGTGCATTTTGGTGTTCTAGGGGTCATCTCGGTCTCATCCCAGGTCACTGCTCACTCAGTCTGAGCAGTGGATAACAGCAGGGTATGTTGGAGTGTAATCTGCTAAAAGGGCTCCTCAAAACTGAGCAAATGCAAGTTCTGTCAAGAAGGAATAAAAAGGGACATGTCTGTGGGGTGTCTTGTCCAAGTCACATCTAAGATGTGTACTTCTCTAAGATGTCCAGATGTAGTGGCTTAAGGGACAGATCACCTGGGGACTTAAACAGTGGCACAAGGTGGGTAAATGTCCCTTATTTATGGGTTACTCCTAGATGATGCATCTAGTCATGGCATATTGTCAGCTTCTGGGAGGTGGTGAGCAGGCAGAGGGCATAGCCTGGATGTTGCCCTGAGAGAGGGTGCTGACAGGCTGTGTGGTGCTGACAAGGGATTTGCAGGAAGATGAAGGCTGGTGGGAACTAGCAGTAAGGTATTCTCTAAGCAAGGCACTGCTTGTAACTCCAATTCTGTATCACTCTCTTATGGTCTGGCAGCAGGACTACAGGGGCAGGAGCATGGAAATAGTGCATGTGCTGGTTTCCTCTGTGGTGAGAGCAGTGTTCCCTGAAACCCATAGGAACTATCACACTCTGTGTTACCTCTGTTGAAACATGTTAGGTTGTCAAGACCTATGCTCTGTAGTAGAAGTTAATGTTGAGGTCCTAAAGGCGCACAGATGGACTTGAATAATTTCAAAAGCTGTTAATCACCCCTCCTTGCTTGATCACGTCACTGTGAGTGCTTTCTCTCTTTAATTTCCTGCTTGGTGTAGAGCAGGAAGGACAGCAACAAGGGCTTGAGCTCTGATGCCTCCTATGGATTGCACTTTAGCTAGAAGCAAAAATTAATTATACTCCCGGTTTTTTCTTTCCCAGACATGTAGTTTGTGTTTGTCTTAGTAACCTGGTGGCCAGATATTGACATGAGTAATTTTCCTAGAAATGCTGCGAAGTACAACTAATTACTGATGTACTGACCAGCAGCAGGCAGTTCATGTTAATTTGCATTCATTAAATATGCTTCATCTTCTGTGTTTGTCTTGTAAAATGTGGGACTTGACAGAAACAGAGGGGTGGGTATGATACTATTATGTTGCTATTAATCATGCTTGGACATGAACTGTAATTGTTTAATTTGGGCAGCTATCAATAATAGCACTTGGACAGAGACTAATGCAGCCAAAATTTTTCTGACCCTTTCTGAAAATTCCTGCAGGTTCTAAAGAACCTTTACCTTTCAAGAGAAGACAGCTGTCCCCTCAAATAGGCATCTCCAGCAATATGGTTTAAGGGCCATTGAAGGCAGGAAAAGAGAGATTCCTTGGGCACCTGGAAAAGATGGCACAGAGGGGATACAGCTCTGTATTGCATTGTGTTCAGACACACTAATCTTTTTGTTAGTTTGTGGTTTGTCAGCTCAGTCTAAACCCTATGAAACTGCTGAGTAAAAAGTAGAACTTTTACTTTTAGAACTTTTACTTTTTAGAACTTTTACCTAGAACTTTTTTAGGCTCAAGTAGAACTTTGGTGACAGGGAGCCATTGGTTTGAAGTTTACAAGGAATCTGTCGTGACCTGTGAGGAGAGGTTCATGGAGGCCCTTTTATGAATGATGAATTTTCAAAATATTTCCAGCCTTAGCTGTATCAGTCACCCTTTCTCTCAATGTGTACTACAAAACAGTCACAATTTAGGATTTGGAAAGATTAGGCCAAATTAAAATTTAGTGCCAAGTTTCTTTTTCCTTTTGTCTTGTGTCGGGGAGCTATAACAAATAGCAGCTACCAACTGTAAAGACCCAGATATTGCACCCAGCAAAGCTACAAGGGCTGTAGCAAAGCTGCAGGTTTTCTCCACCCATTGAGGTCGTGCAGATTGTACCAGAGCAGCAGCAGCGCTTGCGTGCACACTGAGTGGGGTGGCAGGGCTGCTTCATGATGGGAGCATACGCTTTCCATAGGCACTAGGAAGAGGGCATTTACGTGTTGCTACTTTACTTTCAGCTGCTTTGCTGAGAGAATGACTGCTCTTTTGTGAAGTGAAATAGGGTTCTTGATGAAACAATGATTTCATGAAGAATGATGTTGTATGAATATATACCTTCTAAATAACTGGCCCCCATTTTCTTTCTGAAACGCAACCAGAAGGAAAACTAGAACCAGTAGTCCCAGATTCCAGATCTTTGTGTTTTGGTAAAATACAATTTTTAAAAAAATTGTGCTGTCAAATGATTGAACGGAATAAAATGGAATATTTTTTTTTCCACAGAGAAAGTTATTTACATACTCTTTGATTAGCACAGAAGGGATATAAATTCATTTTCCTAAACATGCTGCAAAATACAACTACTAATGGACTGACCAGCAGCAGGCAGCTCATATTTATTTGCATTCATTATATATGCTGCATTTTACCTTTCAATTATTTTTCAGTTGTGTACAAAATATGACCTTATGACATTGGTCTTTCCAGAGTCTAAAAATGCTTCTTGACTAACTGTAGGGAGACAGAATTGATTACTTATTCTACTGTCAGTTGAGAGCAGTTTCAAAACAATGAGATGGGAGTCAGTAGTATTTTATGCCAACAGGACATACAAGGTAGTATGAATTTTTTCTTTAGCACAAGTGGAACATCTGTTATGGGGGTCAATGACAATATTTTTTAATAATAACGCATTAATATCACTTCTTATTTTCCCATTTAATATGTGCATCAGGAGTAAGTGTAAATAAAAATCTTACTGGTTTATTTGGTTTTCAATAGCTGAACACATTTAATAAAATTAATATTAAAAAAGTCGTCCCAAGGGATTAACTATATACTTGAAAGTGTTTATAGATAAAATCTCTTTCTAACCTGTGTTAATATTTATTGTATTTTTCATTGATTATTTTTAAAAAACTTGGAATTTGGGTAAGGGTATATGATTGTATATTATGGATAAACCAATTGTTTTTCTTAAAAAAATATCACTGAACAGACTATCAGTGGTAATTTTTTAAACAGAAGAAGAACTAGGAAAATTCTTATCTTTGGAAGTTACAGAACTCATAAAAACTTTGGACCCTGAAAAATCTTAGAACCTTACTTGCCAAGTGAGGTGATTGAAAACCACAGAAAATTTGTCTGTGAGCAAATACCTCTCCTGACATGAAACTTTAAGAAAAGCTTAAACAACCCAAAACCAAAAATGCCCCCATTTTTACTAGAAAGCTTTTCATTAAAAATTTGATAAATGGCTGAGTGAAACAGGAGATTTGCTATAGGCAAAAAAGCATCCCCCAGTGCTGTACAGCATTCCTAGATGCTTGTGGTCTTACAGGATATCAAGGGAGTGGAGGCATGGGGTGCTCAGAGTTTTATTACTGTTTTCTTCTAGCCTTTTTACAGGAGCTGTTGACCTTCTTACCCAAGTGTGTCCTCTTATGTTGCAAGGAAAAACAGTTCCTTGCAGCTAATTTTGTGAAATTTTATCTTATTTATGGAATCAAAAGTGATTTTTCTCTGGAGGCTTGATCTCTTATTCCTTGATTTGGTAGAAATATTTTAATTTTATTGAATGAGAACTCGATAAAGTTTCAGTACTTCATATGGTGAAGTAATTTACAGGGTTCTTGGAATATACTGCTGTCTTTGAAAAGTACTGGCCTTTATTTATTGGTGTCTTTTGCTTTTTGTTGTTGGGCTGATGAATCCAGCGTTAAGGCATTGCAGATTTAGTGGTTGGTGATGGAGTACTACACATACTGAAATACTTAATTTTCAAGGGTTACAAATCTGCTTTGCACAGTGTACAAGTTCAGGGTTGTTACTGGGTTGGATTTACAGTACACTGCACTCACTCTAAACCCTTTCTACTACTACTGCATTTAACAAATAGCTCTGTGCCTTGTTCTTCCTGATAGACCTGTGGTACTGCGGGTTCCATGGCACTACTTAATTGACTGATCTTAATTTTGAATTAGAAAGTGTGTTTGCTTAAGGCAATGTAGTTAAGATATATGGGAAAAAGGCGACTTTGAGAAGGTGAATTCTCTGTCTTCCATACATGTGTTTTGTTTGCAGGTGAGAGAGGTTCTTTTCCCTCTACTTGGCAGTGCTGCAGCTCATGCTAACAAGTGGAAAACAAATCTGTATTCAATGTAGTTCCCTTCTCCCTGTCTCCCACCAGGAATCACTTTCAGTAATAACACTTCTGAGGTAGTTCTGATGAACCAGGAGGCGGAACAAGCCATTTGCACTTCTGCTGTTTATTTGGTTTCTAGGGGGATTCTTCTTTGCACGTAGAGATGGCTGTTGAGATGTAAGGATATGTAGACAGTAGAGAAAGCCTTGGTTAATAAAGTGAGACATTTCTAAGTTACTTTCTTGTTTTCCATTAAAATAATGACTGGGCTGCAGTTTCTAAGATGAAGGTGCAAGTTCCCCAAAGAGATGTGTATTGCTGTTGGCTGGATGTGTTAATAGGGTAGGTATTACATATATATGAGGTGTTAGATGCTTAGCTACTTACTTGCCTGTGCAGCCATACAAATATACTGGCACACTCCTGTCCATGCATATATCATATATGCTTATAGCCCTTTTTTTTCCATTTTCGGTTCAAGAATTTAGATTAGCACTTAAATCTCCAGTTGTTGCATGCAAATTTCTGGGGTTTATAGTCAACCCCAAGGTAAGCATAAGTTAAGTGTTCTCCTATTCTGAGAAATGACAGACAGCATGCATGTATATTAAGACAGGCTATCTGTGTGAAATGGTTCTTTCTCTCAGTGATGTATCATTTGTAGAATTTTGTCCCATTCTGGGAAGCATTTAAATGCAAACATGGCTCCAATGAAGACAGTCCAAGCACAGCTACGCCAGCCATCAGAAGAAAACTTGTAGGTAGAAAGGGACCTTCTGGAGTGGTTTAGATTAGAATGGATACAAGTGTACGAGTGTGGGGAGGAGTAAGGTTTCAAACACTTAAAAAGGAACTAAAAAAAAAAAAAAAAAAAAAAGGGGAAGCTAAGTGGTGTGCTTATTTCTTGTTCCCTCTGCTGAAGGCGGTTCCACTGTAAGCACTGGAACTGATTTTATTTGATGGATATAGCATCTCTATCACAAGATGTCTTCAAGACTTGTAAAGATCTGTCAGGAGTGGTGTCAGTAACTTTTGCCCTTACTTTATGGTGACAGTCTAGTTGATCTTTGGAAACTACTTCCAGTTTCGCTTCTCAGTTTTTCAGATCTAGAGCACTCTGTAATTTAACTATGGTTTCATTGTTTCTGGTAGATAACATGGTTCTTTTTCATAGATGCTGATGGCTTCACTGGTTC
Organism: Agelaius phoeniceus; assembly: GCF_051311805.1. NCBI lineage: Eukaryota > Metazoa > Chordata > Aves > Passeriformes > Icteridae > Agelaius > Agelaius phoeniceus. The sequence goes on from NC_135268.1 coordinate 27,178,000, forward strand.
TTTTTCATAGATGCTGATTTTTAGATCCCCAGGATTTTTTCACTACCATCTTTGCACTTGAATTCAGTTTAAAAGACAGGCTGCCTGTTGATGTAGATGATATAACAAATATATATTCCCCCCCACCCCCATTCAGAAAGGAGAGAGAAAACTCAAAAGCCAGGGCCAAGTACGGCTTGTCTGTGAGAGGAAGGTTCCAAGGAGGCAAGAGATTGGCAACACTTTCATTTCCAGTTCTCTCTTGTTCCATAGAATGGTAATATTGAAACATTTCAGTCAGATGATTTCATTTCAAGAAATTCACAGCCTTTAAAGTTGAGGGGTAATTTTCTAAATCACCAAGATAAAAAAAAACTCTGCTGCTAACTCAGTTTGGGGGAGAGAGGAGTGCTTTTCGAGCATATATTTGTTTTAGTAGCATTGAAATTAAAGTTTTATATACCTGCTTGCCAGTGTTGGGTTTCTTTCTATTTGGCCTGTATGTGGGATTTTTTGGGTAAGAATTTTTACTTTGGTTTCAGTGGAGCTATGTGGCTCTTCAGTGATATTTTTACATGTAAGTCGAGCAAGTAAGTACTTGGTTGGTGGACAGTCGAGTTAGAAAAGCAAACATGCCGCAGGAGATAGGACAGCAAGTTAATTTTCATCGTGTTTCCTCTACTGTGCTCTTGCTGACTCAATATGCCACAGTGGTGTTTAGAGCAGTTGCATAAAGTTTTGGGGATTTTTTGTTTTTGTTTTTGTTTTTTGTGAGGTGCATGTTGAAATCGTGATCACTGATACAGCAGATGAAGTTCTGCTTCTAAAATAACCTGTGAAGTATATTAATGAGAGTTAGGATGGAAAATACCTCTCTAAACTCTCAGTACTTCTGAAAACATTAGGAAGTGTGTTAGGGGAGCACTTGGGTGAGCCATCCTTTTTACATATATATAGAACCTGGAATGGTTGTGCTTCCTGTATTCCTTTAGTCCTCTTTCCACACAAACCTTCACCTGTTTCCTTCTTCACAAATTATTTTACTTCAGTGGGAAGTTTCCTGCAAGATTTAACAGGCTCTGAGTCTGATGTGTTTTTCCTCATTTCCCCCCATGTCTTCCTTACACCTTTAAAAAGTTGGCATGGCTAGCAAGCTACCAGAGTGGTGGATGAATGCTCCTTAGGTTCAGCAAAACCAAGGGCCTCACAGCAAGGGGAGCCTCTATTTAGTTTGAGTCACAGTTTGATCAAACTTGGTGCTTTCAGTGCTTTTTAAGAAAAAAAGCTTGCAGTCAAAAACATGGTACTGTTGGCACCATTTCTGTATATATGAGGTGGCAGCAGTGATTAAACAAACATGACTTTAAAGAGTGGCTGGATTCTGAAAACCTACTTGTAAATTAACGCCTTCACTGACTGTTTGCTCCGTATGTGCACAAAGACATGAAGTATAATAGACAGAAGAGACAAAAACACGATTATTCCTGGTCCTGTCAGCAGTAGAGTAAACTGGCTACTATTTCTCCCTTAGCCTCATCAGAATTGTTGTATGACTTACAAGGCTAATGATTCTTACCCGTGCTAACCCTCATGAACTCGTGTAGCAGAGGGCTCTGCTAATTAAAGGACTGATATGTTTGGACTTACACAAGCTTTGTGACAGCAGTGTGCATGGAAATGAGAATGATCTTCTCTGGTGTTGTGGATTTTCATTTCAAATAGGTTATAGGCTATTTTTTTACTTCTTAATAACATCTGTACATTTACAGCCATATCTTTTAGACAGTAGCAGATCTGCAGAAAGACAGAGAGTGGATACAAATATGTTTATGTGTAAATCAGAAACATGAAATGGAAAACATCCCTGTTGGCTGTATACACACAGTAAATTTTCCACAAAACAAACTTGCAACCTCCAATAATTTTATTTTTGGAGCGAGGTAGAGGTGATTTCTTTTGGGGCAGGCACTTACATTTTAGCATCTAAACTAGTATCTAAAATCATGTTTTAAAAAACTTTCACGTGAAATAAGCAGTTTAGAGGTGGTTGCTGACTGCTAAAACTTATTTGTCAATCAGCCAGCACACAGGAGAAATTGTACTTATATTGCTGCTGCAAATTCTAGGGATCAGGATATCTACTATGTGCATATATGAAATGCAGCATCAAGACCAGTGTCTTAACAGTTGTTTTGTTTCAGACCTGGGAAATATGTTTAGGGATTTCATTAAAAATCTGGAATTTTAAAGCTAGATGCCAGTGTGTAAACTGGCCTTTCTAGTTTGAGAGACTGGTAAGAATGATAGCAATTCTTGCTGAAGTTTGATTCTTTGCTGTTGCTAATGATTATGCCATTGTTATTTATGCCTGTTTTAAAGATGAAAAGAGATGAAGCTTCGAGGCAGCTTCTGGGACTCCATCCTCAGTGGAGTAAATCCAAGACTGGGGGCGGGTCCATGCAGGACCCTGCTGTTCCTCTCACGAGTTTCTCTCTCAATTGGTTTGCTTTTCAAAGGAGACAACTGTATATATTACACTAATTAATATATTTTAACAAGAGGAACAGTATTCCCACTAGTTCCTCTGAATTAAAGCCCTTCATGGTAACCTTGGACAAAAGAAGTGCTGTAGATGTTTTTATTACAAGTGATTTTGTACAGATTTTGTGTGATTCTCTTTACCTCCCTTTCTCTTAAAAGTGAGATTAACATTTCTGCAAGAGAAGGCCTCCATTTGGCCTCATTAAGTTTGCTTTTTGCCCTTGGTAGCCCTGTGGTGATGGGAAACTTGTCTGTAGTCTTTGGGGGATTTGTTAGTGTGAAGGGGGAAAGAGGAAATGCCTTTGTGATCTAGATTCATTCAAATGGGAGGGTCTTCTATGAAAGTGCAAAGGCGCATAAAAATTGCTTGAATGTGTCAGTTAGGGGGCTGATTTTTGTAACCAGTGGATTATAGCCTACGTTAAGATTTAAGCAATTTAACTTCTTAAACACATTCTATGAAGGCATATCTTAGAGCAGCACTTGTTATTTTATATGGTCTTAGACATGTGAGTCTAAAATAAGAAAATTCTTAATTATGTTTTGAAAAAGTAAGTAATTATTTTCATTAAATTGCTTTGAGAGAGTTTTGTAAGTGTCAGCAGTTTTCGTGTGGTTTCAGTGTTGGTTTTGTTTTTCTTTTAATATAGAGAGCAGAATGTTGATGATATTTAATGAATTCTAAAGAATTCAGCAGTTGCTTATCACTGAAAAGCGAAACAGCTTCTCACATCATAGTTGTGCACTGCATAGGAAACTTCCATATATCATCAGTAAATTTTTGGGTTTAGGAGAGCTTGGTGGGTGTCCCTAAACCATCTCCTAATCCCAGTGAGTATAATTGGCACCAAGCTGCTGCTCAGAGAAGTTTTGAAGGTACAGTCCTAACTGCTTGGAAAAGTAGGAATGCCTTAGTAGAGAGGTGGTGTATTTCCAAACACAATACTGAATTCTGTTACCATTTCAAATTCAGTTGAGGTTGCTAGGCAGTTCTTAGGTGCTATTTCCTATGTAGGAGAGACCACAACAGTGATTCATAAATGATACATTGGTATAGTCCAATGTAAAGTGTATTTATTCCTTTGAGTAGTATCACAGTGCTTAGGAACCCTGCTAAAGACCAAGATTTTGCTGCCCCGAGTATTGCACAAAGAAAATGGAAAGGTGGGTGAAAGAAAAGGCAGTTTCTGTTCCTGACAGTTTACAGTCTGTGTGAAGAGAAAAAAGTTATGTTCAGTGCATGCAAGCTCGTAGGGACATCAAGAAAGATAATGAGGAAGCTTTGCTGATCTTTGTAAATGTCCTACAAAATGGCAAGGACAGGATGAAGGAAGCTCTTTTAAGAGGTACTGTTTTGAAAACTAGAAATAGTAAAAGCAGGCAGACACTGCTGTTTGCTGTTTTGGCATCAAGACTGATGTTTTGGAGATGAGATTATTTGGAATGTAGAACTTCACTGGTAAGCATTGATCCGTTAGAGAAAGAAGCACCAACAGAGATATGGAAAGACAGGACACTTAGGGATGGAATTCCATACAGGTCCTCACATCTGCCTTGAATCCAAGATGATGTCCAGCCTATGTTCCTGAGTCACCAAGAATTTATACACTGCTTTTGGATTGAGAGACATAGAGAGAAGTCTTGTGAGAGAAGGATCATTCTCCTTTGAGAGAATGTCACAGCATTATCTGCCTATTTATATTCTGAGTTGAGAAATAAGAGATATCTAGGCATATGCTGCATATTATCCCTGGACACTGGTATGACTTCACTATGGAATTCTCCATCTTAGTCATACTATTGAACTGGAAAAGTTGGAGACAACTTAGAGAATATTCATGGGCTAGAAATAGTAAGAACTGAAGAAAGGAAACAGAGGCTTCCTCAGCTAGCGTGATTTAAGGTGATAAAAATCTTTGAGCATCCTTTGAAGTGAACCTTGTTCTTGGAAATTGTCTGTCTGTAATAGATGGGTGCTTTACCCAATTTCGTGGGTTCGGTTTGTACAAGCTCTTGTGTTTTCCTATAGGTATTTTAACTGGTTTTGATAAAAATACTACTTTCTGTATAGTTTCTCATTCTTCTGAAATGTTGCTTGGCCAAGCATTCTAATGAAAGTAGGAGAACTGAAATTTTAAGTACCAAGAGAAGGTTGGATTTCTGAAGCTGTTTTGTAGCCTGCTTCTCACTGACTTAATTGAAAAGGGCAGTAGGTACTGAAACCAAAGGCAGAAATCAACGTAAGTACAAGTCCCTGCTATGATTATATGTGTCAAACATTTGCCTTATGAATACACACACTTCAAAAGTTTGTAAATCCGGGGCCAGTATGTAAGAGACAAGTATCTATTTTTTTCACCAAATACGTGAAAAACACATTCACAGTTACCCTTAACAGTCTCATGCATGGCTGAAAATTGCTGTTCCATTGGCAATGATACTTTGCCTGTAGCACAGCCCAGTTGTACCAGACTTAATGACAGAATCATCAAGCCAAGAGCATCTAGTCTAGACTCTTGAGTACTTTGGACTCTTTCACTTCCAAAATATTAGATTGGTCAGTGGTCTGTGAAGACAAACGAAAAATAGCTGCACAGATACAACATGTTAGGAATTAAAATTCTGGCTGTTTCAATCAGGTACTATCATGTAAGCAAGCTCTGCTGAAATGAGTAAATCTCAGACCTGTCCATCCTGGTGATGTTGTTCAAATTGAAAATGTCACAGCTGTCACCATCTGAGCATAATGTATGAACATAGTGCTTTAATTACATTTCTTAAAAAATGAGTTTACAAATGATCAGATATGCTTGGAATTGCAATGAAGTCCTATTGCTGTTCAAGACCAAAATGTAACATCAGTTTCTTTGCTGAGTATTCACATATCCTTTATGCAACAAACAGCATGATTTGCTCTGAAGCAACAGAAGACATTTATAATTTGAAGATAGAATGCACTTTAGAGTCTGAGACACAGGCATAGGCACATGCCTTTGAACTAGTATTTTAAGGCTGGATTCTGTAGAGCAGTTGCAGAAGGAGAAAGATTTGAGTTTGGGGCTTTTTCTGTTTTTTTTTTTAGGGGGTACAAATATAGCTGAGCTTTGCCATGGAACTGCAGTACATTTACTTTTTGAATTTGAGCTGTAGAGTTCTCAGAGTGGGTGGAACAAGAGGATTTGAGAAAACACCCCCTGCAGACCTCAGATCCTGCATTTATTGCATGCAGTATTAGAAGCTTCTAAAAAGCACTTTTTGTATGAGAATGAAGTTGCTGTAAGACCTTTTGTGAAGATGCATGTCAGCATGTTGGGTTTTTTTTCCTGTCTAGAAACTCTCTGACAGTTTAAGCTTACAAACCTCAATCTAAATCTAAGTTTAGCAAACATTCTTTGGTGAAGAATATGATTTGATTTTTGAGGTGAGTTTGTGAGAATTTGAGCCAGTGTGTATTTGCAGCATAATACGGTATTTGCAGCTGAGCTTTTTTGTTTTTTTCAAGCTGAAGTTTCAATCCAGACTCTGTGATTGGACCCTGGCAAATTAACAATTAACTCACCCCAGTCTGAAACAAATGAGCACAATTACATTATTAAAAACAAAACCACCCAAAATGAACACAGAGTTTCTAGAAAGTGCTACTGGCATTTCATTACACCTAAAGTATGTGGTAGCTTCTGATATTACTTTAGGATAATTTTTTTTCTGAATTTGCTTTACAAGAATGTTTTCATCTTCCTCAGAAAAGTCTGTCTAAGAGTTATTTTCATTCTGTGAGGTGAGAAGTTGATGTTAGCAGTAGGGGTAGTAGGAGATGCTGTTGTAAATACAGTCTAACAAATGGAGAGAAGCTAAAGGAGGAAGGATTGTGACAATGACTTGTCTCATGATTTGTGAATGTTCAAGTTCATTCTGCTTCTTCACATTCAGAATCAATCCTGATAGCAAGCAAGTTTATGATGCTTTTATATTTCTGAATTTTTACTTGTTTTCCTACGTGTAATGGTAATTCCAGTGAAAGGGTCATCATGTATTTCTCGTCTCTTGAAATGTCTCAGCAAATCAGGTGTCTTTGAACAGATTCCTCCACATGTTCCTCCAGCTTGTGTGTTTGCTTTAAAACGTATAAAGTGTATCGTAGGAAAAGCCTTTTTATTTCTCTCTGGTGAAAGTGAAGGAAGGTGCTGTGGAAGTACCCAACTACAAGCAGCCAAAACCTCCCTCAGCCAAGGCAGTTACCTTAAAACTCAATGATGCACTTGCAGCAGTGTTGCAGTGATCCAGGGATATTCCATGGAGCACAATTTCACTGGTCCCAGTTCTGGAGCTGCTCTTTTTCAAAAGTAAGACGAGTTAATGAGAAACCAGGGTATGTGTGTGTTTTCTCTGATACCGTTGCTAAACTTGAAACTGTTCTTAGATAAGTGTGCTGCTTGTGAATAGAAAGGAAAACTTGTATTCCTATCTGTAGTTCCAGATTAAACTCACCGGCTGTAAAGCATACCAACAAGCAGGGATTCTGCACACCTGACCTGCTGTCATCGCTGCCTGATGCACTAGTTTGTGCCTCATGGAATATTAATTCCAGTGTTAACTCAGGGGCATGGATTTCACAGGCATATATTGCTTTTTCCAGTCTGAGGGTTGTTTTTCTGAGAGATGATGAAAAGTGGGTAAGTGTGCCTCTGTTCAGCCAAATTTATCCATAGTCTGTTGGCTGGAATGGAAAATAAAATCAAATCTTGTACACAATGGGTGTGATTGGGTATTAAAATGAGGACACTTAAAATTAAGAAGGGGGAGGATGCAATGATACTACTTGCACCAAAGGGAAAATAATCTAAACTAAATCTGTTTTTTTTTCCATCTGCACATAACTGCTCCTTACCCTTGGCCCTAGTGCTGCTGCTGAATGAAATGATTGCAGAAGGTCACTAAGTGATCTGATTTTTCAGAAATGCCCAAAAATCAAGACATATACCTTTTCTGTCTGTGTATGCTAGCAAAGAATAGTTTGTTATTCCTCCAAAATTTATTCCTCCAAAATTATGTGAACTTTGGAGGGGAAAAGAAGTCCATTATTGGCACTATTTTTGTGGAGCAGCCTGTCTGTACTGTAAGTGGATTTGCTGTGATTCTTATTGCCCACACTAATGTGATAGCTTTTCTACTGGTTCCAGATGTCTAAAACACAATATGGGGTGGGAGGAGGAAAAACTATAATGAAAAACTTCTGGATTTCCATATCATAGACAATTGCTGTAATTTTGCAGAGAAAGCTTGTGGAAGTTCATATGATATTTAATGGAAATGCAGTTATTTGATTAGATCTCCTCAAGGAATACAGGGGGGAAAAAAGATAATTCTGGATCCTCCAGATGGCCCATATAAGTGCTACTAGATAGTCTGCCCATAAAAGCAACTTGCTTCATATATGGGAAGGAAGAGATTGTAGGCCAGAAATTTTAATGCAGGTGGAAGTGTGTCTGAAAGAATTCCTGAACTATGAAACCATAGAGAAAGCTGGTGGCAGTTATCTTCCTTCCCTCCATGCCCCATTCTCCTTGTGAAACCAGAGCTCTCTGGACTCTGCTCTAATACATTGATAAATTAATAATTATCTTAGTTCTTATCTGATTGCAGGTAACAGCTAATTGTCCTTGCTGCACAGAAAGGTGCAGCCATTTCTGCTGTTGTCTCTGTATCTCTAACTTTGTGTTATTGCCATGTGTGTCACAGCATTCATCTGTTAATTTACTAGAGTCTAAAGATTTAGCCAGATACACACGCTTCAGGAATACTGTTGGTCAGTAGTTTAAATATTTAGATTAATCTGTGCCTCCTTGTAAAACAAGACAAACTCATCAGTTTCCACACAGGTCAGGTTAATGTCAAGAAAATTCAAAGGTACATTTCCCTAAATAAAAGCTGACCTGAATAGAAGCAGCTGTAACACTCCATCAGCCATGTGGAGAGCTAGGAAAAAAAAAAGTTTTTTCAAAATCTTATGATCCCTGAGATCCATGTGCTTCCTTTCCTAGTCTTTGAAGAGAGATCTATGTCGGTTTTAGGTTAAGTTTTAATAAAAGATGTAGATACACAAAATATCTTTATGAACCTCAACTTGTTTATTCCTGTAAAATCATAACAATATAGTCAAGTTAGCCACTGCTTGTATGTTTTATTTTGTGGATTAACATTTCATATTAATTGAGGAATGGGGTTGAAAGTGCCTTTTTGATCTGTATAACTGCAGGTGCATGTTAATAGCTTAAAAATGCTAAACTTGGACTTGAAAGTGTTCTTAATGATAAGTTGATTTCCTTTTTAATTGCTTTTCAGACAGAGGGCAAAAGTTTGTCTTTGAATTTAATTGTGAGACAGCTTTCAAATTTAGTTTAAAAAAAAGGTCACTCTTGAAATGACAGAAGACAGGACCCTTTCTCATCATTTAGGCAAATGAGACTGACTTAGTGACACAAATCTTTATATTGTAGAGGGGTATAGTGCATAAAGCTTTTCCTAATATTTTTATATATAAAAAGGATGTAGAGGGGATAGTGCATAAAAAACCCCAAACGCAAGTGGTGCTATGAAAAAAATTATGGTAAGGGGTACAAAGCTACAAAAGTTACTTACTTAGAAAATAATTTGCCTATAAATGAGATGCTTTTTTATCTTGAAATATGTGTGTCCTCAGATGCCTCAATGATCAAACAGAATTTCAAAATACTTTATCCTGGCAAATGAAGGAGCTGGATAGAGAATGCCTCTCAGATCAGTTTTGGTAACATGGTTCCTACCTTTACTTTGACAAATAAGAGGGGCTTTTCAGAGGTAATCTTTCATCACTTCAGGCACATTATTATTCTAACCATCTCAGATAGTTTGTGTGCTCCTAAAACTGAGTCTTTGGAAATAATACGTCGTTTTAATAAATTTTTAATGATGTAACATAGAGTAAAACAACCATAGTTTGTCTTCATTAGCATTCTGTGTGTTAAGCATGAATTTTCACTGTATTGACTAACATGACTCCAGGGAATTTCCTTTATACTTGTTGGTTTTACACTTCAAAAGTGATGGGAATCCCAAAACTGTTTCAGAAAGCAAGTTGACTGTCAGCATCCTCTCCACAGTGGAGAAATTAGACTCCTTCTTGTAAGAGATGTGAGGATGCAGAGGATAGGGGAGACAAAACAAAACAAAAAAAGAAATTATCTCTTAATGGTTTAATGGTTTTTCTCTGAGTTTTTGTAGAAAAAACTTTAGGTATGTGGTTAAAGAAGATTATGTTGGTATGGTCGGGTCCTTTATTTTGCAAATGTGAAATTTTAACTCTTAAAATGAAAAAAAAAATCCACCTACAAAAAAAGACACCTACTGTAGTAATTAACAAACATATGCTTACTTTTTCAAAAATTTAAGTTCACTTTATTAACTCTCTTTCGCTTTCTTTCTATAAGCTTTGTGGGAGATGGGAAAGAAGGGTTACTGCTGTAGCTTGTTGCATAAGCTTTTCATGAAAAACCATTTTTAGATCAGGTTCCTGGCCCTTACAGAAAAATCTGCTACTGAGAAAAACAGAGACTTCAAATGTTGAAAGGAAATGGGAAGCCTGTACCATGAAGGAATGAAGCTGTTCAAGTCCTCAAAGGACACGCTCTAAATCACCAGCGAAACAAAGTCATTCTTTGGATCTTGTGGCTTGTGGGATTCTGAATTTCAGGTATAACTGCTCAGGGTCTCAAGTGGGAAACTGACTGCTTCTAAGAAATGAGAAAAAATTCAAATTTATTCTGTAATTAGACATCAAGGATTGAATGAATCCCTTTAATAAAAGGGATTCCATGAAAAAACAGTAGCTAGTGATTGTGTATATTTGGTGATTCCAGAAGCCCAAAGTATGCTTTATACCACATTATTAATAAATCAATTTGCATCAGGTTAAAGAGCACCAAACAGAGCAATGTAGACAGTAGTATATTTATTCTGACATTGTTTAAGAGCACCACCTCGTAATTTTTTTTCATAGGAAGGAGGATTGAGGAGAAAATAGTTAACTGGGACTGTCATTCTCAAAGCTATCCTCTGATTTATGCTGATTTATCAAACATGTCAATATTTGAGGTCACATCTCCCCTTTCAGAGAGTAAAAGCATCCAAAAGTCCAGTAAATTTTGGAAAGATAAATGAGTAGAAGTAGTTTATTTTAGATGTTTAATTGGAAATTTTTTAATTGGGGTAATTGATCAAAAAATATAAAAAATATTAGGAAAACTGGACTGAAGACTAAATAATGTTTTTCATGCAAATGCATGCAAGGGAGTAGTTTGTTGCTGAGCTTTGCAAGACAGTTACTGAGATGGAGAGACTAAAGAACTCCTGTGGTACTGGGTAATGGCTGCCAGTATGTTTATTTCCATGCTCCAGAAGTGCCATAAATTTATTGCAGGCTTAATGGAGTTTTGTGTGGCCGTTTCTTGACTTCTGTAGCAGGAAGGACTTGGAGGTTTTTCTTAAATGTATGGATGTGGGTTCTCCTTTTCTTCAGCCTTTTCTCTTTCACCTTTTTCTCTCTAATCTTCTCTTTGCACACCCATTTTTATGTAATTGAATTGTAGAAACAATTGCTACAGAAGCATATTACTTGATGTACTTTTTTTAAGTGATTCTCAAAAAAATACTGATAAATATAAAAATATTTATCAAATTTTTATTTTTATCAAATCTCAGAATACTGATGCTCTGCTCTTTTGGGTGAAGCAGAATTACAGAGCAGGAGAATGAGTTAGGAGAGGAAAGTTTAAGTGAGAGTGTGAGAATGCATATACAGGTTTGTGTATTGTGTATTGGTATTTTTCATTCAAGTCCTTTTGATGGAGTTTTTTCCAGTTCTTTCCAAGAATCCAGGCAAAGCAGCTGTTCTATGGTTTGTATTTAGGATAGGTTATTAAACCAGTCAAGCTGGTTCCTTGTTTCATGCACAGCCAGACATCTGCCATGTCTCCCTTGAGAGTGTATTATGGAAAGCATTTTCCAAGGGGACCTAGCTCTTTGGGCTCCCTGAAGCAACTCAATAGTCTTTTTGGTAACAATGAGCAAACCTGTGGTCATCTTTGGTGAGGATGTGAGGATTTCCCTGTGGATGTATGCAAACCTGCCTTTCATGTTAACACGTCGCTTTAATAATAATTGGAGTGAGTGATTGTGTGTATAGGCATCAGAGAAACCTCCATTGTTGCAAAAAATTCTTGGTTTTGGCTTTGGTCATAAGCTATGGTGGCTGTTGTTGTGCAAAAGTCAAGCACCTGCTGGTAAAAATACTGGCTAGAAATGAAGGTGAAGACCAGCATAGAGCCCTAGAGGGCTTATGGGTTGATTGTGCTTTATGTTAGTGAGCTGTACACATGGCACTCCTCTTTGGCTGTTGTCTTACAGGCAAAGCAGACTGATGGGGTGCATGAGAAGTGTGTTGCAAAGACATATGGTATCCCACCTAGGTGCACTGGAGCAGTGATGTTGTTTTCACAAAATGTGATATGCTTCAGAGAAAAAGCAGGACTGTGTTAGTAACACTCAAGAGGAAGCTTGTTGCCTGTGTTTGTTACTCTGTTTGCAGAACTGGAACAGCTCAAAGGAGGGCGGTGCAAGGATTGGAAGGAATAAATGCTACTTTGTGATGATGCATTTTATGTAAAAATCTGTTTTGGGGGGATGTAAAGGTACTGTGGAAGCAAAGTAGAATTGTTACAGTGAAGAAGACTTAGGAGCCCAACAGGAGCTTAAGAAGATAAATTACTGATACGGATGTACCTGTGTGGAGGTGAGATCTGAGTTCTTGGGGTTTCACTTGCACTACTTCAACAACAGTTGCAAAATATCTCCTTTACTGTAAATTAGACAAGAATTGACTTGAATTATGACTGTCTGGGAACATAAAGGGGACTGAAATTTTGGGACCACATCAAGGTGTAAGCTATATTTTGGTAAATTCATATATTTATAGCAGTTTGTTTTCAAGGAAGGAACTGTCTCCAAAGCAGCATGATAAACAGAATGAAATAATTACATTTTATTTTGCAATCAGGTTTTTGCTCTTTGTGGTTTTTTTTTTTTCATTTTATAGTATTAGAAAAGGTGAATTAGAGAGAATTTAGAAAAGGCAATTTGACTATATTTGGGGAGAGTATTGCTTAAATGTGAATATTTCCTTTACATGGTGAGTAATTGAAATTTAGATTTTGTCTTGAGCAGTCTACTATACTAAGTAGTATCAATGCCTGCACTTCAAAGCCCATAAGATTACAAAATTAATTTTGGTTAATTTTGGTAATTAATGTTGAACCAAAGGTAGTGATCAATTTTTGTGTGCTTCTAGATGGCAAGATAAAAGTGATGCTTCACTTGACATGGAATGGTTTGTCTGACTAGAAGCCAAATACTTCATTTTGGACCCTCTGTGTCCAAGTGAATAAAAATGGAGATTTGAACTGCTGAGAAGGCATCTCCTTTCACCTGATAGCTTGGGCTTTGTTTTAACTGCCCTGGAAGTGCTAGGTGGAGCCCAGGTTTCCCACGTATCCACAGTACTCTGACTGAGGTATTGGGTAAGGAGGGAACAATTCCAGCCTCTGATGGGGGTTTTGTGACACTAGCTCTTAGTTTATTTTTTCCCAGATGAAGTTAGTCAGTGAAATTGACCTGGATTCTTTAATCCTTTCAAGCTGGCTGAAACCACATTTATTGAAGCAAAGCCTGCCTGCTTGAGCCAAATGCCCTTGTCTTGATTGCAAATGGAGAAAAAGTAAGAATGGCTCTGTAAAATATTCAGATTTGTAAGATCAGCTTCATCACTGCTGCCATCCTGTTAGGAGGGGGAATAGAATTGAACAGCCTTTTACCTAATTTCCCACAGTGATTCTCTGGTGTAGCACATGGTATATCTAATGCTGAAAGCACTGTACTGTTGAGAGCTAATTTTCTTTATTTAGATTTAATAGTTTGCTTATCCTGCTACAGCTGATAAAGTTATATACAGAGACTTGAGGTTTGATAAGCAGAACAGGAAGTATTTTAAATCCTGTGGATATGGGAATGACAGTATTGCTCTGTTTTGTGTTAGTTGAGTAACAGAATTTACTGTGTTTTTGGAGTAAGTACACACTGACTTTGCAGTTGTAATCTGTGGAGTTGTGTCAGTGTGCACAGGTGCCTGTGTGTATGGCATAAACATTATTCCCCTTTTTCACATACTGTATGCTAGGATCAGATTTTCAGCTAAGAACAACTGAGATGTGTCCCACTTCAGTAATACTGTAATGATTGCAGTCAGCTGAACTCTCTCCTAAATCACTGGCTATTTAGCTCATGTTCCCCTAATATGTAGTTGAAGGCTATTTTTTGATTAATGCTGCCAGAAGATTGTCAGTGGCACCTGGATGTTTTTAGGTGTCAGTACCATGGGTAGGCACTTACAGGAGCTGCTGTGCAGATGTTTGTTTTCTGTGAATGCCTGCAGCACGGGTGTGTGTGCCCCTGGAGCCATAGAGAAATACGAGTCTTTCCGTGGTAAGGAGAGAGGCTGACCTCCTCATTGCATCACAGAGCCAGACACATTGGTGATGTAATGCCTTATTCCTTTCAGTGCTGTGAAGATCATATGTGTTTCTGTTCTTCTACCTTCATCTGAAATTAATTTACAGACTTTCCAAGCCTTTTATCTATAGTGTAGTGCATATTCTCTTCTGCTAGTTCAGTGTGAATCCAGGCTAACTTCAGGGAATTCTGTGGCAGAGCTAGGAGCAGATGACTGTTTTTTCTCTGGAACTGCAGTATATCATCACCTCACCTAAGAATGGGGACAGATGTTGCAATTATGAGAGAGAATCCTACAAGAAAGAAGGATGGAGCACCAGAAAAATCCCATAACTGTCAGTAAACAGAATTCCCACTGTCTTTCAGAAGGAGCAGAATGGCTTTACTCTTGTGACAGTGCCTGGCTGTATTTTTAGGTGGAAAATTCTGTAATGTTTACACCTTGTCACAGACCACTTCTGTGGTTCTATTACAAGAGTAAGGATGTAGATAAACTTTTCACCTTGAGCACCTAACACGAAGCAGCCACTCTGTATTTGGACACTTGCGTAAGCAGTGAATTTCAAAGTGTTCCTACTGACTTCAAAGGAAAAATGTGTCTTTTGATGTGTATTTAGATGCCTAAGCGTAAAAGCTTTGGCATCCAAAGTTTTTAAAGAACTACATTGTCAATGTCAGTGTAGCATATATATTTATAATGTGTTTATATGTATATAGAAACAAAAAAGTCCTACCTTCCAGAACATACCTAAACAGATTGAAGGTTGAAGTCAGAGTAGTTGAGTGTGGGAAGATAAAGCCCTAGATTGTTTTATGAGCATTGTAATCTCTTACAGGGACATGAGAAAGTTCCTTTTCATGGGAGGAGTGAAAAGAAAAGGCAGGCATTTTTGATGTTGAAAGCCTGCTTGTGTGTTTCATGTTGACCTCTTTCAAGAACAGTGTATCCATACATAAAGGAATGCAGTGCTGACAAGTTTTAGTAAAGTTTGTCTGAAGTGGTTGGAGAGGAAAAAGTTAAGATGCAGGATCTACATTTTCCTTCACAAATGCCTTTCTGAAATTTTCTTTTCTGTCTGCCATTGGATATCAGTGAATGTGATTCCCCACCCCCCTCTTATTTAATTTGACTGCATGACACTTGTGCAGTAAATTCTGTTGCAGTGAATTCCATTTGACCCAGCCCTGGGAAATGCTTGTATTAGGTGTTCTCTGGATGCTACCCTGATTAAATTTAATAAATCAGTTCCTCTGCTGTAGCTAAAAACTGAGACATCTATGGAGGATGATGTCTGAAAGGTCCTTTTATTTTTCAATCCTATTCAATGTGGCAGTACAGTGTTGTTGTAGCTTTTTTCATCTGTTATACAGAATGTATTTTTATCTGATATCTCTCAACTGTTCAAAAAATGAATTGAATAGAAAATGTAGATGTCAGGTAAAGACATGCAATTGCAGCATAGAAGTGTATCACAAAATGCATGTTCCATAAAACCACATGGAGAAAGTTGAATTCTTCTGTTTTAATCTTTTAAAAAAAGCTTTTAATGCTTATTTATGGTGGAAGGGTTCAGTACTAGTAATAGTTCAAGATTACTGCTACACTCTGCAATCTGAAGCTCCTTTGGAAAAAATATTCTGATACATTATATATATATATATGTGCTTTTGCACTTGTATTCGTTCCTGATATGAAATGGAAAATGGACTTCAATTCACATGTGAAAAACATCTAGATTTGATATAGCAATATGTGCAGAAGATATTTTATTCTTAAACAAATGATTTCATTTGGAAGAGACCTCCCATGACCATCTAATTTAACTGCCTGACCACTTCAGGGCTCCTGACAGGAGATGCCTTCCAGCCCTTTCACCAGCTTTGGTGCCCTTCTCTGGATGCATTTGAATATCTTCACATATTTCTTAAATTGTGGGGCCCAGAAATGCACACAGTGCTGATGTTCAGTGGGATGCTCACCTCTCCTGGCTGGCTGGTGGTGCTGTGTTTGATGCACACAGGATGGGGTTTGCTCTCTGGGCTTTCAGGGCACATTGTTGACTCCTGTTGGCCCTGCTGTCAGCCAGCCCCCCCAAGATCCCTTTCCACAGGACTGTTCTCCAGTCACTCCTCTCCCAGTTTATACTTGTGCCTGGCATTACTCTGTCCTAGCTGCAGAATCAGGCTTTTTTTTTTTTCTTTTTCAATTTTATGCCATTTATGCAATTTAATTCTACAATTTTAGATCCCTCTGCAAGGGATCTAAGGGATCTCTCCCTCAAAAGAGCCAAGAGCAGATCCCAGTGTGGTATGATTAGCAAACTAACTAATGGTGCCTTTAACTCCCATGTCCAGATCTTTGATAAAAATATTGAACAGAACTGGTCCTTGGAATTTTTCCCTTGTGAGTACTGCTGGTGACTGGTCACCAGCCAGATGTTAGCTCCAAATATCAGGTGTTGATATAACTACATGTTTAATGAGAAACTATTTGTCAAACTATTTTTGATCCATGCAGCCCAGTACCTCTGCTCGTCTGTTCAGTCATATACTCTGTATTGATTGCTAAGGAAGTCTTTTTCAGTGAACTTTCTCATTTGCACTTTTTTACAAGGGCTGGCATTGGCCAAAAGCATGATGGAAAGGCATCATTTAGCTCATGTTCCCCTAAAGATTGTCTGAAAGTCCTTTTCCTACTGTGCTCTGTTTCCTCTCCTATTCCAGAAACTATTATCTCCTGACGGAGGCTAGCTGTTCAAAAGAAGTGATCCTTCTGGGGTTGGTAGGAAGGCCACTTGCCTCATATTGTGCTTAATGGAACACAGGAAAAAAGTCAGGAAAGATGAGGGGGAGCAGTTGGCCTGAGTTTGCTTTTAGAGAAGGGTGGAAGTATTTTTCCTGATATTTAACCAAAATCGAATTTGTTCAGTATGTATAGCCATGGTGACAGCAGCAGCAGTGCTGATAATGGTAATTGTAAATATGCAAAGCCTGAATCACTGTGTGTTTCAGAATGCTTTATAAAATATACGTATTTCTTTACTTAAATGAGCCAACCTTTTTCTGTGTTTTTACATGTATGTATAAGGAGAAAGAGAGAGAGAGAGATAAGCTCAATGTACCAGAATCAATTAAAAGCATTTCTGTGATGAGGGTATCTTCTCATGGTAGTGCAGACTGGGCTGTGGGTGAGGTGCAGTGCCTCTCTTGAGGAATTGGGTGAATCCCTGGTGGGTGAGGTGACCTGGGAAAGGCAAGGGAATTTTGGAGTGGGGAGGAGTAGGAAACCAGGCTTTCTGGAGGTATGCTTTAAGGAGTTTTGGGTATGAGTATGGGGATTTGGCACAGTGTATCCACCTCTCCTCTTGCATTCACTGGGTCATGGAGCTGCTTTGCACTTTTCAAGCCATGGAATCACAGGTTCCTTGCTCTGCCCATAGACACTGGCCTGCCTCCCCCCTGAAGTCCTCACAGGAAGCATCATGCACTCAACCTACCTCTTGGGCTGCTGGCAAGGAAAAGGGATGGGGGAAGAAGAGGCCAGAGCCATAGCTGAGTTCTCCTTTCACGGGAACAGGAGGGAATCAGGTAGAAAGGGAGGGTCTGGTGCAGGGAGCTAGTAAGCTGTGTCCAGAGAAGGGAGTTTCTGTTCCTGAGGTTGCTTGGAGGAGAGTAAAGATGGCAGTCCTGCTGTGGGGGAAAAAAAAATAAATGGAAGAAAATAACATTGAAGTTTAAAAAAAAATATGTCTTCAGATCTGGAGCTGTGGATATTTTCAATTGCACCTAAATTCCTACATGACAAATGGCAACCTTACCATCTGTACAATTTGTCTAGAGGCCATGCTGCAGAATAGTAGTAAGAACTGTGAATTATCAGTATTAGCACTTGTAGCTCTCTGGCTACTTTGAGTAAGTAATAACCCAGAGGAACTGTATGTGAGTATTCAGGAAATCCTAGCATCTCAGTCTGCAGCCTAGGTCTTTCATGTAAGGAAAGATCTTGTTCTTTTTCTTTTATTTTTTTTTTTTTTTAACTCCTACACTGGTAAGAAGATGCATTTTCTTTTCTAAGATAATGGGAGCCTTTGAAATAAAGAACACAATACAAATTTTTCAATGGCTTGTTTTCCTAATGTACTGGCAGAAGTGCTTTGATGTATGGTTCATCCTTAATTCAGAAATTATTTGTTGCAATGTGTCCATCTAGTTTTTATGTTGTAGTGATGCTTGTCCAAATAGTCACCTTCAGTAAACCGGAATTCTTATCTCTCCAAGAACTTAATAATATTTTAAGTATTTTTTTTAATATGTACAACCATCTGGTTATCAATTCAAGGAACAGAGGTATTTTTTACATAAAACAGAACACAGTCTAAGTTGTTCTCTTTTTGTGACTGGCATAGATCATACCGATTGAAGGTTTTTAAGGCAGATGTGTTTTCCAGAATGATGAGGGTGCATGGGTCCTATGGTAAAGAAACTTCACAGTTTCTTTTATCTGGCCCTCAATTTGCAAGGACCTGAAACAACGTCAAGTTTCTTTTCCCCATAGTGAAAATGCGTAACTGTAAGAGCTTGCAACACTCTTAGCATTCATTCACCTCGGTGCTGTCTGATAGTTGAATTGGGAATGACAGGAGCGAACTAAATGCTTTTTAATTCTTTCCTGGGACTGAGGATGTTGAACAGGAAGAATATTAAATGTCAGATTATCACTTCACACAAATTGGAGTGATGTCACTGAAATCAAAGCACCGATTTCCGCCTGCTGAGTGTATTTCCATAGTGTCTATACTTTGAATAAGGGCACCAGTTTCTCCCCTACCTGCTACTAGTTCTTACAATAAATTTGGATCTGCAGTTCTCAGGAAGGGAAGTTCCTGCCTGACAATAAACTAATTCTCATAAGCTGTAACTTACTTTAAACAGTCTTTCCATTGTCAAGAAAATTGTGATAATTTGGGAGTAATCTCTGGAGCCTTTGATTAATCGAGTTTTAATGCAATTTAAGTGAAGAGTTTCATAGGATGTGTACTAGTTATTAGTAACCTTTAACTTTCTGAATATATGAAATATACAGGTCCAGTGGGCAGTGATGACTGTTGGCAGAGGCTTTTAAAAACATCTGAGAAATTACAGTTCTACTGGGAGTCTTAAATCTCAGTTAAAAGTGCCCTTCCAGCCTCAATTTTTTGGCAGTTAGAGGAATACAGATCTCTTCTTGAAAGAAAATTGGTTTTATATGTCTCTTATGTAACATATTTGAGCACTGCACTAAACCATTTTTTTGTCAATAACAAAAAATTTTTCCAGTTACATATATGCATCAGGTATCACTCTGACAAGATGAAAAGCGGGTGCCATGCCAAGAGTTCAGAGTCTTTGAAAAGACTAATCCCATTTTGAGTGTGCATTCATAGCACATACAGGCAATTTTAACTTATTATTCTACAATGACACCCTTTCTTTTGAAATGTAAACTGTTCAAGAACTTAAACGGAGAGTAGAGTAATAGCTTTTAGATGACTGAAAAATAGCAGGTTGGTAGCGTTATTAGCTCATGTCAAATGGAAAACCTTGATTTTTTATTTAGACTTTAAACTATGACTGCAGCTGGAGCATGCTTTTTGCCACGTGCCTGTGGTGAGAGGGCAGCTCACAGGGGAAGGTCCAGAGGCACAGCAATGTCCCAGAGGCACAGCCTGTCCTTGGTGCCGCTACTGCTTCGAGTCACGTCGTAAAAATGTGCGGGGGGACTTCGTGTTGATGTGGGTTTCTGTGCTGCAACTATGCAAAGCAGTGCACTCTTTCTCCAAGCAGACACACACGCATCATTTTATGGGAGCCAGGTCTGGAGGGAGGCCCTGCTATGAAATTCTGGTGTTCAGGTAAATCAGCAAGGTTGACAAGGCATGCAAAGAAGGGCTGAAGTGATATTCTGCTTTCATAGAACAGCCAGAAGACCATATCAGGAATATGCCATACTTTCTGACATGTTGCCAAACACAAGGCTAGTTCAGGTTCTGGTTTCTGTTGTCTACCCTCTGTGTTTAAAATCCTTTATCTCTTGGAAGATCCCAGTGTTTTAGTTTGTTCTTATGTAGCTGTCATGGTCTAACCTTGGATGGTGACTCAGCCTCACACAGCTGCTCGTTCTCTCTCGTGATGGGATGGGGCAGGACTCTGAAAGGAAAGTTGAGGAAACTTGTGGGTTGAGATGAAGACAGTTTATTTCAAAAAGAGGTAAAACTAAAACCACACAGACAAGCAAAGCCAAACAAGGAATTCAATCACCACTTTCTACGGGCAGGCAGCTGTTCAGCCATGTCCAGGAAAGCAGGACCCCATCATGCCTGATGGTTATTTGGGAAGACAAACACCATCATTCCAAATATCCTTCCCTTCCTTCTCTTCTGAGCTCTATATTCTGAGCACAATGACTTGGGTATGGAATATCCCTTGGGTTAGTTGTGCAGATCTCCTGGCTTTGTCCTCTCACAACGTCCTGTATACCCCCAGCCCTCTCCTTGGTGGGATGGTGTGAGAGGCAGGAAAAGCCCTGACACTGTAAGCCCTGCTCAGCAGGAATGAGAACATCCCTGTTTTATTGACGTTTTTTCCAGCACAAATACAAAACATAGCCCATGCCAGCTGATGTGAAGAAAATTTAACCCTATCCCAGCCAAAAGCAGCACAGCAGCATGTACACTCAATCCCACCCTCATACTGGTGTAATTAATGAAGGATGGATCTACAGTGTACTTGGAAATGGGAATTGCAGTTGTATGAAACACCCTGGCTATCTGGGGGGTAACAGTGAAGTGGGGAACAAGGCTAGGTG
The DNA here is from genome assembly GCF_051311805.1 of Agelaius phoeniceus. Classification (NCBI taxonomy): domain Eukaryota; kingdom Metazoa; phylum Chordata; class Aves; order Passeriformes; family Icteridae; genus Agelaius; species Agelaius phoeniceus. The sequence continues at coordinate 27,198,962 of NC_135268.1, forward strand.
ATGTCTGTGTACCTTGAGAAGATTCTGCTGCTGATTGTTGTGGTTCCTGTTATTATCAGTCTAGCCTGTTTCAAAATAGGTTATGGACATGAGACAGCTGCATAGGAGAGTGGAGTTAGTGGTGTCATTAGTTGTCAGATAGATGCTGCAGTGTCCAGAGTCGAGAAGAATGTAAGGCTCTACTTGAGAGGCATTTCTTAGCCAACCTGACAGCTAATATGGCCTGAGGAGTTGACATTAGTAACTTCTGTTTTTCTGCATTACAGAAGTCATAAATTTTTTCTGCAATACGGAAGTCAAAATCCATATGCTTAATAAGCCTTAGAAACCCCTTAAAAATTGTTTTTTACATTGATACTGAACAGTCTGTTGTACATACCTGATGCATGAACGTGTTCTGTTCAGACTTCATAAAGTTCTGGGCATAGTGTGTGTTAGATACTTCTTACCCCACAAGAAAGCAGGAAGTTATGCGAGGCCTGAGAAACCAGTGCCCAAAGTCTGCTGTATATTTGGAGAGAGCTGGAAGACAAGTAATGGTGTGCTGAGACAAGAAAAAGCTGTCATTTAGAGATGGAAACAACTGTTTCCTGCTTTAGCACATCAAGATAATTAGTTACCTGAAACTAGAAGCATAAATGCAAAGATGCAAATATCTCCCTGTTGTGCATCCTATTTTCACCCTTTTCACTTTTGTGCTGAACTTTTCAATCCAAGTGTGTTCTGGAGTACACCCAAAAGAGATGGTAGTTGGGGACTGGGCTTTGGGAAGCTACAACTACAAAAGTTCTGCATCTGGAGGTTCTGTTAAAGCCTGTAGAATTGTGAGCCTTCAGGTTCTTTTTGTCTGGACCTCTGTTAAGTGTTAGCAAGTCTGTGACATTGGCAGTGTCCAGGAAGCAGAGGCATGTCTGTCTGCAGTTGCACGGAGCCATATCCTCTCTCACTCCAGCAGTCTATTACTTCCTCTTTCTCACTTAAGACTGCAATTAGCACTTTCTTATGTCTTTGAAATATTAGAGGGGGAAACTGTGATGGATAGCAATGCAGATGCTTGAACTTTTGAGGAACATTCTTTTCACGTGATGGTGGTGTCAGCTGCTTCCTTGGCTCTGTCTGGTTAACATTTCTTCTCTTGGTGGATTTTAAAAATGAGTGCACTCTGAAACTAAGACATCAAGGTTATTTTAGGGCTAACCTCAGTAGAATAACTGGGTGACTTAAAGTGCTTAAAATGCTTTGTTCTTCAGCAATGGATAGCAGTTTCAAGGCTTACCTCTCAGTAATCATTACCCAACAAGATAACTAAATACCCTATCGAATATAATATGTTGCAGTAGTACATATGCTGTGGCCATGAACTCTTGAATCAAAACCCATTCTAACTGTGAGCAATTAAGAGAATCTTCTCTGTGGTGTTTTCATGAAGAATGTGGTTCCCTCAGCACTGGCTTTGTCAAGTTAGCAGTTCTTGATGATCTTTTTAATTGAGTGTCTGCCACCTTGGTTCACAGTGCATAATATGCCATCTATACATGTTCTAATAAAAGCATGAGACTTACTGAAATTTTTTTTTCAGTCACATAAAATTGTAAATTTCTTTCCAGTATGTTAAATAATACTGACTTTTAAAAAGATAAAATTTTTTAAAATAAAATTAAAAATTTTGGATTTTAAAATCAGACTTGCAGGTAACAGAAACTAGCTCAATGTGCGGGCGAGATGGTCAACTACTGTAGGCTTCTAATAAGGTGCTTAGGGCTGTGATTATGTATTTTTTTTGAAAATTATGTATTTTGAAAATTGCACTATGGGAACTTGTACTGCAGAGATGTTTTTAATGTTTGGGGAACAAAACTTGGATAATGAGAAGGTGGTATAGAAATAATAAAACTTTCATGAGGAGCAGGGCAGAGGTGTTTCAAAGGCTCAGGGTGAGGGGGTGATGAGAAAACTAGCTAGCAGTGTCTTTAATCGGCTGTTCTGGATGCTAATAATATTAAAAGACATGAAAAAGCATCAGATTA